>NW_022681454.1:39262810-40629310 GCF_009764315.1 Trachypithecus francoisi | reverse complement strand
AAGCTGAGGAGTTCAAGGCTAACCTGGGCAATATAGTGAGACCCCATCTCTATATATAAATAAATCAATAAATCTTTATTAAGAGAAGAATATTAAACCAGGCTTTTCAGTGACTCATTTAAGATTTCTTAATTTTTTAAGACCCAGCAGGATTTTGCCCTTGTTCATGTGAAAAAGAGTTAGAGAAATACTCTTTTTATTATTAAAAGTTTTTTTAGAGATTTAAAAAGATTATTTAAAGTTTTATTATGAAGTCTTTTATCAAATTAAGTGAAGATTTACTGAACGTCTGCTATCACTAAGACAAAAATAAGACACGGTTCCTAGTCTTGTGGAGACTTACAGTTGCAACGGGTGGGCAGAAGATTATAGTGCAGTATAGTGAGACTGGCATCTAAAGGCCCAGTGGAGCACGTAGGAGCTCTGCCCCAGATTTGGGAGAAGGGAGTCAGGAAAGGTCTGTTTAGAAAAGGTCACCTGATAGGCCAGGTGTGGTGGCTCACGCCTGGAATCCCAGCACTTTGGGAGGTCAAGGCAGGTAGATCACATGAGGCCAGGAGTTTGAGACCAGCCTGGCCAGCAAGATGAAACCCCATCTTTACTAAAAATACAAAAATTAGCTGGGCGTGGTGGCACGTGCCTGTAATCCCAGCTACTCAAGAGGCTGAGGCAGGAGAATCACTTGAACCTGGGAGGCGGAGGTTGCAGTGAGCCAAGATGGTTCCCCTGCACTACTCCAGCCTGGGCGATAGAGCGAGACTCTGTCTCCAAAAAGAAAAAAAGAAGGAAAAGAAAAAAGAAAAAGAAAAGAAAAGATCACCTGATAGAACCTATAGCCTTCAGTAGAAGTTTGCATCCAACCCGTGGCAACTCACCAGTAGAGTGAGCTGGAGAAACATATTTCTGATGTCACTTTTCCCACTCTCCCCATCTGCTGAAATGTCTACAATTGGCTGATTCCAACCCACAGTCTGAGAGCAAACGAGCCCTTTGATGCATTCCATTCAGGGCACCCTTCTGGGGCACAGAGCATTGGAGGATGGAGACCATTTCTAGCATGACATATACACTCTTATTGTGAATGCCACATTAAAATAGTGCCCTTCATGGTGTATGAGAACATTTTAGCCTAATTCTTTTGCAATGCAGGAAAGCCATTATTATAGAATAATCATGGTTTCTCAGCACATTCTTTGAAGGATTCTGTTAAACCAGTGGGAAACTAAGAATGAATAGTATACGACAGCAGTTTTTAAAAATCCAAAATTTAGTTTTACTTTATGTATTAATAGAAATGTGGGAAATGTAACTTAATTATTATGTGTTTCTTGACAATGCTTCTTATCTTTTTCACCGGAGTCTAAGCTCAATTGTTTTCGGAGGTATTCTGGCATTCGCAAAGGGTTGGTAAAATTGTGGCAGATCTAAAAATTCCACTGAATCAATTATTTCATTGGGAGCGCTGGGTGTGTGCTTTGGAGTCAAAACAAAGCTTATGCCTCAATGCTAAAATATTCTAGCAAATCAGACTGCATGAAACAGGCAAAGGTAGAGTTTTTATAAAGATCCCTAACCTGATGCTCAGCATACATAATCTAATGGGCATGGAATTCCTTTGCAAAATGTCAGACTCACCTTATACTGAAATTATGCATGTTGCCTTGGTATTTAAATGCTTGAGCAAATATACAAGAAAAAAATACGGAAAATTAAATTGCGATTTCCTTTTCATTTTAACGTTAAAGTTAAGGATCATGAAGAATCATGTGAAATGATGGTATGAGATATTTAATATTTTTATATAACTACATAAAAATTATCACTGCCCCATCCCACCACCCCTGGCAAAAAATGAATCCAATCAGACCAGGCCAGTCACACAAACACTCAAAACAAAAGCCCTGAAACAATAATGATTTCTCACTATGTTTGGATGTGCTATTTCATTCTAAACTAGATTTGGGGAGCCATCTGCTGGCAAATTGATAAGTTGTTTATGATTTTTTTTTATTGCATGTACAGTTAGGGTTGCCAGATAATTTATAGGATGCCCAGTTAAATCTGAATTTTAGATAAACAACAAATAATTTTTTAGCATAAGCATGTCAATACAGTTCAGTATTTACTCCATATGCCAATGCTACCCTGTTTTTTTTTTTATTTTATTTTTTTTGAGATAGGGTCTGGTTCTGTCGCCCAGGCTGGAGTGCAGTGGCATGATCTCAGCCCACTGCAACCTCTGCCTACCAGGCTCAAGTGATCTTTCCAACTCAGCCTCCCAAGTAACTGGGACTACAGGCATATGCCACCATGCCTGACTAATTTTTGTATTTTTTTTTTTTTTTTTTTTGGTAGAAATGGGGTTTTGCTGTGTCGTCCAGGTTGGCCTTGAACTCAGATCAAGCGATCTGCCCACTTCAGTCTCCCAAAGTGCTGGGATTGCAGGCGTGAGCCATAGAACCTGGTTCCTACCTTGTTTTAAATGTAGAATTATATGTTTTCAAGTGACTCAAAAAAGGTTTTCTTGAAAAATCTGGATAGCATGATTATTTAGGATTGCTCAACTCATATGGTTCTATTCACACTGCTCCAGCTTGAACTGCTTGCCTTTCCCATTGAACCCTACATATGACTCCTTTTCTATTCTCTTTTTCTTCTGCTTTG
This sequence comes from Trachypithecus francoisi, assembly GCF_009764315.1. Taxonomy (NCBI): domain Eukaryota; kingdom Metazoa; phylum Chordata; class Mammalia; order Primates; family Cercopithecidae; genus Trachypithecus; species Trachypithecus francoisi. The sequence goes on along the minus strand of NW_022681454.1, from coordinate 40,626,646 downwards.
TCTGTTCTTAATTGAGCTCCGCTTCCTAGCCTGTGTATTTCTTTGTTGCTGCTACAGTCTTATGTTTAAGCAATCTAGGTCAATTACAACAGATAAATGAAAAACCAGGCCGGGCGCGGTGGCTCAAGCCTGTAATCCCAGCACTTTGGGAGGCCGAGAAGGGCGGATCACAAGGTCAGGAGATCGAGACCATCCTGGCTAACCCGGTGAAACCCCGTCTCTACTAAAAAAATACAAAAAACTAGCCGGGCGAGGTGGCGGGCGCCTGTAGTCCCAGCTACTTGGGAGGCTGAGGCAGGAGAATGGCGTAAACCCGGAAGGCGGAGCTTGCAGTGAGCTGAGATCCGGCCACTGCACTCCAGCCTGGGCGATAGAGCGAGACTCCGTCTCAAAAAAAAAAAAAAAAAAGAAAAACCAGATGATAATTGTGTTCTGGTAGTAACTTAGTTGTAGAATCTACTTGTTTAAAAAAAAAATAAAAGGGAGACACATGCATGTTTTATTTTTTTTTATTTTTTATTTTTTTTGAGACGGAGTCTCGCTCTGCCGCCCAGGCTGGAGTGCAGTGGCCGGGTCTCAGCTCACTGCAAGCTCCGCCTCCTGGGTTTACGCCATTCTCCTGCCTCAGCCTCCCAAGCAGCTGGGACTACAGGCGCCCGCCATGTCGCCCGGCTAGTTTTTTTTGTATTTTTTAGTAGAGACGGGGTTTCACCATGTTAGCCAGGATGGTCTCGATCTCCTGACCTCGTGATCCGCCCGTCTCGGCCTCCCAAAGTGCTGGGATTACAGGCTTGAGCCACCGCGCCCGGCCAAAAAAAAAATAAAAGGGAGACACATGCATGTTTTATTTTTGACTTAAAAATGTCAATTTATTATCAAGCTATCTTGCTCTGACTGAAAAATTTAATAAATAATAAATAAAAATTGACCGGGCATGGTGACTCATGCCTGTAATGCCAGCACTTTGGGAGGCTGAGGTGGGTGGATCACTTGAGGTCAGGAGTTCGAGACCAGCCTGACCAACACAGTGAAACCCCATCTCCACTAAAAATACAAAAATTAGCCAGGTGTGGTGGGGGGCGCCTGTAATCTCAGCTACTCAGGAGGCTGAGGCACAAGAATTACTTGAACCTGGGAGGCAGGGGTTGCAGTGAGCCGCGATGGCACCACTGCTCTCCAGCCTGGGCGACAGAGTGAGACTCTGTCTCAAAATAAATAAATAAATAAATTTTAAAATAAAAAAGCATTAATTTTGTGTTTGAATTAGTAATATATTCACATGCTCCTAAGTTTTTTTTTAATACACAAGGATATTCAGTGAAAAGTCTCCCATTCCTAACCTTCAGATACCCAAAAGTTCCTTGACGCACAGGCACCCATCGTACTTGAGATGCGTGTACTCAGTCATCTTGGAGAAGGACATTATTGTCAAGTGGAAGGATGCAGGAGGGTTGTCTCTCAGAAAAGAAAAAGTAAGACAGATGACAATAAGAGACCTTTCTTTCCTCATAGCTATGGTTTTTAATGTAATGGCTTAATTTTATTTTGCCTATGGAGCACAATTTTTTTAAGTATTCTCTTAAATTTCGGTTGTGTCTGAACGATCTCCTACACTTGTAATATTCAATCATTTAAAAAGCATGTCATAAAATCTCACAAGATGGAGATGTTGCTCCTTGAAAGTGGCAGTTAAAGTGGGTGAGGAAAATCATCTTTTTGTCTCTTGGACATCTTTTTTCTTCTCTATCTTGCTCTCTGTCTTCAGTCATTCAAGATAGTGAGAAACTTTCAAAGCTTAGTGTTCAAATCCCAACTTTGTCTCTTTCTGCCTGTAATTCTGAATTAAATTAACCTTTAGGTGCCTTACCATCATCTAAAAATTCAGGCTTATGCTCACATTATGAGGATAAAATTAAATAATGTACTTGAGATGACAGTGCCCTCCAGCCAGAGCCCACCAGGAGCACAACAGTAGTGGAACGAATTGGGTTATTACTCATTGCAGCAAGGGAGAACACACACCATGGGGATCTGTGGGGCTTCTCAGTAAGAGGGTGCCAGAAGACCTGTATCATTGGATTCGGGCTGCAGTTGGGTGATCTGTGGAAGGATCCAAGGAAGTAGGGGTTCACTCTGGATTGAATGCTGCCAGAATGCAGGGAAAGTCTATGACTGGGCATCTCAATGTTTATAGGGACACTAGACTAGAGCAAGGCTAAAATTTTAAAGATGAAGAATCACTAGAGGTTCATATTAGCTGGAAGAAGAGCTATCGGTATTTTAGGGGTTGCACAGTGACCTCATTTTTGTCTGTGCTTAGGCAAAATTATGAAGTGGCCTTGTTTTGTTGCACTTCCTCATGGTCTGAGTGACTTGACTGGTGTCAGTGTTCTGTGAGATTGTTTACACGCAACAGGAGAATAACTTGGCCTAGCTGTGAGCTCCCGGCCAGCTTCTGCTCCCACTCAGGCCTACCTGTAAGTTTCAGGCCAGTCCCTAGATGTTAGGGGCTGCTTTTGTTTTTTTCTCAGAAAGCATCTGGCTCTTACTAGATGCTCAATAAAACTTAATTACATCTGGATTTTATTTAAATTATTTAATGACATATTGTTCTCCCCTGTTATTGGATAATGAGCTCCTTAGGGCAGAGGACATAGTTCACTCAACTTTTTCTCTGTCCAACATGAAATAGGTACTTAATACCACTGCAACAAGAAACGCCTTCCATGGCCTGTCTGTGAATGCTTTTCTTTTCTCTCCTTCTATGTCCATACTATCCTCTTCTCTCCCTTGATCACCTGTAGCGAACAAATACATATAAGGTTTATAAAGCAGTGATTTCTATGGCACAATCACAGAATCATATTCCTTTAAAGCAGTCACCCAGGACAGAAATTTTACTCTTTATTCTCTCAGAGTTAAGGGGGCCTAAGCACAAGGACATGATAGCTCTTCTTTAAAACCTTCATTATTTAAAATTCTCTTGCACCCAGAAATTCCTAGGAGTCTCTCATCTTCCTCACCACAACTTCACACAGCCTCCTGAACACGCCTCGTGACCCCTCAGTTTGCTCTGCTCTGCTCTGCACAGCAGCACACAATACTGCACTCTCTAGGACCTGCCCTGGGGCCCCCAGGAGAGGGAAGGTTTTTTTCCTCACCTCAAATGCTCTTCTTAGGCTCTGGTGAACCTTTTCTGGTTCTATTTATTTCCTTCCTCCCTCCCTCCCTCCCTCCCTCCCTCCCTTCCTTCCTTCCTTCCTTCCTTCCTTCCTTCTTTCCTTCCCTCCCTCCTTCCCTCCCTCTTTCCTTCCCTCCTTCCTTCCTTCTCATTCGTTCGTTTCTTCGTTTTGTTTTTTTTGAGATGGAGTCTGGCTCTGTTGCCCAGGCTGGAGGGCAGTGGCATGATCTAGGCTCACTGCAGCCTCCACCTCCTGAGTTGAAGTGGTTCTCCTGCTTCAGTCTCCTGAGTAGAAAGACCACCACTGCACCCAGCCTTTCTGGTTCTATTTTATTCTCAAAGGCTTGGGATGGTTGTAGGTGGATTTGTATCTTCCTGTAATGGTGGGCTAGGTTTTTCAGATCAATGATCCCATAGAAAACAATTTTTAAAATTATAGAAAACTATGAAAAAAACAACATTACAAACTTTGGGCCAGGCACGGTGGCTCACGCCTGTAATCCCCGCACTTTGGGAGGCTGAGGCAAGTGGATCACTTGAGGTCAGGAGTTTGAGACCAGCCTGGTCAACATGGTGAAACCCCATCTCTAATAAAAAATACAAAAATTAGCCAGGTGTGGTGGCATACACCTGTAATCGCAGCTACTCAGGAGGCTGAGCCAAGAGAAGCTCTTAAACCTGGGAGGTGGAGGTTGCAGTGAGCTGAGATCACGGCACTGTACTCCAGCCTGGGCAATAGAGTGAGATTCCAAAAAAAAGAAAAAGCAACAACAACAAAAAAGAAAGAGAGAGAGAGAGAAAGAGAAAGAAAGAAAGAAAGTAGAAATTTTGTACAGCTGACAACATGGTGAGGAATTGAAAGGCAAAACTGAAGCTAAACCAGGAAAACCAGAAAGGTGATGAGGGCAGAGAATCTGCTTTTGCCCTGAGGGGATTTGTGGATCCCAGCAAATGGGAACCTTCATTGAGATGAACTTGTCATGAGGTGAGAAAGGAGGTAAGGAGGTGAGAAATGAAAGCACCAGGTCTATAGAAGATGCAAAGTCTAATCAGACCTTCACAATCATAAGCTGGGAGTCCACAGGGCTGCAACCTTAGGGCTGGGCTGAACCCTACCTAAATGAGACCTCATGTAGATTTTCTTTGTGGGTTTGGGAATCTCAAGTCTTGGACCAGTTGGTCTTATGTTGTTTGTGCCCCCAAGGGGCATGGTAAAAACAAACGCAAATCTTCTTTGAGGAAGACGTTTTCATTCTAGGCCTCAGATTACTCCTACAAATAATGCTTCAGATACAGGCTGGGTGCGGTGGCTCATGCCTGTAAACCCAGCACTTTGGGAGGCCGAGACGAGTGGTTCATCTGAGGTCAGGAGTTGGAGAGCAGCCTCCCCGACATGGCAGAACCCCAGCTCTACTAAAAATACAAAAAAAAAAAAAATATATTGGCCGGGGTGGTGGCCTGTGCCTGTAATCCCAGTAACTCCGAAGGCTGAGACAGGAGAATCACTTGAACCCAGGAGGCAGAGGTTGCAGTGAACCGAGATCGCACCACTGCACTCCAGCCTGGGCAACAGAGGGAGACTCCATTTCAAAAAAAAAAAAAAAAAAAAAATTCAGGTACAGTGGGCTGCTCAGCACAATAATGAACATGATAATCAACACGATAAAGAAACACAACAGGCCGGGCGCGGTGGCTCAAGCCTGTAATCCCAGCACTTTGGGAGGCCGAGACGGGCGGATCACGAGGTCAGGAGATCGAGACCATCCTGGCTAACACGGTGAAACCCCGTCTCTACTAAAAAATACAAAAAACTAGCTGGGCGAGGTGGCGGTCGCCTGTAGTCCCAGCTACTCAGGAGGCTGAGGCAGGAGAATGGCGGCAACCCGGGAGGTGGAGCTGCAGTGAGCTGAGATCCGGCCACTACACTCCAGCCTGGGCAACAGAGCAAGACTCCGTCTCAAAAAAAAAAAAAAGAAAAAGAAACACAACAATGGAAAACTTTAACCATTAAATAAAAAACAAAATAAGACCTGGTTAAGTGACAGCATGTGTGAATAAGCTTCAGAGCTGCACCTTTGCTATGAAAGAGGTGCATTAATAGAAGTAGATTGTTTGAACAACTTCTTTCCACAAATGAGGCAAGATTCTTCAGAGTGTTCTAACCCATTTCTGTGAATTGTGAGGCTTTCTACTGTGGCTGGTAGGAACAGGGACTCTCTGGCCTTTTGTGAGCTCCAACAACTGTTTCCTCATCTGTTTAATCCTTTCATGTGGTTCTTCCCCTGACCTTGGGTAATTTCCTCACACATATGTGTTAATTAATACTCAACTGGATACTAAAGGGGACCCTTAGCACATTTCCAGAATTGTCTCTTTGTGCATCTTTCTGATCCTGTACTTGGCTCTCCTGGACTTGCAACTGAATGTCCTCGACTCAGAGACCCTGCTGGTCTCCACTTGGGCTCCCGGTGTGCTGGGGCCTGAAAATATTCTCTATACATTTAAGTGGAGATAATTGTAGTTACACCTCATTTGTTTCCATCTTTCAGGGATCACTGTCCTCAGTTGCCTAGTGTCAATATCTTGAATGCTGTTGGTTCTTATATTTTGTCCAGTCTTTTGGTTATTGCAGGTGGGAGGGTAAATCAGGTCCCTGTTACTCCATCTTGACTGGCAGCACAAGTTGTCTTTAAAAAAAAAAAAAAAAATTCTCAAAAAGGTTTTTTAAAAAATAGAGAAAAGCAAAAAACAAAACCACCTATAAAAATCATTAGATTATAGTGACTTAAACACAAAGAGACAAACAACAAATACCTAACACTACGATAACATGAGAAACAGATTTTGACTCAATGTAAAGAATGGCTTTCTATAATCAAAGTTACGCAAAGATGGAATAGTTTTCTTTGAAAAGTGGTGAGTTTCTGTATTGCAGCAAATGCTAACAGAGGTTATCAGCATTGTTGAAATACTACAGGACATATGCAAGTAGGAGTCTGCAAACTATAGCCCACGGGCCACACCTGGCCCACCACCTGTTTTTGTAAATTAAGTTTTATTGCCACACAATCATACAATTTTTTTTTTTTTTACATATTGTGCTACAGTGGCATAATGAAGCAGAGACTGTGCCACTCAAAGCCTAAGATATTTACTATGTGACCCTTTTCAGAAAAAGTTTGCCAAACCCTGGATTCAAGCATCTGATATGGTTAATGTGAGAAAATGATTAATTTGACCCCTTCCAAACCTGAAAGTCTGTGGACCTGGGGAAGCGGGGAATACATTTTTTGTCTGGCTGGGTGCGATGGCTCATTCCTGTAATCCCAGCACTTTGGGAGGCTGAGGTGGGCAGATCACTTGAGGTCAGGAGTTCGAGACCAGCCTGGCCAACATGGTGAAACTCCGTCTCTACTAAAAATACAAAAATTAGCCAGGTGTGGTGGCACACGCCTGTAATCCCAGCTACTTGGGAGGCTGAGGCAGGAGAATCACTTGAACACAGGAGACAGAGGTTGCGGTGAGCCGAGGTCACACCACTGCACTCCAGCCTGGGCAACAAGAGTGAAACTCTGTCTTAAAAAAAAAAAAGTTTATTGTCTAATGCGAATGCTGTATCTTCCTTTATCACATATCTATGTTGATTTTACCATTATATTTTCCTCTCCATTTCAATTCTTTGGGTAAAGTCAATTGTCTGCAAATATTACTGTTCTTGTCCTTTAATTGCATACCTTCTATACTACCACCATAAACACTTTGTGCAGCGGTAGCTGTTTATTCTTCCCCTTTTTCTTCTACTACCACTTTTTTCCTTTCTTTTCATCTTCTTTCTTCCTCGTTTCTCCTTTTCTCTTTCTTAACCTCTTCTTTCTCTCCCTTCTCTTTCCCTTCCTTCTTCTTTTGCCTCCTCTCCCTTTTTTATTTTTTATTTTTTTGAGACAGGGTCCCACTCTGTCACCCAGGCTGCAGTGCAGTGATACAATCTCAGCTCACTGTAACCTCTGCCACTCGGGCTCAAGCAATATTTCCACCTCAGCCTCCCGAGTGGCTGTACCCACAGGTATGCCCCACCACACCCTGCTAATTTTTTGTATTTTTTAGTAGAGACAGGGTCTCACCATGTTGGCCAGGCTGGTCTCGAACTCCTGACGTCAAGTGATCCATCTGCCTTGGCCTCCCAAAGTGCTGAGATTATAGGCGTGAGCCACTGTGCCTGGCCCCTCTTCTTCTTTTTTATTCAATAATTATTTATTGAGCACTATGCCAGACTGTATTCTAGATACTGGGTGTATAGCGGGCAACAAGACAATCTGCTGTCCCAAAGCTTACATTGGAACCCCAATTTGGAAAGCATAGCCATAGCATGTTCCCAGGCCACAAACAAGTCAGCATCATTGAAAGGGGTTTCAGAGACTCCAAAGCAAGGCACACTCACCAACCTTCATGATGCAAGAAAATCCACAGTGATCATCCTGAGCAGAGCTGACATGCTTTCACAGCCTTATCAACTTGCTGTCAAACATAAGTGGAAAAATCTCCTGATTGAAAAAACACTTATAATAGTCACCTAGGATGACAGTGAGAAAAGATTGGGAGCCACTGTCCTCAAAGAACACAGTGCCACATACGGTTTTGTATATGTGCTATATGAAAATGGTTTTGCCTCTAAGTTGCTGAAAGAGATCTTCTTCTGAGGATGAAAGGTACAGTCACTAAAAGAGCATATGATGACATGAAGTAACTTATATATCAGAAAGTCACCAATGCCCCAGAGTTAATCTTCCTAATTTTATTGAAAGTGTAAAAATAGCTTCTGCTTCAATCTCCATGTAAAATCTTTCCACTTTAGTTTCTGTTAATTAATTAAATTTAAAACAAATTATTCTTTTAGAGATGGAGTCTTGCTCTGTCGCCCAGGCTGGAGTGCAGTGGCACCATCTTGGCTCATGGCAACCTCTGCCACCCGGGTTCAAGTGATTCTTGTGTTTCAGCCTCCCGAGTAGCTGGGACTAGAGGTGTGCACCACCATGCTGGCTAATTTTTGTATTTTTAGTAGAGATGGGGTTTTGCCATGTTGCCCAGGCTGGTCTCAAACTCCTGGCCTCAAGTGATCCTCCCACCTTGGCTTCCCAAAGTGCAGAGATTACAGGTGTGAGTCACCACACCCAACCCTAAATTATTATTATTATTATTTTTGAGACGGAGTCTTGCTCTGTTGCCCAGGTGCACAGGCTAGAGTGCAATGGCATGATCTCGGCTCACTGCAGCCTCCGCCTCCTGGCTTCAAGCGATTCTCCTGCCTCAACCTCTTGAGTAGCTGGGATTACAGGCGCATGCCACATGCCTGGCTCATTTTTGTATTTTTAGTAGAGATGGGGTTTCACCATGTTGGTCAGGCTGGTCTCAAACTCCTGACCTCATGATCTGCCCACCTTTGCCTCCCAAAGTGCTACGATTACAGGCATGAGCCACCATGCTTGGCCCCTAAATTAATTTTTTAACAAAAAATCTTCAGAAGAATCTACATTTTTATCACGGTCCGTTTTTTTTTTCTCAGAATCTTGGCTTTAATATGGGACTAATATAAATTATAATACTGAGAAATAAGCAATGCTAATTATAGAGAAGTGTATACTTATGAAGCATTTTACCCAACAATTTAACAGTGTCTTCACCTGTAAAATGAACTTTGTTCTTTGGACTTTAAACTCTAGTTTACAGAAAACTTCTAAAACAAAATTGCTGCAAAGTTCTCCAATTGTTTCAGACACAGAGAGCCACTGTTTTGGCAAACCAGACTGATCTTGTTTCTTTGTTCTCTTCTTGAATCCTGCTGTCTGTTCCATTTCTCTGGGTATGTAGTTTATACCTTTGTTTAAATGCTTTCAAACTGAAATGTGCGTTCATGAAAGGTATTCAGTAGATCTGGTGAAGAGGTACCATGACATTACTTTGCTTCAAATAAACTTTCAAAGATCTACTACTGAAAAGGATATATCTCTGATATTCCTCATTGCTTCTTTCTGATTCATTTGAACAGAACAACTTTAAACTGGCTATGTTTTGCAAAAAATATAATATTGTATCATAGCTTTATCAAAATTCCTCTTATCTGCTCAAAATGTTACAGAAGGAATACATGCAGATTAAGATTAAGCAAATGCTATGAAAAAGTTACTGAGTTTAATGTAATATACAAAGGAAGTTTGTTATTATATTTACATTATGATGAATTTTTTGCTATGTTAACTGTATTTGCTGTGATTTCTTATTTAATAAGATTGATGACTTGAAAACTGTAATTTTCTACTACTTAGACCACTTCTGTGTAAGCAATGGTAGATAACATACATAATTACAAATACAAATTTTAAAATGCTAGTGTGTGTGTTTTAAACACATATACAAAAATTAACTCAAAATGAATCACAGACTGAAATGTAAGACCTAAAACTACTGAACTCTTAGAATGAAAGAGAACTCTTTGTGACCTTGTATTAGGCAATAGTTTCTTAGCTATGACACCAAAAGCAAAAACAACAAAAGAAAAAAGATAAATTGAATGTCATAAAAATTTAAATATACATCATCAAAAGTAAAATCTTTAGTGGTACAAAAACCACTATTGAGAAGATGAAAAGGTATCCCACAGAATGGGAGGAACTCTTTTCAAATCATTTATTTGATAAAGGGCTTGTATCCAGAATTTATTTTTTAAAAACCTCTTACAACTCAAACTGAAAAGACAAATTACCCAATGAAAACATAAGCAAAAGATATGAGTAGACATTTTTCCAAAGAAGAAATTCAGGCCGGGCGTGGTGGCTCAAGCCTGTAATCCCAGCACTTTGGGAGGCCGAGACGGGCGGATCACGAGGTCAGGAGATCGAGACCATCCTGGCTAACACGGTGAAATCCCGTCTTTACTAAAAAAATACAAAAAAACTAGCCAGGCGAGGTGGCGGGCGCCTGTAGTCCCAGCTACTCGGGAGACTGAGGCAGGAGAATGGCGTCAACCCGGGAGGCGGAGCTTGCAGTGAGCTGAGATCCGGCCACTGCACTCCAGCCTGGGCGACAGAGTGAGACTCCGTCTCCAAAAAAAGAAATTCATGTGCCCATAAGCACATAAAAAAGATCTTCGGTATCATTAGTCTTTAGGAAAATTCAAGTCCAAAATCGCAGTGAGATACCACTTCACACCCACTGGGATAATCATATTTTTGAAAGAAGGAAATTAAGTGTTGGTGAGGACATGGAGAAATTGGAACCCATATACATTGCTGGTGGGAATGTAAAAATGATAAAGTTCCTTTGGAAAACAGTTTGGCAGTTCCTCAAAAAGTTAAACATAGACTTACCATTTTATTCAGTATTTATATTCCTAGGACAAATGGGAAACGGTTTTGAAACAAAAACTTGTACACAAATGTTCATAGCAGCACAATTCACGATGGTCAAAGGTAGAAACAACTCACATGTCCGTCATCTAATGATTAGATAAACAAAATGTAGTTTAAGAAAGAACGAAGTACTGATACATGATACAACATGGGTGAACCTTGAAAACATTATGCTAAGTTAAAGAAATCAGACAGAAAATGCCATCTACTATATGCTTTCATTTATATGAAATGTCCCAAATAGGCAAATCCATGGAGACAGAAAGTAGGCAGCGTTGCAAGGGGATGGTAGGAAGGAGGAATGAAAAGTGACTCCTACTGGATACAGGATTTCTTTTGGGGGTGATGAAAAAATGTTCTGGAATTAGTGGTGATGGTTGCATGACTTTGTGAATATACTAAAAACCACTTTAAAATGTTGAATTTTATGATATATGGAGTTATAACTCAATAAAAAATTGTGTAAGTAAAAAGTGCGAATGTATGGTTGAAATCAAATTCTTATAGACTACCCAATAAAATTAACGTCATCTAATTTATAAACATGCAGGTGACATCAGAGCAATCCTTTATAATGCTATTATATATTATATATTTACCTGGCTTAAAATTTAAGTATAAAATTAGAAATTGTTTACTGTCCTCATGTGAACCTGGGGAAAAAAATAAAGTTGCAATTTAAGAATAATGGAATGAAAGAAACTGCTGTTGGTTCCAACAAAATTGATCCAATTGAAAATAATTTTTGGCTGGGTGCAGTGGCTCACGCCTGTAATCCCAGCACTTTGGAAGGCCGAGGTGGGCGGATCACCTGAGGTCGGGAGTTTGAGACCAGCCTGACCAACATGGAGAAACATGTATTTTGTCTCTACTAAAAACACAAAATTAGCTGGGCGTGGTGGTGCATGTCTGTAATCCTAGCTACTCGGGAGGTTGAGGAAGGAGAATCGCTTGAACCCCAGAGGTGGAGGTTGTGGTGAGCCAAGATCACACCATTGCACTCCAACCTGGGCAACAAGAGTGAAACTCCATCTCAAAATAATAATAATAATAATAATTTTCATAATGGATGAACGCATATTTATTAAGCCTTTACCGTTTGTAAGACAATATGATGAGCATTTTGATAGGTTATCTACCATAAGAGCAGCATGATGCAAGACTCCATGAAGCTTACACAATAAATGAATGAGAATCCTTGCTTGAAATCTGGTTAAGGAAATAGACTAACACAGGTCAGGAGTTTGAGACCAGCCTGGCCAACATGGCAAAACTCCATCTCTACTAAAAATACAAAAATTAGGCTAGTGGTGGTGCACGCCTGTAGTCCCAGCTACTTGGGAGGCTGAGGCAGGATAATTGCTTGAACTTGGGAGGTAGAGGTTGCAGTGAGCCAAGATCGCATCACTGCACTCCAGCCTGGGGGACAGAGTAAGACTCCATCTCAAAAAAAAAAAAAAGCAAAAACAGAAACAGAATTTAATGCTACTTTTCAGAGTAGACAATATGTGATTAAGCTACCATTTAATGTGACCATTAATTTTTTTCCCGGAAAGAACATAATGGATTCTGGGTTCTGTAGTCAGACACCAACCTAGGTTCTGATCTTTAGTTACTGGCCCTGTGACCTTGGACAAGTCATTTAATCTCTCAGTCTCAGTTTCCTCATAGGCAAAACGGAGGTAATAGTATTTCCTATCTTGCTGAGTTGCCCTGGGTTTTAATTAAGGCAATGTAGATAAAAGTTTTAGCATTGTGCCTAGTACCTCATAGACTTCAATTAATGTTAAATATGATATTTGGGGAAAAGATTATTTGATCAGCTATTTTCTCCAATTACGATTCATAAAGCAGCCTGGGAGATGGAGGCTATATCTTTACCTTAAAATAATGTCAATTTTTTTTACTATTACTTTTCATTACATATTTCTGAAAACAAAACCTAAAAATGTAAAAAAGTCTTAACTAAAAGATAGATTTTGAATAGAGGCAATAAAATATATTACGTAAGACAGGTTTTATTTATTTATTTATTTATTTATTTATTTTTCTAAGACAGAGTTTCACCCTTGTCGCCAGGCTCGAGGGCAATGGAGTGATCTTGGCCCACTGCAGCCTCCGCCTCCCGGATTCAAGTGATTCTCCTGCCTTAGCCTTCCGAGTAGCAGGGATTATAGGTGCCTGCCACCACACCCAGCTAATTTTTGTATTTTTAGTAGAGATGAGGTTTCACCATGTTGGCCAGGCTGGTCTTAAACTCCTGACCTCAGGTGATCCACCCACTTCAGCCTCCCTAAGTGCTGGAATTAGAAGCGTGAGCCACCATACCTGGCCTACTTATTTATTTATTTAAAAAATATTTTTTTAAGTAAGACAGGTTTTAAAATGTTGACTTGTCCTGGCACAGTGGCACACATCTGTAATCCCAGCACTTTGGGAGGCCGAGGTGGGAGGATCACTTGAACTCAGGAGTTCAAGACCAGCCTGGGCAATATGGTGAAACCCAATCTCTACAAATACAGAAACATTAGCTGGGTCCGGTGGTGCGTGCCTGTGGTCCCAGCTACTCAGGAGGCTGAAGTGGAAGGCTGGCTTGAGTCCTAGAAGTGGAGATTGCAGTGAGCCAAGACTGTGCCACTGCACTGCAGACTGAGTGACAGAGTGAGACCCTGTCTCAAAATGGACTTGCCAGAATCCAAGTTCCTTGAAATCAGAGTGGAAGAAACTCATATTTACAGAATAGGGAAGAGTGTAGGCTGGAAGGCAGGGACTTGAGGAACTGGTCACAGCAGTCATGGAAGGTTCCTCTGAGCATACTGAGAGGTTCTGCTTCCTGCCACAGAAACTGACATTCCTGTGAGTGGAAATTCTATGAACTGACCATAACAATAAATGAGAAGCTGAATAAGGCGAAGTTTTATATGACAGTCAGCGATTAAAACTGGAGGTCAGGCTGGGTTCAGCAGCTCATGCCTGTAATCCCAGCACTTTGGGAGGCCGAGGCGGGTGGATCATCTGAGGTCAGGAGTTCGAGAACAGCCTGACTGAAAAGGAAAAACCCTGTCTCTACTAAAAATACAAATTAGCCAAGCATGGTGGTGTGCACCTGTAATCCCAGCTACTCTGGAGGCTGAGGCAGGAGAATCACTTGAACCGGGAGGCAGAGGTTGTGGTGAGCCGAGGTCGCACCATTGCACTCCAGCCTGGGCAAAACTCTGTCTCAAAAACAAACAAACAAACAAAAACCGGCAGGTCATCTTATGGCCTGGGCCCTTGAATGAGTAGACATCCTTTCAAAGTAAGGAAATAAGGCACAAAAAAGTTTAATAATTGGCTTGGCACTTAGTTACTAACTCAATATTCTTATTTTAAAAGTTAGTAGTAGGTCTGGGCTCAGTATTTCCCACTGGCAACTTGCTGAGGGAGGTTGAATTCCATAGAGACAGAAAGTAAATTGGTGATTGATTGACAGGGGCTGGAAAGGGTAGGATGAGGATGGAGTTCTTGATTTAAATCAATGGGGATACAGGGGTGAAGAGAATAGACAGAGTCCCAGTCCTTATGGAGGTTAGTGTCTATCAGGGAGACAGACAAGTTAAACAAACATTGCAGGAGGTGGAGGGGACTGGGTCAGCGTCACTTATGCAGAAAGTAATTTCTAAGAAGCAGTAAGTTATGGTAAGAGAGATTATGAATATAATTTACTTCCAGCTCTATTCACCAGGAAGTAAATTATGGTGTTCTTGGCAAAGTAAACAGTATAGTTAAAGGCTCTCAGATGAAACAGCACATGGCATGCTTAGGGAACTGAAAAAGATTAGATCAGTGGAAATGGGGTGGGGAGCAGGAAGAGGCAGATGAGGGTCAGATCACTCATGTGACAAAACAAAGGGGAACCATGTTAAGGAGGCAAATGACATGATCAGATTTGCATTTTTGAGACATCACTGCAGAATGTAGGATGGATTGGGGTAAGGCATGGCTGGAGGCGGAAAGACTGGTTAGGAGACTAGGAAGGATAACCTTGGTGAGAGGTAGTGTGCCTCAACCAGGGCGGTAACCCTGAGGATGATGAGAGGTAGACAGGAGTAAGAGATGTGAAGTTGAATCAGCAGGATTTAGTGATTAATTGGAATGAGATATCAGAGAAAAGGTATCAGGGTTCTGGCATGGCCAACTTGGGGTCCTTCACTGTTCCAGGGGCACAGAAAGGGAGGCAATTTGGGGAGATTTCAGTTTAGAAATGTTAGACTTGTGGTACTCCCAAAGATACTCAAATGAATATGTCTACTAGGTTCAGTGAGTGAAGACTTGGCCTGGAACCTTCGCTAGTCATCCACCTGGAGATAGTAATTGTAGCCATGGGAGAAGAGCAGATCCAGGAAAAGTAGAAAGGAATGAAAAGAGAAGGGATTTCTTCTCTTTTGGTAGAACCATGGGGAAACACTAACAAGTCAGAAAAAGACAGAAGGGAGGAGCCAGAAAAGGAAACGGAGGTGAAGCCAAGAGGAATGAGGAGAATCATAGGATCATCGTGCCACAGAGGCCAAGGAAAGGAAGAAGTGGTCAAATGTGTCAGCTGCTAAAGAGAGGTCAGTAGAACAAGGACTGAAATTTGCTATTGAATTTAGTAACAAGGAAGTTGTTAGTAACTTAGGAGATTTCAGTAGAAACCCAGATTTCAGTAAGTAAGACAGTGGAAAGCATTCTTTCATGAAGTAGATCTGTGACATAGCCAGAGGGAAATGTGGAGTCAAATAGAGTTGGTTCTTAAAACAAACAAACAGAAAAGGTGGCACAGGGTTAACTAAGTTTAAATGAGAAAAAGAAGCCAGTCAGTAAAAAAGGGGGAGGCCGGGCGCGGTGGCTCAAGCCTGTAATCCCAGCACTTTGGGAGGCCGAGACGGGCGGATCGCGAGGTCAGGAGATCGAGACCTTCCTGGCTAACACGGTGAAACCCCGTCTCTACTAAAAATACAAAAACTAGCCGGGCGAGATGGCGGGCGCCTGTAGTCCCAGCTACTCGGGAGGCTGAGGCAGGAGAATGGCGTAAATCCGGGAGGCGGAGCTTGCAGTGAGCTGAGATCCGGCCACTGCACTCCAGTCCGGGCAACAGAGCGAGACTCCGCCTCAAAAAAAAAAAAAAGGGGGGGGCGGAGGTTGAGGTCCGGGCATGGTGACTCACACCTGTAATCCCAGCACTTTGGGAGGCCAAGGTGAGCAGATCACTTGAGGTCAGGAGTTCAAGATCAGCTTGGCCAACATGGTGAAAATCCGTCTCTACTAAAAATACAAAAATTAGCCGGGCATGGTGGCAGGCACCTGTAATCCCGGCTACCTGAGAGGCTGAGGCACAAGAATCACTTGAATCTGGAAGGCGAACTTTACAGTAAGCTGAGATTGTGCCACTGTACTCCAGCCTGGGCGACAGAGCCAGACTCTGTGAAAAAAACAAAAACAAAAACAAAAAAACCTTGGTTGGGGGGAAGTAGAAGATACAAGAGAGAAGGATTTTAATTGTTAGAACAAGATACCATAGAAGGCAGAAGGCAGATCACTTGCTTTAAATAGGAGGAGAATAGGAGAGACCTCTCTCCTATTGTAACAGATGGGGGAAAGAGGAGAGGATGCCTTGGATCCATTTAAGTTTCTGAGTTTCATGCAGTGGGTGCTGGAACCAGCTCCTGCAAGCTCACAGGAGCCAATTGTTAAATTTTCAGCAATTTTGCTGATTGGTTAACATCACATTAACAGCTGGAATTCAGCCACAGTGGGGCTATCTATATCATGGAAATTAGTAAATACTATACATTAGGACTTCCCCATACCCTGACATCTGGAGAGCCAGTTATAAGGCATTTACTCATACCACTGGTTAGGGTAGGAAAGTGAAGGAATTCCTCTCTCCTGTGAAGCACTGTGCAGAGGAGAGAGAGCCACCTAGGAAAATACTAAATGACTACCATGCTGTTTTGAGGAACCAGTTAAGGATGGAGACTGTTAGTTTACAGTGCAATCGATGTATACATTTGTAAGATTTCTTTTTGCAAAGTCAGCAGCCTTGGGATCTCAGCAGAGAAATGGATAGGTGGTTTGATCTGGAGTCAGTCTTTTACCTGGCAACTGTACTGGAAGAATAAAACGTAGCAAGGATGACAGTTTTTGCAAGAGAGTAGCTGCAACAATGGACCATGGAACTTAAACTGTAAAGGGAAGGAGATGAAGGTGAGAGAAGGTGATATGTAAGAAGGCAGAGGAGTCACGTTTTCCTGGTATCACATGCTTTGAGTCCCATTACTATCCTGGCCTCATTTTTGCAACTTGGCCCTCCCATTTGGCAACATCCCTTTTTGAATGTGGCATCCAGCTGCAAGCCCCTCAGTCTTGCACAATGTTCCAGCTTGGCCTGACCATCAAACACCACATCGTCCTTATTTTAGATGTCATGCCTGAAAGATGTTGACACCCAGCCTCATTGAGAGAACTTAGAATAATTGTTAGCCACGCAAGATCAATAAGCGGAAACAAGGATAGGCAGACTTTTAAAATTTATAGGGAATGGTCTGATATTTGGAAATCTTTTCCTCTGCATTAGCTCACTGAATATCCAACGAATAATCATGGATAATCATAGCTAACAGAATATCCAATGAAAAATCATGGATATACTGTAATATAGACAATCACTCTGGATCATCAATACCAAACATAATTGCCATGAGGACATTCTTTTTTCATGAATTATTAGAAAAGCAGAAAGTACGAACTAAATAGGGAACTTCAGAGAGTTCATGTAAAACCTGAAAATGGCTTTCAAAGAAGCTTATTTTCTCAGAGTAGTTTAACCAATGGGAGGAAAATCACTTCTGGGTTATACAGAATTTGTTAATAAGGTTTGATCAGAAGGTGACCTAGTGATGGGGCTATATTAATAATGAGAGAACTGCATGAAAGAACAAATCTGCTGTTATGAGACTCCAGGGCACAGGAACTATTACTCTAATTTCAAGTGACAATGAGTTTTTATAACTGATAGCTACTTATGCCTCCCAAAACACTCCAATGCACGTACCTGTCAGAAATTCGTGTATTTAATAGACTACATTCCCCATGTCACCTTTCCATCAGATTTAAACGAATCGGGTATAGTGTCATGTTTTAATTTCTCAATAAATATAATATATGTGACAGGAATTTTCTTCCTGAATTAAAAATGCCATTTCAGTGAGATAACCAAATTGATGGTACTCTGAATTTGCAATTCGTCATGATTACTGCCAGATTTAACAAATATAATTCACTTTCTCCTACTACCCTGTGATTAGCTAGAGGTCATGGCTTTGATAAATCTAGACTCCCTGGTGCTTTGGGTATAAATCTTGTCCACCTAACTTCTGCTATTTCTTATGAGGTATGTGAAGGTGAATAGCATGCAGTTTTTACACTGGGGAGGGCATTTTTCTTCAGCAAAATAATTATCTCATCGCATTTCCCACTTGAATAGCTGATACCCCCCCTGCCCCTCAAAAACATAGGAAACAAAAGCTATCCATTTTACTTCCTTCACACTAGATTTTTTTCCCTTACCATTTCCCCGTTTTTTCCATTCTTGGGGTATTTGGACATGAGGGAAGATGAAAAGGTAACAGTGAGAAGCATTCAGACATTTTTCTTGTGTCACTCTTCACATTGGCCAGCAAGGGGAGTTGTAGGAACAATTACAGTGATTTGAGCTGCCACACTTGTGAGCATACCTCTCACGATTGGTTAGGAGTCACTATGTCTTTTGCCCTGGACTCCCTGGGTAACACAGGTAGTATTTTGTGTACCAGTCTCGTTTTCCTTTCATCTCGTAGTTTGCTGACCAAAAATTAATTGTCAACTTCAAAATAAAACACCTACTGAAATGGCGAGACATTGGAAATGAAGTGAGCCTTCTATGCCCAGGTGGCATAAAAATCTAATTGTAGCTTCAAGCAGCCCAAGACCCTTTAATGCGGATAAGAGAGCATTCAACTGACTTCAATAAAAAGGGACTTAAATGGAAGGGAGGTGGCCTTGAGGAGAGCTGGCCTTGACTGCTGGGACTGAGGAGGCCATTGTTCTACATTCTCCTGGGGCTTAGGGAGATTGACAAGGCACCTGCTGCTTTCCAGAGATGAACGTTTAGGTCAGCCCTGAAAACACCCAGGCCTGAGGCACTCCCCTGGCCTCTTGGCCCCCTGCCATCCAGGTGCAGGAGATTCAAAGGTACAAAGCAAAGGCATGGGAAGAGCCCTTTGGAGAGATCTGGGGAGACTGTTTCTGCTCCATGAACAATCCAAGACATCTCTCTCCCCTTTAAATCATCTTTTATGCTTCTTAGCTCCAAGGCTTTCTATGTTCTTCCATGGATTCCTCTACTGTATCTATGCCATAGGAACATTTGATTACTAACCACTTTCACAGATCATGGTGCACTTCACTGAGTTTGGGACCAGGATCCATGAATATGTACCCTATTTAATGCCTTAATGCTGCTTTCCCAATTCCCATCCTGGCTACTGAATATATTTTGCGGTTGATTGCAAAATAGACTAAAAAATCAGTAATCACTAGTTTTCTGAATGTAAAGTTCACGTTTTTATTTCTATGTTTCTTATATAAATACTGAATAAATTTTGTCCTGTGCTTTGTTCACCAACAGGCTGTGTTATATAAAGCAGAGAATCTGGGAGAATCTGGGCTTGACAGTAGGAGATATATATTTTTTTTTTTTTTTAACTTTATGATACTACAGGCATATACCACCATGCCTGGCTAATTTTTTAAATTTTTTGTAGAGATCGCATCTTACCGTGTTGCCCAAGTGGTCTCAAACTGCTAGACTCAAGCAGTCCTCCCACTGTAGCCTCCCAAAGTGCTGGGATTACAGGTATGAGCCACTGTGCCTGGCCTAGATTTTAGTTCTGGTTCTGCTACTTAATAGCTGTATGATGTTAGACAAGTCATATAATTTTTCTAGGCTTGACTATTTTCTCATCTTCAAAAATAGGGAGGGTGGACAAGATGCCAGACTTGAGAGTCAAGCAGACCAGAGTTTTAATCCTATTTCAGGTATTAGCTGGATGACTTTAAGTAAGTGACAATTAGTGTTGTTTTAAGGCTTTAGTGAGATAATGTATGTGAAACCCTTAGCATGGCCGGGCGCGGGGGCTCAAGCCTGTAATCCCAGCACTTTGGGAGGCTGAGGCGGGCGGATCACAAGGTCAGGGGATCGAGACCATCCTGGCTAACACGGTGAAACCCCGTCTCTACTAAAAAAAATACAAAAAACTAGCCGGGCGAGGTGGCGGGCACCTGTAGTCCCAGCTACTCGGGAGGCTGAGGCAGGAGAATGGCGTGAACCCGGGAGGCGGAGCTTGCAGTGAGCTGAGATCTGGCCAGTGCACTCCAGCTTGGGTGACAGAGCGAGACTCCGTCTCAAAAAAAAAAAAAAAAAAAAAAAGAAACCCTTAGCATCATTCTAAAGACACAATCAGCACTCAACAAATAATAGTTATTATAATAATCATGACAAAGTTCATGCTATTAAAGTCCTTTAGAACCTTTTTTTAAGCTCTAAAATGTAATGATTTAAGTCTGAAATGTTGTGATCGATTGCTGTGAATAAGCCTGCTCACTTGATCCTGGGCTTCTTATGAGAATTTGGTAAGAAATAGGCTGAAATTATAGAGGATTTTGCAAAGTACTTAGATATTGTTTTATAGTACTATAGTAACATTCAGCAAACAATGTGATTATCGGCATTGTAATAAACACAGTCATGGGCCAATTTCCTTTGTTTTTTCATAGTGTAACGCCTACTGGAAATTCTTTAAAGGTTAAACTTCATATTCAGCACACCATGTCCTCTCTACAAACCCTCTCTTCCTAATGTGTGTATACCTTTTTTTTTTTTTTTAAATGAGATGGAGTTTCACTTTTGTTGCCCAGGGTGGAGTGCAATGGTGCGATCTTGGCTCACTGCAACCAATGCCTCCCGAGTTCAAGCGATTCTCCTGTCTTAGCCTCCTGAGTAGCTGGTATTACAGGCACTTACCACCACACCCAACTAATTTTGTATTTTTAGTAGAGACGGGGTTTCTCCATGTTGGTCAGGCTGGTCTTGAACTCCCAACCTCAGGTGATCCACCCACCTCGGCCTCCCAAAGTGCTGGGATTACAGGCGTGAGATACCGCGCCCGGCCCTAATGTGCGTATACCTTTTTACAGATTACAAGGTGCTTGCACAGACATTTCCTCACTTTAGGCTCCAACCAAACCATGAAATAGGTAAGTTTGGACTTATTGGTTGCTTTATATAGGAGATTTTTTAAATGAGACCAAAAGGCAATAGGTCCTCTGGCTATTGAAGTGTTCAGAGGAGAGCAGAGGAGGTGTCCCAGATGTTTCATGAGGAAGAGGAGAACAGTAGAAAAGGAGAATGAGTACAAATGTCATATAAAAATCTTAACTGTGAGATAGAGGAGAGTTGGGGTGCGGTAGAGCTGGATTAGAACATTGTGGTGGGGAAAACACTGCGTCTCAGCGATTGACTTATTTACAAATAGTGCTAGAGATACATACAAATCTCCTCAACTTCTAATGGGGTTACATCCCAATAAACTCACTGTAAGTTGAAAATATCCTAAGTTGAAATGTATTTAATACACCTGACTACCAAACATCATAGCTTAGCCTAGCCTACCTTAAATATGCTCAGAACACTTACATTAGCCTGCAGTGGGGCAAAATCATGTAACACAAAGCCTATTTTATAATCAAATGTTGAATATCTCAAGGAATTTATTGAATACTGTACTGAAAGTGAAAACAGAATGGTCATACAGGTTCTTTTTTTTTTTTTTTGAGATGCAGTCTCGCTCTGTCACCCAGGCTGGAGTGCAGTGGCGCAATCTCAGCTCACTGCAACCTCCGCCTCCGGCGTTCAAGCCATTCTCCTGCCTCAGCCTCCTGAGTAGCTGGGATTACAGGTGACCACCACCACGCCCAGCTAATTTTTTTATTTTTAGTAGAGACGGGATTTCACCATGTTAACCACGATGGTCTCGAACTCCTGACCTTGTGATCCGCCCACCTTGGCCTCCCAAAGTGCTGGGATTACAGGCATGAGCCACCACACGTGGCCCCTATGGGTTCTTGATTTACAATTTCTACTGAATTTGTATGGTTTTCATCCCATGGTAAAGTCAAAAAACTGTAAATCAAACTATCTTCAATTTGGAACTGGGGAAAGGGGAGTAACCATAAATAGAATGAAAAATTGCAGGTGGCCAGGCACGGTGGCTCACGCCTGTAATCCCAGAACTTTGGGAGGCCGAGGCAGGTGGATAACTTGAGGTCAGGAGTTCAAGTCCAGCCTGGGCAACATGGTGAAACCCCATCTCTACTAAAAACAGAAAAATTAGCCGAGCGTGGTGACAGGCACCTGTAATCCCAGCTACTTGGGAGGCTGAGGCAGGACAGTCACTTGAACTCAGGAGGTGGAAGTTGCAGCGAGCCGAGATTGAGCCACTGCATGCACTCCAGCCTGGGAGACAGAGTGAAGGACAAACAAACAGGCCGGGTGCGGTGGCTCACACCTGTAATCCCAGCACTTTGGGAGGCCGAGGCAGGCGGATTATGAGGTCAAGAGATTGAGACCATCCTGGCCAACATGGTGAAACCCCATCTCTACTAAAAATATAGAAATTAGCCAGGCGTGGTGGTGGGCACCTGTAGTCCCAGCTACTCGGGAGGCTGAGGCAGGAGAATTGCTCGAACCCGAGAGGCAGAGGTTGCAGTGAGCCGAGATCATGCCATTGCACTTCAGCCTGGGCAACAGAATGAGACACTGTCTCAAAAACAAACAAACAAACAAAACGAAATTAAGACTGAAAGCACAAAACAAGATAAAGAATATTATGTAAGGATGCAAAATTATGTAAATAAATTTACGACATTTAAATTATACATTTTTATTTTTTTTGAGACAAGAGTCTAGCTCTGTCGCCCAGGCTGGAGTGCAGTGGTGTGATCTTGGCTCACCACAACCTCTGTCTCCCAGGTTCGAGCAATTCTCCTGCCTCAGCCTGCTGAGTAGCTGGGAGTACCGGCGTGCACCACCCGATCAGGCTAATTTTTGTATTTTTCGTAGAGGCAGGTTTTTGTCATGTTGGCCAGGCAGGACTCGAACTCCTGACAAAATGATCCTCTGAGTGATCCACCCATCTGGGCCTCACAAAGTGCTGGGATTACAGGTGTGAGCCACCATGCCCGGCCACTTAAATTTTATTTATAAAAATAATGATAAGAAAAGTTGATCACGGGCCAGTTGTTGTGGCCATGCTACTAATCCCAGCACTTTGAGGACAAGGCAGGCGGATTACCTGAGGTCAAGAGTTCGAGACCAGCCTGGCCAAAATGGTGAAACCCCATCTCTACTGAAAATACAAAAATTAGCCGGACATGGTGGTGGGCACCTGTAATCCCAGTGATTCAGGAGGCTGAGGCAGAAGGATCACTTGGACCTTGGGAGGTCCAGGCTGCAGTGAGCTGTGATCATGCCACTACACTCCAGCCTGGGAGACAGAGCGAGACTCTGTCTCAAAAATAAATAAACAAATAAAAATTAAAAAGTTTATCATGGACTTAACCATCATTGGAGAATAAAAAAAATTAAAAGAATGAGCAATCCATTTTAAGAAATTAGAAGTGAGAAAAAGAAAAATAACCAAACAAACAAGGAAGAGGAAATTAATAATGGTGAAAGCAGAAACCAATTAAATTTTAAAAACCAAAATGATAGAGAGGACAAATAAATGTAAAATCTGTTTTTTGAAAACATCAACGAAATAGGTACCCCTCCCCCCTCCCTCCTCATGCTCACTGAAAGGAGTAGCAAGAGGCAAAATGAGGAAGGAGAAAGAAGTCATATTCACAGACATAGGAAAGATGAAAGGAGTTGTTAGAGGTCACTTCATGCAGTTCTATGGCAGCAGTTTGAAAAGAGAGGAAATGGATGAATTCCTGGTAAAAAAAAAAAAAAAAAAAAAGAAGAAAGAAAGAAAGAAAGAAAAAAAGAAAGAGTGAGTAAAACTGACCCCAAAAGAAGAAAAAATGTGAACAGGCTAATTGCTAGAGAAGAGGCTGAGAAGGTGATTGGAAATCTATCAAAAAGGCCACCAAAACCATATGGCTTTCCAGCTGAGTCTATCTGACTTTAAAAGAAGAGATAATTACAATATTTACCATTCCAGAAGAAACTCTTCTAATTCGTTTTATAAAACAGTAAGCTTGAATACCAAAACCTGAAAAATATAAGACCTGCCACAGTTTGAATTTGTCCCCTCCAAAATTAAGGTGTTGCCAACATGATAGTATTAATGACTGGGTCATGCGGGTTCCTCCCTCATTAATAGGACTAAGGTCCTTATACTAGGGACTTCACTCAGCATTTAGCTAGATTGCTCCTCAACTCCTCTGCCATGTGAAGACACAGCTCCCTCCCAGGATGCAGCCTCGCCATGCACCTGAGCCTACCAGTGCCTTAATTTTGGACTTCCTAACTTCCAGAACTGTGAGAAATAAATTTCTGTTCTTTGTAAATTACCCAATCTCCAATATATTGTTATAGCAGCACCAAATTAAGACAACAACATAAAACTATAAAGATCTCACTATGAGTACAGATGTAAAAATTCAAAATAAAATATTAGCAAAGTCTATGTAGCAAAATCATAATATGCTATGAACAAACAGGATTTATTTCAGAAATACAAGAATGGTTTACTATCAAATAACCTACTACTTAATCTATTGTATCAATAATCAAAAAGAGAAAAATATAAGAATATAAATAAGTGCTAAAAAAACTATTTTATAGAATTCAGTGGCCATTCCTAATCAGGAATAAGAATAAAAGGAAAACTGTAGATGGCCCCTGACTTATGATGGCTTGACTTACGATTTTTGACTTTGTAATACTCACACAGCTATTCTATTTTTCCCTTTCAATACAGTATTCAATAAATTACATGAGATATTTAGCACTTTATTATAAAACAGGCATTGTGTTACATGACTTTGTCCAAGTTTAGGCTAATATGTGTTCTGAGCATGTTTTATTTTTTATTTTTTGCATTTCCTGCCTCCCTCCAACTCAGCATGTTTGAAGTGAGCTAGGTGGCTGGGTGTAGTGGCTCACGCCTGTAATCTTAGCACTTTGGAAGACTGAGGTGGGTGGATCACTTGAGGTCAGGAGTTCAAGACAAGCCTGGCCAGCGTGGTGAAATACAAAAATTGGCCCGTCATGGTGGCACATGCCTGTAGTCCCAGCTACTCAGGAGGATGAGGCAGGAGAATCGCTTGAACCCAGTAGGCAGAGGTTACAGGGAGCAGAGATCACACCATTGCACTTCAGCCTGGGTGACAAGAGCAAAACTCCATCTCAAAAAATAAAAGTAAAAATAAAAAAAATAAAGCTATAATGTTTGGTAGGTTAGCTGTATTAAATCCATTGTTGACTTACTCTGACTTGGGGTTGTTTATCAGAACATAACCCTTCATAAGTTGAGACGCATCTGTACTTAAATATGCTTCAGAATGGCAAAACTCAGCAAACAAATACGCAATGGCAAAACACAAATACCATTTTGATTAAAAAATGAGATACCTACCATCACTAAATATTATTTACATTGCCTTGCAGTTTTTTTCAAACAAAGAAATTAAAATAACTGTCATCTATGTAGGAGAAAATGAAACAGGAGCTTCACTTTATACCAACACAAAATAAATTCCAGGAAGATTAAAAACTTAAATGTAAAAACAACGCAGTGAAGATATCACACACAGAAATCTAGGTTATTATATGTTCAATCTAAAAGCAGAGATGATATTCCTCATCTTATCCTTTAGATTTTAGATTAGCTAAAAAATTGAAACTCTAATAAAAAATGCAGACATGGCCAGGCGCGGTGGCTCAAGCCTGTAATCCCAGCACTTTGGGAGGCCGAGACGGGCAGATCACGAGGTCAGGAGATCGAGACCATCCTGGCTAACACGGTGAAACCCTGTCTCTACTAAAAATACAAAAACTAGCTGGGCGAGGTGGCGGGCGCCTGTAGTCCCAGCTACTTGGGAGGCTGAGGCAGGAGAATGGCGTAAACCCGGGAGGCGGAGCTTGCAGTGAGCTGAGATCCGGCCACTGCACTCCAGTCAGGGCGACAGAGCGAGACTCCGCCTCAAAAAAAAAAAAAAAATGCAGACATATTTGACTATATACAAATGACAGCCTTTGTATGCAGAAAATATAACAAAATAATAGACAAAGAATGGACTTGGAAACATAGACTTTGGCTTTTTCTGTGAACATCATTTACACAATCAGAAAAAAAAGACAATTTTTCACTGTAGAAAATGAATCTGATTAGATCTAGAGACTCTCTGAGAAGAAAAGTATGTACACATATAATGTAGTATACAGTATCAGTGTCTTCATGACTGCTTGAATCCCATCCATTCGTACTAGTGGAGTTCCTGCATCCTAAATTAAGAATGCCTCAGGCCGGGCACGGTGGCTCAAGCCTGTAATCCCAGCACTTTGGGAGGCCGAGACAGGCGGATCACGAGGTCAGGAGATCGAGACCATCCTGGCTAACACGGTGAAACCCCGTCTCTACTAAAAATACAAAAACTAGCCGGGCGAGGTGGCGGGCGCCTGTGGTCCCAGCTACTCAGGAGGCTGAGGCGGGAGAATGGCGTGAACCCGGGAGGTGGAGCTTGCAGTGAGCTGAGATCCGCCACTGCACTCCAGTCAGGGCGACAGAGCGAGACTCCGCCTCAAAAAAAAAAAAAAAATGCAGACATATTTGACTATATACAAATGACAGCCTTTGTATGCAGAAAATATAAACAAAATAATAGACAAAGAATGGACTTGGAAACATAGACTTTGGCTTTTTCTGTGAACATCATTTACACAATCAGAAAAAAAAGACAATTTTTCACTGTAGAAAATGAATCTGATTAGATCTAGAGACTCTCTGAGAAGAAAAGTATGTACACATATAATGTAGTATACAGTATCAGTGTCTTCATGACTGCTTGAATCCCATCCATTCGTACTAGTGGAGTTCCTGCATCCTAAATTAAGAATGCCTCAACAACAATAACAAGGCTGGGCACAGGGACTCACGCCTGTAATCCCAGCACTTTGGGAGGCAGAGGTGGGCAGATCAACTGAGTTCAGGAATTTGAGACTAGCCTGAGCAACATGGTGAAACCCTGTCTGTACTAAAACTACAAAAATTAGCCAGGTGTGGTGGCGTGTGCCTGTAATCCCAGCTACTCAGGAGGCTGACACAGGAGAATCACTTGAACCCAGGAGGCAGAGATTGCGGTGAGCTGAGATCCTGCCACTGCACTCCAGCCTGGGTGACAGAGTGAGAGTCTGTCTCAAAAAAAAAAAAAAAAAAAAGGCGGGGCCGGGGGGGCCGGGTGCCATGGCTCACGTCTGTGATCCCAGCACTTTGGGAGGCAGAGGTGGGCAGATCAACTGAGTTCAGGAATTTGAGACTAGCCTGAACAACATGGTGAAACCCTGTCTGTACTAAAACTACAAAAATTAGCCAGGTGTGGTGGCGTGTGCCTGTAATCCCAGCTACTCAGGAGGCTGACACAGGAGAATCACTTGAACCCAGGAGGCAGAGATTGCAGTGAGCTGAGATCCTGCCACTGCACTCCAGCCTGGGTGACAGAGTGAGAGTCTGTCTCAAAAAAAAAAAAAAAAAAGGCGGGGCGGCGGGGAGCCAGGTGCCATGGCTCACGTCTGTAATCCCAGCACTTTGGGAGGCCGAGGCAGGTGGATCACTAGGTTAGGAGTTCGAGGTCAGCCTGGCCAATATGGTGAAACCCCATCTCTACTAAAAATACAAAAATTAGCCGGGTATGGTGGCACACACCTGTAGTCTCAGCTACTCTGGAGGCAGAGACAGAAGAATCGCTTGAACCTGGGAGGCAGAGGTTGCAGTGAGCTGAGATATTGCCACTGCAATCCAGCCTGGGTGACAGAATGAGACTCTGTCTCAAAAAAAAAAAAAAAAGAAAGATACCTGGCTGGGCACGGTGGCTCACACCTATAATCCCAGCACTTTGGGAGGCCGAAGTGGGCAGATCACCTGAGGTCAGGAGTTTGAGACCAGCCTGGCCAACATGGTGAAACCCATTTCTACTAAAAACAAAACAAAAAAACAAATGACCTGATTAAAATTGGGCAAAGAACTTGAATCAAAAATGCTCCAAAGAAGAAAGAATGGCCAACATGCGTATGAAAAGATGCTCAACATCGCTAATCATTAAGGAAATGCAAATTGCAATAACAATGAGATATCACCTCATACCCATTAGGATAGTTACTATTTCAAAAAACACACACACACACACACACAGAAAATATGTAACAAGGCCGGGCGCGGTGGCTCAAGCCTGTAATCCCAGCACTTTGGGAGGCCGAGACAGGCTGATCATGAGGTCAGGAGATCGAGACCATCCTGGCTAACATGGTGGAACCCCGTCTCTACTAAAAATTACAAAAAACTAGCCGGGCGAGGTGGCGGGCGCCTGTAGTCTCAGTTACTTGGGAGGCTGAGGCAGGAGAATGGCATAAACCCGGGAGGCGGAGCTTGCAGTGAGCTGAGATCCGGCCACTGCACTCCAGCCTGGGCGACAGAGCGAGACTCGGTCTCAAAAAAAAAGAAAATATGTAACAAGTATTGATAAGGATGTGGAGAAATTGGAACTCTTGTATACTGTTGGTGGTAATGTAAAATGGTATTGCTGCTATGGAGAGAAGCATGCTGGTTCCTCAAAATATTAAAAATAGAATTACCATATGACGCAGCAGTTTCACTTTTGGACATATACCAAAAGACTTAAAAAGATAAATCCTAAAGAGATTTTAGTGCCCTGTGTTACACACAGTAGAAAGAGGTGGAAGCAACCCCAGTGTCTCTGGAGGGGGTGAATGGATACACAACATGTGATAATATACACACAACAGCACATAGCCTTTAAAAAGAATGAAATTCTGGCACACACTACGTGGAAGAACCCTGAAGACTTTATGCTAACTGAAATAAACGAGTCAGAAAAATACAAATACTGTATAAATTCATTTATATGAGGTATCTACAGTAGTTAAACTTACAGAAAAGAATGTAGAATGCTGAGTGCTGAGGTCTGGGGTTAGGGGAAAATGGAGAGGAGTTGCTTAATAGGTACAGAGTTTCGGTGTTGCAAGATGAAAAGGTTCTGGAGATGGGTTGCACAACAATGTGAATATACTTAGCACTACTGAACCGTACACTTAAAATCGTTAAGATGGTAAATTTTGTTATATGTATTTTACCACAATTCCAGAAAAAAATCCTGCCGTACACATTTTCTACTTACTCCTAATTTCAACTACTCTCAGTTTATGTAAATGACCCCCAGATCTATAATTTTAGTACAGGCTTCTCCATCTTGATGTGATGATTGACGTCTCTGCTGCCTACTGGGCTGCTCTTACTGGATCACGTTCCACTGGCTTTTAATTTTTTTTTTTTTCTTTTTTCTTTTTTGAGACGGAGTCTCGCTCTGTCGCCCAGGCTGGAGTGCATTGGCCGGATCTCAGCTCACTGCAAGCTCTGCCTCCCGGGTTGACGCCATTCTCCTGCCTCAGCCTCCTGAGTAGCTGGGACTACAGAAGCCCGCCACCTCGCCCGGCTAGTTTTTTGTATTTTTTTTTAGTAGAAACGGAGTTTCACCGTGTTAGCCAGGATGGTCTCGATCTCCTGACCTTGTGATCCGCCCGTCTCGGCCTCCCAAAGTGCTGAGATTACAGGCTTGAGCCACCGCGCCCGGCCTCCCACTGGCTTTTCAAACTTAGCATCTCCCAAACTGATTTCCCCACAAACCTACTCCTCCTGTTTCCTATCCTGTGTCTATTCGCGAATGAATGAATAAATGAATGGATGGGTGAACTGATAAATGTACCCTGGATCTTTTTCATAGGGACCTAATAATCTGTCTGATTTCAAGATAATGAGTTATTTGAATCGTATTATATTTTCCAACATATATAATCGTGTTATATATGTCCAATTATTGAGGTATAATTCATCTACCATACAATTCATTCATTTAAAGTGTACAATTCATGACTTTTAGTATATTCAGTTGCACAACCTTTGCCACAACCCATTTTAGAATATTTTCATCACCCCTCGCCACTAAAACCCTGTACTTTTTAACCATCACCCCCTCAATTTCCCTATCTCCCCTAGCCCTAAGCAATCTCTAATCTACTATTTGTTTCTGTAGATTTGCCTATTCCGGACATTGCATATCAAAGGATCATATAATATGTTGTGTCTCTTGTGACGGTTTTCTTTTCTTTTCTTTTTTGAGATGGAGTCTCACTCTGTCGCCCAGGCTGGAGTGCAGTTGTGCTATCTTGGTTCACTGCAACCTCCGCCTGCTAGGTTGAAGCGATTCTCTTGCCTCAGCCTCCTGCATAGCTGGGATTACAGGCACGCACCACCATACCCGGCTAATTTTTGTATTTTTGATAGAGACAGGGTTTTGCCATGTTGGCCAGGCTGGTCTCAAACTCCTGACCTCAGGTGATCCGCCCACCTCGACCTCCCAAACTGCTGGGATTACAGGCATGAGCCAGCGTGCCCAGCCAACTGTTTTCACTGAGCATAATGTTCCTAACATTCATCCATGTTGTAGCATATGACAGTAATTCTTTTTTTTTTTTTTTTTTTGACAGAGTCTCGCTCTGTCGCCCAGGCTGGAGTGCAGTGGCATGATCTCTGCTCACTGCAAGCTCCGCTGAGTGAATGGTTCAGGACATTTTCCTGCCTCAGCTTTCCGAGTAGCTGGGACTACAGGCATCCACCACCACGCCCCGCTAATTTTTTGCATTTTTAGTAGAGACGGGGTTTCACAGTGTTAGCCAGGATGGTATTGATCTCCTAACCTTGTGATCCGCTCACCTTGGCCTCCCAAAGTGCTGGGATTACAGGCGTGAGCCACCGTGCCTGGCCTGTCAGTACTTCTTTACTTTTTCTGGCTGAATAATATCGCATTGTACGATACACCACATTTTGTTTGTCCATTCATTAGTTAATGGAACATTTGGGTTGTTTCTGCTTTCTGGCTATTAGGAATAATGCTGCTATGAACAGTCACATATAAGTTTTTGTGTGGAGATGTTTTCATTTCTCTGGGGGCATATACCTAAAAGTGAATGAATTGCTGGGTTAATTGTGAATTCTCACTTTTAACTTTTTGAGGAACTGCCAGACTGTTTTCGACATTGGCTGCCCCATCTTACATTCCCACCAGCAATATACGCGGGTTCCGATTTTTCTACATCCTCAACACTTGTTATTTTCCTTTTTAAAAAAGGTATTCTAGCCATCCTAGAGGGTATGAAATGGTGTCTTATGGTTTTGATTTGCATTTCTTTTTTTTTTTTTTTTTTTTTGAGACGGAGTCTCGCTCTGTCGCCCAGGCTGGAGTGCAGTGGCCGGATCTCAGCTCACTGCAAGCTCCGCCTCCCGGGTTTACGCCATTCTCTCGCCTCAGCCTCCCGAGTAGCTGGGACTACAGGCGCCCGCCACATCGCCCGGCTAATTTTTGTATTTTTTTTAGTAGAGACGGGGTTTCACCATGTTAGCCAGGATGGTCTCGATCTCCTGACCTCGTGATCCACCCGTCTCGGCCTCCCAAAGTGCTGGATTACAGGCTTGAGCCACCGCGCCCGGCCTTTGATTTGCATTTCTCATGACTAATGACGTTGAGCATCTTTTCATGTGCTTATCGACCATTTGTATATAATTTTTACAGACGCATCTATTTACCTTGTTTGCCTTTTTTTTCTTTTTTTTAAGAGACAAGATCGGCCGGGCGCGGTGGCTCAAGCCTGTAATCCCAGCACTTTGGGAGGCCGAGACGGGCGGATCACGAGGTCAGGAGATCGAGACCATCCTGGCTAACACGGTGAAACCCCGTCTCTACTAAAATATACAAAAAATTAGCTGGGCGAGATGGCGGGCGCCTGTAGTCCCAGCTACTCGGGAGGCTGAGGCGAGAGAATGGCGTAAACCCGGGAGGCGGAGCTTGCAGTGAGCTGAGATCCGGCCACTGCACTCCAGCCTGGGCGACAGAGCGAGACTCCGTCTCAAAAAAAAAAAAAAAAAAAAAAGAGACAAGATCTCACTATATTGCCTGAGATGGTCTTGAACTCCTGAGCTCAAGCTATCCTCCGGCATTAGTCTCCCAAAGTGCTGGGATTACAGGTGTGAGCCATCACGTCCGCCCTCTTTTGCCTGTTTTTAAATTGAGTTATTTGTCTTCTTTTTATTATTGGGTTGTAAGAGTTCTGGGGATTTTGTTTGTTTTTACAAATTCTAGATGCAGTTTCCTTATTAGGTATGATTTGCAAATGTTTTCTCTCAGTCTGTGTGCCTTTTCAGTCTCTTGATAGTGAGTGTCCTTTCCATCACAAAAGGTTTTATTTTGATGAAGTCCCATTTATCTATTTTTTCTTTTGTTTCTTGTGCTTTTAGAGGTTTTTTGTTTTTGTTTTTGTTTTTGTTTTTGGTAGAGATGGGGTCTCACCATGTTGCCCAGGCTGGCCTCAAACTCCTGGGCTCAAGCATTTCTCCTACCTCAGCCTCCCAAAGTGCTTTGGGAGTATCTATGAAACCATTACCTATCTAATTCAATGTCTTAAATATTTACTGTTGTGTTTTCTTCTAAGAGTTTTATAGTTTTAGCATTTACATTTAGGTGTTTGAAACATTTTGCTTTAATTATCATATGAAGTTCAGGGCAGAGGTTCAACTTCATTCTTTTGCAAGTGGATACCCAGATGACCTAGCACCATTTGTTTAAAAAGTCTATCCTTTCCCATTGGATGATCTTGACACCCTTGTCAAACATCAATTGACCAGATATATGGGTTTATTTCTGGACTCTCAATTCTATTCGACTGATCTCTATGTCTCTCCTGGGCCAGTACCCACACTATCTTGAATATTGCTGCTTTTGTAGTAAGTTTCAAAATTGGGAAATGTGAGTCCTTCAACTTTTTTCTTCTTTTTCAGGATTGTTTTAGCTATTCTAGGTCCCTCAAGTTTACACATGAATTTTAAGATCAACTTGCCAATTTCCACAAAGAAAGAGATGATATTACAGGATGGTGTTGAATCTGTAAATCAGTTTAGAGAGTATTACCATCTTAAAAACATTAAGTCTTCCAGTCATGTACATGGGATTTCTTTACCATTAATTAGATCTTCTTTAACTTTTTTCAGCATTGTTTTGTGGTTTTCAGAGTATAAGTTTTGCCCTTCTTTTGTTGAATGTATTCCTGTTTTATTATTTTTGATGCTGTTATACATGGAATAATTTCTTTCTTTTTTTTTTTTTTTTTTTTTTTGAGACAGGGTCTTACTCCAGTCACTGAGGGTGGAGTGCAATGGTGTGATCACGGCTCATTGCAGCCTCGACATCCAAAGCTCAGATGATCCTCCCACACCAGCCTCCTGAGTAGCTGGGACTACAGGTGGGCATCACCACACTTGGCTAATTTTTTGTCTTTTTATTAGAGACAGGTTTTTGCCATATTGCCCAGGCTGGTCTCGAACATCTGGGCCCAAGTGATCTGCCTGCCTTGGCCTCCCAAAAGTGCTGGGATTACAGGTGTGAGCCACTGCACCCAGTCATAAATGGAATAATTCTTTTTTTTTTTTTTTTTTGAGATGGAGTCTCGCTCTGTCACCCAGGCTGGAGTGCAGTGGCGCGATCTCGGCTCACTGCAAGCTCCGCCTCCCGGGTTTACGCCATTCTCCTGCCTCAGCCTCCCAAGTAGCTGGGACTACAGGCGCCCGCCATCTCGCCCGGCTAATTTTTTTGTATTTTTTTAGTGGAGACGGGGTTTCACCGTGTTAGCCAGGATGGTCTCGATCTCCTGACCTCGTGATCCACCCGTCTCGGCCTCCCAAAGTGCTGGGATTACAGGCTTGAGCCACCGCGCCCGGCCATAAATGGAATAATTTCTTAATTTCATTTTAGATTATACTTTGCTAGTATACAGAAATGCAATAGATTTTTTCATATCGATCTTGTATTCTGCAACCTTGAACTCATCTACTACATTGTGTTTTATTTACTTACATTTGAACCAGAAAATACTGCATTCCTCATGTGAAATGCTACCATTTTGGAAGTAAAGGGCACAGAAAAATAAATTTTCAATTTGTATGTCATATTATTTATGAGTGTGCCTTTCAAACCAAATTTTTTATAACTGCTATCTTTTTTTCAGAGAAAGTCATTGGTTTCTCAAGTGATTGAAAGCAACAGAGTTTAGACAGTCATGCTAAAAAAGTAAATACAACTTGTAAATTTGTTTTTTCACTATTTTATTTTATTTTATTTTATTTTATTTTTTTGAGACGGAGTCTCGCTCTGTTGCCCAGGCTGGAGTACAGTGGCCGGATCTCAGCTCACTGCAAGCTCCGCCTCCCGGGTTCACGCCATTCTCCTGCCTCAGCCTCCCGAGTAGCTGGGACTACAGGTGCCCGCCACCTCGCCAGGCTAGATTTTTTTGTATTTTTTAGTAGAGACAGGGTTTCACCATGTTAGCAAGGATGGTCTTGATCTTCTGACCTCGTGATCCACCCGTCTCGGCCTCCCAAAGTGCTGGGATTACAGGCTTGAGCCACCGCGCCCAGTCTTTTTTCACTATTTTAAACAAAATGAACAGTTTTGCACTTACCTGCCAAATTTACTTATGAAATCAGCAATTTATCAATGGTTTGGTTTATCAGGATTCTTGTATATATCTGATAAGTTACTTGCTTATGATTTTAGACAGCTGTAGCAAGAATCAGATTGCTCCAGTTTAAATGTCAAGATTTATACCAAGCACAACTTATTGCTTTTTGTAGCTTTTTTTAACTTTTCAAATTAAACAAGTTATTATTTTCTCTTTTTTCCTTTTTTTTTTTGAGATGGAGTTTCACTCTCTCACCAGGCTGGAGTGCAATGGATCTCTGCTCACTGCAACCTCCACCTCCTGAGTTCAAGTGATTCTCCTGCCTCAGCCTCCCAAGTAGCTGGGACTATAGGCACGCGCCACCACGCCCAGCTAATTTTTGTATTTTTAGTAGAGAAGGGGTTTCACCATGTTGACCGGGCTGGTCTTGATCTCTTATCCTCATGGTCGTCCTGCCTCGGCCTCCCAAAGTGCTGGGATTACAGGCATGAGCCACCGTGTCCGGCCTAACAAAGATATAATTTTCAAAGAATAAGACCTGAGTTTAGATCAGTATCTTTAAAAAAAATAAAGCTTTGTTCACATGGGGGTAATTATTATAAAAGTATTTTTTGATATGAGCTAACTTTGAATTTGCATTTTGCTTTAGAATAAAGCATAGTACTCTCTTTATCTACCTAAGCAGTTATGTCCTTAGACATAAACGATTAGAATTATTTACACACAATTTGCAGCATTGTATACACACACTCACGTATAAAGGTCACTCTGCTAGCAGCACTAAATATACCAATCATTTGTAAAAGTAGTTACACATTATACTTTCATCTTGCCATGTACAGGAAATTCTGATTTCTTTTGATCATATATTTGAGTGTCTCTTTTTAAATAGGAATATGAATGAAATTATTTTTCCTCATCCATTAATTGAAGTTCTTGAACTTATTTTGACAAAAGAATCACTGCCTAAGTTCAGGCTTGAAAGTCTCTCTTTGCTGGCCCGGTGCGGTGGCTTGTAATCCCAGCACTTTGGGAGGCCGAGGTGGGCAGATCACCTGAGGCCAGGAGTTTGAGACCAGCCTAACCAACATGGTGAAACCCTGTCTCTACTAAAAATACAAAAAAATTAACTGGGCGTGGTTGCAGGTACCTGTAATCCCAGCTACTCCGGAAGCTGAAGCAGGAGAATTGCTTGAACCTGGGAGGCGGAGGTTACAGTGACCCAAGATTGTGCCACTGCATTCCAGTCTGGGCAACAGAGCAAGACTCCATCTCAAAAACAAAAGACTCTCTCTTTGCTAACCTTTGTGGTAATATCGTCATGGTTTGAGGATAGTTAACCATAACTTAACTGGTATTATGATTGTTGATAATGCTGTGATCGTTTCTGTCAATAACAACAGTTGTCTTTACCACTCGTTTCATTTCTGCTAATAGAGTACATTTTTAAAAATGAGTTGAAGATGACCCCAATGTTGTAATCCTCAGGACTTTTAGTTTGGCCCAATCTTAATAATCCCCAAACTAGGTGTTTCTAGAACTCCGTTTATTGACCTCTAATTGTAGGTTTATTTTTTTATTTTTTATTTTTTTTTTGAGACGGAGTCTTGCTCTGCCACCCAGGCTGGAGTGCAGTGGCTGGATCTCAGCTCACTGCAAGCTCCGCCTCCCGGGTTTACGCCATTCTCATGCCTCAGCCTCCCGAGTAGCTGGGACTACAGGCGCCTGCCTCCTCGCCCGGCTAGTTTTTTGTATTTTTAAGTAGAGACAGGGTTTCACCGTATTAGCCAGGATGGTCTCGATCTCCTGACCTCGTGATCCGCCCGTCTCGGCCTCCCAAAGTGCTGGGATTACAGGCTTGAGCCACCGCGCCCGGCTAATTGTAGGTTTATAAAAGAGTATTTAGCTGGGGCACAAAAGGCTCTTTACTGAGGCAATTTTTCCACATTTAAGAAGGCAAAAGCAGAATCATTGGTGGGGCGTAAATCAGTAAAATAAATGATTTATGTCCCCTAAATTTTCTAGAATATTTTGCAGTAAATTATCTAAATAACTGCCTTTTGGGTCATGTTGCTTTTGGAAAGGCATCTACTCTGAGGTTGCTTCCTATGCTCAGAATCACCAGCATACCCTGCAAACCTACAGTGACAAGCTGCTGGGAGGCAGACTGAGCAGGACTAATCCTTCACTGGGTAATATGACTGGGATTTGTGGCAGGGTGTGGTGGCTCACGCCTGTAATCCCAGCACTTCGGGAGGCCGAGGGGGCGGATCACGAGGTCAGGAGATCCAGACTGTCCTGGCTAATATGGTGAAACCCCATTGATTTGTTTTTCTAAGACCACCAGAGCGAGCACAAAAGAACCAGCGAGTAGGCAAGGCTAAAAGCAAAACTGCAAGTTTATTCTTTGGTCATCTAGCTCCAGAGAAAAAGGTATGGGGGTGAAGTCTGTTGGCCTCCGGCAAAGGAGGCCGAGAGAGTCACCCGGTAGAGCTCTCGGGCAGAGTTCCTAATGCAGTCCCGACAAAGGTAGGGGCTGAGGAAGCCCGCCCCGTGCAGCTGCCCGGAGTGGCTTTTCTAGGAGTGGAAGGGCAATAGGCGGGGCACGGACGCGTCAGGGGAGGGGGGGGAGGCGCCGCAGGTGCCACCAGGTAAATCTTGATCTCTTCGGATTGACATCACCTGGCGCATGCCTAGTTGGTCTGCACCTTCCCGGGTCGCCAGCTGCATTTTCGCGCACGTGGGAAAAGTTGGTGATGAAAAACCCGGAAATGCACCATCTTGCCTCCGTTCGTCAAAACACCCATCTCTACTAAAAATACAAAAAATTAGCCGGGCGTGGTTGCAGGCGTCTGTAGTCCCAGCTACTCGGGAGGCTGAGGCTGAGGCTGAACCCGGGAGGCGGAGTTTGCAGTGAGCCAAGATTGCGCCACTGCACTCTGGCCTGGGCAACAGAGCGAGACTCCGTCTTCAAAAAAATAAAACTGGGATTTGCAAATGAAATGAATAGAGAGGAAGTGGCATCCCCAGCCTGAAAATTTCCTCATTCAGGTGGTGGCAGGATCTTTCACTCTATTTATCAATTGGGTTTTTTGTTTGTTTTCAAACCTCTCAGGGATTGTTAGTCCAGAGTCCATGGATAGAATTCAGGCTGACCTTGGATAAAAAAACTTAAATTTTTGGTTTTACCAATATCTAAATAAAATTTAGCATGTTCTTCAATAACGAATGTAGGCAAAAAACCACAGTAGGATTAGCAATACTTGCGATTTTTTACTGAAAGAAATTGCTGGTCATGGTGGCTCATGCCTGTAATTCGTACACTTTGGGAGGCTAAGGCAGGTGGATTGCTTGAGTTCAGGAGTTCGAGACCAGTCTGGACAACATGGTGAAACTCTACAAAACAACAACAACAACAAAAAAAACTTAGCCAGGCGTGGTGGCATGTGCCTATAGTCCCAGCAACTTGGGAGGCTGAGGTGGGAGGATTGCTTGAGCCATGGAGGATGAGACCGCAGTGAGCTGTGATTGCATCACTGCATTCCAGCCCGGGCAGCAGAACAAGATTCTGTCAAAAAAAAAAAAAATTGCAGGTATTTTCTTATCACATTACAGTTGTTGCAGATATTTTGGAAATATCATTTAAACTACTTTAAATATATGGGAGTTATTAGAACCCAGATTTTGTTAATTAATGTTTTAACAAGGAAGCACATACTTTATAGTTTTAAAATGGATAACTGTATTTCAATACAGTCAAAAATAATAATTTGTTTTTAAGTCATATATATGATTTAAATATAGGGTTAAGATTAGGGTTAAATGTGGTGGGACATGGTGGCCCACGCCTGTAATCCCAGCACTCTGGGAGGCCAAGGCAGGTGGATCACCTGAGGTCAGGAGTTTGAAACGAACCTGGCCAAGGTGGTGAAACCGTGTCTCTACTAAAAATACAAAAAAATTTTAGCTGGGCATGGTGGTGCATGCCTGTGATCCCAGCTACTTGAGAGGCTGAGGCAGGAGAATCACTTGAACCTGGGAGGTGGAGGTTGCGGTGAGCTGAAATCATGCCACTGCACTCCAGCCTGGGCGACAGAGCAACATTAGGGTTAAATGAATAAAATCGTTCATTTAAAAACATTACTCTTACAGTGAATAAGACATGTGTGGTATGAAAAAGATAAAGAACCAGCCAGGTGTGGTAGCTCACACCTGTGATCCCAGCACTTTGGGAGGCCGAGGCAGGTGGATCACCGGAGGTCAGGAGTTCAAGACTAGCCTGAACAATACGGTGAAACCCCGTCTCTACTAAAAATACAAAAATTAGCTGGGCATGATGGTGTGTTCCTGTAATCCCAGCTACTCAGAAGGCTGAGGCAGAAGAATCGCTTGAACGTGGAAGGCGGAGGTTGCAGTAAACCAAGATCGCGCCACTGCACTCCAGCCTGGGCAACAAGAGCGAAACTCCATCTCAAAAAATAAATACATAAATAAATAATAAAGAGCCTAGGTATAATAGGCCTAGGTGTAGTAGGACTTAACATGTGCTCTGGGCAAGGGGCTGCCTGTGTGTGCTCATTGACTTTGCCCCGCTCCTTTTAATCCCTGTGCTTGAAGGGAACTACGCCAGTTTCAGTATCTGCCAGAACAGCAGGTCCTGCTTAGCTGTAGTCCAAAAGCTGATATTTTTTCTTTTTGTGGGGGGAGGGGCGGGGACAGGGTCTCCGTTGCCCAGGCTGCAGTGCAGTGGCACAATCTCGGTTCACTGCAACCTCTGCTTCCTGGGTTCAAGCAATTCTCATGCCTCAGCCTCCCAAGTAGCTGGGACTACAGGCGTGTACCACCACGCCTGGCTGATTTTTTGTATTTTTTGTAGAAACAGAGTTTCGCCACGTTGGCCAGGCTGGTCTTGTACTCCTGACCTCAAGTGATCTGCTGGCCTCTGCCTACCAAACTGCTGGGATTACAGGCGTGAGCTACTGCACCCAGCCCAGAAGCCGATCTTAACAGAAGAATTTCTCCTGTTGATCTAAAATTAACTTGCAAACTTACATGACAATGCAGCTTCTCAGAATCTGCCAAAACTAGATGAGAATGATAAGCTTGGCCCTTAGCCAGCCCTGAGTCATGTGGATTTCAGTTTTCACCCTTGAACCAAAAGTTGGGGTTATGAGACCAGCCAGAATATGCTGAATGGGGTCTCCCCCCATCACCACTGCCACCTACCACGTTCATCCCTTAATTTGCCACTAGATGCTCTGAGGAAAGTTTCAAAATAGGGGCAATTTAAATATTTTTTATCAATTGAAGTATAATCCAAACCATAAGTGAGAAGTGGAAAAAAATATACAGGTGAAGGCATGAGTTTACCAGCAAAGTCATTTCAGTGGTTAGGCCAGGAGATGGGGATTGGGGCAATGGAAAGACAAACTGATAATTTATTTAAGGAAAAGTCAGCCATCTAACCCAGGGGCTCAATGAAATCGTCACATTTCAATTTTAGCTGTTTGTGGCACATGTAAAGCGATCTTGCAGGTGAAAAGTTCAGCTTGCCATGCATTTATTACCTCCAGGTCCATCTGGTATTTCTAGTTTTGTATGTTTGTAGAATAAAAGTGAAGAGGAAAAAAAAAGTGTCCTTATTTTTGCTCATGTTGAACAGAAATACTGTGTATGACAAACACAGAGTTTGCTTACAAGTTGGAGCTGCCTTTTGATGAATGGTTTATTTAAATTTTTAGCATAAGAGATAATGGGTAAAGGAAGATTCTTAAAAATGGAAGCCCTGGGTTCTAGCTGTGATAACTTCCCCAGCTTAAACCAATTATGTTCTTTTTCGAGTTTCTGTATCTTGCCCTGATGTGATTTTTTTTTTTTTAAACCTGTTTGACATAGAAATTGTGGGAAGAAGTGAAAGAGGTGAATGAGAGAAAAAAAACATGTGTGACGTGCTTTAAGTTTACTGGAAAATTCATCACACATATTATTGTGAATTTTTTTTTTTTACAGTTTATGCCAGTGATAGTTTGCCTTGCAAATAGTAAGTGAATGTTTATCGACTTGCATTTGCATGACAGCATTGTTCTTTATGTTAAAGCACTTTTTAATGATCAATTAACTGTTACTAACAAAACGAATGTTCATTTTGTTGATTGTCATATAAAGAATATGATGGTAGTAGAATGTAGCTGAAATTTGCGAATGTGGAGAACTTTATATTGTTCATGCCTCTGAAAAGGCATGTAAGAGAATTTGTTTACTACAGTATACTCAGGGCTTGGAATAGTGGCCGGTACATGGTGAAACCTCAATAAATACTGAATGATATAAGAGAGGAGCCAATGAGCAAATCTTCAAAGGAATAGCATATTGATTATATATGAATGGTACATAAATCATACATTCATGGAGAAGATTTAAGCAAATCTTTCTAAGTCCTCTAACTCCAGGTTGGGACAACAAATACTGTAATTTAAATTTAACCGGCTGGGTGCAGTGGCTCACGCCTGTAATCCCAGCACTCTGGGAGGCCGAGGCAGGTGGATCACGAGGTCACGAGTTCGAGACCAGCCTGACCAACAGGGTGAAATGCTGTTTCTACTAAAAATACAAAAATTAGCCAGGCATGGTGGTGCATGCCTGTAATCCCAGCTATTCAGGAGGCTAAGGCAAAAGAATTGCTTGAACCTGAGAGGCAGAGATTGCAGTGAGCCAAGATCATGCCAGTGCACTCCAGTCTGGGCAACAGAGCAAGATTCCATCTCAAAAAAAAAAAAAATTAACCTATTGCTCTCCTCTCCTCTTCCACTTTAGCTTAATACTTGTAGAGTTTATAGTTAAGAATAGTATAACATTTTTGTGGCAGAGGAAAGGAAACATTCCTAATAGAAACGAATAGAAACAGTGCATTGTATTTTTGCCCTTATGTTATAGATAAGGCATATGGGGGAAAGATGGCAGGCCTTTTGACTTTGCTTTCATTAA
Organism: Trachypithecus francoisi; assembly: GCF_009764315.1. NCBI lineage: Eukaryota > Metazoa > Chordata > Mammalia > Primates > Cercopithecidae > Trachypithecus > Trachypithecus francoisi. The sequence goes on along the minus strand of NW_022681454.1, from coordinate 40,585,218 downwards.
GGATTCATAGCCTGGACTCACGGCCTTAAGATGTCCTTTCTCCACAGATAATTAAATTATCTTCTTGTGGCTTTCATGATTTCCATTTCCTTTTTTCTTGTTTTAATAGAGACGGGGTCTCACTATGTTGCCCAGGTTGGTCTCAAACTCCTGGACTTAAGCAGTCCTCCTGCCTCAGTTTCCCAACGTTCTGGGATTACAGGTATGAACGACTGCACCTGGCCAATTTTCATTTCTGTTTTTTTTTTTTTTTTGAGATGAAGTCTTGCTCTGTCACCCAGGCTGGAGTGCAGTGGCTCACTGCAACCTCTGCCTCCTGGGTTCAAGCAGTTCTCCTGCCTCAACCTCTGGAGTAGCTGGGATTACAGGCGCGTGCTACCACGCCTGGAAAATTTTTGTATTTTTAGTAGAGATGGGGTTTCACCATGTTGCCCAGGCTGGTCTCAAACTCCTGACCTCAGGTGATCCACCCACCTTGGCCTCCCAAAGTCACAGGTGTGAGCCACCGCACCCGGACTTATTTCTTTATAATAGAACACAACCCATTAAGCTGAGCAAGCAGAAAAAAAATGGAGCATGGTCCTATTCTTTCATATTCTTAGGCAAGCTCCTACATTTCTCCAGGTTTTGATTTCATGCTCTACAATCAGTGTTGGCAAACTAATAACTGAACATCAAATCCAGCCTACCACCTGTTTTTATATGGTCCATGGGCTAAGGATAGTTTTTATATCTACAAATTGAAAAAAAAAAATCAAGAGAAGACTAATATCCTGTGGCATGCAAAGCTATATAAAATTCAAATTTCAGAATCCATAAATAAGGTTCTATTGGAACACAATCAGGCTAATTTGTTTATGTATTTTCTGTAGCTGCTTTTACACTACAATGGCAGAACTGAGTACTATGTAAGTTTTTAAATAAATGAAAGCAATTTAAATATTTTTCATCAATTGAAGTATAATCTTGAAAATGAATTTGGTGAAACCTCCTCACTTGAGGTCAGGAGTTCGAGACCAGCCTGGCCAAAATACAAAAAATTAGCCGGGTGTGGTGGCCAGTGCCTGTAATCCCAGCTACTTGGGAAGCTGAAGCACGAGAATCGCTTGAACTCGGGAGACAGAGGTTGCAGTGGGCTGAGATCGCACCACTGCACTCCAGCCTGGGGGACAGAGTGAGACTCTATCCAAAAAAAAAAAAAAAAAAAAACTGCTTCCTTCAAATACAAGTTCAGGTTTTTAAATGGATGTTCTAACATTATCTTTTCGATCAGAATTTCAACCACAAAAATCAGAGAAAGATGAGTCAGAGTCAATTCTACCCAACAGGGAGTCAGAATGGAATTCTTGAATAGATTAGACGCAGGTTTCAATTTCTACCACTGATTACCCAAGAAATACAGCACTTAACTTCTTTGAGCCTCAGTTTTCTCATCTGTAAAATGGCAGTAAACATAGTTATCTCTAGGGCCAACCTAGTACATGAGAGCATCCCAGGTATTAATTTTGTGTCTTTATTTCAAAGGAATATTCCTTAAATATTTATTTACTGTTAGTGGGAGTGAAGAGAAACTGTTTTCCTGTTGACAAAAATTAATTGCGCCACCACCCCAGTTAATTTTGTATTTTTAGTTGAGACGGGGTTTCTCCATGTTGGTCAGGCTGGTCTTGAACTCCCGACCTCAGGTGATCCACCTGTCTTGGCCTCCCAAAGTGCTGGGATTACAGGCGTGAACCACCGCTCGGCTGTTCAAAATATTTCTTATATGAAGTTATTTGGAATTGTCTTTTATTTTGCAGTTTTTTGCATCACTTGCAACTCTCCGTTACTCTTAGCCACCAAAGATTAGGCCAACATATATAGATATATTTATTAAGTCTAATTCAAAATACATTTGAGAGGCTGGGTGTGGTGGCTCAAACCTGTAATCCCAGAACTTTGGGAGGCTGAGGCGAGCGGATCACCTGAAGTCAGGAGTTCAAGAGTAGCCTGGTTAACATGGTGACACCCCTTCTCTACTAAAAATACAAAAATTAACTGGGTGTAGTGGTGCGGGCCTATAGTTTCAGCTACTCAGGAGGCTGAGGCAGGAGAACCGGTTGAACCCAGGGGGCGAAGGTAGTAAGCTGAGATGGCACCACTGCATTCCAGCCTGGGTGACAGAGTGAGACTCTATCTCAAAAACAAAACAAAAACAAAAACAAACCCCTCCCATCTTATTCTTGTCTCTGTGTGTGTGTCTGTATGCTCACATATGCATGTTTGTGTGTATACTTTCCCGAAGCAGACCTTTTGTTAAGGGATAGATTAAAGCGGTTATAATTTAAATGACAAAGAGTAAAGTTCTCCTCAGTAAAGAACACTAGGCCGATGCATTGTTTTGCTTTAGATCTGAATCTCCCCTGGCTGCCTTTGGCCTCAGGGTTAGTGCCCTGTGGTCATTGAATGTGTAAGCCCTCCAGATTCTGAAAAGACATAGATGCCACACTGACAATAATTATTTTTTATTTGCATTCAAGGTCTCTGTATGATCTGATGGAATTTAGACCAATTTGCATTTTTTAAAATGTTTAGACATATATAGGCTTTTTTTTTTCTTTTTTTTGTCTGCCCCATAGACAGAGCAGGGCCATCCCATAGGCAGAATAGCCCAATTTACATTTTGCCTGCTGAGTAGGGAGTGGGGGTGGAAGTCTGAGTTAATGGTCATCAGATTTCTGAATTATTACAATGATCTTATAGAAGGGTCTCCTTGAGCTGACTCATGGTTGAATCCTATGAGGACAAAAAAAGATAATATGTACATAACGCCAGACGCGGTGGCTCATCCCTGTAATCCCAGCACTTTGGGAGGCCAAGGAGAGCAGATCACTTGAGGTCAGGAGTTCAACACCAGCCTGGCCAACATGGTGAAACCCCGTCTCTACTAAAAAGACAAAAATTCGCTGGGAGTGGTGGCATGCGCCTGTATTCTCAGTTTCTCAGGAGGCTGAGGTGGGAGAACTTCTTGAACCCGGGAGGTGGAGGTTGCAGTGAGCTGAGATGGTACCACTGCACTCCCGCCTGGGCAACAGAGACCCTGTCTCGGAAAAAAAAAAAAAAGTACATATATAAGATACTCTCTTACTACTTTACTGCTTGACACAAAGTAGGCACTGAAAGAAAGGTGATTGACAGAGTCATTGTCACCTTGTTGCAGATATCTCCTCAGAGACAGAAGATACATCAAAGCAGGAGGGAGATGTGAAAGGTAGGCTGTCCAACAGAACTCTGCTGTGACAAAAATGTTCTATATTTGTGGTAGCCACTATCCACATAAGAACTGAGGGATGCATTTTTTAAAAATCTGATTTTAATTACTTTAAAATTTAAAGCCACATATGTGCCTGGACCACCATACCATATTGAACAGCACAACTCCCACATTTTAAAAGATATCAACAAAGTATTAGACAAATTACTATAGCTCTGGTAACACAGAGAGAACTAGTCTTTTCGATTTTTTTTTTTTTTTTTTGAGACGGAGTCTTGCTGTGTAGCCCAGGCTACAGTGCCTTGGTGCTATCTCAGTTCACTACAACCTCAGCCTTCCGGATTCAAGCAATTCTCCTGCCTCAGGCTCCGAGTAGCTGGGATTACAGACGCCCGCCACCATGCCTGACTCATTTTTTGTATTTTTAGTGGAGATGGGGTTTCACCATGTTGGCCAGGCTGGTCTCAAACTCCTGACCTCAGGTGATTCACCTGCTTCGGCCTCCCAAAGGGCTGGGATTATAGGCCGGGGCAGGATGGGTGCGGGGGGAGGGGGGCGGGGGTTGCGAGGGGGGGCGGTGGAGGGGCGCGGGATTGGCGAGGCGCGGGATGGGCGGGGAGGTGGGGCGGCGGTTCGGGCATGGTGGGCTGCAGGTCCTGAGCCCTGCCCCGCGGGGAGGCAGCTGAGGCCCAGCGAGAACTCGAGCGCAGCAGCGGCGGACTGGCACTGCTGGGGGACCTGGGGCACCCTCTGCAGCTACCGGCCCGGGTGCTAAGCCCCTCACTGCCCAGGGCCGGCAACGCCGTCCGGCCGCTCCGAGTGCGGGCCTGCAGTGCCCGGGCCCACGCCTGCCGGAACTCGCGCTGGCCCACTAGCGCCTCACGCAGCCCAGGTTCCCACCCGCGCCTCTCTGTCCACACCTCCCCGCAAGCAGAGGGAGCCAGCTCCGGCCTCGGCCAGCCCGGAGAGGGGCTCCCACAGTGCAGTGGCGGGCTGAAGGGCTCCTCAAGCGCCACCAGAGTGGATGCTGAGGTCGAGGAGGCGCCGTGAGTGAGGGCTGCTAGCACATTGTTACCTCTCACTACCATATAGTAAACACTCATACCAGCTGTTAAGATAATGGATCATTGCCTGGCGCGGTGGCTCAAGCCTGTAATCTCAGCACTTTAGGAGGCCGAGATGGGCGGATCACGAGGTCAGGAGATCGAGACCATCCTGGCTAATACGGTGAAACCCCGTCTCTACTAAAAAATACAAAAAACTAGCTGGGCGAAGTGGTGGGCGCCTGTAGTCCCAGCTACTTGGGAGGCTGAGGCAGGAGAATGGCGTGAACCCGGGGGGCAGAGCTTGCAGTGAGTCCAGATCCGGCCACTGCACTCCAAGACACAGTGAGACTCCGTTTCAAAAAAAAAAAAAAGATAATGGGATCATTAATCTACTAAAGGTAGATTCTCTATATGCCTAATTTTAAAAGGGGGAGGAATATTCTCTGATTTTAAATATAGAAAATGGACCAATGGCTGGGTGACTCATACCTGTAATCCCAACACTTTGGGAGGTTGAGGTAGGCGGGCGAATCACTTGAGGCCAGGAGTTCAAGACCAGGCTGGCTAACATGGCGAAACTCTGTCTCTACAGAAATGCAAACATTGGCCAAGTGTGGTGGCCTGTGCCTGTAGTCACATCTACTTGAGAAGCTGAGGTGGAAGAATCCCTTGAACCCAGGAGGTGGAGGTTGCAGTGAGCTGAGATGGTGCCACTGCACTGCAGCCTGGGTGGCATGCCACCGTGGGCAACAAAGTGAGATTCTGATTTTTTTGTTTTGTTTAGTTTTTTTTTTTATTTTTTATTTTTTAAAGAAGTCAGGAGTTGGAAAGGGATGATGACAAAATCAGACTTTGCTTTTTTTTTTTTTTTTTTTGAGACGGAGTCTCGCTCTGCCACCCAGGCTGGAGTGCAGTGGCTGGATCTCAGCTCACTGCAAGCTCCGCCCGCCGGGTTTATGCCATTCTCCTGCCTCAGCCTCCCAAGTAGCTGGGACTACAGGCACCTGCCTCGTCGCCCGTCTAGTTTTTTGTATTTTTTAGTAGAGACGGGGTTTCACCATGTTAGCCAGGATGGTCTCGATCTCCTGACCTCGTGATCCGCCCGTCTCGGCCTCCCAAAGTGCTGGGATTATAGGCTTGAGCCACCGCGCCCGGCTCAGACTTTGCATTTTAAAGAATCTGATGATTGGAAAGAAAACAAATGGATGGAAATCTGCCTAGGGAGAAACATAAAAACCCACCTACAAAAATAAGAGGGCAACTGAGTAATGTACAAGGCCTTCCAAGAATGAAGAGATTTCCATCATGTTCCATGGCATAGCCCCAAGATGTTTTCCAAGGCGGCAGCTGGGAGGATTTTTTAAAAGTCAGATCCTATCATTGCCTTGCTCCATGCCCTCCAGTGGGCCTCTGTCTCCTCTGAGCCTAACGCTGTCCTGCAGGTCCGGGACCCACAATCTCTCTGACCTCATCTACACTTTCCCCCCTCCTGCTGCTCCAACCCTACTGGCCTCCTAGGTGTTCCTTTAACATGCCAAGTACTCCCTGCAGCGGAGTCTTTGCACCTGATGTTCCCTCTCCTTAGAATTCTCTTCCCATCAGATATTTTCATGGCTCCTTCCCTCATTTCCTTCAAGTCTCCGTTCAGATGTCAGTGTCAGTGGTCAGCACGTTATCAGCCTAACCGGCATATAGAAGATCACCTCTAGCCCGAAACAGCCCCTTTTCCTCTCACCCGGCTTTCCTGTTCTCCAGAGCACTTATCACCAGCTGACATGCTACAGGCATACCTCACTTTAGTACGCTTAGCAGATAATTGCACTTTTCACAAAGTGAAGTTTTGTGGCAACTCTGTTTCAAGCAAGTCTGTTGGTGCCATTTTTCCAACAGCGTGTGCTTACTTCAGGTCTCTGTGTCACATTTTGGTAATTCTTGCAATATTTTAACTGTTATTATTATATCTGTTATGGTGATCTGTGATTAGTGATCTTGGATGTTACTACTGTAATTGTTTTGGACACCACGAACTATCCATATTAAATTGAGAACTCAATCAGTAAATATTGTATGTGTCTGACTGCTCCACTGAACAGCTGTCCATCTCTCTCCTCAGGCTTCCTGATTCCCTAAGAAACAACAATACTGATATAAGGCCAATTAATAACTCCACAACAGCCTCTAAGTGTTCAAGTGAACGGAAGAGGCGCATGTCTCTTTTTTTTTTTTTTTTTTTTTTTTTGAGACGGAGTTGCCCAGGCTGGAGCGCAGTGGCCGGATCCCAGCTCACTGCAAGCTCCGCCACCCAGGTTTCATTCTCCTGCCTCAGCCTCCTGAGTTGCTGGGACCACAGGCGTCCGCCACCTCGTGCGGCCATTTGTTTTTATTTTTATTTTTTAGTAGAGACGGGGTTTCACTGTGTTAGCCAGGATGGTCTCGATCTCCTGACCTCGTGATCCGCCCGTCTCGGCCTCCCAAAGTGCTGGGATTACAGGCTTGAGCCACAGCGCCCGGCCCATGTCTCTTACTTTAAATCAAAAACTAGAAGTGGGCAGGGCATGGTGACTCACGCCTGTAATCTCAGCACTTTGGGAGGCCGAGGTGGGCAGATCTCTTGAGGTCATTAGTTCAAGACCAGCCTGAACATGGTGAAACCCCGACTCTATTAAAAATACAAACATTAGCCAGGCATGGTGGTGCATGCTTGTAATCCCAGCTACTCGGGAGGCTGAGGCAGGAGAATAGCTTGAACCAAGGAGGCAGAGGTTGCAGTGAGCCGAGATCGCACCACTGTACTCCAGGCTGAGCCACAGGAGTCTCCATCTTAAAAAAATGAACAAACAAAAACAAACCAACCTATAAATCATTAAGCTTAGTGAGGAAGTTATGTCTAAAGCCAAGTGAAGTTGAAAATTAGGCCTCTTGCAGCCAAGCTGTGAATGCAAAGAAAAAGTTATTGGAGGAAATTAAAAGTGCTGCTCCAGTGAACACACAAATGATACAAAAGCAAAACCACTTTATTGCTGATATGGAGAAAGTTTGTGTAATCTGGATAGATGCTCAAACCAGCCACAATATTCCTGAAGTCAAAGCCTAATTCAGAGCAAGGCCCTAACTCTCTTCAATTCTATGAAGGCTAAGAGAGAAGAGGGAGCTGCAAAGGAAAAGTTTGACACTAACAGAGGTTGGTTCATGAGATTTAAGGAAAGAAGCCATTTCTGTAACATAAGAGTGAAAGGTGAAGCAGCAAGTGCTGATGTAGAAGCTGCAGCAAGTTATCCAGAAGATCTAGCTACGATTATCAATGAAGGTGGCTACACTCAACAACAGATTTTCAGTATAGACAAAACAACATCGTATTGGAAGAAGATTCCATCTAGGACTTTCATAGCTAGAGAGGAGAAGTCACTATCTGGCTTCAAAGCTTTAAAGGAGAGGCTGACTTGCTCGAGGCTAATGCAGCTGGTGACTTGAAGATGAAGCCAACACTTATTTACCATTCTGAAAATCCTAGGGTCCTTAAGAATTATGCTAAATCTCCTCATCCTATGCTTTATAAATGGTACAACAAAGCCTGGATGACAGTACATCTGTTTACAGCATGGTTTACTGAACATTTTAAGCCCACTGTTGAGACCTGCTGCTCAGAACAAAAGATTCCTTTAGAAATATTAGTGCTCAATGACAATGTGCCTATTCACTGGAGATCTTTCATGGAGATGTACAAGGAGATTAATGTTTTAATGCCTGCTAACACAACTTTCATTCTGCAGCCTACGGATCAAGAGTAATTTCGACTTTCAAGTCCCACTATTTAAGAAATAGATCTTGGGGCTGGGCACGGTGGCTCACACCTGTAATCCCAGCACTTTGGGAGGCCAAGGCAGGTGGATCACGAGGTCAGGAGTTCGAGACTAGCCTGGCCAGTATGGTGAAACCCTGTCTCTACTAAAAATACAAAAAAATTAGCCGGGCGTGGTGGCACGTACCTGTAGTCCCAGTTACTCAGAAGGCTGAGGCAGGAGAATTGCTTGAACCCAGGAGGCAGAGGTTGCAGTGAGCGAAGATTGCGCCAATGCACTCCAGCCTAGGTGACAGGGCGAGACTCCATCTCAAAAAAAAAAAAAAAAAGAAAGAAAGAAATAGATCTCAGCAGGACGCAGTGCCTCATGCCTGTAATCCCAGCACTTTGGCAGGACAAGGCAGGTGGATCACTTGTGCCCGTGAGTTCCAGACCAGCCTTGAGCAACATGGTGTAACCTTGTTTCTACAATTAAAAAAAAAAAAAAAGTTAGTTAGGCATGGTGGCAAGTGCCTGTAGTCTCAGCTACTCAGGAGGCTGAGGTGGGAGGATCACTTGAGCCCAGGAGCTTGAGGCTGCAGCGAGCTGTGATTGCCACTGCACTCCAGCCTGCATGACAGAGCAAGGCCTTGACTCAAAAAACAAAGAAAGAAAGAAAGATGATCTTATAAGGGGCTGAAGCTTGCATCAATAGTGATTCCTCTGATAGATCTGGACAAAGTAACTTCTATACGCACTGGGAAGCCAAAAAATTGATATGGCTCACTTTATTGCAATATCAACTTTATCATGGTGATCTGGAACCAAACCCACAAAATCTCCAAGAATGCCTGTATTTTTTTGCTTGCTTCATGTTTGTCTCTCCCCACTAGAATGCAAACTCCTCGGGGGCAGGGACTTTGATTTGTTCCCTACCATATCCTAAGCACCTCTAGATGTTCAGTAATCAATTGTTGAAGGAATGAACAGATGAATGAATGAATGGATGGATGAGAAATGCACTTGATGACCTCTTAAACTCCTTCCCCAGCTCACCAGCTGCAGTTTGTAGAACCAGAACCAGCACTTTATGTTCTGCTACCTTGTGCAAAAACTTCCTGGCCCCTTCCTTTGGGGCAAGTTCCAAAAATTGTGGCTAATCCTTCCCATCTTCTACTTCTTTCCTCACCTTAAGTGTCTATAAGGAACTATGCCAACCCTTCATCCAGTACCAACTTTTCCCGTGCCAACTACCTTCTCCCCCACTCCTGTGTTTTACCAGTTGAGAAAGCAGGCCAGGGCAGCTGGGAGCCACTGGGGTTGGATTGGGAGCAACATTTGGTTGCTGTCGTCCAATTGCAGCGCACTGGAACTCCTCCAAGGACACAACAGAGAAGCTGCTACCAGACCATAAAACTGTCCCCCCACCAGGCTGCATAGACTTCATCCCCACCATACAATGCCAGTCCTGTTGATAAATGCCCCTATATTGGTTGTAGCACAAAGGTGCCAACTACATTGAACACACCTGGTAAGTTATTTGTGTTTTTTTTTTAGAGGGGAAAACAGGCAAATCAGATTTTTAGTCTGTCTCAAAACATCAATATCTTATTTTTGTGGGGAGAAAGTGCTGGGGAGGGGGGAAGCAAAAGAGAGTAGATTAGGCACCAGAAGGTCTGGATTTGAATCTCAGTTTGTGAGTTGGTGTTTGCCACAGCCTTGGGCAAACCTCTTCTGTCTTCAGTTTCCCATCTGTAAGTAGGGATTCGAATTCCTGCTCTGCTGGCCTTTCAGGAATGTTGTAGAGATCATGAGGCAGTAATAGGTGCAAACTTTGTGAACTATACAATACTATTCCTACATGGAGATTTTTATGAACAGAACCACAGTGGTGGCATCTCTCAAATGACTGATGAAATGAAAGCATGATCTCTCTTCACCCAGTAATGAAAGTTCAACAGAGATGAGGAAAGGAATCACTATACATTTTTAAACTTCATATTTCTTTTTTGTTTTTTTTTTCAGAGTTGAGGTCTCACTCTGTCATCCAGGTTAGAGTGCTGTGGCATGATCACTGCAGCCTTGACCTCCTGGGCTCAAGTAATCCTCCCACCTCAGCCTCCCTACTAGTGGAGACTGCAGGTGTGAGCCACCAGGCCAACTGGACTTTGCATTTCTATGGAAAATGACCTTTAGTCATTTATATTAAGTTAATAACAAAAAAAAATGGATTCACACAGACATGGTGACTATTTGAAATTATGGCTCTGAAAAGAATTTACTTATTTTTTTTTTTGCAAAGAGGGAGTTTTGCCATGTTGCCCAGGATGGTCTCCAACTCCTGACCTCAAGTGATCCACTGCCTCATCCTCCCAAAGTGCTGGGATTAAAGGTGTGGGCCACCTTTTTAAAGAATTTTCTTTAAAAAGAAAAAAGGTTGCTTTGATTGTGTGTGTATGTGTATGTGTGTGTGCACACTCATATGAAATAAGTGTTCATCCAGAAATGCTTTAAAAATACATTCCACATAGCTGGGCGCGGTGGCTCGCGCCTGTAATATCAGCACTTTGGGAGGCTGAGGCGAGAGGATCACGTGAGGTCAGGAGTTCAAGACCAGCCTGACCACCATGGAGAAACCCGATCTCTACTAAAAATACAAAATTAGCCGAGCATGGTGGTGCATGCCTGTAATCCCAGCTACTTGGGAGGCTGAGGCAGGAGAATCACTTGAACATAGGAGTCAGAGGTTGTGGTGAGCCAAGATCGCACCTCTGCACTCCAACCTGGGCAACAAACGTTGAAACTCCTCCTCCTCAAAAAAAAAAATTATATATATACACACACACACACACATATATATATATACACACACACGCACATAATCTTAACCTAAGCAAATAGTTTAATTAAGATTGACATTTTAGGCTGAGCGCAGTAGCTCACGCCTATAGTCCCAGCACTTTGGGAGGCTGAGGCAGGCAGATCGCTTGAGCTCAGGAGTTTGATACTAGCCTGAGCAACATGGTAAAACCCCATCTCTACAAAAAATACAAAAATTAGCTGTGCATGGTGGCATACACCTGTGGTTGCAGTTATTTGGGAGGCTGAGGTGGGAGTATGGATTGAGCCCGGGAGGTGGAGATTGCAGTGAGCTGAAATTGTGCCACTTGAGCAGCCTGGGTGACAGAGTGAGACTCTGTCTCAAAAAAAAAAAAAAATTCAGAAATTAAAAAAAAGATTGACATGTTAGAGTACAGTGTTATGAAAGAAAGTGTCATTATCCTTATTGAAGAGTATGAGCAAGACAGTACCCTAGTGTTCATTTGTCATCTGCATGCATGACATTACAGTGTATATCCAGAGAAGTGGTGAGAATGCTTTACTGTTTCTGGGGGGAAGAGTAGGTGGGCATAGGTAAAATCTCAAATAAAAACCCTACAGTGAGTAGAATTAAATTATCTATATGTGTCTTCCCCACATTAAAAAGACTTGAGACTTATCAAAGAAAAAAATCTAAAATTGCCTTGGGTGGTTGATTCTGAGAATGAGTCAGGTAAACCTGGTGTGCTGTGTGACACTGTAATGAAGTCTTCTGACTGCGCTCCAATGTTCAGTTTCCAAAGCGTTTCCATCCAGCTTGGAACTGAGCCATGACCTTGGCATCTTTATTCACGTACTTTGTGACTCAGTAGTTCCTTCTGCAGGATATGAATGGAAAAGAGGGTGGAATCCTGCCTACAACATAGGCCTTGGTTACAGTATCCCTTGGTTAGCAGATTTGATGAAACTAATTCAGTTGAAAGTAAACTGCTAAAATAAGAGCTCGAGTTTGTCTGTGAATTTCAGATGTTTGTGTTATCCCTACCTACATAGCATGGAACTCCAACATGGTACTCCCCACCTAAACCAGCATGGCTGCAAGGATTTCTGAGAAATGAAGGGAGGTATGCATTTCTCCTGTTTTGCCAGTTAATGTTTGCTCACATTGGGAGGGGACCAGTGTGTATCTGGTAGTTCTGCCTGTGTCACTTGAGGTCATCATTCTGTCCTCTCAGGAGCTGAAAACACCACACTTTAAGCCTGTACCTTGACTCCTGGTTGTTCATACGTTTGGCAGCCTAGAGACCCATTTCCTTTCATGCGTGTTTTAACCATGCAATATATGACGCCTGGGAAATAAAATATCCACATTATATAAATTGCAGTAATCATCTCTTGACAGATTTCTGCAAAATGTTTGTCGATAGCTTCCTTCAATGTCCTGAGACATTTCACAAAGAATCATTGTCAGTGTTTCAGAGTGAAAGAAAAATGAGATGGTTATCTACACGATTGCTCCATTCTACTATTGCATGTGCTTGGACGCCAACCAGATTTCTAACAGAGTTTAAAATGTCAGCCAGAATGTACTGAATCTATAATAGAGGCTAAGATTAAATTTCCTTTGGTATACTTAGATCAGCTGAGTTTGGGGTTAGTTTGGAAGGAAGGAAGGAGGAGTCACTGGTTTTAATAATGTAATTCACTACCCTTTAATAAATCTGGTCTTACTTTCCCCTTTAATCTGTTCCTTTCTGTGCTTTTTATCATATCCAGAGAGTTGGGTAATATTCAAATCTCTAAATGCACCTTCTTTGAAGAAGTTCTTTATATAAAAAAAAAAAAAAGGCGGGGCGCAGTGGCTCACACCTGTAATCCCAGCACTTTGGGAGGCTGAGGAGGGGGGATCACCTGAGGTCAGGAGATCCTGGCCAGCATGGTGAAACCCCATCTCTACTAAAAATACAAAATTAGCTGGGTATGGTGGCTCACGCCTGTAGTCCCAGCTACTTGGGAGGCTGAGGCATGAGAATTGCTTGAACCAGGGAGGCGGAGGTTGCAGTGAGCAGAGATCATACCATTGCACTCCAGACTAGCAACAGAATGAGATTTGGTCTCAAAACAAACAAACAAAAAACAAACAAACAAACAAAAAAATTTAGGCGGTTGTGGTGGCAGGCACCTGTAATCCCAGCTACTCAGGAGGCTGAAGAAGGAGAATCACTTGAACCCGGGAAGCAGAGGTTGCAGTGAGCAGAGATTGCGCCACTGCATTCCAGCCTGAGCGACAGAGCAAGACTCTATCAAAACAAAAACAAAAATGAAAACAAAACCCACAAACTACCATGAAAAGAAATTAGCCATTGAATCACATACATTTTTCTATCCCATGAGAAAATAAAAATGGAGCAACTCAAGCAAGCCCTTCATACTCTCCCTAAATTAAGCAAAGATGTAGAGTTCCCCACTGAAAATGAATTTGCTTAAATCAGACCTGAAGAGCATTACTTTGTTTGAAATTCAAATAGACACGGATGTTTTCTGTTTGATGAAAACAATTTCTACTCTTAAATTGCAAACAGGCTGGGAAACATGCCTGTAATCCCAACACTTTGGGAGGCCGAGGTGGAAGGATCACTTGAGGCCAGGAGTTTAAGACCAGCCTGGGCAATATAAAGACACCCTGTCTCAAAAAAAAAAAAAAAAAGAAGAAGAAGAAGAAGGTTGAAAACAGATATGCTAAGTTCACATGTCACTTTTGGACCCCTTCGAGTATGCCTGGAAATGCTCCAGATTCAGCCCAGCATGGCAAGCAGCACAAGTCTTGGAGACATTTCTTGGGCACCGTCTATGGCTGGAAAAGGTCTCAGATCTCTCTGCACCTGTCTTCCTGCTGGTATTGGCAAAGCAAAGCCATATTGCTGAAGCTCTATAACTCTTTCCTTTTTTCTTTTTAAACAATGGCCGTTGGCAATATCTGGGCTCCTTTATCTTCTGCCATGGAGACTTTCTTAGTGTCCAGGAGCTGCCAGTGGTCACTGGCCCAGCTCCTCTCCCTCTGCATAGACTCCTGGATTGAAATCCTGCTGACAAAAAGGAGTTCATGTCTTCAGGTCAGGGTAAAGAATCACCATGACTGTGTGCTTTTTAAAAAAATTTCTTTGGCCGGGTGTGGTAGCTCATGCCTATAATCCTAGCACTTTGGGAGGCTGAGGGGGGCGGATCACCTGAGGTCAGGAGTTTGAGACCAGCCTGGCCAACATGGTGAAACCCCATCTCTACTAAAAACACAAAAATTGGCTGGGCGTGGTGGCAGGCGCTTATAGTCCCAGCTGCTCGGGAGGCTGAGGCAGGAGAATTGGTTGAACCAGGGAGGCAGAGGTTGTGGTGAGCCGAGATCACGCCATTGTACTCCAGCCTGGGCAACAAAACTCCATCTCAAAAAAAAAAAAAAATTCTTATCTTTTCTCATCATAAGAGATGGGATCTTGCTGTGTTGCCCAGGCTGGTCTGAAACTCCTGGGCACACATGGCCTGCTTGCCTTGGCCCCCCAAAATCCTAGGATTACAGGCATGAGTTACCACACCCAGCCAACTGTGTGGTTTTAACTCCTGAGGAATCCCAAGTATCTTTCTACACAAGCTTAATTATATGGATGGAATTGTTATGTGGTTGAGGTGCTGTGACTTCACTGTCACACATAGACCATTTCAGTTTATTATTTAGTTCATGAGCATAAAGTCATGGAGGTTCATGATTATAGACATATGGACCTGGATGGGGGTCTAAAGGTAAGTCTCGAACATGAAATGTACATTAGCTACCTTTCAAAGATAGTGTTTGTCTATCCCTAGTGACCTCGAAAATATATAAGCAAAAAAAACCTGGACACCTTTTACAAAAGGAGAGAGTCTTTCCTTCTGCATCTCCCATCCCTGTGGCCTTCCTTGGGGAAAAGTGGAGGCAGGGATCTAAATCTTCTCAGAATTTCTTTTCTCAGTGGAAATCTTTGATTTACTCCAATCTCTGTATTCTAAAGATGGGGAAAATGGAGGCCCAGAAAGTTGCAAGGAAATATAGGTATTCGATGATGAATGGATGTTCAAAACTACAAAAATTAGCCAGGCATGGTGGCACGTGCCTGTGGTTCCGGCTACTTGGGAGGCTGAGGCAGGAGAATGGCGTGAACCCGGGAGGTGGAGCTTGCAGTGAGCCGAATCGTATCACTGCACTCCAGCCTGGGCAACAGGGCGAGACTCCATCTCAAAAAATAAAATAAAATAAAATCAGACATAAACTAACAAAAACATCAATATATTCTAAAAGATGACCATTAAATAAACCTATGTAACCTACATAAATAAACATCTATGTAAAGTTATATGTTGCTACCTAACAAGCCACCTTAAAACTTATTGACTTAAATTTACAGCGACAGAAAGTACAACAGTGGTTACCAGGGGCTGGGAGGAGGAGGGAAAGGGGGAACTATTGGTGAGCGGGTACAGAGTGTCAGTGTGGGATGATGAAAAAGTTCCGGAGATGGGTGGTGGTGATGGTTGCACAACAATGTGAATGTACTGAATGCCACTGAACCACACACTTAAAAATGGTTAAAATGGTTAATTTTATGTTATGTACATTTTACCACAATAAAAAAGAAACATGGGCCAGGCATGGTGGCTCATACCTGTCATCTCAACACTTTGGGAGGCCGAGGTGGGCGATTCACCTGAGCTCAGGAGTTAGAGACCAGCCTGGGCAACAGCTGGTCTGAAATTAGCCAGGCTGGTGGCTAATTTCAACATTTTGAAATACAAAAATTAGCCGGGCATGGTGGCAGACGCCTGTAATTCCAGTTACTAGGGGGGCTGAGGCAGGAGAATCGCTTGAACCCAAGAGGCAAAAGTTGCAGTAAGCCAAGATTGTGTCACCACACTCTAGCCTGGGTGACAACCAGACTCTGCCTAAAAAAAAAAAAAAGAAGAAGAAAACACTTGGTGACCTAAAACCACAACACTTTTAGAGTTAGAATTTTGGCCAGCTCATCTCTTCCCTGTATGGTGTCTGCTGGGACAGTTCAACTGGGACCAAAGCATCCAAGATGGCCTCCTTTCCCACACTGGTGCTGGCTCTTAGCTGGGATGCCTCTCTTTTCCTCCATGTGGACTCTTAACCTCCAAGGCTTCTTTCTCCACGTTGCTGCTGTCTATAGCTGGACAGCCCGAACTTCTTTACAAGGCAGTTAGGTTCTCAGAGAGAAAGCAAAAGCTCTAGATCTCTTAAGATCTAGGCTTGAAGTCCCAGAAAGTTGCTTCCATTACCTCTCAGTAGTTCAGGCAAGTCATTTTGGTGGTACATATCCAGCATGGGAGGGGAGGACACACAGGTGAATTCAGAGGAGCATGGTTCCTTTAGGGCCATTTTGTAACAATCTACTACAGCCTCCATGCCAATTTATTAGCATTTCTCCATGCTCTGCCTTATCTTGAATTCTGTTCTAGTGCAATATCTCCAGATTAGCACATAGGGTCATGGTTAAGACGATGGACTTTGGCCCAAGGCTTCAGATCTTGGCTCTGTCATTTGTTGACTGTGAGACCTTTGGCCAGTTCTTCACTCTCTCTCTGTTTCAGTTTTCTTACCTATAAAATGGGATGACAATAGTCTTTATGTCATCGTGTTGCTGTGAGTATTGAATGAATATGAATCAAAAGTTTAATAACAGTGCCAGGCACAAAGTAAGAACTATATAAGCATTTGCCATTATTGTTATTGTCATTGTCGTTATTATAATAAACATAAGAAGCAGTATGGTGGGTCGGGCGCGGTGGCTCAAGCCTGTAATCCCAGCACTTTGGGAGGCCAAGACGGCGGATCACGAGGTCAGGAGATCGAGACCATCCTGGCTAATACGGTGAAACCCCGTCTCTACTAAAAATACAAAAAAAAAACTAGCCGGGCGACGAGGCGGGCGCCTGTAGTCCCAGCTACTCGGGAGGCTGAGACAGGAGAATGGCGTGAACCCGGGAGGCGGAGCTTGCAGTGAGCTGAGAGCCGGCCACTGCACTCCAGCCTGGGTGGCAGAGCAAGACTCCGTCTCAAAAAAAAAAAAAAAAGAAGCAGTATGGTGGAGAAGGGAATATTTAAAGCTAAATAAGACAGAAAGGCTGGAAATGCTTGGATACATGGGACCTCCCTGCCTTACAGAGTTCTCACTTACATCTAAATCCTTTGCTGACATTTAAGCTTCTTTCCTTTTGTTCTGTCCACAGGAGACATGGAGAACAGCTGATCAACATCTCTCCATAATAATCCTCTGAACACCTGAAGACAGCTTTGAGAGCTTAAAGATTTGCTGAGGCTAACCTGGGCACAGGTAATTGTGTTGATGATATGTTCAAATGCATCTAAGTCTATACCTGGGTATAGTTGCTGGGTTATAAACAGGCACGTCACACTTCTCTTATACATTTCAGGAAGCTGGAGCGCTGGATCTTGTTTTCCCTGAAGGCATTAGGGAATGTGCCTGCTCTTTTTCAGAGCGTAAACCTAGAATAGGTTTCCAAGGAGGACAGTGTAAGCCGGGACTGAGAGGTGCCATGTGTATGGCACCCTGCTGGCCCCAAAGACCAGTTAGCCCAGGAGCCAATCATGTTGAACAGTTAATTAGCACCTATTACTTATTACTGTGAGTTCTTTCTGAGCTTACCAGTGGCCCTTTTGCCTAATCCAATGGACACTTTTCTTTTTTCTTTGCTTTTTCTTTTTTGAGATGGAGTCTCACTCTGTTACCCGGGGTGGAGTGCAGTCGTGCCATCTCAGCTCACTGCAGCCTCTGCCTCCTGGATTCAAGCTATTCTCCTGCCTCAGCCTCCCAAGTAGCTGGGACTACAGTCATGAGCCACCAAGCCTGGCTAATTTTTGTATTTTTAGTAGAGACAGCATTTCATCCTGTTGGTCAGGCTGGTCTCAAACTCCTGACCTCAGGTAATCCGCCCACCTCAGCCTCCCAAAGTGCTAAGATTACAGGCGTGAGCCACTGAGTCTGGCCCCAGTAAGTACTTTTCTATCCTCAGCTTCATGGACAGCCCTGCAGCATTTGCCATCCTGTTTTATTTTGGAGTGAAGCAGTACATTGTGATGTATTGGAGCCAGGATGCCAGGATCCAAGTCCTAGCTCTGCCCTTTCCAGCTCCATTGACCTTGAGCAAGTTACTTACTCTGAATTTCATCATCTTTATCTCCATCTATAAAGTGGGGTTGATAATAGTACATTGTCATAAGGTTGCTTGAAAATTTTTAAGGCTATTTGTTTGGTAACCCTCTTAGCACAGGGGAGGAAAACAGTAAAAATTCAAAAAAAAAAAAAATTAAAAACCTCTTCTCCATTGACTTCTGGAACATTTGGTTCTTCTTGTGACTGTTGGACCAGTCCTTCTGTTTCTTTTGCCAACCTTCTTCCACTCATCCATGAAAAACTGGTGGTTTCCCCAAGATTCTGTCTTTGATCCTCCCCTCTTCTCATTTTGTATAACTTTCCTATGTTATTTCTGCCTTTGGTCTTCCAAACCACTGTGCCCTAATGCCTTCCAAACCTTTATCTCTAGGTTTTTTTCTTTGTAGAGTCCTTTATCTGGGTGGTCCAAGCTTCCTTAAATTCAAAAGGTCTAAAGCCAGAACTTCCACTCTTGGCTATAATGGGGTAGTAACTGGTACTAGACCAGCCATCCTACCATTAACACACACATACACACACACACACACACACACAGACTCACACACCTGTAATCCCAACACTTTGGGAGCCTCCGTGGGCAGATTGAGCCCAGGAGTTTAAGACTAGCATGGTCAACATAGCGAAACCCTGGCTCTAAAAAAAAAAAAATCTTTTTTTAATTAGACAGGCATGGTTTCGCATCCTGTGGTCCCAGATACCCGGGAGCTGAGGTGGGAGGATCGCTTGAGCCCAGGAGTTCCAGGCTGCAGTAAGCTGTGATTGTGCCATTGCACTTCAGCCTGGGTGACAGAGTGAGACCCCGTCTCAAAATCAAATCAAAACAAAACAACATTAGTCAACTGTTTCAGGAATTGGCCAGGAGAGAGTACAAGTCTCTGATCCCTGGGAGAAGAGAAACTCATCTTTTTTTTTTTTTTTTTTGAGACAGAGTCTTGCTCTGTTGCCCAGTCTGGAGTGCAGTGGCATGATCTCGGCTCACTGCAACTTCCACCTCCTGGGTTCAAGCAATTCTCCTGCCTCAGTCTCCTGAGTAGCTGGGATTACAGCCTCGTGCCACCACGTCCAGCTACTTTTTTGTATTTTTTAGTAGAGATGGGGTTTCACTGTGTTAGCCAGGATGGTCTCAATCTCCTGACTTCCTGATCCGCCCACCTCGGCCTCCCAAAGTATTGGGATTACAGGTGTGAGCCACCGCGTCCGGCTGAGAAACTCCTCTTTCGTTAGCCCCAGAATCATTCTGGCTCTTTACCTGGGGGGCAATTTCCTGGTATCCAAGCAGGAAAAGGAGAACTTGCTAAGCTGAGGAGGCAGAGTTCAGAGTTTGGGGCAGCTGGGCAGCTGGAATCTGCAGGGTAGAACACTGGAGAGAGGATCTTGCAGAGGAAGGACTCCAAAAAATCCCCGTGGGGGTGTCCTCTGAGCACTTGGTTAAGAGCTGTGTTGCACATGTGACAGGTGAGACTACCCAAGGATGACCAGATACCAGCTTCTGTGCAGTGGAAGAAGCTGAGCAGAGACTGAGTTCAAGCAGCAATGGAGGGGGCGGGCATTAGAGTTGTGGCTCAGCCTGAGTGGGAAAGCACTTTAACACTTTGTTAATGACACTCCAGGCATCCAGCTGGGACATCGAAGAGTTCACATCTTAAAAGTAAGGACCATAGCTGGGTGGGGTGGCCGAGGCAGGGGGGTGGGATGGTGGCTCGCGCCTGTAACCCCAGCATTTCAGGAGGCTGAGCAGGCTCAAGCTTGAACTTGAGCTCTTGAGCTTCAGCTCAGGTGTTTGAGACCAGCCTGGGCAATATGGTGAAACCCCATCTCTACAAAAACTACAAATAGCCAGGTGTGGTGGCATGTGTCTGTAGTCCCCGCTACTCAGGAGGCTGAGGCAGGAGGATTGCTTGAAGCTGCAGTAATCCCTGATCACACCACTGCACTCCAGCCTGGGTGATGACAGAGTGAGGCCCTGTCTTAAAAAAATAAATAAATAAAAGTAAGGATCATAGTCTACAGCAATATTTCTTAAATTGTTGTCCCCTGACCATTAGCATCAACATAACCTAGAAATTTGTTAGATGTTACTGTTGGAAATGCAAATTCAAGGGCCCCACTTCAGACCTACTGAATCAGAAACTCAGGAGAAGAAGCCCAGAAATTTATGTTCTAACAATAGCTCTTCAGATGATTCAGATACAAACTAAATTTGAGAGCCACTGTCCTAGAGGACGGCCCACACTAGACATGCCCTAACAAAGCCTAAAACTACACCTTAACAAAATCCACAGGGGAAACAGAGCTTGAAGGTTGGAAAAAATATCTTGAATTTTCCAAAGATCTACCCTAACAAAGTTAAAAGCAAACCAAACAAACAAAAAACTTGTACACAAGCTCAAAGTGACCAGAAAATAACTGACCTGCCTACTAGAACAAAAATAAAGATAACAGAATCCAGAATTTCTACAATGTATTAGCTGTAGTGTCCAGTATTACCATGAAAAATTAGTAGACATGCCAAAAAAAAAAAGGAAGAAAGAAAATAAGAAAAACAAAAGTAGTCAATAGAAATTGACCCTGAGACTACTCAGATATTAGATGAAGCAGACGAAGACATTTAAGCAGTATTTATAAAGATATTTGTCCAGGTGAGGCAGCTCATGCATATAACCCCAGTACTTTGGGAGGCCAAAGCAGGAGAACCACTTGAGCCCAGGAGTTCGAGACCAGCCTGCACAACAAAGTGAGACCCTGTCTCTACAAAAAACTAAAAAAAATTAGCCAAGTATGGTGATGCAGGCCTGTGGTCCCAGTAAAATGGGAGGCTGAGGCAGGAGGATTGATTGAGCCCAGGAGGTCAAGGCTGCAGTGAGCCAAGATTGCACCATGCATTCTAGCCTGGGCAACAGAGTGAGACCCTGTCTCAAAAAAAAAAAAAAAAAAAAAAAAAAATCAATTAAAGTAAAATAAAAATAAAGACATTCAAGCTTGGGAAATATAATACTACCCTGTCTCATGGCGGGCACAGTGGCTCACGCCTGTAATCCCAGCACTTTGGGAAGCCGAGGTGGGCAGATGACTTGAGGTTAGGAGTTCGAGACCAGCCTGGCCAACATGGTGAAAACCCGTCTCTACTAAAAACACAAAAATTAGCTGGGCATGGTGGCGGGCGCCTATAGTCCCAGCTACTTGGGAGGCTGAGGCAGGAGAATTGCTTGAACCTGGGAGGCGGACGTTGCATGAGCTGAGATTGTGCCATTACACTTCAGCCTGGCGACAGAGCAAGACTCCATCTCAAAATAAAATAAAATAAAATAATAATAATGCAAGGTCTCTACTAAAAAAACGAAAGTAAAGGCCAGGCGCAGTGGCTGACACCTGCAATCCCAGCACTTTGAAAGACTGAGGCGGGCGGATCACGAGGTCAGGAGATCGAGACCATCCTGGCCAACATGGTGAAACCCTGTCTCTACTAAAAATACAAAAATTAGCTGGGCATGGTGGTGCATGCCTGTAATCCCAGCTACTCAGGAGGCTGAGGTGGGAGAATCACTTGAATCAGGGAGTTGGAGGTCCTAGTGAGCGGAGATCGTGCCACTGCACTCCAGCCTGGGTGACAAGAGTGAGCCCCCATCTCAAAAGAAAAGAAAAAAAAAGAAAACAAAACAAAAGAAAAAAATTAGCTGCGCATGGTGGCTTGTGACTATAGTCATGCTACTCAGGAAGTTGAGGAGGGAGGATTGCTTGAGCCTAGAAGTTCAAAGCTGCAGCGAACTGTGATCGTGCAACTGCACTCCAGCCTGAGTGACAGAGGAGATCTTGTCTCTAAAGAAAGAAAAGACTAGGCATGGTGGCTCATGCCTGTAATCCTAGCAGTTTGAGAGGCTGAGGCTGGCAGATTGCGTGAGTCCAGAAGTTTGAGACCAGCGTGGGTAACATAGCGAAACCCCGTCTCTATCTGAAAAAAATAAAAATAAAAATAAAGATATTTAAAGAATTAAAAGAACACATGTAAATATGTTTAAAATAAAGGAAAATATTATCTTAATGACTAAATAGGGAACCTCAGCAGAGAAACGGAAACTCTAAAAAAGAAGCAAATGCAAATTCTAGAACTGAAAAGCAAAATAAAATAACAAAACTCGCTGGAAAGGCTTAACAGCAGATGGAAGATGGCAAAAGAGTCAGTAAACCCAAAGACCAACCAATAAGAATTATCCTATTCGAAGAACAGAGAAAAAAGATTGGAAAAAAAAATGAATAGAATCTCAGAGACCTGGAGGACAATATTAGACGTACATGTTAATGATGTCCCAAAAAAAAGACAGTGAGAATGGGACAGAAAAATAATGGAAGAACTAATGGCCCAATATTTCTCAAAGTTGATGAAAATATCAACAAATCCAAGAAGCTCAGTGAATCCCAAGCAATACAAATACAAAGAAAATCCATACCTCAGCTCACCCTCCCCAGATTGTCCAGCAAATTTCGTTTTTAGAAATTAAAAAAAAAATGGGTCTGTGCGAGGTGGCTCATGCCTGTAATCTCAGTACTTTGAGAGGCCGAGGTGGGTGGATCACCTGAGGCGAGGAGTTTGAGACCAGCCTGACAAACACCATGAAACCCCATCTCTACTAAAAATAGAAAAATTAGATAGGTGTGGTGGTGGGTGCCAGTAATCCCAGCTACTCGAAAGGCTGAGGTAGGAGGATCCCTTGAATCCAGGAGGTGGAGGTTGCAGTGAGCCTGGAACGTGCCACTGCACTACAGCCTGGGCTACAGAGTGAGACTCTGTCTCATTAAAAAAAACATTTAAAAAATGGCTCAAGCCTGTAATCCCAGCACTTTGGGAGGCCGAGACGGGCGGATCACGAGGTCAGGAGATCGAGACCATCCTGGCTAACACGGTGAAACCCCGTCTCTACTAAAAAAATACAAAAAGCTAGCCGGGTGTGGTGGAGGGCACCTGTAGTCCCAGCTACTCGGGAGGCTGAGGCAGGAGGATGGCGTAAACCCGGGAGGCAGAGCTTGCAGTGAGCTGAGATCCGGCCACTGCACTCCAGCCCGGGCGACAGAGCGAAGACTCTGTCTCAAAAAAAAAAAAAAAAAAAAAAAAAATTCGCTTATCTAGGCACATTTGTTCACCTCCATTTCCATTACATTAGGTCAGGTTTTTACTGGCCATAGTTAGAAGCTCAGATTTAGGAATCCAATGGTCTAGGTTTGAATTTTGACTTTAAGCACTTACTAGATGTGACTATGGGCATGTTCTTTGACTTCTCTGAGCCTTAGTTACACAGTCTGTAAAACAGGAATAATAATAATAATAATAATAAACCTATCTGTGGAGTTTTTTTTTTTTGAGATAGAGTCTCGCTTTGTCACCCAGGCTAGAGTACAGTGGCGTAATCTCAGCTCACTGCAACCTCTGCCTCCCAGGTTCAAGGGATTCTCCTGCCTCAGCCTCGCTAGTAATTACAGAAAACCACCCCACGCCTGGCTAATTTTTGTATTTTTAGTAGAGATAGGGTTTCACCATGTTGGCCAGGATGGCCTCAAACTCCTGACCTCAGGTGATCTTCCCACCTCGGCGTCCCAAAGTGCTGGGATTAGAGGCGTGAGCCACCGTGCCTGGCCAATCTCTGGAGATTTTTAAGGTTGCACAGAAATATTCAGTGTCTGCACTGTGAGAGTCCCAGGTGGACTGTGTTATGCTATAATTACAGGTATCCCCCAGGCTAAAAGAACAGAAGCTATTTGGAACATTGCCAGTTGCCATGGCAGAGGGGAAAAGAGTCTTCTGACACATTATGGTCTAGCTCTTAGTCCTTAAAGTTTCGGCTGGGCATGGTGGCTCACGCCTGTAATCCCAGCCCTTTGGGAGGCCAAGGCGGGAAGATCACCTGACGTCAGGAGTTCAAGACCATCCTGGCCAACATGGTGAAACCTCTTCTTTACTAAAAATACAGAGATTAGCTGGGCATGGTGGCGGGCGCCTGTAGTCTCAGCTACTGGGGAGGCTGAGATGGGAGAATCACTTGAACCTGGTAGGTGGAGGTGTCGCAGTGAGCCGAGATCGTGCCACTGCACTCCACTCGAGCTTGGGTGACAGAGCGAGACTCCGTCTCAGGAAAAAAAAAATTAGCTGGGCATGGTGGCTCGTGCCTGTAGTTTCAGCTACTTGGGAGGCTGAGGCACAAGAATCCCTTGAACCTGGGGGTGGTGGAGGTTTCAGTGAGCTGAGATTGTGCCACTGCACTCCAGCCTGGGCAACAGAGTGAGAATCCATCTCAAAAAAAAAAAGAGATTTCAGTATGGATTTTGGAGGGTCACCAAATTCAGGTCATAGCAGTACCTGTGCTATAAAAGCCAAATGCAGAGTCCTGTGTTAAGGAACTCCACCAAAGTACATGAGAAGGAAGAAGCAGCAGCAGCTTTGCCAATGATTTGATAAAAGAGAGAAATAATGTATTCAGAGAAAAGGGGAGGAACTCAATCTTTGTCTAAGATGAACTTCCGAATCAACTCATTAGTAAATGCTCCAATAAAAACAGTGTACTTGTTATGTGTGAAATGCTGTTTTGATATTCACAAATATAAGAAAGATAATGATAGGTGTTTACCATAGACAGTTTGGAGCCTGATCTTTTTTTTTTTTTTGAGATGGAGTCTCGCCCTGTCGCGCAGGCTGGAGTGCAGTGGCGCGATCTCCACTCACTGCAACCTCAGCTTCCCCAGTTCAGGCTATTTTCTTGCATCAGCCTCCTGAGTAGCTGGGATTACAGGCGCGTGCCACCATGCCCGGCTAATTTTTGTATTTTTAGCAGAGACGGGGTGTCACCATGTTGGTCAGGCTGGTCTTGAACTCCCGACCTCGTGATCTGCCTGCATTGGCCTCCCAAAGTGCTGGGATTACAGGCATGAGCCACTGCCCTGGCCCTGGAGTCTGGTCTTATACTTGATTCACTGAGTAGCTCAGTTACTTAGTTGCTCCCTACATCAAAGAGGCTCTTTATAGTAATAGTAGCTATGAGCAGCTGACAACTATTTTACACACATACATTATCTCTAATTTTCAAGAGTTCTGCAAGGCGGGCATTTGTTGTAGGCAAAATGTCTAAAATGGCCCCTAAAGATGTCTCACCTTAATCTCTGGAACCTGTGAATATGATGAGATTTCACTCTGATGATTATATTATGTTGTATGGCACAGTTGACCATAAGAAAGAGTGATTATCTGGGTGAACATGAGCTGCTAAAGCAGAAAGCGGCAGGCACGGTGGCCCATGCCTGTAATCCTGGCACTTTGGGAGGTCAAGGCAAGAGGATCACTTGAGAACCAAGGAGTTTAAAATCAGCCTGGGCAACATAGCGAGATCCCCACTCTACAAAATAAAAAAGTACAAAAAAAAAAAAAAAGAATAAAAGCAGAGAGCTTTCTCTGGCTGAGAGCAGAAGTCAGATGCGTTGGAAGTGTCAGAAGGGTAGGTGTGTAGTTGCTACTTTGGAATAGTGGGTCACTGTGGAGGAAGGGGGCAGGCTTAAGGAGCTGAGAAATGGCCTCCGATGACAGCCAGTAAGGAAACAGGGCCTCAGTCCCTCACAACTGCAGAAACCTACATTCTGCTGACAACAGGGATGAGCTTAGAGGAAGACCCTGAGCTCTAGGTGAGGACAAAGCCAACCAACATCTTGATTTCAGCATTTCAAGGCTCTCAGCAGAAAACCTGGTTACGCCATCTGGGGCCTCTGGCCTATAGCACTGTGAAATGATGAGTGGGTGTAGTTCTTACCCTCTAGATCTGTGCTAATTTATTACACAGCAGTAGAAAACTAATAAAGCATTCATACCTTCCTCCTGCAGAGGAGGAAACTGAGGTTCAAGGAAGTTTAGTAAATGTGGTGAAAACTATCTTGAGAATGTGGTTAGGGCAGGATTTGATGCAGGCAGACAGACCTACCCACGTCACTATTCAGTAATGTGTTAACCAACCAAGATCCACAGGATGCAAAGGGAATAAAGCTCTCCATAGAGGGAAGGATGACTCAGCTTTCTACCCAGTTTTAGAATGACTCAGATTCTTACTATTGGCTGAACAATGGCTTGGGTTTCTGCAATGATCTTGATCTGTGGGAGTGGCCCCCACATATCTGCTCTGTTGAGTTGTATTAGCTTGTCTCCTTTTTTAGCTACAAGCATTAGATGACTGATTTCCAAAGGAGTGAAGCTGAATGGATTTAGCCAGATTAACATTCTAACAGCAAGAAATAGGGGAAGAAAAGGCAAATCCTGGGGCCCTTTGTTAACACAGGGAGTCACTCACACAAACATACTCAGGAAAAGCCTTCTCTCCAAGGCCTAGCTTTGTAGATATGCAGCTTCCTGAAGACATGCCAGTTTTAAAAGGAGGAGTTCCAAAGAGCAGTTACCATCAGGACCTGGCCCCAGCTCTTCGTGTGACCCTTCCTTCCTCTTTCCGGCTTACTCCACTCCAGGACCTCCGGACCCTCCCTTGAGTATGCTAAACTCCTGCTTGCCTTGGGCCATTGTGCCTCTATTCTCTCTGGTGTGGAATATTCTTTCTCTATTTCATGTCCTTAATTCACTCAAATCTCTGCTCAAGTGGCATTCGACTGGAGTGCCTCTCCCTGACCAACTTATTTAAAGCAGCGCTGTTCCCTGTCTGTCACTGTCTCCTTATCCTGCTTTATTCTTTTTTTTTTTTTTTGAGACAGAGTCTTGTCCTGTCGCCCAGGCTGGGGTGCAGTGGCGCGATCTTGTCTCACTGCAACCTTCACCTCCCAGGTTCGAGCGATTCTCGCGTCTCAGCCTCCCGAGTAGCTGGGACTACAGGTACGTGCCACTATGCCTGGCTAATTTTTGTGTTTTTAGTAGAGATGGGGTTTCACCATGTTGGCCAGGCTGGTCTCGAACTCCTGACCTCAGGTGATTCACCCACCTCGGCCTCCCAAACTGCTGGGATTACAGGCGTGAGCCACTGTGCCAGCCCCTGCTTTATTCTTGTTCATAGCACTTTGGCTACCCGATATGCCTCAGATATACAAATATGTTTATTTGTCATTGCCTTTCTCCCGCATGAGGACGTAAGCTCTAGGAGGGCAGAGAGGCTTTGTCTGTTTTATTCATTGCTGTATTCTCAGTATCCATAATCATTTACAGCACACATTAGGGAATCAAATATTTGTTGAATGAATTAATGAATCAAGAACAAAAGCATTGCATCTGTTAAATGATTTGGCATTCCTGAGCTATTTCTGCACCTAAACACTCTCTCTCTCTCTCTCTCTCTCTCTCTCTCTCTCTCTCGGAGGTATTTGCTAATGGGTCTAATATGGGAAAGATATTTAATTCCATGGCTGTACAAAATCTAGAATACAGAAGATTAAAACCTGGAGACAAGACCGGATGCAGTGGCTCACGCCTGTAATCCTCATACTTTGGGAGACTGAGGTGGGCAGATCACCTGAGGTCGGGAGTTCAAGATCAGCCTGACCAACATGGAGAAATTCTGTCTCTACTAAAATTGCAAAATTAGCCAGGCGTGGTGGCACATGCCTGTAATCTCAGCTACTTGGGAGGCTGAGGCAGGAAAATCATTTGCACCTGGGAGACGGAGGTTGGAGTGAGCCAAGATTGGGCCATTGCACTCCATCCTGGGCAACAAGAGTGAAACTCTGTCTCAAAAAAACAAAAACAAAAACCTGAAGATAGCGTGGTTTAAGAATCAAGTCCTTCAGGCCAGGCGCAGTAGCTCACGCCTATAATCCCAACACTTTGGGAGGCCGAGTTTTGGGAGGCTGAGGAGGGCGGATTGCCTGAGGTCAGGAGTTTAAGACCAGCCTAGCTAGCATGTTGAAACTCTGTCTCTAGTAAAAATACAAAAATTAACTGGGTGTGGTGGCACACACCTGTAGTCTCAGCTACTTGGGTGGCAGGAGAATCACTTGAACCCAGGAGGCAGAGGTTGCAGTGAGTCAAAATGGCAACAATGCACTCCAGCCTGGTGACAGAGTGAGACTGCGCCTTAGAAACAAAACAAAACAAAAAAGGAATGAAGTCCTTCCTTGCCTTTCAATAGGCCTGTGACCTAGGAGAAGTCATTTTTCTTTTGGCTCCAGATGTCTTATCTTTTAAATGTGGATAATGATAGGATGCTGTTTGAAGGGACTAGAGCAGATGGGATCTGGAGATTTCTTCTTAACACTAAGATCCTTTGAAATTAGAGCTCAGTTGGTAGGGAATTAGGAAATGTTGGTTTTAGTCTTATGTTAAATGTAAACTGAGTGTATAACATAGGGCTAGTCCTTTAATCTCTCTAGAACTCCAGATAAACCAGAATTTCTTTGAGATTCCTTTGAGGTCAGCTCTCAATTACCTGCAGGCATTGGGGGGAACCAGGTTGACCAGACATCCTGGTGTTTGTGAGACCTTAATCCCTGTCCCTTCTGTCCACCTGTTGTTTGGTAGAGGTGTGGCTTGCAAAGTAGGTATTTTCTGTAAGTATTTTCAGTAAGTATTTTCTGAGCACATGTTTTGTGCCGTATGCTGGGGATACCACAGTAAGCAATGCAGACAAGGCCCCTGTCCTCTCACATTCTAGGGATAAGAAACAGACAATAAACAGGTAAATGGAAAATAAATCAAGACTGGGTGCAGTGGCTGATGCCTGAAATCCGGAAATCCGAGCTGTGTGGATCACCTGAGGTCAAGAGTTCGAGACTAGCCTGGCCAACATGGTGAAACCCCGATCTCTACTAAAAATACAAAAATTAGCTGGGCATGGTGGCGCAAGCATATAATCCCAGCTATTCGGGAGGCTGAGGCAGGAGAATCGCTTGAACCTGGGAGGCAGAGGTTGCAGTGAGCCAAGTTTCTTGGCTCTGCACTCCAGCACCACTGCACTCCAGCCTAGGTGATAGAGTTAGACTGTCTCAAAAAAAAGAAAAAAAGAAAATAAATCAAGACTAATGTGATATCATGGTATAATAAAAAATATCTATTTAGAGGCCGGGCGCGGTGGCTGTAATCCCAGCACTTTGGGAGGCCGAGACAGGCGGATCACAAGGTCAGGAGATCGAGACCATCCTGGCTAACATGGTGAAACCCCGTCTGTACTAAAAAATACAAAAAACTAGCCGGGCGAGGTGGCGGGCGCCTGTAGTCCCAGCTACTCGGGAGGCTGGGGCAGGAGAATGGCGTAAACCTGGGAGGCGGAGCTTGCAGTGAGCTGAGATCTGGCCACTGCACTCCAGCCTGGGCAACAGAGTGAGACTCTGTCTCAAGAAAAAAAAAAATATATATATCTATTTAGTCTTTGTCCTCATTTCGCGCCCAGTGCTCCTAACACCTTTGTAATTTCCCAAGTGGTACATTGAAAAGAGTGTCTTTTGTTACTCATAGAAAGCCCCTTTCAACCATACCTGAGTTTTTTGTTTTTGTTTGGTGACAGGGTCTCACTCTCTCACCCATACTGGAGTGCAGTGGCATGATCACAGCTCGCTGCAGTCTTGACTTCCTGGGCTCCAGCAATCCTCCTGCCTCAGCCTCCCAAATAGCTGGGACTATAGGCACATGTCACCACATCTGGCTAATTTAAAAAATTTTTGGGCCGGGCGCGGTGGCTCAAGCCTGCAATCCCAGCACTTTGGGAGGCCGAGACGGGTGGATCACGAGGTCAGGAGATTGAAACCATCCTGGCTAACACAGTGAAACCCTGTCTCTACTAAAAAAATACAAAAAGCTAGCCAGGCGAGGTGGTGGGCGCCTGTAGTCCCAGCTACTTGGGAGGCTGAGGCAGGAGAATGGCGGGAATCTGGGAGGCGGAGCTTGCAGTGAACCAAGATCCGGCCACTGCACTCCAGCCTGGGTGACAGAGCAAGACTCTGTCTCAAAAAAAAAATTTTTTTTTTGTAGAGGCAGGGTCTCACTGTGTTGCCCATGCTGGTTTTGGGGTCCTCCTGCCTTGGCCTCCCACAGTACTGGGATTACAGGCATGAGCCACTGCACCGGGCCCACACCTTCAAAAGTTCATGAAGTGACTTTGGGAAAACCCCTAAGGAGGGGGCGCTGGCTGTTGGGGGAGCTATCTTTGTGATTAGAGAGTTGAAACTTTCGGCTCCACTGTTCAACCTCTGGAGAGAGTAGGAGGGTTAAAATTTGAGTTCAATAAGTAATGGCCAGTGAGTTCATCAATCATGCCCACATAATGGAACCTCCATAAAACCCCTACACAACAGAGTACAGAGACCTTCCAAGTGAGTGAACAAACACATCAAGATGCTGGGAGGTCAAAAGGATGTGGCTGGAGGAAAAAAAAAAAAAAGATGCTGGAAGGGTGGCACACCTGGAGATCATGGAAGCTCCACCTGTCCTCCTGCCTTGCCCTGTGCATCTTTTCCACCTGGCTGCTCCTGAGTTGCATCCTTTACAACGAACGGGGTGATGGTATGCAAAGCGTGCTCCTGAGTTCTGTGAGCCATTCTAGCAAATTATGGAACCCAAAGAGGGGATTGTGAGAACCCTTTATTTATAGTCAGTTGGTCAGAAGTATAGGAAACCCACTGGCTCCTGCACGGTTTTCTAGGTATAGCAGCTGTTCTCCTTCCTACTCCAGCTGTTTCAGGAGCAACAGAATCAAGGTCCTCTAGGCTCAGGGAGGTTATGAATTTAGACCTTGACCTTAGGGCTTGACAACAACAGATAACTACTAATTAGAACTGGCTGGCTGGGCCAGGTGCAGTGGCTCACACTTGTAATCCTAGCACTTTGGGAGGCTAAGGTGGGAGGATCACTTGAGGCCAGGAGTTCAAGACCAGCCTGGCCAATAAGGTGAAACCCTGTCTCTACTAAAAGTACAAAAAGTAACTGGGCATGGTGGCGTGCACCTGGAATCTCAGCTACTCAGGAGGCTGAGGCAGGAGAAACCCTTGAATCTGGGAGGCAGAGGCTTTTTTGAGACTGTCTAAAAAAACAAACAAACAGAAAAAGGTGTAGGAATCCCAAGCTTGCATTTTGGCATCAAAGAGTAGTCTTATGGACTGAGCCCTTCCTCAGTGGGTTCTGTGCTAACTCCAGACAGTTAGTGTCGGAATTGAGATAAATTGTAGGACACTCAGCTGTTGTCTGCAGAGAACTGGTGAATTGCTTGGTGTGAAAAACCTACCTGGTTTTCCGGGCATGTGTTGTGTTGTCAGAAGTGTTCTGCAGAAGTGTAGAAAAAAGGGTTCTTTTTTTCCTTTTCACTAGTGATAAGTGCTAGGCAGGAAATAGAAGAATGATACCATAGAGAATAGCAGATAGGACCTGTTGAGTTAACTTAGATCAGGAGAGCCCTTTCTGGAGCATTTAAGCTGAGCTTTAAAGGATGAGAAGAATCCAGCTATGGGAAGAGCACTCCAGGCAAGGGAAAAGGCAAGCACAACCCTCGAGGCCTTGAGGATGGAAAGGGCCAGGCTGCCCTAGAACCAGACCAAGGTCAGTGTGCAGAGGGTGTAGTGATTGAAGGCGCAGTGGATGAGGTGAGGCTGTGAGGCAGGCAGGAGCTCTTCATGTGAGTGAGGCCTTAAAGGCCATGGTTTTAGGGGGAATCATTGCCCCAGTTTGCTCAGAACTGAGGGTTTCCTGAAATGCAGGACTTTCAGTGCTGAAATCAAGAAAGTCCTGGGCAAAACAGGATGAGGTCACCCTAGCCACAGTAAGGAAATGTGCCAAGCTGATATTGTGCTCTACTCAGACTGCAATAGGCAGTCACTGAGGGTTTTTTTTTTGAGACAGTTTTACTCTTGTTGCCCAGGCTGGAGTGCCGTGGCACGATCTCAGCTCACTGCAACATCCACCTTCCGGTTTCTTTTTTTTTTTTTTTTTTTTTTTGAGACGGTATCTCACTCTGTCAGCCAGGCTGGAGTGCAGTGGCACAATCTCGCCTCACTGCAAGCTCTGCCTCCCGGGTTCATGCCATTCTCCTGCCTCAGCCTCCCAAGTAGCTGAGACTACAGGTACCTGCCACCACACCCAGCTAATTTTTTGTATTTTTAGTAGAGACGAGGTTTCATCATGTTAGCCAGGATGGTCTTGATATCCTGACCTCGTGATCCACCCACCTCAGCCTCCCAAAGTGCTGGGATTACAGGCGTGAGCCATCGTGCCTAGCCAACCTTTTGGTTTCAAGCAATTCTCCTGCCTCAGCCTCCCAAGTAGCTGGGATTACAGGCAACTGCCACCATTCCCGGCTATTTTTTGTTTGTATTTTTAGTAGAGACAGGGTTTCACCGTGTTGGCCAGGCTGGTCTCGAACTCCTGACCTCGTGATCCACCCGCCTTGGCCTCCCAAAGTGCTGGGATTACAGGCATAAGCCACCACACCCAGCTGGCAGTCACTGAAAGGTTTTAAGTCGGAAATGATGCCTAATGATTTCTGATTTTAAAGGTCACTCTGGCTTTTGTGTGGCGAATGCTTAAGAAAGGAGCGAGTTGGAAACAGAGTTGGCCAGTTAGCCAATTATTACACTCTTCCATGCAAGAGATGATGGGGCATTGAAATACATTGAAGATGGAGAGATATGAATGGATAAAAGATACATTTTGGAGGTAGAATGAACAGGACTTCGAAATGTATGTGGAGAAAGCAAAGGAGTTAAAGATGATATCTGGAGCAGCACAACTCACAGTTGTAGGATGTGGAACCAATCTAACTGCCCATCAAGCAATGAGTGGATAAAGAAAATGTGGTATATACACACCGTGGAATACTACTCAGCCACAAAAAGGAACGAAATAATACCTTTTGCAGCAACTTGGATGGAGCTGGAGGCCATTATCCTAAGTGAAGTAATTCAGGAATGGAAACCAAATATTACATGTTCTCACTTATGAGTAGATGCTAAGCTATGATGATGCAAAGACATAAGAATGATATAATGGGCTGGGCGTGGTGGCTCACACCTGTAATCCCAGCACTTTAGGAGGCTGAGGTGGGCAGATCATGAGGTCGAGTTTGACACCAGCCTGGCCAAAATGGTGAAACCCTATCTCTACTTAAAAAATACAAAAAGTGGGGGGCGGAGCAAGATGGCCGAATAGGAACAGCTCCAGTATCCAACTCCCAGCGCGAGCGACACAGAAGACCGGTGATTTCTGCATTTTTAACTGAGGTACTGGGTTCATCTCACTAGGGAGTGCTGGACAATCGGTGCTGGTCAGCTGCTGCAGCCTGACCAACGAGAGCTGAAGCAGGGAGAGGCATCGCCTCACCTGGGAAGCACAAGGGGGAAGGGAATCCCTTTTCCTAGCCAGGGGAACTGAGACACACAACACCTGGAAAATCGGGTAACTCCCACCCCAATACTGCGCTTTAAGCAAACGGGCACATCAGGAGGTTATATCCCACACCTGGCCAGGAAGGTCCCACGGCCACGGAGCCTCCCTCATGCTAGCACAGCAGTCCGCAATCTAACCACAAGGCAGCAGCGAGGCTGGGGGAGGGGCGCCCGCCATTGCTGAGGCTTAAGCAGGTAAACAAAGCCGCTGGGAAGCTCGAACTGGGTGGAGCTCACAGCAGCTCAAGGAAACCTGCCTGTCTCTGTAGACTCCACCTCTGGGGACAGGGCACAGCTAAACAACAACAATAAAAAAAGCAGCAGAAAACTCTGCAGACGCAAACGACTCTGTCTGACAGCTTTGAAGAGAGCAATGGATCTCCCCACACGGAGGTTGAGATCTGAGAACGGACAGACTGCCTGCTCAAGTGGGTCCCTGACCCCTGAGTAGTCTAACTGGGAGACATCCCCCACTAGGGGCAGTCTGACACCCCACACCTCACAGGGTGGAGTACACCCCTGAGAGGAAGCTTCCAAAGTAAGAATCAGACAGGTACACTCGCTGTTCAGCAATATTCTATCTTCTGCAACCTCTGCTGCTGATACCCAGGCAAACGGGGTCTGGAGTGGACCTCAAGCAATCTCCAACAGACCTGCAGCTGAGGGTCCTGACTGTTAGAAGGAAAACTATCAAACAGGAAGGACACCTATGCCAAAACCCCATCAGTACGTCACCATCATCAAAGACCAGAGGCAGATAAAACCACAAAGATGGGGAAAAAGCAGGGCAGAAAAGCTGGAAATTCAAAAAATAAGAACGCATCTCCCCCTGCAAAGGAGTGCAGCTCATCGCCAGCAACGGATTGAAGCTGGTCAGAGAATGACTTTGACGAGATGAGAGAAGAAGGCTTCAGTCCATCAAACTTCTCAGAGCTAAAGGAAGAATTATGTACCCAGCGCAAAGAAACTAAAAATCTTGAAAAAAGAGTGGAAGAATTGACACCTAGAATAATTAATGCAGAGAAGGTCATACATGAAATGACAGAGATGAAAACCATGACACGAGAAATACGTGACAGATGCACAAGCTTCAGTAACCGACTCGATCAACTGGAAGAAAGAGTATCAGCGATTGAGGATCAAATGAATGAAACGAAGCGAGAAGAGAAACCAAAAGAAAAAAGAAGAAAAAGAAATGAACAAAGCCTGCAAGAAGTATGGGATTATGTAAAAAGACCAAATCTACGTCTGATTGGGGTGCCTGAACGTGAGGGAGAAAATGGAACCAAGTTGGAAAACACCCTTCAGGATATCATCCAGGAGAACTTCCCCGACCTAGTAGGGCAGGCCAACATTCAAATTCAGGAAATACAGAGAACGCCACAAAGATACTCCTCGAGAAGAGCAACTCCAAGACACATAATTGCCAGATTCACTAAAGTTGAAATGAAGGAAAAAATCTTAAGGGCAGCCAGAGAGAAAGGTCGGGTTACCCACAAAGGGAAGCCCATCAGACTAACAGCAGATCTCTTGGCAGAAACTCTACAAGCCAGAAGAGAGTGGGGGCCAATATTCAACGTTCTTAAAGAAAAGAATTTTAAACCCAGAATTTCATATCCAGCCAAACTCAGTTTCATAAGTGAAGGAGAAATAAAATCCTTTACAGATAAGCAAATGCTTAGAGATTTTGTCACCACCAGGCCTTCCTTACAAGAAACCCTGAAGGAAGCCCTAAACATGGAAAGGAACAACCGGTACCAGCCATTGCAAAAACATGCCAAAATGTAAAGACCATCGAGGCTAGGAAGAAACTGCATCAAATAACGAGCAAAATAACCAGTTAATATCATAATGGCAGGATCAAGTTCACACATAACAATATTAACCTTAAATGTAATGGACTAAATGCTCCAATTAAAAGACACAGACTGGCAAACTGGATAAAGAGTCAAGACCCATCAGTCTGCTGTATTCAGGAGACCCATCTCACATGCAGAGACATACATAGGCTCAAAATAAAGGGATGGAGGAAGATCTACCAAGCAAATGGAGAACAAAAAAAAGCAGGGGTTGCAATATTAGTCTCTGATAAAACAGACTTTAAACCATCAAAGATCAAAAGAGACCAAGAAGGCCATTACATAATGGTAAAGGGATCAATTCAACAGGAAGAGCTAACTATCCTAAATAATATGCACCCAATACAGGAGCACCCAGATTCATAAAGCAAGTCCTTAGAGACTTACAAAGAGACTTAGACTCCCATACAATAATAATGGGAGACTTCAACACTCCACTGTCAACATTAGACAGATCAACGAGACAGAAAGTTAACAAGGATATCCAGGAATTGAACTCATCTCTGCACGAAGGGGACCTAATAGACATCTATAGAACTCTCCACCCCAAATCAACAGAATATACATTCTTCTCAGCACCACATCGCACTTATTCCAAAATTGACCACATAATTGGAAGTAAAGCACTCCTCAGCAAATGTCAAAGAACAGAAATTATAACAAACTGTCTCTCAGACCACAGTGCAATCAAACTAGAACTCAGGACTAAGAAACTCAATCAAAACCGCTCAACTACATGGAAACTGAACAACCTGCTCCTGAATGACTACTGGGTACATAACGAAATGAAGGCAGAAATAAAGATGTTCTTTGAAACCAATGAGAACAAAGATATAACATACCAGAATCTCTGGGACACATTGAAAGCAGTGTGTAGAGGGAAATTTATAGCACTAAATGCCCACAAGAGAAAGCTGGAAAGATCTAAAATTGACACTCTAACATCACAATTAAAAGAACTAGAGAGGCAAGAGCAAACACATTCAAAAGCTAGCAGAAGGCAAGAAATAACTAAGATCAGAGCAGAACTGAAGGAGATAGAGACACAAAAACCCTCCAAAAAATCAATGAATCCAGGAGTTGGTTCTTTGAAAAAATCAACAAAATTGACAGACCGCTAGCAAGACTAATAAAGAAGAAAAGAGAGAAGAATCAAATAGATGCAATAAAAATGATAAAGGGGATATCACCACCGACCCCACAGAAATACAAACTACCATCAGAGAATACTATAAACACCTCTACGCAAATCAACTAGAAAATCTAGAAGAAATGGATAATTTCCTGGACACTTACACTCTTCCAAGACTAAACCAGTAAGAAGTTGAATCCCTATCGCCGGGCGCGGTGGCTCAAGCCTGTAATCCCAGCACTTTGGGAGGCCGAGACGGGCGGATCACGAGGTCAGGAGATCGAGACCATCCTGGCTAATACGGTGAAACCCCGTCTCTACTAAAAAATACAAAAAACTAGCCGGGCGAGGTGGCGGGCGCCTGTCGTCCCAGCTACTCGGGAGGCTGAGGCAGGAGAATGGCGGGAACCCGGAAGGTGGAGCTTGCAGTGAGCTGAGATCCGGCCACTGCACTCCAGCCTGGGCGACAGAGCGAGACTCCGTCTCAAAAAAAAAAAAAAAAAAAAAAAGTTGAATCCCTAAATACAGCAATAGCAGGCTCTGAAATTGAGGCAATAATTAATAGCCTACCAACCAAAAAAAGTCCAGGACCAGATGGATTCACAGCTGAATTCTACCAGAGGTACAAGGAGGAGCTGGTACCATTCCTTCTGAAACTATTCCAATCAATAGAAAAGAGGGAATCCTCCCTAACTCATTTTATGAGGCCAACATCATCCTGATACCAAAGCCTGGCAGAGACACAACGAAAAAAGAGAATTTTAGACCAATATCCCTGATGAACATCGATGCAAACATTCTCAATAAAATACTGGCAAACCAGATTCAGCAGCACATCAAAAAGCGTATCCACCATGATCAAGTGGGCTTCATCCCTGGGATGCAAGGCTGGTTCAACATTCGCAAATCAAACATAATCCAGCATATAAACAGAACCAGAGACAAGAACCACATGATTATCTCAATAGATGCAGAAAAGGCTTTTGACAA
Source organism: Trachypithecus francoisi (assembly GCF_009764315.1). NCBI lineage: Eukaryota > Metazoa > Chordata > Mammalia > Primates > Cercopithecidae > Trachypithecus > Trachypithecus francoisi. The sequence goes on along the minus strand of NW_022681454.1, from coordinate 40,547,772 downwards.
AATTCAACAGCCCTTCATGCTAAAAACGCTCAATAAATTCGGTATTGATGGAACGTACCTCAAAATAATAAGAGCTATTTATGACAAACCCACAGCCAATATCATAATGAATGGGCAAAAACTGGAAAAATTCCCTTTGAAAACTGGCACAAGACAGGGATGCCCTCTCACCACTCCTATTCAACATAGTGTTGGAAGTTCTGACTAGGGCAATCAGGCAAGAGAAAGAAATCAAGGGTATCCAGTTAGGAAAAGAAGAAGTCAAATTGTCCCTGTTTGCAGATAACATGATTGTATATTTAGAAAACCCCATTGTCTCAGCCCAAAATCTCCTTAAGCTGATAAGCAACTTCAGCAAAGTCTCAGGATACAAAATTAATGTGCAAAAATCACAAGCATTCTTATACAACAGTAACAGACAAACAGAGAGCCAAATCATGAATGAACTTCCATTCACAATTGCTTCAAAGAGAATAAAATACCTAGGAATCCAACTTACAAGGGATGTAAAGGACCTCTTCAAAGAGAACTACAAACCACTGCTCAGTGAAATAAAAGAGGACACAAACAAATGGAAGAACATACCATGCTCATGGAAGAATCAATATCGTGAAAATGGCCATACTGCCCAAGGTTATTTATAGATTGAATGCCATCCCCATCAAGCTACCAATGAGTTTCTTCACAGAATTGGAAAAAAGAGCTTTAAAGTTCATATGGAACCAAAAAAGAGCCCGCATTGCCAAGACAATCCTAAGTCATAAGAACAAAGCTGGAGGCATCACACTACCTGACTTCAAACTATACTACAAGGCTACAGTAACCAAAACAGCATGGTACTGGTACCAAAACAGAGATATAGACCAATGGAACAGAACAGAGTCCTCAGAAATAATACCACACATCTACAGCCATCTGATCTTTGACAAACCTGAGAGAAACAAGAAATGGGGAAAGGATTCCCTATTTAATAAATGGTGCTGGGAAAATTGGTTAGCCATAAGTAGAAAGCTGAAATTGGATCCTTTCCTTACTCGTTATACGAAAATTAATTCAAGATGGATTAGAGACTTAAATGTTAGACCTAATACCATAAAAACCCTAGAAGAAAACCTAGGTAGTACCATTCAGGACATAGGCATGGGCAAGGACTTCATGTCTAAAACACCAAAAGCAACGGCAGCAAAAGCCAAAATTGACAAATGGGATCTCATTAAACTAAAGAGTTTCTGCACAGCAAAAGAAACTACCATCAGAGTGAACAGGCAACCTACAGAATGGGAGAAAATTTTTGCAATCTACTCATCTGACAAAGGGCTGATATCCAGAACCTACAAAGAACTCAAACAAATTTAGAAGAAAAAAAAACCCCATCAAAAAGTGGGCAAAGGATATGAACAGACATTTCTCAAAAGAAGACATTCATACAGCCAACAGACACATGAAAAAATGCTCATCATCACTTGCCATCAGAGAAATGCAAATCAAAACCACAATGAGATACCATCTCATACCAGTTAGAATGGCAATCATTAAAAAGTCAGGAAACAACCAGTGCTGGAGAGGATGTGGAGAAATAGGGACACTTTTACACTGTTGGTGGGATTGTAAACTAGTTCAACCATTATGGAAAACAGTATGGCGATTCCTCAAGGATCTAGAACTGGATGTACCATATGACCCAGCCATCCCACTACTGGGTATATACCCAAAAGATTATAAATCATGCTGCTATAAAGACACATGCACACGTATGTTTATTGCAGCACTATTCACAATAGCAAAGACTTGGAATCAACCCACATGTCCATCTGTGACAGACTGGATTAAGAAAATGTGGCACATATACACCATGGAATACTATGCAGCCACAAAAAGGATGAGTTTGCGTCCTTTGTAGGGACATGGATGCAGCTGGAAACCATCATTCTTAGCAAACTATCATAAGAACAGAAAACCAAACACCGCATGTTCTCACTCATAGGTGGGAACTGAACAATGAGATCACTTGGACTCAGGAAGGGGAACATCACACACCGGGGCCTATCATGGGGAGGGGGGAGGGGGGAGGGATTGCATTGGGAGTTATACATGATATAAATGACGAATTGATGGGTGCTTACGAGTTGATGGGTGCAGCACACCAACATGGCACAAGTATACATATGTAACAAACCTGCACATTATGCACATGTACCCTAGAACTTAAAGTATATATATAAAAAAAAAAATACAAAAAGTAGCTGGCCATGGTGGCACACACCTGTAGTCCCAGCTACTTGGGAGGCTGAGGCAGAAGAATCGCTTGAACCCGGAAAGCAGAGATTGCAGTGAGCCAAGATCACACCACTGCACTCCAGCTGGGCGACAGAGTGAGAATTTGTCTAAAAAAAAAAAAAAGAATGATATAATGCACTTTGGGACTTGGGGTGGGGGGAAACGTCAGGAGCGGGGGATGAAGGATAAAAGACTACATTTTTGGGTACAGTGTACACTGTTCAGGTGACAGGTGCACTAAAATCTCAGAAATCACCACTAAAGAATTTATCCATGTAACCAAAAACCACCTGTACCCCCAAAACTATTGAAAAAAATTTTTTTTTTTTTTTGAGACGGAGTCTCGCTCTGTCGCAGCCCAGGCTGGAGCGCAGTGGCCGGATCTCAGCTCACTGCAAGCTCTGCCTCCCAGGTTTACGCCATTCTCCTGCCTCAGCCTCCCGAGCAGCTGGGACTACAGGCGCCCGCCACCTCGCCCGGCTAGTTTTTTTGTATTTTTTTTGGTAGAGATGGGGTTTCACCGTGTTAGCCAGGATGGTCTCGATTTCTTGACCTCGTGATCCACCCGTCTCGGCCTCCCATAGTGCTGGGATTACAGGTTTGAGCCACCGCGCCTGGCCAAAACTTTTTTTTTAAAAGATGATATATGGACTCTAGTTTTACTATCTACTTAGTTGGTTTTGCCAGTAGAGAGAAATCTGAGGAGAACCTGGGTGTGGAAGTTCAGAGCAGGCAAAGATGGAGGTACCTGGAGTTCCATTCAGAAGAAAATGTGATACTCAGAATGAAAACATTCTTATTGTTAGAATAAGAATGTTAGAATAAGAATTGTTAGAATGTTTTCATTCTTATTGTTAACGTTCAGGGTATTTTGTAACCATTAGCTAATTAGTTCTGAAAATAGTTGTTCTGAGTTGTTAATTACCTAAATCCTATTTTACAGTTTCTGGAGAAGAGCAAGTGTCAGTAATTTGCCTAAGGCTAGAGTAAATTGTAGAACTGACAGCAGCACCAATTAATTCCTGGTAGTCTTATGTTCTGCCAATCTTTTAAAAGAGGAGCTCTTAGTTGGGATGAGTAAATTGAATGACGTTTGGGAGAGTAAGGCATAGACTTAATAGTCTGAGGGTTGTGTTTTGACTTTCCCTCTTATTACGTAGGTGACATGGGCACATATATAATAGGAATAATTCTTAGTCAGGCTGGGCACGGTGGCTCATGCCTGTAATCCTAGCACTTTGGGAGGCTGGGGCGGGTGGATCACGAGGTCAGGAGTTTGAGACCAGACTGACCAACATAGTGAAACTCCATCTCTACTAAAAATACAAAAATTAGCGGACATGGTGGCACACACCTGTAGTCCCAGCTACTTGGAAGGTTGAGGCAGGAGAATGGCTTGAACCTGAGAGGCAGAGGTTGTGGTGAGCCGAGATCATGCCACTGCACTTCAGCCTGGGTAACAGAACAAGACTCTGTCTCAAAAAAAAAAAAAAAAAAATCCTTGGTCTTAGTTTCCTCATCCATAAAGTAGTAATTTTATCTTAGAAAGTCAAATGCACATTTTCTTACTTTTTGCTGTGTCCTCTGCCTAGAAACAATTTTGCCCAGAAAACTGTTAGTCTATTAGAGAAATCTTCTTTGATCACCCTGTAATAAATTAACAGCAGCCACCTTTCATCCAAAGGCACTTTTTACCCCACTTTAGCCACATTTGATTTCTCTTTTATAGCACTTATTACCATCTGACCTATTACATATCCATTTTTATAAGATCATAGATTTTGTCTGTTTTATTCCCTGCTAGTATCACCCATGTCTAGAACATTGCCTGAAACAATAATGAGTGCTCAATAATATTTGTTGAATAAGTTAAATGAAATTATGCACATAAAACACTTAGCACAATATCTGCTCATAATAGAAACTCAGTAATTGTCAGCAGTTGCTATATCAGGAATTTGGAGACGTACTCAATTTTATACATTCCTTGCTAAGAAACGTTTAAAGCAGTATTTCTTTATATATCTTTATTAAAAATAATCTTTTTTTTTTGTGACAGAGTCTTACTCTGTTGCCCAGGCTGGAGTGCACAATCTCTGCTCACTGCAAGCTCCGCCTCCCAGGTTCACGCCATTCTCCTGCCTCAGCCTTCCGAGTAGCTGGGACTACAGGCGCCCACCCAGCTAATTTTTTGTATTTTTCAGTAGAGACAGGGTTTCACCGTGTTAGCCAGGATGGTCTTGATTTCCTGACCTCGTGATCCGCCTGCCTTGGTCTCCCGAAGTGCTGGGATTACAGGCGTGAGCCACAGCGCCCGGCCAAAAATAACTCTTTAGGCCGAGCATTTAATGCTCATACCTGTAATCTCAGCATTTTGGGAGGCCAAGGCAGGAGGATCACTTGAGGCCAGGAGTTTGAGATCACCCTAAGCAACATAGAGATACCCTGTCTCTATATATAAAAAATAAATAAATATAATTTTATAAATACTCATCTATTCTTGGCCCGACGCAGTGGCTCACACCTGTAATCTCAGCACTTTGGGAGGCCACGTTGGGTGGATCTCTTGAGGCCAAGAGTTTGAGACCAGCCTGGCCAACATGGCTAAACTGTGTCTCTACTAAAAATACAAAAATTAGCCGAGTGTGGTTGTGGGTGCCTGTAATCCCAGCTACTTGGGAGGCTGAGGCACGAGAATCGCTTGAACCTGGGAGGCGGAGGTTGCAGTGAGCCGAGATTGTGCTACTGCACTCTAGCCTAGGCAATAGAGCAAGACTCGGTCTCAATAATAATAATAATAAATAATTTAAAAAATAAAATTATATATGTAATATATATTTGGGCTACTCTTGAAATGGTATACCATTTGTGCACTTCATTTTATTAATTTACAAAAAGACAGTCTTTATTCCTTGGTGATTCTCATTATTATTTTGTGGATAAGTCATGTGGCTATGAGAACAAACCAAGCCCAGGGCTCAGTTTTTAATTTAATTTTATTTATTTGTTTTTTCTGAGATGGAGTCTTGTTCTGTTGCCAAGGCTGGAGTGCAATGGCACGATCTCAGCTCACTGCAACCTCCACCTCCCAGGTTCAAGTGATTCTCCTGCCTCAGCCTCCCAAGTAGCTGGGATTACAGGCATGCACCATTACACCTGGCTAATTTTGTATTTTCAGTAGAGACGGGGTTTCACCATGTTGGTAAGGCTGGTCCGGAACTCCTGACTTCAGGTAATCCACCTGCCTCAGCCACCCAAAGTGCTGAGATTACAGGTGTGAGCCAACGTGCCCGGCCTCAGTTCTTTATTTTAAAAATGGGTATCTTTTTCTCTAAACAAAAACGGAGTCAAATGTATGCCATATAATCAGTGAGTTTGCAAATAAGGATTCCAGCTCCTTCTGATAGATCAAAACTAAACATGCTAGATTTCAAGTCTGGTGTGGGGGAAAAAAAGAACTAAACACACAAACCAACAGGCTCCTAAAACTATCGGTGAGTCAATTCAACTAGAAAAACAAAAATCACTTTCCTGTCATGGCTGGGCCAGAGTGGGTGGAGGAAAAAGCTAAACGTTTATTCATAAAGACTCTGATTCACTTAGAAAAAGAAAAAGCCAGATGCCATGCGATTGGGATTTGTGTTCACTGCACTGAGGAGTACAGAGCCTTCGTACTCTCAGGGATGACAAGCCATTATTTCACTGTGAACACAAAGAACGGTTGCTTTGTGCACACCTCACTGTAATTAGCTCTTGCAAACAGGGGATGAAGAATCGAACCCGAGAGGACCTTGGCTGTGGGCCAAGTGCTCAGAATTATTTATTTTACTTTGGTTAAGGAAACAGGATAAGAGGGCCATGTCTAATAGCCTATTTCTTCATGGGCCCCTGATTTAAGCGCAACGGGATAATAACCACGCACTCTTCTCTCTGAGAGCAATAGGAGTTTTCTTCCAAGAGACCCTGGTTGCACGTGCTGGTTGGAGTCAGTGGTGTGCTGGTGGATGTTTAACCACCAGCTTGGGAGAGGTAGAAGGGCTTGTGTGTAGTGTTGGCTGATTTCTGCAGTGTAAATATTCCCACTCTGGCTGATTTCAAGCTACTAATCTGACATCACTCAATGAAGAGTTGGGAAGAAAATGTAAAGTAGCATACCGTTATATACAATTTCCACTATTCAAATACGGCCGGGTGCGATGGCTCATGCTGTTATCCTAGCACTTTGGGAGGCCAAGACAGGCGGATCACTTGAGGCCAAGAGTTCAAGACCAGCCTGGGCAACATAGTGAAACCCCATCTCTACTAAAAATACAAAAATTAGCTGGGCGGCCGGGCGCGGTGGCTCAAGCCTGTAATCCCAGCACTTTGGGAGGCCGAGACGGGTGGATCACGAGGTCAGGAGATCGAGACCATCCTGGCTAACACAGTGAAACCCCGTCTCTACTAAAAATACAAAAAACTAGCCGGGCGAGGTGGCGGGCGCCTGTCGTCCCAGCTACTCGGGAGGCTGAGGCAGGAGAATGGCGTAAACCCGGGAGGCGGAGCTTGCAGTGAGCTGAGATCCGGCCACTGCACTCCAGCCTGGGCGACACAGCGAGACTCCATCTCAACAACAACAACAACAAAAAAATTAGCTGGGCATTGTGGCGGTCACTTGTAATCCCAGCTACTCAGGAGGCTGAGGTGGGAGAATCACTGGAACCCAGCAGGCAGAGGTCACAGTGAGCCAACATCATGCCACTGCACTCCAACCTGGGAGACAAAGCAAGACTCCATCTCAAAATAAATAAGTAAATAAACAGGCCGGGCATGATGGCTCACACCTGCAATCCCAGCACTTTGGGAGGCTGAGTCAGGTGGATCACCTGAGGTCAGGAGTTCAAGACCAGCCTGGCCAACATGGTGAAACCCTGTCTCTATTAAAATTACAACAATTAGCCAGGCATGGTGGCACGTGCCTGTAATCCCAGCTACTAGCAGGGGCTGAGGCAGGAGGATTGCTTGAACCTGGGAGGTGGAGGTTGCAGTGAGCCGAGATCGTGCCATTGCACTCCAGCCTGGGCGACAGAGTGAGACTCTGTCTTAAAAACAAACAAAAGACAAATACAATTGATGTAAATAACCTTAAAAACATAAACCACAGTGAACTGTAATAAAATCATTAGGAAGTGATAAGTTTTGAGTGTGTATTGCTTCATTGTAAGTGTAATATATTTCACCATAAGTTAATATAATTTAATTTTAGTAATGGCTGTGTTTAACAACTGGCTTACCAGACTTTCTGAAAATTTAACAATTGGCTCCCCAGAGCCTGTTAGAACAGGTTCAAGGTGCACTGCTGATATGAACCCTGAGACAGGAGTCCTGTGTGGTCTGGGGCCAGGAAGAACACCGCAGACCCATTGCTTCAAAGTGGAGCTCATCATTCTCTTCCAGGGGTTCTCTTTTCTCATTCTGTGGAATTGTCATGTTAGCATGCCTTGCCTTGCCTGTTTTAGTCATTAGCAAAACAGAGAGAAGACCACTCCCTTCCTGGTTATGGAGTCTGTAGGCTACCTGTGATTTTACAAAGGAGAAAAGTAAGTCTTAGAAGAGTCATATAGTGATGGTGGTGATGAAGATGATGATGATAGTTGCCACTGGTTAAACTTGTACTATATATGCCAGTTACTGTGCTAGATGCATTACATAACATCTCATTTGAACCTCATAAAAATCATATGGGTAGTTGCTATTATTTGTATTCTCATGTTGCAGATGAGGAAACTGAGACACAGATGGCTACACAGTATTTTCTGATTCCACTTCTAGAAAGAAGTTAAGCCAAGATGGAAATTCAGGCTGTCTGGCCAAATTGCTCATGCTCACAACTGCTATAATCATATGGTTTGTAAGTGAGGCGGAGGTTGGCAGGACTCAAGGGGTGGGCAGTGGGGATGGGTGGTTAAACCTAGGTCTTCCAGTTCCTGTGGTGGCATAAGGATTGAAAAAGGTGAACTTCTGTGGTTGGTTCATTGTTCTTATTCCTAGTTTATATGTAGAAAAAGAAAAGTTCTAAAGAATTGAACCACTTGGTCAAATGAGTTGAGTGATCAAGAATGAACGTACAAAAAAATAAAAAATAAAAAAGATTGTCTCTACAAAAAAATAAAAAAGAATTAACCAGATGTAGTGGTACATACCTGGGGTCCCAGCTGCTTGGGAGGTTGAGATGGGAGAATTGCCTGAGCCCAGAGTTCAAGGCTGCAGTGAGCTATGATCATGCCACTGCACTCGTCTGGGCCACAAAGTGAGATCCTGTCTTAAAAAAAAAAAAAAAGAGGCCGGGTGCAGTAGCTCATGCCTGTCATCCCAACACTTTGGGAGGCTGAGGCAGGTGAATGACCTGAGGTCAGGAGTTCAAGACCAGCCTGGCCAACATGGCAAAACCCTGTCTCTACTAAAATCACAAAAAATTATTTGGGTTTGGTAGTGCATCTGTAATCCTGGCTACTTGGAGACTAAGGCAGGAGAATCGCTTGAATGCAGAAGGCGGAGGTTGCAGTGAGCTGAGATGGTGCCACTGCACTCCAGCCTGGGCAACAGAGACTCTCAGTCTCTGTCTCAAAATAAAAATAAATAAATAAATAAAAAAAAAAGGAATGATCATGGGCTTCTCCTAGGCTTCCTAAGGTATCTTTAAGAACAGGTAACTCAGGCCGGGCGCGGTGGCTCAAGCCTGTAATCCCAGAACTTTGGGAGGCCGAGACGGGCGGATCACGAGGTCAGAAGATCGAGACCATCCTGGCTAACACTGTGAAACCCCGTCTCTACTAAAAAATACAAAAAACTAGCCGTGCGAGGTGGCGGCGCCTGTAGTCCCAGCTACTCGGGAGGCTGAGGCAGGAGAATGGCGGGAACCCGGGAGGTGGAGCTTGCAGTGAGCTGAGATCCGGCCACTGCACTCCAGCCCTGGCGACAGAGCGAGACTCCGTCTCAAAAAAAAAAAAAAAAAAAAAAAAAAAGAACAGGTAACTCTCCAGATGTGGGGAAAAGTGATTGTGACAAAAACTCACATTTTCCATTTCCTTTCTTAAATGGAAATAATATGCTGTATGTGTTAGAGACAGGACAGTTATAGATATCATCATACCTTCTTTTTTTTCTTTTTTAGGAGACAGAGTTTTACTCTGTCATCCAGGCTAGAGTGCAGTGGCACAGTCATAGCTCACTGCAGCCTCAAACTCCTGGGCTCCAAGTGATCCTCCTGCTTCAGCTTCCAGAGTGGCTGGGACTACAGGTACATGCCACCACACCTGACTTTTTAAATTTAAATAAATTTTGGCAAATCCACAAGTGGAATATTAACAGCCTTTTGAAAAGAATTAGGTGGATTCAAAAGCACATACATAAATCAGTTACACTTTTGAGTTATATTGTAACTAAAAACAAGCAAGGTCAGATCATTTAAGCAAAAAGAGACAAAGGAAAGATACATATGTATATATGCTTGTCTACCTGCTTCCTATCTCTGAAAGGATACACACACACACACCACACACACACACACACACACACACGCGTACATCCCCAACAATTACCTCTAGGAACCTAAGGGATTGGAGTGGAAGGGAGATGGGATTTTTTACAGTGTAGCATTTTATTTTATTTGTCCTTTATCCGTATGCATGCATTACCTGTTCAAATATAACTTTTTTTTTTCTTAGAGACAGGGTCTCTCTTTGTCGCCTAGGCTGCAGTAAAGTGGCACAATCAGCTCACTGCAGCCTCTACCTCCCAGACTACTCTGTCAGCCTCCCAAATATAAATTTTAAAAACCACTTTCACACACATTATCTTTTCCATCTTCATTATAACCTTATACTGTAGTAGGACAGATTGTATTCTTCCCAGTTAGGGATGAGAAAATGGAAGTCCATAGAAAAGTGACTGACTCAGTGTTACCCAACAAGGTAAGTGGCTGAGGTCAGGTGGAAACTTTTAGAGCCTATGGCTCTAAAAGTAGGTGGGTCTGCATCCAAATTGTCTCATTCCTAACCCTGGTTTGTGCTTTTTCCCTCCTGAGGATTCATCATTTATTAATAAACAAGACTTTTTTTTTTTTAAGAAAAGGAAATAAATGTGATGTGGGAATGTTAAAAAAGAAAAGAAAGAAGAGAAGAGAAAAAAGAAAAGAAAATCCAGGGCGGGCATGGTGACTCACTCTTGTAATCTCAGCACTTTGGGAGGCCAAGATGGGAGGATCACCTGAGGATGGGAGTTCAAGACCAGCCTGACCAACATGGAAAAACCCCATCTCTATTAAAAATACAAAATTAGCCAGGTGTGGTGGTGCATGCCTGTAATCCCAGCTACTCAGAGGCTGAGGCAGGAGAATTGCTTGAACCTGGGAGACAGAGGTTGCAGTGAGCTGAGATTGGGCCATTGCACTCCAGCCTGGGCAACAGGAGTGAAACTCCAAAAAAAAAAAAAAAAAAAAAAAAAATCAATTCCAGAGTAGTTACAAACATAAACTGTGGAACCGGGTGGCCTAGGCATGAATCTGGGCTTTGCCACTTACTGCGGTGTGACATTGGGCAAGTTATTTAACCTCTCTGTGGCTCAGTCCACAGGTGTAAAAAGGGCATAGTAATACTACAATTCAGGTTATTCAGTTTTTTTGTGAGAATCAAATATGTTCATACTAAAAAAGAGCACTTAAATAGTGCCTGGCACAGAACATGTTACAGAAGTGTTTGTTAAATCAGTGAAAATACACCAATGCCCTTTTGGGATTACAGGCGGCCACTACCATGCCTGGCTAATTTTTTATATTTTTAGTAGAGATGAGGTTTCACCTTGTTGGCTGGGTTGGTCTCCAACTCCTGACCTCAGGTGATCTGCCCGCCTCGGCCTCCCAAAGTGCTGGGATTACAGGCGTGAGCCACTGCTCCCGGACGGAAATAGTATTTTCTATGTCCACAATTTAAGCACTCTATACATAACAACTCATGAATCTTTTTTTACATATATTCTCCCATATATCTTGGTGCATACGAATGTGATATTCAAGTCTATATGTGTCAAAGTAAAAATTATTGTGGGAGGCCTGAGCATGGCGGCTTATGCCTCTAATCCTAGCACTTTGGGACGTCAAGGCGTGTGGATTACTTGAGGCCAGGAGTCTGAGACCGGCCCGGCCAACATGGTGAAACCTCATCCCTACTAAAAATGCAAAAATTATCAGCCTGGCCAATATGGCGAAACCCCATCTCTACTAAAAATACAAAAATTACCAGCCTGACCAACATTGTGAAACCCTGTCTCTACTAAAAATACAAAAATTAGCCGGACGTGGTGGCGAACGCCTGTAATCCCAGTTACTCAGGAGGCTGAGGCATGATAATTGCTTGAACCTGGGAGGTGGAGGCTGCAGTAAGCCGAGATTGCACCACTCTACTCCAGTCTGGATGACAGAGTGAGATTTTGCTTCAAAAAAAAAAAAAAAAATTGTGGGAGCACTAAAGGAGGAAGGATGGGGAAGGCAGCAGCACTGTGAAGAGAAAACTGTTATGGAAAGTGGGAGATTCATGTTTTGCTTGAGCCACTGGTGAGTTCTCTGGCCTTCAGACTAATTCTCTGAGACTTTGTTTTTCTCACCTGTGAAATGGAAGCATTTGGTCAGATGAGTTCTAAAGTCCCTAACATGTTTGAAAAGTGCTAGGACTTTTTTTTTTTAGACAGGGTCTTAGTCTGTCACCCAGGCTGGAGTGCAGTGGCACGATCACAGCTCACTAAAGCCTCGAACTTCCTGTGCTCAGGTGATTCTCCCACCTCAGCCTCCGGAGTAGCTGGGACAACAGGCACGCACTATCATGCCTGGCTAATTTTCAATGTTTTCGTAAAGATGGGGTTTCGCCACATTGCCGGAGCCATTCTTGACTGACCTTCTGAGCTCAAGTGATCCGCTAGCCTGGGCCTCCCAAAGTGCTGGCTGGCATTACAGGTGTGAGCTACCATGCCTCGCCTGAAAAGTGCCATGACTTCTTACGGGAATTTAAGAGATTAACATAATTAGCAGGGCAGGAGGAGGGCTGCCCAAATGGGTATTGATACCTCAGTGGGACCAAGACTCCCACACTGACTGTGCCACCTGCTTGAGTCGTCTGGTTACCCACATCCTCTTTTGAAGGAGCTATGCCCCATCCTTTTGCACTGAGACTCAGTTTCCAGTTAACGTGGTCCAGTTCTAAAAGGCCAAAGAGATTCTTTGCTGGCCTTGATACTCATAGGGACATTTTGCCACCTATTTTATTCTGATCACAACCCAGAATTCCTGCACTGATAGATTACTGAGTCTTTTGATTTATTTTTTGCAGAAGTAAAATCTGGCAGCTAGTAATCTGGTTATTTTCTGATCCTTGTGGCCAGATGGCACTTTCGATGTTAAAACTGTTCAGAGAAAGAGGTTTCACAATGTTCTATACCTTCTCTGCACTGTTTCTAACATATCCACATTTTTGATGATGCAAACTTTTTTCTGAGCCCAGAAACTTAGACATTCAATGATGAAAATTGATGCGGGAAGCTCCCAATGTCTGGTTAGCCAGAGATCATCCTCCAAACCCTGTTTGATTAGACATTCAATACAGTAATTTATAGTTCCTGTTTAGATATTCACTTTGATGATGAGCATTTAAAACTTTTCCATTACAGTTGTTATCACTGCATGATAACCATTATTGTTGCATTAATAATGAATATTGTGTATTGTCATTTGCAGAGTATCTTTTTATATTTGCCTTTTTGGGGCCAACCACACTGACTCATGTCTGTAATCCCTGCACTTTGTGATGCCAAGGTGTGAGGATCTCTTGAGGCCAGGAGTTAGAGGCCAACCTGGGCAACAGTAAGAACCCATCTCTATCTATAAAAAAAATTACTGGCCAGGCCCAAATAAAGCAAATTTAAAAAGATACTCTGTGAATGACAATATACAAGTGTTCTATATAATATTCATTATTAATGCAACAATAATGGTTGTCATGCAGTGGCTCAGGCCTGTAATCCCAGCACATTGCAGGCTGAGGCGGGCAGATGGAGGTCAGGAGTTCAAGACCAGCCTGGACGATATGGCAAAACCCTGGCTCTACCAAAAATATAAAAAATTAGCTGTGCATGGTGGCGCACACCTGTGGTCCCAACTACTTGGGAGGGTGAGAAAGGAGAATCCCTTGAACCCGGGGGCAGAGGTTGCAGTGAGCTGAGATCACACCACTGCACACCAGCCTGGGTGACAGACAGACAGGGAGACCCTGTCTCAAAAAAAAAAAAAAAAAAAAACTGCCCAAGTCCTTTCCACTGTTCTCTTTCTTTTTCTTTTCTTTCTTTCTTTCTTTCTTTCTTTTTTTTTTTTTTGAGATGGAGTTTCACTCTTGTTGCCCAGGCTGGAGTGCAGTGGCATGATCTCAGATCACTGCAACCTCTGCCTCCCGGGTTCAAGCGATTCTCCTGCCTCAGCCTCCTGAGTAGCTGGGATTACAGACATGCACCACCATGCCTGGCTAATTTTGTATTTTTAGTAGAGATGGGGCTTCTTCATGTTGGTCAGGCAGGTCTTGAACTCCTGATCTCAAGTGATCCGCCTGCCTCAGCCTCCCAAAGTGCTAGGATTACAGGTGTGAGCCACCACGCCCGGCCTCCACTGTTCTCTTTTTTTTTTTTTTTGAGACGGAGTCTTGCTCTGTCGCCCAGGCTGGAGTGCAGTGGCGCGATCTCGGCTCACTGCAAGCTCTGCTTCCTGGGTTCACGCCATTCTCCTGCCTCAGCCTCCCGAGTAGCTGAGACTATAGGTGCCCGCCACCACGCCCGGCTAATTTTTTGTATTTTTAGTAGAGACGGGGTTTCACCGTGTTAGCCAGGATGGTCTCGATCTCCTGACCTCGTGATCCGCCCGTCTCGGCCTCCCAAAGTGCTGGGATTACAGGCGTGAGCCACCGCACCCGGCCTCCACTGTTCTTTTGGGTGCTCTTGCCACCCAAAAGAACTCTTTTAGTGCAATAAAAGTACCGAGTTTTCTTATTTAACTTATTAAAATACTTCTTTTTTAAAAAGTTTACATGCTGTTTCCCTTATTTCTGTTTACTTCACAATCTTTCTTCTTCTTCTTTTTCTTTCATTTACTAGAACTCAAATTAGAGAGTTTGAAATGCGTAGCAATACAAATAGTTCTTGGATTGATTTCTGACTCATCTTTTAGCCAAACAGCTTGAAATTACAATCAATGGCCTACCTCTTTGGCAGCCTCTGAAGACTCCCTTATATTTCTGGAGCTGGGAGTTCTTTTTGGTGTTATCTAGCACAGTTTCTTCTTGAAACAGAGGAGAGTTAGAGGGGGTAAAGTTACTCCAGTAAGTTCAAACCAGTGAAGGGAAAACTGGAGAAGGAGTCAGAACTAGAACCCGCATGTGCAATATTCGCACCCAGGTTTCTTTCTTCTTTGCTTTGCTCTTCCATGAGTGCTATCCCTCCTCTATCCTTTTACTTAAACGAATGTATATTATCTCCCTAATCCCATGTGATGGATTTAAGGATCATTTTATTTTAGTTTTTAGTTTTTGAGACAGAATCTTGCTCTGTTGCCCAGGGTGGAGTGCCATGGCACCATCTCAGCTCGCTGCAACCTCCACCTCCTGGGTTCAAGCGGTTCTCCTACCTCAGCCTCCTGAGTAGCTGGAACTACAGGCGCCCACCACCAGACCCTGGTAATTTTTGTATTTTTAGTAGAGACAAGGTTTCACTATGTTGGTCAGGCTGGTCTCGAACTCCTGACCTCAGGTGATCTGCCTGCCTCGGCCTCCCAAAGTGCTGGGATTATAGGCGTGAGCCACGATGCCCCGCCTTCAAGCATCATTTTAAATATCAGTGGGTTACACAATTGTGACACTTGAGACACAGCAGTCATAAGACTACCAAGGCCTCTTTGGAAATCACAGCTTTCAAGATGGGAGTCTCCTCCCAATTTTTTTGTTCTGGTCTTAGGGTGGTAACAAGAGGCTTTCTCGTGACATACCTAAGCCTTCCTGCTTTGAGCTGAATTGAAAGTAGGGCAGTACTTGCCAATCTCGTGATATTTTGGTGTCTCTCTCTGGTCCTTACCAAGATTAGGAAGTGGGAACATTTAAATCCCATGCCTACAGGCTCCCTTTCTCCCTCCCTTCTTTTTTTTTTCCTTTTTTCTTTCTTTCTTCCTTTTAAGCCAAGCACACTACTAAATCCAAATTGGGAGATTTTCCAAAAGTTAGGCCTCTTTAAATTCGATCCTTTCCCCCTTCTTTCTCCCACAGTTGCAATGCCTGCCTCACAATGCACCCAAAGGCAGTAAGTCTACAAACGCACAGAGGAGAAAAATAGGAATCGTGTACTGAGTTGTATTTATTTATTTCATTTTTAATTCCTCTTTATTTATTTATTTTTTTGACCAGGCGAAGTGGCTTATGCCTATAATCCCAGCACTTTGGGAGGCTGAGGCAGGAGGACCACTTGAGGTCAGGAGTTCGAGATCAGCCTGGGCAACACAGAGAAACCCCATATCTACCAAAAAAAAAAAAGCTGGGCATGGTGTATGCCTGCAGTCCTAGCTACTCGAGGCTGAGGTGGGAGAATCACCTGAGGCTGCAGTGAGCTATGACTGCACCACTGCACTCCAGCCTGAGCAACAGAGTGGGAGACCCTGTCTCTATAAAAATAAAATAAAATAAACCTTTTTTGTTTAGCCGGGCGCGGTGGCTCACACCTGTAATCCTAGCACTTTGGAAGACTGAGGCAGGCAGATCCCCTGAGGTTGGGAGTTAGAGACCAGCCTGACCTACATGAAGAAACCCCATCTCTACTGAAAATACAAAATTAGCTGGGTATGGTGGCGCATGCCTGTAATCCCAGTTACTCAGGAGGCTGAGGCAGGAGAATTGCTTGAACCTGAGAGATGGAGGTTGCAGTGAGCCGAGATCGCGCCATTGCACTCCATCCTGGAGACTGAGCGAGACTCCGTCTCAAAAACAAAACAAACAAACAAACAAAAACAAAACAAACAAACAAAAACAAAACAAAACAAACAAAAAAAACATTTTTTTTTTTTTTGAGACAGGGTCTTGCTCTGTCACCCAGGCTTGGCCTCAAACTCCAGGGCTCAAGGGATCCTTCCACCTTAGCCCTGTGGGTAGCTAGCCTACAGGTGTGCACCACTGTGCCCAGTACTATACAGAGTTTTTAATTATTATGATTTCTATTTTGAACACATACCTAAATGAAACCATGACAGTCAATTTTTTTTTTTTTTTTTTGAGATGGAGTCTTGCTCTGTCACCCAGGCTGGAGTGCAATGGCACGATTTTGGCTCACTGCAACCTCTGCCTCCCGAGTTTAAGTGATTCTCCTGCCTCAGCCCCCATGTGCCTGGAATTACAGGCACATGCCACCACACCTGGCTAATTTTTATGGTTTTAGTAGAGATGGGGTTTCACCATGTTGGCCAGGCTGGTCTCCAACTCCTGAGCTCAGATGATCTCAGGCTTCCAAAGTGCTGGGATTACAGGCGTGAGCCACTGTGCCTGGCGACTCTTTCCTCATTTCTACTAACAGCGTGGCTAAACACGAGCTCATTTTCCTAGGCCAACTCCCTGTTTCTTACACTCCAGGCTGTTTGGTTCATTTCCATTTCCACCCAGCAGGGAAGACTAACTTTCCTTCTCCTGGCTCTGGAATTTGTGTTTTTGTTCATTTGTTTGAAGTCTAACATGGCAGGGGATCGGCCTGCATCTTCCATTCCTGCTCATCTTGGTTCTTCAGAGGGAATCAGGTCTTCTTTGGCAGGGAAATTTTAAAATAACACCTCAGGCAAAGCATAAAAAGTCAGCTGAAACCAGCCTTCCCCAAAGACCAGCTGCCCACTCACCCAACAAACAGTCTGGAATTCCTTTACAGGATTCTATCTTTTTGGGGGCTATTTATTCAGTCCTTGGTTTACTACCAGAGCTGGTATTTGCTGTCACCCTGTGATAAAAACTACAAAGATAAAAGCTTTCTTAAGGACTGATGGCATCTTTGAGATGCTTCAGGCTGATCTGCAGAGATTTTCACCACAGTTTAGCAGCATTTGCACTAGTCCTCTGGCCTCACACCCTTGGAATTTACTCCATTGATTCCTAATGGCCTGGGCAAGTCTGCCTGGAAAGGGAGGTTCTTCTTTGCAATAAGATCACAATCAGAGTCAGCCCTATGGGAGGGAGAAGGAGAGATTTCCTAACCTTTCCTGAAGGCACACCAAGAATTCCCCTTGGCCCAGAGCTGGGGTCAGGAACACCGCTTCCAACTTCTTACTGTGTACCCAAGAATTAAAGCCAGGAAATCACAGCAAAGGGGTCATTTATTCATTCATCAAATATTTATTAGACATCTACTCTGTATGAGGCACTGTACTAGGGCCTCGGTTTACAAAGATGCATAAGTCATAGTTCCTACCAGGCAAAGTCAAATAAGCCTACAGATGCTCACAGTGCTATGTGATTCACATCTTAAGAGTGGTCTGTGTTGGCCGGGTGTGGTGGCTCATGCCCATAATCCCAGCGCTTTGGGAGGCCGAGGGGGGCAGATCACCTGAGGTCAGGAGTTTGAGACCAACCTGGCCAACATGGTGAAACCTCGCCTCTACTAAAAATACAAAAATTAGCTGTGCGTGATGGTGTGCACCTGTAATCCCAGCTACTCGGGAGGCTGAGGCAGGAGAATTGCTTGAACCCGGGAGGCGGAGCTTGCAGTGAGCCAAGATTGTGCCACTGCACTCCAGCCTGCGCAACAGAGTAAGATTCTGTCTCAAAAGAAGAAGAGAGGTCTGTGATAAGGTCAAGGATCTCGGAAGAGGGAGGCCATCACACTGCAGATGGTGGAACCTGGTGGAGCAAAGATGGCATCACAAAGGAGGTGACTGTCCGCAGAGCCTTTCAGAAGGAAGAGCTCAGACACCGGGAACAAAGGGCATGAGGACTGAAGTGTGGGAGAAAGAAGTGACTGTTCTGTTTGAGTCCTTCCTGAAGCAGGCCCAGAAACAAGAACTTGAGGGCAGTAATGAATTTGGGAGATGATTCCAAGAAACCGCAGAGGGGTGTGGGGAGTGCAGCAGGGAATGTAAGGAGGGCATGGCATGTCAACAAGATGGTTACCACTGTGGGCGATTGGAGCTCAGTCCTACCAGGCAGCTCTGAAAGTTGATGTAGAGCAAGTCTTGGAGTCATCCCAGTAGAAGAGCAAAGAAGGTGGGTCGGGAGAGTTGCTTCCAGGGATACTTCCAGCTTGCCCTGCCTATATGTTCTTAGAACCAAAGAAAAGCCGCAGGAGAGTTGTAGATATTTGCAGCAGTATTCAGTGTGTACAGGTCAATGCAGCCAGTTATCAGCGAGGCCCCATAACATCTGCTACATGGACCAAAGGCACTGAGACATGAAAACAGCACCACAGGCTGGGCGCAGTGGCTCATGCCTGTAATCCCAGCACTTTGGGAGGCTGAAGCGGTGGATCACCTGAGGTCAGGAGTTCAAGACCAACCTGGCCAACATGGTGAAACCCTGTCTCTACTAAAAATATGAAAATTAGCCGGGCATGGTGGCGGATGCCTGTAATCCCAGCTACTCGGGAGGCTGAGGTAAGAGAATCGCTTTAACCTGGGAGGCAGAGGTTGCAGCAAGCCAAGATGGCGCCACTGCACTCTAGTCTGGGCGACACAGCAAGACTCCGTCTCAAAAAAATAAATAAATAAAGTAAATTTTAAAAACAATAAAAAAAGAAAAAAGAAGGAAACAGCACCACAAATGATGGGCTATCTGTTGAAGTGGCAAGAAGTAGGGTGTGATCTGGAAAGGCAGAGTGACACAGAGACACCAGCCTTGGCCAGCTTACCACGTGGATGAATTGCTCGCACTTACGGGGATGTGAATGAATCATTCCTTCTTCTGTACTCCCAGGCACAGCAGGGCCCTTGTGCTATTATAGCATAAACTTTGTATGCCTATGTGTACCCAACCAGACCATCAGTTGTGGATTGTGATCTCACTCACCATCCTGAGTCTAACAGCCAGCCAGGGTCTAGCATAGGGCAAGGACTCAGAAGGTATTTGAAAGATGGATGGCTAGTTTGGTTTATACTCACAGCTCTACCCAGAGCTGTTTACTGTGCTTAGCGCAGGATTATTTTGGATCCAAAATATTTTAGGATCCAAAAGGGCACGAGAATATTTAGGATCCAAAAGGGCACGAGATTATCTTGTGTATACACTTTGGAAGAGGATTGGAAAGGAGTGGTTGACCGGATGCTCTGAAATATTTTGGAACTCCTTCTCTATAAGTCCAAGCTGGTCCCAGGAGACACTTCCTTCCTCCTCTGCTGCTCCAGCAAGGCCTTGGTGGAACTTTGCCGAATCATCACTTTCATGGAAGACATTTTGCCGCAGTCCTGATGTCATTGGAGAAGACTGGACTTTCCCTCCGGCCTCGGCCAACTGAGTGGCCTAAGCTCCTCTTTCTGACTAGTTCAGACAGCAGTTGCCTCTGGTTGCCAACCAGAGAAAGAGGCTATCATTGTCATTCAACAAGACAACAGCTTTCTGAAGTGGCCGTGTGACCTTTTCAGAAAATCCCCATGTAAAGGGAAAATATTTTGATGGTAAACAAGAGGAAAACAGAAACAACTCAGTCACCAAAATGGGGCCTCACACCCAATGATTCTGACACAGACCTCAAGATAGAGGAAAGATAATAGGATCTCATCATAGAGTCCATAAAGATTCTCTGGAGGTCTAGTCAGTCCATCCTCCTGCTGGAGATACAACCCAACTGAATTCATTAAACAGCTGTACTTAAACATTTTTTAGGAAAGATTTTTTTTTTTTTTGTCTTTTCTCATTAGACATCAGAAAATATTTAGATAAGAAGCTCTTTGGAAAAGAGATTTCTTTTGTCTTTTCCCATTAGGGATCAAAAAATGTTTACAGGTAAGAAGGAATAATAGAACTTATTTCCTGGAAACTCATTTCATAGCTGAGGAAATTGAAGCAGAGCCAGTACTAAAATGTGTTCTTTTTTTTTTTTTTTTTTTTTTGAGACGGAGTCTTGCTCTGTCGCCCAGGCTGGAGTGCAGTGGCCGGATCTCAGCTCATTGCAAGCTCCGCCTCCCGGGTTCACGCCATTCTCCTGCCTCAGCCTCCCGAGTAGCTGGGACTATAGGTGCCCACCACCTCGCCCGGCTAGTTTTTTTGTATTTTTTTTTTCTTTTTTTTTTTTTTTATTATACTTTAAGTTCTAGGGTACATGTGCATGACGTTTATATCATGTATAACTCCCCAATGCAATCCCTCCCTCCTCCCCCCTCCCCATGATAGGCCCCAGTGTGTGATGTTCCCCTTCCCGAGTCCAAGTGATCTCATTGTTCAGTTCCCACCTATGAGTGAGAACATGCGGTGTTTGGTTTTCTCTTCTTGTGATAGTTTGCTAAGAATGATGGTTTCCAGCTGCATCCATGTCCCTACAAAGGACGCAAACTCATCCTTTTTGATGGCTGCATAGTATTCCATGGTGTATATGTGCCACATTTTCTGAATCCAGTCTGTCACAGATGGACATTTGGGTTGATTCCAAGTCTTTGCTATTGTGAATAGTGCCGCAATAAACATACGTGTGCGTGTGTCTTTGTAGTAGAGTAATTTATAATCCTTTGGGTATATACCCAGTAGTGGGATGGCTGGGTCATATGGTACATCTAGTTCTAGATCCTTGAGGAATCGCCATACTGTTTTCCATAATGGTTGAACTAGTTTACAATCCCACCAACAGTGTAAAAGTGTTCCTATTTCTCCACATCCTCTCCAACACCTGTTGTTTCCTGACTTCTTAATGATTGCCATTCTAACTGGTGTGAGATGGTATCTCATTGTGGTTTTGATTTGCATTTCTCTGATGGCCAGTGATGATGAGCATTTTTTCATGTGTCTGTTGGCGGTATGGATGTCTTCTTTTGAGAAATGTCTGTTCATATCCTTTCCCCACTTTTTGATGGGGTTGTTTGTTTTTTTCTTGTATATTTGTTTGAGTTCTTTGTAGATTCTGGATATTAGCCCTTTGTCAGATGAGTAGGTTGCAAAAATTTTCTCCCATTCTGTAGGTTGCCTGTTCACTCTGATGGTAGTTTCTTTAGCTGTGCAAAAGCTCTTTAGTTTAATTAGATCCCATGTGTCAATTTTTGCTTTTGCTGCCGTTGCTTTTGGTGTTAGTTTTTTGTATTTTTTAGTAGAGACGGGGTTTCACCGTGTTAGCCAGGATGGTCTCGATCTCCTGACCTCGTGATCCACCCGTCTCGGCCTCCCAAAGTGCTGGGATTACAGGCTTGAGCCACCGCGCCCGGCTAAAATGTGTTCTTTGAGCCACAGTTTAGAAACTTCCTTAAATCATTCATCAAGCATTCCTTGAGTCCCTGCCCCATGGACTTTTACTTGGCGCTGGGGAAATGCAACTCAGCAAGGCAGTTTCTACACCCCCAGAAGGCAGCTTATAATCCAGATGAACAGGAATATTTGCATTGAATTAACTATAACCAGATGTCACCAATGCCATAATGAAGGCATGTTCAAATGCATCTTAAGTCTTACCAAGGGCCTTTTTGGTTTTAAAAAATGGGCACCAGACTAGGCGAGGTGGTTCTTGCCTGCAATCTTAGCACTTTGGGAGGCCCAAGGTGGGAGGATTGCTTGATTTCAGGAGTTTGAAACCAGCCCAGGCAACATAGTGAGACCTCATTTCTACAAAAAATTTTTAAAAATTAGGTAGGCATGATGACACATACCAGTAGTTCCAGCTACTTGGGAGGCTGAGGTGGGACAATCACCTGAGCCTAGGAGGTCAAGACTGCAATGAGCCGTGATCATGCCACTGCACTTCTGCCTGGGAGACAGAGTGAGATCCTGTCTTAAAAAATACAAATAAATTTTAAAAAAAGAGAAATGAATTCACTTAGGCACACACTTTATGACAATTGTGTAAATCCCTAAATTCTGTTGTAAAAACAGAAAACACATGCCCCCATCTCAGGTTTGTAGTACCAGGCTGTTATTTGTCGAGAGAATTCAAAGGACCTTCCTACTGCTGCAACCTTGGAAATGTGGCCTCACTATGTTGCCTGGGCTGATTCTCCAAAATAAAAGAAGAAAAGGAAAATCCTCTACTTGTCCAGATTTATTGTGGAAAACCACAATGAGGCTGGGCACGGTGGCTCACGCCTGAATCCCAGCACTTTGGGAGGCCAAGGTGGGCAGATGACTTGAGGTCAGGAGTTCAAGACCAGCCTGGCCAACATGGTGAAACCCCATCTCTACTAGAAATACAAAAATTAGCTTGACGTGGTGGCGGGTGCCTATAATTCAAGCAATCCAAGCTACTTGGGAGGCTGAGGCAGGAGAATCACTTAAACCCAGTAGGTGGAAGTTGCAGTGAGTTAAGATCGCGCCACTGCACTCCAGCCTGGGCAACAAAGCGAGACTCTGTCTCAAACAAACAAACAAAAAAACAAATAGATGAAAACCACAATGATACTCTCTCTCTCTCTCTCTCTCTATGTGTATATATATATATGTAACAAGAGTTTTGCTCTTGTTGCTCAGTCTGGAGTGCAATGGTGCGGTCTTGGCTCACTGCAACCTCCACCTCCCGGGTTCAAGCAATTCTCCTGCCTCAGCCTCCCGAGTAGCTGGGATTACAGGCATGTGTCACCACACCCGGCTGATTTTTGTATTTTTAGTAGAGATGGGGTTTCACTATGTTGGCCAGGCTGGTCTTGAACTCCTGACCTCATTAGCTGCCCGCCTCAGCCTCCCAAAGTGCTGGGATTACAGGCGTGAGCCACCATGCCCAGCAACTCTGTAGCTATTTTAAGCAGAAAGGGATTTATTTATGCAAGTAGGTGCTTACACGATTTTTTTGTTTTGTTTTGTTTTGTTTTTTTTGAGATGGAGTCTCGCTCTGTTGCCCAGGCTGGAATGCAGTGGCGCAATCTCAGCTCACTGCAACCTCTGCCTCCTGGGTTCAAGCAATTCTCCTGCCTCAACCTCCCAAGTAGCTGGGATTACAGGTGCCTGCCACCATGCCCAGCTCACTTTTGTATTTTTAGTAGAGACGGGGTTTCACCATGTTGGCCAGGCTGATCTCGAACTCCTGAACTCAAGATGATCTGCCCGCCTTGGCCTCCCAAAGTGGTAGGATTACAGGCGTGAGCCACCGTGCCCGGCCCTAAACAGTTGTTGGAAGAGCAGGTACCTGGCTGGAACTTTGGGCATGACGTCCATAGTAACACTGCAGAACTGGCCTGCCACAGGAGCGGCTCCATCAGCCCCATCCAGGAAGGTGAGGAATCAGAAAACTACCTGTGTAACTATTGTGTTCATGGACAGGCCACTTTCATTTTTTAGGGATCAGAAAAGCCGCCACTGCCGCATCTGGGACAGAGTCATGCTATGTCTGCCAGGTCCATACCAGCAAAAGATGGATGCCCTGTGTTCTCTCAACACCCACAAAACTAGAGCAGCACACTAGGACAGACCTGCAGGAACACCCTATGTGTGTGCGCCTGTACTTGCTGGAGAAACAGCAGAAACAGCCAGAAACCTGGCCTCTCCCTTGTTTTTACCTTCTAAACCTGGCCCAGATGGATCTGTTTGTCAGAACATACATTACATTTGGAACTTTGACTGCAAGGAAGTCTGGGAAAGGTAGCTTTCAGCTTTCCAGCCTTTTAGTACAGGAAGACACACTGGAAAAGGAGTAGAATGAGATCATCTATAATAGCTACCACATTCAACATCTCAAACAGCCACTGCCCTGTGGACCTTGTCATCTCTTACCTGGACGATTGCAATCTCCTCATAACCAATCTCTCTGCTCCCAAGTTCCTTTTTCAATCTATTCTCTGTGGTGTGCTTGAGGTTTTTTCTCTAAGATACATCCTGATTATGTCACTTTTCTGCTCAAAGTCTTGTCACCCATAAAAATAAGAACCAGCTGGGTGCGGTAGCTCACACCTGTAATCCCAGCACTTTGGGAAGCCGAGGTGGGCTTGAGCTCCAGGAATTTGAGACCAGTCTGGATGGTAAAACCCCATCTCTACAAAATATACAAAAATTAGCCAGATGTGGTGGTACACGCCTGTAATTCCAGCTACTAGGGAGGCTGAGGCAGGAGAATTGCTTGAACTCAGGAGGTAGAGGCTGCAGTGAGCTGAGATTGAACCACTGCACTCCAGCCTGGGTGACAGAGTGAGACTGTCTCAAACCAACAAACAAAAAAACCCATTCTCCTTTCAAAGGTCTTAATGACCTGGCTCCAACCCATCTTACTAGCTGCAAATCCTGCCACTTTACCACACTCCTAGGCTTCAGTCACACCAGATACTAAATGCTTTCTAATCTCAACCCCTACCCCCAAACCCCAATCTTGTCATTGTTGTTCATGTTATTCCTCTGGCTAGAATGCCCTGCCAGCCTTCATTTTCTCATTTTTAATTCCTTTGCGCAGGTTGGGAATGGTGGCTCATGTCTGTAATCCCAGTGCTTTGGGAGGCCGAGGCAGGCAGATGGCTTGAGCCCAGGAGTTTGAGACCAGCATGGGCAACATAGCAAGATCCCATGTCTACAAAACATTTAAAGAAAAGTTAGCTGGGCATGGTGGTACATGCTTGTAGTCTCAGCTACTTGGGAGGCTGAGACAGGCAGATTGCTTGAGTCCAGTCCGGGAGTTTGAGGCTGCAGTGAGTTATGTCATACTACTGCACTCCAGCCTGGGTGACAGAGTGAGACCATCTCTACATTTTTTTTTTTTTTCTTTTTGAGATGGAGTCTCGCTCTGTCATCCAGGCTGGAGTGCAGTAGCGTGATCTCTGCTCACTGCAACCTCCACTTCCAGATTCAAGTGATTCTCGTGCTTCAGCTACCCGAGTAGCTGGGACTACAGGTGGGCACCAACATGCCCAGCAATGTTTTGTATTTTTTGTTGTTGTTGTTGAGACAGTGTCACTCTATCACCCAGGCTGGAGTGCAGTGGTGCCATCTTGGCTCACTGCTACCTTCGCCTCCTGAGTTCAAGCAATTCTCCTGCCTCAACCTCCCAAGTAGCTGGGACTACAGGCACGCACCAACACACCTACCCTAATTTTTAAATATATTTTTAGTAGAGACTGGGTTTCTCCATATTGGCCAGGCTGGTCTCAAACTCCTGACCTCAAGTGATACGCCCGCCTTGGCCTCCTAAAGTGCTGAGATTACAGACGTGAGTCACCACACCTGACCTAAAATTTTTTATTTCAATAAAAACATAATAATAATTCTCTGTCCAAGGCCAGGCATGGTGGCTCACTCCTGTAATCCCAAAAGGGAGGCTGAGGCGGGTGGATTACCTGAGGTCAGGAGTTCAGGACCAGCCTGGTCAGCGTAGTGAAACTCCGTCTCTACTAAAAAAATACAAAAATTAGCCAGGTGTGGTGGCAGGCGCCTGTAATCCCAGTTACTCGGGAGGCCGACACAGGAGAATTGCTTGAACCCAGGAGGCACAGGTTGTGGTGAGCCAAGATTGTGCCATTGCCCTCCAGCCTGGGCAACAAGAGAGAAACTCCGTTTCAAAAAAAAAAAAAAAAAAAAGATCCCCTGTCCAAGTATCACCACGTCTAGGAATTTTCTCTTACTTTTTCCCTTTTTCCCCACAGGCACAATTAACAGATTCTTCTGGCATTTACAACCATCTTTACTGCTCTCCTCACTTTGTATAGTTATACGTGTAGTTCCAAGTTAGTGGAATGGATCATGTTTCTTTTTTTTTTTTTTTTTTATTGAGACGGAGTCTTGCTCTGTCGCCCAGGCTGGAGTGCAGTGGCCAGGTCTCAGCTCACTGCAAGCTCCACCTCCCGGGTGTACGCCATTCTCCTGCCTCAGCCTCCCAAGTAGCTGGGACTACAGGCGCCTGCCACCTCGCCCGGCTAGTTTTTTGTATTTTTTAGTAGAGACGGGGTTTCACCGTGTTAGCCAGGATGGTCTCGATCTCCTGACCTTGTGATCCGCCCGTCTCGGCCTCCCAAAGCGCTGGGATTACAGGCGTGAGCCACCGCACCCGGCCTCATGTTTCTATTTATCTGTGTGTGCCCAGTGTTTGACTCTTGATAGATTATGAATACTTGTTGAATAAGTGAATGAATGAATGAATGATTATATGATTGTCCTGGGCGTCTAAGACACCCAATCCCACCTGACTGGCTTTTCTCTTCAGTTTGTCGACATGCTCATCTCAAAAGGCCAGCTCTCCTTTGATCCACTGGTGATTACCCTACCACTGTTCTTCATTTCATGGCCCCATTAGTCAAGCAGATTGTCTTGCTTGCTGTCTTCCCACCTTCCTCCCAGTCACTGCTCAGCCTTACCACTCCACAGAAACCACCCTTGTCAAGGGCACCCATTATCTCCCAGTTGCAAAACAAAATGATAGTTTTCAATCCTTGTCTTATTAACCCTTTGCCTCAGCTGACTTTGTAAATGCGCCTTCCTTCTTGAATCTAATAATTTCCTGGACTAACGCTTTCTTCTTAATTTCTTCATGTGCTCTTGTCCCTTTGCCAGAACACAGTTTCTGTCCCTAGTCCTATCCTCTTCTTGTTCACCCAACACTCTGGGTGATCTCTTGGCTTCAGACCCTATCAATTCGCTGCCAAGACATCCAACTTGTGCCTATCTATGGGACATTCTTCTGCCTGCTAGGTGCACCTGATGAGGCTCATTAGGCCTGTATGTGTGGGAGTTTTGAAGTTCGGAAGTTTGAAGATGAATTCAGGCACTACTGCAATGACCTCCAAACTGGTGCCTCTGCTGCTGCTCTGATCTCTTGCTATGTGCACTAACACTGCACCCAGAACTAATGACCTTGTTAAAACTAGCATCTGTCTGGGCATGGTGGCTCATGCCTGTAATCCCAACACTTTGGGAGGCCGATGCGGGTGGACAGCTTGAGGTCAGGAGTTTGAGACCAGCCTGGCCAACGTGGTGCAACCCTGTTTCTAACAAAAATACAAAAATTAGCTGAGCGTGGTGGTGCACATCTGTAATCCCAGTCACCGGGGAGGCTGAGGCATAAGAATCACTTGAACCTGGGAGGCAGAGGTTGCAGTGAGCTGAGATTGCACCACTGCACTCCAGTCTGGGCAACAGAGCAAGGGACTCTTTCTCAAAAAAAAAAAAAACAAAACCCCAAAATGGCCGGGTATGGTGGCTCACACCTGTAATCCCAGCACTTTGGGAGGCTGAGGCGGGCGGATCACGAAGTCAGGAGTTTGAAACCAGTCTGGCCAATAAGGTGAAACTCCATCTCTACTGAAAATACAAAAATTAGCTGGGCATGGTGACAGGCACCTGTAGTCTCAGCTACTCAAAAGGCTGAGGCAGAAGAATCGCTTGAACCTGGGAGGCAGAGGTTGCAGTGAGCTGAGACTGTGCCACTGCACTCCAGGCTGGGCAACATAGCGAGACTCCGTCTAAAAACAAACAAACAAACAAAAAAACCAAAACCAAAAAACCCCCACTACCATCTGACTGGTCACTATTTTACTCAATGGCTCTGTGTGCCATCAGAGCAAAAGCCAAAGTCCTTACAATGGACCAGAAGCCTTAGCAGGTTGTACACAGTTTGGCTCCATTATCTTCCTACCTCATTTCTTATTTCTTTTTCTTTTCTCTCCGTGTGTGTGTGTGTGTGTGTGTGTGTGTGTGTGTGTGATGGAGTCTCACTGTTACCGAGGCTAGAGTGCAGTGGCGCGATCTCAGCTCATTGCAACCTCCATCTCCCGGGTTGAAGCGATTCTTGTGCTTCAGCCTCCTGAGTAGCTGGGATTACAGGCGCCTGCTATCATGCCTGGCTAATTTTTGTATTTTTAGTAGAGGCAGGGTTTCACCATGCTGCCCAGGCTAGTCTCAAACTCCCGACCTCAGGGCGCTCCACCTGCCTCAGCTTCCCAAAGTGCTGGGATTACAGGCGTGAGCCACCGCGCCCGGCCCTCATTTCTTATTTCTATCCACTCTGGCTACTGCAGCCCAAATCTTCTAGCTGTTCTTTCTTTTTTCTTTCTCTTTTTTAAATATGCATTTTTGCGAAATTTTTTAAATTTTTAAACTTTTTAATTATTTTTAAGAGACAGTGTCTTGCTCTGTCACCCAGGCTGGAGCGCAGTGGTACAGTAATGGCTCACTGAAGCCTTGAATTCCTGTACTCCAGCCCTTCCCCTCTCTTAGCCTCCCAAGCACAGCCACTGTGCTGGCTGCCAATTTTTTAAAATTGTGGCAGGGTCTCGGTACATTGCCCAGGCTCCTGAACTGAGTAGCTGGGATCACACACATATGCTACCATGCCGTTCTTCTAGCTGCCTTTTTTTTTTTTTTTTTTTGAGAGGGAGTCTCACTCTATCACCCAGGGTGGAGTCCAATGGTGCCATCTCAGCTCACTGCAACCTCTGCCTCCTGGGTTCAAGTGATTTTCCTGCCTTAGCCTCCTGGAGTAGCTGGGACTACAGGTGCCCACCACTATGCCCAGCTAATTTTTATATTTTTAGTGGAGACAGACTTTTGCCATGTTGGCTAGACTGGTCTCGAACTCCTGACCTCAGGTGATCTGCCCGCCTTGGCCTCCCAAAGTGCTGGGATTACAGGCATGAGCCACCGTGCCCGACCTTTCCTTTTCTTTTTTAACTTTTATTTTAGGTTCAGGAATACATGTGCAGGTTTGTTAATGCAGGCAAACTCGTGTCATTTGTGGCTTGGTGTATAGACCATTTTGTCACGCAGGTACTAAGCATAGTACCCGATAGTTATTTTTCCTGATCCCCTCCCATGTCCCTCCAGCAGGCCCCAGTGTCTGCTGTTCCCCTCTTTATGCTCATTGGTTCTCGTTATTTAGATCCCATTTATAAGTGAGAACATGTAGTATTTGGTGTTCTGTTCCTCCAGGATGTGATGATGAAATGAAACACTGATTTAGTGTCAGATGTCTGAGTCCTGGCACTGCCTTTTAGAGGCTGGTTAATCTTGGGAGGAGTCACTTTACCTTTCCAGGTCTGTTTCCTTACCTCTAAAATAAAATGATTGAACCAGAAAAGAGATGGATAAGTTTCTCTTTTGGTGCTAAGCCTGATAAATGGCTAGTGATTTTCTGGATAATTTGTTGAGAATACCAGGCTCAGTGGCGTAGAGTTAAGTTTGCTAAGAATGCTGGCCTCAGCTCCATCCATGTTCCTGCAAAGGACGTGATTTTGTTCTTGTTCTTTTTTTTGGGGGGGGGGGCTTACTCTGTCACCAGGTTGAAGTGCAGTGGGGCACAATCACAGTTCACTGCAGGCCCGACCTCATAGGCTCAAGCAATCCTTCCACCTTAGCTTCCTGAGTGCCTGGGACTACAGGTGTGCACCACCAACTAATTTGTAGAGACAGGGTCTCCCTTCATTGTCCAGGCTGGTCTCGAACTCCTGGGCTCAAGTGATTCTCCCACCTCAGCCTCTCAAAGTGCTGGAATTACAGGCACGAACCACCATGCCTGGCCAATCACTCTTTTTTATGGCTGCATAGTATTCCATGGTGAACATGCATTCTAGCCATTCTTTTTTTTTTTTTTCTTTTTTGAGATGGAGTCTCACTCTGTCGCCCAGGCTGGAGTGCAGTGGTGCAATCTCGGCTCACTGCAAGCTCCGCCTCTGGGGTTCACATCATTCTCCTGCCTCAGTCTCCCGAGTAGCTGGGACTACAGGCGCCCACCACCACACCTGGCTAATTTTTTGTAGTTTTAGTAGAGACGGAGTTTCATCATCTCTACTAATGGAGCCAGGATGGTCTCCATCTCCTGACCTCATGATCCGCCAGCCTCGGCCTCCCAAAGTGCTGGGATTACAGGGTGAGCCACCGCGCCCGGCCTCGAATTCTGGCTATTCTTAAAGGCACCAAGCACACTCTTGCTCTGCCTGGAGTATACTTCCTCTGAGTATCTGCATTAATCTGTCCCTCACTGTCTTTAGTTTCTCTCAATGTCACCTTCTCAGAGAAGTCTTTTCTTACCACCTTTGAAATATTGCAACCAGCTTTCAGCTTTATTTTGTCTCTGCTTTATTTTTTCTATTCCCTTTTCTGCTCTGTTTTTCTTCCTAGTAATTACCATCATTAAGCACGCTTTATATTTTACTTACTTGTGTTTTGTTTGTCTGCTCCCAACAGAAGCAAGCTCCATGAGGACAGAATTTATGCCTATTTTGTTCACTGCTATTTTCTCCAGGTCTAGAAAAATGATTGGGATATAGTAGGAGTTCAATGAATATTTACAGAATGAATGATTATCTCTACTCCAAATTTTTCTGCTGTCTTCTATCTTACCCCCAATTATCTGACTCTTACCATAATACCATGACTCTTATATTTTAAATATATTGTGAATCCTCTCTTCTCCATCTACTTTGCCACTACCCTGGACTTGGATGGATATGCCTATCTGATCTCAGCATTCCCTGTTTGAAACCTTTCTGAACTCCCTGGCATGGCAGACACTTTTCCTTATGAACTGACCCCTGTCTGTCTCTCAATTTCATCTCACATCACTGCCATGCAACCCTCCAGCACAGAAAACTCCTTGCCTTTATATACCCGAATCTACAATTTATTTGGTTCCTTGGTGATTTTTGCTCACCTGAAATGCACTTCTCTTCTTTGCCTCGCTAGCTTGCAGGCAAACTTCAAGCCTCTCAGCTCTCCCCCAGTTCTGGCCCTTTAAGCCAGAATATATAAGTACTCCCCAAAACAAAAAAACAAAAGCAGAACAAACAAACAAAGAATATATAACTACTCACACAGCATCCTGGGCTTACACGCCATACAACCATTGGCTGGTTGCTTACCTGCCTTCGTAAGATACGAGTTCCTTGAGGATAGGCACCATAGCTCATTTTCTTTTCTTTCTTTCTCTCTTTCTTTTTTCTTTCTTTCTTTCTTTCTTTCTTTCTCTTTCTTTCTCTCTCCTTCCTTCCTTCCTTCCTTCCTTCCTTCCTTCCTTCTTCTCTCTCTTTCTCTCTCTCTCTTTTTCTTTTCTCTTTCTCTCTCTCTTTCTTTTTTTTTTTTCTCTCTCTATCTTTTTTCCTTTTTAAAACTCTTGTTGCCAGGCCGGAATGCAATGGCTTACTTCAACCTTTGCCTCCTGGGTTCATGTGATTCTCCTGCCTCAGCCTCCTGAGTAGCTGGGATTACAGGCACCTGCCACCATGTCTGGCTAATTTTTTTATATTTTTAGTAGAGACGAGGTTTCACCATGTTGGCCAGGCTGATCTCGATCTCCTGACCTCAGGTAATCCACCCATCTCAGCCTCCCAAAGTGGTGGGATAACAGACACGACCCACAGTGTCTGGTCAGCTCATTTACTTTTCTATCTTCGGCATGATGCACAGAACCTGACACATAATAGATGCTTGAAAAATGTTTGTTGGATGAAACAATAGCTGGATGTTTAGATGAATAATCATAACAGAAAATACTTAGATGAGACTTATAATGGTCTGGTGCTGTTCTAAAGACTGCACCTACAGTTACACGTGGAATCCTCTTAATACTCCCAAGGAAGTGGGTACTGCTAAAGAATCTAAAGGCCATGAATGGCTAAGTTAATTGCCCATATTCACCCAGTAAGTGGCAGAGATGGGATTCAGACTCAAGCATCTGGCTCCAGACTGTGTGTGTGTGTGTGTGTGTGTGTGTGTATTTTTTTCTTTACTGTTTTTGATTGACACATAATAACTGTACATATTTATGGGATACAGTGTGATATTTCAATACATGTATACAATGTGTGATGATCAAATCAGTGTAATTACCAAATCAAATCCAACATGTCAAACATTTACTATTACTTTGTGTGGGGACAGATGGTATTCTTTTTAAATTTTTATTTATTTTAAATTTAATTTATTTTTGGGGCACAGAGTCTAGCTCTGTCACCCAGGCTGAAGTGCAGTAGCAGAATCACAGCTCAGCGCAGCTTTGATTTTCCAGGCTCCAGCGATCCTCCCACCTTAGCCTCCTGAGTAGCTGGCACCACAGGTGGGTGCCACCCTGCCAGGCTAATTTTTTTGTCGTTGTTTTTTGGAGACTGAGTCTCCCTCTGTCACCTAGGCTGGAGTGTAATAGCGCCATCTTGGCTCACTGCAACCTCCGTCTCCCGGGTTCAAACTATTCTCCTGTCTCAGTTTCCTAAGTAGCTGGTATTACAGGTGCCCGCCACCACACCACTGGCTAATTTTTGTACTTTTAGTAGAGATAGGGTTTCACCATGTTGGCCAGGCTGGTCTCGAACTCCTGACCTCAGGTGATCGCCCGCCTTGGCCTCCCAAAGTGCTGGGATTACAGGCAAGAGCCACCGCTCCCAGCCCTGCCTGGCTAATTGTCGTATGTTTTGTAGAGACAGGATTTTGACCTGTTGCCCAGGCTGGTCTCAAACTCCTGAGCTCAAGTGATCTGCCTGCCTCAGCCTCACAAAGTGCTGGGATCACAGGCGTGAGCCACTGTGCCCAGCCCAGACTGTGTCTTTTTTCTTCTTTCTTTCTTTGAGACAGAGTC
Source organism: Trachypithecus francoisi (assembly GCF_009764315.1). Classification (NCBI taxonomy): domain Eukaryota; kingdom Metazoa; phylum Chordata; class Mammalia; order Primates; family Cercopithecidae; genus Trachypithecus; species Trachypithecus francoisi. The sequence goes on along the minus strand of NW_022681454.1, from coordinate 40,514,814 downwards.
TCACTGTGTCCCCCAGGCTGGAGTGCAATGGCATGATCTTGGCTCACTGCAAGCTTCGCCTCGTGGGTTCAAGCAATTATCCTGCCTCAGCCTCCCAAGTAGCTGGGACTACAGGTGCATGCCACCATGCCCAGCTAATTTTTGTATTTTTTGATAGAGACAGGGTTTCACCATGTTGGCCAGGCTGGTCTCAAACTCCTGACCTCAAGTGATCTGCCTGCCTCGGCCTCTCAGAGTGGTGGGATTACAGGAGTGAGCCACTGCACCCAGCCCATACTGTATTCTGGAGGACTAAGTGTATACAGGTGATGCATACATGGTGGACACAAAGGTATTCCAAGCAGAAAAATAATAGAAGCAGAGGCAAGAATGTTCACGTTATTTTGATGTAGATTTTATAGTCAGTAAATTTGGCCACATCTGCAATTAATTCTGTCCTATAAAATCATCATCCCCTGCAGTATATTTCAAATTAAAACCTTAACCCTCCCTGTCCCAACACACACACATTTTTAGAGATGGTTTCTCATTATGTTGCCCAGGCTAGACTTGAACTCCTTGGTTCAAGCGATCCTCCCACCTTAGCCTCCTGAGTAGCTGAGACTATAGCTGCATGCCACGGTGGCTGGATTAACCATAGTTTTGAAAACACACTTTTTTTTTTTTTTTTTGAGATGGAGTCTCGTCCTGTCGCCCAGGGTGGAGTGCAGTGGCGCAATCTGGGCTCACTGCAAGCTCCGCCTCCCGGGTTTACGCCATTCTCCTGCCTTAGCCTCCTGAGTAGCTGGGACTACAGGCGCCCACCACCTCGCCCGGCTAGTTTTTGTATTTTTAGTAGAGATGGGGTTACACCGTGTTAGCCAGGATGGTCTCGATCTCCTGACCTCGTGATCCGCCCGTCTCGGCCTCCCAAAGTGCTGGGATTACAGGCTTGAGCCACCGCGCCCGGCCGAAAACACACTTTTAATCATTCTTAAATGTGTTCCTAACCCTCACATCCTAGATGAGCTAGACCCTTTCTTTTTTTTTTTTTTTTTTTTTTTTTTTTTTTTTTTGAGACAGAGTCTCGCTCTGTCGCCCAGGCTGGAGTGCTGTGGCCGGATCTCAGCTCACTGCAAGCTCCGCCTCCCGGTTTACGCCATTCTCCTGCCTCAGCCTCCCGAGTAGCTGGGACTACAGGCGCCCGCCACCTCGCCCGGCTAGATTTTTGTATTTTTAGTAAAGACGGGGTTTCACCGTGTTAGCCGGGATGATCTCGATCTCCTGACCTCGTGATCCGCCCGTCTCGGCCTCCCAAGTGCTGGGATTACAGGCTTGAGCCACCGCGCCCGGCCGCTAGACCCTTTCTTGACACACACCTCTCAATATTGAGATCATAACATTTAAATGTACATCCGCTTTCACTCATTCATTCAAGGGACACTTATTGAGTGCCCATTATGTTCCAGACACTATTCTTGACACTAGTGATACTAGTGATACCACTACTAGAATACACACAACATTTGTAACACAATCATAGACATATGGAATTTTTTGTGAGGCCAATGAGGCCATGGTTAGGATTGCAGGTTCATGAGCCAGAATGCCTGGGTTAAACCCCAACTCTGCCACCTTCTAGTCCTGGGAACTCAGTAATGTTATTTACTTGGTCTCTTTCTGTATAAAATGAGCGTAACAACAGTCTCTAGCTCATGGGCTTGTTGTGAGGATTACATAGTTAATACATGTAAAGTGTGTGGCGTAGTATCTGGCAAATACTCAGTAAGCACTTAATAAATGTTAGCAATTTTATGTTGGCAATCTTTTCTGATAAGTTATTGCTGAATGATTGAGCTTCTTAGATGGGGCTGTTTTCCGTTATAAAATAGAAAGAAATCTGCAGATCGTCTCTGGTAGGGAATAAGTCTTAAAGGGATACAGAGGAATTAACAGCATTTGTTGCCATAACAAAATCATTCCGTGGTCTTGAGCAGACCTTTAAGAGCCTATAATTTACGTTAGTGCTCCCTCCATCTCAGCGGGACAGGCTTTGGCAGAGCTATTTGTGCAAGAACGAAGGTCAAGGGACTCCTTGCATTGAAGGCCTTTCTCAAAATGAAGGATTTGGCTTCTGAGATTAATGTTCGAAGTGAACCCCTGCTATACTTAATTCCCTTTTCTGTGAACTCAGTACATTTTTAAAATTCAGTCAGGGGCCCTCCTACCGTGTGGCATGGAAACTGACGACCCAGACTCCCTTCTAAACGAGTTCTGAATGGCTCTCCCTCATCCTATGGGCTGTCTACTGCATTCTAGGGGTAGCCCCTGGGCTAAATCCTTTGGGTTCAAGAGTGCCCTGGAATAAAACGTCTTAAATTTGCACATATTAGACTTAGTGGGAATTTAATATTAAAGCTGAAAACAAAAATATGTTTTAGAAAAAGCTTCTATGGGTGTGGCCACCCGATGGGGAAAGTGGAGGCTTTAGAAACTGTGGGGATGAGAGGTCTCTCTGGTCAAGCTGCACGTTCTGGATTAAAACAGGATTTCTTGGCCAGGCATGGTGGCTCATGCCTGTAATCCCAGCACTTTGGGAGGCCGAGGCGGGTGGGTCACGAGGTCAGGAGTTCAAGACCAGCCTGGCCAACATGGTGAAACCCCATCTCTACTAAAAAATACAAAAATTAGCTGAGCATGGTGGCGCACGTCTGTAATCCCAGCTACTTGGGAGGCTGAGGCAGGAGAATCTCTTTTTTTTTTTTTTTTTTTTTTTTTTTTTTTTGAGACGGAGTCTCGCTCTGCCGCCCAGGCTGGAGTGCAGTGGCCGGATCTCAGCTCACTGCAAGCTCCGCCTCCGGGTTTACGCCGTTCTCCTGCCTCAGCCTCCCGAGTAGCGGGGACTACAGGCGCCTGCCACCTCGCCCGGCTAATTTTTGTATTTTTTAGTAGAGACGGGGTTTCACCGTGTTAGCCAGGATGGTCTCGATCTCCTGACCTCGTGATCCGCCCGTCTCGGCCTCCCAAAGTGCTGGGATTACAGGCTTGAGCCACCGCGCCCGGCCAGGAGAATCTCTTGAATCTGGGAGGCAGAGGTTGCAGTGAGCCGAGATTACACCACTGCACTCCAGCCTGGGTGACAGAGCAAGACTACCTCTAAAAAAAAAAAAAAGATTTCTTTTCTGAATAATACCTGTTGAGAGAAATAATCACCAGCCACAATAGAAAGCTTAGGTTCAGGCCGGGTGCGGTAGCTCACGCCTGTAATTCTAGCACTTTGGGAAGCCAAGGCAGCCAGACCATTTGAGCCCAGGAGTTTGAAACCAGCCTGGACAACATGATGAGATCCCATCTCTATAGTTTCAGTAGTGTGGAATAGTGAAAAGCAGTAAAAACAAACAAACAAACAAACAAAATAAAACTTGGCTCTGCAACTTACTAGCAATTACTGAGAACCTTACTTTCCTAATCTGATCGCTCTTGTTGCCCAGGCTGAAGTGCAATGACACAATCTTGGCTCACTGCAACCTCCACCTCCAGGGTTCAAGCGATTCTCCTGTCTCAGCCTCCTGAGTAGCTGGGATTACAGGTGCCCGCCACCACACCCGGCTAATTTTTGTATATTTAGTAGAGACAGGGTTTCACCATGTTGACCAGCCTGGTGTTGAACTTCTGACCTCAGGTGATCCACCTGCCTTGGCCTCCCAAAGTGCTGGGATTACAAGGCATGAGCCACTGCGCCTGGCCCTGCCTTATCCATATTTAACTCTCACAGTTGTGACAATTAAAGGTGATAATAAATATACCATTGGGAATGCTATGTACATGCTATGCTCATGAGTGGAAATGGTATGCACATGACTGGTTATTTTTTTATTGTGGCTTACCTCTCTTGATGAGGGTGTCTTAGATAGCATTATTTGATCTAAGACTTAAGCATGGGAAAGACAATTCTTTGTGAGCTGTGGAGGAGGTTTCTTTCCAGATTCAAAAGGAAATACCATTTCTTCAGTAACGTCTATGTGCCAGGGACCATGCTGAGATTTTAGCTCTCATTTAACTCTTGTAGAAATCCAGAGAGATGGCCAGGTGCAGTGGCTCATGCCTGTAATCCCAGCACTTTGGGAGGCTGAGGCAGGTGGATCCCCTGAGGTCAGGGGTTCGAAACCAGTCTGGCCAACATGGTGAGACCCCATCTCTACTGAAAATACAAAACTAGCTGGGCATGGTGGTGCATGCCTGTAATCCCCACTACTTGCTAGAATTGCTTAAACCTGGAAGGCTGAGGTTGCAGTGAGCCAAAATCGTGCCATTGCACTCCAGCCTGGGCAACAAGAGTGAGACTCCATCTCAAAAAAAAAAAAAAAAAAAAAAGAAGACTGGGTGCAGTGGCTCACGCCTGTAATCCCAGCACTTTGGGAGGCCGAGGCAGGCGTATCACGAGGTCAGGAGTTTGAGACTAGCCTGACCAACATGGTGAAACCCCGTCTCTACTAAAAAAAACAAAACAAAACAAAACAAAAATTTGCTGGCTGTGGTGGTGCGTGCCTGTAATCCCAACTACTCGGGAGGCTGAGTGAGGCAGGAGAATCATTTGAACCTGGGAGGCAGAGGTTGCAGTGAGCCAAGAGTGCACCATTGCACTCCAGCCTGGGCAACAGAGTGAGACTCCGTCTCAAAAAAAAGAAAGAAATCCAGAAAGATAGGTGTTATTAATTTATAAATGAAGACACTAAAACTCAAAGTGATTAAGCAATTTGTCCAACATCACATAGCTCAGAGGAAAAATTGAGATTCAAACTCAAATCTATTGGAAACTAATTTTCATGCTGTTTGCACTCACTCCGGAACATTGCCTCATAGGCAGAAGGAAAAGAAGAAAACAGAAAGTAAAAGACAAGGGTCTGGAAAACTAAAATGCCCCCGGAAAATGGAGTGGGCCTAAGCATTAAAATAATTATAATAATAATAAAACAGGCACCAAGGTTAGCCAGAAAAAAAGAAATAATGAAAGTTCACATTTGTTTTGCTATAGCCTGCCACTTAGAAAAATCTGTTTTATTTTTGTCATGATCCTGGGGAGGGCAGTGAGAAATAGGAACAAGAATTATACCCATTTCTCCAGTGGATATGGGGTTCAAAAAAAAAAAAAGAAGAAAGGATATACCCACTTCATAGGTGTCAGTGGGCAAAACTGAAGAAGGAGCAGGCAACATCTGAGAAAGGGTAACTGACCCTCTCTGAGATGAGGACTCACTTCCTGAAGTGGAACCTGAGCCTCCTCAAGCAGGAGTTTTCCCTGACTCCACTTCCGGTTCACCTGGAGTCACTGATCTCCACACTTTCAAATTCCTTTTATTTTTATTATTTATTTATTTATTTATTTGAGTCAAAGTCTCACTCTGTTACCTAGGCTGGAGTGCAGTGGTGCAATATCGGCTCCCTGCAAGCTACACCTCCCGGGTTGAAGCCATTCTCCTGCCTCAGCCTCCCGAGTGGCTGGGATTACAGGTGCCCACCACCACGCCCGGCCAATTTTTGTATTGTTAGTAGAGATGGGGTTTCACCACGTTGATCAGGCTCATCTGGAACTCCTGACCTCAGGTCATCTGCCTGCCTTGGCCTCCCAAAGTGCTGGGATTACAGGCATGAGCCACCGTGCCCAGCGAGAATGTCCCCTCTGAAATCCTTCAGCTTGGACAGTCTGTGATGGTGAGCCTTTTTTGAGGCCATAATCCAGATACTTCTGGAAAAGAAAAGAAAACTTCAGGCTAATATGGAGCTGGGTTTTTCAGTTGTCTTAAGGGGGTGGAGCCATAGTTTGTGCCTGGCAGTGTCAACCTTTAGGTCTGGTGAGGGAACTTTGCTAAGAGAGTTCCCACTGCCTGCTGTTCACAGTACATGCTGGCTGGTATTGACAAGGAATGAACCTAAAATGCAGGAAATGTTGAATTTGTCTGGGTTAAATTTTGCCTCAAGAGAAGATAAACGATCAGAAGGATTTAAAATGTTCCAGAATTCTTTGCTGGTTTTAAGGAATTCTTTTTCCCAAAGGTGGCAAATGCTGCTTTTGAATTTATGGTTTTCTTGATTCCCTTTCAGCCTTTATTTCGCTCTCTTAGGGCTACTACTTTTTAATTAATTTTCACTTAACTTTCCAATACTGATGAAATAAAGAAAAATGAGGGTTATTTATACATATTTTAATAAAATCCAGTTTGATTTTTCAACTTTAAACAAAAAAATTAGAACTGAGAACCAGTCCCGGCCTCACCGCCCAGTGCTTGGACTTATACTTAACCCGTGTGATTTCAGTGTCTTCATCTGTAAAATGAGGACAAAATAGCTCATAGGATCATTTTATAAGGATCAGATAAGGTAAGAAGGGTGAAAGTGCTCCATAAAGTAGAAAAGGCCTCATTAATGGAAAGGGATTATGATTTCTTTTTCTTTTTTTTTTTGAGAGGGAGTCTCGCTCTGTCGCCCAGGCTGGAGTGCAGTGGCCAGATCTCAGCTCACTGCAAGCTCCGCCTCCCAGGTTCACGCCATTCTCCTGGCTCAGCCTCCCGAGTAGCTGGGACTATAGGAGCCCACCACCTCGCCCGGCTAGTTTTTTAAAATTTTTTTAGTAGAGACGGGGTTTCACCGTGTTAGTTAGGATGGTCTCGATCTCCTGACCTCGTGATCCGCCTGTCTCGGCCTCCCAAAGTGCTGGGATTACAGGCTTGAGCCACCGTGCCCGGCCATTTCTTTCTTTAAATGTGAAGTTAAATGGAGGATAAAGGGTGGAGGCATTGATAACATTTTAGCCTTCAATAATCACTTTTTAATATTTATGAGGAGTTTCAAAATCATTTCCCTCTCTTTCATACTGCTTTTCAAACGGCAAGGGTCATTATTTGTCCGGCCCAGTCTGGGATAAGTAACTCTCCCAGGGTTAGACACCAGGTCAAGTGCTAAAATACAAATGAGAATTAAGCACAGCAGATGGATGATTGCTGGGTCCTGAGTTTCCTTCCTATTAGTGAGCTTCATGGAACGCAGGCAAATTAATCTCCATTTCTCTTGTCAATCTTGTAACTTTTAAGTGAGATGAAATTCAGTTGGCTACCCTTTACAGGGACTTTATTTCCCATTGTATTCAAGACTGTCAACAATGAATGTAAACTGTTTGTAAAAATCCCATCGTTAGAATCTTCCAGAAACTGAGGCTGGGAGAGATTAAATATCTTGCTCATGGCCTCACAGCTAGTGAGTGGCAGTGCTGGGGCTCCAGCCCACGTCTAACTCTGACCACACGCCCCTTCTTCAGAAAAAAGCCATAATGTAATTAATAATAAGAATAACAACAATAACGGCAGCTAACACTATGTGCCAGGCACCGTTCTAAGCTCTTTGCATGTGTTAACTCAACCAGCAAAGAATCATTTTTAGAACATTCTTTCACTAAAGTAGCCCGGTATTTTTTTTTCCCCTCAGCTGAATGACACTGCAACCCGAAATCACAACTCTGTTTTAGGTTCCTGGTGGTGCCTGCTTCCTCTTCTCGTTTGTTTAGTCACAGAATTAGATTCCTGTTGGCCCATTCCGCGCCTACAAACAGGCTTAGCGCTCCACTGAAATGCGGGAGGCTCCTTAACGCTTGTATAAACAGGTAAGGCGAAGGGGGTGGGGCGCGGATTGCGGACATCTGGGTTTCTTGGGGATTGGGATGGGGTGGGGGTTCGAGCCAACTCCCCAGAGAGCAGGCAAGGTGAAGCGAGAGCTTGGCTGCTGTTTCTAAATGCAATGTTTTTTTGTTCCCTTTCTAGAAACCCTTCGTAACTCTAGGTCAGAGCGCATTAAAATGAGCCACTTCTGAACGAGCAGCGCCCAGGCCCCAGGCCCTGCTGCGAAGGCCCCGGCAAAGGTCAGGGCCCCGTCCGCGTGACGCTCCTGCCTGCGTGCGGCCAAGCCATGCTCGGCCCCAGGTAAGGACGCCCCGGGAGCTCTCCTAGGGCACGCGGGGGTCGCGGAGATCCCACCTCGTCCAGCCACTTCTTTATGGGGGGAAGAAGGGGAACGGGGCGGTTCCGATCGTCTTGAAATTCAACAGCAGGTTCCTAATTCCTCCAACGTGGTTCTGGCTGGGTTTCTCCAACAGCCCAAAGGGGGCCGAGCGTCTGACTGGGACAGATGCCCCCAGGTGGAGCAGGTGCCACTTCTGGGTGTCTGAAAGGCATGTGACTTTTGGGGCGGGGAGAGAAGTCCGTCTGGTCAAGTCCCCCAATCTCTGCCATCAAGGCCGATTTTCTTTGAACCTTCAGCAAAGGTATCTGCGCTCCTAAAAACAAGAGGAATGTGGCACTGGCCTTTAGCCAGGGGAGGCTCAGCGAGCAGGATAAAATTTCAGGGCAGATTTACGGGAAGTTGCCGGTGTTGGGAGTAAAAATCTGGTTTGGTGAGTTTAAGGGAAGGGAGTAGACGAGACACAACCTTGCTACTGTGAGGCGGATGGCCTCGGCAGGGGGCGGGCGGCGGGAGGAGAGAGGGAGGGAACCGGGAAGGGCCCGCAGACCAGACGCTGAGCGCTCCGGTGCGCAGCGCCCCACGCAGCCGGGACCCGGCGCCGCTCTGCGGGTGGAACCGCCGCGCGCTCCCGGCCTCCGGAGCTGAGCTCGAGAGAACTTCGCTGCCTTCGGGTCGCCGCTCCCGCTTTCCACTGTGGAATGTGCAGCTTGGGATAGAGAGAAACCAGGGTTTGGGGAGCGGTCCTCCTGGAGACTTTCTCTCTGCAGGTCTCCAAGGTTAAGCAATTCTGACCCACTGGAATTCCCAGAGCCTGGGAGTTAAGCCTAAAACGCTCTGTTGCTTTAAGCGGCGCGGTGGGGAGTCGCTGGACACTCCTTATTTTGGTTTTACATTAAAAAGAAGGCGGACGAGAAGATGTTGTAGGTGACTTCCTAGCTGTGTTAAGTTGCTTCTGGGCTGTGAATGGTGTTAATTTCTGAAGTGGGCGGCTCCAAAAACTTAACAAGGAAAGGTAAGGTGTTTTTTGGTGTTCCTTCTAACTATTGTCCCTTAATCTTACATTTGGGTCCCAATTTTGAAGTATATATTTTTTCTTTTTCTTCTCTTTTTAGCCCTTATCCCTCATGCTATCACTCACCTTCTGTCTCTTGGTATATGTAGTGGGAAATAAAGTGTTTATAAAAAGGTTTGAAAAGGGTCAGCTTCTGGGAAGGCAGATAATCATACAGTCAGCCCCATCGTGTTTCCTGTAGTGATATATCTTTTTCCATAAAAGAAACTGATTTTTTTTTCACTCTTGAAAATACATGATTGGACCGCCCAGAAGCACAGGTGACTTTAGACTCAGATTATTACAGTGAGATTGAGGAAGCGCCCTGGACAGGAGGCATCTCATTTAAGTGTTAAGCAAGGCAGAGGGGGGTCTTCCTGCAGTAATTTGCCTCTGCAAGTAACACTCGGTGGAAGTGTAGTTGTTTCAAATTAAAAATTCAACCTGTAGAAAAGGGTAGGGCTGACGAATTATGACATCTGACAAATTAGCAGTTGACCGGATATTTAAGAAATCAGATAAAATAAATGGAAGTGGAACTTTTCAAATAAATGACTCATTTTTTAATGAGGTAAAAGTTCAGCCACTCCTGGGTACTGTTCCAAGGCATAAGTGATAGGAAGATACCACCAAGGTACTTACAGGTCATTACCGATCTGAACTAAAAATCAAACGTTTTTTTTTTTTTTCCTGGTGGTATTTTAATGACTCACTGTTTTCTTTAGCAAGAATATAGATTTAAAAATGTATTCTTTCAAAGTTTTAAGGCAAGGTCATATAAATTTCTCAGAGGAGGGAAAGCAAAGGGTTGACAACCCAACATGAAGGGGTTGCCGGTTTTGAGCTCGAAAGGTTGGCAATTAGATCCAGAGCATTGGAGAATTGCAGGTGCCGATTCTAAAAGGTGAAAGGTGGTCAGCGGCATAACACACAACCTCTAGATAAACCAAAGTACTCAACCTAGAGGATAAGAAGAGATCACTTTGTGGGAGTTTGTGTTGCTATTCATTTAAACAACGATCTTTGTCAGATTGCTGACTTGAAGTCTTGGAGGGAACTAAAATCAACCCAGTCTGAAAGGAAAACAGAAGGCAAAAAAGAAAGGAAGAGATGGTTTGGGTTTTAATATTTTTTTCTGGTCTGCTTTACCCTTCATCTTGTTCTGATATACACACTGTTGGCCTCTTTGACTCAATTACTGCACACTGGAAGAATGGGATCTCAGACATTTCTCACGCACTTAGCTTCATGATTAACTTTCAGTATGTGTCAAATGAAGAAATAAGCCTAGCTCTGCCGTCCTTTACCTGGCTAGGTAGGCCATGCTTAAATTAATTAGATCAAGATATTCTGAATATCAATCAATTATTAAAGATTTATTATCTTCCTCTTGGTTTTTGCATTTACAGAAGTTTGTAGGATTGAGAATTCATCATCATCATTTTTTTGTACCAATCTCTGTATTTTTAATAGTCAACATGTTTATTTTTGATTCCCCCACTGTGCTGCTTTAAACTAAATTTTGAAAGAATTCTGCCCAAAGCAGTGGTGATACTGAGGATGAAATAAAGACAGAAAGCAAGGGAACTACATGCTTCTGGACACATGTTCTGTACACTTGCTCTAACCAGTGTTACAGACTACTCATATTTTTTTTCCTCACATGGTAAGAACATTCATATTAGACTATTTGGTTTACTGTTCTACCTAATGATTTTTTTAAAAGATTGGGTTAAAGTAGGCGAAATTATTTTCTTACAAAAGGATTTAATTTGCTTTTCAAATTCTGCTCTGAAGCTCAAGATTAAATCATGTCCCAAATGACTGAGCTTTCATTGCTATAGAAAAGCATTTGGCTATTTCAGTAAGTTTCCACCTCCACATCTTAAGTCTCCTGATTTATCAGAAAAGGTCAGGGGAGTGGATACAAGGATGAAGGTGGAAGATTTTCTTAAAATTGGACCCAGGCTCAAGGGAAACTGTGATTAGATTATCCCAGAAGATACATTATTCTGGGGAAAAATAACTTACTCTGAAGAGGGTTTAAGTTTGGGATTCATGAGACTTAGGAAAAAGGGTATGTTTAGAATGAAGGTAGAATTTGTGTGCCAAACTTTTATGAAGTTACAATGAAGACATTAAATGCAGCTTTAAGTGCTTGTCACAGTGATTCCAAGCTAAAGGTTATATTGCAGTGTTTCAGCTACTGGCCTGATTAGGAGATATATTTTCTTTCCCTCTTGGGAACAGTCTCTGTGTCTTAATGATGATGCTGATTTTAATATCATAAAAGGTGTGTGTTAGTCCCAACATTACTGCTCCAAGTAATGGCTTCAAAGAGCAACTGGATAAAGATTTTCAATAATAGCAATGCAGAGATGACTTGGGTTTTAAGATAGGAGGCCTTTGGAGCCTCCAGAGAATTGTCATAGAAGTGATCAGTAACTAATTGCTCAGTTGCCACCTCAAGTTGTTGTTTCCATCTTATGCAGGAGAGATTCAGGGAAATGGCACCCTGCCATTTTTTGTGTGTGGTCCTGAATCATCCTGTCAGTAAAACTCCTGAGATCGTCTGAGCTGGAGTTTTGATTGTTTCTGTTTCTTTCATAGTTGCTTCCCCATCTATTCTATCAGCATCTGTATCAGGGGAGAGGCATTGGGGAGGGCGATCTCCTCCCCTTGAAGTCAATGACCACCTTCTTTTAAGGATCTGGTATCTTTTGCTCTGAAAAAGGTGTGGGGGAGGAAAACTTTCATTTTCCAGTGAAAGTAGAAAGGGAGAGAGTGTCTAGAGGAATAAATGGCCAAGAAACAGGTAAGTTCTGAATGTGGTCCTAGTGTGGAATTTACCAGAAAGCTCACATGGAGATTACCAATGCCCTCAAAGGATTGCAGGGAAACTAGCAACTGTGGGAAGTGGAAGCTCCTCCTCCCTTTTGTAATTCAAATGTTCCTAGAGTGCTGCAATAGACACTAGTTTGAATGAATTCAAGATATCATCTCTTGGTACAACCAAAAGTAAACTGATTACAAAAGGCACAAACCCTTCAACCATACTCCCACTCTCTGCCTTTCCTCTACTTTCTGTGTGGTTTAAGGACACCTGAAAAAAAAAAAAAGAATTACAGCTCGGTTTAAGTAACTTACATATTTAATAGGAGAAGTCTTTTTTTGTCATTGTGAATCTTCCATTTTTGTCATCATAGAAACTTAGTTTATGTCAAAAATGATTTGTGGGTGTGTCTAGATGCATATGGTTTATGTGTTTGTAAAATAAAATACATAAATAAGCTGATCACATAGAAGTGATTGTGACTATAGTAGCTCTTTTGGTACACCCTATCAAAGCTTTTAGAGTGGAGTCATTTTAGAAGTCAAAAGCACAATCTCTGCTTTTCTGAAGGCCGTTTCAGGGAGATGACATCAAGAGAAAACAGAGTGCTAGTGTAACCCTGAAAACCCTTGGTGTTTTAGGAAAATATCAATGTTTTGGTCTCAGGAGATTTCTGGTTCTGAAAAATGTATGCTTTATTTATAGATTACAGTCAACTACATTAATCAAGAAAACAACATCCAGTCTCCCCAAATCATGATATTTGTCTTTGGGGATACTATATGTTTGTGGTTCTCATGAACATGGTGGCCCTGCACAGAGACCATAGTGGGTTCCTGGTGGGTATACGTTGAATGAAAGGGGAGTTGCTGACAGCTTTGGCCTCCTGACTGTGCCTTGCATCGATGAATTGTCAGTTTTGCCTTGAGTATCCACCAACTGGGGTGGAAGACAACCTGTTTCCAGATGCTATGGATAATCCACATGTGGGTGAACAAGAGTTAAGTACATGTACCAATGGGCAGTGGGTGAGTGTACAATGAATGCAGGGCATTGTGCAGCTGAAACAGGAACAGGATGCCTGTACCTGACCAAGGAAATGCCAGGGTATTAAAATTATAATAAAAAGTATCTACCTTTCAGAGTACCGAGACCTGGCTCTATCATGTTTGTAAAGCATTTCACATGCCCCAAGAAAAAGAAAAAGTATAGAAGTACAGAATGGACAAGGTTTTTTCAGATGTTATTTCTCTTAGATCAATTTAATTCCTATTCTGAAAATGTGTATTTGAACCTTGTAAGCACAGGTAAACCATTCATGTTTCAAAAACTAGGGTTCCACGTTGGTGAAGATAATAGCACCGTGACTATTGAAAAGATGGCTTAGGCTGGGCACGGTGGCTCATGTCTGTAATCTCAGCACTTTGGGAGGGCAAGGTGGGTGGATCACAAGGTCAGGAGTTCAACACCAGCCTGTCCAATAGGGTGAAACCCTGTCTCTATTGAAAATACAAAAATTAGCCAGGCATAGTGGCAGGTGCCTGTAGTCCCAGCTACTTGGGAGGCTGAGGCAGGAGAATTGCTTGAACCTGGGAGGCGGAGGTTGCAGTGAGCCGAGATTGAGCCACTGCACTCCAGCCTGGGCAACAAGAGCAAGACTCCATCTAAAAAAAAAAAAAAGAAAAAAGAAAAGGTGGCTTAAATAATATTTCTTTTTGTGTGTTGTCATTTAGTTTTAAAAATAATAACATGGTTCTCGGTACACCAAGCCCTTGCCAAGATTAGGCCCATCTTCCCAGTAGCCTTCTCAAGACAAAGTTGCCTTTGTGTAACTACAACTGGGAGGGTTTGGTGACACAGAAAACTCAATGGGGCACTGCAACTTTTTATTAACAGAAAATGCAATGGCCTAATGTTTTTGTGGTTTTCTGTTTTTGTTTTATGTTCTACCAGTTAATATCTATGATCTATTTCTCCATGAGGATGATCTTACTATTTTAGACTTGTCCAGGGAAGAGTGAGGTGGTTGTGGCTTAAGCTTAGAATTTAGTTAGATTGTAAAAGACTGCAGCATGCTGGCGTGGAGGAGAGCTCAGCTCTGTGGGCTAGTTTGTTATCAGGGTAATCAGCAAAGTTTGGTCACATGGAGAGAAAAAAAGGATTTAGCTAAAGATGCAGATTTTGGGGAAAGGATGGCTATTCATACTAAATTCACACTCCATAGCAGAGTGACTAGGAGCATAGACTGCCTTGATTCCAATCTTAGTTCTGCCACTTACATGTGACTTTAGGCAGGCTAACTAAAAAAGAAAACCTTGTAACTCAGTTTCCCCAACTGTAAAATGCCTACCTTACAGGGTTATTACAAGGATTAAATAAATTAATCTGGGCCAGGCTTGGTCACTCACATCTGTAATCCCAGCACTTTTGGAGACCAAGGTCTGTGGATCACTTGAGCCTAGGAGTTTGAGAACAACCTGGGCAACATGGCAAAACCCTATCTCTACAAAAAATACAAAAATTAGCCAGGCGTGGTGGTGCACGCCTGTAATCCCAGCTACCCAGGAGGTTGAGGTGGGAGGATCCCTTGAGACCGGGAGGTGGAGGTAACAGTGAGCCAAGATTGCGTCACTGCACTCCAGCCTGGGCGACAGAGCAAGACTCCATCTAAAAACAAACAAACAAACAAGCAAACAACTTTATACCTCTTTTTCTGCTATTTAATATCCTTTAAAAGGCTGAGAGGCTTTTCCTATGGCAGCAGCTGGGCTGAGAGGAGCGTGGCTGTCTCCTCTCTCGGCCATGGCGTGTGCTCACCTACTGATACCGGTGTACTCCGAAAAGGGGAGTCATCTGGCAAAAATGTCACTTTGCCTGCTGTATTCAAGGCTCCTATTCAACCAGATATTGTGAACTTTGTTCACACCGACTTGTGCAAAAACAACAGCCCTACACTGTCAGTGAATTAGCAGGTCATCAGACCAGTGCTGAGTCTTGGGGTACTGGCAGAGCTGTGGCTCAAATTCCCACAGTTCGAGGTGGTGGGACTCACCACTCTGGCCAGGGTGCTTTTGGAAACATGTGTCGTGGAGGCCAAATGTTTGCAGCAACCAAAACCTGGCGCTGCTGGCATCGTAGAGGGAACACACCCAAAAACGGTATGCTGTCTGTTCTGCTCTGGCTGCCTCAGCCCTGCCAGCACTGGTCATGTCTAAAGGTCATCGTGTTGAGGAAGTTCCTGAACTTCCTTTGGTAGTTGAAGATAAAGTTGAAGGCTACAAGAAGACCAAGGAAGCTGTTTTGCTTCGTAAGAAACTTAAAGCCTGGAATGATAGCAAAAAGGTCTATGCCTCTCAGGGAATGAGAGCTGGCAAAGGCAAAACGAGAAACTGTTGCCGTCTCCAGCACAGGGGGCCGTGCATCATCTATAATGAGGATAATGGTATCATCAAGGCCTTCAGAAACATCCCTGGAATTACTCTGCTTAATGTAAGCAAACTGAACATTTTGAAGCTTCCTCCTGGTGGGCATGTGGGACGTTTCTGCATTTGGACTGAAAGTACTTTCCGGAAGTTAGATGAATTGTATGGCACTTGGCGTAAAGCTGCTTCCCTCAAGAGTAACTACAATCTTCCCATGCACAAGATGATTAATACAGATCTTAGCAGAATCTTGAAAAGCCCAGAGATCCAAAGAGCCCTTGGAGCACCACGCAAGAAGATTCATCGCAGAGTCCTAAAGAAGAACCCACTGAAAAACCTGAGAATCATGTTGAAGCTAAACCCATATGCAAAGACCATGCGCCGGAACACCATTCTTCGCCAGGCCAGGAATCACAAGCTCTGGGTGGATAAGGCAGCTGCTGCAGCAGCAGCACGAGAAGCCAAATCAGATGAGAAGGTGGCAGTTGCGGGCAAGAAGCCTGTGGAAGGTAAGAAAGGAAAGAAGGCTGCTGTTGGTGTTAAGAAGCAGAAGAAGCCTCTGGTGGGAAAAAAGGCAGCAGCTACCAAGAAACCAGCCCCTGAAAAGAAGCCTGCAGAAGAGAAACCTACTCCAGAGGAAAAGAAACCTGCTGCATAAACTCTTAAATTTGATTATTCCATAAAGGTCAAATTATTTTGGACAGCTTCTTTTGAATAAAGACCTGATCATACAGGCAGTGAGGAGAAAAAAAAAAAAAAAAGTCTGAGAGTTGCCAATAAGCGATGATGAGGAGGGAAAAAGTGCATTTTTTCATAATTAGAAAAAACTTATTAGGTCATTATTAGAAGGAAAAAAGTACGTTTTCTCAAAATTAGGAGAGTGAAGAGCTGAGCGTGGTGGTTCATGCCTGTGGTCCCAGCTACTTGGGAGGCTGAAGCAGGAACATCGGTGGTTGACAGGAGCTCAAGGCTTTTAGTATGTTATGATTGCCCCTGTGACTAGCCACTGCACTCCAGCCTGGGTAACATAGTGAGACCTCACCTCTAAAAATTACGGAGAGTCAGCCAAGAAATCCAAGAGTGAAAGAGCAGTATCAGGTGAATATCAATGAGTCACAGCAGTGTGGCTTTTCTGGTGGGCTGACGGTGTACCCTTAGTTAAGGAAAAGATGAGGAAGAACAGGTGGCTGAAGAAGTATTGAAAGAATTGCCTCTAGTGAAATCCTATTTGCAGAGCAAAGAGAAATCCAATAACAAGTTAGCCCTTCCCATTTGGTGCAAACAGTAGTTTGGCTCAGGGACCTCCTTTGCTTTTTGCTCCACATTGTGGGCTCCAGGATCTACCTCAAGGTATTTGCCAATGAGTAAACAGAAACTGCCAGCTCATATGATACGGACAAGCCCAGTGTGAAACCTAGGAGTCACTTCTCTGGTGGGAACTGCAGGAGGCACACAGACCCTGAAATTAAATGGTAACACCCATGTTCTCATACACCCTAGTCATGTATAAAATGTCTTGCCCTTTCTCCATTGGCTAGAGCTAGTGTCAGAAGGGTGGATGCATCTGCAGAATCTGCTTATCTGCTCCCCTGCTTCCACCTTTGTCCTCACTGCTCTCCCCACAAACTCCTTTCTTGACCTAGTATCCAGAGTGACTTTTTTTTTTTTGAGATGGAGTCTCACTCTCACCCAGGCTGGAGTGCAGTGGCACGATCTCAGCTTACTGCAACCTCTGCCTTCCGGTCTCCAGTGATTCCCCTGCCTCAGCCTCCTGAGTAGCTAGGATTACAGATGTGCACCACCACGCCTGGCTAATTTGTGTGTTTTTAGTAGAGATGGAGTTTCACCATGTTGGCCAGGCTGGTCTCGAACTCCTGGCCTCAAGCGATCTGCCTACCTTGGCCTCCCAAAGTGCTGGGATTGCAGGCGTGAGCCACCGCACCTGGCCAGAGTGACTCTTTTAAAACAGAAGTCAAATCGTATCAGTCCCCTGCTGAAAACTTTCTAGAGCCTTTCTATCTCACTCAAAAGCCAGTGAGTGACTTTATTTCTAAGCCCCATCACCTCTTTAACCTCACCTGCTACCACACACATCCTTATTCCCTCTGCTTTAACCACACTCATTTTCTTGATGGGGTGTGCCGAGCACATTCATACCACAGGACCTTTGCACTGGCTGCCCCTGATGCCTGAACCATCATCCCCAGACATATCCATGCTTCACTCCTTCACCTCCTTCAAGTCTTTGCTCTGCCTCTTCCTGGTTAAAACAGCCATTCCTCCTTCCTACCCGCATCCTCCTTGTCGCTACCCTGCTCTTTCTCTGGTGTTTATCACTTTGTAGCATGCTATGTAATTGTATGACCTATTGTCTGTCTCTCCCTGACTCGAATGTCTACTTCATTCATTGATGTATCCAAAGCACATTAGAGGAGCGTCTGCCACAGAGTAGGTGCTCCATAAATATTTGTTGAATAAATGGATAAGACACACAGGCTTTTATACATTTTAAGCGTGACTGAAAGCATTTTACTCGAAATACAACCACGAACATACCTTTCTGAATGAGCATGGGTTTTCTCCCAGACCTCTCCTAGGAGGCTGCCATGTTTTCTGTGGTTTATTTTCTCTGCCACCACAAGTCCTTGATAGAGGCTGATGACTAAGTAACGTGCAAGGCAGGGCCACATGTGGGGATGTTGCAATCATTTCAGCACTTCCCGTTTCAGAGCTTCCCTGTTTCCAAATCAAAGCCTCCTCTTTGGCAATCTTTTTGTGATTTACATCTAAATGTATAGCCCTCTGTTGTGAACCTGTTTCGTGAATTGCATGCCCTACAGATACTTGACTGACTTATGTTACTATATTGTTTATCACCTTTTCTATTGTCATTTGATTATAATTAATGATTGTTCTGAGAGTAACTGTCAAGACAAATTGTCTTAAATACCTCTTTTCACCTTTGAGGTTTTCACAAGTGTCAATTGCTGCTACAGAATTCCATTTAGATTGTTCTTGGTTGTATAGCTCAATTAGGTATTTTTGTCTTGACCTGGCATGAAATGGAAGTGCTAGAGTCATTGTTTGAGTCTTTAATTTTTCCCCAGAACCTTTATACAAATACTTGATCTTGCCTTTTACCAAATGGCAAAACAATTCTCTGATCTGTCATGTTTGTTTGCTAGCCCTGGCTTCGTTCTCTCCTTTGGACAATTATCTAGGTTTGGCAAAGTTGCTTTTCTTGGCCTTGGGAGGCACAGTTCCCTCTCTGTGTTCATTTGCCTTGTTTAGATCCATAATTCACTGAAAAGGGCTTCCTCAGTTGCTGGTAGAATCCTGTGGCTACTAGGCTTGGGGACCCTAGAAACCATCTTGAAGGTAGTACGGACTCCAGGAAGGTTCTTTGCAGTAAAAAAAGGCAATAGTACATAAAGTCTGCTGAGAGTAGATGAAGAGCCTGGATGTAGTTATTAATGACTGTTGTCAATCATGGTTTGTGGCTGATTTAGAATTATTTGGATTTTTTTTTTCCTTCTAAATTGATTTGGAAGACATCATCACAATTTGTTGAGGAGTGCAAAAAATACACACACAAATTATATGGCTAATAAACAAAGAGCTAATGTTCAAAGTTCTTTCTGCACATCATCTTATTTCTTATCACATGTACTGAATGGGACATTAGAAATGAATGGGGGGCTAGGCACAGTGGCTCATGCCTGTAATCCCAGCACTTTGGGAGACCGAGGTGGGTGGATTGCTTGAGCCCAGGAGTTAAAAACCAGCCTGGGCAATTTGGTGAAACCCCTTCTCTATTAAAAAAATTTTTTTAAAAGAAAAGAAAAAATGAATAGCATATAAATGTTAAATTAGACTTGTCTTTGTTAATATACTATGTAGAGGCAGCTGGTGGTAATTATTTACCAAAATATAGAACCAGTAAATATGAATTAAATGACTTAAACTAGACACATTGAAAGGACTTATTTTCTTGCCTAAATATAGGACTTTTTCTTTTGAGACGGAGTCTTGCTCATATTGCCCAGGCTGGAGTACAGTGGCACAATCTCGGCTCACTGCAACCTCCGCCTCCCGGGTTCAAGCCATTCTCTTGCCTCAGCCTCCCGACTAGCTGGGATTACAGGCGCCCACCACCACACCTGGCTAATTTTTGTATTTTCAGTAGAGATGGGTTTCACCATGTTGGCCAGGCTGGTCTTGAACTCCCAACCTTGTGATCCACCTGCCTCGACTCCTAAAGTGCTAGGATTACAGGCGTGAGCCACTGTGCTCAGCCCAGAATTTTTTTTTTTTTTTTTTGAGATGGAGTCTCACCGTCACCCAGGTTGGAGTGCAATGGCACGATCTCAGATCACTGCAACCTCCGCCTCCCAGGTTCAAGTGATTCTCCTGCCTCAGCCTCCCCAGTAGCTGCAACTACTCGTGCCACCACACCTGGCTAATTTTTGTATTTTTAGTAGAGACGGGGTTTCACTGTGTTGGCCAGTCTGGTCTCAAACTCCTGACCTGGTGATCCGCCTGCCTCAGCCTCCCAAAGTGCTGAGATTACAGGTGTGAGCCACTGTACCCCGCCCAGAGTTTTTCTTTTCTTTTCTTTTCTTTTTTGACACTGAATCTCGCTCTGTCACCCAGGCTGGGGTGCAATGGCGTGATCTCAGCTCACTGCAACCTCTGCCTCTCAGGTTCAAGCAATTCTCCTGCCTCAGCCTTCTGAGTAGCTGGATTACAGGCATGCACCACCAGGCCTGGCAAATTTTTGTATTTTTGGTAGAGACGGGGTTTCACTGTGTTGGCCAGGCTGAACTCAAACTCCTGACCTCAAGTGATCCGCCGCCTCGGCCTCCCAAAATGTTGGGATTACAGGCGTGAGCCACCATGCTTGGCCTAGATACAGACTTAACTGCTGTTTGAGCAGCTGCTATGTGCTGGACACTGGATACTAAGTACTCAGTGGTGAATAAAGATTCTCCATCCTCTGGGACTTTCTTTGTGGGTTGGAGGTGAGATTTAGTGCTCTGAAGGAACCAGGAACCCGCAGGTACTACACAATAGTGGGTGGGAATCCCATAAGTGAGGTCATCAGAGAAGCCTCCTCCAGGGAGGTGGGGCTGAAGTTATTTGATGAGCAGGGAGATGTCCATCTTTGTTAGATGGAGTAGCGTTCATGAAGGTCCTAAGGCTGGGAACACTTGGCATGTTGAGGGACTTAAAGAAGGCCGACCTTGCAACAGTGCAAGGTGCCCAGCAAGGAGGAGATGGGCACAAGGTAGAGTTATGGGGATTACTGAGACTCAGAGCATGTGGGTCACTAAACATCACGGAAAAGAGTTTGCATTTTGTTAATCCAGGCCTAAGAGAAAGCGGTTAAAGACGGCTTCTTAAAAGATAACCCTGACCCAGGCTGGAGCGCAATGGTGTGATCATGACTCACTGCAGTCTTAAACTCTTGGGCTCCAGTGATCCTTCTGCCTCAGCCTCCCAAGTAGCTGCGACTACAGGCACGTGATCACACTAAGCTAATTCTTTGATTTTTTTGTAGAGACAGGGTCTCACTATTTTACCCAGGCTGGTCTTGAATTTCTGGGCTCAGGCAATGCATCCATCTTGGCCTCCCAGAATGTTGATATTACAGGTGTGAGCCACTGTGCCTGACCAGGAGTTGATTTTGGGAGTGGCATTGATGGTGGGGAGAGCCAGTGGCCTGCATGGGATTTCTTCTGTGTATCTACCTGCCTCTTTTATGACCTGAGTCTGAGGCTGGCAGTGGCCAGCAGAAATTGCAAGATGTGGTGATGGCCTGGAGGGAGGACTGAGGATGAGGGGTTCTGATCTGTGTTGCTGGCTGTGATGGCAGAGACTGGGGGAGAACAAGTTTGAGGCAGGTAGAGGAGATCAGGAGCTCAATTTTGGGTGTGTTTACTGAGATTCAAACATTCCAAGGAGATGCTGGAAGTTTCCCTTTTTTTTTTTTTTTTTTTGAGACGGAGTCTCGCTCTATTGCCTAGGCTGGAGTGCAGTGGCTCAATCTCGGCTCACTGCAGCCTCTACCTCCTAGGTTCAAGCAATTTTCCTGCCTCAGCCTCCCGAGTAGCTGGGATTACAGGCACGTGCCACCATGCCTGGCTAATTTTTGTATTTTCATAGAGACGGGGTTTCACCATGTTGGTCAGGCTAGTCTCGAACTCCTGACCTCGTGCTCTGCCCACCTCAGCCTCCCAAAGTGCTGGGATTACAGGCGTGAGCCACTACGCCCGGCTGGAAGTTTCCCCTCTTATATCCAGTGCCTCTAGCAAAAGCAGGAGACACCTCTAGTGCCTATCATTCATTTTTAGAAAAAGCATTATTTTATTTTATTTTTAGAGACAAGGTGCCACTCTGTCACCAGACTGGAGTGCAGTGGCATGATCATAGCTCACTGTAACATCTCGGGCTCAAGCGATCAATCTTCCTGCCTCAGCCTCCTGGGTAACTGGGACTACAGGCACATCACCTTGCCTGGCTGCCTAGCATTTTTTCTTTTTTCTTTTCTTTTTTTTTGAGGGTCTTGCTCTGTCGCCTAGGCTGGAGTGCGGTGGCACAATCGTGGCGCTTAGCAGCCTCGACCTCCCTGGGCTCAGGTGATCCTCCCACCTCAGCCTCACAAGTAGCTGGGATTACAGGTGCGCATCACCATGCTTGGCTAATTTTTTGTATTTTTTGTAGAGACAGGGTTTCACAATGTAGCCCAGGGTGGTCTCGAACTCCTGGGCTCAAGCAATCGGCTTGCCTCAGCCTCCCAGAGTGCTGGGATTACGGGTGTTAACCACCATGTCTGGCCCTTCACATTCTTTTAGACAACTATTTTGTATGTCAGTGTTTCTCTTTATGTCCACATTGGCAAATATAAAGTATGTGATCTTTACTTACATACCACAAATGACAAAATAATGCTAATTGAGTATCTAGGGTATATAGGAAACTGTAATGGGGAAATGGGGTTGGGGACAAACATTGAAAAAAAGACCTAAGTATAGTTTCAGTCATCAAACTTATAATTCAAATTAATCATATATATTTACTAAAATTTTAACATTTATATTATATATTTAATATGCAATCACATTAATATAAATATATTTAAAGTACATGTATATATTTATATATAATTAACACGAAATATATTTAATATATTTAGCATGTATATGTACTTAATTTATAATATTAAATGCCATATTTATTTATTTACTTATTTTGAGGCAGAGTCTCACTCTGTCACCACGCTGGAGTGCAGTGGCGTGATCTTGACTCACTGCAACCTCTGCCTTCAGGGTTCAAGTGATTCTCCTGCCTCAGCCTCCTGAGCACCTGGGACTACAGGCATACACCACCATGCCCAGCTAATTTTTTTGTATTTTTAGTAGAGAGGGGGTTTCACCATGTTGGACAGGATGGTCTCGATCTCCTGACCTTGTGATCAGCCTGCCTCGGCCTCCTAAAGTGTTGGGATTACAAGCATGAGCCACTGTGGCTGGCCTTAAATGCCATATATATTTAATAGTGAAAACAAAAATTTGTGTGAATATTCATCCCACATAACAAGTAAGAGAAAGATAAAGGAAAGTGTGAGATGAGGCCGGGCACGGTGGCTCACATCTGTAATCCTAGCACTTTGGGAGGCCGAGGCGGGTGGATCACTTGAGGTCAGGAGTTCGAGACCAGCCTGGCCAACATAGTGAAACCCTGTCTCTACTAAAAATACAAAAATTAGCCCACCGTGGTGGTGGGTGCCTGTAATCACAGCTACCTGGGAGGCTGAGGCAGGAGAATCGCTTGAACCTGGGAGGCAGAGGTGGCAGTGAGCTGAGATCACGCCACTGCACTCCAGCCTGGGCGATGGAGCGAGACTCTGTCTCAAAAAAAAGGAAATATAAGATGAAACAGTGGATTTCCTTGTGAGTTATAATCACTGAGAGACATGCAAATTCATACTGTAAATATTGACACTATAAAAATGGATCCATTAGAACACATAAATGTATTTCTTGTCTGTTTCTTATGTAACTTTTGTAAGCTTTGTAAAAAGGGTCTGCTGTGTTTCTTCTGCATATTATGTAGGTGGAAATTAGAAAGCTGATACAGGCACGTTTTAAACCACATAATGAAAGGCTGATTTGTATCTCTAGCAAACTGAGTTTTTGAGTTTCTAGTACCTAAAGCGAGCCGGGATATGAGGGTGAGCACCACACAGGGCTTTTGGAGCTTATAGTGGTGGAAGCTTTATCCGTTTGTTTTTAGCACCACACTGCAACCTCCCAAGCAGAGATTATTCTAAAAAAAGATTGCGCATATACTTGCAAACTCGTAGGAATAAAATGGTCTCAAGCAATGACCAAAGAAGAGATGTTTTAAAAAGTCATAAAGCATTAGAATTGGATGGAGTTAGAAGAGGCTATGATGGATAATGTTTTGCAACCACGGCTATAGAAAGTGTCAGTGGCTGTAGCATTTTATTCTCCAATGTCATGTCAACACCAGTGGAACCCATGAGGTGTAATTGTTTTTATTATTGCTTAATTGAGCCACAGATGGTGTGGTTATTTGTTTTGCCTAAGATGGTTCAGTTTCCAAAAGGATATGAAGCGCCTGAAGTTTTCACAATTAATTAGTTAATTAATTTTGAGACAGACTCTCACTCTTTTTTTGCCCAGGCTGGAGTGCAGTGGTGTGGTCTCAGCTCACTGCAATCTCTGTCTCCTGGGTTCAAGTGATTTTCATGCCTCAGCCTCCCAAGTAGCTGGGATTACAGGCTTACACTATTATGCCCAGCTAATTTTTGTATTTTTAGTAGAGATGGGGTTTCACCATGTTAGCCAGGCTGGTCTTGAACTCCTGACCTCAGGTGATCCACCTGCTTTGGCCTCCCAAAGTGCTGGAATTATAGGTGTGAGCCACCATATCTGGCTAAATTCTGTTTTTAATAAGAAAGCAGCTTTGATGAGGAGTTGTATAAGGTGCACCTGAAAAAGTCATGTAGCGAAAGAGGCTTTGTGTGGATAATGATTTTTTTTTTTTTTTTTTTGAGTTAGGGTCTCACTCTGTCATCCAGGCTGGAGTGCAGTAGAGTGATCTCAGCTCATTGCAGCCTTGACCTCCTGGGTTCAAGAGATTCTCCCACCTCGGCCTCCTAAGTAGCTGGGACCACAGGCGCATGCCACCATGCCTGCCTAATTTATTTTGTATATTTTGTAGAGACAAGGTTTCACCATGTTGCCCAGGCTGGTCTTGAACTCTTTTTTTTTTTTGAGACGGAGTCTTGCTCTGTCGCCCGGGCTGGAGTACAGTGGCCTGATCTCAGCTCACTGCAAGCTCCGCCTCCCGGGTTTACGCCATTCTCCTGCCTCAGCCTCCCAAGTAGCTGGGACTACAGGCGCCCGCCACCTCACCCGGCTAGTTTTTTGTATTTTTAGTAGAGACGGGGTTTCACCGTGTTAGCCAGGATGGTCTCGATCTCCTGACCTCGTGATCCGCCCGTCTCGGCCTCCCAAAGTGCTGGGATTACAGGCTTGAGCCACCGCGCCCGGCTAGGTCTTGAACTCTTGAGCTCAAGTGAGCCACCATGCCCACCCAGCCATGACTAACATTTATTGAGCACCCACTGTATGCCATGCATGGTTTCTTATTTTTTTTTTTTTTGAGACAGGGTTTTGCTCTATTGCCCAGACTGGAGTGCAGTGGTATGATCATAGCTCACTGCAGCCTCAACCTCCTGAGTTCAAGTGATCCTCTTGCCTCAGCTTCCCAAAGTGTTGGGATTACAAGTGTGAGTCACTGTACCTGGCCATGATTTTATTTAACCAACAAAACCATCCGTGAGAAGTAGGTTTTACAATTATCCTCATTTGACAGATGTAGAAATGAGGCACTATCTAGTGAGTTGCCCAAGGTAAATGGTGGTCAGAATTGAGACTCGTGTGTGTGTGTGTGACAGGGTCCTTTTCACCATGTTGCCCAGGCTGGAGTGCAGTGGTGTGATCAAGACTCACTGCAGCCTTGACCTTCTAGGCTCAAGTGGTATTTCCATCTTTGCCTTCTAAGTAGCTGGTACTGCAAGTGTGTGCCACCATACTCAGCTAATTTTTTTTTTTTTTTTTTTGATAGAGATGGGGGTCTCATTCTTTTGCCCAGGTTTGTCTCAAACTTCTGGGCTCAAGCGATCCTACCCCCTTGGCCTCTCAGAGTGTTGGAATTACAGGTGTGAGCCACTGCAC
The DNA here is from genome assembly GCF_009764315.1 of Trachypithecus francoisi. Classification (NCBI taxonomy): domain Eukaryota; kingdom Metazoa; phylum Chordata; class Mammalia; order Primates; family Cercopithecidae; genus Trachypithecus; species Trachypithecus francoisi. The sequence continues at coordinate 40,489,251 of NW_022681454.1, read as the reverse complement.
CTTGCCAAGACTCTTGTAAAGCTTCCCAAAGGAGATCAGGTTTGGAATAACCAGGTCTTTGGACCAGGACCCAGTCTTCTACAAGGTCTGTTCTTGGCTTGTATCACCTCAGACAATTGACCCTGGCCTTAGCCCTTGTCCTCACTGCCTTTCCCTTCCTTTCTTTTAAAATTAGATAGAAGGGGGTGGGGGGAGATTTTGGACTAGGCTTTGATTTATGTTTTACACAGCTGCATTTTCTCTAATTCTTTTTACTTTCATGGTTCAAATCACTAAACGGCTGCTGGTTCATTGGATGTCTGAAGGGATTGGAGTGAAGTGGATGGGGGATGGTCACTTGGCTTTAAGTTACAGGAAGGAAATAATTCTAGGTTAGATGGCTTGTTCCGAATCTTACAAAGTTCTTACAGATTTGATTCTTAACTCTCAGATCCCTTCTGAGATAGTGAATACTGCTAGTGTATAGGATGGTTCCAGACTGGTGGTTCTAGATTTTGTCTTCCAAGGAACATTTGGTAATGTCTGGAGATGTTTTTGGTTGTCACGATGTGGGAGGCAGTAGTGGGGGTGGGGCTTGGGAGCTTCTGGCATCTAGTAGGTAAAGGCCAGGGGTACTGCTAGATATCCTACAGTGCCCAGGGGAGCCACTCACAACAAAGAATTATCCAGCCCAAAGTGTCCATAGGGCTAAGGCTGAGAAACCCCATTCTAGAGTGTTTTCCACAGTCACTACTGTTCTTTTTTCTTTCTTTTTTTTAAAAATGGGATCTCACTATGTTGCCCAGGCTGGTCAAGCAATCCTCCTGCCTTGGCCTCTGAAAGTGCTGGGATTACAAGCATAAGTCACCATACCTGGCCTGTTACTACTGTCTTACACACCATGAACGATATTCCTTTCTTTAGTTTTTTATCACCAATGAGTTAAACTCATCTCTCTTCTGATGATTCAGGGTCCAAGAAGGTATTAGGGGAGAGGGTAGTGAGAAGTTGAACTGAACTCTGTTCTTAGGAATGTTAAGTGTTTTAACAGCAGCCTGCTAGAAAAGTCCTCATTTCATAGTTTATTTTTCCCTTTGTCATGGAATTCAGCCACTTCACTGTTTCCTTCTCAGATTCTAAGAATTTTTCTTTTGAGGCTACTAATGTCATTAGAATATCCCCAGAGTTTTGGTATGCTTTTTTTTTTTTTTTTTTTTTGAGATGAAGTCTTGCTCTGTCGCCCAGGCTGGAGTGCAGTGGCCAGATCTCAGCTCACTGCAAGCTCCGCCCCCCGGGTTTACGCCATTCTCCTGCCTCAGCCTCCCGAGTAGCTGGGACTACAGGCGCCCACCACCTTGCCCGGCTAGTTTTTTTTTTGTATTTTTTAGTAGAGATGGAGTTTCACTGTGTTAGCCAGGATGGTCTCGATCACCTGACCTTGCGATCCGCCCGTCTCGGCCTCCCAAAGTGCTGGGATTTTTTTTTTTTCCTTGAAGGACTTCTTGATATTTATATATTTCAGACAAAGCTGAACTTTGAGAAAGTTGTTAGTAGAATCTTTTCAGACCTAAAGATGCCTTAAGTTTAAAGGTTTAGGTTTGGTTAAAATGAAGTTGTCCTATATTTTATTAAGACTGTATCTTGACTTCATTTAAAGCAAAAACAAACAAAAATCATTGTACAGTGCTTTCAGCTTCATGGAGACTTATATTAAATGAACACATGCCAGTGTATAGCTGGACTGTCAGCAGCTTTGGGAAAACAGCAAACATTCAAGGATGGCTAGAAATAAGTCCGTGTACCAGGCTGACATTTTCCTTTGAAGAAACCTTTTAGTCAGTATTTGATGTCCTGTAGATTTGGGGAAGGAAGATAAATAAATGTGTTTGCAGTTGTTCTTGGCTGAGAGAAGCTGAGTTTACTTAAGTTTCCATAAGAAATTAATTACAACCAAAGGAAATGAAACAAAAACCTAGGGAATGGAGATCATAGATGAAGATCCCTCTGCAAATTGAGATGGGTTCTAGGTTTGACTTCTTTGTAGTGGAAATAAAATGCAGCTGAATGAGCTCTGATTTTTGCTGAATACAAGATACCTTCAGATTTAATAAGTGGGAAAATGATGTGTACTGAGAAGCTTGGAAATTCTCTGATGACCTTTTATGTTATTTTAGGTCATTTAAGGTCACAAAAGTCCTACAAATGCCCTGTTGGATCAGATTAAAGAACTGCCCATCCTAGTTTCTGCTTCTGGCAGATATCAGAGAATATATTTTTGACAAAGTCATTCATAGAATTTCTAGCTGTACTTCTTTTTTTTTTGAGACAGAGTCTTGTTCTCTTGCCCAGGCTGGAGTGCAAGTGCAGTGGTGCGATCTCAGTTCACTGCAACCTCCCCCTTCTGGGTTCAAGCTATTCTCCTGCCTCAGTCTCCCAAGTAGCTGGGATTACAAGCATGTGCCACCACACCTAGCTAATTTGTTTGTGTTTTTAATAGAGGCTGTTCTTGAACTCCTGACCTCAAGTGATCTGCCTGCGTCGGCCTTCCAAAGTGCTGGGATTATAGGCATGAGCCACAGCACCTGGCCATCTAGCTATACTTCTTGAATATCAGTTAGATACGGACCCTAGATACCATTATTTCTCCACATCCACATGTTGTAGATCTATGATCAGGATCCAATTCATTCAGATTCCCCAGGACTTCTTGTTAAAGCAGTACTTACTTTTCTTCCCTCCAAAGCTCACTTTCAGACTTCTATAGGTAGCCCATTTACCTTCATTCCAACTCTCTTGACCCTTCTTTCTTTTAACATTTGAATTCTATTCCATCTCTGTCTTAATCCTTCTGTTCTGAAGAGGCCTGAGTCTTGCATGGAAGGCCAAGACTCAATGCTTGATTATTTTAGTACACCTCTCATGTATCTTATTGGAGATACATTATATATATATATATAAAATCAATGATATCTTGGATAAGATGTCCCAGTTAATCTCAGGTGCTCTTTGGTTTTGCCCAAGTCTTGAATCGTGATTTCAAGTTTGCTTCCAAAACTTATTTTGACGATTCTGTGTGGGGGTTTTTTTTTTTTTTTTGAGACAGAGTTTGGCTATTGTTGCCCAAGTTGGAGTGCAGTGGCACGATCTCGACTCACCGCAACCTCCACCTTCTGAGTTCAAGCAATTCTTCTGCCTCAGCCTCCTGGTAGCTGGGATTTCAGGCATGGCCACCATGCCTGGCTAATTTTTTTTGTATTTTTAGTGGAGACAGGGTTTCTCCATGTTGGTCCGGGTTAGCCTCGAACTACTGACCTCAGGTGATCCGCCTGCCTCGGCCTCGCAAAGTGCTGGGATTACAGGCGTGAGCCACTGTGCCCGGCCTATGTGGGTTTTTTTGTTGCTGTTGTTGTTGTTGTTTTCTTTTGGGTAGCAACAACTCCAACCATTTATTCATTGAGTGGATACAGGTTCTGTATCAGGCATTGGAGATACAAAATGCATCAAAAGTATTCTGGGTTGTTGAGAAGCTCACAGACTAAATGAGACACGTAAGCAAAAATAAAATACTCTTTTGTGCTTTCTAGAATAGAGATATTCATTTATCCATCCACTGATTCATTGAAAACCATTTATTTTGTGCCTACATTTACCCAGAGAGACTGAAGCATTAAAAATGAGTGCCATGAAATTTTCTAGATGCTATGATAGGAATCAGTAGCATTGGTTTAACCTGAGGAGGCATAGCAGGGAATGAGGGAAATGTTTAGGGAACTCCTCATAAAGATAAGACTTTTAACATACTTACGTAGTGTATTACTCTCTTTTCATGCTGCTGATAAAGACATACCCGAGACTGGGAAGAAAAAGAGGTTTATTTGGACTTAACAGTTCCCCATGGCTGGGGAGGTCTCATAATCATGGGGGTAGGTGAAAGGCACTTCTTATGTGGCGGCAGCAAGAGAGAATGAGGAAGAAGTGAAAGCAGAAACCCCTCATGAACCCATCAGATCTCGTGACACTTATTCACTATCACAACAATAGCCTGGAAAAGACTGGTCCCCATGATTCAATTACCTCCCCCTGGGTTCCTCCCACACCGCATGGGAATTCTGGGAGAGACAATTCAGGTTGAGATTTGAATGAGAATACAGCCAAACCATGTCACATAGCATGTTGTGTGTTTGGTCCTGTTTTAAACACTTTACGAAGATGAATTCATTGAATCTGCGTAAGAAAACTATGAAGTACCTACAATTATGATCCCCATACACAGAAGACCAAGGCACAGAAAGGTTAGATAACTTGCCTAGGGTTATGTAGCTAGTAAGGGCAGAACTGGGAGTTGAACCCAGGTCATTTGGCTCTAGAATTAGAGATGATTCTTGAATGAGGTTTTTTTTTTTTTTTGAGACAGAGTTTCACTCTTGGCACCCAGGCTAGAGTGCGGTGGCGTGATCTCAGCTCACTGTCACTGCAATCTCCGCCTCCCGGTTCAAGCGATTCTCCTGCCTCAGCCTCCCGCGTAGCTGGGATTACAGGCGTGCGGCACCACACCCGGCTAATTTTGTATTTTTTGTAGAGACGGGTTTTCTCCATGTTGGTCAGGCTGGTCTCGAACTCCCAACCTCAGGTGATCTGCCCTCCTCGGCCTCCCAAAGTGCTGGGATTACAGGTGTGAGCCACTACGCCTGGCTTGAATGAGTCTTAAATGAGATCCAGAGATATGAAAAGCAGGTAGTTAGTTGCCATTTGGGGAGGGATTCTGGAACCTAGAGAGAGATGAGTCTGAAGAGGCAAGAAGAAACCAGAGAGCAAGGACTTTATCTCATGGGCAAAGCATATAATTTATAGAAAGCAGAGACAAGTGGAAGCTAAAAAAGAAGAAAAAAGTCACGGCTGGGTGCAGTGGCTCACGCCTGTAATCCCAGCACTTTGGGAGGCTGAGGTGGGCAGATCACTTGAGGTCAGGAGTTCGAGACCAGCCTGGTCAACATGGTGAAACCCCGTCTCTGCTAAAAATACAAAAATTAGCCAGGCATGGTGACGGGTGCCTGTAATCCCAGTTACTCTAGAGGCTGAGGCATAAGAATCACTTGAACCTGGGAGGCGGAGGTTGCAGTGAGCCGAGATTATGGCACTGCACTCCAACCTGGGTCATAGAGCGAGTCTTAGTCTCAAAAAAACCAATAAAAATAAAAATAAAAATTAGCAGGCTGGGCTTGGTGGCTCACACCTGTAATCCCAGCACTTTGGGAGGCCGAGCTGGGTGAATCACTTACAGTCAGGAGTTTAAGACCAGCCTGGTCAACATGGCTAAACCCCATTTTTACTGAAAATACAAAAAATTAGCTGGGCGTGGTGGTGGGTGCCTATAATCCCAGCTGCTCGGGAGGCTGAGGCAGGAGAATCACTTGAACCCTGGGAGGCGGAGGTTGCAGTAAGCTGAGATCATGCCACTGCACTCCAGCCTGAGTGACAAGAGTGAAATTCTATCTAATAAATAAATAAATAAATAAATAAGTAAGTAAGTAAGTAAGTAAGTAAGTAAATGAAAGAAGAGGTATGGAGACATAGCCAAACACTGCAGAGAGCTCACATGTTTCGTGTCATCTTGTTTTTCCAAATCAGCAATGACAGCAGGATGAGTGGGTCATCTCTAAGGAACGTACATATAAGATTTAACTTCATTCATTGGTTCTGTGTTTGTGGGATTTCTGCTATTTACATTTACTTCACAACATGTGCTCACCCAGAGTGTGCCTTTCATGCCAGGATTTTAGAATTGTACTTGCCTTATTAACACCAATATTATCACAGTCAAAATGGTTATTGCTGCAGCAATCTGTAAGTTCAGGATTTGCATGTTTGTCCAGCATCATCAAGCCTAGTTGACAGGAGAGAAAAGGAGATCCAAGTCTAAGCTTGTTTCACTCTCACTGACAAAAGAAAGGGCTTTTGATTGCTATTTCGTACTTGGTCTTAATACTCAATAGTGGCCGGGCGCGGTGGCTCAAGCCTGTAATCCCAGCACTTTGGGAGGCCGAGACGGGCGGATCACGAGGTCAGGAGATCGAGACCATCCTGGCTAATACGGTGAAACCCCGTCTCTACTAAAAAATACAAAAAACTAGCCGGGCGACGAGGCGGGCGCCTGTAGTCCCAGCTACTCGGGAGGCTGAGGCAGGAGAATGGCGTGAACCCGGGAGGCGGAGCTTGCAGTGAGCTGAGAGCCGGCCACTGCACTCCAGCCTGGGTGGCAGAGCAAGACTCCGTCTCAAAAAAAAAAAAAAAAAAATACTCAATAGTGGATTGGGCCCTGTGCAGAGGCAGTTGTTTCGTTGCTACCAGGTTGATAATCTAGAGCCTGCACATTATGGAAAATAAATTAATCTCCAAGTCTGCCTTCTGCTCAGATGGTAATGCTCTGCTTATTATATCAGTGAGCATTTACTGGAGTGCCTGCTGGGTACCTATTGGTCGCTCTGCTAAGTTCTGGGGAGTTATAGGTGAACAGGACACTCTTCCTGCCCTCAGCTGCTCACACTCATGTGGGGACAACTCACTTGTGTCCAACTCCCTGTACTATAACATGGCATGTGATATTGAACAGGGAGCCCACAGGAGGGGCAGCTAGGGAAGAGGGGTGATCTTTTAGCTAGATTTTTTTTTTCTGACATATAATTAATATACTGTGAAATTCACCATTTTAAAGTAGAAAATTCACCTTTTTTTTGGAGACAGAGTTTCGCTCTGTTGCCCAGGCTGGCGTGCAGTGGTGTGAGCTTGGCTCACTACAACCTCCACTTCCCTGGTTCAAGCAATTCTCCTGCCTCAGCCTCCCAAGTAACTGGGACTATAGGGGCATGCTGCCATGCCTGGCCAATTTTTTGTATTTTAGTAGAGATGGGGTTTCACCATGTTACCCAGGCTGGTCTTCAACTCCTGAACGCAGGCAATTTGCCTGCCTTGACCTCCCAAAGTGCTAGGATTATAGGTGTGAGCCACCACTCCTGGCTGAAAATTCACCATTTTAAAGTAGAAAATGCAGTGGTTTTTAGTAATTCACAAAGTTGTGTAACCATCACCATTATCTATTCCACAATATTTTCTTTACTTTTTCTTATTTTAATTTGAGACATGGTCTCACTCTGTGGTCCAGGCTAGAGTGCAGTGATGTGACCACAGCTCACTGCAGCCCTGACCTCCCAGGCTCAAGCAATCCTCCCACTGCAGCCTCCTGAATAGCTAGGATTAGAGGCGTGTGCCGCTGCACCTGGATAATTTTTAAACTTTTTGTAGAGATGGAGTCCCACTGTGTTGTGCAGGCTGGTCTCAAACTCCTGGGCTCAAGTGATCCTCCTGCCACAGCCTCTTAAAGTGCTGGGATTACAGGCGTGAATCACCATGCTCCGTCCTATTCCAGAATATTTTCATTAACCCCAAAAGAAATTCCAAACCCATTAAGCAATCACTTCTCATTTCTCTCTCTCCCATCCCCTGGCAACCAGTAATCAACCTTTTGACTCTATGGATTTGCCTGTCTCGCATAAATAGAACCATACGATATGTGGCCTCTCATGTCTGGCTTATTTCTCTTAGCATATGTGTTTTCAGGATCCATCCATGTTGTGGCGTGTATCAATACTTCATTCCTTTTTATGGCTAATAATCCATTGTACTATTGTACGTACATACCAGATTTTGTTCATCCATCAGTTGATGGATCTTTGGGTTCAGCTGGACTTTGAATAAATATATTTTTGCACAGCGTAGAAGAGATGTTGTGATTTAGGGCAGAGAAAACACGTCATTTTAAAGTAGCACATATGTTTGTGAGTTTTTTACTGACAGTCTTGCTCAGTTGCCCAGGCTGGAGTACAGGGACACAATAATAGTTCACTGCAGCCTCGATCTCCTGGTCTCAAGTGATCCTCCCACCTCAGCGTCTCCACGCCTGGCTAACTTATTTTTGTTTTTGTTTTTATTTTTTTTAATTTTTGAGACGGAGTCTTGCTCTGTCACCCAGGCTGGAGTGCAGTGGCGTGATCTCGGCTCACTGCAAGCTCCGCCTCCTGGGTTTATGCCATTCTCCTGCCTCGGCCTCCTGAGTAGCTGGGACTACAGGCGCCCGCCACCTCGCCCGGCTAGTTTTTTGTATTTTTAGTAGAGACGGGGTTTCACCGTATTAGCCAGGATGGTCTCGATCTCCTGACCTCGTGATCTGCCCACCTCGGCCTCCCAAAGTGCTGGGATTACAGGCTTGAGCCACTGCGCCCGGCTTGTTTTTGTTTTTAGTAGAGAGGAGGTGTCACTGTGTTGCTCAGGCTTGTAACACATGTTCATGTCAGTACTTACATCTCAGTACTTACTGAATGCCATGCACATTTCAAGTCCTTTACAAATAGTAACTTCCTCAGTCCTCATCACAACCCTACTAGATGTCAAATGAGGCACAAAGAGGTAAAGCAATTTACCCAGGTTGCCAGCCAGCAAGTGGAGAGCCGGAGACCAAATCCAGGCAGTGTGACTTCAGAGTTCATCTCTTAACCACCATGCTGTGCTGCAGAGCAGGGACAGGGGGCCGGGCAGGCCATCTGTGAAACCGTCTAGGTGGGACTAAAGGGCAAGGAGGGTGCAGGAGAGAGCGATGGATGAGGCCAGAGATTGTGTGTCCTCTGCTTTCAGTAGCTGTCCATCTGGAAGATAGATCTGGCCATGTCATTCACCTGTTAAAAACTGCCACTAGTCCCCCGTTTTTCTTTTTTTTTTTCTTACCGAGACCACATTTCCCAGAAGTCCCTTGATTCTCTATAGTAGTTTCCCAGTAACAATCATTTCCCTACTACCTTTTCAATTTCCCCATACCTATATATCACCTACATTATCATTTAATATTTTTCTTTTTTTTTTTTTTTTTTGAGATGATATTTCACTCTGTCACCCAGGCTGGAGTACAGTGACGTGATCTTGGCTCACTGCAACCTCTGCCTCCTGGGTTCTAGAGACTCTCCTACCTCAGCCGCCTGAGTAGCTGGGATTACAGGCATGCACCACCATACCTGGCTAATTTTTTTTTTATTATTATTTAAAGTAGAGACAGGCTTTCACCATGGTGGTCAGGCTGGTCTCAAATTCCCGACCTCAAGTGATCCGCCTTCCTCGGCCTCCCAAAATGCTGAGTAATATTTTTCTTCTTTTTTTTTTTTTTAGTAGAGACGAGGTTTCACCATGTGAGCCAGGATGGTCTCGATCTCCTGACCTCGTGATCCACCTGTCTCGGCCTCCCAAAGTGCTGGGATTGCAGGCTTGAGCCACCGCGCCCGGCCTTATTTTTCTTTAAATCAACTCACTTTTGTTTTACTAAAATACTTTTACTTAAAGTGGAACTTTATCTCATTTCTTAAATGGAAAATGGAAAACCAGTTTTTTTTTTTTTTGAGATGGAGTCTTGCTCCCATTGCACAGGCTGGAGTGCAGTGGCGTGATCTCGGCTCACTGCAACCTCCATCTCTTGGGTTCAAGCAATTCTCCTTCCTCAGCCTCCAGAGTAGCTGGGATTACAGTAGCTGGCCACCTCACCGGGCTAATTTTTGTATTTTTAGTAGAGACAGGGTTTCGCTATGTTGGCCAGATTGGTCTCGAACTCCTAACATCAAGTGATCTGCCTGCCTCGGCCTCTCAAAGTGCTAAGATTACAGGCGTGAGCCACCGTGCCCGGCGGAAAACCAGTATTTTTCTAATATGCATGTAAATTATCCAAACCTTGAAAATGAAATGCCTCCACTCATTTGCCACCTAAAAGCAGCAGTGTGTGTTATACATATGGAGAAATCAGGGCTTACAGAGTGAGGTTTGAACACTGTGCTGGGCCCTTCAAAACTCGGGTTCAGTCTATGCTGCAGTCCCAGAGCTGGCTCATGCACTTTTGTAAGAGCCATGTGGTGGGCCGGGCACAGTGGCTCACCCCTGTAATCCCAGCACTTTGGGAGGCCGAGGCGGGCGGATCACCTGAGGTCAGGAGTTGAAGACCAGCCTGGCCAATATGGTGAAATCCTGTCTCTACTAAAAATACAAAAAAATTAGCTGGGTGTGGTTGCAGGTGCCTGTAATCCCAGCTACTTGGGAGTCTGAGGCAGGAGAATTCACTTGAACCCGGGAGGCGGAGGTTGCAGTGAGCCGAGATCACGCCACTGCACTCCAGTCGGGACAACAAGAGTGAAACTCCTTCTCAACAAAAACAACAACAACAACAACAAGACCAGGCGCGGTGGCTCACGTCTGTAATCCCACCACTTTGGGAGGCCGAGTTGGGCAGATCACGAGGTCAGGAGTTTGAGACCAGCCTGGCCAATATGGTGAAACCGTGTCTCCACTAAAAATACAAAAATTAGTCAGGCATGGTGGTGTGCGCCTGTAGTCCCAGCTACTCAGGAGGCTGAGGCAGGAGAATAGCTTGAACTCAGTAGGCGGAGTTGCAATGAGCTGAGATTGCACCACTGTACTCTAGCCTGGGCAACAGAGCGAGACTCCATCTCAAAAGAAAAAAAAAAAAGAGCCATGTGGCAATCATGTGAAATGTGTCTCTTTCGCCCCTGGACTGGACTCATCGTGCTTATTTTTATTTTTTAGTTTTTAGAGAGACAAGGTCTTGCTTTGTTGTCCAGGCTGGAGTACAGTGGCGCAATCACGATTCACTGCAGCCTTTAACTCCCAGGCTCAAGCGATCCTCCCTCCTCAGCCTCCCAAGTAGCTGGGGCTATAGGCAGGTACCACCATTCCTGGCTAATTTTTAAAACGATTTTTTAGAGATGGGATTTTGCTATGTTGCCCAGGCTGGTCTTGAACTCCTGGCTTCAAGGGATCCTCCTGCCTTAGCCTCCCAAAGTGTTGGGATTACAGGTGTGAGCCTCTGCACCCAACCCATCATGCTTTTTCATTGCAGCACGTTGTTACTCTGCCTTTCCTCCTCTCCATCTATCCTTTCCTAGGACCAGCTCAAATAACTTGTCTTAAAGTGTCTCAGATCATCTGGATCCCTCCAGAACTTGGCGTTGCCAGGTCCTATGTAAAATTACAGACACTTGTTTAGTTTGTCCTTACCAGACTGTGAGGTGTCTCAAGGCTGAGGATATTGTTTGTTGAATGGATAAATGGTTGGTTAGGGCCAAAAGGTGAAGACCTTGAATGTGATGGTAAGTGTAATGGATTGCAGCATTCCCAAAACTTGTTTTGAAATGAACAACATGATCACTGCTGTTTTTCACTAAGCTGGGTGTGGTTAGTTATGTAGAGACTGAATGAAGGAATGAGATCCTGGAGTCAGAGACAGGAACATAAAATCAGCACTGATTGAAATGCCTGGTGCCAGCTGGGAGCGATGGCTCACGCCTGTAATCCCAGAATTTTGGGAGGCCAAGGCAGGTGGATTGCTTGAGCTCAGGAGTTCGAGACCAGCCTGGGCAACATGGTGAAACCCTGTCTCTACAAAAAAATACAAAAAATTAGCCGGGTGTGGTGGCGTGCTCCTGTAGTCCCAGCTACTTGTGATGCTGAGGTGGGAGTAGCACTTGAGCCAAGGAGGTTGAGGATGCAGTGAGCCAAGGTCATACCATTACACTCAAGCCTGGGTGACAGGATGAGACCCTATCTCAAAAAAAAAAAAGAAAAAGAGAGAGAGGAGAGGATAGGAGAGAAGAGGAGGGGAGGATAAAAGAGAGGAGGAGAGGAGAAGAAGCCTAGTGCCAAAGAGGAGTCACTAAATCTAAAAATATATGTACATTATAACCCAGTGATTCCACTCCTAGGTTATATACTCAACAGAAATTTATACATATGTTTACCAAAAGAAAAGTTTAACAACGCTCTTAACAGCACCATTAAAAATATCCCCATACTGGAAGCAACTCAGATATCCATTCATAGTAGATGAATTAAAAAATTGTGGCGTATTCATTGAATGGGATACTACATAAAATGAGAACAACTATTACTGCATGCAAAAATGTGCTTAAAGCCACAAACTCATGTTCAGTGAAAGAAGCTAATAGAGTGTATCCTGCAAAATCTCTTTTATATAAAGTTCAAAACAGACAAAATGAATCTAGTGTTAGAAGTCAGGAGAGCAGTCAACCTTTGGTGGGCAACGACTATATGTAGGACTTCTGGGGTGCTGGTTATATAAGTACTATCTTCAGTTTGTTAAAGTTCACTGAGGAGTACCCCTTTTGTTTTTGAGACGGAGTCTTGCTCTGTCGCCCAGGCTGGAGTGCAGTGGTGCGATCTCAGCTCACTGCAAGCTCCGCCTCCCGGGTTCATGCCATTCTCCCACCTCAGCCTCTGGAGTAGCTGGGACTACAGGCGCCCGCCACCACTCCTGGCTAATTTTTTGTATTTTTAGTAGGGACGGTGTTTCACCATGTTAGCCAGGATGGTCTTGATCTCCTGACCTCGTGATCCGCCCACCTTGGCCTCTCAAAGTGCTGGGATTACAGGCGTGAGCCACCGTGCCAGGCTGAGGAGTATTCTTTAAAAAAAATTTTTTTTTTAAGATGGGATCTCACTATATTGCTCAGGCCAGCCTTGAACTCCTGGGTTCAAGCAATCACCTGCCTCAGCCTTCAGCCTCCGAAAGTGCTGGGATTACAGACATGGTGAGCGATCATACCTGACCTGGGGTACTCTCTTAACTTGTGAATTTTCTATTTATATATGACACTTCAATGAAAAGTTTATATTTTAAAAAATGGGAAGAAAATAAAAGTGATTTGCAAAAAACTAAAAACTTACCCTGTTTAAGGAAGAAATAAAGAGCTGACTTAATAAATAAAAAAGTAAACAGAGAAATGAACAATGAATCTAAGATTCTGAGCTACTTCTCTCGGTTGCCCATTTGGCTAGTTGTCTTGAGATTTATGATATTCCATTTTTTTTTTTTTTTGAGATGGAGTCTCACTCTGTCGCCAGGCTGGAGTGCAGTGGCACGATCTCGGTTCACTGCAATCTCCACCTCCTGGGTTCAAGTCATTTTCCTGCCTCAGCCTCCTGAGTAGCTGGGACTACAGGCATGCGCCACCATGCCCAGCTAATTTTTGTATTTTTAGTGGAGACAGGGTTTCACCATGTTGGGCAGGATGGTCTTGATCTCTAGACCTCCTGATCTGCCTGCCTCAGCCTCCCAAAGTGCTGGGATTACAGGCATGAGCGACTGTGCCCGGCTGATATTCTATGTTTTGGCCCTAAAAGTAATAACTACTAACAATTGCATTTTGTTTTATAACATCCAAACCATATGGAGTCATTCTATTTCCTCTTTAGAACATCTCTATGAGGTTCATTAATTATTCCCAGTCTCTGTAGGAGAAAAATGGAAGGTCCAGTGAGATATCTTTTTTTGTGTGTGTGATGGAGTCTTGCTCTGTCACCCAGGCTGGAATGCAGAGGTGCAGTGGTGCAATTTCCACTCACTGCAACCTCTACCTCCCGGGCTCGTGATTCTCCTGCCTCAGCCCCTAAGTAGCTGGGATTACAGGTGCACACCACCACACCTGGCTAATTTTTGTATTTTTAGTAGAGACACAGTTTCACCATGTTGGCCAGGCTGGTTTCAAACTCCTAACCTCAAGCTATCCACCCATATCGGCCTCCCAAAGTGTTGGGGTTACAGGCGTGAGCCACCGCGCCCGGCCCAGAGAGATTTCTTAATTTCCTCTTAAGTTGAAGGACTAGTAAGTGACTGAACTGAAACAATTTCCTTTAAGTCCTGTTCTTTTCACCACAACTTGGGGCCATCTGGGGTTGGCAGTTGTACCCGGACTCGTAGTTTCCAGGAACAGAGCAGAGGAAGGAGGCCAGTGCAGGAAGAGTGGCAAACAGTCTACATGATAAATCCACAATGGAAGACTTGTAACCAATTATGTCAAGCCGACAAACAAGCAAGCGATGCTTTTTGGCATGCCAGTTTAAATCCATTATTCTTTTGCTGCTTTTCTGCTTAAATAATTAAGGCTCTTAAGTACAAATTAACCTCAAGCTAACAAAAAGAGAATGCCATTGAGTTGATTGAGTTGTCATTGAAATCTTTTCCGTTGCTTTCAGTTAGTTTTCTGTACAGGTGAACTTTCCATGAGTGGTCGTGGAATGATCCAGCATGTTTTTATCTGGACAGGGCCAGCGGAGCTTTCTGATTTGACATCCCATCCAATGCAGAAATGCCTTTCCAACGTTAGCGATAGTCATGATCTGACAAGCGTGAGAACCAAGACCTTCCCTTGGGCCAGGCACTCATTTATAGTTCTCTGAGATTGCTGTTATCAGTGTCTCTATTTTACAGTTGAGCAAGTAGACTCAGAAAGGCTAAGCAACTTGCCCTAAAACACACAGCTAATTATAGCAAAACAGATCCAGATTCAGGTCTTCCTGACTTGGTATTTGAAGGGTTAAGTTGCTATGCTTCTTCATTGCTTCCATCCTGGCCTTGAATTCCTGGTGATGGTTACGTCATCATTTCCGTGAGGCACTTCAGGCTGTGACTGGAAAACCTTACTAGGAAAATCTTTTTATGTTCTTCTTTTTTTTTTTTTTTTGAGATGGAGTTTCACTCTTGTTGCCCAGGCTAGAGTACAATGGCACGATCTCGGCTCACCGCAAACTCTGCCTCCCGAGTTCAAGCGATTCTTCTCCCTCAGCCTCCCGAGTAGCTGAGATTACAGGTGTCCGCCACCACGCCTGGCTAATTATATATTTTCATTAGAGACAGGTTTCTCTGTGTTGGTTAGGCTGGTCTTGAACTCCTGACCTCAGGTGATCAGCCCGCCTTGGGCTCCCAAAGTGCTAGGATTATAGGCATGAGCCACTGTGCTTGGCCTTGTAATCTTGTTTCTTGTAACTTTCATCTATAAAGCCTACTTCTGCCTTCAAGAATAATATCAATTAAGATCCCTCCTTTAGGCCAGTTGTGGTAGCTCATACCTATAACCCCAACACTTTTGGAGGCAGAGACAGGAGGATTGCTTGAGACCACACATTCGAGACCAGCCTGGTCACCATAGCAACACCTTGTCTCTCCAAAAAAAAAAAAAATATATATATATATAAATTAGCCAGGTATTATGGCTGTAGTCCTAGCTACTCAGGTGGCTGAGGTGGGAGGATCACTTTGAGCCCAGAAGGTCAAGGCTGCAGTGAGCTATGATGGCGCCAGTGGACTCCAGCCTGGACAACAGAGTGAGGCCTTGTCTCAGGAAAAGAAAAAAAAAAAAAAAATTCCTCCTTTGGGATGGGAAAGGCACTCTTCCAAAAATTTAAAGTGCAAGAGTATATTAGTCTGTAGTTTCTAGAATGATGCCAAGGGCTCAGTTATCTCTTGGTGTACAGCAAACCACCCTATATTCACTGAGTGCCTATGTCTCATGATTTGGACCAGATTTGGGCAGGGCTTAGCTGGGAGAGTCTGCTATATGTGCATTACCTGGGGTTAGTTGGTAGTATTCAACTTATGGCTGGTCTGGCTTGAGGATTTTTTAAAAAAATTCATTTCTGTATTCTCATCTGAAGGCTTGATGATTTAAGATGGCTTTGCTCACATGCCTGTCACCTTGGCAGGAACATTTCAGGGCCTCTCCATAAGACCTCTCCTGCAGGGTAGTTGGACTTCTTACATTTCAGCGAAGTGTCCCAAGTATGAGTGTCCCAAGAGATAGGACAGCAAAGCTACCAGGCCTGGGTTTGGAAGCTGGAACAGTGTCACTTCTGGGTTGAAGCAGGCACAGAGCCCACTCAGGTTCAAGTGGAGAAAGTGTGGTTCCCACTTCTCAATGAGAGGAGTGACAGAGAGTTTACAGACATTTTTAATCCGCCACACTAGGGATCAACCTAAATGTGTTTCCGTTTTCCTGGGTTGGGGGTAGTAAGTATCTATGTGGGTTTGAAAGGCCTGCTGCACTTATTTTCTCTGTTTTGTGGCATTTGAACTTTAGGGACTTCTCTTTCTTTTTTTCTTTTCTTTTTTTTGAGATGGAGTCTTGTTCTGTCGCCTAGGCTGGAGTCCAGTGGTGTGATCTCAGCCCACTGCAACCTCCGCCTCCCGGGTTCAAGCCATTCTTCTGCCTCATTCTCCTGGGGTTACAAGTGTACACCACCACACCTAGCTAATTTTTATATTTACTTTTAGTAGAGATCAGATTTCATCATGTTGGCCAGGCTGGTCTTGAACTCCTGACCTCAAGTGATCTGCCCACCTTGGCCTCCCAAAGTGCGGGGATTACAGGTGTGAGCCACTATGCCTGGCCAGGGACTTCTCTTTCTAATAATTAGAGAACAGTCTTTACCAGTACTAATTATTTGTTGAAGTCAAGGATGATGAATAAGTTACAGCCCTTTTAGGACAGATTCCTCCTCCCCACCCGCCTCCCCCTTTTTTTTTGTTTTTGATTTTACAAGGATAAAAGACTCTGAGAATTCATTTATGGCTTAAACACATAGGAGCAGAGGACAGATGGACACTATAGAATATAGAATATAGAAACCCTAAATCAAAGGATTTTTTAAAAATAGCTTAATTTATACTCTTACTGTATTACATCATTTTCAGACTTTCATTCCTGCAAAGCATTTGCAGTGTTTTTATTCTTTAAAGCAGCATTTTATTTTTTAAAATTCACCTATTTATTTATTTGTCTCTTATTTTTTTTGAAACAAAGCGGCATTTTAAAGTTCTATGGTTGGGACAGGGCACGGTTGCTCATGCCTGTAATCCCAGCACTTTGGGAGCTTGAGGCGGGCAGATTGCTTAAGCTCAGGAAAGTTTGATACCAGCCTGGGCAACATGGCAAAACCCTATCTCTACAAAACAATATAAAGACTAGCTGGGCATGGTGGTGTGCACCTGTGGTCCCAGCTACTCAGGAGGCTTTGGTGGGAGGATGACTTGAGCCTGGTAGGTGGAGGTTGCAGTGAGCTGAGATCACACAACTGCACTCCAGCCTCGGTGGCAGACTGAGACCCCATCTCTAAATAAATAAATAAATAAATAAATGAAGTTCTGTGATTGGGGTAAATGGTGAATCTCCAGTGTGCGCACTTTATTTTCCATTAGACATTGCGGCAAAATTCAGTAGTCATTCCTCTATGTGTATTAGCAGAAGGAGTTAATTGAAATTGTTTCTAATCTTTTGATCCTTGTCACACTACTCTGCTATGCAATAATACACTAAAGAATTTTCAGAAAGTAAATGTTGGGGACTTAATATAGCTCCCTGCCTTAAAAAGATTCCATTTTGTGGAGTTAGGCTAGCAGTTGGTATGCTAAATTGACCAAAAGATCTTGTTTTAGAAAACAGAAAATGCTTTAATGCAGAAATGAAATCAAGAGACTTAAGATTAGAGATGTGAATACATTTTTGCCAGTGCCTTTGCCCCTTCTGGCCTGATCCTCAGGAAAATCTTTCATGGTGATTCAAAAACTGAAATAAGAGCCTTTTCCTGGGCAGGTGCTGTTGTTTGTTTGCTTATTTATTTAATGTTTTTTACTAACATAATCATTTCTGCAAAAAAACGGTAATGAACTTGGGCACATTTATGTGCATTGTTTTATTTTAAATTTCTAGTTTATCAAATTATTTCAATAAGTATTCATTTAAATGAATACATATTTAATACCTATATATATATATATATATCTCTGTCACCCAGGCTGGAGTGCAGTGGCGTGATCTCACCTCACTGCAACCTCCATCTCCTGGGTTCAAGCCATTCTCCTGCCTCAGCCTCTGGAGTAGCTGGGACTACAGGTGCCTGCCACCATGCCCGGCTAATTTTTGTATTTTTAGTAGAGATGGGGTTTTGCCATGTTGGCCAGGCTCCAGGCTGGTCTCATGCTCCTGAGATCCACTTACCTCGGCCTCCCAAAGTATTGGGATTACAGGTGTGAGCCACTGCTCTCAGCCTATAAATATTTATTTATTGATAAACTAAAACTATTTTTTTTTTTTTTGAGATGGAGTCTCGCTCTGTCACCTAAGCTGGAGTGCAGTGGCGTGATCTCGGCTCACAGCAACCTCCATCTCCTGGGTTCAAGTGATTTTCCTGCCTCAGTCTCCTGAGTAGCTGGGACTACAGGCGCATACTACCATGGCTGGCTAATGTTTTGTGTTTTTAGTAGAGATGGGGTTTCACCATGTTACCCAGGATGGTGTCGATCTCCTGACCTCATGATCTGCCTGCCTCAGCCTCCCAAGGTGCTGGGATTACAGGCCATTGCGCCCAGCCAATAAACCAAAACTTTAAATACTTTGATATTTAAAGATTTGTTTTATTTCTGACCTACTGAAAGGTACAACAAGCACCTCTGTATCTGGGACCAATGTGAGGAATAAACCACTGGAGAGAGAATTGAGACCCCTCGTGCCCCTCACCTTGATTCTCTTTCTCTCTTCTCAGGGGTGGCCACTCCCCTGAATGCGGTGATTTTCCTTCCCAGGGGCGTCCTTTTCCTGTGCTACATAGGCTGTGTGTGCATACACAAGGTGTGGGGCTTTGCATGCTTAATGTTTAGGGAGAAAGATTAAAAGAAGAATAATCTTTTGGGCCAATTGGGACATTATATGAAAGTCAAATTTCATCATCCATAAATACAATTTTATTGGAACACAGTGTAAAGACCTATTTATGACTGTTGCTTGACATGGCGGAATTGAGTAGTAGCCACTCAAACTGTATGGCTCAGAAAGTCTAAAATTTTTCCTGTCTGACCCTTTACAAAATGGTTGCTAACCTCTTGTATAGCATGGGCACACACACTACACTGAGTAAGTAATCTGGCTAGAGAAAGAGCAATATATAGGTACCTGTGCCTGCACCAGGAAGTGAACAAAAGACCTTTTTCTGCCCTTTAACCTAAGAATTCTCCTGTCCTTTTCTCTTGTCTCAGGAGATCAGGAATGATCCACCTTTCTCCTCCCAACCTCTGTCCACGGAATGATGTTATCTTACTCCTCTGCTTTAAGCTTCTTTCCTCTTGCTCTCTCTTTTTCCACCCTCATGTCGACAGACCCAGCAAATTCCATTTGTCCTGTGACAGAAAGAACAGCTCCAAGGATAGTCACCTCCCTGCTCCTGAAAGTTCTCAGCTTAGCAGCATGCTTTGCCCATGCCTCTGATTAGGCACATTGCGTTCCCTTGCAACTTTGCTTGTCTTCTGTGGCTTAGAATGCTGGCTTATTGAACACTGACTGCATGCAGAGAGACTGCGTCCACACTGGCTGCAGATAGATAGGTGAAGGTCAGCAAAAAGCAATTGAGCAAATCATCTCTTTTTTTTTCTTCTTCTTTTTTTTTGGCGGTGGGGACGAAGTCTCTGTTGCCCAGCCTGGAGAGTAGTGATGCGATCTCGGTTCACTGCAAGGTCCGCCTCCTGGGTTCAAGCGATTCTCCTGCCTCAGCCTCCCAAGTAGCTGGGATTATAGGCGCATGCCACCCTGCCTGGCTAATTTTTGTATTTTTAGTAGAGACTAAATATACAAAGGTTTAGAGTTTCGCCATGTTGGCCAGACTGGTCTTGAACTTCTGACCTCAAGTGATCCTCCTGCCTCAGCCTCCCAAAGTGCTAGGATTACAGGCATGATCCACAGCACCCGGCCTGATCTTTTCAACATAAATGATAAAGAATTGATAAGGCGATTTCCATTTCTTTTGCAAAAACAAATCATAATTCTTCCTTCTATTCTTTCCTTTTCTTTTCTTTTTTTAAGATACTCTTGCTCTGTCACCCAGGCTGGAATGCAGTGGTGCAATCTCTGCTTACTGCAACCTTTGCCTCCCGGGTTCAAGCATTCTCCTGCCTCAGCCTCCCGAGTAGCTGGAATTACAGGCACCTGCCGCCATGCCTGGCTATTTTTGTATTTTTGGTAGAGATGGGGTAGTATGTTGGTCAGGCTGGTCTTGAACTCATGACCTCAAGTGATCTGCCTGCCTCAGCTTCCCAAAGTGCTGGAAATACAAGCATGCGCCACTGCGCCCAGCCCTTCCTCGTTCCTTTAATGATGGCTATTCCCCCTTCCCAAGCCAGAATTATGGAGATAATTGTCTCAACTGATTATTTCCTCTTCCAAGAAAAGCTGAAGAATGCATGGTGTTAAGCATGTGGAGTGCTTGATAGTGTAGTGGTAAGGTTCAAGAGCTTTGAAGCCAAGCAGTTCATCTGTTAGCTATGAGACCTTGGAGCTCTCTTAGCAAAGAAGAGAGGAATGGCTATTGCATGGCAATCTGTGGTATCTGCCAAAAAAGATAGAATACAAAGATTAATCATACAGTAATACTCAGTCTTCAACCTCGAGGTGCTCTTAAAGGAGCCTGTGAAATAAAATAATAAAACACAGAAAATGATAAGTAAAAAATCTAGGTAAAAAATCAAGATAGAGAGTGATATTATTTACAAAAGAGATACAGAAAGAGATTGGAGTGGAAAGGAGGGAGACAAGCGGGAGGGCTTTTTGAAGGAGTTGGCAGGGAGAAACAAGGATTTGGGTCCATGGAGTTCAGAGCAAGAATATTCTGGGCTATGAGGATAGCATGAGCAAAGGCATTGAGACTGATATATCAGGTTGCATATAGGGAACAGAGACAAGAGAATGTCTCAGTTTGACCACGAGTGAAGTGAAATAGAGGGAGAGAAGAGAATATAGGGTTGAGGTCTGGTTAGGTGAGGCCCTGAATGTCATGCAGAGGAGTTCAGTAGCTGTGACAGTTTATATGCTCCTACCAGTAAAACGTGTAGCCATATAATGAGAGCTTTCGAGACCAAGCTGTGTCGTCAATTCTGGAAGACTGTCGTACCAGAAGACCTTGACTTTTCCTATCTTGGTCCAATGTCACTCCTTGCAGATTTGCTATCTCAGTACAAAAGATGTGAAAGACACTAGAACATGCTGTTTTACAAAACATCTCAGAAAGAGCCAGTCTGAGAAGCAGTGTGCAATGACCTCATGTGTGTACCCTCAGATCAAGAGAAATATTCCTGACCATAGCAGAATATGCTCTCTGTTGTCTTTCTTATTCCTATACAGTTCTGGTGGAGGAAACAGGCCAGTGTGGAGATTTTCATATTTGAAGTGGGTGGAAGTGGAGGTAGGGGTGGAGAAGAGAAAAATGATTTTCTTTTCTTTCTTTCTTTTTTGTTTGTTTTTTTGAGACAGAGTCTTGCTCTGTTGCCCAGGCTGGAGTGCAATGGTGCAATCTCAGATCACTGCAACCTCCGCCTCCTGGGTTCAAGCAATTCTCCTGCCTCTCAGCCTCCTGAGTAGCTGGGATTACAGGCATCCGCCACCACGTCCGGCTAATTCTTGTATTTTTAATAGAGACGGGGTTTCGCCATGTTGCTCAGGCTGGTCTTTAACTTCTGACCTCGGGTGATCCACCTGCCTCGGCCTCCCAAGAAAAATGATTTTCTAAGCGATTCCTTTGGTAGGGATGTATAGGTATATCAGTGTTTCAGGTATTTCTAAAGCGGTCTTCCAGGGGCCTCCCTACTGAAGGTATTATTCAGTGCTTTCATTGTTAAAGTTGGTTCCTTGAATACAAAATTATTTAATGTTTTTATAAAAATGTATGTCCCAAATTGTTTGCCTTGATTCTAAATTGGATGAGGACGCTAGTAAACCTAACTAAGGTTCAGATGTCATTTCAGTTTTACAAGAAGAAATAGGGGGTTGAGTGCCGTGGCTCACACCTGTAATCCTATCACTGGGAGACCAAGGTGGGCGGATTGCCTGAGCTCAGGAGTTTGAGACCGGCCTGAGCAACATAAGGCCCTGTCTCTACAAAAAATACAAAAATTGGCCGGGCGCAGTGGCTCATGCCTGTAATCCCAGCACTCGGGGAGGCCGAGGTGGGCGGATCACCTGAAGTCGGGAGTTCGAGACCAGCTGACCAACATGGAGAAACCCTGTCTCTACTAAAAATACAAAATTCAGTGTGCATGGTGGTGCATGCCTGTAATCCTAGCACTTGGGAGGCTGAGGCAGGAGAATCACTTGAACCCAGGAGGTAGAGGTTGCGGTGAGCTGACATCATGCCATTGCACTCCAGCCTGGGCAACAAGAGCAAAACTCCATCTAAAAAAAAAAAAAAAAGATTAAGCCAGGTGGATGCCTGTGGTCCCAGCTACTAAGGGGGCTGAGGTGGGAGGACTGCTTGAGTCCAGGATTTTGAGGCTGCAGTGAGCTATGATTGTACCACTGTACTCTAGCCTGGGTGACCCAGTAAGACCTGTCTCAAAAAAAAAAAAAAAAGAAAAGAAAAGAAAAACTAAGTGTAATACCAGGTGGTGTAAATAAGAGGAAAATCGGTTAATGATTGCAAATGGATGATTCCCCTGTACTCTACTTTGATGCTAGCTTTGCAGTACAGGTCAAAGATTATGCATTTGAAATCTGAATGGGAAATGGTGGACTTCTGGAAATGGAGAGACTCTTATTATAAATGAGCATAGCATTATTTTATTTATGAACAAGCATTTTTTCCTCAGATGTAAAGCATTATTTTGGGAAGTGATGCTCTCTCATATTACCTTGGTGAAGCTCTCCTAGGCATCCAAAGTATATATTAACTTTGAGAGGTTCCATTTTCACAGAAATTTACCTCCCACCAAATTCTTGCTAGTTCCTGAGCATTACATGCTCTTTCTGCCATATGTCTTCACTTGTACATGTCCTGTGCCCTCTCTAAAAGGCTAGAGAACTCCACTCCAGTGTTGCCGCTCTGGGGAGCCCTTGTCTCAGGTAGCACCTATTACTCATTAGGGTAACTGTGAAATTCTCCCCACATACCTGCTTTTCTTTTTTTCTTTTTCCTTTTGGGATGAAGTCTTGCTCTGTCGCCCAGGCTGGAGTGCAATGGTGCGATCTCAGCTCACTGCAACCTCCACCTCCAAGCAATTCTCCTGCCTCAGCCTCCCGAGTAGCTGGGATTACAGGGGTGTGCCACTGCGCCCAGCTAATTTTGTATTTTTAGTAGAGATGGGGTTTCACCATGTTGGCGAGGCTGGTCTTGAACTCCTGACCTCAAGTAACCCTCCCACTTTGATCTCTCAAAGTGCTGGGATTACAGGTGCAAGCCACCACACCTGGTCACATATCTGATTTTCTTATCCCAGATGTTGTTGCCTTTTTTTAGACCAAAATTTACATTTTAGTCTAAAATTTACATTTAATGTAAAGTTAACTATTTTAAAGTATACAATTCTGTGGCATTTAGTAGATTCACAATATGGTATAACCATCACCTCTACCTACTTCCAACACATTTTCATCACCCCCCAAGAAGACCCTTGTCCCTATTTAAGAAGCTGCTCCTTATCCCACCTTCCCCCAGCCCCGTCAACCACTGATTTGCTTTCAGTCTCTATGGATTCACCTATTCTAGATTTTTCATATAAATAGAACCATGCAACAGGGTGCGGTGGCTCACACTTTAATCCTAGCACTTTGGGAGGCCGAGGCAGGTGGATCACCTGAGGTCAGGAGTTCAAGACCAGCCTGGCCAACAGGGGGAAATCCCGACTCTACTAAAAATACAAAACTTAGCCAGGCTTGGTGGCGGGTGCCTGTGGTCCCAGCTACTCAGGAGGCTGAGGCAGGAGAATCACTTGAACCTGGGAGGCGGTTGCAGCGAGCCAAGATTTCACCACTGCACTTCAGCCTGGGTGACAGAGCAAGACTCTGTCTCAAAAGAAAAGGCATCATGCAATATATGGACTGTTATGTCTGGTTTCTTTCACTCAACATGATACACTCACAGTCCATCCATGTTATGGCATGTCCAGCACTTCATTTCTTTAAGACTGAAATATTCCTTTGTAACGGACAATATCACATTTTGTATATATTTATTCACCTGTTGATGGATATTGGGTTGTTCCACCCTTTGGGCTGTTGCTTTTTAAGATGACCACAACAAAGCTAAAAGCTGATCTCTTATTCGCAGTGTCATTCATCAGGTGAGGCAATGTGTCTAAGGCTTGGAGACCAGGGTCCAAGATGAGAGGTTGCAAATAGAGAGTTTACTGGTAATAGGAGGCCCCCAAGATGTTTGTTTGCTCTTCTGTGCACTGTTGTCTTGCCCAATCTTTTTTCTTTTTAAAGAGACAGAGTCTATTCCCCAGGCTGGAGTACAGTGACATGATCATGGCCCACCGTAACCTCAAATTTCTGGGCTCAAGCAATCCTCATGCATCAGCCTCTGGACTCGCTGGGATTATAGGTGTGAGCCACCATGCCCAGCTCCGATCTTTAAAAAGTGAGTCAGTTGACAGCATTTAAAATTTAAGTTGTTACACAGGCACACAGGTGTGCACAAATCTAGATTTCCATCTTGTTACAAAAAAAACTTTCTCAGTACCTGGCCTGTTCCCCGATCTGGCAACTCAGCTAGAATGGAGTGTGGGCTTCTGTCCCTAATGTTTGGGGAAAGCCTTCTCAATTCATCATAGCCCCCAAACCTTGATAAACCTGAAGGTCAGGAAACATTTGAGCTGCTGTTTTATTTTTTCTAATAGGCGTTGAGAGGAAAGTGAAAGATTCTTGGGCTCAGGACTCTATCAAAAGTAGAAAAAAAGAAATGAAAGCCGCCGCCTCTCTCATTGCCTTTGTTGCCCCTCCAGGTACTTATGGTTAGTGTTCTTGATCAGTGTCTTATGTGCTCCTCATGTTCCTAAATACCAGAATTAAAAATAAAAACAGCTTTATTAAGATATTATTCATATGTTGTACAATTCACCTATTTAAATTGTACAGTTCAGACCGGGCGCGGTGACTCACACCTGTAATCCCAGCACTTTGGGAGGCCGAGGCGGGTGGATCACTTGAGGTCAGGAGTTCGAGACCAGTCTAGCCAACATGGTGAAACCCCGTCTGTACTAAAAATACAAAAAAATTATCCAGGCATGGTGGTGCGTGCTTGTAATCCCAGCTACTTAGGAGGCTGAGGCAGGAGAATCACTTGAACCCAGGAGGTAGAGGTTGCAGTGAGCTGAGATTGTGCCAGTGCACTCCAGCCTGGAAAGCAGGCTCTGGGAGACAGAGTGAGACTCCATCTCAAAAAAATAAAAATAAATAAATAAAAACTACATGTACAGTTCAATGGATGCTAGTATATTCACAGGCATGTGCAATCCACACACAGTTTGGGAACATTTCAACAGTCATTTTACACAGTAAGTTTAGAACATCTTAATCACTTCAAAAAGAAACCTTTGGGCCAGGTGCCATGGCTCACACCTATAATCCTAGGACTTTGGGAGGCTGAGGCAGGTGGATCCCTTGAGGTCAGGATTTTGAGACCAGCCTGGCCAGCATGGTGAAACCCCATCTCTACTAAAAATTAAAAAATTAGCTGGGCATGGTGGTACACGCCTGTAATCCCAGCTACTTGGGAGCCTGAGGTGGAAGAATTGCTTGAACCCGGGAGGTGAAGGTTGCAGTGAGTGAGATCATGCTGCTGCACTCCAGCCTGGTGACAGAGGGAGACCCTGTCTCAAAAAAAAAAAAAAAAACCTGTTAGCTATTATTCCTCTATCCTCTTTCCCCTAAAACTTAAGCTATTTCTAATCAAATCCCAGAGTTTTTGATGGCACACAAGAAGGGACTGAAAGAGAATGTAACAGCAAACACGTCAGCCACGGTTCCAGTGCCCCTGTTGCTGAACTATGCCGGTGTCTCTCCTTGTTGCTCCCACTTATTAGCTAATGATGCAGTCTCCTCCCTTGGGGCAGTAAATTCAGGATCTCTCTTTGGAGTCTTCATTATAAGAAAGTAATTTATACTTGTAATGGCTCATTACTATACCCCAAGACTAACCAGGCAGCTATCTCCAACGGGCACCTGAGAAGATGGAGATGGATGTAGCTAAAATAAGTGTGTCTGCTGGATCGAAGTCTAGCTACCACCATACCTTCTAGGCTCTCATCCCAGTCAGTGACCTACTGTGTGAATTTCAGAAATCAAATCTTTTATGCTCTCCATAATTTGGTGTTTTTGAGAGAGTGACATAGCTTGCTCCCCCACCCTAACACTTCTTCCTATGATGGTCTTCCTTTGAGGAAAGGTTCAGTTTGAATTAGACATGTGTAAGGACCTTCCAGGTCCTTGTCATTCTTTTCTTTGAGTGTTCAATTGTGGGACTTTGAATCCTGAAAGGGAAACTGGCCCAGGAGTGATTACCTTGGTTGAGGAGCATTGCATTTTACATGGTAGAGCCCTGGGGAAGCTGGAATGTTCCCCCCAAAGCCTGCTGGACTGACCCCATAGGCAGCTCTGACTTTCTTGTTGGTCTAAGGTTACTGTATTTAGCAAATGAAAATTATTGGTTGCTTATCTGATATCCATATTTTACTGCGTATCCTTTATTTTATGTGGCAACCATCCTTGGCTACACCCCAGTACACGGTGTGGCTTTGTGTTTGCTGTGTGCCACTGGTCCTCTGAATTGCAGGACCCCGTGAACTGGCCAGGCAAAAGAGAGATTCTATCATGTTGCTGACAAACAGAAGAAATGTAGGCTGCAATATTACCCATGGTGTTGTCTGGCCAAGGGCAGCCTGAGGCCCCATTTCAGGGCTGGCTTAGTCCCCCTTGCCTTGAGCAACTCACTATAATTCCTTGGAACTGCAATTTTGTCCTTTTTCCTCCTCTGAAATGAAAACAGTGAAAATACCAGTAACCAGCATGTCAGCATTACTATTTACTTGTCACATTTTCTTAGCAATCCTATTTACCATGGCATCACCTCTCTATCTCAGGTAATTCTTACCTTTGAGGGGTGTTATGAAGCCCATTATATAGACAGAGAAACCAAGGCTCAGGAGGGTTAAGGAAAGTGCTGGAAGGTCTTTCCGTGGTAAGTAAAGGTCTGAGAATTCCCCACCCCATTCCTCCGATGTATTATTTGGTGAAATCAAGTTAAACTCCAGAACATACCCTGAGGGGAAAAGGGTTCTTAGAAGCAGAGGGAAGAGGCAGTTCCACTTATTATGTCTTCATATTTACAGTGTCTTCTTTTTCTCTTTCTGTGTGTTCCTAGCCCTGTCCCTGGCATCGAATGCCTGGCTGCCAGCGCTTCATAAGTGTTTATTGAATGGATAGATGTTTGGAGACTAAGGGAAAGTGAGGGTGGTCAAGGCCTTCTGGTCTCTTTTTAGTGTTAACCCCCATCCTTGCCCACAGTTCCTCCCTGAGCACTACATGTGGCCCCTTAATATGCCCTCCTGACTCAGCAGTGAGGATTTCCCCAGATGCACCCCATTATATTCCCAAATCCTAGCCTCTGTGTCTGTTCAAACTGTTCTTCCGGTTTTCCCCCTGCTTATCTCTAGATGCCTAAATCTTCCTCCTCCTCAGCCCCAGTTCAGAGTCCTGCCTCTTCACAAAGCCCTTTCCACGCACCCCAGGTGGACCCCTCCTCACGGCTCTTCCAGTCCTTCGCCTGTATCACACATTTGAGTATTTAGGGTGGTAGCTGATGCCGGAGCAAGAAGTTCCCTTTAGTAATGTGGATATTACTAAACCCCTCATTTTATAAATGAGAAAACACTAAGCCCCAAGGAAATCACGTGATGTGTCCGAGGTCACGCCGTTGTCTCAAATGCTTGGCAGCTGCCTGCACACAGCTGTTCTGAATCCCCTCCCGCCACTTCATCATGCCACTGTCTTGGATTGACCCACTGTGGCTGTGTGCACTGTCTTCTATAAGGAAACTCCAGAAAACACACTTCATGAAAGTTTGCAATGGAGAGAGGTCACCGGTGGGGTCTTTGCCTTCTTCACTGTGACTCTTGTTTCCGAGGGCCACCTTCTCGTTGGCCAGTGCTCGTCAATTACCACTGCCCCTGCCTACCTGTTTTCAGGAATCCCACTCCCACTTGAAAAGTAGACAGCACCAAGCTGGATCTAGGATGCTTGAGGAAGTGGAATACACCCAGAACGAAATGTGCAATGGCTGCTCTCATTAGCAGGGTGAGGCATTTTCATCTCTGCCTCTACTCTCTCCCTCCCATTTCCCTGCAACAGCGCTTGCCATTAACCCCTTCTTACCCAGGAGCACCCTCCAACATGCCTGCTTTCAAAAAGTCTGACTCTACACCCAGGAGAAAAGCCCCTAACTCTGTTTCTGTTTCCTGGTGGTCAAAGGCATACCTTCCAGACTCTCTCTTTCTCTAGTTTGAGGAACCTCTTCTTTTCAAGGTGTCTGACAGTAGGAATTATCACAATCTTTTGGAAAGACACCTACACCACCTCCATGACTCAACAGAGTTCTTTACCTCAAACCTCAGCAGGATGAACCGATCAGGATCCAATGCAGTTATGCTCACATTCAGCACAGCACAGGAGAGTAAAGTGGGGGTGTGGTGAGGGTGGGGGGATTTATGCTATCTCCCTAACATGTTAATTCTGCAAGAAGTGTATCCCCTCTTATGGATTTCTGCCCTGTGGTGTTTTGCATAGTGCTGGGCATTTAGTAACATTCGGGCTGAGTAGCTTTGAAACCATCAGATGTACTTCAGAGAAGGAGCTTGGTGTAGGGGGAAGAGGCCAGCGATAAAGAGTACCACTTCCAGACTTCCACAGAATGCCCACTCTGCTCTGTTCCCTAGAATGTGTTAATTCATCCATCCATTCAACACATATTTCTATAGTGCTTGCTGTTTGCCAGATATGATATTTGTTGCTGGGCATCAGCAGTGAATGACAGACGCTGCTTGATGGATGACCCATCCCAGTCACATTACTGATAGCAGGGGCATGGTTAATAAACTGTGCTTGATCATGTGCTGAAACACTTCTGTCATGTGGGACTGCTTGGATCTGCTTTGGTTTTGTTGTGAAGTATGGGCGCTAAGACGGGCTTTGCCCTGAAAACTCCCCACCCACCTCACCCATTGTGGTTACTCTGGCTAATCAAGGCTGCTAGCATGAGGCAAGGTAATAATAGGCAGTTATAATGTATGTGCTTTTTCTTTACATAAGACCTTTAAAAGTCAGTTTATTAGAGCCCATTGAAACAACGAGGAATATTTATGGGGCAAGTTCATTGCTTTCTTACCTCTACAATAAAAGTCATAGTTCGTGATTGCAAGCTTGTTCTGGGGCTCTGAAATGGAAGATCCATATGAGTTCGGCTCAAAGGAACTCGATCTCATTTGCCTCTTTTCTTTTTTATTTGGCTCACAAATTCCATTCCATACCCATTTTTTCCCCCTATGCACAGCAAAGTTTTAAAATAAACAGCAGCAACTCTGTTTTCCTAGTTTAACTAACATGGAAACACTTAATCCTCTTAGTTTTCTTAATTTTGCAAACAAGGATTTGTGAGGATAAAACTTTAAGTAGTCCAGTCACATGGACTAGGTATTCATTTAATGACCCCAAGTAAAACCTGTTAGAAAAGCAAAGTAGTGAATTACTAATGTCCCGTAGTCATTTTCTCTGCCTTAGTTTTCAGCCATAGGTTGTGCAACTTTAGTGGAACCTATAGATGTGGTCACTGCACCTCCATTAGTTGGAACAGACTCTTTGTATCACTAGCTAAGACTCCATCAGCTTTCTGATCTTTCCATTTTGAGCATTAGAAAACAAACACACACATACATGATCTATAGCTGTGCCATCCAATATAAGAGCCTCCAGTTACCTGTGGCTCCTGAAATGTGGCTAGCTCAACTGAGCTGAATCTTTTATTTTAATTAATTTAAATTTAAAAACTGAAGCCATGTAAATTATGTTTT
This sequence comes from Trachypithecus francoisi, assembly GCF_009764315.1. Lineage (NCBI taxonomy): Eukaryota > Metazoa > Chordata > Mammalia > Primates > Cercopithecidae > Trachypithecus > Trachypithecus francoisi. The sequence continues at coordinate 40,459,502 of NW_022681454.1, read as the reverse complement.
TGTTAAACACAACTTTATTGGGAAGCTTGTAAGTACATTTGAGGCAACGTGTAGGTGTGTGTGTGTGACATCTACTTTTTTGACTAAATTTTATGCAATACACATGAAGTATTTCTGTTGAAAATCTAGCATCCAAAATGAGATGTGCCGTAAATGTAAAAAGGAATATGAAATATCTCAGTTTAATAGTTTTTTATGCTGATTACATGCGGAAATGACAATGTTTTGGATATGTTGGGTTAAATGAAATATATTATTGGGCCGGGCGCGGTGGCTCAAGCCTGTGATCCCAGCACTTTGGGAGGCCGAGACGGGTGGATCACGAGGTCAGGAGATCGAGACCATGCTGGCTAACACGGTGAAACCCATCTCTACTAAAAAATACAAAAAACTAGCCGGGCGAGGTGGCAGGCGCCTGTAATCCCAGCTACTCGGGAGGCTGAGGCAGGAGAATGGCGTGAACCTGGGAGGCGGAGGTTGCAGTGAGCTGAGATCCGGCCACTGCGCTCCAGCCTGGGCAACAGAGCCAGACTCTGTCTCAAAAAAAAAAAAAAGAATATATTATTAAAATTGTCACCTGTTTTTTATGCTTTTAAAATGTGGCTTCCAGAAAAGTAATCAAATATGTGTCTCCCATTGCATTTCTAATGGACAACACTGGTCTGATGGATTGGAATGGAAGTTTCCATGTCATAGCTCACAGGGTTTTTACCAGCCTGCCTTGGGGGAGTGTTATGATGTGTGACGTGTTCAGTTTAAAACATGAACAACCAGCCCAGCATGGTGGCTCACACCTGTAATCTTAGCACTTTGGGAGGCCAGAGAGAACTGCTTGAGCCCAGTAGATCAAAACCAGCCTGGGCAACATGGTGAAACTCCATCTCTATAAGAAACACAAAAATTAGCTGGGCATGTTGGTGCATGCCTGTAGTCTCAGCTGCTCTGAGGCTGAGGTAGGAGGATCGTTTGAGCCTGGAGGCTGCAGTGAGCCAAGATTGTATCACTGCGCTCCAGCCAGGGTTATAGAGCAAGACCCTGTCTCAAAAAAAATGCAGGGTTTGATGATAGATTTGCATTTTAAACAAATTCTGTGTTATAATAAATCACAAAATATATTTAATAATGCTGCTTTTAAAAATTAATTAATATTTTTTAGAGGCAGGGTCTCACTGCCTTGCCCAGGCTGGTCTTGAACTCCTGAGGCCAGGAGTTGCCTCGGTCTCCCAAATAGCTGGGACTACAGACTTGCACCACCTTGTCCAGCTTCTGTTTCCCTTTTTTTTTTTCTTTTTTGAGATGGAGTCTCGCTCTGTCTCCCAGGCTGGAGTGCAGTGGCACAATCTTGGCTCACTGCAACCTCCACCTCCTGGGTTCAAGTGATTCTCCTGCCTCAGCCTCCTGAGTAGCTGTGACTACAGGGGCGTGCCACCACGCCCGGCTAATTTTTTATATTTTTAGTAGAGACGGGGTTTCACTGTGTTAGCCAGGATGGTCTCGATCTCCTGACCTCGTGATCCACCTGCCTCAGCCTCCCAAAGTGCCGGGATTACAGGCGTGAGCCACCACGCCTGGCCCTGTTTCTTTTTAAAGCTCGTCAAACTCAGAGGGTCTTTAATACTTTTTTTTAAAGTAAACCACATCACATATTTAATTCTCCTTATCAGCGGAAAGGCTCACAAACTAAACTTTGATTTTTAAACAATTTCACTGATTGGCCGGGCGCAGTGGCTCACACCTGTAATTCCAGCACTTTGGAAGGCCGAGGTGGGCGGATCACGAGTTCAGGAGATCGAGACCATCCTGACTAACACAGTGAAACCCTGCCTCTACTAAAAATACAAAAAATTAGCCGGGCATGGTGGCAGACGCCTGTAGTCCCAGCTACTGGGGAGGCTGAGGCAGGAGAATGGTGTGAACCCAGGAGGCGGAGCTTGCGGTGAGCCCAGATTGCGCCACTGCACTCCACCCTGGGCGACAGGGCGAGACTCCATCTCAAAAAAACAAAACAAAACAAAAAAAATTCCGCTGATTAAAAGGATCATTCACAGTATGGTTTAATGAATGAAATTATAAATAGCTTTATGTAGCAATTAAATAATATTTTATGCTATAAGCACCATGGCAATTGTGGTTAAAAGCTCAGGTGTTAGAGTTCCACACACCTGGGCTTGATTCCATATCTGCCATTTCCTAGTGGTTTGTTCTTGGACTAATATTTTACATTTGCTGAGCCTTGGTAACCTCGTCTATGAAATGGGACAGTGGTAGTCCCTACCTTATAGAAAAGATATAGCTCATGTAAAATGCCTGGCATGTGGAAAGCACTCAGTTGTTGGTAATTGTTATTGATTATGCACTTTTTATTGTTGTTATTATTATTGGCATTATAAAGTATCCAGCATTGACCTCAAAGGCCCTCTCTGCCATCTCACCATCTGTTGTCTCTGAAGGATTCTGTCAGAGCTGTCATTCACTTGCAAGTTATATTTACTGTCAAAATTATTTGAGCTTGTTCTCCTTGTTTGCTAATCCCAACGATCTGATTTGCTCTTGCCTTTTTTCTTTTCTTTTTTTTCTTTTGAGAAACATTCTCACTCGGTTGCCCAGGCTGGAGTGCAGTGGCGTGATCTCGGCTCACTGCAACCTCCACCTCCCAGGTTCAGGTGATTCTCGTGCCTCAGCCTCCCAAGTAGCTGGTATTACAGGTGTGCACCGCCATGCCTGGCTAATTTTTTTTTTGTATTTTTAGTAAAGACAGGGTGTTAGTAAAGACAGAGGCTGGTTTTGAACTATTGGACTCAAGTGATCTGCCTACCTCAGCCTCCCAGTAAGTGCTGGAATTACAGGTGTGGGCCACCGTGCTTGGCCAGCCTGATCTTGCTTTTGTCTCCCTTTGCTCTTTCTTGTTCTTTATCCCCATTCTGCAGTTAACCCATGACCTCGAAGGTCCTTTTCCCTGTCTTTGCTGTACTTCACACACTCCAGATACCCCACTAGTTTGATTTTTGAGTGTGTAGTGAGCACTTGCTATGTGCTAGGCTGCCTTCAAGGTGCTTATTCACTGGCAGAAGGAGTTTATAAATAAGGCCAATGCAATGTCACAGTTTCCCTGATAGAGTTGGAAGAGAGTACCGCACAGGCAGGGGTGGCAGTGGGACATGGATCCTACCAGGGTGGTGACTAGACTTTGTAGAGGAGGTGACAACTGAATGGTTTTGATGAATGACTAGGCATTGAGAGTAGGGCATAAGGTTGAAGAAGAAACAGGTAGAGGGCTCAGTGCAACACACGAAACAGCCCGGAGCCAGAAGAATGTGTTCAGGAAATGTGAATAGTTTATATGGCATAGTGGGGTCATAGTACGGAAAGATGGCGTTGGAGCAAGGCAGGGAACAGATCCTGGAATGCTTTGTTGACTATTGGTAGTGAGCGACATCATCAGATCCTAGTTTTGTTTGTTTGTTTGTTTATTTTGAGATGGAGTCTTGCTCTATTTCCCAGGCTGGAGTACAGTAGCATAATCTCGGCTCACTGCAACTTCCACCTCTTGGGTTGAAGCGATTCTCCTACCTAAGCCTCCCGAGTAGCGGGATTACAGGCACCCACCACCACACCTGGCTAATTTTTGTATTTTTAGTAAAGTTGGGGTTTCATCATGTTGACCAGGCTGGTCTTGAACTCCTGATCTCAGGTGATCCTCCTGCCTTGGCCTCCCAAAGTGCCGGGATTACAGATGTGAACCACTATGCCTGACCAAGATCCTAGTTTTGGAAAGATTAGTTTGGCAACAAGGACTAGAGTTAGGAATGGCACCTGTTAGTAAGCTATAGTGAGGGTCTGAATGAAGAACTTGAACTAAGACGTAGGCTGCAGGGATAGAAAGAGGGAGATGAGACATGGAGATTCGAGATGGGTTCTGGGAGTGAACTCAGTAAGTCTCAGTGACTGACTGGATGAAGGGAGTGAAGGAGCAGGAGTGAGAGGCGCCAACCGATATTCTGGCGTGGGCACCTGGGGGATGGCAATCCACTTGCTAAGGTGGGTGCAGAGGAGGGGAAGCGGGTTCGAGAAAATGAGGTCAGCATTGGATACGGTGAGCTTGAGGTGCTGCTCACAGAGTTGAGGAGGGAGGTCCAGTTGCTCCTGGGGCTGGCGTTCAGGAGATGACCAGGGCCCCGAGCTCTGCGACCGTGAAAGCTGGTGAGGCTCCCTTTCACTTCTCTTCCCTCTTGCAGGACTGATGCCATACACCTGGGCTGCAGCCGCTCTTCACACGCGCACTCACACACACTGAAGCCTCTCTGGTTATCTATTAAGGCACTTTATGTCCATGGTTTCTGAGCTGTCTTCTGAAGAAGAGATCATTTAATCTCACCTCTTCCCCCACCACCCCCACCTTCTCATCCACTCACAAGTAGATTGTGTCAACCTGGAAGAAGTCTTCCTCCAGGAAACCAAACCAACCATCTCTATGCGATGCTTTTTCATTCTTCATCTTCCCAAGTGTCCCCCTGCAAGCTTAACACTCTCCAATGGCCTCTCCTTTTATTTGTTTGTTTGTTTGTTTATTTATTTATTTTTTGAGACAAGGTCTCGCTCTGTCACCCAGGCCGGAAGCAGTGGTGTGAGCTCAGCTCACTGCAACCTCTGCTTCCTGGACTCAAGGGATCTTCCCATCTCAGCCTCCCAAGTAGCTGGGACTACACAGGCTCATGCCACCATGCTCAGCCAGTTTTTAAATATTTTGTAGAGATGAGGTCTCACTATATTGTCCAAGCTGGTCTCGAACTCCTGAACTCAAGCAACATTCCCACCTCGGCATCCCAAAGTACTGGGATTACAGGCCTGAGCCACCGTGCCCAGCTTTCTCCTTTTATTTAGAATAAAACCTGAGCTCCCTCCTATGGCTCATGAGTTTTTCAGCTCATAACCTCTGGCCACCTCCCAACCTCTGTGCTCCCACCTCTGCCTCCATCACCAGATTCCGGCTACAGACTCTTGTTCCTGGAATTAAGGCAAAAACAAAATAAACAAACCTGTTCCTGCCACGGGGCGTTTGCCCTTGTTTGTGCCTAGATTGCTCTTTCCCTAGATCCTTGCTAGGCTCTCTGTCTCTTTGTTCAACTCTCAGCACACATATCAGAGCGGCCTTCTCTCGCTCACCAATCTCTTTTAGTCTCTATCCCATTCCTCTGCTATATTTACCTCACAGCTTTTACCACTGTCTGAAATTCTGCTGTCTCTGCCTTTATGTATTGTACGTCCTTTCCCATTCATGTGTGAACAGTGGTAGGGATCATTCCTTGATATGTGTGAGCGTTGAGCCTAACTGAATGATATGAAACATGCTCAACAATGAAAGGAAAGAGAACAGGCGGCTGGTGCTGCCAGTGCATGCTGGTGAATGTAGCCTACAGGCGGTCGGCGGGTTGGGGATGATGGTAACCAAATTTCCAGGCCTTTAGACCATCACCGTGCTGTGGTCATCGGGCTTTCTCTTCAGCATCTCTGCTGATTATCTGGCCTTCCCATGTGCCTGAGGTTCCTGATCTGGTGTCCACAATGATCTGAGGACTGATTCGAGGAATTCTTGGAACCCTCAGAGCCAGGAAGAAGAGAGTTTTTAGGTTCCAAATGAGGAAAGTAAACTTTTGTTGTTCAGTTTGATTATCCTTCACAACAAAGAGAAGGTACTAGAAACTTGGAGGAGGGAAATGAGACAGTGGAAAGGATTCAAGCACACAGGTGAGTCACTTGGATTCTAAGAGTAAAAAAAAAAGAAAGTATAAGGAAACACATTTAGAAAATATCCATGAAATGGACTCATTTGACTTTGCTAACTAAACTGAGTTCAATTGAAGGAAAATTTTTTACTGGTGAGAGGCCCAGGATATTTGGCATGTTGGAACTTTGACCGATTCGAATTTATAAATCCTCTAAAAGCAGGCAGGGAGTGGTGGCTCACTCCTGTAATCCCAGCACTTTGGGAGGTCAAGGCAGGAGGATTCCTTGAGCCCAGGATTTCAAGACCAGCCTGGGCAACAAGGCAACAAGACCAACCCTGTCTCTACAAAAATAAAAAAAAAATTAAAAAAATAGCTGGGCATGGTGGTGTGCACCTGTGGTCCCCTCTACACGGGAGGCTGAGGTAGGAGGATCCCTTGAGCCAGGGAGGCAGAGGTGGCAGTGAGCTGTGATTGCGCCACTGCTGTCCAGCCTGGGTGACAGAGTGAGACTTTGTCTCAAAAAAAGAAAAAAAAAAATTACCCTAAAGTGAATTTCTCAATGTAATAACTCCAGCAGAGACTCAAAAATGCTTCAGAACTTGTTGGGAATGTGGATGGACTCATGTATGGAGACGTGCTCTGGTTTGAACCACCTCTGTAAGATGGGTGGTTTCTTCATATCATCTCCCTAAAATAGGTAATCTAGTTCCCACTTAAGTCAGATCTTATTTTTTATAATTTTAATACTTTTTAAATAATTACCCTTAAAGTTATAAATAGAGTTTTACCTAGAGAATCTGAACTAGTCACTCCCATCTAATTTTTTCTTTGCTATTGCATTTTTATTTTTTTTTTTTCATGAGATGGAGTCTCGCTGTGTCACCCAGGCTGGAGTATAGTGGCGTGATCTTGGCTCAATGCAACCTTCACCTCCCGGGTTCAAGTGATTCTCCTACCTCAGCCTCCCGAGTAGCTGGGACTACAGGTGCGTGCCACCATGCCCAACTAATTTTTTGTATTTTTAATAGAGATGGGGTTTCACTGTGTTAGCCAGGATGGTTTCAGTCTCCTGACCTCATGATCAGCCAGCCTTGGCCTCCCAAAGTGCTGGGATTACAGGCGTGAGCCACCATGCCTGGCTGCATTTTTTTTTTTTTTTTTTTTTTTAATTTAAGATGGAGTCTCACTCTGTTGCCCAGGCTGGAGTGCAGTGGCATGATCTCGGCTCACTGCAGCCTCTGCCTCCCAGGTTCAAGCGATTCTTCTGCCTCAGCCTTCCGAGTAGCTGGGACTACAGGTGCACACCACCACGTCTGGCTAATTTTTTGTTATTTTAGTGGAGATGGGGTTTCACCATATTGCCCAGGTCGGTCTTGAACTCCTGACCTGAAGTGATCTGCCCTCCCTGGCCTCCTAAAGTGCTGGAATTACAGGTGCGAACCACTGCGCCCAGCTTGCTATCACATTTTGAGCACCTACTGTGTGTATCATTGTGCCAAGTGCTTTGTGTGCGTTACCCCTCAGCCCTTATAGCAGGCCCTGCTACACAGCACCATTTACAGATGAGGAACCGAGGCAGCAAGAAGTCGTATCTCTTGTCCTCTTGATACCCTAGGTAACATAATAACTCTAGAAGTTAAGGTAAAAGAGAAAATGATAGAAAAGGCCATAAACGAAGCTTTCAGATGGAAGAACAATGAAATCTAAGTGATGGGCATGTAGAAAGAAAAAGCTAAGAACACTGAAAATGAATGGAAGTAGAAAATGGAGGCAGAGGGAGGCCATTTATTCTACAATCATCTATAAGTGTCAGGAGGAAAATCCTTTGTGTCAAAAGACAAAATTGCAACAAATTTAGTTTAAAGTTCTCAATTACTTTTATTTGAGATTCTAGAATCGGGCAACACTTCCTTCCATATTATAGAAAAAGGGTTCCAGTCAGCCGAGCAGAAGAGCTTGGCTTTATAAAGTAGAAGGAAAGAACTTAAAGTATATTGTTTCAGAGATACTTTTTTGTAAGGAATGGGACAACAGGAGACAGAACAACAGAAAAATAACATCAGATTACTTTAAGGGTTAAAGCAGGGAGTTTCATTATGCCAATTAAAGATTTTAGACTGGCCCATTTAAGAAATTGGGTGTTATTTCTTCTTCCTGATTACTGAGAAGGTCAGACAACTTAGTTTCTGTTTTGTGATGTGAAACTTTAGCCTGAGTGACTCCATTTTGATTTTCAGTCTGGTCTATTGGGCCCTAGTTGCAGAAGTTTAGTCCAAAACAGTGACCTCCTGTAATTCTTTGTATCTTTTTTTTTTTTTTTTTTTTTTTTTTTTTAGACGGAGTCTTGCTCTGCCGCCCAGGCTGGAGTGCAGTGGCCGGCTCTCAGCTCACTGCAAGCTCCGCCTCCCGGGTTCACGCCATTCTCCTGTCTCAGCCTCCCGAGTAGCTGGGACTACAGGCGCCCGCCTCGTCGCCCGGCTAGTTTTTTGTATTTTTTAGTAGAGACGGGGTTTCACCGTATTAGCCAGGATGGTCTCGATCTCCTGACCTCGTGATCCGCCCGTCTCGGCCTCCCAAAGTGCTGGGATTACAGGCTTGAGCCACCGCGCCCAGCCTATCTTTTTTTTTAAGAGAAGAGGTCTCGCTGTGTTGTCCAGGCTGGCCTTGAACTCCTAGACTCAAGCCATCTTCCCACCTCAGCCCTGAGTAACTGGGACTACAGGCACGCACCACCGCTCCTAGCTTCCTATAATTTTTATTTGACAATTTGTTGGTTTCTTCACCAGGGGGTAACACAATGGTACCGCATGTATCTAATCTTGAGATAGGTGCTGAAGTAGGAAAAAACTCCAGAGTTTGAAATGGTCTGTGATAAGGCAGAGATTTGGGACTTTGGGTTTCTGGTTTGTTGCATTCCTATTTCTTTGTGACTAGAAGCTTATTCCAGACTTTTTTTTTTTTTTTTTTTAAAGTATGAAATACCATAAGGGAGGATCAGGAAAGGGAAAACAGGATTTTTTTTAAAAAATTGGAACAGGGAATAAATAGCAGAGAAGAACTTCCTTTTTTTTTTAAAAACAGAATCTAACCAGGTACCCATTATACAACCTGCATTTGTCTGGATCGTCACTTGAGCTGTTCTCCAGAGCTGTCTTCATATAACTATTAACTCCCTGATCTTTCTGAGGCTGCCTGTGAGGTGTTTAGTCTGCAAACAAGCTATTGCTGAGGACTCTTGACAACATGAGCAGGCATTTCCCAGTTTGAGGAAGTCCCTGTGGCCTGTGTTAGATTCAGCCACTAGCATGCACAGAGCTGAAGCGTGGGCACAGGCATTGGCTAAATGGGGTTTAGCCCCTTTCCCAGAACTGAAACTGGTCCCAATCCATCTCTTGGCTCAGCACTCCAGGAAGGCTGTTTGAGGAAGCAAACCTATAAGGAACTAAGAACAGTCATGTGTTCATGATTGACTCACTCAGGGTTTCCTCTTTAGCACGTGACCCTCAGGCCACCCAGTCCTTGGGGTGGGCTGAAAGTTAATGATTCATTACTGCCAGGGACGCTTTATTTGAGCAACTCCTTTTTTTCTCCTGGCTTGAGTCACAGGTAGCAATTCAGCATGGACTTTGGAGCCAGCCTGTCTGAATCTAATCACTCAGCTCCACCAGCTCTGTGACCCTGGGAAAGTAATTTAGTGTCATCCTATCCCAGTCTCTTCATCTATAAAATGGGTATCATCATCATCATCATCATCATCATCATCAGGATTTCTGTGAATATTATATGAGGTAACACATGCAAAGTGTTTAGAACAGTGCCTGCCACACGGGAATTTAAAGTATCTAGAAAATGAAACAACCGTCAGTTGCTAACTTCAAAAACAGAAATGAGCTGAGCTTGCACCTGTAATCCCAGCATTCTGAGGGGTCCGGCAAGAGGATCACTTGAGGCCAGAAGTTTGAGGCTGCAGTGAGCCATCCGTGATCATGCCACTGCCCTCCAGCCTGGGCAATAGAGTGAGACCCTGTGTCTTTTAAAAAAGAAAAATGACAAATTATTTCTCATTGTGACATTAATATGTTACATTTGTCAGATATTTTACAGTTTCCAAAATGCTTTCATATATGTTATGTGAGTTGATCACAGGGGCTAGGTATAGTAGTTAGAAAGTTTCACCTTTGTAAGAAATAGGCTTGGGGGCCAGGCATGGTGGCTCAGGCCCAGGGTAGGAGTTCAAGACCAGCCTGGGCAACATAGCAAGACCTCATCTCTACGAAAAAATTTTTTAAAAAATTGATCAGGCATAAGTATGATTGTGGGTGACAGGGGGAGACCCTGTCTCCACTCGCCCACCCTCCCCCCCCCAAAAAAAAGAAAAGAGAGAGAAAAAGAAGAAATAGGCTGAAGAAAGGGCATAATCCGGGAAAGATAAGGGAAAGCATGTAAGGGATCCTCTCTCAAGGAATGCATTCCATTGCCTGGGACACTGCCCCAGGAGGAGGTAAGGAAAGATGCCTCTTAGCAAGCTATGTGAGCCTGCAGGGAAGGAACACTTCCCAGTGCCCGATCCAAAGGAGAGCCCTACCTGGGGTGGTGACAGAACCAAATGAGCCATTGGCAATGCCTTCCCACTGGGGCTGATGCCTCCCGGTCACCAGCATTGGCAGGCCCCCCTTTCTCCTGGGCTCCCTCTAGATCAGAGAGCACCCCTGAGATCAAACTCTCTCTCCCTACTGGAGCCAGGCCTCAGGAACTTGGTAATGTGTGAGAACAAGCACAGAGGAAACCATGAAGGAATCTGAGGTTTCTCTTCAAAAGAGAGAAAATTCCAAATGACCAAATATCACTGCACTCTTGGCAGACAGAATGGCTTAATTTGTCCTTTCAGTGCTAAAACCAGGACAGTCCTGGGCAAACTGGCACAGGTTGGTCACTCAAACACACAGTAGCCCTTATCAAAGTGGTCCAATGGGGATTAAGGACAAAACCATCTAGTATTCAAATTTTAAGTATTCAGTTAACTTGGGGAGACTTCTTTATAGGTAGCTATTCCTTGGTAGTTTTTTGTTTTTTTTTTTTTTGAGACGGAGTTTCACTCTTGTTGCCCAGGCTGGAGTGCAGTGGCATGATCTTGGCTCACCACAACCTCCGCCTCCCAGGTTCAAGCGATTTTCCTGCCTCAGCTTCCTAAGTGGCTGGGATTACAGGGACCTGCCACCACACCCGGCTAATTTTGTATTTTTATTAGAGACGGGGTTTCTCTATGTTGGTCAGGCTGGTCTCGAACTCCCAACCTCAGGTGATCCGCCTGACTTGGCCTCCCAAAAAGCTGGGATTATAGGCATGAGCCACCACTCCTGGCTTCCTTGGTATTTCTTTATAGGTAGCTGTACTAATAACATTCCCTTTGTGAATTACAATGTCTGTTGAGTGTTTCTGTAGGGGCAGTATTCTTCAACGTCGGGTTTCTCAACCTTGGCATAGTTGATATTTTGGATTGGGGTTTTCCTGTGCATTATAGGATGTTTAGCAGTATGCCTGTGCTTATTAGAAGCCAGTAGCACCCACCACCAAAAATGTCTTCACGTGTTGCCAAATAACTTCTTCGGTACCCAAGTGGTTCCCAATTGAAAACTATTGCCTTGAGGGGTCTATAGTAGCTCTCATGTTGTAGGGAAATTGACCCAAGCTGATTATCTTCATAACCTATCTAATGTTCTCTTCATTTTTTGTTCTTTTCCTCCAGTTTTGCCATTTCTAATGCTTTTTTTTTTTTCTTTGAGACAGAGTCTCACTCTGTTGCCCAGGCTAGAGTACAGTGGCGTGATCTTGGCTCAATGCAACCTCTGCCTCCCGGATTCAAGTGATTCTCCTGCCTCAGCCTCCTGAGTAGCTGGGATTACAGGCATGCACCACCATGCCCAGCTAATTTTTGTATTTTTAGTAGAGATGGGGTTTCACCATGTTGGCCAGGCTGGTCTTGAACTCCTCACCTCAGGTGATCTGCCCACCTCAGCTTCCCAAAGTGTTGGGATTACAGGCGTGAGCCACCACACCCGGCCCATTTCCAATACTTTGATAGCTTTCTTGCCTTTTTCATCTTCCCTCTCATCTATAATCTTGTGATTACCTATGAAATTCTAAAACATACCTACAGAATACAAGTTTGTCTAACGTTTTGAAAAGAGTCATTCTGTTGAGTTATTTTTAAAATCTGGAAATTCTTTCTTCTCCTAACTTCTCAGTTTGTCTCAGTGGGGTGTCCCCTGAGGTTCTCTGTAATCAAACAAAAGTCTTTATTTCTTAGAAAAACCAGAATTAACCTTGATCTTAACTGAAAAGCTTGTTTCTTCTCATGGTACTAGTTTTACCCAGTCTGTTTCTGAAATAATGAGATTATATTTTATGTAAAACTTTAGGAGGAGCTTCCTACGTTCTGGGAGAATATTTTAGATCTCAGAAGTCTAATAACCCACGACAACTGCAGAGAGGCTGTAGAACGGAAGACCATTTGCACAATCTGGATTCTTCCACCTCGTGCAGTCAGCCCTGTTCTTCCTCATTATTTAAGTGAAAAATATTCTAAACACTGCTCTTCGGTTGCTGTGAAAGCTTTGTGGCAAAAGGTCATCTGATCCACCTTAGCCTTTAACAAATAAAAATTTAAACCAAAGATGTCTAATACAATTTTATAAAGTTTTTCAGAAATGGAAATTATGATTATCTTTCTTAGGAAACTGTTCCAATTTTTAATTACCCTCAAAGTCAACATTTCTTTTTCTTTTTTTTTTCTTTTTTTTTTTTTAATTAAGACAGAGTCTTGCTCTGTCTATTTGCCCAGCCTGGAGTTTAATGGCGTGATCTACGCTTATGCCAACCTCTGCCTCCCGGGTTCAGGCGATTATCCTGCCTCAGCCTCCCGAGTAGCTGGGACTACAGGCACACGCCACCATGCCCAGCTAATTTTTGTATTTTTTGTAGTGATGGAGCTTCACCATGTGGGCTAGGCTGGTCTCAAACTCTTGACCTCAAGTGATCCACCAGCCTCGGCCTCTCAAAGTGCTGGGATTACAGGCATAAGCCACCATGCCCAGCCTAATTACTCTCAAAGTCAAACTTTCATCCTTTTCTTAACTACTGAAGACAATTTCTCTTTATAATATTTACTTTATTTGAACAAATTTAAAGCCAATTATAAAATTAACAGTGGCCCTGGAGAAACAGAACACAAAGGAGATAATTAAAATCACCTGCAATCCCAGTACCCGAGATAACTGGAATTAATGTCTTTAAAAAATGCATATAAGATGTGGTTACCAAATTGTCTGGTCAGATTTCTCTTCTTCAGTTCTCAACTAGGAGTAGAAAACACTTCTACAGTTTTTTTTTTTTTTTTTTTTTTTAGATGAAATCTTGCTCTGTTACCCAGTCTGGAGTACAATGGTGTGATCTCGGCTCATTGCAACCTCTGCCTCCCGGGTTCAAGCAATTCTCCTGTCTCAGCCTCCCGATTAGCTGGGATTACAGGCACCCACCACCACACCAAGCAGCTAATTTTTGTATTTTTAGCAGAGATGGTGTTTCACCATTTTGGCTAGGCCGGTCTGGAACTCCTGACCTCAAGTAATCCGCCCGCCTCGGCCTCCCAAAGTGCTATGATTACAGGTGTGAGTCACGGCACCTGACTCACTTTTACAATTTTGTGGTGAATTTTAATATATTGTACTTTCAAATGAATAAACAAGGAGGCTCATAGGAAAATTGAAGAATGCATAATGTTGAAGACTTTTTCATTATTATTATTTTTAAAAATTTTTATTATTTAAATTTAAAAAATAGAGATAAGGTCTCACTATGTTGACCAGGCTGGTCTCAAGCAGTCCTCCCATCTCGGCCTCCCAAAGTGCTGGGATGATAGGCGTGAGCCACCACAGCTGGCCCACTTCCATTGTTAAGTTGTTGTTTTGTTCAAATAAACTGCATGTGGGTACCAACTGTTCTTAGTTTCTAATCTGTCTTTAGGGAATTTTTTAATGCTATGCAAGTAAATACACTTAGAGCTTCTATTCCTCTCCCTCCTTTTCCACAAAAAATAGAATGTTAGGTGCAGCTTGTTTTTCTTCACTTAACAATGTATCTTGAAGATTTCTCAATAACAGTACATCAAGAGCTTCCACATTGCCTTGTTGTTTTGAGATGGAGTCTCACTCTGTCACCCAGGCTGGAGTGCAGTGGCACAATCTCGGTTCATTGCAACCTCCACCTCCCAGCTTCAAACAGTTCTCCTGCCTCAGTCTCCCTAGTGGCTAGGATTACAGGCAGATGCCACGAGGCCCAGCTAATTTTTGTATTTTAGCTATTGGCAGGTATGGGAAGATTTAGCAATAGATGCAAATATGACTAAGCAAATCAAAAAACAAGGCAATTGGCTGGGTGCAGTGGCTCACACCTGTAATCCCAGCACTTTGGGTGGCTGAGGCAGGTGGATCACTTGAGGTCAGGAGTTCAAGACCAGCCTAGCCGACATGGTGAAACCCTATCTCTACTGAAAATACAAAAAATTAGCCGGGCGTGGTGGCGGGCGCCTGTAGTCCCAGCTACTCAGGAGGCTGAGGCAGGAGAATGGCGTGAATCCGGGAGGCAGAGCTTGCAGTAAACCGATATCATGCCTCTGCACTCCAGCCTGGGCGACAGAGCAAGACTCCGTCTCAAAAAAAAGAGAATAGAATTCTAAGTTCATGGTTTGTTTCCTGGCACACTGATGCTATCATTCTACACTTCTGGCTTCCGTTGTTGGTGCTTAAGAAGGCAGTTGTCAGCCTGCTAGCCCTTTGAAGAAAACTCCATTTTATCTAATAAGCATATTTGGTTATAGGCTGTCTAATAATTTCCCTCTATGGCATTCTCTGTGAGTTTAATTTTGTTTGCTATATTTCTTCTGGTTCTCACTCATGTTGTATTCATGCACCTGGTTGTCTTTGACTGGATGCTGGATCTTGTATTTGAAACTGTTTCTGTAGAACGAATTTGAGTCCTATTATTAATGTCCCTCCCAGACCACACTATACTTTCTTTCTTTCTTTCTATCTATCTATCTATCTACTATCTATCTATCTATCTATCTATCTATCTTTTGAGACAGAGTCTCGCTTTTGTCGCCCAGGCTGGAGTGCAATGGCACAATCTCGGCTCACTGCAACCTCCACCTCCCGGGTTCAAGCGATTCTTCTGCCTCAGCCGCCTGAGTAGCTGGGACTACAGGCGCCTATCACCACGCCCGGTTAATTTTTGTATTTTCGGTAGAGATAGGGTTTCACCATGTTAGTCAGGCTGGTGTCGAACTCCTGACCTCAGGTGATCCACCTGCCTCGGCCTCCCAACACTATACTATTTATTAAGGCCTTCTACTGTGTTTCAATATCTGGTAGTGCTAGTGGCCCCTCAGTCAGAATATTCCTGGTTAGGAAAATTCTTTAGGATCAATTTGTCTAGTTCAGATGCCTTGTTTATTTCCTCTCCCACTTAAAATATGCTTTCCTATTTTTTTGTTCGTTTGCTTTTGTTTTTGGAGGACAACATGTTAAATTCATGTCAATTCGGAAAAGAATTGACATCTTAAGATGTTGAGCCTTTCTGTCCAAGAATATGATAGAGACCCCCCCTTTTTTTTTTTTTTTGAGACAGGGCTTTACCATGTTACCTAGGCTGCAGTAGTGTGATGTGATCATGGCTCACTGCAGCCTCAATCTCTTGGGCTCAAGCAATCTTTTTACCTCAGCCTTCTGAGTAGCTGGGACCACAGGCACTGCGCCACCACGCCCAGCTAATTTTTGTGTTTTTTTGTAGAGAATGGGTTTCGCCATGTTGCCCAGGCTTGTCTCGAATTTCTGAGCTCAATTCATCCTCCCGCCTTTGCCTCCCAAAGTGCTGGGATTACAGGTGGCATGTGAGCCACCACGCCTGGCCTGGGACAGCACTTTTTTTTTTTTCTTTTTTGAGACAGAGTCTCACTCAGTCGCTCAGGCTGGAGTGCAGTGGCCTGATGTTAGCTCATGGCAACCTCCACCTCCCAGGTTCAAGCAACTCTCAAGACAACATTTCTTAAAAAAGAATATTGTTGGGATTGTTAGGTGTACATTTTATTCAGTTTGGGACTTTAGAACATTCTCTGAGATCATAACAGAGGTCAGTGTGAAGGTGTAGTTTAACATGTAAATATTCATTTTAGATCTCTCTACAGGAACATAAAGCATAACTTTATCAATGATATTGTGATATTAGATTTGTAGCCTCTGGAAAATAGAAGCATTGGATGTCATTTTTGTGCCTTTCTTGTTTTCCCTCATCCTGAATCATGTTGGGAACAAAATATCTTAACCTTGGTCTTGATTCTGTCAGGCTAGCCCTACATTTCTTTGGTTTTTATGGACACTGGATTATAAACCTTTCTCCAAATGTGTTGTTGTACTATAAACCATTATATGGGTCACCCAAAAACCATGCTTTCAGCGCCTTTACAAGATCTTGGGATCAGAGACAACAGTTACTGTGAGACTATTCTCTGTGCACACTGCATCTTATTGAATTGGTGTCTTACTGAACTGGCTTGAAGTCGTGGCTGGGCTTTGTGACGCTGGGCTAGATACTTAACTTTTCAAAGATACAGTTTTGTCCTCTGGAAAATGGTCATAATTATAGAATCTTTTCCACAGTATTGTGAACATTAAATGAGAGAACTTATATATAGTATGTGCAGTAACAGGCACAGAGTAAATGCTCAATAAGTGTTAGCTGTAATGTAACAAAATCTCATTTTACAGGTAATCTCTCTGAGCTTCAGCCACTTACGTAACCTTCCTAAAATTCTGAAGCTGTTAGAAAGTGACAGTGCCTGAGTTCAATGTCTCTTACTCCACTGCTCTTTCTTGGTGCCACCCATTCATAATATTAGATTTGGCCTCAAATCTTAATTCTGTTACAATCTAACTGTGTGAACATGGATCACTATTACTTATATTCTCTGAGCCTTAGTTTCTCAGTTAATGCTAGTCTTCCTAAGTCCCTTCCCCAGCTCACACCATCTTCAGAGCAAGCCCAGGGCACAGGAACAAGGATAGAGAAAACAGAGGGGATAAATGATGAAGACACAGAATGCACCGGGCCCAGTGGCTCCTGTGTGTAATCTCAGCACTTTGGGAGGATGAGGTGGGAGGACTCATGGGAGAATAAAGAGTGGCTAAGGCATACACTCCTTATGAGGTAGGTACTGCTCTTAGCGCTTTACCTGTGTTAATTTCATTTATCATTATCCACCAGAACATAGGTAATGTGTTATGATTGTCCCCATTGTACAAATGAAGAAACTGAGCTACAGAGGGGTGAAATGGTTTGCATATACTAGTAAGTGACAGAGCTAGGATTCAAACTAAGATCTCTAACTCTTTTTGTTTTTTTGAGATGGAGTCTTGCTCTGTCACCCAGGATGGAGTGCAGTGGCACAGTCATGGTTCACTGCAGCCTTAACCTCCTAGGCTCAAGTGATCCTCCTGCCTCAGCCTCCCAAGTAGTTGAGAGACTTTAGGCATGTGCCACCACGCCTGGCTCATTTTTTATTTTTTGTAGAGACAGGGTCTCCCTATGTTGCCCAGGCTGGTCTTTCATGGGGTCAAGCAATCCTCCCACCTCGTACTCCCAAAGTGCTGAAATTACAGGCATGAGCTGCCAGGTTCAGCCCATTTTGTTTCTTTATCATTTATCCTCTCTTTTTTCTCTCTCCTTGTTCCTGTGCCCTGAGCTTGCTCAGGTGTGAGCTGGGGAATGGACTTAGAGAGACTAGCATTGACTGAGAAACTAAGGCTCAGAGAATATAAGCAGTAGTTAGCCATGTTCACACAGTTGGATTGTAACAGAATAAGATTTGAGGCCAAATATTAATTCCAAAGCTTGCACTTTTCATCAGGGCTAATTGCACACATACAGCCAAACTAGTTGTTAAAATGTGGAAGTCCCTCTGTGCCTTAGTGGAGAGCTACTGCTTGAAGCCTCCTATGTGTCCACCACCACCAGCCAGACCCTCCTTGTCCCTTCCCCAGGAACCCAGGGACCTGCTCATAAGCCAGCAACTAAAGGGTTAATATTCAGCCCAGCAGAGGCATCAAGGACCCAGCTCCAGCACCAAGGTTGGCCAGCAGTTGTGTGTTGGTGCCCTTGAGGTTCCCCTGCTCTTAACCACACTGGTGTGTAGTATCAAGTGTCATGCTGAGTACTGCTTAACATCACTGGGGGAGTTCAGGATGAATGAGAAAATAACTTCAGAGTTCATTAATGAAAATGCCATTTGGGATCACATCAGAAACACTGTGGAAGCTTAGTTGAATTCATTGCCTCCCTTGATAAAGTACAGAATGAAGAAGGTGGCATCTGTGGACAAGGAGAAATTCTCTTTGTGTTCTCACCAAGGCTGAGGTGGCTGGATGGAGTGTTTCCTTAGGCCCTGCTCAGTCCCCACGTTCACTTCTGGGCCTATTCAAGACACCCACAAGAGAGCCCTCCTTCTAGGCCTTCAGCCTCTGGGGCCCTTGCTTAGAAGCTCCACTACCCCTGCTTGTGCCCCTTCCTCCCACTGAGGATCCTCGGGCCTCACAGGACCACAAGACTGGTGTTAGCTTTTAGAATGGTTTCTATTACACTTGAGCAAAAAATATGTATTTTCGGTAGGGCCTGAGGTCTTCAACATCATTTCTAATACCCTCTCTTTCAAAAAGGCTTTCTGTGCTTCAAACAGTAACTCATAAATGAACTATTCTTAAAGCTAGAGAGTGATTTTTTTGTATTCTAAAAGGAATAAATGAGTATGTTTTACTCCTCCCCAAATGCTATTGATTCCTTCCTATTGCTTCATGTTTGATGATAAACCAACAGATGTGTTGCCTGTGCTGTTTATTTCTCCTGCTTTAAAGCCATACTTGTCCTAATCTTCGGAGATTCCCCGTGTATTCATTAGGATAGGCTAGGTGGCTGTAGCATAAAGACCTCCAAATGTCAGTGGCTTACCCGATAGAAATTTATTTCTTAGTTAAGTAGCTTTCCTGGGTGTGCAGCTTTTCTGGGTATGTGTGTGTGCAGGTTGTGGGGGTAGCTCACCTTTATAAATTCATTTGGAGATCCCGACTGACAGTTGCTTTGCCATTTTCATCATATGATGTCCAAGGTCGCCTGGGCATTGCCATCCCAGTCAGCCAGAAGAGGAAAGAGCCCAGAGGAGAACGTGTGGTAGATTTTTATGGGCAGGACCACATCACATCATGATAACACACACCACTTCCTCTGCATCCACTGGCTAGAGCATAGTCAGTGGTCACACTTCACTGCAATACAGGAAGCTAGACTGTGGTCTAGATGTGGTCCATGGAAGGTGGTGACCTCTACACCTTGTATTTTTCATAATTAAAAAAATTGTTTTTTACATTATATGAATAGTGGTAGTGTCTTGCTATGTTTCCCAGGCTGGTCTTGAACTCCTGGGCTCAGGCAATTCTGCCTCGGCCTCCCAAAGTGCTGGGATTACAAGGTGTGAGCCACCACACCTGGGCTATTTTTCATAACTTTCTTTTTTACATTTTTTCTTAGCTTTTTAGAAACTATCATAAAACATAATTTTCATAACTTTCAAATACATTGGGCAATTGCCATTGTAAGTGTGCCCTCCTGAAGGGTGTACCTGTGGCCCTACCACTGCCGTTTCGTGCTCTTTTGTCTTAATTTCAAGAAGTAGTCTTGGTAACACAGCCACATGGAAAAGGGTGTTGATTACCCCTCTGGATGAGGTAAATGAGCTTAGCACATGGGGAAGTAAACTCAGGCTCTGCTTTGTGGACACCACCGTCTGTGAGTGTTAACTGTGTGTGCAGTGGGAAAAGCCTTCCTTTGGGGCCCCCAGCTGACCACTGGCTCACTGTGTGACCTTGGGAAAGTCACCTTTCTCTCAGAATCTCAGGTTTCTTATCTAGATCAACTAGCTGATATCTAAGGTATTTTGCAGTTTTAAGAGGGCACAATTCTAAGAATGTGGGCCATGGGTCATCCTGCAGGATAATTACAAACACAGAGTTTGATTTTACCACTTCTACAGCCATTTAATCATTTTTTTAAAAAATGGGAAAAGGAAAGAAAAGAAAGCATCATGGCATTAAAGTATTCATTGTTTCAGTGCTATTTAGGAAGCAAAACAGATTTCTGTGGTGCTAGCCTAACTGAATGGTCAACAACCCAGAGGTAATCAACCATGCTAAAATATACTCTTTTTAAAAAAGTATGTATGTATGTATGTATGTATGTGTGTAGGTATGTATGTATTTAGAGATGGAGTCTCGCTCTGTCACCCAGACTGAAGTGCAGTAGCGCCATCTTGGCTCATTGCAACCTCTACCTCCCAGGTTCAAGCGATTCTCCTGCCTCAGCCTCCTGAGTAGCTGGGATTGCTGAAATAGACTTTTGATTTTTAGCAAGGGCTAACAAATGCCAGTTTAATATAACACATGGGTCCCATCATTTTGGATATTTTTAATAGCCTGTTTACCCTGCTTTGTCATTGCACTTGAGCCTTTTGGGGGTACAGCTTTTGGAGCATAATATGCTCACCTAATGACTGTCATCCCCTCGAGGGAGTTCATTGTTGTTGTCGCTTCTAAAAAATGCTGCAGCTGCTGAGCAGCTATAAATGGTCAGTGAAACGAGTTTTCGCTCCTAGGGAATAGCAGTCAGAAACAGAAAGAAAATATTCTGGCCGGGCGCGGTGGCTCACGCCTGTATTCCCAGTGCTTTGGGAGGCGAGGCGGGCAGGTCACTCGAGGTCAGGAGTTAGAGAACATCCTGGCCAACATGGTGAAACCCCATCTCTACTAAAAATACAAAAATTAGCAAGGTGTGGTGGCGCACCAAGTAATCCCAATTACTTGGGAGACAATTACTTGGGAGAGGCAGGATTCTTGCTTGAAACCCGGAGGCAGAGGTTGCAGTGAGCCAAGATCACACCACTGCACTCCAGCCTGGGTGACACAAGAGTGAGACTCCGTCTCAGAAAAAAAAAAAAAAATAGGAGGAAGCGAGAGGAGAAGGGGTCTAAAACGTAATGACGCCTGCCTCCTTAGCGTGATGGAACCTCAGTGTATTTCACGGTAGAATGATCTTGTCTTTGGGACCGGAAGCCTTCTGAAGTCCCCCTCCTGGTCTATGCTTCAGTGGGCATAATCAACTTTCACCTGTCCTCCTTTTTCCAGGCTTCCAAAGGAGGACCACTCCTTCTGATAGACACATTGTTCTTTGATCATGTTAATCCTGCAGCGTGATTACCCACCCCTCCTGCTGGTCTTGGAGTCCAGCAGACCAGGTGGTCTCTTTCTGTTAACTTTGCATATCTTTAAATCTAGTGGATTTTACAGATTATCACTCGAGGGTATG
Source organism: Trachypithecus francoisi (assembly GCF_009764315.1). NCBI lineage: Eukaryota > Metazoa > Chordata > Mammalia > Primates > Cercopithecidae > Trachypithecus > Trachypithecus francoisi. The sequence continues at coordinate 40,438,317 of NW_022681454.1, read as the reverse complement.
TTTCCTGGATTGTAACCATGCGGTACTGACTGTAAAATGTGCAATTGATTTAATAATAGCTTTTTAAAATGAATAAGTATTCACATGGGCTATTTGAGAAACAGGTTTCAAGTTATTGAGTCATTGAGGGGACCTTGCATTGTGAACCTCTAATGAATGTTAACTGACTGGCTGAATGAGTAAACGAATGACAGAAGGACAGAGATTTCTGATCTAGTAAAAGGGTATCTTACATTAAGATAATGGAGGCCAGGCAATGTGGCTCACACCTGTAATCCCAGCACTTTGGGAGGCCCAGATGGGTGGATTGCTTGAGCCCAGGAGTTCGAGACCAGCGTGTGCAACATAACAAAACCCCATCTCTACAAAAAATAAAAAAAATTAGCTGGGCATGGTGGTGCAAGCCTGTAATTCCAGCTACTCAGGAGGCTGAGGTGGGAGGATCACCTGAGCCCAGGAGGTGGAGGTTGCGTGAGCTGAGATTGCACCACCGTACTCAAGCATGAGTGACAGAGCAAGACCCTGTCTCAAAAAAAAAAAAAAAAAAAAGAGGAAGAAAAAAAAAGGAAGTCGGGGACAGTGGCTCATGCCTGTAATCCCAGCACTTTGGTAGGGCAAGGCAGGTGGATCACCTGAGGTCAGGAGTTCGAGACCAGCCTGACCAACATGATGACATCTCATCTCTACTAAAAATGCAAAAATTGGCTGGGTGTAATGGTGCATGCCTGTAATCCCAGCTATTTGGGAGGCTGAGGCCAGAGAATCGCTTGAATCCAGGAAGCGGTGGTTTCAGTGAGCCAAGATTGCGCCATTGCACTCTAGCCTGGGCAACAAGAGTGAAACTCCATCTCAAAAAAAAAAAAAAGACAATGGAAAGTTGGTCCCAGAAAGACTAAGATTTAAGTCCCATCCTGCCTCTTGGGCCCTTTTTAATAAGATAATCTCTCTGGACCTCAGTCTCCTTTACTGAAAGTGGGTTTAACAGTTCCTTACCAGGCTTGATTGTTGGGAGGAAAAAAACCAGACACATAGTCTCCTTTAATGCAGCTCCTGACACGTAGGCCATGCTAAGAATGTGGGAAATAATGAGAGAAAAGGGAATAGCAGCAACTTTTTTTTTTTTTTTTTTTTTTTTGGAGAAGGAGTCTTACTTTTTCGCCCAGGCTGAAGTGCAGTGGTGTGATCTCAGGTCACTGCAACCTCCACTTCCTGGGTTCAAGTGATTCTCCTGCCTCAGCCTCCCGAGTAGCTGGGATTATAGGCGCCCACCACCATGCCTGGGTAATTTTTTGTATTTTTAGTAGAAACGGGGTTTCACCATTTTGGCCGGGCTGATCTTGAACTCCTGACCTCATAATCCACCTGCCTTGGTCTCCCAAAGTGCTGGGATTACAGGCGTGAGCCACTGCGCCCAGCCTAGCAGCAACTTTTTGTTCATTATGGTGGTCAGCTGTCAAAGAGAACATAGATGGCTGCAGCATACAAAATAGATGAAAACTTCGAATGTATGACTAGGCAGGAGAGGGTCATTGGAGGTCACCTCCTGGCTCCCCCCTGGCTGGCAAGTGACCAAAGGCTGGCACCACCAGGAGCAGGGAGAGCCGGGGTGTCCTCATTCAATCCAAGGAATTGGTTGTATTGTGAACTCTGGTTAGATTTTTTAAAAAATGCACCTGGCAAGGTTGCTTTGAACTCTAGTGATCATCCGAGAGTGGTAAGAAAGTGCTGGGCCATGCACACACTCATTCCTGAAACAGCTGCACCTTGGCAAAGTGGAGACAACCAAAAGTTTGAATTTCCATACTCTTGTGTTTTAAAATCAGAACCCTAGGCAGCACGGAAAGCATTTTAAGAGCTTCCTGTACTTTTCATGAAGTGGGGTTAGATTGTGCAGGTGATACTGGTGAAGCCTTTAACTGTCAGTGACCCTAGCCATGTTAGGAAATTCCCGACAACTGTCAGACCACCGTTTTGCTGACCGGGTTGGTGTTTAACTACTGTGCCTCTGCAAGGGTCAGGATGGAAAAATAAGAGAGTAATGTCAAGAAAGTGAGTGATTCTCAGACCTACTTGCTAATCTCTCTAACAGCTATCTAGCTATTGCAAGTAATTTGGCCAAAATTTTTAAAAAGGTAAACACTAGAAGCTGCTTGTATTGTATAGATTTGAAGGAACACTGACTTATCTATTTCATTTGCAGTTTGTTGTGCTTGAGAGTCAAGGCTGGGGCATATTTTGTGCCGCCAACAGGAATCAGAAGTTGAGAAATGAGGAACAAGTGTTCTTTCTACCCTCTATTAAAGGGCCTGACTGCGCAAAAACAACAATAATCCTATTTTTGCACCAAGAGTCTTCCCGATTTGGGTGGGACCTTGGAGGATGGTAGAGGGGATATTTCATGACACTCAAAAAATCTTTGCTGAATCAAGATTTTCTCTGCCCTGGTGTTGGTCACCCACAGGAACAAAGATAGAATCTTTTATATTTAAACAACACCTCAGTTTTTCTTCCTTAGCAGTCTTATTTTTAAAAATTTAGATAAGATCTCCAATGTTTGCTTCAGGCTTTCTTATTCGACATTATCTTGGACTTTGGGGCTTGAGAGAGAAATGCAGCTTCTCTGTATAGTTTATGAAATGATGCTTGCATACCCATGTCACTTGATTCGTTATTGTAGAAATAACATTCACATGATGGGCTAGCCATATCGTGTTCTGTGTTTGTCACCTGTAATTGTTTGAGAAAACACAGCCCGATTTCATGTTAGACTCACTTGAAAAGTATTTATTAGGCTCTTTCCTTCTATTTGCCAGACATAGAGGCAAAGGCTGCTTTTCCATATAATCCAAACTAGCTTATATTCTATCTTGGTGAAGTAGCCTCTAAAGAAATAACCATTACTGAGGGGAAAATGGTATCTATGTCATGGTAATATAGTATACCTTGTAATAGGGATAAAATAAAGACTGGGTGTGTCCTGTTCACCACAATCACTAGCACAGTGCTTGGAACATAGGAGGGGCTCAGTACATATTTCTTTCTTTTTTGAGACGGAGTCTCACTCTGTCACCCAGGCTGGAGTGCAGTGGCGCAATCTTGGCTCACTTCTACCTCCACCTCCCGGGTTCAAGTGATTCTTCTACCTCAGTCTCCTAAGTAACTGGGATTACAGGCGCCTGCCACCACGCCTGGCTATTTTTTTTTTTTTTTAGACGGAGTCTCTGTCGACCAGGCTGGAGTGCAGTGGCATGATCTCGGCCCACTACAACCTCTGCCTCCTGAATTCAAGCGATTCTCCTGCCTTAGCCTCCCAATTAGCTGGGACTACAGGCGCCTGCCACCACACCTAGCTAATTTTTGTATTTTTAGTAGAGATGGGGTTTCACCATGTTGGCCAGGCTAGTCTTGAACTCCTGACCTCAGGTTATTCGCCCACCTCGGCCTCTCAAAGTGGTGGGATTACAGGCGTGAGCCACCATGTCTGGCTCTTTTTTTTTTTTTTTTTGGTAGTTTTAATAGAGACAGGGTTTCACCGTGTTGGCCAGGCTGGTCTTGAACTCCTGACCTTAAGTGATCCACCTGCCTCAGTCTCCCGAACTGCTGGGATTACAGGCGTGAGCCATCGTGCCCAGCCTCAGTACATATTTTTTAGACATTTACTCATTCAATAAATGATTTAGTAAATGATTGTCTAAATGTTTAAAATAATAGAATTCGATATAGTGTGAGTTAAAGCAAATGACAGACCAAAAGCTCACAGGGAGGAAAAATGATTTCTGAGCCTGTGTTAATGAGATATCTGTATTTTAAGAGGAGAAATCCCAAATCTCAAATATCAACTGATACAAACTGTGAGTCACTTATTTCTCTGAGCTTCAGTTTTCTCCATCTGCAAAACACGAGAATAATAATATCTGTTTTGAGCACAAAATGAAGTAACAGTGCAAAAAGGTTAGGTGCAAAACTCCACTATGGGAGCTTTGAGGAATTCAGGACGGTGTAATTTACACTGAGGTGTGCTTATAATCTTCTTGGGAAGACAAGATGTAACCAGAGTAAATATTAAAAAAGAATTAGAAAATTAAGTAACAATCCAAAACTATAAAGATAACAGGTCACTGAGCAACATATGATAAATTGCCAAATAGGATTGCCCAGGCAATAAAAATTTCACAACTCAGAGGTGGGAGAAGGCCTTGTGTTTGTCTGCTGAGGAATCTCTGATTTTTTATTGTGAAACTCTAGACTCATGCGTGCATTCATTCACTCAACAACTTTTTTTCTTTCTTTCTTTCTTTTTTTTTTTAAACGGGGTTTCCCTCTTGTCGCCCAGGCTGAAGTGCAGTGGTGCCACCTTGGCTCACTGCAACTTCCGCCTCTCGGGTTCAAGTGATTCTCCTGCTGCAGCATCCCAAGTAGCTGGGATTACTGGTGCCCGCCACCACGCCCAGCTGATTTTTGGATTTTTGGTAGAGACGGGGTTTCACCATGTTGGCCAGGCTGGTCTTGAACTCCTGACCTCAGGTGATCTGCCCACCTCAGCCTCCCAAAGTGCTGGGATTATAGGCGTGAGCCACCGCACCCAGCCAGCTCAGCAAATATTTATGTAGCTACTAGGATGTGGCAGGTGCTATGCTCCGTGCTGGGGACACAGATGAGCAAATACTTATAGTACTGTCCTCAAGGAAATTACAGTCTAGTAGGAATAGCCAGTCTGTGAACAAAGAAAACCAGGAGTATTTAATTAGAAGCCATGATGAGTGCCCAAAGGGAAAGTGTACACCAAGATGGGGGTGAGAATTAAAGGGTGGGACAGTCTACTTTGGTCACTGGGGAAGTCTTCCCTGAAGAATTGACATTTGAACTGAGATCTGAAGAATGGAGGTAACCCCAAGGACTTAGCCAAGTAAGTACACTGTGGGCCCAAATGATCAGCATCTTTTGTTTCCACCAATAATGAATTTAGGGGAGAGAAAAGTTGAAGCACAAATTATAATTGCTCTGCATTGTGGACATTAGGGAAAAATCAATTTTTAATGAGCGCACACTTTTACATGTGCACAGCTCCCCGCCACATGCCCCTCAACACATTCTCACGCTCACACCCCACCTTCAGCTCTTCATCCCACCTCATCGTGTAAATGTATATATATATATATATTTTTTTTTTTTTTTGAGACAAGGTTTCTCTCTGTTGCCCAGGCTGGAGTGCAGTGGCGCAAACTCAGCTCACTGCAACCTTTGCGTCCTGGGCTCAGGTGATTCTCCCACCTCAGCCTCCCAAGTAGCTGGGATTACAGGCATGCACCACCATACCCGGTGAATTTTTGTATTTTTTGTAGAGACAGGATTTCGCCATATTGCCCAGGCTGGTCTAGAACTCCTGAGCTCAACTGATCCTCCTGCCTCAGTCTCCCAAACTGCTAGTATTACAGACATGAGCCATTGTGTCTGGCCCTCATAGTATAACCTTAACAAGAATGTATTAGGTTGGTGCAAAAGTAATTGTGGTTTTTGCCATTAAAAGTAATAGCAAAAACCGCAATTACTTTATTTTTGAGACAGAGTCTCACTTTGTCACCCAGTCTGGAGTGTGGTGGTGTGATTGTGATCCTCCTGCCTTGGCCTCCCAAAGTGCTGGGATTACAGGCATGACCCACCGCGCCCAACCCTCATAGTGTAATTTTAAAAAGAATGTATTGGCCGGGCACGGTGGCTCATGCCTGTAATTACAGCACTTTGGGAGGCCAAGGCGGGTGGATCACTTGAGGCCAGGAGTTCAAGACCAGCCTGGCCAACATAGTGAAACCCCACCTCTACTAAAAATACAAAAAGTCAGCTGGGCATGGTGGCATGCACCTGTAATCCCAGTTACTGGGGAGGCTGAGTCAGGAGAATTGCTTGAACCTAGGAAACAGAGTTTGCAGTGAGCCAAGACTGCGTTACTATACTCCACCCTGGGTAACAGAGCCAGACTCCATTTCAAAAAAACAAAAACAAACAAACAAACAAAAAGTATTAGGCTGGGTGCGGTGGCTCAGCCTGTAATCCCAGCACTTTGGGAGGCTGAGGCGAACGGATCACCTGAGGTCAGGAGTTGGAGAACAGTCTGGCCAACATGGTGAAACCCAGTCTTTACTAAAAATACAAAACTAAGCCGGATGCAGTGGTGCACGCCTGTAATCCCAGCTATTCAGGACGCTGAGGCATGAGAAACCAGGAGGCAGAAGTGGCAGTGAGCCGAGATCACGCCACTGCACTCCAGCCTGGGCGAGAGAGCGAGACTCTGTCTCAAAAAAAAAAAAAAAAAAAAGATCTTTTCAGGTCTCTAGCAGGTTGGCCTCGACGTTTCCCAGAGGCTCCTGTGGAGGATGTTCAGGGAGGCAAAAGTTTTGATCTTCAAACCTCTGGATGCCATTTTCCTGGGAGCAGCCATGACTTCTGGGAAGTCAGCTGTGCTGTGCCCTAACTCAGCTAGAGTCATCGCTGGTCCAAATCGCCTTCACAGGTGACAGCACAAGGCCACGTTGGCCGTTCATCTTGCCAAATTCTATTTCTGGGACCCACATCAGAAAAACAGTTGAGGCAATTACTACTTTCAGATCACATTCCCATCATTCATGAGAGAGGCAGGATGGCGTGGTGGCCGCAGGCACGGCCTGCAGAATTAGGCTGCCTGATGGCAGTCCTAGTGTTGCCAGTTACTAGGTGTGGCGTGTGATGTGGGCAAGTTACTTCTCTGCATTAATGTAAATGAGACATCCTTGTCGAAACCCATTGGGTCAGATGTGCTTTAGAATCCAGAACATTTCAGATTTTAGAAAGATAATATGTTGCACATACCCTATATTGCTTAATACCACTCACCTCGGGCAGCATTCCTTGATTACACACATCACTATTTCTTCAGCAGAGCGAATGGACACTCAGACATAGGGGAAGAAATGAAGTCTGTAGAGAGTCTCATTAGAAACTAGAAAGGGAGGGGCTGGGTGTGGTGACTCACCCCTGTAATCCCAGCACTTTTGGAGGCTGAGATGGATGAATTACTTGAGGCCAGGAGTTCGAGACCAGCCTGGGCAACATGGCAGAATCCCTTCTCTATTAAAAATACAAAAATCAAGCCGGGTGCGGTGGCTCACGCCTGTAATCCCAGCACTTTGAGAGGCTGAGGCAGGTGGATTGCCTGAGGTCAGGAGTTCAAGGCCAGCCTGTCCAACATAGTGAAACCCCATCTCTAGTAAAAATACAAAAAATTAACTGGGCATGGTGGTGGGTGCCTGTAATCCCAGCTACTGGGAAGACTGAGGCAGGAAAATCGCTTGAACCAGGGAAGTGGAGGTTACAGTGAGCCACAATTGCACCGTTGCATTTCAGCCTGGGCGACAAGAGGGAAACTCCATCTCAAAAACAAAACAGAAAAACAAAAATTAGCTGAGTGTGGTGGTGCGTGCCTGCAGTCCCAGCTACTGAGGAAGCTGAGGCAGGAGAATCACTTGAACCCGGGAGTTGGAGGTTGCAGCGAGCCGAGATCACGCCAGTGCACTGAAGCCTGGGAGATTCTGTTAAAAAAAAAAAAAAAAAAGGACGAAAGGGAGGGAGGGAGGGAGAGAAAAGAGAGAGAGAGATGGGGGGAAGGAAGGAAAGTAGGAAGGAAGGAAGGAAGGGGAAAATAGGATTTTGCTGCTAAATTATGTCTTTAAACATTTTTTCTTCCTCTAGAGCAATCAGAAAGAATGCTGAATTATTTCTAAAAATTACTTGGTTTTTCAGAGTTGTGGTGCCTCTTACAGGTGAGGTGTACATCTTGGAAAGAATTCAATGAGATCGTATATATAAAGTGCTGAGAACAGAAGGCACCACTGCAAGTGTGAGCTTTCATAAAGTAAACTTACTTGTTACGTTGAAGCCACTGGAGACTTCATTCGTGACACCGTGGCCAGCCCACCAGCTTTTGTCTTTTTTTTTGAAGTTTGCTTTGCTTATCCCACTTTTTTCCGAGGTGTTTTCCATGCTGGGCTGTTTGACTTACGTTAGAAGCAAAGCAGCCCCCAGATGTTACTATTGTGCCTGGTATGTTTTCAAACTGCACTTGAAAAGGACAGAGGACAGGAAGTAATGACACATGACTCAAGTGACTGGAAATGGTTCTCGGATAGGGAGTTATCGTTGGGACAGTAATGAGAGGAAGTGCAGTTCAGTTGAATGAGCCCTTAGAGAACATTCGTTCCCTGGGCGCAATTCCGCTGAGTGCATTCTTTGCACCGGGCACCGTGCTGGGTCCTGGGGTCGCGGAGATGAATACGGGACTGTGCATGCTTTAAGTGATCCCGCGTCTCCTGATGTTCACCATTTCTATGTGAGCTTGGAGAAACCAGGTGACCTCTCTGCACTTGTGTACTCAGTTTCAGGACAAAAGGACTGGCTGGCTCATCTTACAAGGAAGGCCCTATTTTACCTTCAGATGTCTCTGATCTCAAAGAACTTCTTCGCAGAGGTTGCTGGTCAACCACTGTTCAGCACTCTGAATTCAAGTAAAAGACATGGGCTTTTTAGCTTGTTGATAGTAATAGTGTTGGAACAAGTTTGATTAAGGGTTTGTTATCTCTCCAAGCAGGGATATTTTATTTCGCAAATATTGAGTATTGACTAGTGCTAGACCCTGCGTTAGGAGCTGGGAATGCCTTGGTGAAGAAGGAAAAGTCCCTTATCATGGAGGTCACATTTTAGTGGGGCAGATACATAGTGAAAAGTGATAAAAATGAATATATAATTGGCCGGCGCAGTGGCTCACACCTGTAATCCCAGCCCTTTGGGAGGCTGAGGTGGGCAGATCACCTGAGGTCAGGAGTTCAAGACCTGCCTGGCCAACATGGTGAAATGCCGTCTCTACGAAAAATACAAAAAATAGCCATGCATAGTGGCATGCGCCTGTAATCCCAGCTACTTGGGAGGCTGAGGCAGGAGAATTGCTTGAACCTAGGAGGCTGAGGTTGGAGTGAATCGAGACCACGCCACTGCAATCCAGCCTGGGTGACAGAGTGAGACTCTGTCTCAAAAAACAAACATAAAAACATAATGCAATTTCAGATAATAATATGTGCAAAGAAGAGAAATAAAAATAGGGAAGAGGAAGAAAGAGTATACGGTTGGTGACTGGAGAACTCTTTTAAAAGAATAATCAATTCACAAAGCATTACATATTTAAAAAGAAAAAAAAAAGTGATCAGAAGTGGGGCGTGGTGGTGCACACCTGTAGTCCCAGCTACTTGGGAGGCAGGAGAATCACTTGAACCTGGAGCTGGAGTTTGTAGTGAGCCGAGATTGTGCCACTGCACTCCAGCCTGGGTGACAGAGCGAGACTCCGTCTCAAGAAAAAAAAAAAGGTGGTCAGAGAAGACTTCTTGGAGGTGGCATTTGAGCGAAGACCTGAATTCAGTCAGGAAGAGAGCTAGGATGTGGGGTGGGTTAAAGGCTGGGAAAGGAAATTCCAGGTGGGGGCGACAGTGAGTGCCGGGGCAGGAGGAGAGGATGAGCTGGTTATTTGAAGAAATGGCCAGAAGGCCACTGTGAGGTTGATGGAGAATGAACAGCAGGGCATGGAGCACAGCCAAGCCACTTTATGCAGGCTCCTAGAGGGAACCTCAGGAAGGACTCTGGATTTTATTCCAAGTGTGAGGAGACGCCATTGGAGGGTTTTGAGAAGGGAAGTGATGTGACCGTGTTTAGAAAGAAAGATTGATCTATCAGAAGATGGATTTGGCAGCCATATACAGAAATGACTCTACCCCTGGTTCAAATTAATTTTGCCCACCTAATACTGCAGGATCTGGACTAGATGAATTTTTAACACGTCCACAGTTGACATACATAGCCTATTTTTATTTATATCCTTTATCTTTTTGTTTTTTTATTATTTATTTTCTTTTTTTTTTTTTTTTTTTTTTTTGAGACGGAGTCTCGCTCTGTTGCCCAGGCTGGAGTACAGTGGCCGGATCTCAGCCACTGCAAGCTCCGCCTCATGGTTTACGCCATTCTCCTGCCTCAGCCTCCCGAGTAGCGGGACTACAGGCGCCCACCACTTCGCCCGGCTAGTTTTTTGTATTTTTAGTAGAGACGGGGTTCACCGTGTAGCCAGGATGGTCTCGATCTCCTGACCTCGTGATCCGCCCGTCTCGGCCTCCCAAAGTGCTGGGATTACAGGCTTGAGCCACCGCACCCGGCCAATATTTATTTTCTTTTTTGAAACAGAGTCTCACTCTGTCGCCCAGGCTGGAGTGCAGTGGCGTGATCTCAGCTCACTGCAACTTCCACCTCCCGGGTTCAAACGATTCTCCTGCCTCAGCCTCCCGATTAGCTGGGACTACAGGTATCTGCCACCACGCCTGGCTAATTTTTTGTATTTTTAGTAGAGATGGGGTTTCACCATGTTAGCCAGGATGGTCTCCATCTCCTGACCTCATGATCTGCCTGCCTCAGCCTCTCAAAGTGCTGCGATTACAGGTGTGAGCCACTGCACCTAGCCCCTAAATCCTTATCTTTAAAAAAATCTTAGGGCCTCTATATTTTTCTTTTAAAATAGAAAAGAAAATTTTCTCGCTCTGTCGCCCAGGCTGGAGTACAGTCGTGGGATCTTGGCTCACTGCAAGCTCCGCCTCCCGGGTTCACACCATTCTCCTGCCTCAGCCTCCCGAGTAGCTGGGACTATAGGCGCCCACCACCATGCCCGGCTAATTTTTTATATTTTCCATAGAGACGGGGTTTCACCATGTTAGCCAGGATGGTCTCGATCTCCTGACCTCGTGATCCACCCGCCTCGGCCTCCCAAAGTGCTGGGATTACAGGCGTGAGCCACCGTGCCTGGCCTGTTTTCTTTCTTTATACAAAGATATCTTGGGAATATTGAATATATTCACAGATGGTAGAATCGGAGCTTGCAGTTCTGCTTTCTTTGCCCTGACTTTGTTTGAGACATGCTTGCTTCTGATATGCTGATTCCACGTTGCAAAAGTGAAAGTATGTACTAAAGTGCCTTAAAATTAAGTGGCAATGTAAATAGAGATTAAATCGTCTTTTGAATTTGTCAGCCTCAAACCACATGTATTTTGTGGCCACCATATTTTCTTCATTCTTTTAAAACTGTGACCCAAGCCCATAGTGATGTGTATACCTCTCATGTAGAAGCAAGTCAGAACATTCACTCTCAGTTACCCTGACAAATATTTGTGGGCAGGCTGGGCTTGCTGCCTACACAGCCTCACAATAGCCCACTTTTGTGCGCAGGAAATATATCAGAACCACAAGAGGGCAGCTTGTCCAGTGAAGCTAGAGGTAAAAAAGTGCTGTTCGTTAGCTACAGGATAATAAAGGGGAAGATGTCTAAATTTTTCAAAATGTTTATTGCGTAAGGAAGTTTTTTTTTCTTTGTTTTTTTTTTGTTTGTTTGTTTGCATTCCTTGACAGTTTCATCTATTCAGAGAGAGAATGATTTTGGAAATTAAAAGTTTTAAGACGAGTTTCTTCATGCACATCTATTTTTGGCTTCTCTGGAATATAAATACCCATTTCCCCTTGAATCCCGTATTACTCCATCTTCTGTCCCTTCGATCTTTATTAAGGTATCATTTACGTATGATAGGGCCAGGCGCAGTGGCTCACGCCTGTAATCCCAGCACTTTGGGAAGCTGAGGTGGGCGGATCACTTGAGGTTAGGAGTTTGAGACCAGCCTGGCCAACATAGTGAAACTCTGTCTCTACTAAAAATACAAAAATTAGCCGGGCATGGTGCTGGCCACCTGTAGTCCCAGCTACTCTGGAGGCTGAGGCAGGAGAATCACTTGAACCCAGGAGGAGGAGGTTGTAGTGAGCTGAGATCACACCACTACACTCCAGCCTGGGCGACAGAGTGAGACTTTGTCTCAAAAAAAATTACATATGATAAACTTCACACATTTTCAGTGGTGACTTTTAACACATGTATCCAGCTGTGAAGCCACTGCCCCATCAAGATGTAGAAACTAACATCTCGGCCGGGCGCGGTATCTCAAGCCTGTAATCCCAGCACTTTGGGAGGCCGAGATGGGCGGATCACGAGGTCAGGAGATCGAGACCATCCTGGCTAACACGGTGAAACCCCATCTCTATAAAAATACAAAAACGAGCCGGGCGAGGTGGCGGGCGCCTGTAGTTCCAGCTACTCAGGAGGCTGAGGCAGGAGAATGGCGTAAACCCGGGAGACGGAGCTTGCAGTGAGCTGAGATCAGGCCACTGCACTCCAGTCCGGGCGACAGAGCAAGACTCCGCCTCAAAAAAAAAAAAAAAAAAAAAAAGAAACTAACATCTCTAGAAAGTTTTCTCATGCCCCTCTGCAGTCAGTCTCCCCTCGAAGACCCCACATCCCCTTTAATCTTTAATCCTTGAAAACATTTTACCTGACACAAAGCATTTTGTAACTTTAAAGTAATGATCATGCACAAAACTTACGTTCTTGTGTAGACCATGTGAGAATTCGGGAGAGATGTAAGGAAATCAAACCCAGCTTCGTTCCAAGAAAATTCTGTTGGGTTTGACCCTTTGTGGCTGTGTTGGTCGTTATCCTCTGGCTAATATTCACAGAGAGGGAAAACTGTCATTAACTGAATAATCATTAATTTCCCATTTGTTCTTTAATGTTTATTTCTGCTGTATTTAACATGTATTACTGGGCGCGGTGGCTCACGCCTGTAATCCCAGCACTTTGGGAGGCTGATGTGGGCAGATCACGAGGTCAGGAGTTTGAGACCAGCCTGATCAACATGGTGGAACCCTGTCTCTACTAAAAATACAAAAATTAGCCAGGCGTGGTGGCACATGCCTGTAATCCCAGCTACTCAGGAGGCTGAGGCAGGAGAATTGCTTGAACCTGGGAGGCGGAGGTTGCAGTGAGCTGAGATTGTGACACTGCACTCCAGCCTGGGCGACAGAGCAAGACACCGTCTCAAAAAAGAAAAAAAGAAAAAAAAATTAGCTGGGCATGATGGTGCACACCTGTAATCCCAGCTACTTGGGAGGCTGAGGCAGGAGAATTGCTTGAACCTGGGAGGTGTAGGTTGCAGTGAGCCGAGATCATGCCATTGTACTCCAGCCTGGGCCACAGAACGAGACTTCATCTCAAAAACAACAAAAAAAATTGTTGCACCTACGTACTTGTATTATTTAACTTAAGGAATCCTCCCTATAAGGGAAGTGCTATTATTATCCTTACTTACAGACTGAGGAAAATAAGCGGGAAACTGAGGTACTGGCCAGACGTGGCGGCTCACACCTGTAATCCCAGCACTTTGGGAGGCTGAGGTGGGTGGATCACAAGGTCAGGAGTTTGAGGCCAGCCCGGCCAACGTGGCAAAACCCCGTCTCTACTAAAAATACAAAAATTAGCTGGGTATGGTTGTATGTGCCTGTAATCCCAGCTATTCAGGAGGCTGAGGCATGAGAAACACTTAAACCCAGGGTGCGGAGGTTGCAGATTGCACCACTGCACTCTAGTCTGGGCGACAGAGTGAGGCTCTGTCTCAAAAAAAAAAAAAAGTCAGGGCGCGGTGGCTCAAGCCTGTAATCCCAGCACTTTGGGAGGCCGAGACGGGCGGATCACGAGGTCAGGAGATCGAGACCATCCTGGCTAACACGGTGAAACCCCGTCTCTACTAAAAAAATACAAAAAATCTAGCCGGGCGAGGTGGCGGGCGCTACTCCGGAGGCTGAGGCAGGAGAATGGCGTAAACCCGGGAGGCGGAGCTTGTAGTGAGCTGAGATCCGGCCACTGCACTCCAGCCCGGGCTACAGAGCGAGACTCCGTCTCAAAAAAAAAAAAAAAAAAAAAAAAAAAACTGAGATACAGTCACGTGTGGCTTTTGATTGATAAAAAAGAATGAGTGAGGTTAGTTTCCTGATGAGGATAAGTGAAATTAAAAGTTTCTTAAGAAACTAATTTTCTCGTTGATCAAAATAATATGTACCCAGGTCGGGCGAAACGGCTCATGCCTGTAATCCCAGCACTTTGGAAGGTCGAGTTGGGCAGATCACTTGAGCTCAGGAGTTTAAGACCAGTATGGCCAACATGGTGAAACCCTGTCTTGACTAAAATACAATAATTAGCCGGCATGGTGTCACGTGCCTGTATTCCCAGCTACTGGGGAAGCTGAGGCAGGAGAATCCCTTGAATCCAGGAGGCAGAGGTTGCAGTGAGCCGAGATAATGCCATTGCACTACAGCCTGGGTGGCAAGAGCAAAACGCTGTCTCAAAAAAAAAAAAAAAAGTAATATGTACTCAGATTTAAAAGCCAGGGCTTCTCTTTCCCTGTACATAATGCCCTTGGGCAGTGTCACCCGTGGTTGCAGCTGAACGCCATAACGACTGACCTTGACCGGCAAGCCTCCCTATGTCTATTTCCCTGTTTCCTGCCTTCATTGTCTCCTGACAGGTCACCCTGTCTTTAGCCCTTCTCTGCATTGTGACCTTCTAACATGCAGTTCTGGTGATGTCACCTTCCTGATTAAAATTCTCTGATGGCTCCCTCGGCAATCAAATGTGGGCTCCTGGTTCCTTGCCTTGGCAGCGGCACATGCTGTTGCTCTCCCCTGCCTGCCTTCACCCTGGCTGTGCTCAGCTCATTGTCGATCTCCAGAGATCCAGTACATTCTCATGTCCCTGCACCAGGAACTGACTGTTCTGTCTGGAAAATGCCCTCTTGTCTTTCAGACGTGTCTGCCGAGTAAACTGTTATTCATCCTTGAGGACTTGGCTCACATCTTCCCTGATTAGCCCACACAGACGTGGGATCATCTTCTTCCCAGCTTCCACGGCCCCTTGTAGATTAGAGCTGGTGTCACGTTGTTTTATAATGTCTTGTCCCAACTCTGTGCCCCACTAATCTGTACCCTCCTGGAGGGCAGTGACTTTGTCTTCTCAACTTGACATTTCTCACTTAGTTCAGCACCTGGACTCACTATTCAGACTACAATACCACAAAGGCATAGAACATATTCGTATTCACCACTGCTGTTGCCATTGCCTGGCATAGGGCCTGGCCTGTAGGAGGTATTCATTTCATATTTGTTGAAATCATTAATAGTGGGTGTTTTTAAATATCATATTGTAATGGTTTAGCCCAGGAATTGCAACCTGAAGGGCATCACCAAGCCATGGCCATCTTTTGTATGGCCTCATAGTATTTTAAGTTTTTTGAATTTGATACCTGTGGATAGAGCATGTGCTCTCCTGTTTACCACTGATTAATTGCACAGTTAATCCACTCTGATTATCATGCCCTTCACCTCCTTACTCATCTGTGACTCATCTGGTCCCGGGAGATGAGGTTGGAGGATGTGGGGAGGGCAGTGTATTTCTTGGTTGAGGCTACCATAACAAAATACCGTGGGCCAAGTGGCTTCAACAGCAGACATTTATTTTCTCATGGTTGTGGAGGCTGGAAGTCCAACATCTAGGTGACAGCAGGGTTGGTTTACCTGGAGGCTTTTCTGCCTGGCTTGCAGATGGCTGCCCTCATTGTGCCCTTATGTGGTCATCCCTTGGTCTGTGTTGTCTGTGTCTGAATTTCCTCTCCTTCTTTTTTTTTTTGTTTTTTGTTTTTTGTTTTTGAGACAGAGTCTCTCTCTGTTGCCCAGGCTGGAGTGCAGTGGCACGATCTCAGCTCACTGCAACCTCCACCTCCTGGGTTCAAGCAATTCTTCTGCCTCAACCTCCCTAGTAGCTGGGATTACAGGTGCACACCACCACGCCCGGCTAATTTTTGTATTTTTAGTAGAGACAGGATTTCATCATGTTGTCCAGATGGTCTCCATCTCTTGACCTTGTGATCCGCCTGTCTCGGCCTCCCAAAGTGCTGGGATTACAAGGGTGAGCCACCGTGCCCGGCTGAATTTCCTCTTCTTATAAGGACACTGGTCATATTGCATTAGGGCCCATCCGCATGACCTCACTTAGTCTTAATTACCCATTTAAAGACCTTGTCTCCAAATGTAGTCACATTGTGAGATACTAGGGGTTAGAACTCGAATTTATGAATTTGGCAGGGCAGGGAGGGGCACTATATATCTTAGAACAGGAAGGGGCATGAACTCTCAGGTACTGTGGTCTGTTCCTTGCATCTGATTCCTGTTTTATAACATGTCACTAAAAGGAAACCCAGCAGAGAGAGCAGTTCGTTCACCGAGGCAGAATCTGGATGGTTATAATGCGCACCTGCTCAAACACCTGATCTCCACTCTGGTCACTTTGATCTTGGTACCATATTCATGTTTCTTAAGCAGCTAACATTTAGCCAGAATGCCAGGTAGAACTTAGGTGCTTTTCATTTTGGAAATTCATACCCTTTTTCATTCTATTACTCCAAACACTGGTGTGTGGGCTGCAAACTTTCTTTGCCAAGGGTTAGGTGGACAGGAGAGGTAAAAGCTGTATAATGACATGGCACCACCTCCATTTGCTGTAAGCAAACAGCCAGGTCCTTTATTACCCTTGAAACAGGCACTCGTGACACAGGTTGAACTCAGAGAAGCAAGTCAAATGCCAGGTTTCTGTGGGTCAAAGTTCCTTCCAGTACTGTATGTTAATCAGAAGCTCAACCTTAGTTAATTTGGCCATTGCGTTGGGAAGAACTTTGGAACCAATGATTACTGAGCTGGACTGCAGGAGCTAGCATAGCCCAGAATTTTTTTATCCAAGAGGTACGTTGTAGCCTTTCTTGGAGGGGATCGCAGGGATGAGACATTTGTCACAGCTTTATTTATTCTTGGTGGAACAGTAGTATAATAAAATCTTCTACGCTGAACGTAGCTAATCAAAAGTATTTACTTGCCAGGCACAGTGGCTCAAACCTGTAATCCCAGCACTTTGGGAGGCTGAGGCGGGTGGATCACATGAGGTCAGGAGTTCGAGACCAGCCTGACCAACATGGTGAAACCCCATCTCTACTACAAATACAAAATTAGCCCAGAGTGGTGGTGCGTGCCTGTAATCCCAGCTACTTGGGAGGCCAAGGTGGGAAAATCGCTTGAACCTGGGAGGCGGAGGTTGCAGTGAGCTGAGATTATGCCACTGCACTCCAACCTGGGCGACAAGAGGGAAACTCCATCTAAAAAAAAAAAAAAAAAAAAACGAAAAAACAAACAAAACAGTATTTACTTACAAATATGAAACTGAATTGTTAGAGAATATCATTTGTGTATAGGCAGAAAAACAAACTGTAGAGGGCTTCCAAGGTGAAGGAACATTTAAAACCGACACAATTCACAGTGATTTAAATGATTTTGAGTGTTTGGCAATTAACCCCAAAAGACCGCAATTTAATGTGCCTCTGCAGAAAGAATTTTCAATGAACATAATAATCATAGCCGCCCTTCATTGAACATTTTCTCTGTGTGCCAGGCCCCAAAGACTTCATATCTGTTGTCACAATGTCCCTAACAAATGGGTACTATTAGGCCCATATTAGATGAGAAAAACTCAGAGATTCAGAGAGGTTGAGTAAAATGCCCAAGATCAACCAGCTAGCAATCAGTAGAGTGGAGTTTTGAGCACCTGGTCAAACCTGTGAGCTTCCCCTCCCTGTTAGTCCACTCTTTATACACTTCCTCTTCTCTCCCTCTCTCTCTTTCTCCTTTTTTTTTTTTTTTTTTTGAGAAGGAGCCTTGCTCTTGTTGCCCAGGCTGGAGAGCAATGGCGTGATCTTGGCTCACTGCAACCTCTGCCTCCCGAGTTTAAGTGATTCTCCTGTCTCAGCGTTCTGAGTAGCTGGGACTACAGGTGCCCACCACCACGCCTGGTTAATTTTTGTATTTTTAGTAGAGATGGGGTTTCACCATATTGGTCAGGCTGGTCTTGAACTCCTGACCTCAAGTGATCCACCGACCTCAGCCTCCCAAAGTGCTGGGATTACAGGCATGAGCCACTGCACCTGGCCTCTCTCTCTTTTAAAGACAGGATCTCAGGCCGGGCGCAGTGGCTCACGCCTATAATCCCAGCACTTTGGGAGGCCAAGGCGAGTGGATCTCGAGGTCAGGAGTTTGAGACCAGCCTGACCAACATGGTGAAACCCCGTCTCTACTAAAAGTACAAAACGTTAGCTGGGCATGGTGGGGCGCCCCTGTAGTACCAGCTACTTGGGAGGCTGAGGCAGGAGAATCACTTGAACCCGGGAGACAGGGGTTGCAGTGAGCTGAGATCATGCCACTGCACTCCAGCCTGAGTGACAGAGCGAGACTCCGTCTCAAAAAAAAAAGACAGGATCTCACTCTGTTTCCCAGGCTGGAGTGCAGTGGCACGATCATAGCTCACTGCAGCCTCAGAACTCCTAGGCTCAAGTGATCCTCTCACCTCAGCTTCCCCCATCAAGCTGGGACCATGGGCGCCCAGCTAATTTTAAATTTTTTTGTAGAGATGGGATCTCACTCTATTGCCCAGGCTGGTCTCAAACTCCTGGGCTTAAAGTGATGCTCCTGCCTCGGCCTCCCAAAGTGCTGGGATTACAGGCATGAGGCCCTTCTTTCTCTCTTTGTCATAGTAAGATTTTCTTTCCTTGAGTGTCCTTTAATTAATATGAAATGGAATAGTCTTGCAGAGCTGGCAAAATGATGTGACCTATTTTCTCCATGTATATGTGGGCCAGGGGAGATTTCCCATATTGCCTGGTTATGTAGCTTCCCTTGCAGTTCCAGGCACACACAATGGCCTGTGATAATAGCAAAATACCATGTTCCTTCTTCTCACCCCCTCCCCCAGTTCCATTTAGTGATCACTAACTTTGGACTTCTCAATACTGGTCTTTGGGTCAGTAGTGTTATCTTTTTCATTTCACAGCTCAGGTAACGGAGGCCTTGGAAGGAGACTCTGCATCAGGTCACCCAGCAGAGATCAGCAATCCTTGGCTCACTGAGGAGGTTTGGTAAGTTGGCATCATCTTCACCATGACTCAAATGCACATAACCCAGGGGCAGAGAAGAGTGGGTGAACATCACATAGCAACATCAAAATGCTAACACTTGCCTCCCCACTTTGTTTTTCTTTTTACAAACATATTCTTGTTGTGTTTGTTTAATTTACTAGGCCAGAGTGCCCTGTATGTTTGTTAAGTACAAATGTCCTTAGAGGACTCCCACTGCCAAAAAGAATGACAGAGGTATATTTGAATGATTTCACTGAAATGCTTTTAATACTGATTTTATGAAAACATCTGGCAGTGGGTTCTTCCTGTAGCGCTACTGCATATCATCAACTGTAGAATGTGTCCCCCCACCCTTCACACACACAATTTAACATGTCTGAAATTCAGCGCACCTTATGCAAACAGGTCTGGTGAAATACAGCATTTCTCTGATAATCCCCAGATGACTAGCATTAAGTATTCCCTACCTCCTAGTTTTCACACAATACAAATTGTTTTTCTTTTTTTTTTAAAGGGTTCAGTTTTTAAGGGTAAGAAATGCATAGTCTGATGAGTAGCTGATTAGGAAGAAGTCTGTGCTTACCAAAGAAAGAATTTAGGTTTTTTTTTTGTTTTTTTGTTTTTGTTTTTGAAACGAAGTCACATTATCACCCAGGCTGGAGTGCAGTGGCACGATCTCAGCTCACTGCAACCTCCGCCTCCCGGGTTCATGTGATTCTCCTGCCTCAGCCTCCCGAGTAGCTGGGGCTGACTACAGGCACGCACCACCAATTATTGTATTTTTGGCTGGCTAATTATTGTATTTTTAGTTGAGACGGGGTTTCACCATGTTGGCCAGTCTGGTCTCAAACTCCTGACCTCAAGTGATCTGCCCACCTCAACCCCCCAAAGTGCTGGGATTACAGGCATGAGCCACCGCACCCAGCCAGAATTTAGTTTTCTAATACTGAAAGAAAACCTTTTTTTTTTTGGTGACTTCATATGATGGTCTTGAGATGAGCACCCCAAAGACCTTGTAAATAGTGGGCGCTGGCACTCAGAACAGCCCATGTGAGATAATGGAGCAGTCTTCCAGACATAAGATCCTAGAATCAGACACTTATTCAAGATTCCCCTCCTGCAATCAGCGGGTAGGAGTTTGCAATGAAAATGCCCCATGCTATGTCCCAGAATGACTCGTTCATTTATCTGTGAAAGCAGAGTCCAAATCTATGTTCATGTTAAATGTGCAGAAAAATAGCATCTTGAGAGTTAATGCCACAGAATGGGCATGATTCCCTAAGCCACACTTGCCTGATTGAGACAGACTTTAACATTTGCAAAACCTCCACGTTATGAGACCCTCTAGGTGATAGTATATGATCTGTAGGGATACAAGTAAATGCAGTAACAAACATTTTTTGAGCACCTGCCCTGTGCCAGACTCTGTGCTAGGCTCTGTGTTAGACTCTGTGCCAGGCTCTGTGCTAGATGCAGCATAATTAAGAAGTAATTAGGACAGAAAGGATTGCTGTCCCCACAGGGTTATTTTAGTAGTCACAGAAGATATTAAATAATACATTAACGGAGTAATGAGTGGGCTGATGAAGAATTGTAAGGACTTAAGATATAAAACAAGAAAACCTAGGCTAGCCAGAATGACTCATGCCTGCAATCCCAGCACATAGGGAGGCCAGTGTGAGAGGATCACTTGAGCCCAGGAGTTCAAGACCAACCTGGGCAACATAATGAGACCTGTCTCTACAAAAATTTTAAACATTGTCATCCCATTCTCTACTGGAAAATAAACAAATTAGCTGGGGGTGCTGGCATGCACCCATAGTCCCAGCTACTTGGGAGGCTGCAGTGAGAGAATTGCTTAGGCCTGGGAGGTTGAGGCTACAGTGAGCCAAGATTGTGTCACTGCACTCTAGCCAGGGCGACGGAACAAGACCCTGTCTCGAAAAAATAAATAAATAAAAACGAGGACCTCACATAATCTGAGTCAGGAGGTGACTATCGGGAAGGTTTCTTTTCTTTTCTTTTTTTTTTTTTTTTGAGGCGGAGTCTCACTCTGTCAGCCAGGCTGGAGTGCAGTGGTCGGATCTCAGCTCACTGCAAGCTCCGCCTCCCGGGTTCCCGCCATTCTCCTGCCTCAGCCTCCCGAGTAGCTGGGACTACAGGCGCCCGCCACCTCGTCTGGCTAGTTTTTTGTATTTTTTAGTAGAGACGGGGTTTCACTGTGTTAGCCAGGATGGTTTCGATCTCCTGACCTCGTGATCCGCCCGTCTGGGCCTCCCAAAGTGCTGGGATTACAGGCTTGAGCCACCGCGCCCGGCCACGGGAAGGTTTCTTGGAGATTAAATGGCATTCTGAGACCTGGAGGATAGGCAGAGGGGTTTGGGGACAGGCGGCAGTGGCTACATCAAACAGCCTGTGCAGGGTCCCAGTGTGGAGAGAGTGTTGAGAGGGGTCAAGGAATAGCATGAGCTATGGGGGGAAGGGAGGGAGAGTGGCTTCACGTGAACAGGTGTTTGTTGTAAAATGAAAACTTAGTCAAATTTCTGGAAGAATCTTTAAAACCTCTTAAAGAGATGAATTTCAGACTGATGATCAGATTTTGTTGTTTTTGTGGTTCAGACAGAAATCTTACCTTGTCTATCAGCACTATGTCCTAGAGTTAGAGCCCAAGTCTTGCTCCGCTGCTAATCCTTTGAATTTTCCCCAAATCTATGTTCTTAATTTCCCTCACCTACCTCCCCCAGGAAGGTAATCAGCTTCTAGTAAGAGGTGGTTTTCACAGACAATGTGTCCACATTTCTTTTTCTCTGCATCCTTGATGGCATCAGGGAAAGGTGATCATCGACATAGTCAATGTATGTGTATGATTCTCCCACCAAAGGCAGGATTTAAAAAATAATGCTTTAAATAGAATGAACAGAGGCAGCTACTTGGACCAGCTACTTGACTCTACTTGTGTTTTGAGGCCAGTGTGAGATTCTTAGGTTTGAAACCTTAGTGCTTTGTGTTGACATTTTCTTTTTTTTTTCTTTTTTCTTTTTTTTTTTGAGATGGAGTTTCACTCTCGTTGCCCAGGTTGGAGTGCAGTGGCACCATCTCGGCTCATTGCAACCTCCGCCTCCGGGGTTCAAGCAATTCTCGTGCCTCAGCCTCCCCAGTAGCTGGGATTATAGGCGTGCGCCACCACACTGGCTAATTTTTTGTATTTTTAGTGAACATGGGGTTTTCACCATGTTGGCCAGGCTGGTCTCGAACTCCTGACCTCAGGGAATTCACTCACCTCTGCCTCCCAAAGTGGTGGGATTACAGGCTTGAGCCACCGCACCCAACCTGTGTTGACATTTTCTATCAAGAGAACTGCTGAGCTGGGGCACTTTGGCCAGTTACTGAATTGACAGATGCAGAAATTTACACATGTTCATGTATACACACAAGGAGCCCTAATTCCATGGAATTGGCCTTCTCAAGCTTGCTGGTTTCTTAGTTATGAGTAAATTTGATGCTATTTTTTTTTTTTAATTTTTGAGACAGTCTTGCTCTGTCAGCTTAGGCTGGAATGCAGTGGTGCAATCAGGGCTCACTGCAGCCTCGAACTCCTGGGCTCAAGCAGTTCTCCTGTCTCAGCCTCCTGAGTAGCTGGGCCCAGCTAATTTTTAATTTTTTATAGAGACGAGGTCTTGCTATGTTTCCCAGGCTGGTCTTGAACTCCTGGGCTCAAGAGATCTGCTTGCCTTAGCCTCCCATAGTGCTGGGATTGCAGGTATGACCACTGTGTCTGACTTGATTCAAAAAAAGTCCAGGTCGGCCGGGCGCGGTGGCTCAAGCCTGTAATCCCAGCACTTTGGGAGGCCGAGACGGGCGGATCACGAGGTCAGGAGATCGAGACCATCCTGGCTAACACGGTGAAACCCCGTCTCTACTAAAAAATACAAAAAACTAGCCGGGCGAGGTGGCCAGCACCTGTAGTCCCAGCTACTCGTGAGGCTGAGGCAGGAGAATGGCGTGAACCCGGGAGGCGGAGCTTGCAGTGAGCCAAGATCCGGCCACTGCACTCCAGCCTGGGCGACAGAGTGAGACTCCATCTCAAAACAAACAAACAAACAAACAAAAAAAGTCCAGGTCATTACCTGACTTTCTTTGAGTTGTTTATTTGTTTTATGACCTTATAAAGAGCTTATTTCACAATACAAAGAATAGAATGAGGATATTATATATGATTTATATCAATAAGTTTGACATTTAGGTTATATGGAAAAATTCCTGGCAAAATATAAATAATGAATCTTAAAGTTAGCTGATTTTAAAAACCAAATAAATAAATAAAATATATAAATTAAAAAACCCAACTTAAGGAAAAAAAAACCTATATAGTTCTGTAACAAATAAGGAAAAAAAATTAGTAGGGATTTTTTCCCCCATTCTTCCCCATTTATTATTATTATTATTATTATTATTATTTATTTTTATTTTTTTTTTTTTGAGACAGGGTTTCACTCCTGGTACCCAGGCTGGAGTGCAATAGCGTGATCTTGACTCACTGCAACCACTGCCTCCTGGGTTCAAGCAATTGTCCTGCCTCAGCCTCTTGAGTAGCTGGGATTACAGGCATGCACCACCATGCTCGGCTAATTTTGTATTTTTAGTAGAGATGGGGTTTCTCCATGTTGGTCAGGCTGGTCTTGAACTCCTGACCTCAGGTGATCCTCCCACCTCAGCCTCCGAAAGTGCTGGGATTACAGGGGTGAGCCACTGTGCCCAGCCTGTTTGTTTTTTTTTTGTTGTTGTTGAGACGGAGTCTCACTCTGTTGCCCGGGCTGGAGTGCAGTGGCCGGATCTCAGCTCACTGCAAGCTCTGCCTCCCGGGTTCACGCCATTCTCCTGCCTCAGCCTCCCGAGTAGCTGGGACTACAGGCGCCTGCCACCTCGCCCGGCTAGTTTTTTGTATTTTTTAGTAGAGACGGGGTTTCACCGTGTTAGCCAGGATGGTCTCGATCTCCCGACCTCGTGATCCGCCCGTCTCAGCCTCCCAAAGTGCTGGGATTACAGGCTTGAGCCACCGCGCCTGGCCTAGCCTGTTTGTTTTTAACAAAGAATTTCAACATCCTTCTTATATTCTTTTGGTTAATTTCTTTTTTAATTTTATTTATTTCATTGACAAGTAATAATTGTACATATTCACAAGGTACATAGTGATGTTTTGAGACATACAATGTGAAGTGTTTAGATTGGGGCCTTGATTTTTCTCAAGCCACAGCAAGCATATTTTCCTCGATCAACATGGCAACTGAAGTTAGATGATAGGAAAGGTTAGGGGAGGAAATACCACAGGGCTCCTGATGGGAACTTTAAGTAAAATAAAAAGAGTAAAACATTTGGAGTCCTTACACTTTCCTACTAATCATAGCCTAGATTTTCATTCCAAGGAAGTTAATAAATTAAGAGGTAGATATTATTTAACCTACAAGTTGAAAATGCAAGTTGCATTTGAAAAGGAGCAAAACGTGGCCTGCTGAAATTGTTTCTTTGGTAAATGGCTCTTCATATTTTGGAATTGTAGCTCATTTAGTGAAACCACAGATCTCTTAGAAACAGATTTTCCTAAAATCCCTGTCCTAATAACCTAATAATCACTAGAAGATATATCTTTTTTTTTTTTGAGATGGAGTCTCACTCTGTCGCCCAGGCTGGCATGCAGTGGCACAATCTTGGTCGACTGTAACCTCTGCCTCTCAAGTTCAAGTGGTTCTCCTGCCTCAGCCTCCCGAGTAGCTGGGATTCATAGGCAATGGCCACCATGCCTGGTTAATTTTTGTATTTGTAGTAGAGACGTGTTTCACCATGTTGGCCAGGCTGGTCTTGATCTCCTGACCTCAGGTGATCCACCTGCCTCGGCTTCCCAAAATGATGGGATTACAGGCGCAAGCCACCGTGCCTGGCCTAGAAGATGTAGCTTTTGGAAAATGGCCTCCTCATCATTTTGTTTCAAGAAGGCAGACTCTAACCCAATGAAGACTTCAGGTAAAACTCATATGGTCCGTTTGAGGGATGCTTACTAAAGAGCAAATACACCCAAAGGTCAAACAACTGAGTTAAAACACATTGTCCTTTTGTTGGCCAACCACTGTTAGGGAACTGTCACAAAATGACACCAGGCTGCTCAAGGCAATCCCTAAGGGCAGCTTCTAAAAAACGAGTTTTCTGCTTCTTCACTTGAAAATGGAAGATTTCTTTTTCCATTACAAGTTATGTGGTACTGTTTATTTTGTATAATGTAACTTTTTACTACAAAGAAGGGGAAAGTGGCTTATAATTTAATTTGATTTAAATTAAACCTACATAGGACCATCATATAAAAGATACTGGGACAAGTATGTGAGGGATACAAAGATAAATCAGACACTATTCTGGCCCCAGCACAGTTTAAGAATGAGCATTTAAACATTTAGTTAATAAGAAACATGGCTGGGCACAGTGGCTCACATTTGTAATCTCAGCACTTTGGGAGGCCAAGGCAGGCAGATCTTTTGAGGTCAGGAGTTTGAAATCAGCCTGGCCAACACGGTGAAACCCTGTCTCTTTTAAAAATACAAAAAAAATTAGCTGGGCATTGTGGTGCACCCCTGTAATCTCAGCTACTTTGGCTGAGGCAGGAGAATCTCTTGAACCCAGGAGGCAGAGGTTGCAGTGAACCAAGACTGTGCCACTGCACTCCAGCCTGGATGACAGAGCAAGACTCCGTCTCAAAACAAAAACAAAAACAAAAACCAAAAAAAAAGGCTGGGCACCATGGCTTACGCCTGTAATCCCAGCACTTTGGGAAGCCAAGGCAGGCAGATCACGAGGTCAAGAGATCGAGACCATCCTGGCCAATGTAGTGAAACCCCATTTCTACTAAAAATACAAAAATTAGCTGGCCGTGGTGGCGTGTGCCTCTAGTCCCAGCTATTTGGGAGGCTGGGACAGAAGAATCGCTTGAACCCTGGAGGCGGAGGTTGCAGTGAACTGAGATTGTGCCACTGCACTCCAGTCTGGCGATAGGGTAAGACTCTGTCTCAAAAAAAAAAGAAACAATACCAATAAAACAAGAGTGAATTAATTAGATCAAGGAGCATCATACCTCACATATGTAATGGTATATTTGAAAATGCAGTAGAGGTTACTGGATCCCTTTTCTCGTCTGTATCCAGATTTGCCAGGGAGTATATTCACTACCCTCTTGTCTGGACCTCTCCTTTTTCTTTTCTTCTGCCTGATCGCTGATCAAATTCAACATCAGTGTTAATTTAGGTATGGAGCCTGCTGGTATTGAAAACTTATGCAAAAGTAACCCTGAAGTTCTTTGCAGTTTATAAACATAAATGTGTAATTACCACTATGATGCACACTGAAGAACTTTCCAAGACTTGATGTAGCTAGGCATGGTGGCCCACACCTGTAGTCCTAGCTACTTGGGAGGCTGAGGCGTGAGAACCACTTGAGTCCAGGAGTTCGAGGCTGCAGTGAGCTATGATTTATGATTGTGCCATTGTACTCCAGTCTCGGCAAAACAGTGACACCCCATCTGAAAAAAACAGAAGAAAAAAAAGACTTGTCAGAGTAATTGAGCCGAATTTACACTTAGCCCATTGTGGATACAGACAACCAGTAACTTCACAAAGCCTTCCTGTAAAAGCTAAGATGGTGTTGGGATCTGCCTTCTGGACCCAAACAGATATTTGGAAAAATGGTTTTTGGTAAAGTATAAGAGCAGTGAGTTTAAGGCTAATTCCAAACTTAATGATTTGCCCTTTTAAAATAAGTTCATCAGTCTGGGCAACACAGTGAGATCCTGTCTCTACAAAAAATTTAAAAATTAGGCCAGGTATGGTGGCTCACGCCTGGAATCCCAGCACTTTGGGAGGCTGAGGCAGGCAGATTACTTGAACCCAGGAGTTCAAGACCAGCCTGGGCAATGGTGAAACCCTATCTCTACAAAAATTAGACAGATGTGGTGGCTTGCACCTGTAGTCCCAGCTACTCAGGAGGCTGAGGGGGGAGGATCACCTGACTCTGAGGCTCAGTTGAGGCTGCAGTGAGCTGAGATGGAGGCATCACACTCCAGTCTTGGAGACAGAGATTGTCTTAAAAAAAAAAAAAAAAAGGCCGGGCACGGTGGCTCAAGCCTGTATCCCAGCACTTTGGGAGGCCGAGACGGGTGGATCACGAGGTCAGCAGATGGAGACCATCCTGGCTAACACTGTGAAACCCCATCTCTACTAAAAAATACAAAAAACTAGACGGGCGAGGTGGCGGGCGCCTGTAGTCCCAGCTACTCGGGAGGCTGAGGCAGGAGAATGGCGTAAACCCGGGAGGCGGAGCTTGCAGTGAGCTGAGATCCGGCCACTGCACTCCAGCCCGGGCAACAGAGCGAGACTCCGTCTCAAAAAAAAAAAAAAAAAAGTTGGGCATGGTGGTGCATCCCTGAAGCCCCAGCTACTTGTGAGGCTGAGGTAGGAGGATTGCTTGAGCCTATGAGGTCAAGGCTGCAGTGAGCCATGATTATGCCACTGTACTCCAACCTGGGCAACAGAGTGAGACTCTGTCTAAAAATAAATAAATGACATAAAATAAAATTAGTTCATTCATGTGGGCAAAAGTTGCATAGATCTAGTGGTCAGTTACTTTGCCTGTGTGCCCTTTGATGTCCTGCTATTTGCCAAACAAGATAACCTATTTTCAAAACTGAAAACGCAGGCTGGGCACAGATCACTTGAGATCAGGAGTTTGAGACCAGCCTGGCCAACATGGTGAAACCCCCCATCTCTACTAAAAACACAAAAACTTAGCCTGGTGTGGTGGCAGGTGTCTGTAATCCCAGCTACTCAGGAGGCTGAGGCAGGAGAATTGCTTGAACCTGGGAAGCGGAAGTTATAATGAGTCGAGATCGTGCCACTGCTCTCTAACCTGGACGACAGAGCGAGACTCTGTCAACAACAACAACAACAACAAAACCAAAAAACGCCAAAAACTGCAAAGGCAGAGAGGTGGATATGAGCCATGACTCAGCCAATAACATGGCAGACAAGCAGACAATTGCCTACTAAAGGAGGTCTGTCTACCTAAACGGAAGAGGTCTGTACCTACCATAGAGGAAGAAAAAGAAAATTGTGGGCATCAATAAAGTGTATGTGTCTTTTGGCAGAATAACAGAACAATAATGGCTTTATGCTTTGTAAGATGGTATTTAATGCTCTAGAAAGCAAAGAGAATACTCCAAGGTTATGAAGCCGAAATTGGTAGCTAATGTCAGCGTTGAACCTTGAGGCAAATTTCATGGGTAACACTTAAATGTCAGCCCTGTAGTTTCCAAGAACAAGGTCTTCAAGTCAGTCATTAGACATGCATCAAAGTTCTGCCGAGGTGGGGCCTCATCCCAGGCTGCACGTTGGGTAAAGCAGGTTGCTCAGGTGTGTCAGTGGTTACTGTGCCAGGTGCAGACAGTAATATAATATCTGACATTCACTTCAGCCATGCTCACTGGTATCTGTGCAGGTATTGCCTGCCAAGAGGTAACAGTATGAGAACAGCCACACTGCTTTCATAAAGAATGACAAAATTTCTGTGTCTGCAAAATAAATGAGGTCCTTTTGAAACTAAGAGCAAGGTCAGCAAAATACAAGGGACACCTCAAGCAAAGAATGAAGTGGGCATTGAAATACCATACCAGAGGCTGGGTGTCGTGGCTCACGCCTGTAATCCCAGCACTCGGAGGCCAAGGCGGGTGGATCACCTGAGGTCAGGAGTTCAAGACCAGCCTGGCCAACATGGTGAAACCCCGTCTCTATGAGGGGGAAGAAAAAATTACAGGCCCAGGCACGGTGTCTCATGCCTGTAATCCCAGCACTTTGAGAGGTCAAGGTGGGCGGATCTTGAGGTCAGGAGTTCAAGACCAACCTGGCCAACATGGTGAAACCCCGTCTCTACTTAAAATACAAAAAGTAGCCAGGGTTGGTGGCAGGCTCCGGTAATCCTAGCTACTCGGTAGACTGAGGCAGGAGAATCGATTGCCGCAGGAGGCAGAGGTTGCAGTGAGCCGAAATCTCCCCACTGCACTCCAGCCTGGGTGACAGAACAAGACTTCATCTAAAAAAAGAAAGAAAAAAAAAGAAAGGAAAGGAGAGAGAGAAAAAAAGAAATAACATACCAGGCTGGCGTGAAAAGGTGCTGAACACAAACCGGGTCTTTCAATCTAGGCATGTCGGTACCCACTGATTTTTCTTCATCTGTACCTGTGTAATCAGAGTGTTTTTTGGAATCTTAAAATATTGGAGTTATAAGGAACTCTAGAGGTCGTGAAGAAAATAATAATGATAATTTACATTTACTGAGGGTTCACTATATGCCAGCCATAAGGAAGTCTTTTACTTGCGTTATTAGTTTTACTTGTATAGCCTCATTTGATCTCTTCCATAATCTCTAAAGAAGGGGCTAGGATTCCTATTTTGCCAATAAGAAAACAGACTTAAAAGACAACAGGGAACTCACACAAGGTCATACAGTTCATGCATGGCAGAGCTGGCTCACATACCTACGTCAGTCTGAGGCGCGTTTGCATTTTTTAACTACCAGCTCCCTAGAGGGCCGAGGGATTCTCAGGAAAAGGTATGTTCATCCACATTCTGACCAGGTCCCCAGGAGTTCGCTAACTCATAGTTCAGTGAAAATGACCAAAGGATGTATTGAAAATCATGGAACCTACACCCTGAAATGTTAGCTATATGCAGTGTAATATGCAATTATACAACGTATTGGTGGGTTCTATTTTGGCCTCAAGTTCCCCCCCATCACTAAGGAACTTGCTGTAACACTTAACCTGGGTGGTTAAGGGCACAGTGCAGATTCCAGCTGCTCTGCTGTCCCATGAACTGTTTTTTCTCTGGGGCATCTTCTTGTGTTTCAAGTTTCAATCATTTGGTGAATTTTTAAAAATTACCAGGCTAGGCATGGTGGCTCAGACCTGTAATCCCAGCACTGTGGATGGCTGAGGTGGGAGAATCAATTGAGCTCAAGAGTTCAAGACCAGCCTAGGCAACATAGTGAGACCCCATCTCTAAAAAAAAATTAATTAAAAAAAATTAGCCAGGCGCCAGGCACGGTGGCTCATGCCTGTAATCCCAGCACTTTGGGAGGCCAAGGCAGGTGGATCACCTGAGGTTGGGAGTTTGAGAGCAGCCTGACCAACACGGAGAAACCCCGTCTCTACTAAAAATACAAAATTAGCCAGGCATGGTGGCGCATGCCTGTAATCCCAGCCACTCGGGATGCTGAGGCAGGAGAATCACTTTAACCTGGAAGGCAGAGGTTGCGGTGAGTCTAGATCGTGCCATTGCACTCCAACCTGGGCAACAATAGTGAAACTCCATCTCAAAAAAAAAAAAAGAAAAAATTTGCTAGGCATGGTGGCACCTACCTGTAGTCCCAGTTACTGGGGAAAGGAATGGCAAGGGTCTGGGGTGCAAGAATCACCTGAGCCCAGGAGGTCAAGGCTACAGTGAGCTATGTTTTTGCCACTGCGCTCTAGCTTGGGTGACAAACTGAGATCCTGTCTCAAAAAATAAAACAAAATAAGACAAATCAATTCACAGGTAGCACTTACTGAGACACTGATTTAATTGGTCTGAAGGGGAGCCCAGGAATCAGTATTTTAAAAAACATATAGATAATCTCTGTTGTAAATTTTTGCTTATTGGCCTGGTGAATGTCTTTGTATTGCTCTTTCCTACCTGAAAGCATTTTTTTTTTTTTTTGAGACAGAGTCTTGCTCTGTTGCCCAGGCTGGAGTGCAGTGGTGCGGTCTCAGCTCACTGCAGCCTCTGTCTCCCGGGTTCAAGTGACTCACCTGCCTCAGCCTCCCAAGTAGCTAGGATTACAGGCGTGCACCACCACACCCAGCTAATTTTTGTATTTTCAGAAGAGATGGGGTTTCACCATGTTGGCCAGGTTGGTCTTGAACTCCTGACCTCAGGTGAACCGCCCACCTTGGCCTCCCAGAGTGCTGGGATTGCAGGTGTGAGCCACTGCATCTGGCCTCAGAGAGCATAAGCTGTATTCCCTAGCAGTTATTTTTATTGTTGTTTTTCTTACGGTCTTCAAAGATGTAATGGGCTTTGAAATCCTTTTGGCTCCTAGGAAGAAACTATTACTGCTTGGTGGAGTCCTGTCTGAAAATGAATTCTCTGTTTACACTGCCCCGTTCATTCCCTGTCCTGTGAACTACAACTACAGATTCTCCTTATAACTCTGCTCAGAATAGAAAGCTTAATTACTCTACCCCGAAAATCTTGCAGATTGCAAGAGGCTATAAGCTACTGGTATAGCCTAAAGATCAAGGGATCTTGTGTGGTGTTATGACAACTACTTCTATTTATATGTGATGTTCACTTTAAATATACACAGACATATTTGTACATTAGTGGAAGGGGGTCTCAAAAATCTCTTCTGACCTTTAATTAGACTCAAATAAGATAAGAAGGGGTAAAGACATTGATGTATGGGACGGGTGTCTCAAAAAAAAAAAAAAATATATATATATATATATATATTTAAAAAGGAAAAAAAATTAAAAAAAAAAAAAAAAAAGGCCGGGAATGGTGGCTCACACCTGTAATCCCAGCACTTGGGAGGCCGAGGCGGGTGGATCATGAGATCAGGAGATCAAGACCATCCTGGCCAACATGGTGAAACCCCGCCTCTATTAAAATACAAAAAATTAGCTGGGTGTGGTGGCACACGCCTGTAGTCCCAGCTACTTGGGAGGCTGGGGCAGGGGAATCACTTGAACTCGGGAGGTGGAAGTTGTAATGAGCTGAGATCGCTCCCCTGCACTCCAGCCTGCTGACAGAGCAAGACTCCGTCTCAAAAAAATAAAAATAAACTGCCAGGCGCGGTGGCTCACGCCTGTAATCCCAGCAGTTTGGGAGGCTCAGGCAGGCAGATCATGAGGTCAGGAGATCGAGACCATCCTGGCTAACACGGTGAAACCCCATCTCTACTAAAAATACAAAAAATTAGTCAGACGTGGTGGCGGGCGCCTGTAGTCCCAGCTACTTAAGAGGCTGAGGCAGGAGAATGGCGTGAACCCGAGGGGTAGAGGTTGCAGTGAGCCGAGACTGCGCCACTGCACTCCTGTCTGGGCGACAGAGCAAGACTGCATCTTAAAAAAAAAAGATTAAAAAAAAAGAGAGATTTATGTATGGCAAAACCAACGCTAGGAGTTCAGGCCCCACAGAATACCCAGGTCTAGAACTCCTGTCTTTGGAAGCTAGTTATCTTTTCTCCTCACCCTCTGCCTCACTTAATGATGTCTTTCACGGCCTTTCCTCTTCATTCGCACTACCACCTTCCTAGGTCAAGTCATAATTTTAATTCCTAAATTATTGCACTAGCCAGGGAAGGAAGAAAAAAACTGTAAGAAACCACATCAAAATGTCATCTGTGGTTGGTAGACATCTGATTTTAATCTTTTTTGTATCTGCTTTTCTGAAATTTATACATTTTACATAATAAACAAGTTTTATTTTCCTAAAGGAAAAACACACATCATCACTGGCATAGACTTCACCCTGATCTGAGCACATGTCCATTATACGACCCATCTGTGCCTAGCTATCAGAGTTGCCTTTCTAAAACGTGTTCTCCAGGCTCCTGCTTAAACCCTCCGGGTGTCCTGGAATTTCAAAGTCATAACCCAGACCCACCCTTCCGCCTATCCCCTTATCTCCAACCACACCCAACCCAACCCTCTCTGCTTGGCAGGCCAGCATCCTCCTTGTCCTAGGACCAGGGGAGCTCCATTCAGCTCCTTCGCGGCTACTCTCCTCTACACAGAGAACTCCACACTCTTTGTCCTTTCCCCTTTACCTCTCCAGATGTTATCCTTTGAAGCTCAGCTAGCCTACGGCCAGACCACCCTGATCACTCCCGATCTCATCTGAAGCTCAGCTCAACTCCTTCCTTCTCCAGGTCACCTTTGTCACCTTTTTTTATCTGCGTCAGGAATGGCAAACAGGTTTCGTTTTATGTAAACCAAGTCCATGCCACTGAAAATGGTTTCATAGAGAATTCTATTTTATTTCTTTATTCCAGAGTCTTACCCTGTCACCCAGGCTGGAGCGCACTGCTGCGATCATGGTTCACTGTAGCCTCTACATCCGGGGCTTAAACAGTCCTTCTGCCTCAGTTTCCTATGTAGCTGGGACTACAGGCATGCACCACCATGCCCAGTTAATTTGTTTGCTTTTTCTAGAGAGAGGTCTCACTGTGTTGCCCAGGTTGGTCTCCAACTCCTGGCCTCCAACTCCTTTGGCCTCCCAAGATGCTAGGGTGGCAGGTGTGAGCCACCATGCCTGGCCTTACATGGAGAATTCTAAAAGCCTGCCCATGTTCAGAGGAAAAGGAGTCCTGTGACTATAGTGGTTTTTGCCATAGGCACAAGAAGGAAAAGTGACAGAATGAATGTGATATATTTCTCATCCAGATTTATGATAATTCTTTTAGACCTGTGATGTCCAGTATGGAAGTCCCTGGCCACACATGGCTATTTAAATTTAGATTAAAAAGAAGAAAAATAGGGCCAGGCGGGATGGCTCATGCCTGTAATCCCAGCACTTTGGGAGGCCAAGACAGGTGGATCACAAGGTCAGGAGTTCGAGACCAGCCTGGCCAGTATGGTGAAACCCCATCTCTACTAAAAATACAAAACTTAGCTGGGCGCGGTGGTGTGCACCTGTAGTCCCAGCTACTCAGGAGGGTGAGACAGGAGAATCGCTTGAAACCAGGAGGCAGAGGTTGCAGTGAGCCGAGATCAAGCCACTGCATTCCAGCCTGTGCGACAGAGCGAGACTCCATCTCAAAAAAAAAGAAGAAAAATAATAATTTAAATTAATTAAAATTAAATACAGAAGATTCTCCACCTAGAATGTTTAAACTTCATGATCGGCCAGGCATGGTGGCTCACATCTGTAATCCTAGCACTTTGGGAGGCCGAGGTGGGCGAATCACCTGAGGTCGGGAAGCCTGGCCAACATGGTGAAACCCCATCTCTACTAAAAATGCAAAAATTAGCCAGGTATGGTGGCATACGCCTGTAATCCCCACTCCTCGGGAGGCTGAGACAGTGAGACTCCATCTCAAAAAAAAAAAAAAAGGAATCTAATATCCTTAAAATCCATCATGAAGTTTGTTTATTTACTTTTACTTTATTTATTTTTTAGATGGAGTCTTGCTTTATTGCCCAGACTGGAGTGCAGTAGCGCTATCTCAGCTCACTGCAACCTCCATCTTCTGGGTTCAAGCAATTCTCCTGTCTCAGCCTCCCAAGTAGCTGGGATTACAGGTGCGTGCCACCACACCTGGCTAATTTTTGTATTTTTAGTAGGGAGAGGGTTTTGCCATGTTGGCCAGACTGCTCTCGAACTCTTCAGGTGATCTGCCCACCTTGGCCTCCCAAAATGCTGGGATTATAGGTGTAAGCCACCATGCCCAGCCTTAGATGCTTTTTTTGTGTGTGTGTGACGGAATCTCCCTCTGTCACCCAGGCTGGAGTGCAGTGGCGTGATCTTGGCTCACTGCACCTCTGCCTCCCAGGTTCAAGTATTCTCCTGCCTCAACCTTCTGAGTAGCTGGGCTTACAGGCATGTGCCACCATGACCAGCTAAGTTTTATTTTTAGTAGAGACAGGGTTTCACCATGTTGGCCATGGTTGGCCCAGCTGGTCTCAAACTCCTGATCTCAGGTGATCTGCCCACTTTGGCCTCCCAAAGTGTTGGGATTACAGGCGTGAGCCACCTTGCCTGGCCACATTTTTGACTTATGATATTTTTTACTTATGATGGAGTTAATCGGAAGTAGCCCATTGTAAGTCAAGGAACATCTGTAAAATTAAAAATTTTTAATATGGTAGCCAGTAGCCAGTGGCACATTTCAAGTGCTTAATAGCCATATATGGCTACTGGCCACTATCCTGATAGCAGCAAAGATACAGAACCTTTCCACCATTACAGAGTTATATGAGATGGCCCTGTTTTATTATTTATTTCTTTATTATTTTTGAGACAGAGTTTCCCTGTGTCACCCAGGCTAGAGTGCAGTGGCGTGATCTTGGCTCACTGCAACCTGCCTCCCTGGTTCAAGCAATTCTCCTGACTCAGCCTCCTGAGTAGCTGTGGCCACAAGCGTGCACCACCATGCCCAGCTAATTTTTGTTTTTGTTTTTGTTTTTTTTTTTTTTTTTTTTTGAAACAGGATCTCACTCTGTCCCCCAGGCTGGAGTGCAGTGGCAGGATCTTGGCTCACTGCAACCTCCACCTCCCAGGTTCAAGCAATTTTCCTGCCTTAGCCTCCCGAGTAGCTGAGATTAAAGGTACATGCCACCATGCCCGGCCAGGGTTTGTATATTTAGTAGAGACGGGTTTTCACCATATTGGCCAGGCTGGTTTCGAACTCCTGACCTCAGATCTCTCAAAACGCTGGGATTATGGTTGCTCCCGTTTTAGATATGTAGTTATATGACAATGCAAGGAAGAATATATTTGCTTAGTGTGTGTGCCTTGTTTTCTCAGTGAGAGACCAAAAGGGTTGTTTTTATTATTTTTTTTTTATTTTTGAGACAGAGTCTCACTCTGTTGCCAGGCTAGAGTACAGTGGCGTGATCTCGGCTCATTGCAACCTCAGCCTCCTGGCCTCAAGGGATTCTCCTGCCTCAGCCTCCCAAGTAGCTGGGACTACAGATGTACCACCACGCCCAGCTAATTTTTGTATTTTTAGTAGAGATGGGGTTTCACCGTGTTGGCCAGGATGGTCTTGATTTCTTGACCTTGTGATCCACCCACCTCGGCCTCCTAAAGTGCTGGGATTACAGGCATGAGCCACCATGCCCAGCAGTAATCTTCGCTTACATTTATTTTGTAACCTTATGCACCTAACCAGTGCTGGATATATAAGAAATACTTTGTATTTGTTGAATTGATTTTTTAGTACTTAGTTGGCAGTGCACCATTAAAGCGTATGAATTTTGAAATAGGAAACCAAGTTTCTGGCTCCTTTTCTTCTGCCAACTAGCATGTGACTTAGAATATCTCATTTAACTGAAGCAGGTCACAGTTTCCTCAAGGGTAAATGGTTGTAGACTGGACTATATTGGAAGATTCTTCCATGTTTGGAATTTTGTGGTACATATGGAGTACTCACTTTTAAATAAAAATGTACACCCTTCCCCCAAACATACACACTTATACACACACAATGAAAACTAGCAGGTTAAAAAACATTCTAGCTTATTTTAAACTTCATTTGTCCTGGGAGGCTGAGGTGGGCGTATCAGTTGAGGTCAGGAGTTCGAGACCAGCCTGGCCAACATGGTGAAACCCTGTCTCTACTAAAAAATACAAAAAAAAAAAAAAAAGAAAAAAAGCCAGGTGTGATCTCAGATAACGTGGCAGGCTGAGGGAGGAGGATCGCTTGAATCTGGGAGGCGGTGGTTGCAGTGAGCTGAGATCACACCACTGTACTCCCTCCTGCCTGAGCAACAGAGCTAGATTCCATCTCAAAAAAAAAAGAAAGAAAAAAAAAAAAATTAGCCAGGCGTGGTGGCATACGCCTGTAGTCCCAGCTACTTGGGAGACCGAGGTGGGAGGATTTCTTGAACCCAGGAGGTGGAGGTTGCAGTGAGCCAAGATCATGCCACTACACTCCAGCCTGGCTGCCTGGGCAAGAGATAGTGAGACTGTCTCAAAAAAAAAAAAAAAAAAAAACCAACAACTTCATTTATCTAATTTTCCAAACATATAAGCCTAGGATTTCAGGATTAAATTCTCTGCCACAGCTATAGCTAACTTGGGCAAGTCAGGTGGAGAGTTAATTGCCTTTGTCAAACCTCGCTGAGGTTTTACACTATCTTTAGTCTCACTGCATGCAGCAGTCACCAGTCAATGCTGCCAACCCTTTTCCATTGCTCTAAGTCAGGCATCAGTAAACTGTGGTCTACTGTCTGTTTATGTATGGCCCTCTCGCTAATGGTTTTTACATTTTTAAAGGGTTGCAAAAAAAAAAAAAAAAAAGGAAGCAGACTGGGCAGCACAGTGAGACCCTGTCTCTACATAAAATAAAAAAATTAGCCAAGTGTAGTGAAGCACACCTGTAGTCTACTCAGGAGGCTAAGGCAGGAGGATCCCTGGAGCCAGGGTGGTTGAGGCTGCAGTGAACTGCACCACTGCACTCCAGCCTGGGTGACAGAGGGAGATCCTGTCTCAAAAACAAAAAACAAAAACCCCAAAAACAAAAAACAAAAAGAAACAAACAAAAGAATAATATGTAACAGAAACCACATGGCTTGCAAAACCTATAGTATTTACCTAGCTCATGACAGAAAAGTTTGCCATCCCCTGCACTCAGTGACTTTCCTGTACAGACCCAACCACTTTTTAAGGCAAATCGTTTTCTGAAGTGTTATAAGGTCCGGTGACTCAAACACCATAGAATTAAACTCCATCTTCTCTATGGTTTATAAAGAACTCTGAAGACAGGGAAGGGCAGCCAGGCTGGTGGGGAGTAGACGGGGACCCTGGGCTTGATCAGTTTTGTATTGAAACACTACAAAGTAGGCAGGACCCCGTGTTCTGAAGGCAGAAAGCGAGTCCTTGGATCCAGAATCTGTGTGTTCTGGTCTTGGCTTTGGAAATTTGATGAGTCAAGGTTTCTGGCTGTGTCCTCCTTGACTTACAGCTTTCACAAGAATGAATTCTGAAGGCCCCATGAAAGGGGAGAGCTGTGAGAATCGTCATCTAAGGCCCCTGCTTGCATTTCAGTTTCTCCTTCTTTTCCTTTTCCTTCTCGCTCCCTCTCCGTTTAGCACTCTGGGATCTAGATTGGATGGGCAGCTAAAGGTACTGAAATGGAGAGGCAAGAGCCAAACTTCAGGGCCTAGAGCAGGGCTGGGCCGGTATCTGAATTCTGATAGCAGCATTGCCAGGCAGCCCCAGGGCAAACGCAAAGTTCATTGGTTTTTCTTAAGAACCCTTTCTTTCTGATGCTCACTGCCAGGTGTCCAAGGGCCCTGGGGCTTTCCAAATCTCTTTTCTACATAAGCCTATTCCCTAGGTTTTTACCAAGCCTTGACTTTTAAAATGCACCTCTTCTTAGTTACCAAAAAACTCCAGTTTTGGCATTTTTTCCCCCTATTTATCCTTTTTTTTCCTTCTCTCCTTATCCCATTCTTTCCTCTAGGCTATTTTCAAAGTTCTTTTGCCCCTGGCTTCTGTATACACAGCTGCCTTTAGAATAATCCAGTGTGCCTCACCTTAATAAAAATCCAGATTTACAAAACAAAAATTGTTTGAAAGGTGAATCTTTTTTGTTAAAGAAATCTGGCCAACATGAAAGACTAGCATCTCTTTTTTTATGTTTATCACTTTGTTTGCTTGAGACAGTCTCACTCTGTGATCTGCAGCCCAGCCTCCTGGGTTCAAGCGATTCTCATGCCTCAGCTTCCGAAGTAGCTGGGACTACAGGTGTGCTAATAGTCATATTTTATACTAATAAAGTAGCTGGCTAATTTTTGTATTTTTAGTAGAGACAGGGTTTTACTGTGTTGGCCAGGCTGGTTTCAAACTCCTGGCCTCAAGCAATCTGCCCATCTTGGCCTCCCAAAGTGCTGGGATTACAGACCTGAGCCATCGTGCCTGGCCATGTTTATCGCTTTCTGCATTTCATTATAGCAAGTGGTAACTACGCGAGGTCCCCCTAGTTGGGTGCAAGCAGATTCATTTTTGTATTTGCGGATCGTGTAACACAGTGAAATTCATAGCCTTACCCCCATACTGGATCATAAAAAATTTTTACTTTCCCTATTTTGTTTACTATGAAGCCTGAGCTGATTAAATATATCCAGTGGCCTGGATCAGGATCATGTGAAAAGCAGGACCTTGGCTTGCTTACAACAGTGTTTGCATTTGTTTTGATTGGGACAGATTCATTTGGAGAAATTCCCAACTTATTCTCAAAGAAGATTCTAGCGCAGTACCAGGCTCCCAGTGGCTTTTCATTCACAGTAATGAGCATTCGCCGAGCGTGGTGGCATGCGCCTGTAGTCCTAGCTGCTCAGGAGGCTGAAGCAGGAGGATTGCTTGCGCCCAGGAGGTCAAGGCTGCAGTGACCTGAGCAGTGTCTGTGCACCATTGCTGCATTCTAGAATTCCCAGCCCGAAACTATGCTGTTGTCATGCCCAGGAAAGCATCCATGAGAAAAGCCTGTTCTGAGTCCGAATGCCGATGCCAGTTCTGGATAGAGTTCCTTGACACACACGGCACTTCCAGCCTTGGTTTTCACGGTTGCTGTGATAGCAGAACACACAGCTGTGAAATGGAGAGAAGATGAGCAACAGAAATGGATGTGCTAAAATGTGAGATGAAAAAATACAGAAAAGCCAACCATCTTTAGAAATCTCATTTATTCGGAGTTCAGTGTAAGCCTAATAGGCACAAGCTGAGATTCTGGAGTCTGAGTGATGGGTTCCAGTCTTGCTTTCCACCAATAATTAGCTTCACTTGACTTCTTTGGGCTTCCGTTTCCTCATTTGTATGAGAAAATAGGGATCATGAGAGTACTTGGCACATAAGATTTGGGAGGAGGTTGTATATGTCGAGAATTTAGCACCATGTCTAGTACACAGCAGGTGCTTAATACATGTTCATATTAGTGTTTTAGCACATGTGGGAGGGACATAGCCCAGTGCAGTGTTTCTCAAATTTTGGGGACTGGACCATCTTCATAGACAGATAAAATACAGGGCACTCAATTAGCTATATAACTTCAGATAAGCAGTAAAAAGTTTTTAGTACAAGTTTTTTCCCAAACATTGTATGGAACATGTATGAATATATTCATTTCTTATCTGAAATTTGAATTTAACTGGGAACCCTGGAGTTTTTTTTTTTTTTTTTTTTTGAGACAGAGTCTCGCTCTGTCGCCCGGGCTGGAGTGCAGTGGCCGGATCTCAGCTCGCTGCAAGCTCTGCCTCCCGGGTTTATGCCATTCTCCTGGCTCAGCCTCCCGAGTAGCTGGGACTACAGGCGCCCGCCACCTCGCCCGTCTAGTTTTTTGTATTTTTTAGTAGAGACGGGGTTTCACCGTGTTAGCCAGGATGGTCTCGATCTCCTGACCTCGTGATCCGCCCGTCTCGGCCTCCCAAAGTGCTGGGATTACAGGCTTGAGCCACCGCGCCCAGCCGAACCCTGGAGTTTCATTTGCTAAATCTGACAGTCCTGTTTTCTTTTCCTTTTTTTTTTTGAGACAGAGCTTACTCTGTCACCCAAGCTGGAGCTGGAGTGCAGTGGCACGATTACCGCTCACTACTGCTTCAACTTCCCAGGCTCAGGTAATCCTTCCACCTCAGCCTCCAAAGTAGCTGGGACCACAGATGCATGCCACTATGCCTGGCTAATTTTTGGTATTTTTTGTAGAGACAAGGTTTCACCACCTCACTCTGGCGGTTTTTTTTTTTTTTTTTTAGACGGAGTTTTGCTCTTGGTGCCCAGGCTGGAGGGCAGTGGCGTGATCTCGGCTCACTGCACCCTCCGCCTCCTGGGTTCAAGCAGCTCTGCCTCAGCCTCCCGAGTAGTTGGAATTATAGGCGCCCACCACCATGCCCAGCTAATTTTTGTGTTTTTGGTAGAGACAGGGTTTCGCCATG
Source organism: Trachypithecus francoisi (assembly GCF_009764315.1). Lineage (NCBI taxonomy): Eukaryota > Metazoa > Chordata > Mammalia > Primates > Cercopithecidae > Trachypithecus > Trachypithecus francoisi. The sequence goes on along the minus strand of NW_022681454.1, from coordinate 40,397,652 downwards.
TTGACCGGGCTGGTCTCCAACTCCTGACCTCAGGCTATCTACCCGTCTTGGCCTCCCAAAGTGCTGGGATTATAGGTGTGGGCCACCACGCCCGGTCCACCCTGGCTGATCTTGAACTCCTGAGCCCAAGCCAGGAGGGCTGGGATTGCAGGCATGAGCCACTGTGCCCAGCCCTGTTTTTATATTCTTAAATATTATTAGCCAGTCGTGGTGGCTCACTCCTGTTATCCCAGCACTTTGGAAGGCTGAGGCGGGTGGGTCACTTGAGGTCAGGAGTTCAAGACCAGCCTGGCCAACATGGTGAAACCCTGTCTCTACTAAAAATATCAAAAATTAGCCAGGCATGGTGGCACATGCCTATAATCCCAGCTACTTGGGAGGCTGAGACATCAGAATCGCTTGAACCTGGGAGGTGGAGGTTGCAGTGAGCTAAGATCATACCGCTGCACCCCAGCCTGGGTAAGTGAGACTCTGTCTTAAAAAAAAAAAAAAAAAAGGAAAAAAAAAGATTTTTGAGAAATGCAAAGTGCTTTTATTTGGGTCCTATCTATTGATATTTACTGCATTAGAAATTAAAATTAAGAAAATTAAGAATAGGCCGGGCGCGGTGGCTCAAGCCTGTAATCGGGTTGATCACGCCTGAGACGGGTGTAATCGCGGTGGCTCAAGCCTGAGACGGGTGGATCACGACGGCAGGAGATTGAGACCATCCTGGCTAACACGGTGAAACCCCGTCTCTACTAAAAAAATACAAAAAACTAGCCGGGCATGGCAGCGGGCACTTGTAGTCCCAGCTACTCAGGAGGCTGAGGCAGGAGAATGGCATAAACCCGGGAGGCGGAGCTTGCAGTGAGCTGAGATCCGGCCACTGCGCTCCAGCCTGGGCAACAGAGCAAGACTCCGTCTCAAAAAAAAAAAAAAAAAATTAAGAATAATAGTAAGCTTATTTTTTATGTAAATGTTTTCATGAAAAATAATTATATTTCCAAAAAAAGTAGATAAAGAGAAGATCATGTTGTTTATATTTTTTCAAATCTCAGTAATGATTGGCTTGATAGAAGTCAGCTGTATGCTTATATTTGTTTCTGCTTCAATCTATTGAGGTATGTCATTTTCATTGACGTTCTTTAGGAAAAGAAAATTCAACCTCACAAAGATGTGTAATATGAAAAGGGAGGAATATTATAGTAGACTTTTTGGATTATTGTGAACATTCTTCTTTGATACTAAACCCAAACTCTACAAGAGGTAGTTTTTGTTTTGTTTTGTTTGAGATGGAGTATTGCTCTGTCGCCCAGGCTGGAGTGCAGTGGCACAATCTCAGTTCGCTGCACCTTCCACCTCCCAGGTTCAAGAGGTTCTCCTGCCTCAGCCTCCCGAGTATCTGGGATTACAGGCACCCACCACCACGCCAGGCTAATTTTTGTTTTTTTAGTAGAAACAGGGCTTCACCATGTTGGACAGGCTGGCCTTGAGCTCCTGACCTCAGGTGATCTGCCAGCCTTGGCCTTCCAAAGTGCTGGAATTACAGGCGTGAGCCATTGTGCCCAGCCAAGAGGTAGCTTCTTAAAGGTTAGTTGCATGCAGAATCTGAAGCTGTAACAAGGAACTTTTCATGCTCTGTTACGTTAAAATTGGTTGGCCCATCTTGAACTTTGAACGGACTCCTTACCCATGCATGATTCTGTAACATCATGGTTGGTTATTTGGAAAATATTGGTTCACTGAGTTGTGAAGATCTTCCAGATATTGAAACATTTCAGTATGTATTTTTAAAACTCCACATTTGTTAATGTCATAGTTGATCTCATGAGAAAAGCCTTTAATAACTGACAAGCAGTCAAGCTCATGGTGGTAAATGCAGGTTGCGCCCAAATATTTTTCTTACTTTTTTTGTCTTTTTAAAATTATTTTTCTTCTCCTTGTGCAACAGGGCTAACTCATTGGCAGTGCGCCCAGAGTCAGCCAGGTTCCCCCAGATTTTAACTTTTGCTGGAAAGCTTGAATTTGCTCATTGGAAATCAATACTGTCTGTTGTGTTCTTTGAAGTGCCAGGGTCACTTCATTCATTTTCTAGAAAATGTCTGCCAAATATTCAAGTCTAAATAATCATAGTTTGTTTTATCAAGTAGTTTAGCCTGTGACTCTCACAAGTGATTTTTCCTTGAGACAGCAATTGTAATTCAGTATACAGTACAAGTGCTTTATCCTACTTTTCATTTCATCACACAGAATATTTTTAAAACGTCTACTTGAATTGAGACTTAATAAAATAAATAGGCTGGACGTGGTGGCCCATGCCTGTAATCCCAGCACTTTGGGAGGCCGAGGTGGGTGGATCACCTGAGGTCAGGAGTTCAAGACCAGCCTGGCCAGCATGGTGAAACCCCATCTCTACTAAAAATACAAAAATTAGCTGGGTGTGGTGGCAAGTGCTTGTAATCTCAGCTACTTGGGAGGCTGAGGTGAATCACTTGAACCCAGGAGGTGGAGGTTGCAGTGAGCTGAGATTGTGCCACTGCACTCCAGCCTGGGTGACAAGAAGGAAATTGTGTCTTAAAAAAAAAAAAATTAAATTAAAAAATTTTTTAAAGAAATAAAAATAAATAAAATTAATATTGTCTTATCAGATACATTCTTAAGGAAAATTGGCTTTTTTTTTTTTTTTTAAAGGTAGAACAACTTCAAGTGCCTGGTGATAAAAAAAAACTGCCACAATTACTAGTAAAGTTAGGTGGCACTGCCTCTTACACTGCTAGAAACTTTAGCCACCATTGCCTTTTTTTCACTGGTGCAGTGTCAATGCCATGGAAAAGGGAAATATGTTAGTATTATTAAGAACCTTGGAGCCTCTCAGCGTTCCAGGGACCTCACTTTGAGAACTGCTAGTCTAGTGGCTGATATCCCCATGATAGACAGTACCAGACAGTATAGATTGATCTCCCCTCTCCTATTGCGGCCCCTCCTTCCTTAGGCAGTTTGGGAAAACACCCAGAGCCCCTGGGCACTTTCTTAGGTATCCGCAGAGGTTGGCTAGGTGATGAGCACTTTCTGAGGTCACATTCATGCTACTCTTTGAAGCCCTCTAAAGGGGTTTGAATATGATTCATGGGCATTCCCAAACCCTTGGAAGATTCTGGAAGATTTAGAAGCTCCAGATTAAATCTCTACCTCTTTCTCCTCTACTATTTCCTAGTGTCCAAGGGAGCTCAAAACCCCTTTCAGAAGCTGAAACTATTCTGCAGGCCAAATATATACTAGCCTCAAAGATATTCATGCTAGAAATGAGCACCTACAGCTGAAAGATGCTTTGGAATAGGCCTGGGGCAATAGAGCAGCACTCACCAGAGACGCATTATTCTGCCCTATTGCAGCTCTGCAGTTGAAAATTCTAGGGGTATACCTCCATGCTGGCATACCAAAAACAATAGAGAAAAAACTCCACTTAGAATCGCATGGCTGGAGGTGGGAAATGCTATTATAAAACATTTCTATTGCACAGAAGGCACAGTCCTTTCTCAGGGACACATAATTTAGTCTCTGAGCAGCATGAGACTTTTATATGCCAAGTGCTGTATAGAATACAGGGAATTCTAATACAGCCTACAGGGTTTAAAGTCAAATAACAAATTTGTGATCACAGAAAGAAAAAAAAAGAACATAAAAGGCTTACCCAAAGTAGGGGAATCCATATTTTTTTTGGCTGGATTTTATGGTCAAAGGAGGACTTCCATAGTAAATAGAGTTCATCAGTAGATTTCAAAGTGAACAGTAGAGATTATCTTAATTAGGGATAAGAAGTTAGGGTGGGCTGGGCACAGTGATTTATGCCTGTAATCCCAGCACTGGGAGGCCAAGTTGGGTGGATCACAAGGTCAAGAGATCAAGACCATCCTGGCCAACATGGTGAAACTCCGTCTCCACTAAAAATACAAAAATTAGCTGGGCATGGTGGCATGCACTTGTAGTCCCAGCTACTCAGGAGGCTTAGGCAGGAGAATTGCTTGAACGTGGGAGATGGAGGTTGCGGTGAGTGGAGATCGAGCCACTGCACTCCAGCCTGGGCAACAAGAGCGAGACTCTGTCTCCGAAAAAAAAAAAAAAAAGAAAAGAAAAGAAAAGGGAGGGTAGGGTGGAGGGAAGTGGGAGAGGAGGGTGAGGAGGCCAAGGTAAAGGATTGAAGAATGCCAAGTGTGGTGGCTCACGCCTGTAATCCCAGCACTTTGGGAGGCCAAGGCGGGCAGATCACCTGAGGTTGGGAGTTCGAGACCAACCTGACCAACATGCAGAAACCCCGTCTCTACTAAAAATACAAAATTAGCTGGGCGTGTTGGCGCACACCTATAATCCCAGCTACTTGGGAGGCTGAACCAGGAGAATCGCTTGAACCCGGGAGGTAGAGATTGCAGTGAGCCAAGATCATTCCATTGCACTCCAGCTTGGGCAACAAGAGTGAAACTCCATCTCAAAACAAAACAAAAAAAAGAATTGAAGGAGAAAAACAGGGTTGAACTGGTTCTGGTCAGAGATTGGCAGAAAATAACATGTAAGTGATTTTTTTTTTAAAGACAAGATGTCACTCTGTTACCCAGGGCACTCTGTTACAGTGGTGTGATCTTGGCTCACTATAGCCTCAACTACAACTCCTGGCCCAAGCAATCCTCCCACCTCGGCCTCCCAAGTAGCTGGGACCACAGGCACATGCCACTGTACCTGGATCATTTTATATATTTTTTTGTAGAAACGAGGGTCTCACTATGTTGCCCAGGCTGGTGCTAAACTCTGGGCTCAAGTGATCCTCCTGCCTGGGCCTCCCAGAGTGCTGGGACTACAGGTGTGAGCCACCACTCCTGGGCTGGATCTTGATTTAGACCAAGCTTGTCCACCCTGTGGCATGTCCAGGATGACTTTGAATGTGGCCCAACACAAATTCATAAGCTTCCTTTGGGACTTTTTTTTTTTTAAGCTCATCAGCTATCATTGGTATCAGTGTATTTTATGTGTGGCCAAAGACAGTTCTTCTTCCAGTGTGACCCAGGGAAGCCAAAAGATTGGACACCCCTGATTGGGCAGTAGACAGGCTCTTAGGGTGAGTAGGCTACAGTGTGCACGTGCATGAGAGTGTGACTCAGGCAAAGAGCAAGGGCTCCAACTGGGACCTGCTTGGATTCTCAGATCTGTCATTATTAACTGTGTATCCTTGGGCAGCCTCTCTGAGTCTGTCCTCTCATCTGTCTATTTAATTAAATGAGGTGTCATATATCAAATAACTGATTATTGTAGGCACTTGAGAAGCAATGTTTGCAGCTGGGCATGGTGGCTCACGCCTGTAATCCCAGCACTTTGGGAGGCCTAGGCAAGCGGATCACTTGAGCTCAGGAGTTTGAGACCAGCCTGACCAACAAGGTGAAACCCTATCTCTAAAAAAATAGCAAAATTAGCCGGGTTTGGTGGTGTGCGCCAGTAGTCCCAGCAACTCAGGAAGCTGAGGCAGGAGAATCACTGGAACCCGGGAGGTGGAGATTACAGTGAGCTGCAATGGCACCACTGCACTCCAACATGAGTGACAGAGTGAGACTTCGTCTCAAGAAAAAGAAAAGGAACAATGCTTGTTTCGTGGTGTGATTTGATGGCTGGCTTATTTGCTATCTGGACTTCATAATCCCATTTTCTTATCCTCATTGAAATACAAAAAATAAAAATAAAAAAAAAAGCAAAGCAACTACCTTAAAACCCCAAATTTGTTTATATAGTGATCCTTCTGTATCCATGGGGGATTGATTGCAGGCCCCCAGATTTTGGATGCTCGAGTCCCCTATATCAAATGGTGCAGTATTTGCATATGACCTACACATATCTTCCCATATACTTTGAGTCATCTCTAGATGACTTAGAATACCTAATCCAATGGAAACGCTGTGTAAGTAGTTATGCTGTATTGTTTAGGGAATAATGACAAGAAAAAGAAGTCTGTATGTGTTTACTACAGACACAGCCATCCTTTTTACATTTTTAAATTTTTACTTTTTTGTGGGCACATAGTAGTATATATATTTATGGGGTACACGAGATTTTTGAATATTCTTGTTCTGTGGTTGGTTGACTTCAGGGATGCGGAACCCAAGCATACTGAGAACTGACTGTACGTAGAATATATGCCTTTGAAACACTGTTTGGGATTCCGATTTTGTGTCTTCAAACTTTTTTCATCAAAATTTAAGTATATTTCTGAACATTAAGGCCTTGGACTCCCTGCCAGGGAGTGCAGAGGTGAGTGCTCTGGTGATCTAGAAAGCAGTTGAGGGTCAGGCACGGTGGCTCACGCCTGTACTCCCAGCACTTTGGGAGGCCGAAGCGGGTGGATCATTTGAGATCAGGAGATCAAGACCAGCCTGACCAACATGGTGAAACCCTATCTCTACTAAAACTACAGAGAAATTAGCCAGGCGTGGTGGTGCATGCCTATAATCCCAGCTACTCAGGAGGCTGAGGCAGGAGAACCTGGGAAGTGGAGGTTGCAGTGAGCTGAGATTGTGCCACTGCACTCCAGCCTGGGCAACAGGGCAAGACTGTGAAAAAAAAGAAAGAAAAAAGAAGGAAGGAAGGAAGGAAGGAAAGAAGGAAGGAAGGAAGGAGGGAGGGTGGGAGGGGCATTTGAGGACACACAAGTACCCTAATGCAGAGTGAATGAGACAGGTGACCCAAGAGGGGTTCTCATGGGAAAGACTTCTGTGATGGAAGTAATTACCCCCAGCATGCAGGGGATTTACTCCTCTTGGGTTTGTGAAAGAAGGGCACCCAAGGGACAAGAGGTCAAGTGAAATAAACCCCAAAATTAGAATAAGGGACTGACCCATGCCAAGGGCTGAAGGAAGATGAGAGGAATGGTAGAGGAAACTGCCACAGGTGGTGGGGAGAGCAGGTTAGACCAGGTGGGGCCTTACTGCTCTGAGAGGAGGTGCTTTTGGAGGTCAGTGGCTTGAGGGAAATCCTGGGCTGTCGGGAAAGGCCACCTCAGCCCCTGGCCTGTCAGCAATGGCTCAGTGACCTTGGGCTGTTGTTGAATCTGTCTGCATCTCTGAATCTCGAGAATAATAATACCTGTCTAATCCATGCACTGGGTTGTGTGACATGTCACATAAAATAGTAGAAGGAGAAATAGAATGATGAAGGCCGGGCGCAGTGGCTCATGCCTTTAATCCCAGCACTTTGGGAGGCCAAGGCAGGTGGATCACCTGAAGTCAGGAGTTCGAGACCAGCCTGGCCAACATGGTGAAACCCTGTCTTTACTAAAAATACAAAAATTAGCCGGGCATGGTGTCAGGTGCCTATAATCCCAGATACTTGGGAGGCTGAGGCAGGAGAATCACTTGAACTTGGGAGGCGGAGGTTTCAGTGAGCCAAGATAGTGCCACTGCACTCCAGTCTGGGTGACAGAGCGAGAATCCGTCTCAAAAAAGAAAAAGAGAATCATTGCCCTCCCCCAACACCCATTATGTTCCTCTCAGGGAAGCAAAGCAAGAAAGGAGAGAGGAGGAGAGGGAAAAAAGAAAAAAGGGAGGCCCAAATGAGGCGTTCTGAGGCGGGTCAGTTCACTGTGGTAGAGGGCAAGATGAGAAATGTTGTGAAAGCAAAAGGAGCTGACAGGCAGGCTGGAGGGCGGGGAGGTCCTGTCGCCCCGCCCCGGGCAGGCAGATAAAACGGTCATTTATGGTACCCACCCTAACAGATTAGTCAGTCAGACCCAGGAGAAGCGAGCTCAGTTGCCCTTTAGTCTTTAGTCCCAGGACTAACCGGAAGCTTCTGCAACATGAGGACATTGAAAAGAAGATGGAACCCATCCACATAAGGTAGGAGACCAAAAAATGACAACAACCCTTCTGACATTTTAAAACTGTCAAGAACTTCTCTGTGCCATTTTCTAGGCTCCTGGAGCTGGGGAGCTGTCAGTTCTTGGAAATAACTTCTGTGGTTCTAGACATTTGTACTTTATAGATGAGGAGACGGGCTCAGGGAGGTTAAGTTACTCCCTCAAGGTCACACAGCTGGAGTGTAGAAAACACATGATCTCAATTCTAGGTTCAGTTTTGTTTTGCTTTGTTTTGTTTCCACCCCAGCAGACATTCTAAAGGTAGGAAATGCAAAATTCTGAGCGCTCTCTGGGGGATTGGAGGAGTGGGCGGGGACAGAGAATGGGTTATCTTACTTGCCTATCCTGTCTGTGGGTGTGATTCTGCAACCAAAGCCAATTCTGGCTTCTTCTCTAGACGGTCTTGGTCTCCTTTTATCGAGTGGGCTTGACTGTATGTAGCTAAGTAATTCTACTTTCTCATGTCTTAGACTGTCCCACTCAGTCCTCCAACAGCAGGTGAGTGCGTGCTGCTCGCATGGGCCCAAGACTCTAGCAATCTCCCTAGGTCGTTTCTGTAAAACCAGGCAGACAGATGATCCCTGGGCACCCTCTCTTTATCTCATTAACCCTGGTGGTACCAGGAGGCACCTGACATTCTAATAGTTTGGTGCCAGCAAGTTTCTGTTATCCTCCAGTTGTAATTGTTAACTTGAATGGAATGCAAAACTTCTGGTTTGGAGCAGAGTTGGGTCTTAACTGTGAATAACTTGAAGGATATGGAAAATGGGAAGTATCTTTGGTTATTGTGGAGGATGGTTTATGAGCACTTTTTTGAGTTGCATTTTCTCAGATAAATAGGAATATGTGGTCAATGTGGAGATGCTACTGCATCTACATAGTCCAGTGAGCTCCACCTTTTATTAACTCTTGCCTTTGACAGTTTTTTAGCTCGGCAAGCCAAGACTTGTTTGGGGATTAGAACAATGAGTTATCATAATGCCACCTTAAAAAAAATTGCTGTAACGCTTCCAGTGTCAAGGTTTATTTCTATGAGCCCTTCCTGCAACTCTGCCCCCACCACCTGAAAGTTTGACATTTTTTCCCCCTTAAGGGGAAGTGTGGAAATAGAGCCTGCTTGTTCATTTTCATTATTGTACATTACATGATATCTTTTCGACCATTATATTGTGTTCCCTCAATGGTGTTTGCTCTGAGGGTGGGACACAAGCCTGTTTAGTGTCTCGTAAAACATTTACCAAAAGCACTGAGCCATGGTTTTGAAGGGCATTCCGTTGCCAGAGTGTGGGAGGAGAGAGCAAGCAGGGAAAGAGAGCGCCAGGTGCTTAGCAGGTACGTGCTTCCTACTTTAGTATATTCATATTAAAAATTTCAAATTGCATATGATTTCAGTTCCCTTCTGTGGAAGGGGCAGGGATGGTGAGGGGAAGACGGGGGCAAAGGGATTTCTTTGCAAACTCTATTTTTCAGTGGCTCGGAGTCCCCGGATAATTGTAATCTTTAGCTTTCATCAAATGCTGCTTTTTGTTTTGCTAGAGGGACGTGTGTGTAATGGAGAGTAAGTGGAAAATCTACCTGTGCTTGAGCTTTTACAGTGGGCTGAATCAGAATCCTTTAGCAAAGCATTTGCTTTAGCAAAGAGTTCAGAACCAGGTGCCGTTTCTAGGAGGCAACGTGTAACCTTGCGATTTGCACTTCTGTGAGCTCAGGAATTCATTCCGTTTAAAGGTTTTGCTAAGTGGTGGTTCTGGTTTCATGAAAATACTTTTAAACTTCCTCCCCCCACCCCACCCCCAATTCTGTTAAATTTAGACAAGGTAACAGCAAATTAAAGGTCAGGTTAGGCCGGGTACGGCTCACGCCTGTAACCTCAGCACTTTGGGAGGCTGAGGTGGGCGGATCACTTGAGGTCAGGGGTTCGAGACCAGCCTGGCCAACAAGGTGAAACCCCGTCTCCACCAAAAATACAAAAATTAGCCAGGCGTGGTAGTGTGCGCCTGTACTCCCAGCTACTCAGGAGGCTGAGGCAGGAGAATCACTTGAACCCAGGAGGCAGAGGTTGCAGTGAGCCAAGATCGTGCCACTGCACTCCAGCCTGGGTGACAAGAGCAAAACTCCATCTCCAAAAAAGAAAAGAAAAAAAAAAGGTCAGTTTAAAATGGCCTCTTATCCACAAATCTGTGTTTTTAAAACAGACCAGTTTGAGACTGACTTTTTCTGTACTGGTCATGGTTTAGGAGAAACTAATGAATAAATACTTCTTGGGAATACTAAGTCTTTATAATCTAGCTTTTTTGAGTGGGTAGAAAATATAATAAAGCTACAGCCTTAATCAAATGTTTATGTATGATCAATTGTAATAATGATATGCCACACACAGATACCAGTAACTGTGTTATTAATAGTTAAAACTCAAACAGTTCATAGGAAAATCTAGGAAAAAAAATAGTTCCAACAGATTTGTGTAATTGCCAGTTCTTGGGGAAAGGTGTCGCAGTATAATACAGGCAATCTAACAAGGGTGTGGGGTCTTTGGCCTGCACGAGGACAGTGCGAAGTTGAAGAGCTCACCAATTATGAAAGAACCTGATTTGGGTATATTTTGCCCAATGACGCTTGCAGTAAGAAGCTAAGGGTTTTTTCTTCTGAGAAGTAGCCAGTCATTAAAAACGGCTGGAAGAAATGATTGTTTCAAAATTGGAAGATATTTCCTCCATAGGACAAACTTCCCTGTGGCTTTGTATATTCAGGCAAATAGGAAGAAATCTAACAACTGTAGAGGTTAAAGACCTTGAGTTCCCTGGAGGCATGGCAGGTTTAATGTCTTTATATATGCATATCGGAAAATTGAGTTTAGCAGAAAGTCCTTTCACTACTCTGACCACTGCAAGTTTATGTAACTTTTGACAAGTGGATTAATGTTTTCTTATGTCTCTTTTAAGATTTCGATACTTACTGGATCTAATTGCCTGTTACATAGGTGCACTTAGATTGCTTGAGCCTATCAAGTATGGAAAGAGAGCCATACCATGTGAATCCAAAATAGAAACCCTAACCAGTGAAAGAATACATGCATGAATACCACACTTTCTTTTCTTTTCTTTCTTTTCATTACTTTTCTTTTCTTTCTTTTCTTTTCTTTTTCTTTTTTATGAGATGGAATCTGACTCTGTTGCCCAGGCTGGAGTGCAGTGGCACGATCTCAGCTCACTGCAATCTCCGCCTGCAGGGTTCAAGTGATTCTCCCGCCTCATCCTCCCGAGTAGCTGGGATTACTGGCACCCACCATCATCTCCAGCTGATTTTTGTATTTTTGTAGAGACAGGGTTTCCCCATTTTGGCCAAGGTGGTCTTGAACTCCTGACCTCACGTGATCCACCCACCTCGGCCTCCCAAAGTGTTGGGATTACAGGCATGAGTCCCCGCACCTAGCCCTTTTTTTTTTTTTTTTTTTTTTTTTGAGATGGAGTTTTGTTCTGTCCCCCAGGCTGGAGTGCAGTGGCGCAATCTTGGCTCACTGCAACCTCCACCTCCCAGGTTCAAGAGATTCTCCTGCTTCAGCCTCCCAAGTAGCTGGGATTACAGGCGCCCACCACCATGCCCGGCTACTTTTTTGTATTTTTAGTAGAGAAGGGGTTTCACCATGTTGGCCAGACTGGTCTTGAACTCCTGACCTCAGGTGATCCACCTGTCTTGGCCTCCCAAAGTGTTGGGATTATAGGCGGGAGCCATCATGCCTGGCAATACCGTACTTTCAAGATTGAGCCTATATTGAGTCTGAAATTTTATCAAAGAAACAGAAAGACTCTGGGGAAAAAATCTAAAACCAAACCATTTCTAGACACTTGTTATTCCTTGTTTCCCTTTATTTCATCAGGAAAATCCATATTTGGTACAATCTTTTTGTTTAGTTATTCTTTTTTCTTTTCTTTCTTTTTGTTTGAGACAGAGTCTTACTCTGTCACCCAGGCTGGAGTGCAGTGGCGCGATCTCGGCTTACTGCAGCCTCTGCCTCCCAGGTTCAGGCGATTCTTCTGCCTCAACCTCCCGTGTAACTGGAGCTGTAGGCACCTGCCACCACACCTGGCTAATTTTTGTATTGTTAGTAGAGGTGAGGTTTCACCATTTGGCTAGGCTGGTCTCAAACTCCTGACCTCAAGTGATCTGCCCACCTCGGCCTCCTAAAGCACTGAGATTACAGGCATGAGCCACTGCGCCTGGCCCGATTTAGTATTTCCATGAGGAATTGTAAGAAAGTAAGATCAACAAAGGCTACGCTGGCTCCTTCTGTTAGGGGTTCTTATGGTTTCATGATAGTTTATTGACAGATCTAGTCATGCATCACATTCAGTCCTGAATAACTTGGCCCATGTTTTTGGCATTTTAAACTCTGCTGCTATTAAATGTGATATGATAATAATGCTTCTATATCAGGTTGGCTGTATTAGGCATATAATTGAGTAACGTCTTTACAGGAGTTCTTGTTTGTTATCTGCTGCTTCTGTCCTTTAGACTACAAGTTCTTCTTGATTTGTAAAATGTCATGAGGCTGAAATTTCTGGAGACAATAATAGGTCCCAAATGAAAACGCATTTCGCAACAGGCCATAATGCCCAAGAGGCAGACCTGTCTTTTCTGAACAGAGCTGGTTGGCTTTGTTAAGAAATGGGTAGGTGACAACCTTTCAAGGTGATTCTGGTGGCTGTGCCAGAAAAGTCACATGCGTAGGAGCTCAGAGTCAGAACTACGTGGGCAACCTGGAGGAACCTTCATAGAGACTTGGGCCGTATGTGGCTGGTTTTGCTTTTTGCGGGATGAAATAAAAACTGAATGTGTATTGATTAGCCCAGTGATAATGAAAAATCCTTCAGTTATCTAGCAGGTCAAGATCTTAAGTAAGGCAATAAAACAGTCCCCACAGCAGCCAAAATTTTTTTTTTTTTTTTTTGAGACGGAGTCTCGCTCTGTTGCCCAGGCTGGAGTGCAGTGGCCGGATCTCAGCTCACTGCAAGCTCCGTCTCCCGGGTTTACGCCATTCTCCTGCCTCAGCCTCCCGAGTAGCTGGGACTACAGGCGCCCGCCACCTCGCCCGGCTAGTTTTTGTATTTTTTAGTAGAGACGGGGTTTCACCGTGTTAGCCAGCATGGTCTCGATCTCCTGACCTCGTGATCCACCCGTCTCGGCCTCCCAAAGTGCTGGGATTACAGGCTTGAGCCACCGTGCCCGGCCATACAGCAGCCAAAATTAATGCCATCAATTCTATCAGGACCTCACTCAGTGACTGTTGACTCTTTGTATTTTTTAGTAGAGACAGGATTTCACCATGTTGGCCAGTCTGATTCCAAACCCCTGACCTCAGATAGATCCACCCGTCTCAGCCTCCCAAAGTGTTGCGATTACAGGAGTGAGCTATCGCGCCCATCCCCCTATTGACTGTTAGTTTAGACATCTTTCAATAACATTTCTGGTTTCTCAGTGCATGATATATCATGACTCTTTCTTTTCTTCTTTCTACTTGGCTAATGACCATTAAGCAAGCATGCACACATGGACTCATTCATTCAGTCAGTACTTACTAATGGCTCACTCTGGGATAGGGTCTTACCTCTCAGTTCTTGGATGTCACCTCTTCAAGGTGACCTTCCCAGGTCCCCTAAAGGAGGTCCTCTAATTTTGCCCTCAAAACACACGTTGTATTTGTTTATGCCTGCCTCTTTTGCTAAAATATTAAGTTCCCTTAGGTCATGGATTGTGAGTGTCTAACTTGCTACTGTATCTCCAGTGCTTAGCATATACCACGCTTTCAAAATTATGTACCAGATACATGAATAAATTAAAGGAAACAAATGAGAAGGACAGGGATGATTAGAGGCAGGCACACAGCAGTGAGAAATAGGGCATATAACAAAGGGGTAAAACTGCTGCCATCCAATCCAGAAGCAATGGACCCCAAATCTATTGCCCCATCTCAGCTCTACCATGTAAGTTTCTTTACTTTTTTTTTTTTGAGATGGAGTTTTACTCTTGTTGCCCAGGCTGGAGTTCAATGGTGCAATCTTGGCTAATTGCAGCCTCTGCCTCCCAGGTTCAAGCAATTCTCCTTCCTCAGCCTCCCAAATAGCCTCCTGTGTGCCATCATGCCTGGCTGATTTTGTATTTTAGTAGAGACAGGGTTTTACCATGTTGGTCAACCTGGTCTTGAACTCCTGACCTCAAGTGATCCACCCCCCCCTCAGCCTCCCAAAGTGCTGGGATTATAGGTGTGAGCCACTGCACCTGGCCAGTTTCTTTACTTTTTAAAAATTTTATAGAGACAGGGTCTCACTATGTTGCCCAGACTGGTCTCAAATTCCTGGGCTCAAGTAATTCTTCCACCTAGGCCACCGAAACTGTCGGGATTATAGGTGTGAGCCACTGCAAGTTACCAACCATGTAAATTTCTATGGATAACCTTGGTTCACCAAGAAGAATGTGCTTTGTAGCCTCTGTTTGAAATGATAGTGAGGAGTACAAATCATTTTAGAAATATTTTTACCTAAGAAAGTAATAGTATGTTTGCTTAAATGTATTTATTTGGAAAATAATATTTGGAAAATATCCTACACAAGTGATGTCTACAATTATGAAGCACCAATTAATTTATCATTCAGAGAAAATATTAAATAATCACTTTGGAAAAATATTATTTATTTATTTATTTATTTATTTTGAGATGGAGGCTCACTCTGTTGCCCAGGCTGGAGTGCAGTGGCACGATCTCGGCTCACTACAACCTCAGCTTCCCAGGTTCAAGGAATTCTCCTGCGTCAGCCTCCCAAGTAGCTGGGACGACAGGCACGTGCCACCACGCCTAGCTAATTTTTGCATTTTTAGTAGAGACGGAGCTTCACCATGTTGGCCAGGCTGGTCTCAAACTCCTGACCTCAGGTGATCCGCCCACCTTGGCCTACCAAAGTGCTGGGATTACAGGCGTGGGCCACTACGCCTGGCCGAAAACATGTTATTTTAAATATTCATTGAAGTGTATGACATAAAGGCAGTAAACTGCACAACTGTTAAGTATACAGCTTGATGAATTTTTACATATATATGTACCTGTGGAACCACCACCCAGATTAAGGCACAGAATATTTTCATCATCTCAGTATCCTCGTACCTCTCCTCCCATTATCCCCTCATCCCAAGGTAACCACCATTCTGACTTGTATCACCATGGATTACCTTTGGCTATTCTTACTTCATTAAGATGGAATCAGACAGTATGTACTCTTTTGTATCTGGCCTCTCACTCAACCTTTATCAGTGATGCTCATCTATAGTTTCATGTGGTTATAATTTATGTGGTTGTTGCGTAGTATTCCTTTGTAAGAACAGACCACAATGCAGAGAATATTCAGGAATTAAAAGCATGACTATATGAGCTGAAAATCATTCCCTATCTGTGCCAGCTCTTTGAAGTGAAGTGATCTCTTAAGGTGGGATGGAAATATTATGACCTGAAAGGGTGGAAGGAAAGAAGTCTGTTTCTGGGAGTGTATTTGCTAAGTGCTCTAGGTTGGCTGTTTATTTAGCTGCAATAATTACCCTAGAAGGTGACTGCTGCTGTTTTGTACATGAGGAAACTAAGCATGAGAAAAGTTTTATGACTTTACAATGAGGCTGAACAAAACATGAAAATTGTTAGTTACACCAGAGGGCAGTCCCGTCCTGGCAAAGCCAATGCTAGAACACTGTTGAGGCTCCACCACCTCCGATTCCTGAGGCTCAGCTTTTTCATTTCTTTTTTTTTTTTTTTTTTTTTTTTTTTTTTTTTTTTGAGACGGAGTCTCGCTCTGTCGCCCGGGCTGGAGTGCAGTGGCCGGATCTCAGCTCACTGCACGCTCCGTCTTCCGGGTTTACGCCATTCTCCTGCCTCAGCCTCCCGAGTAGCTGGGACTACAGGCACCCGCCACCTCGCCCAGCTAGCTTTTTGTATTTTTTTTTTTTAGTAGAGACGGGGTTTCACCATGTTAGCCAGGATGGTCTCGATCTCCTGACCTCGTGATCCGCCCGTCTCGGCCTCCCAAAGTGCTGGGATTACAGGCTTGAGCCACCGCGCCCGGCATTGAGGCTCAGCTTTTATATACTGCAGATTTTTCTTTTCTTTATGAGATGGGATTTCGCTCTTGTTGCCCAGGGTGCAATGGGGCGATCTCGACTTGCTGCAACCTCCGCCTCCTGGGTTCAAGCTATTCTCCTGCCTCAGCCTCCCAAACAGCTGGGATTACAGACATGCGCCACCACGCCTGGCTAATTTGCAGACTTTTCTATTTTCTGTTGGAGAGCTGGTCAGCCACCTGACTTTTTTTTCTTAGGTCATTTTGTCTCTTTTTCCCTTCAAATTTGTTTTGTTTTAAAAATAAGACTTCCTCTGGACTTTTTTTTTTTTTTTTGAGATGGAGTCTCACTCTGTCACCCAGGCTGGAGTGCAGTGGCTCAATCTCGGCTCACTGCAACCTCCGCCTCCCAGGTTCAAGTAGTTCCTTGCCTCAGCCTCCCAAGTAGCTGGGATTACAGGTGCACACCGCCATGCCCGGCTAGTTTTTGTATTTTTAGTAGAGACGAGGTTTCACCGTCTTGGCCAGGCTGGTCTTGAACTCCCACCTCAGCCTCCCAAAGTGTTGAGATTACAGGTGTGAGCCACTGCACTCAGCCCTAGCTCTGGAATTTAAAATTTTTCCTTATGAATAATTGTTATTTTCAGACACACATGGTATTAATATATTCAAAAACTTTTGTTTAGCAATTTTTGAATTTCTTTTTTTTTTTTTTTAAGATCAGGTTTTAGTGTGTGTATACGTAAGGAAATATTTAATCATTGTAAGAAAGTTAGGTGAATTTCAAGTCAGAATTACTGAAAAGTTTCCTGGGAGTCAATTATCATGTGTTTTAAAGTGGAGTTTATGGCAGTGCTTAAGGCCAGGTGTGGTGGCTTATGCCTGTAATCCCAGCACTTTGGGAGGCCGAGGCTGACGGATCACCTGAGGTTAGGAGTTCGAGACCAGCCTGACCAAGCTGGTGAAACCGTGTCTCTACTAAAAATACAAAAATTTGCTGGATGTGGTGGCGCATGCCTTTGATCCCAGCTACCCAGGAGGCTGAGGCAGGAGAATTGCTTGAACCCAGGAGGCGTAGATTGCAGTGAGCCAAGATCACAACACTGCACTCCAGCCTGGGCAATAGAGCAGAATCTGTGTTTTGGTAGAGATGGAGTTTCGCCATGTCGGCCAGGCTGGTTTCGAACTTTTGACCTTAAGTGATTCGCCTGCCGCAGTCTTCCAAAGTGCTGGCATTATAGGCATGAGCCACCATGCCTGGCCGAGATTTTTTTGAAGGAAAATTGGAGAGAGGCATTCAAGGCATTGCTTGTTTGGCTCCTTCTGAATCATTCTCTTCCTCCAATAAAGAGCAAAGTATTTAGGTAGTGTAAGAAGCAGAATCAACTGGTTTCCAGCACCCGAGATAGGTACAAATGTCCCTGGCACTCAGGATGGTCTCAGAGACACTGAGTCAGCCAGAAGGTAACTTGGAAGCCAGCTGAGTACAGAAGCCATTGCCATAAGGTTGACCTCATGCTCGTCTTGTCCTGCGTAACAGAATGAAAGAGCCAGTCAGCAATGGAGCCCTCTGCCCTTCCCAGTGCAGTGGCTTTCTCAGTATAGAACTTTTACCTTTTCCACAAATATTCCAACCATGGGTGGTTATTGTTGGGGTTAATTGAGATAATATGCAGTGTATGAAAGTATCTGGCACATCACGGGTGTCCAGTAGATCTCAGTTTGCCTTCCCTTTGAACAGGATTCCATGGAGGGAAGTTTGCATACATAAACGGAACCGGACTCTTACTTAATAGTGAATTCAAGACATTGAACATTGTCCCAGGTGGCATTCTTTTCCCTTGAGGATTGTGAAACATTTAAATTAGCCATTGTTTAAGTAAGCACCGACGCTGTCAATCACAAATGCAAACCTGGACTTGGAGTAGAAACAAAACAAAGACTTTTATTCTGCTCTTCCGATAAAATGGCTTCTTACTGTAAAGCCATAAGAAATACCTACTCTTTCATTTTTTAATAAGAGTATTAGAGCAATTTGTCTGTACCATCACTGCTGTTTGATAATAGATAGGTCAGAGAAAGATTGTATAATGAAGGTTACAGCTCACTGCCCACACAACTCCCAATGAAGATTGACTTGTCATATGATAAGGGCTTTATTTGCTGCATAAAATGACAAGTAAGCTTTTTGTTTTTTTGAGACAGAGTCTCGCTCTGTCACCCAGGCTGTGGTAGTGTGGTCTCGCTCACTGCAACGTCCGCTTCCTGGGTTCAAGTGATTCTCCTGTCTCAGCCTCCTGAGTAGGGGGGGTCTACAGGTGCACACCACCATAACCAGCTAATTTTTTTTTTTTTGCATTTTTAGTAGAGACGGGGTTTCACTATGTTGGCCAGGCTAGTCTCAAACTCCTGACCTCCGTGATCCACCCGCCTCGGCCTCCCAAAGTGCTGGGATTATAGGCGTGAGCCACTGCGTCCAGCCAAAAATATATATTTTTTTAAATTCTAGGAAAAACGTTGATTTGGATATAGAAAAATTAAATACCAGGGAATGCTGGCTTATAAATTTTAGTCCAGCATCTCTTTTTTTTACACTTTTTTTTTTTTTTTTAAATGAAGTCTTATTCTGTTGCCCAGGCTGGTGTGCAATGGCATGATCTCGACTCACTGCAACCTCCGCCTCCCATGTTCAAGCGATTCCCCTGCCTCAGCTTCCCGAGTAGCAAAGTATTTAGGGCACATATCACCATGCCTGGCTAATTCGTGTGTTTTCAGTAGAGACGGGGTTTCACCATGTTGGCCAAGCTGGTCTTGAACTCCTGGCCTCAAGTGATCACCCGCCCATCTCAGACTCCCAAAGTGCTGGGATTATAGACGTGAGCCACCGTGTGCAGCCTTTCTTTCTTTTTTTTTTCTTTTTAGACACAAGATCTTGCTTTGTCACCCAGTCTGGAGTGCAATGGTGCAATTACAGCTGCTGTGGCCTCAAATTCCTGGCCTCAAGCAATTCTCTTACCTTAGCCTCCTGAGCAGCTGGGACTACAGGCATGCAGCACCATGCCTAACTGATAGCCCAGCAACTTTTAAAGATAAAAATCTTTATCTTTGCATAAAGGAAAATTAAGGAATCTTGTACTTATTCTGAGAAACAAAATACAAACAACAATTTTTTGTCTTCAGAGGTTGGCAGTCCTTGGTCCTCCGCAAGTACTTCTTTGGTAAAGAATCTGCCATTGGCAGATATCTCACAAATGACTTATATCTAGGCCATACAAAAACCATGACCAAAATAAGGAATGTGAATAGAATGTGGACAAATTAAATGGTGATAATTTTTGGTGGGTGGGACTTTCAACAAAAATAAGTAATCCAATATTCTTTTAATTTGATTTCTATTAACAAGGTCTTATCATAGAAGCTGAGGTGGGGAGGGGAGTAGAAATAAACAGTCTAATTCACAAAAGAAAAATAATGGTTTACAACCTCACAAATAACCTGCAAATTAAAACAACAGTGAGGGTCAGGCGCGGTGGCTCAAGCCTGTAATCCTAGCACTTCAGGAAGCCGAGGCGGGTGGATCACTTGAGGTCAGGAGTTCGAGACCAGCCTGGCAAAGCATGGTGAAACCCCGTCTGTACTAAAAATACAAAAAGATTAGTCAGGTGTGGTGGTGGGTGCCTGTAATCCCAGCTACTGGGGAGGCTGAGGCAGGAGAATTGCTTGAAACTGGGAGGTAGAGGTTTCAGTGAGCTGAGATCACACCACTGCACTGTAGACTGGGTGACACAGCAGGACTCCATCTCAAAAAAAGGAAACAACAGAGAGGTACCATTTCCCTTCCATGAAAGACCCCAGCTTACTCATACATGCCTGATGGCCACACAAATAAGTATGCCTTATTCAGAAAACAGCATGTCAATGTGTGTCAAGAACCTTAAAAATGCTTAACTCATTTAAGCATTTGCATTATCCCCACTAATGGAATTCTGTTCCAAAGACAGAATGCAAAATAGCAAACCATCTCTGAAGAATCTGAGCACTCTAATTCCCACCCATAATGAGAGGGTATACCATTTCATTAAAAAAAATTTTTTTTTTCACTTTTTTTTTTTTTTCCCCAAGGTGGGAGTCTCACTATGTTGCCCAGGCTGGCCTTGAACTCCTGAAGTCAAGTGTTCCTCCCACCTCGGCCTCCCAAAGTGCTGGGATTACAGGTGTGAGCTACCATGCTCAGCCTAATTTCATTTTTAATTGTGCTTATTTTCATGTCCCCTTTTGCTTCCCTATGGTCTTTAATATGAAATCTCTGGCTATTCCTCTGTCTGTGTGTATGTATGTATGTGTGTATGTGTGTGTGTATATGTCTGTGTGTGTAATATATTTACTTATATTCTTTCTCTCCCCCCTCTTGAGGCTCTTCCATGCTTTCCATGAGTTTCTTATATAATGAGAAGCAGCAAATAATACATATTATTTCTAAAAATAACTGAAATAATTAAAAGCCTTCTGCTGGCAAATCTACAAGACAATGACAGTAAACACTGGCCAAGGTGAGGGGCAACAGTGAGGGGTAACCACAGTCACTCTCTCTGCTGCCCTTCACCTTCACCTTTTTGACCTTCCAATGGATACTGCTGGTAGCACTTCTCAAACTTGAATCCTCTGAATCTTTTCAGAACATCCAGGACTGGCATTGCTGGTACCCACTCTTCCTCTTTCTCTCTTGCCCTCCCTTAGAGGCAAACCTGCAAATCACCTTTCATGAATAATCCCCCTCATCCATGGTGTGAAGTACACCTTCTCTTCCCAGTGCCCACCACCTACTAATGGCCATCAGCACCTCCAAAAGCATCTCCCCAGCCTCCTTCCACCTTGAGGCCACCTGTCAGGAGAGTCCTTTGCCTAATGCAGACTCATCATACTCCTGTGACAGTTTTTCTTTCTTCTCAGTTTTAGGTTCTGATTTCATGTCTTTGTAGTGCTTGTTTCAACGTTAGGAAGTGAAGGAGGAGGGAAGATAGAAATGTCAGACTTTAGTCACTGGTTCTGAGTCTGCTGTAACACCGTCCTGTGTCCAGGCTTAACAAATTCAACTATTTTCTTCCATTCTTTTTTTTTTTTTTGTACAGACAGGGTTGTACAATGTTATACTATGTTGACAAGGATGGTCTTGAACCCCTAGCCTCAAGCAATCATCCTCCCTTGGCCTCCCAAAGTGCTGGGATTGTAGGCATGAGCCACCACGCCCAGCCCTCTTTTCTTCGGATAGGGTTTTGCTCTCTCAACCCAGGCTGGAGTACAGCGGTGCGATTACTCCTCACTGCAGCCTCAACCTCCTGGGCTCAAGTGATCTTCCTGCCTCAACCTCCTGAATAGCTGGAGCTACAGGTGCATGTCACCATGCCCAGCTGACTCTGGCTGACTTTTAAATTTTTTTGTAAAGATGGGGTTTCCCCATGTTGCCCAGGCTGGTCTTGAACTCCTGGGCTCAAACAATCTCGTTGCCTCAGCCTCCCAAAATGCTGGGATTATAGGCCTGAGCCACTGTGCCCAGCAAATTCAACTCTTCTCAAGTTCTGTGTCACTGAAGTCTTACTGATTCACAAGCACACTCATGGGCCTCTCTTCCTCACCTCCTCTCACCCCTCCCTACCAGAGAGATGGGAAAATCTCTGTCTTAGCTGGGAAAACATTTCTCAACAGCATTCAGGGAGTTCAGTCCACTTCCTCCTTCATGCTTGACTTCCCTTTAATTCAGACCAGGCTGTATTCACCAACTGACGTTCTGGACTCCATTTTTTGAACAGAATAATAAGGACACATCAAACAAATTTGCTGTGGGAAATGTGTCAACATGAAAACAATGTAACAGTTGATTTGTCCAATGTAACTTACCCACCCTTGTCATCCAAGAAGCCAGGCAGTCCAACCTGCTTTAGACCTATGTCAGAAACAGTTACAAAATGCTCAAGCTTGGCCTCTGTAAATTCGTTCTGTTGAGCTGACTGGCCCGTATGGAGGTTCTAGACCATGTTAGTGTTCAGGTCTCCATGGATGGAAACCTTCAGGCAGGCCAAGCAGGAGATGGATGGAAGAAGATATGTGTATTCCAGGGCCTCGCTCTGGGGCTTGTGGTGGTGTTGAATGGGTAATTAATGTCAGCGTCAGGAAGGGAATTCTGCCTCTGGACAAGAACTAAAAGACTGAAAATAGGTCACTTGAGTTTCTGAGCTTTATTTCACTCTTATCTGAGCATCTGTTGACTCTTGAGAAAAGTTGATCACACATTTCTAATAGTGTATTAAAGCATACTGGAAGCTTCTGCTCACCATTGCAATGGAAAAGGCACTAGTTAGATTAGCTCATCCACAGAGTGGGTGCAGCATTTCTAGGACTTACTGATCTAACTCTGCCCCAAATCTCTCGTTCTTCTGTCCAGGAGCTGCGCTATGAACGCAGACCTGTGTTGTCCAATATGGTAGCCCATAGCTGCATGCAATGCCAAGGGCTTCGGGGCATGTGCGTATCAGTGGCTATTGTATTAGACGGTGCAGATGCAGAGTGTTTCCATCATTACAGAAAGCTCTGTTGGATGGCACTGGCCTAGATACTTGTTTTCAGCATCTGACTATGTGAAGTATGGGCCATGTATCTCTCCACCCTCTGAGGTTATAACTATGAGCAGCCGAACCTAAATGGGTTTTGCATACCAATCCTCTTTCTGCTTTCCACATCTTCTTTGTCATCCAACTTTTTTTTATCATCCAAATTTTATTACAACCTTTGTCTTCATATTTCTACATAAGATATGATGCTAAATTGCAAGGATCAAGTTGAAGTTTAGATTATGCTTAAATTAAAAGCACGACTGTTTTCCTATGTTTTATTTCACTCATCACGATAAATGAAGCCATCAGCTGATCTTCATGCAGCATTTGGACTCTGAGTTAAAACTTCAGTCACCTGGGATCACTTGTTTTATATTGCTGTTATTTTTTTAACATTGAGGAACTTAATGAAGAACATAAGCATTGCCAGTGGCCAGTTTAAGTATTGACTAGCAGATATTTTTTCAAAACTTAGAACTTGAAATTCAGAAACAAGTGAAACCTGAGTAAGAGACGTGATAGAAAACCAAAGAATGTCACGACCATGGTCAGTGTTTTCTGTGATAGATTTGTTCCTGAAAAAATTGTGGTTAAAGGAACATCTGGTAAGTCAATCAGGTTTTAAATGTTACTGAAAAAATTGGGTTAAAGGAACATCTGGTAAGTCAATCAGGTTTTTTTTTTTTTTTTTTTTGAGACGGAGTCTTGCTCTGTCGCCCAGGCTGGAGTACAGTGGCCGGATCTCAGCTCACTGCAAGCTCCACCTCCCGGGTTTACGGCATTCTCCTGCCTCAGCCTCCCGAGTAGCTGGGACTACAGGCGCCCACCACCTCGCCTGGCTAGTTTTTTTGTATTTTTTAGTAGAGACGGGGTTTCACCGTGTTAGCCAGGATGGTCTTGATCTCCTGACCTCGTGATCCGCCCGTCTCGGCCTCCCAAAGTGCTGGGATTACAGGCTTGAGCCACAGCGCCCGGCCCGTCAATCAGGTTTTAAATGTATTGAGAAAGCATAAGAACACGTGCTAAATCATTTTGATAAATGACTTCTAATTCATTTATTTGATAAACTACCTTCTAATTCATTTGGTAAAATTCAGAAGTTTATGTGCTATGTTGTTATTCCCACAAGGCTATACCTATGACCAATTCATTAAATACAAAATTAAGGCAAGTTGTTTAGGGTCAAGTAGATGAAACTTTTATTTGGAGATAGGGTCTTGCTTTATCACCCAGGCACAATCATGGCTCACTGCAGCGTCAACCTGCTGGGCTCAGGTGATTCTCCTGCCTCAGCCTCCTGAATAGCTGGGACTATGGGCACACACCACTACGCCCAGCTAATGTTTGTACTTTTTGTAGAGACGGGGTTTCACCTTGTTGCCCAGGCTTTTCTCGAACTCCTGGATTCAAGCATTTTGCCTACCTCGGCCTCCAGAAGTGCTGGGATTACAGGCATGAGCCACTGAGTCCAGCCCTTTTTGAGACGAAGTCTAACCCTTGTTGCCCAGGCTGGAGTGCAGTGGCACGATCTCAGCTCACTGCAACCTCCACCACCAGGGTTCAAGTGATTCTCCTGCCTCAGCCTCCTAAGTAGCTGGGATTACAGGCACACACCACCGTGTCCGGCTAATTTTGTATTTTTAGTAGAACGGGGTTTCACTCTGTTGGCGAGGCTGGTCTCAAACTCCTGGCCTCAGGTGATCCACCCACCTCGGCTTCCCACAGTGCTGGGATTACAGGTGTGAGCCACCGCACCCAACCTATTTTTTAATGTCACAACGGGATATGTTAGAATTTTAAATACAAAGGTGTTTTAGGGATGTATATTATCTTTATGCTAAAAAAAGTTTATAGAGGGTTATAATTATATTATTATGGATCTTGCAAAAGAGAGACATTAAGCACACATTTATTGAATGAATGAGCGAATGAATGAGTGAGTGAATACTCTATAATATGATTAACCTAATGGTTCTAAGACCTGCAGTTGTGACCCGTGTTTATCTAATTTATTCCAAGGAGTCATAGAACTTAATTTTTTAAATTCTAATAACAGGCTGTAATTCTAATTACAGTGCCTCACGCCTGTAATCCCAGCACTTTGGGAGGCTGAAGCGGCCGCTGGATCATGAGGTCAGGAGTTCAAGACAAGCCTGGCCAACATGGTGAAACCCTGTCTCTACTAAAAATACAAAAATTAGCTGGACGTGGTGGCGTGTGTCTGTAATCCCAGCTGCTCGGGAGCCTGAGGCAGGAGAATCACTTGAACCTGGGAGGCAGAGGCTGCAGTGAGCCAAGATCGTGCCATTGCACTCTAGCCTGGGTGACAGAGTGAGACTCCATCTCAAAATAAATGAATAAATAAATAAATAAAGTGAGACTCTATCTCAAAATAAATAAATAAAATAAAATAAAATTCTAATAATTGAAATTAGATTTACCTTAATTTTACAAAAGAAAATCTATATCCTAACCTACTTTAATGAAATAGGGGTGCTATTACATCAATCACAGAATGTTATTTCAAAACCTTAAGAGAACTTTGACTAGCCCTCTGTGTTTTGCAGTCTTCATATAAGTATGTACTAACTGGTTTTGTTTTTTAAAAATTGCAAACATATTGAATTTTAGAGGGAATAAAATACAAATTCCAATATACCCATCACACAGATTTCTTAGCTATTAAGGTTTTGCTACACTGTGCCATCTATCACTCCTCTTTCCATTCAGCTAAGTCTTCTTTTATTTATTTATTTATTTATTTTTGAGATGGAGTTTCGCTCTTGTTGCCCAGGCTGGAGTGCAGTGGTGCAATCTTGGCTCACCGCAACCTCTGCCTCCCAGGTTCAAGCCATTCTCCTGCTTCAGCCTCCGAGTAGCTGGAATTACAGGCATGTGCCACCATGCCTGGCTAATTTTGCATTTTTAGTAGAGACAGGGTTTCTCCATGTCGGTCAGGCTGTAACACCTCCAGTTTGTAAAGGCACCAAATCACAGTCACATATATACATTGTGTTAGAAGTGAAAACTTGTATTTTTAGGCACTATGTATAAATGCCTTATACCTTCTTGTAATCAAAAGCTAGGACATGAATTGTCATACTTAACAATTTTTTTTTTTTTTAATTTGAGATGGAGTCTCTCTCTGTTGCCCAGGCTGGAGTGCAATGGCACAATATTGGCTCACTGCAACCTCTGCCTTCTGGTTTTAAGCGATTCTCGTGCCTTAGCCTCCTGAGTAGCTGGGACTACAGGCAAGCACCACCATGCCAGGCTAATTTTTGTATTATTAGTAGAGACAGGTTTCCCCATGTTGGCCAGGCTGGTCTCAATCTCCTGACCTCAGGTGATCCCTCCGCCTCAGCCTCCCAAAGTGCTGGGATTATAGGCATCAGCCACCACGCCTGGCCAATACCTAGCAATTTTTAATAGAATGCTGTACTATAATTTGCTTTCCAAGAATTCCTAAGAGGAATTCCTAAATTTACCAGTAATGTAAGTATCTTCAGGAAAGGGAATTTAAAGAAGCATCAATATTACGTAACCGGTATTCTGGGGTGTGCATTACTGGAAGGCTCACCTCTGGTTATATGGCCCAAACCAATGGTATATTCATCAAACTAAGGAGAATCAGCTTGTTCGGTGAAGTATGATCGTTTTACATATGGACATTAGAATTTTGAAGTTGGTCTGCTAACAGCTTTCAACATTTGTCTCTGCTTTTAAACGAGCACTTACATTTTATTTGCAAAATAAAGGAGGCTTACGTTGGTTTTGTTTTTGTTTTTGAGACGGAGTCTTCCTCTGTCCTCCAGGCTGGAGGACAGTGGTGTGATCATGGCCCAATGAAACCTTGACCTGCCAGGCTCCCAGGCTCAAGTGATCCTCCTGCCTCAGCCTTCCAAGTAGCTGGAACTGTAGTCATGTGCCACCACACCTGAATAATTTTTTTTTTTTTTAATATTCTGTAGAGACAGGGTCTCCCTATGTTGCCCAGGCTGGTCTTGAACTCCTGGGCTCAAGCTATCCTCCTGCCTCAGCCTCCTAAAGTACTGGGACTACAGTCAAGAGCCCCTGTGCCTGACCAGAGAGGCTTACTTTGAATTCATAAGTATTTTTCTGGTTTTTGCTAGTTTTTATTTTTATTTATTTATTTAAAATTTTTAAAAATTTATTTATTAGAGACAGGGTCTCATCTTGTTGCCCAGGCTGCAGTGCAGCCTTGACTTCCTGGGCTCAAGCTGTCCTCCAGCCTTAGTCTCATGAGCAGCTGGGACTACAGACCACACACTACCACACCCAACTAATTTTTAATTTTTTGTAGAGAAGGGGGTTACACTGTGTTGGCCAGGCTGGTCTCGAACTTCTGGGCTCAAGCGATCCTCCACCTTGGCCTCTCAAAGTGCTGGGATTACAGATGTGAGCCACCATGACCGACCCTTTGCTAGTTAATTTAAATAGTCATGTATTTGTACACATAGCAGGATATTAGAAGGATATGAATTGAAAGTACTTTGGATTTTGTCAAAAGCAGGAAAAAAGTAAAGCCAGAAGTAAAGACACACCAAAGTGAGGGACCATCTTTATAGTGGAGAGGGGTTGAACTTGGGAGTTAAGGCTAGCTGGGATTCACATCTTGCTGTGTCATTTAATTGCTGTACCTCATCTTGGACAGATTCTTTAACAGCTCCATCTTTCTTTCTTTTCTTTTCTTTCTTTTCTTTCTTTGTTTTTTTTCTTTCGAGATGAGTTTTGCTCTTATTGCCCAGGCTGGAGTGCAATGGTGTGATCTTGGCTCACTGCAACCTCTGCCTCCTAGGTTCAAGTGATTCTCCTACCTCAGCCTCCTGAGTAGCTGGGATTATAGGGCATGTGCCACCACGCCCAGCTAATTTTTGTATTTTTAGTAGAGATGGGGTTTCACCGTGTTGGTCAGGCTGGTCTCAAACTCCTGACCTCAGGTGATCTGCCCACCTTGGCCTCCCAAAGTGCTGGGATTACAGACGTGAGCCACTGTGCCTGGACATTTTTCTGTTTCTTGTGCTAAAAGCAGGAATGGTCCTACTTTCCAGTCCAGGGTGGCTGTAAAGATTAGAGATTATGTATGTAATGTGCTCCGTACAGCTTGACACACAGTAAACTTTGAACAGTGATCGTTGCAGTTATCTGCTGGTAGAGGGGAAACAGAGTAGCCTAGGTAGCCATTTTGGTTGGTAGCCATTTTGGTTATAGCCAAAATTGGCTGAACAATTGCAGTGGTTGGATAAAGAGTTTATATAAATGTCTGCATAAACAAGTGATTTTTGTTTTTTGTTTTTTTTTGCAGCCTTGGCTACACATTAGACTCACCTGGCTGGGGTGGTGTTAGAGGGTGCTTTTAAAAACTGTTGCAGCCCAGGACCCTACAAAGATTCTAGGTTTGTGTGTGTGTGTCTGTGTGTGTGTGTGTGTGTGTAAGTTGTCTAGCCAAGTTACAGAATAGTTTAGACCAAGTGACATTTTGGAAGCCGTCACTCCTGCGGGTAGCCTTGCCTTGATTTGTGAGTGAGCCGCTGCATAACCCACACAACACAGGTGCTGATCTGGTTTAACCCTAGTCAAAAAGTCTTACAAATTTTCCACACTTTCCTATAAAAGTTGCCTCCTTGTGGGTTTTATTCTTTACTCTTGTCTGCTCTCTCTGCCTTTTTTCTCAGAGGGAAGCAGGAGAAGGCAGATGAAATAAAAGGGAATAGAAAGATGGGGATGATCAATTGTTTCTTAGTCCTTTGAGCCATCTCAATTAACACTGTCCGCACATTAGGCACAGACAAGGGATTGACAGGCAAGAGGGCTTTTCAGGGCAGCACGTAAGCAGCAATCAGCTATAATCAGTGAAAAAGGTTCTCTCCATGAATTTGAGGATTTTCTGTTAGCTTTTACTACAGAGGAAAGGGAGAGAGAGAGAGAGAGCGCAATGTGACCACTTTTCAGAAGTTATAAATAAGGAATCTCCAGGAGGAGCCCCCTTTGATTGCAATGTGCTTTGTCAATTTTCAGTCTGAATGCTAGCACGCCTCTTCAAAGAAATGTTAGATTAGCACCACTCTTCTGTTATCCCAAAAACTCTGTAGAAATTATTAAATGTCCTTTTCAGTACAGGGAACGAATCATAAACTTTTTTGAGTCATCTCTTTTTTGAGATGGAATTTCACTCTTGTCACCTAGGTGGGAGTGCAGTATTGTGATCTTGGCTCTCTGCAACCTCTGCCTTCTGGATTCAAGCGATTCTCTTGCCTCAGCCTCCCAAGTAGCTGGGACCACAGGCACCTGCCACCACACCTGGCTAATTTTTGTATTTTTAATAGAGACGGGGTTTCACCATATTGGCTAGGCTGTTCTCCAACTCCTGGCCTCAAGTGATCCACCTGCCTCAGGTTCCCAAGGGGATTACAGACGTGAGCCACCATGCCTGGCTGAGTAAAGTTTTAGGGAACAAATTGAGGAGGGAAAATGACAATTTTTCATGAGGCCTGGAAAAATAGATAGGAAGAGTGGATCAGATGAGATTTCTGTGGGACCTTGGTCATCCCATCCCCATAGTAATATATACCAAGGAAGAGCCAGAGTGAGGCCCTTCGTTAATTCAGACCTTTTGGCTGCAAGTAATAGAAACCTAATCCAAACTAGTTTAAGGGCTGGGCATAGTGGGGCATGCCTGTAGTCCCGGCTACTCAGGAGACTGAGGCAGGAGGTTCGCTTGAGCTGGGGAATTTGAGACTAGCCTAGGCAACATAGTGAGACTCCTATCTCTAAAAATCAAGAAAATTTTAAAAGTAGCTTAAGGAATCAATCGATAAATAAATGCATCAGTTTATGTTTATACATATATATTTACCTAACTGGAAATTCCAAAGCACGCAGCTTTGGTCATCAGGACTGTTTTTCTCTATATGTTCTCTGTGTTGGTTTTATTTTCTACTATTCCTAAGAAAAACCTATAGCAGTCCCATCTGCAGGATGAGAAATTCCCCCAAAGGACTCTGATTCACCTTCATGGTACCACACCTGGACCTGTCCCTAGCTTCTGGGGCTTGGAGGGGTCTGTTATTGGGAGACTTGGGAAGGTGAGCACGCAGGAGAAAGCAGATACGAGCTACACCTAAGAGTCCTCTCCTCAATGTGGTGCTTTATTGATCTCTGGTTTAGGAATCTCCACATCCTACCCCACAGACTCAGTTGCCCCCAAAGCTGAATGACACCTTGTTCCTTACCCTCCCACAGATTACTGACTCTCTGGATTATCTCTGTACAGCTAAGCCACTCGGTAAATGGTAGCGTTAGCAAGATATTGCGCTGAGGACACTAAGTATTTGACTTGTCTCTACAGAAAAACTTTATCATTTCTTGTTTTCACCAAGGGGAAGTCATTTCTAAATGTCTAGTTCTAGAAATTAGCATAGAAGTACAGGAAAGGTCTGATCAGAAGGGACTCATGTTAACATTATCTCACTGCTTTATTTCAAGAACAAGAAAACTTCTGAAGCAATGACTGGGTGGGGTGGGGAGGGTGGATAAATGCAACATGCCGTTCTGCCATGTATTATTGAGAACTTGTTTTGTCTTTCCGAGTCATCTGTAAACTTGTTGTAAGTTCAGTTTTGTGTCTCTATTACCTGGTATCACATAGAAGGGGGTCAATAAATATGTGTCTATTAAAGGAAGAATCAAGGATTTCTGACCATTGTTCTTTGGCAAAGTTAGAATTATCGGTTGAAATATACAATATTAACCCTAAGACATCAACATTAGTTTGTTATACAATAAATTTATTATAATTAATATCCTTTCTTTTTGAGACAGGATCTCACTGTGTTGCCCAGGCTGGAGTGCAGTGGTGCGATCATGGCTCACTGCAATCTCTGCCTCCTGGGTTCAAGCAGCTCTCATGCCTCAACCTCCGGAGTAGCTGGGATGACAGGCGTGCACCACCATGCCTGGCTAATTTTTTTTTTTTTTTTTTCCAGACAGAGCCTCACTCTGTCACCCAGGCTGGAGTGCAATGGCGTAATCCTAGCCACTGCAACCTCCGCCTCCCAGGTTCAAGCAATTCTCCTGCCTCAGCCTCCCAAGTAGCTGGGATTACATGCGCCCACCACCATGCCTGGCTAATTTTTGTATGTTTAATAAAGATAGGGTTTCACCATGTTGACCAGGCTGGTCTCAAACTCCTGACCTCAGGTGATCTGCCCGCCTCAGCCTCCCAAAGTGCTGGGATTATAGGTGTGAGCCACCGCGCCAGGCCAAAACATACAAATTTTATTTTCTGCGTTCCTAGGGCTCTTTGTGAAGAAAGAACTTCACATTCTTTGAGCACTTACCATATGTCAAGTGTTCTGTGGATACATTGTCTTACTGAAGTCTTACATCCACCCCAGAATGCCTTCTTCTTCCTTCTCAACCATAAAGAGAATCCCTCCCACCTCTTTAATACCACTGCATTGGAATTTGTTTGCATTTCTATATCTCCTACTACACTATGAGTTTTTCAGTGACAGTCTATATGTCATTCAGGTTGTAACCTCAGCATCCAGCTCACAGGGGGAACCCTATAGATATTTCTTAAAACTGGGTATTGTGTGATCTTCATTTGACAAATTTGACATGGTAGGCTTGCCTGGAGTTCCTAAGTGGAAAGTGACAGGGCTAGTTTTTGAGCTTCTCTGTGCCACATTCCAAAGCCTGTTTTCTTTCTGTCTCCTTTGCTTAATGTTTGCTTTGTTTAGCTTGGTCGCTTGGGGATATTGGAAAGCAACATTGAGATAATGAGGGTGATGGAGGAGGGGAAGCGGAAGGGGAGAAGATGCAGGGGAGTTGCTGCCTGCTGAGGCTGGGAAGGGAGGCTAATTATGCATTGCTCAGTTAAGCAATGCTCCAGCTCCCTGATTCCCATCCTCATCACACTGCACACTCATGTGCACACACACATACACACACACACACCCACACCCCATCAGGGACAGGTCACGGAGGGAGTGCTGAGTGAACAGGGACCAGGAAATTATTTTCTTGGAAAGCTATTCACTGTGAGAACAAAGAGCTGGGACACAAAGCCAGGCAGCCATTGGGACATACAAATTGTGTCATAAGGAAACTTCTCCGTAAGATAATTCTGCATGGTGAGGTTTTTAGTGATAAGGTTCTAGTCTGAAGTGAAATTAGGGGAGAACATGGAACATGGACATCTGGCATCCACAGCTGCATGCCTGAGCTTTGTTCCTTGGAAACAATGATCGGAACAGGAGAGGTGTCACGGGAGCCTTTGAAATGTGCCCTTCTGAAGTGGAGGGTAATAAGTGGCAGTGTCTGCCATACTTCTCCCACGCTCGCAAAGTGTGACTTCATTTTTTTTTCTTTTCCTTCCTTTTTTTTTTTGGGAGGGGGACGCAGGGTCTCGCTCTGTCACCCAGGCTGGAGTGCAGTGGCACAGTCATGGCTCACCGCAGCCTCATTCTCCAGGGCTGAAGTGATTCTCCCACCTCAGCCTCCGAAGTAGCTGGGACTACAGGCGCATACCCCAGACCTGGCTATGTTTTTGTATTTTTCATAGAGATGAGGTTTCGCCGTGTTGTCCAGGCTGGTCTCGAACTCCTGACCTCAAGTGATCTGCCCATCTCTGCCTCCCAAAGTGCTGGGATTACAGGCGTGAGCCACCATGCCTAGCCTTTTTTTAAGGTTCAGGTTTTAAATCAGAACCTTTATTGCCTGACTAATCACTGAAATTCTTAAGATAAGCTGGATGTTGCAGTAGCTGCCTTCTTGGGTTTATGTGCTGTCCTTTTACAGAATCCATGCCTGAATCTGCAGTATGCAATTTTTAGGTGCCCCACATGACCAGTCCTGGTGGTGTTCCAACTTCAGCCTTGATACTTCAGTTATACTTTCTCTTGCCCTTGGCAATGTAGCCACATTTGCCACAGGTTGACTTCTGAAGGTGGTAGGCTTTAGAGCCACAGCGGTGGCACATCGTGTGCATCTTATTGCAATGCTTTCCAGACGATGATGTTCCCTTCGTCATTTGGCTTCTGCAGCTGAGACCAAAGAGTGTGTGTAGCTTTAGAGAAATGGCTGTTCAGACTCTTTACCTATCTTTAAGTTGGGTTATTTGTCTTCTTCATTATTGAGTTGTAGGAGTTCTTTATACATTCTAGATACAAAGCTATCATCAAATATACAATCTGCAATTATTTTCTCTCATTTTGTAAGTTGTCTTTCCTTTCTTTTTTTTTTTTTTTTTTTTTTTTGAGACTGAGTCTCGCTCTGTCACCCAGGCTGGAGTGCTGTGGCCGGATCTCAGCTCACTGCCAGCTCCGCCTCCCGGGTTCACGCCATTCTCCTGCCTCAGCCTCCCGGGTAGCTGGGACTACAGGCGCCGCCACCTCGCCCGGCTAGTTTTTTGTAGTTTTTAGTAGAGATGGGGTTTCACCGTGTTAGCCAGGATGGTCTCGATCTCCTGACCTCGTGATCCGCCTGTCTCGGCCTCCCAAAGTGCTGGGATTACAGGCTTGAGCCACCGCGCCCGGCCTGTCTTTCCTTTCTTAATTGTGTTGTTTGAGAAACAAAGCTTTCCGTTTTGACAAAGGCCAATTTCATTATTTTTTCTTTTACTGCTTGTGTTTATCATATTTGAAACGTGTCATATCTAAAAGGCTGCTGCCTACCTGAACTAAGGTCATGAAGATTTATACCCATGTTTTCTTCCAAGAGTTTTACCGTTTTAGCCCTTATTAGGTGGTTGATCCATAATGATTTAATTTTTGTACGTGATATGAATGAGAGGTCCAACTTTATTCTTTTGCATTGTGGATATCCAGTTATTAAAGCATAATTTCTTCAAAAGACTATTCCCATCAAATAGTCTTGGCACCCTGGTCCAGAATCGATTGACCACACCTCTGTGTTTTGGGTTTTCTCCCCCTGAACTCTCATTTTGAATCCATTGTCCTGTGGCCATCCTTATGCCAGCACCATGCTGCCCACCCTCCCTGCACCTTATGGTTTTCCCCGAAGATCTCCACATCCTATATACACTGTCTTGTTTACTGTAGCTTTGTAGTAAAATTTGAAACCTGGAAGGGTGAATCCTTGAGCTTTGTTCTTCTTTTTCAAGTTTGTTTTGGCTATTCTGGGCCCCTTGAATTTCTATATGAATTTTAGGATCCATTTGTCAATTTTTACTGAAAAACTAGCTGAAATTTTGATGGGAATATTGTGTTGACTCTGGAGATCCGATGGAGGAGTGTTGTCGTTTTAGCAGTGTTAAGTCTTCTATTCATGAACTAGCAGTGTCTTTCCATTTATGTAGATTTTTTTCTTTTTTTTTTTTTTTCTGTGAGACAGAGTCTCACTTGTCAGGCTGGAGTGCAGTGGTGCGATCTTGCCTCACTGCAACTTCCACCTCCCGGGTTCAAGTGATTCTTGTGTCTTGGCCAGGTGCCACCATGCCCAGCTGCTTTTTGTATTTTTAATAGATGGACTAGATCTTTGATATCTTTGAACAATGTTTTGTAGTTTCAACACTTGCATTATTTTTGATGCTATTGTAGATGAAATTGCTTTGTTAATTTTATATTTTAGTTTGTTCATTGCTTGTGGATAGAAATTTATCATTGATTTTTCTATATTGCTTTTATGTCCCACAACCTCGTTGAACTTGATTATTAGTTCTAATAATTTTTTAATGGATTCCTTAGGTTTTTGCATATAATTGAGTATGTCATCTATGAATATAGTTTTATTTCTCCCTTTCCCATATGGATCCCCTTCTTTTTTTTTTTTTTTTTTTTTTCTTTTTTTCTTTTTTTTCTCCTAATTATCCTGGCTGGAAACAAGTACAGTGTTGCATATAGAAGTTATGAGAGTTCACATCCTCATTGCTGTCCTTATGGGAAGACCATTCAGTCTTTTCCACATTAAGTGTATTAGTTGCGGGTTTTTGTAGATGTTATTTATCAGATTGAAGAAATTCCCTTCTGCTTTAATATGTTGAGTGTTTTAGTTATGAAAGTTTGGTGCATTGTATCAAATGCTTTTCTGGGATCTATTCAGATTATTGTGTATAGTTTTTGTCTTTTGTTGATATGGTGTATTGCATTGATTGATTTTCATCTGTCAAGCTATCTTGCGTTTCTGGGATAAATCAGACTTGGTCATGTTGCTGAATTCAGTTTGTTAGTATTTAGTTGTGTATTATTAAAAAGTCCAAATGCATAAGATGTGTTGATTTGTCATTTTCTTGTATCTTTGTCTGTATTTTGTATGTCTATAATACTGGCCTCATTGGGAAGTGTTCTAGTCCCTTCTATTTTTTGGAAGAATTTGTGAAGGACTGGTGGTAATTAGACTTTAAAACATTTGATAGAATCCTCCAGAGAAGCCATCTGTTCTTGGGGTTGTCTTTGTGGAAAATGTTTGTGTTACAAATTCAGTGTATTTACTTATACGTCTATTCAGATATTCTGTTTCTTCTTGAGTCTATTTTGGCCCTTTGCATCTTTCTAGGAATTTCTCCTCTACATGTAGGTGTTCTAATTTGCTGGCATATAATTGTTCATAGTATATCTTTGCTATCTTTTTTATTTCTAGAAGATCAGTAGTGATGTCACTTCTCTTATCCCTGAGTTTAGTAAGTTGAGTCTTTTCATTGCTTTGTCATTCTAGCTAGTGGTTTGTCAATGTTGTTGCTCTTTTCAAAGAACCAACTTTTGGTTTTATTAATTTTTATTTTGTTTTTATAGTCTGTATTTGCTTTATTCCCACCTAAATCATTATTATTTCCTTCCTTAATCTGTTTCAGATTTATTTTGCTCTTCTTTTTTCTGGTTTCTTAACCTGAAAGCTTAGATTGTTTACTGTATTTTAACTGTTACCTCCGTTCTCCCAAGCTCCATTTTACAGGACAGTTTGTGAGTATGAATGACCAATGCTGAAACAGTCAGGGCATGCAAACTTTCTGCTTTGGGGACAGAGTTAACAGGGCAACTGAATACATGTTGGGGGTATACAGAGTAAAACTGACACACAGCTCTTTCATTATGGTGCAGTCCAGATAGCATTGTGATTCTGGGGCAAAAACTTGGGCTCTGGGGTTTGGGAACCTGGATGTGAATTCTGCATCTGCCACCTAAGAGTTGTGAGACTTTGAACACTTATTTAATCTTTGTAAGCCTCAGTTTCCACATCTACAAAATAGAAAGATAATTAGTACCTCATAGGGTTGTTGTGAGGATTTAATGAAATAGCATATGTGAAGCACCCAGAACTGGTGGTAACAACTGTTGAATAAAGAGTAACTATTCTCATCTTGTTGTTGTTGTTAGGTCAGATGGGCTTTTCCTTAGTCAACTCCATGTAAAGTAGCTACAGAGCTTGTTGTTGTGTTTCCATTAGTTTGTACCTCTTTGCCAACCATCTATGAACTCACCTGTATGTACTACCAGGGTGGACCTCACCTGCATTTGCTACCAGGTGCTGAGATACACTTCTCACTGTGGTTGCAAAGCCCAGGATGTTATTTCCAAATGAGCTCTTTTCTCAGACCATTTGCAGGCCTTGCTTATTTGATCATCCGCCCATATTATAATGATAATATGAGAACAAATGATGGTATGAGAAGAAAATATTTTCCTAAACAAATTTGAGACATGCTCGGGGTGGAAGTACCATAAATTATGAAAATGGTACTCACTGAAAAGTGCTAATTTTCATTTTATAGCATCTCAAGTTCTCCCCCCACCTCCTTTTTTTTTTTACCCTCGCTTTTTTTTTTTCTTTTCTTTTGAGACAGTCTCGCTTTGTCACCTAGGATGGAGTGCAGTTGTACAATCTCGGCTCACTGCAGCCTCTGCTCACTGCAGCCTCTGCCTCCCGGGTTCAAGTGACTCTCATATCTCAGCCTCCCGATTAGTGGGTATTACAGGTGCATGCCACCACACCAGCTAATTCTGTAGTAGAGACCGGGTTTCACCATGTTGGCCAGGCTGGTCTTGAACTCCTGATCTCAGGTGATCCACCTGCCTTGGCCTCCCAAAGTGCTGAGATTTACAGGTATGAGCCACCACACCCAGCCTCTCTCTCTCTTTCTTTCTTTCCCTCCCCCCAACTCTTATTAATCCCTTTCATCAGAAGCTTCACTAAAGAACAGAAAGGATGTGCATTCCTTTTTTTTCCCCTCCTCTGGCCCTGTAGGTACAGAGAAATTACGAAATGCTAGACTATACATAGGGGAAAAGTGAGAAAAATTCACTAGCGTATAAATGGATAACCAGCTTTCTTTGGTATATCCATCAACATGAATTTTATCCAAGTAGATTTATTTTTTTGGAAGACTACATTTAGTGGGAATAATCAGTAATATGTTAATAATAATTAAATTTGATTTATCTCTTCATACTTCGGGCTTGCCATTCTTATTCTTCATGTAGCTATGCTTACGAAGTGTTATGCCAGGATGTGAAAGGTGAGCACAAAGGGGTTGACTAGTTGACTGTCTGGTTTTTAATAAAAAAAGAAATGATGAGGCCAGGCATGGGGGCTCACGCCTGTGATCCCAGCACTTTGGGAGGCCAAGGCGGGTGGATCACTTGAGGTCAGGAGTTCAAGACCAGCCTGACTAACAAGGTGAAACCCTGTCTCTACTAAAAAATACAAAACTTAGCTGGGCATGGTGGTGTGCACCTGTAGACCCAACTCCTTGGGAGGCAGGAGAATCGCTTGAACCTGGGAGGTGGAGTTTGCAGTGAGCCGAGATCGCACCACTGCACTCCAGCCTGGGTGACCGAGTGAGACTCCGTCTTTAAAAAAGGAAAACGCAAGAAAAGAAATGATGATGTAGAGCTGAAATTACTAACATCATCACATGGAGGAGTCTTTGAGGAAAATCTGAGTTCCCAAGACTTGATTCCTCTGGGGTCTTCTTTGTCGCTTTCAGTTCCATGTGCCAATCCCCAGTGAAGGCTCCACTGAGTCTCAAAGATCTAACAGATGACCCTTGACCATCCTAAGGTTGCTCATGTTGTTTCTTCCTCTTGGGGGAGCACAGATAATCATTTTTTCGTGGTTACTGAAATCTTAGGACTCTTTCACTCCAGTGAGTGCTTAAAGAAATACTGGCCTTGGCCGGGCGCGGTGGCTCAAGCCTGTAATCCCAGCACTTTGGGAGGCCGAGTCGGGTGGATCACGAGGTCAGGAGATCGAGACCATCCTGGCTAACACGGTGAAACCCCGTCTCTACTAAAAAATACAAAAAACTAGCCGGGCGAGGTGGTGGGCGCCTGTAGTCCCAGCTGCTCGGGAGGCTGAGGCAGGAGAATGGCGTGAACCCGGGAGGCGGAGCTTGCAGTGAGCCGAGATCCGGCCACAGCACTCCAGCCTGGGCGACAGAGCGAGACTCCGTCTCAAAAAAAAAAAAAGAAATACTGGCCTTGACTTCAGGATCCAAAATAAACCTGAATCCTTGTGAGTGTCTAGACAACAACTATAGAAAACAGCAACAATCAGAGATCACCTGATAGTTAAGAACTGGCAAAAAATGTTTGCACATTACCAAGATCAAGCAACATAAATTACCCAGAGACATAGAATAAATGCTGCATAAATGCCTTTGTTATTAAATAGGATGTGTGTTCTGTTGAATCCTAGTCACATGGGGGAAGTCCTTCTACCTGAACTTCTAAATTTATAGGAATCACAGTCAATGTTTCTCAATCCATGTGCCCTCTACCCAACCCTCACCCCATTTCCTCTAAAGATCCTCTACTGGGGGGAAGATTTTACAACTTCCATTTAAATCTGTGATGGGGTTTCGCCATATTGACCAGGCTGGTCTCGAACTCCTGACCTCAAGTGATCCACCCGCCTCGGCCTCCCAAAGTGCTGGGATTACAGGCATGAGCCACTGCACCTGGCCCAAATGTAAACATTTTTGCTGATATAGTAGGACTCACTGTTTTGATTTCTATCTATTTTAATCAGACAAAGTTTGATTTGAATAAAGTTGAACTATTTTCATGTTTATTCATCATAGAATTTTGTTTTTCTGCAAACTGCCTGCTCATATCTTTGCTCATATGTATTGTGTTGTATTTTTCTTGTTGATATGGAAGCACTCTGGCATATTAAGGAAATTGACTCTTTAATGACACACTCCTAATTGTAGTTTGTCTTTGATTTTGTTTTAATAAATGTTTTAAAATTCCATTTAATGCTCAGTTCTTGGGAAAAGGAAAAGAGTGATTGGGACCAATGTTGAGTTTAATTTGAAATTCAGATAAATAATCAGTTTCTTCCTTAGCTACTGTATTTAGTTTCTAAACTCTCCACACTAAGCTCTTTTTTTTTTTTTTTTTCTGGAGACAGGGTCTTGCTGTGTTGTCCAGGCTAGAATGAAGTGGCCCAAACATGGCTCACTACAGTTGAACCTTCTGGGCTCAGGCAGTTCTCCCACCTCAGACCTCCAAGTAGTTGGGACTATAGTAGGTGCACGCCACCATGCCTAGCTAATGTTTGTAATTTTTTCTTTTTTTTTGTTTTTACAGACGGGATTTTGCCATGTTGCCCAGGCTGGTCTCAAACTCCTGGACTCAAGCAATCCGCCCACCTCGACCTCCCAAAATGCTAGGATTACATGAGCGAGCCACCCTGCCTGGCCTATTTTCTCTTTATAACAGTGTATTCTCATAGTAGTGTTTTGTCCCAATTTTTAAAATTGTTTATTTGAGTACTTATTCAGAATCATGACTGACACTATCGTTTTCATTAACGCGTCAGATCAAAGTAGTTCTCATTTAATTCTTATAGTAATTTCACCTGGAACTTGGGGACTGGTAATTTTAGCATTGGCGTTTCTAAAAACATACTATGATAAGATGCTCCATCACCATTTATTTGGTTTCTTTGTCTATAAAACTAAAGCCAGAGAAACAAGGTGCTTGACAAAGCATTGAGGTGTCAAGGGGCACATACAGATTTCAAATTGGAATCCTGATACAAACATGGTAGGAGAACAGAAGAGGGTCCCATCTGCATATTCTTAACTGCTTCGATATAGCAGCTGTCAACTTGGCTTTCCTTTATCCTGACTTTCCGGAGTTGTTCCCCAAACAGGTAACAAGATTGAGCTTTAAGTCTTTATTTCATAATGATTCTTCGTAAGTTAAATTATCTTATTATGACTTATGGCTCCATGTTGTAAGTAAAAAGTCATTTGACCAACTGTTTGGAATTCTTGTCAATAACAATTACTGAACACCCATGTTAGTGAATTTCTGTGTGTGTGCACAGGGTGGAGAGAAAAGGTTGAGAGCAAATACCTTGGGTATACTTTGTAAGGAACCATAATCAGCTTGTCATGCAAACATATGACAACTGTGCAAACAAACATTTTTTACAAGAGACAGTCTTAACAAAAACAACAAAAAATAAAAAGAAAACAACAACAAAAAAAACAAGAGACAGTCTTAAACTTTGTATGTAAGCTTTAATTTTCAAATGTAGAGTCAGAAGCATTGCTGTTTAGGCAATGTTGTGATGAAACAGGAATCAGGTTTGATCCCAAATGACAAATACACAATTGCCAAATATCTAGAAAAGAAGAAATGCTAAAGTGGTGTGGCAGTGAGCAAAGTTGTGTTGAAAAAGATAGATACCTGGATAAAATAAAGTCCTTTTTGGGGAAGGTCATTCAAGAGGAGAGTTACAAAGGAAAACAAGAATCTGGTAGCTAGAGAAGGAAGGAAGGTAGCCTTGGAGATTTTGTGTGTGGGTGTGCATCTGTTGAGGTTGAAGGGAACAAAGAGAAATTATGCAGTGAAATGTAATCATAAGTTAACCAGAGATTTGCAGCTCATGATCAAAAGCCTGCAATGTTATGGATGACCAAGGATCACCTCAAATTCCCTTCATGGGAGTAACATGATCCCAACCATACCTAAGGAAAATGGTTCTTCCTACTGCTTTCAGGATGGTTAGCGGGGAAAGATGTCAGGTAGGAAACCCAACGGGTGGGCATGGGAGGTTGTGCATGGTTAGTGCTGAACTAAATCAGGAAGAAAGGGAAAGAAAAGAATTGGCAGAATGTAATGATGGGTCAAAATGGAGAGAATGAGGGACAGAACAAATAGGTTCATTTTATCAAATCATTAAAGTTTTGCTGATCAAAGTCATATATGTTACAGATATTTAACATACATGCATTATATATGTATTTTAATCACCCATATTCATATTCTTACTATCCAGAGACAACCACTGTCAATATTTTGTTATATTTTTCTTCATTTGATTACTATAGTATCAGTAGAAATTGCACCGTACATAAAGTTTTTCTCTACTCTCTTTTTTCTTAAGCTCATATATTGTAAACCTTTACTCATGACATTAAATTCTTCGTAAATGTAATTTTTAGTGGCTGGTGTGTCACCATTTATTTAATCATTCCTATAAGGATTGTTTCTCAATGTATTATAAAGAATTTTGAGGTAAACATGATTTTTTTCTTATTTCTTAAGAATAGATTTATAATAACATCATTGCTAAGTAAAAAGAAACATTTCCAAGCTCTTCGAATACACTATGCAATTTCATTTTTAGAAGGGTTTTGATGCCTTCATACTTGTCTTACTGAAGTGTGACACTTAATCACTATTGATTAAGTATTTTAGCTAATTTTATTGGTTGATTAAAAAGTGATATTGTATTGTATTGTATTGTATTGTATTTTTGTTCTTTTGAGACGGAGTCTTGCTGTGTTGCCCAGGCTGGAGTGCAGTGGTACGATCTCAGCTCACTGCAACCTCTGCCTCCCAGGTTCAAGCAATTCTCCTGTCTCAGCCTCCCGAGTAGCTGGGATTACAGGCCTGAGCCACTGCACCCGGCTGCACACCAGTGATCTTAAAAAAAACAGAAAAGCTGATCACATCACTTCTCTGCTCAGAATCCTCCAATCAACCAAGGAGAACCTGAAGTCCTCGCCTGGGTGTTATAACGCTCCCATCTGACCCCTGCCTGTCTTGCTCCCTCTGCTTCCACTGCCCTGCCCCTTTCTTGCTGTTCTGTTCTTCAGGGACTCCTCTGCCTGTCACCATCCAATCTTCAGGGTCTAGAACAAAGCCACACATAGTAGGATCAATAGCCATTGTTGAACAATTGAGTGACTCTTACAACCAGTTCAAAACTGAATGCCTTGCCAAGTTACCATTTGCTCATGAAAATCAGACTCGTTGTGTCTAAACGATTTGCTTCACTAGCATTTTATGTTGTTCTTTTTCCTGAGCTTATACTCCTCGCTAATTTTAGCATCCCATCTAAACTGATCAGCCTTGCAGTTGACCTTTTAAAGAGGTTCTCGTGTTTCTGATTTCACCCATAATCATGAATAGTGTAACCAGTTTTTATAGATCCATCACAGCTGAAGTGTTAGTGTTTGATTTTTTTGAATGATTTCAATTACTTCCATATTGCTTTCAAATTTCTTTGACATATCTACTTTTATTTTTCAAAAAATAAGAGCTCCCTTTTCAAAGTGGTAAAAGAATATGTTGAATAGGTAACTAGGCTTACATAAGAACTGAACCCCAAGGTCTTAAGAAGAAAAATTTTCAAAGCTTTTCAGACTCCATGTAACTCATTTAGTAACTTGCCAGCTTATCAAGCCCCTGATAAGATTCCGTTTCCTGGCTGATCATAAAATATGTCTAAAGTTTATTCCAACTTTAGGAATGCTCAATTCTTGAAATAAGGAACATTCTTCAGGAAAGAAGTGTTTTACTTTTTAAATCACAAAGTAAACAATTACAGAGAATATATATTTTGAAGTGTAGGGCTTTGTGATTGCCTCTGTTTGCAGCTTGATGCAATTGTAAATAAGAATGCATGCTAGGCCAGGTGCTTAACACCTGTAATCCTGGCACTTTGGAAGGTTGAGGCAGGTGGATCACCTGAGGTCAGGAGTTCAAGACCAGCCTGGCCAACATGGTGAAACCCCTCCTCTACTAAAAATACAAAAAGTAGCCGGGTGTAGTGGCGTGCACGTGTAGTCCCAGCTACTTGGAAGGCTGAGATGGGGGAATTGCTTGAACTGGGAAGGCGGAGATTGTAGTGAGCCGAGATCGCGCCACTGCGCTCCAGCTTGGGTGACACGGTGAGACCCTGTCTCAAAAAATTAAAAAATAAGATTAAAAAAGGAATGCAAGCTAGTTATACCTCCTCGAGGAAGCTTTCCCCATGGACTCTGATCTATCTTAGCAATGCTCTTCACCTGACTGTGGTGGCTCCCATTGTCTGGATAGCACATGCTGTTCCATTTCACTGTGTATTCTATATGTTGTAATTATCAGACATTTAATGGTCTCTCCAAGAGGATTATTAACTCCCAGTTAATAGAAATCACATCATGGCCGGGTGCGGTGGCTCACGCCTGTAATTTAATAGAAACCACATCATGGCCTGGCACAGTGGCTCATGCCTGTAATCACAAGCACTTTGGGAGGCCGAGACCGGTGGATCGCCTGACGTCAGGAGTTCGAGACCCAGCATGGCCAACGTGGCAAAACTCCATCTCTATTAAAAATACAAAAAGGCCGGATGCGGAGGCTCACACCTGTAATCCTAGCACTTTGGGAGACCAAGGCGGGCGGATCACTTGAGGTTAGGAGTTTAAGACCAGCCTGGTCAGTATGGC
Source organism: Trachypithecus francoisi (assembly GCF_009764315.1). Lineage (NCBI taxonomy): Eukaryota > Metazoa > Chordata > Mammalia > Primates > Cercopithecidae > Trachypithecus > Trachypithecus francoisi. The sequence continues at coordinate 40,354,362 of NW_022681454.1, read as the reverse complement.
AAAACCCTGTCTCTACCAAAAATATAAAAATCAGCTGGGCATGGTGGCGCACACCTGTAATCCCAGTTACTGCAGAGGCTGAAGCAGGAAAATTGCTTGAACCTGGGAGGCAGAGGTTGCAGTGAGCCGAGATCGTGCCACTGCACTCCAGCCTGGGCAACAGAGCGAGAATCCATCTCAAAAAAAAAAAAAAAAAAAAAACGGAAACCACATAATGATCCGGGTCTTTGACTGAACTTCCCCAGGGCTTGAGTACATCTCAAACACAAAACACAACAACAACAACAAAAACAAATAATAATATAATACAAAAATTAACAGGGAATGGTGGCGTTCACCTGTAGTCCCAGCTACTCTGGAGGCTGAGGTCTTTGGCTGCACTTCCCCAGGGATTGAGTATATCTCAGGATGTTATAGAAAGTGCTCCTTAAACACCAATTGGAATGGAAGAGCATAGTGCTTGATAAATCCAGAACTTAGGGGATTTTTTGGCAATTTTGAGGAAATTATTAAGATATCATTTGATTATTAAAGAGTAAAACTCATAGAAAACTTGGCAAAACCACACGCTTCCTGAGCCCTTGTTAACCTGACTGCCCTGTTCCTCCTGGCTCAGGAGGAAAAATAGCTACTTTTCACATTATGACAATGTAGCTGGCTTTTCTCTAGCGCAAGTGGAACAAAAGGCTACAATGTTACACATGATTTGTGACTTGGTGATAGGTGTCTTCTCTCTACCAGCATTCAATGTTTATTCTGAACTTTCTCTTTTTAAGATTAAGAAGTCTGTTAAAACTACCACAGAATCTATGAGGTAAATACTGATAATTACTTAGCTTATCAGATGCTACATTTTGCTATGTTAGAGGCACAGACAGAAAGGGATGGCCATGAAATCTAGCAGGTTTCAAAGAATTAATGGAGAGTGCTGCCTCAGATAGAGGAAGGGCTTAGAGAGAAAATGTGAAGAGAATTCTCTTTAGATTCAAATTAGATTTTGTGGCTTTCTTAAGTTATGCTTTCATTCATCGAACATTAAAGGGTTTCCTACTTAGCTCCAAAGATGCCATCTCAAAGTTCCAAAGTTTCTCTGGTTTAGTACAGAAATTCCTGTCCCTAGCAGGCTGACAGAGCAGCAAGGTGAAACATGGGTAGGTAGATAGAGAGGTAGCTAATTAGGAGGAAAGAAAGAAGATTATCTACTTAGCTCACGGCGGTAACGTATGATCTCTAAGAGCCAGAATGCCTAGGTTTGGATCCTCACTTCACTATTTATTTGCTGGCTGTTGGTCTTGAACAATTACTTTATTTCTTGTTTTCTCATCTATAAAATGGAGATGAGACTGGGTGCCGTGGCTCACGGCTGTAATCCTAACACTTTGGGAGGCCGAGGCGGGTGGATCAGCTGAGGTCGGGAGTTCGACACCAGCCTGACCAACGTGATGAAACCCTGTTTCTACTGAAAATACAAAAATTAGCCAGGCATGGTGGCGGACACCTGTAATCCCAGCTACTCAGGAGGCTGAGGCAGGAGAATCACTTGAACCCGGGAGGTGGAGGTAGCAGTGAGCCGAGATCATGGAACTGCACTCCAGCCTGGGCAGTAAGAGTGAGACTCCGTCTCAAAAAAAAAAAAAAAAAGGAGATGATACTAGTACCTGCCTCAACCATGTATGGGGATTGCATGTGTTAATACATGTGAAATGCTTAAAAGCGTGCCTGGTGAAGGAAAAGGGCTGTATATAGGAGTTAGCTACAGTGATTTTATTTTTTTTTATTTTTTTTTTATTTTTATTTTTTTTTGAGACGGAGTCTAGCTCTGTTGCCCAGGCTGGAGTGCAGTGGCGCGATCTCGGCTCACTGCAAGCTCTGCCTCCTGGGTTTACGCCATTCTCCTTCCTCAGCCTCTCGAGTAGCTGGGACTACAGGCGCCCGCCACCTCACCCGGCTAGTTTTTTGTATTTTTTAGTAGAGACGGGGTTTCACCGTGTAGACCAGGATGGTCTCGATCTCCTGACCTCGTGATCCACCCGTCTCGGCCTCCCAAAGTGCTGGGATTACAGGCTTGAGCCACCGCGCCCGGCCTACAGTGATTTTATTACAGATGGAGGTGATGAATTGAAGTGGCTGCCTCCCACATGTACTCTTGTCAGTGTTGGATGTAGCACACATGGGTGCTTGAAGTCTGTGGGCTTCATGACTGCCCATTACACAAGAAAGTAGGGAACACTGATTGTGCTTTGGTGATCAATTTAAATTTATATTATCCTGAAAAAGGTTGATCCCCACCCACTCTCATCCCTTCCTTCTTCCTCTTTGAGTCAGTCTTGCCCTATCAGCGAACCTTTCTAAGGGATAGGGATTTGGTCCAGTAGGTGAGCACTCAGGGTGGGCCCAAAGACTGTGATTTAAAGAGGATAGAAGGAATGGGAATAAGACGGGGTGAGGGTGAGTGGAGATCCCAGAGCAGCCCACGGCCTAGCCATTTTAAACTATCTGAAGTTCCTGCAAACTTGAGAAAGACATAGGTAATCAGGTTTGCTTCAAAATCATTATCCAAAAGCATTATGTTTTCTCTCGGATTTTTTTCTGTAGTTCCTGTACCAGGATCCTACCACTTTATTTGAGATGGCAGCTGCCTTGCCTATTTTCTTTCTTTCTTTCTTTCTTTCTTCTTTTCTTTCTTTCTTTCTTTTTTTTTTTTGAGACAGAGTTTCACTCTTGTTGCCCAGGCTGGAGTGCAATGGCATGATCTTGGCTCACTGCAACCTCTGCCTCCCGGGTTCAAGTGATTCTCTTGCCTCAGCCTCCTGAGTAGCTGGGATTACAGATGCCTGCCATCATGCCCAGCTAATTTTTAAATTTTTAGTGGAGACAGGGTTTCACCATGTTGGCCAGGCTGGTCTCGAACTCATGACCTCAGGTGATCCGCCCACCTCGGCCTCCCAAAGTGCTGGGATTACTGGCGTAAGCCACCGCGCCCGGTCTGCCTTGCCTCTTTTCACATTGAATAGCCAGCCACTAGCATGTAAGCAAGAAGTACTTGATATATAATTTTTTTGTTTGTTTGTTTTTTTAGATGGGAGTTCTCACTCTGTTGCCCAGGCTGGAGTGCAGTGGTGCAATCACCGCTTACTTCAACCTTGACCTCCTGAGCTCAAGCGATACCCCTACCTCAGCCTCCTGAGTAGCTGGGACCACAGGTGTGCACCACCACACCCGGCTAAGACATGTGATTTAAATGAGTTTATATTAATAGCATATCCCGTGAAAAATCGAATGGATTAGTATGCTTAATTTTTATAGCTAATAAATGTTAAATACAGTTTCCCTTATAATTCAGAGATTATGCAGACATAACCTCCCCGCCGCCACCCAACACACACATTTCTATTCTCCTACTCTGCTGTTTTTTCCTCCTTACTTCTTTCACAATCTAGCATACTATATATTTTACTGATTCATTCATTTAATGCCTGACTCCCCTGTGAGACTATGGCGTTCATGAGGGCAGAGATTTTGTCTGTTTTGCTCACTCCTATAGCCCCAGTACCTAGACCCGTGTCAGGCACTTTGAATGGATGAAATATACAAATGTTAGTTACCTTTATAATTTTTTTTTTTTTTTTTTTTTTGAGACGGAGTCTTGCTCTGTCTCCCAGGCTGGAGTGCAGTGGCCGGATCTCAGCTCACTGCAAGCTCCGCCTCCTGGGTTTATGCCATTCTCCTGCCTCAGCCTCCCGAGTAGCTGGGACTACAGGCGCCCGCCACCTCACCCGGCTAGTTTTTCGTATTTTTTAGTAGAGACGGGGTTTCACCGTGTTAGACAGGATGGTCTCGTTCTCCTGACCTCGTGATCCGCCTGTCTCAGCCTCCCAAAGTGCTGGGATTACAGGCTTGAGCCACCGCGCCCGGCTATAATTTTAATCTTTAAAACAGTTGTACCTCTGAGCACAATGGTGCATGCTGTAGTCCCAGCTACTTGGGAGGCTGAGGAAGGAGGATCATTTGAGCCCAGGAGTTTTAGACCAGCCTGAGAAACATAGTTAGAAACAAAAATAAGTAAATAAACTTATTTTCATAACTAGAAACAAAAATAAGTAAATAAGCCAAGGACACTGATTGAAAAGTTACCATTTTATTTATTTATTTTTATTTATTTATTTATTTTTGAGACAGGATCTCACTCTGTCATCCAGGCTGGAAATGCAGTGAGGCAGTCATGGCTCACTGCAGCCTCAACCTCCCAGGCTCAAACAAACAATTTTCCCAAGTAGCTGGAACCACAGGCATATGTCACCATGCCCTGCTAATTTTTTTATTATTTGTATAGATGGGGTCTCACTATGTTTCCCAGGCTGGTCCTGAACTCCTGGGCTCAAGCAGTCCTCCTATCTTGGCCTCCAAAAGTGCTGGGATTATAGGCATGAGCCACTGTATCCAGCCTACCATTTAAAATTTTAAAAGGACAGCCCACAGATCCTTCCTAATGTCCAGATAAGGACAATATCAGATATGACAATGTCCATTGTTTAATTCTTCCTTCTCTGTGACTGTTGATGCTATAATAGGATAATAGACAAATTAACAGAAAGAAAATACTATGGTGCTTTAATCATATAGGCTTGTGGATACTGCTTTATACTTCATCTGTTTTTCAATACCAGTTAATTAGCTTCTTAGTGAACTATTATTGCTGATACCACTAATACAGTTATGTGATTTCATTATCAGTGTTTGACACCTTTTCAGGTGAAAGCTACTATCTGAATGTCTATGCACACACATATGTGCAATTTCTTTTATGCTTTAGTCATGTGTTAAAACAATAAACAATTTCAGCAAAGGCTTGAAATTCTAAATAGTGTCAAATATACTTGTGGAAAATAATATGCTACTATTATATACAAAAGCAAATACACACTCACATAATCTTTGCATTGGCTATATCTTAGCTTTTACATAAATTAAACTAAAAAGTAGGCTGGGCATGGTGGCTAGATAACTTGAGCCTAGCAGTTCGAGACCAGCCTGGGTATCACAGCAAGACCTGTCTCTCATAATAATAAAGTAATAAAAAATAATAACAACTCTCTTACCAGGATGCCACAATGGCCTTAATAGATCCTGTCTAAAATAGGCCACATAATCATGTCTTACTATGCTCCATTTCCTCCTCTCCTGGACCTGAGTCCTGTTTCTTACTCGTTTTTCCAAATCTACCTCAGAGCTTATCTCATCCCAGGCTTCTATTTTGCGTCTATACTTTTTTTTTTTTTCTTTTCTCCACAGCCTCAGACCTCAGGACTGCTCTCATTCTACTCTAAATCAAAGATGCTTTGTGAAAGACAAAGGATCACTCCTCCAGGGATGATTTAAGCTTGTTGCAAACCAGAACTATACAGAAGTTAATGTGGCCGAGAACAGTTGCTCATGCCTGTAATCCCAGCACTTTGGGAGGCTGAGGCAGACGGATCACCTGAGGTTGGGAGTTCAAGACCAGCCTGACCAACATGGTGAAACCCCGTCTCTACTAAAAATACAAAATTATCCAGGCATGGTGGCGCATGCCTGTAATCCCAGCTACTCAGGAGGCCGAGGCAGGAGAATCACTTTAACCCAGGAGGCGGAGGTTGCAGTGAGCCAAGATAGCACCATCGCCCTCCAACCTGGGCAATAAGAGTGAAACTCCATCTTAAAAGGAAAAACAAGAAGTTAACATGGCTCATGTAGCATGACTTTTCTACTATGATGCACATTTGCCTGTACAGAGGGCTGTGTACTAGGAGCCACTTTTACTATCAGTAGAAGGGGTGACTTGCTTTTTCTGTGTACTTTTCTATATTTTTTGCGCTTGTTAAAACTAGTGTGTATATGTGCACGTATTTTTTAAATTAACTTTGTTCAAAGCCGAGGCAGGAAAAATTTGCTCATTTTTTTGTTTAGGGCAGCCTATAATTGTAATTGTTGTTTTCAGGTATTCAGTGAAAAATTGCCTTCTCCTTACTCTCTTAGTCTTAAAATTCACCATCCTGAGATGGTTTATTTCCTATGTTTTTGCCTAAGTTATTTTTTGGTAACATTTAGTATAGGAACACACGTGCACACACTCACACCAAACCTAAATTTCAAAATACTCTCTTTCTAATGCTTAAAACATGCCAGAACGTTTTCTTACATAATATACTCAATTACTCTTATAGAAAAACAGATTTTCTGTGTCCCATTTGTAGTCAAGAGGAATGTAAATTTGTCTAAAATCAGTTTTTGAAAACACTGCCTTAGTAACCAAGGATTGCTTCAGAGTTCCTTCAGCCAGATCATAGCGATCTAGTTTTATATAATATTTAACATAGTTATAATCTTAGACTTGTTTTGGATTTTGACCCTATGTTAACTTGTTGATAATTTATAGTCACTATCAATAGCTATTATTTTATATAGGAGTAATAAAACTGTCTTTTAAAAAAAATATATGGGTAGATAAATAGATTGAAAATGTTCTTGTCATTCTGGCCATTTTTTGTTTGTTTGTTTGTTTTTTGAGATGGAGTCTCACTGTATCGCCCAGGCTGGAGTGCAGTGGCGCCAGCTTGGCTCACTGCAACCTCTGCCTCCCGGGTTCAAGCCATTCTCGTGCCTCAGCCTTCCGAGTAGCTGGGATTACAGGAGCCCGCTACCACACCCGCGTAATTTTTGTGTGTTTCGTGGAGAGAGGGTTTCACCATGTTGGCCAGGCTGGTCTCGAACTCCTAACCTCAAGTGATCCACCCGCCTCTGCCTCCCAAAGTGCTGGGATGACAGGCACGAGCCACCACACCCAGCCCATTCTGGCCTTTTTACTTCCAACTCTGGCTCCTTCAAATTACTAAGGTTTAACTGAATAAGGTTAACAATGATACAGTGATGACTCAGGGAAAACTGGGGACCATATTTTTTTTGAAATTTTTGTTTTAGGAGCAGTTAGTTTCTCCTTCCTCTCTTAATGTGCCACAGAGCTCACTTTAATCCCAATGCAGAAGACACAGAAGTCACATTGCTTTCAGGACCTTCTCTAGGGCAGCTTCAGCTCCCTTTTCCTCTAACCTTCCCATTGCCTGAACCGACAAACTCAGCCTCCAGAGAGACTTTCGATGAGGTTCCACCCCATAACTGCTTGAAAAGAAGTGTATTTACTCAGCTTAAGTGCTTCAGGTCCTCCTGATCTGTTGTTATGTACAGATGGTTTTATTATCATAAATCCTGTTGTCCTGCCTGCTTCTCTTTCATTCTATGCCTCTTCTACTTGTCTCCACTTCTTATGAGTAAATCAATTTCTAGCTCCAGACTGATAAACTAAAATAAGGTGAGGGTTTGGTTCATGTGTAATTTTTTCCTATTTTTTTTTCTCCCAGACTGATCATCATAAACATGATTGTTGATAGTCTTTTAGACACAAGGTACTTAACCCAAGTTACCTACCCCAGAGATAATGAGAAGGGAAAAAGCAACACTTGCTAAAAATATAACATTTCTAAGAAATCCTAGTAACACTTTTTGAGTATTTTCTATATGCCAGGAGCTTTTCTAAGCACTTTACATATATTTATTTATTTAATCCCAACAGCCTAGATGAGGTAGGCATTATTGTTTTTTTATCTCTGCATGTATCTGTACAAACGTAATGGGCATCTATCTGGTTCTAGGATGGTGGATTTTGAAAAATCGTTTGTTTCCTTATGGTCATTATTTGGGTTTGAATAAAATATTTCTGTTAAACGTCCCTCCTCTATGAACTGGCAAAGTTTTTGTCTTCTTGAGCCTTCCCTAAATCCATCAGTTACAGTAGGGTTTCCATTCCGTTTCAGGTTGAGCATTTTGTATGTGGCAGTTTTAACACCTCCCTTCTTTCTGTACCACCCACTCAAGCTCATTCCAGGTGCCCTTAGCACGTGACTCCCAAGGCATTAAGTGGTCAAAGCTCATTTCGTTGACCAGTGAGGAGCCCTGTGCCATGTATAACAGAGTTACACAGCTCCTGGTATTGGGAGCGAAGGTTGCTTGAGCAAAGCTTTCGTTACAGTTAGCCTGTCGCAGCCAGATCAAGATTGGAAAGGTAGGGGAAACCTTATTTGTTTTAATTGAAGAGAAGAAGAAATAATTGTGTTTGGTTAAAGCAATTTAGATAAGGCCAGATAAACAAATGATCCATATTGTTCATTTTTTAATTGAAGACCAAAAAAAAAAGGAAGTTGGTTAGAATTTCAACTGCTGCACAGTCTGTCTTACCGGCAGTAAAACCAAAATTCTTAAGTTAAAAACATTTTTAAAAAAATCAGTTCATCTAACAGCTTTTCACTTTATATGCTTGAAAAATCTAGATCTTCACGGTATTGTTGTTGTTTTATAGTTTCCTGTTATTTAAACCATGGGGTAAGAAGCAGGAATTTATCAGCAATGTCGCCCATATTTGTTTTTTAAAGTCATTTCAGAGTCAGTGTTTAGAGAAGGAAACTAATTTTAAGATGTGAAAATTAAAATAAGGAAAAGTTAATGGAATTAACTTTATGATAATGCATATAAAGGTTGACAATGAGGAAATTTCCTGTCAGAGAAAAGTTCTTGTATAAGAAGACTCTTATCATTGTTTTCAAACCAATAGTTAAATTTGTGAAATGGAATTATTTAGGTGTAGGTTATATGCTTTAAGCAGTAACATTAGTTTCACTTTCATTATAAGTAATAGTTTAGTTATATTTTATATGCTATTCAAAATTTGTTAATATCTCAAATGACCAGAGAAGTAGAATCTTTAATCACTTCTCTCTGTCAATGGAGCAATTTGAATAGCATTTGAAGTAGAAGCTAATCTTTTAAAGAAAAATGCTCCTCTCTCTTAATGAACCCTTCTCCCTCCTCATTATGATGAATCAATGTTGCAACAAAATGTATATGTGAGAAATGCATATTCTTATACTTATTTATTAGCCTACATCTGATATTTAGTGTCAAAAGATAAGTTTGGGTTCAAAGAAAAGTGTAACTGGTTTTTCCTGATTGCTTTTTTCCAAAGATGGCTTAATATGGGTCTGTATTTTATAACAGAGATTAGGTAATACGTTTATTTTAAAATGTGACAAATGAGAGATGGCACCATTTGATTAAAAATGTATTTAAGTGTTTCGTTTTAAAGTCTACTTTGATCTAATTTGTAAAGAGAATTTTTTAATGTACATATCACAAAATATTAAATGTCCAAGAATTTCAGTTATTGCAGATTCCGTTTTCTTATTTTGACATACTCATTTAAAAAGACTTGCATCCTGAAACTGTATGCTTGTATTAGATTTGTTCCAAATGCCTTTTTGTAAGATGCCTGCCACTCTCAAGATCCTCATTATTTATGTCTTTTACTCTGGTTGACTCTCTGGGGGAGGTGGGTGTGGGGGCCGACCGACAGTCACAGTGTTAACTATTCACAGTGGAGAACACTTGCTAGCCACCTTCCCCTCTATAAGTCAATGCTGCTTCTCAATTCCAAGCTAAGGTTCAAAGGTTTAGACCAACTTCACAGATCAGAGGTCAGGTACGAATTGCTGCAATTTGTAGTTCAATTCTGCCGATATGACAGAATTTCACAGCTATGATGATTGCTTTTTTCCACTTCTGCACAGAGGCCAGCCTGGGCAGTTAACAGCCTAATTTGTACAAGTCAGTCCTCGGCACCCGAGTTTAATGAGTAACTAGCTGGTGCCTTAGGTTTCACTGGTACAAGGTGCATATTATAAAAAGGGTCAAATGTCAGTGCACAAAGACGGAGTGGGGAGGGGCGTGATAATCTCATCACCACCATCTGTGAATCATATGTAAAGATTCAGTAATTTGTATTTGTTTGTAAAATTATATTTCCACTGTAAGAATGGTAGTATGTTCATTTTCTTTGCTATTTGAAAGAGGTAGATAATTTTGTTAGGTGTTAGCAAGAAAGAACTATCTGATTAGAGATTACTGACTAAGCAGTAAAAAGTGAAATTGCAGTTTTGTTTACTCATTTCATGGGGTTTCTGAGTTCTCAAAAACTTTCTCAAATGTGATAGTTTTTTAAGAAGCTAGGAAACAAGTCAGAATAGCAGGTATTTCTGAGCCCATGATATTTATGCCTATCTGATATTCTCTATTCGTCACACAAAAAGTTGAACTCCTATCTATATTTCTAACCTAGGCTGAGAATGTAATTTACTGTTTAAAGCTGAATATTGGGGTTCTTGAAAAAATTCCTATCTGGTGGGCCTTAACAATTCATGAATTTGCCATTCAGTTTTAACTCCTCATGTTGACACTGAAACTATAATAGAATGCATATAGAATTATTTGTCATTTTTGTTATAGAACAAATTTCAACTTTCTACTCTTCCAAAGTGGAGTGCAGCAGCAATTGGATTCTTCCATAGAAGGCCTGGGGTTTGAACTCCAGCTTCTTCACTTCCAGCTAAGGGACCTTAACAAATGGGCAGCCTCATTGTACCTCAGTTCTGGCATCTCCAGAATGAGTAGAATCATAGATCTTGCTTCATGTAGCAATGATTAAATAAGATGATGTATGTGGAATGCTTAGTGCTGTACCTAGTGCATGATAACCATTCAATGAATGTTGATGGTAATTACTATCATTAATATTATTATGTTATTTAGGTTGTGAGTTCACCTAACCTACCACATATACCATCTCAGTTTGGTTTAGACTGGGTCTTGGCTCTGTTCATTTCATGAGGGACATAGTTGGATGTGGCATAGGATAAGGTGATTTGGGAATGTTTCAGGATGCATTTCTTTTGAATGTCATGGGGAAGCTTATAAAATTCCTCCATTTCAAGTCTAGCACTCTTTTAGATGTTATCTTTTTTTCTTTAGCTGATTTGCTGTCACATGGCAAAAACTGTACAAGGAGATAAATCCAAATTATCTGGTTTCCTTTGAGAGCTCCTTTATTCTGCCAAGCAGTGAAAAACATTTGAGTTTAAAAAAAAAAAGTCCATAAATGATACCTTACCAGTGAGCTAAATTCTATCCTTGTTTATATATATATATTACACTTACTAGAATTCATGCTTTCCAGAAATGCCAGAAATGAAAATATTAAAGTGATTCTTTTTTCATTCCATTGTTTTCATTTTAATCCTATGGAATGTATCAATAGCATTTGAAGAAAAACATGATTTTTTTTTTTTTTGAGAGGGAGTATCACTCTTGTTGCCCAGGCTAGAGTGCAATGGCATGATCTCATCTTACTGCAACCTATGCCTCCCAGGTTTAAGCGATTCTCCTGCCTTAGCTGGGATTACAGGCATGTGCCACCATGCCTGGGTAATTTTTTGTATTTAGTAGAGACAGGGTTTCACCATGTTCGTCAGGCTGGTCTCAAACTCCTGACCTCAGGTGATCCACTCACCTTCGCCTCCCAAAGTGCTGAAATTATAGGCGTGAGCGACTGCACCCGGCAAAAAACATGATTTTTAACTACTAATGACAATATAAAGATTATATGCTTGGCATTAAAAAGGTAGTACCAATATATCAGACTAATTAAACAATTAAGTGCCTACTATTGGCTTGGTTTGGGTGTGGAACTCTAGGATTCTAGTTATGAGTCAGATCTAGATTCTTCCCTGGTAGAGTTTAAAACTGACTCAAGATGACTAGCATTACAGCAATTACTATAATGCTAAACCAAAGAAAATTGCCAACAGTCTACCATTTTTGTCCTACAAAATAGCAATTTTATATGCTTCAACCTAGTGCTATAGGAAGGATTATATGATGTTGGGGGAGCATATCATGGGGGGCTGCAGAAATAGCTTTCTAGAAGGAATGAAGTTTGGGATGAGTGCAAGCTGGCTAGACGGGGGAATTGGTGAGGGCTGAAATATTGGAACAGCATGTGTAAGGGGGAAAGTAACACAAGATGAGGCTGGAGGAGGACCTGGAGTCTCTTTATAGGCCTTACAGACCTTACAAAGGATACAAACTTAGTCTAAGGGCAATGGGAGGAGAGCATAGGGATTTAAGCAGAAGGGTGATAAAACCCTTCTTTTTTTTTTTTTTTTGAGACGGAGTTTTCCTTTTGTCACCCAGGCTAGAGTGCCTGGCATGATCTCGGCTTACTGCAGCCTCCGCCTCCCATATTCAAGCAATTCTGTCTCAGCCTCCTGAGTAGCTAGGATTACAGGCGTGTGCCACCACACCCGGCTAATTTTGTATTTTTAGTAGAGAGAGGGTTTTGCCATGTTGACCAGACTGTTCTCGAACTCTTAGGTGATCTGCCCACCTCGGCCTCCCAAAGTGCTGGGATTACAGGCGTGAGCCACCATGCCTGGCCAAATTGTATATTTTTTAAATGGTCCCTTTACCTGCAAGGAGACCTAGATTGATTGTAGCAGGCCTGAGTGGATAGGGAGAAGCCAGCTGGGAGTCTACTGTAGAAGTCCAGGCAGGAGCTAATGGTTAGTTTATGAGATGCTTTCAAATGTCGTGTCTTGTGTAATCCTTATAATGGCAATCTTTCAATATACAGGTGACAACCTGAGGCTCAGAAAGTTATGTAGCATGCCATGGTCAAACTTTGCAGGTGGCAAAGCGACAACTAGAACTCAGTTATTTGACCCTCAACCTGGTGGTCTCCTAGCAGCATTAGGACCTTATGTACTAGCATCCTTGGGTGAGGGCAATTGGTTTATCTTAAGAAAGGTTCTGGCCGGGTATGGTGGCTCATGCCTATAATCCCAGCACTTTGGGAGGCCAAGGCAGGCGGATCACTTGAGGTCAGGAGTTCAGAACTGGCCTGGCCAACATGCTGAAACCCCGCCTCTACTAAAAATACAAAAATTAGCTAGGTGTGGTGTGATGCGCACCTGTAATCCCAGCTACTTGGGAGGCTGAGGCAGGAGAATCACTTGAACCCAGGAGGCAGAGGTTGCGGTGAGCTTAGATCACGCTACTGCGCTCCAACCTGGGTGACGGAGTGAGACGCCATCTCAAAAAAAAAAAAAAAATTATGAAATGGATTGTGTTTGGAGTTATTCTGGAAAGTCAGATTTTTCTGGAAACAAACATTGACCCTAAGTGTTTCATTTTGGGGAAATGTCCTGTGTTACTTGAAAGGCACATTTGTGATCCTTCTTTCCCTTTTTATGATGTAACACAAGACTACGTGAATCCTGTGTTTCACTTATACATTAATAATTTGCTTTCAATTCATAGAGTTTACATGTTCATTACCTTGATATTACATTTTAAAGGAGACATTTTACCATTATAGAAAGAGTGGAAACTCAAAATTCTGCACAAATAATATATGCCAAGAATAGTGCTTCATAAATATTTTTCTCTGTTCTCCACAATAGTCCTGCCAGGAATGATTTCTGCTTTATAGATGTGGAAACTGAGGCTCAGGAAAGTTGAATATACTTGTCTGGATTTACTTAGCTAGTAGATGAGAGATGGAGGAGTCTAAATTTTATTTTATTGTCCAGACGGTGTACAGTTAATTTCAAGACACACTTTCTCGTACTTTGTACATTCATTTTCATAGTTTTTATCAACTGCTATGATCTTGATTACTAGGTATTATCCAGGACGCAGCATTTCAGGAATTATCTTTTCACACAGTTGGGTAAAGATTACGTGTATTGAAACATAAATCGTTTAACAGCTATTGCTCTATAATTTATTTGAGGGTGTGGCTTTTTTCTTTCAGGAGGTCATTGTTAACAAGATTGAAACTAGATCATGGTGAAGTATTATTGCTGTGTTCCCATAAGGTTATGGATCTCACTGAGCACCCAGTCATTCCAATATAAAGATAGTTATGGCAGAATAATTTTGAGCTATAAGTGATATTAAAGGCCATTTAATCCAGAAGGTTTCCGACTGTGCTCTATGGAGTCCTAAAGGTCTTATGGTATCTCCACAGGGATACAATGAATGATGGAACTGGGGGCATCTCCTGACAACATCCCCTACGCATACTTCAACCAGCTTCTGTTTTATTGGTGTTGTTTCTGCATCTAGTTAGATTTTTGGTGGAAAAAAGTGTGCTACAACTAAAACACAAAGAAAAAACAAGCACAATTTTTTTTTAATGTTGAGAACTATTAATAATCCAACTCCTTTATTATTTTTTTATTTTTATTTTTAGTTATTTAACTTTTTTGAGACAGAGTTTTGCTCTATCACCCAGGCTGGAGTGCAGTGGCACAATCTCAGCTCACTGCAACCTCCGCATCCCGGGTTCCAGTGATTCTCCTGTCTCAGCCTCTTGAGTAGCTGGGTTTACAGGCACACACCATTGTGCCCAGCTAATTTTTTGAATTTTTAGTAGTGACAGGGTTTCACCATGTTGGCCAGGGTGGTCTTGAACTCTTGACCTCAAGTGATCCACCCACCTTGACATCCCAAAGTGCTGGGATTACAGGTGTGAGCCACCATGCCTGACCTCCTTTATTATTTTTTTTTCCACGAGAGTAAACTTTGGCTTAGACAGGTGAAATGAACCGGGCATGACAGAGGTAGCGTTAAAACTAGCCTTCTGGTTCCAGTCTGGTGTTGAAACCACTGTGCCATATTGAATCTTGTATAAGTTATTCGGAGCTTCAGATGGCTTGATGTGAGCTCTCTGTAGTTTGGAAAATCAGGCAGATTGTATTTCCACACATTGAAATAAAAATAAAAGTTTTATGTTTAAGATATATTTTAATTCCTCAACTGAAATATCTTTATCTTGAACTTTAAATTCTTTTCATTTGAATAGTTCCTGCATCATTACTTACTAAAGATTATCCCAAAACCCCGAATCATATTTTTCATGGGCCTCTCCATGCAAAGAACATCCTCAAAAGAATCTTGACTCTGCTGAGCACAGTGACTCATGCCTGTAATCCCAGCACTTTGGGAGACTGAAGCGGGTGGATCACTTGAGGTCAGGAGTTTGAGACCAGCCTGGCCAACATGATGAAACCCCAGCTCTACTAAAACATACTAAAATTAGCCAGGCGTGGTGGTGGGCACCTGTAATCTCAGCTACTCAAGAGGCTGAGGCAGGAGAATCGCTTGAACTCGGGAGGTGGAGTTTGCAATGAGTCGAGACTATTCGACTGCACACCAGCCTGGGCGACAGAGCAAAACTCTATCTCAAAAAAAAAAAAAAAAAAAGAGTCTGAAGTCTACATTTTAGGGCAGAATAGTAAGTCTCTTTCATACCAACTCTGATTGATAGTGGGTAACTGGAGTACTTGCTTCAGTGGTTTTGGGAACCCTCTCTGGACCCTGCAGGAATAGTTTGAAGATCTATTAGTGATGTGAAGCATAAGCCCCCAAATTGGCTGGGAGGTCCATGAGCTAGATATGATCATTTCTCTAAAGGATACTACCTCTTATTTTTGTGAGTCTATAAGCATAAAGTATAGGCTACATCTGTATTCCTTCTTAAACATTATGTGCATCTTGAAGTCATGCACACTCTGAAGAAGTCAGAGAGAAAAACACAAATGGAGGAAACTGGTCATTTTCTTATTATTACTGTTCCTTGTTTCTTTAAGAATCAGATAAGCAGTTGCACTTCTTGGTTTGTAAAGAACATGATAATTAGAGTAATGGTATTTCATTTTTTGAAGAAAATAGCCCCACAATTTCGAACCATTATGCTTTGGAACTACAAGAGGATCTGTCCCCCCAATTTCTAATGCACATATGAAAATTATATTGAAATAGAAAATATTTCTAACCATTTCTTTTTTAACCCTTAGGATTTACCTTAAAGGGCACGCCAAAAATTGAACAGAGAAATCCCAAGGAAGCTGCCTGAATTTGCCTGTATACTCTCGTTCTGCATCTTATAAAGGACCAGACAAATCACATTAGTGGATTTGGTGAGTGTACTTCCTCTGGTCCTTTTCCTTTCCACTTCAGCAAGAACGTAAGTTTTCATTCCTATCAACCAAGATACCTGCTGCTTGGACAATGTGTAACTGTTTGTGTTCATGTGGCAACGTTAGTGGTATATAGAACATGATAAGTCATCTGCAACCCACAATATAAACCTTTATGTCTTTGTGCACTTTACATCTTTGTGACTTAAGAGACAAGATATCACTATGTGTTGCTTATAAATCTGCCTCTTAGCCTCCCAAAAAAGAGGTCAACTGTATTTATTTCTTTCTTTCTATTTTTTTTTTTTTTTTTTTTTTTTTGAGACAGTCTCACTCTGTTACCCAGGCTGGAGTGCATTGGCGTGATCTCAGCTCACTGCAGCCTCCACCTCCTAGGTTCAATCAATTCTCGTGACTTAGCCTCCTGAGTTGCTGGGATTACAGGTGCGTACCACCACACCTGGCTAATTTTTATATTTTTATTAGAGACAGAGTTTTACCATGTTGGCCAGGCTGGTTCTAAAACTGCTGGCCTCAAGAGATTCACCCACCTCAGCCTCCCAAAGTGCTGGGATTACAGACATGAGCCACAGCACCCAGCAGTCAACTATGTTTCAGTCAGACTGTATTTTGATTGTGTGACACGAGGAAGGGTTTTTTGGTACAAGCTAGACTAGGATTCGTGTGATAATATCTTGTGTTTTTTGATCAATCCTCATACTTTCTCTAAGTTTCTGTTTCCTCACCTGTCATATAAGGTAAAAATAACTGTCATCCCAATTCATGACAGTCCAAAGAAAGACAACATATGTAAAAGCACTTTGACAACCATTTAATCTTCTCCAAGTAGGACTGAGCCCAGTAGGCAGAGGTTGCTGTTAGCCAAGATCTTTTTTTTCTTTTTTCTTTTTTCTTTTCTTTTCTTTTTTTTTTTTTTTTTTTTTTTTTGTGACGGAGTCTCGCTGTGTCGCCCAGGCTGGAGTGCAGTGGCCGGATCTCAGCTCACTGCAAGCTCCGCCTCCCGGGTTTACGCCATTCTCCTGCCTCAGCCTCCCAAGTAGCTGGGACTACAGGCGCCCGCCATCTCGTCCGGCTAATTTTTTTGTATTTTTTTAGTAGAGACGGGGTTTCACCGTGTTAGCCAGGATGGTCTCGATCTCCTGACCTCGTGATCCGCCCGTCTCGGCCTCCCAAAGTGCTGGGATTACAGGCTTGAGCCACCTCGCCCGGCCTCTTTTTTTTTTTTTTTTAAAGAGACGGAGTCTCGCTCTGTCGCCCAGGCTAGAGTGCAGTGTCACGATCTCGGCTCACTGCAACATTCGCCTCCCGGGTTCAAGCAATTCTCCTGCCTCAGCCTCCTGAGTAGCTGGGATTATAGGTGCGCGCTACCACACCCGGCTAATTTTCATGCCCAGGTAATTTTTTTTGTATTTTTAGTACAGATGGGGTTTCACTGTGTTGCCCAGGATGGTCTTGAACTCCTGAGCTCAGGCAATCCGCCCGCCTCGGCCTTCCATGTGCTAGAATTACAGGCGTGAGCCATCATGCCCTGCTGAGCTGAGATCTTTCTGTGGATCTAGTGAGTGAGATTATTCTGTGGGCGATAATTCCCTGTGTGCTAGGAAGGGAAGGTAAGAAAAAGACTAGCCTCACCCTGACCTTGGATCCCAGCCCTCACACAGCTCCAGAAGGTGGAGGCAGTAGATACGGTGTGTCAGGCAGGGGCTGTTGGCTACACTGATGTGCCCAGCAATCTCTGTGAGAGAAAATAGGTACCTTGTCTTCATGTCCCCTAGGCTGGGTTTTAGATTTAGTCCATTGAATTCAGGGACTCAGAGAGCTAAATATTTTTAATTGTAATTTTTTTCTTCTTATAAAAGTATACTAATGGAAAGAAATCTGGAAATTATAGAAAAATGTAACAAAATCTACCTATAATCCTACAATCCAAATATAACCAGAATTAACATGGTATATTTACTCTGATTTTGTTTGGTTGTTTAATTTTCATATACAGTAGTCAGTCAGCCCCCATCTGCAGTTTCACTTTCCTTGGTTTCAGTTACCTGTGGTCAACTGTTTTCCAAAAATAGAGGCATACAGTATGATATTTTGAGAGAGAGAGAGACCACACTCACATAACTTTATTATTAGAGTATTGCTATAATTCGAGTACTTATTAGAGTATTGCTATAATTGTTATATTTTATTATTATTGTTAATCTCTTACTGTGCCTAATTTATAAATTAAACTTAATCATAGGTGTGTGTTACATATGTAAATATGTATAGGAAAAAACAGTTTATTTTATTTTATTTTTTTTTGGAAAAAACAGTTTATATAGGGTTCAGTACTATCAGAGGTTTCAGGGATCCACTGGGAGTCTTGGAACAGGTCCCCCTCAGATGAGAGGGGACTACCACATATCTTTAAATATTATTTAGCAAAGTTAAAATAGCTGAGAATATTAAACAGGTACTGTAAGCTGTGGCTATGCCACAATTTATTGACCATTTTTATACCACTGAATATTTGTGTTTATTACATGTAAATATAAACTATTATGTTCATTGCATTGTGTTATAAATAGCACTGCAGTAAATATATTCAAACATAAATCTTTTCTTGGGTATTTGATTATACATGTCTATAAATGGAATCACTGGGCTAATGAGAATTGACTACTTAATTAACACTGTAAAGCTCTTGATATTGTCTAACTGTTTCAAAAACATTTTACCCACCTTCCCACCTATCTCCACGCATCATATATGACAATGTGCATTTCACAGGGCACATGTAAAAACTGTGTATTACCAATTTAAGAAGATTAAAAACCAGAAATACTTTTATAGAGACTCAAAAAATACTTAGGTTGGTGCAAAAGTAATTGCAGTTTTTGCCATTAAATGTAACTACAAAAACTGCAATCACTTTTGTACCAACCTAATAAAAGCCTATTCCCTCCCCTTAACCTACCCCACCTCTAGCCAATATCAGGTCTCTAAAGTAGAAGACAGTGTCCCAGATCTGTTATTACTTATCAGCCTCAATCTCTCACATCTCTCTATGGGAAAAAGATATGTGAGGCCTACATTTATTCACTGAGTATTTATTATTACCACTTATGTTTATTTCTTGCTCTGTGCATCAGGAGAAGCTACTGGTTCATGTGGTACTTCTGTTTATTATGATTATATTTTTGAAACACCACCATACGTTTTCTCACAGGAGCTGCACCATTGTACATTCCCACCAGCAATGCACAAGGGTTCCAGTTTCTCCACATTCTCACCAACACTTGTGGTTTTGTTTTTTTAATAATTGCCATCACAGTGAGTGTGCAGCGGTATATCATGGTGGCTTTGATTTGTATTTCCCTAATGATAAATGATGTTGAGCATCTTCTCATGTCCTTATGAGGCATCTGTGTGTCTACTTTCTTTATTTTTTCAAGGGTCTTTGCAGATGTATAATGTATATCTTTGCAGATATATAATGTATATCTTCTTGGGAAAAATACCTGTTCAACTTTTTTGACCATTTTTAAATTAGCTTGTTTGCTTTTTGTTATTAAGTTGTAGTTCTTTATATGCTCTGAATATCAGTTCCTCATCAGACGTGATTTGCACATATTTTCTCCTACACCGTGGGTTGCCTTTTCACTCTCTTGACTGTCCTTTGGTGCACAAAAGTTATTAATTTTGATGAAGTTTACTTTATTTATTTTTTTCTTTTGTTGCTGTGCTTTTGGGGGTTGTCCAAAAAATCATTGCCAAATCCAATATCATGAAACTTTGCCCCTGTATTTTCTTCTAAGTTTTATAGTTTTAGCTCTTACGTTTAGGTCTTTGATCTATTTGATTTGATTTTTGTATATAATGTAAGGTAAGGGCCAGGATTTTTTTAAAGATGTACTTTTGATTCCCACCGAATCTCGGTGAAAGCCTGTATCAGGCAGTTAAGAAAATGACACGAGTATTCAAGCCAACATTTGTTCTGAATGATTTTTCTTCCTCGTATAGGCTTAGGTGGTTTCCCAACAGACAGGTGAAAGAAAGCGTTTGGGGAACTGATGGCTCATGTAACTAGGATACAGCAGTGAGGTGGCAGTTGGGCTCAGCAAGTGTTTTGTTGTAAATATGCTTGAAGAAATCCCCAAAAAGAGAACAGCAGGGGTAGATAGGGGCTTAGGCTAGAAAAAACATGCATGTGGGTGTTATGTAGGTACATATATTTGCAGCAGAGGGAAGGAGAGAGGACACTCTGTTGTTGGGAACTGTGGGCTATAGAAGATAAAAACATCTTTTATACAAAAACAAATTTCGCTGGGCGCGGTGGCTCAAGCCTGTAATCCCAGCACTTTGGGAGGCTGAGACGGGCGGATCACGAGGTCAGGAGATCAAGACCATCCTGGCTAACATGGTGAAACCCCGTCTCTACTAAAAATACAAAAAACTAGCCGGGCGAGGTGGCGGGTGCCTGTAGTCCCAGCTACTCCGGAGGCTGAGGCAGGAGAATGGGGTAAACCCGGGAGGCGGAGCTTGCAGTGAACTGAGATCCGGCCACTGCACTCCAGCCCGGGCGACAGAGCAAGACTCCGTCTCAAAAAACAAACAAACAAACAAACAAAAAAACAAAACAAAAAAAAACAAATTTCTTTTCATGCTGCTTCAGAGAAAAAAACTAAATTAGCTACAATTATGTGCTAACTATGTTTCCCAAACAGTTGTCCTAGTTCTGTTTTATTGTGGACAGAACCTAACTGCACTTAACAAAATGTGAAGTCTGTCTAGACTTCCCTTGGAGAATACTGAAAAGTACAAAGAATCCCCAGCCTGTGTAAGCTGCCCTGCCTAGCTTCAAATGTCTGCACTGGACTGGCTGCTCTCTGACGGGCTTGGAGATGACAGTAGTGCCATGCTAATGCAGCTCAGGGTCTTAGGCTCTCATCATTGGAATGCTTGACATTGGCAGTTGGCTGTCCAAATTCCAAATAATGTTAAATCTTTTTTTTTTTTTTTTTTTTTTTTTGAGATGGAGTCTCGCTCTGTCGCCCAGGCTGGAGTGCAATGGCATGATCTCGGCTCACTACAACCTCCACCTCCCGGGTTCAAGCGATTCTCCTGCCTGAGCCTCCCGAATAGTTGGGATAACAGGTGCCTGCCACCATGCCTGACTAACTTTTGTATTTTTTTTTTAGTAGACGTGGGGTTTCTCCATGTTGGCCATGCTGGTCTCGAACTCCTGACCTCAGGTGATCCACCCATCTCAGCCTCCCAAAGTGCTGGGATTACAGGCATGAGCCGCTGCGCCCAGCCTGTTAAATCTTTTAAAACTCTGACTTCAAAACCTATGAGAAACAAACTGGAATCCAGCCCATCCCTGTTTTGGTTTTCACAGGGACTGGTTTAGGTCCTCAGCAGCGTGGGTTGCTGTAGGTCCTCATTTTCTCTTTGCCATAAAAAGGGATTTGGGAAAGAGGAAATAACTAAGCCAATTAAATTTTCCGATGCAGGATGGGATAAGATAGGCCATGCTTTCGGAAAAAAACAATTTGCAAGACTGGTATACTGTATTTCCCTTGAAGCATTAAAGTCATTTCACACTTTATTAACTCGAAGAATATCCAGTATTTCCCTGTGAGCCTGGGAATAAATGATTAGGTCAAATCAGGGTGTTTTTACTAATGTATTAGTTTTTTAATTGACATATTAACTCCAAGTGCACTCAGTGTAAGTACAGAGTACGTGAGACATGAATAGCAATTAAACGCCAACAATCGTTCCAGGAGTTTAGTAGACCTGGGAAATCATAAATTTCCTGACACCTGAATTTCTCATTTTAAATACTTTAGGTTCAGTAAAATTCTAGATATGTATTGTATTTTCTGTTCATTTTTATTCTTCATTTAAGTGCATATTTCTTGAGTTTCTTTAATTAATATAGTTGTGCTTTCTATGTAAATTTGTAAGAATTTCCAACTGACTCTAACTGCCTAGTTTTATTATAGAGACCAGGAAAACTGGTTCTCCTTCCCTCCCTCTTCCTTCTTCTTTTAATAAGTATCTTTTTTTTTTTTTTGAGACAGAGTCTTACTCTGTCACTCAGGCTGGAGTGCAGTGGTGCGATCTTGGCTCACTGCAACCCCTGCCTCTGGGGTTCAAGGGATTCTCCTGCCTCAGCCTCCCAAGTAGCTGTGACTACAGGCGCCTGCCACCGTGCCTGACTAACTTTTGTATTTTTAGTAGAGATGGGGTTTCGCCATGTGGGCCAGGCTGGTCTTGGACTCCTGACCTCAGGTGACCCACCCGCCTCAGCCTCTCTGGAGTGCAGTGGCACAATCTCAGCTCACTGCAACCTTCACCTTCCAGGGTCAAGCAATTCTCCTGCCTCAGCCTCCCAAGTAGCTGGGATTACAGGCATGCACCACCACACCCGGTCTATTCCCATTTTCCAGTTGAGAGAACTGAAGCTTGGGAGAGTAAGTCACCCACCTGAAGTCACACAGTTAATAAATGGGATTGAACTCAAGCAGTTGAGCTCTGGCATGCATGAGCTTGAGCTCAAGCATTGTAATAAGCAGCCTCTCAAAATACCTTCAAATAAAAGAGTGATTAAAAACTGCCTTCATGGGCAGGCCCCATTTATGTGCCTATTTCCTTGTGGCATAACATCTCTACCAAATTCCTGAGACAGTATAGCAGAAGCTAAGCATATCAGCTAAGGCCAAAAAAAAAAAAAAAAAAAAAAAAAAAAACAGTGATAGAAATTTTATAACTCCCTGGCCAGTACCTGCTTTACCAAGACGGCTCTAGGGATATTAACACTGGCATTCAATATAGCCCATTAGGGGTTGGTGTGGCTTTTCCATGTGACATTCCTGATGCCTGGGCATGTGTTAGAAATGCCAGCTCCTGGCTGGGTGCGGTGGCTCAGGCCTCTAATCCCAGCACTTTGGGAGGCCGAGGCGGGCAGATCACCTGAGGTTGGGAGTTTGAGACCAGCCTGACCAACATGGAGAAACCCCATCTCTACTAAAAATACAAAATTAACTGGGCATGGTGGCGCATGCCTGTAATCCCCGCTACTCAGGAGGCTGAGGCAGGAGAATTGCTTGAACCCAGGAGGCGGGGGCTTCAGTCAGCCAAGATCACGCCATTACACTATTGCACACCAGCCTTAGCAACAAGAGTGAAACTCTGTCTTGAATGAAGGAGGGAGGGAGGGAGGGAGGAAGGAACGGAGGAAGGGAGGAAGGAAGGAAGGAAGGCCGGCCGGCCAGCTCCTGTACCAAAGCTGGCCTATTTATTCTTGATGGCCTCCTTTTGGCCATGCAGAAATACCACCACATAGTACCTGGGTATGACTATTTGTACCCAATTCTATATACAGGTAAACCACGAAAAAAATTTTAAATTATTTTTATTATTCATTTTTTTTTTTTTAGAGACAGGGTCTTGCTCTGTTGCCCAGGCTGTAGTGCAGGGGCACAGTCATAGCTCAATGCAGCCTTGAACTCCTAGGCTCAAGCAATCCTCCCACCTCCCCAGTAGTTGGGATTTCAGGCATGCACCCCCATGCACAGCTGTACCACAAAACTTATGTAAATAGATACATGAAAAAAATGTCCAAAGTGATTTGGTGGATGTTACATATAAAAGGAAAACTTTTTGTAGCTTTGTCCTACCATGTTTCTTACAAAAGACAGTGCACATTCATTCATGCTTCTATCCGTTCATTCTTTTATTCAAACATTCATTCAGTGCCAGGCACTGGGGATAAAATAAGCACCGCTGCCTTTGAAATACTTCCATTATAGCTAATAAAATAAGGTATAAACACTATTGTTTTAACCTTTCTAAGACATTTCAAACAATGCATAAAGAAGTGGAAAGAGCCTTTAATATCTAAAATCACTTCATAGTAACACTTTTCTGTGTTAAAGGACCTGTCTCAGATGGTCTCATTTCTAATAGAGTTCTTTGAAAAGACTTAGAAACAAACAAAATTGATAAAAGAGCCCACAATATTCACAAATACCACAGGATGACGCAAGTTCCTACTCATATCAATGAACTCATGGTGCTTACTTTTCCAAATTTTTAAAGTAAATAAGCCATTGGGTATTAGAGTTGAACCTTAGCCATATGTTTGCAGAAGGACCTGTTTTTTAAGCTATCTTTTTTTGTTTTTCACTATGTACCCAAAAAAGAAAGAAAAGAAAAGGAGAAAAAAAATCCCAAATATCACCAGAGTTAGAAAGGTAGAACAACATTGAAACAATGCAATGAATAAAAAGAACATGTATTTTCTGGATTAAAGTTGTATTTAATGCATTTTGTCTTTAAGTTATCCCTCACCAGAAAGCTCACTTCCTTTTTTATATTTTCTCATAAACAGCCTACTGTGGTCATATTGCCATAAATATAGTTGAGTTTGAAAATATTTTTAGCTTCCAAAATACCCCACATTCAACTTAAACATTTATAGAAGAAAATGTTTTAACTCATGACTTTTTCAATGTTGAGGGTATTTCTGGGCGAATACTATTCTACTATAATTATTGCCTCAAGATAGCTGGTCAATGAACATGACATCGACATAACCAGGATCTGTTTTTTTCTGTGATAGCAGATATTGTTTCCTAGTTGCAACTGAAATGACTAATGTTAACCAAATAAAAGCAGAAGGTCACACCTAAAACTAAAGCTAATGTTTGACTATGTCAGTCTGTTTCAGAGCCTTTGTTTCAGGACAGGCAATCTGTCATTTGTTTTACAAAAAAACCTGTGTTATTTTTGTATACTACTATTTGACATACCACCAGAAGGTGCATATTGTACATGTATTCATGTACAATATAAGACAGCAATAACAGACCATACTGTTACTATATAACTACTACTGGCAAACTACTAATATCGTTTGAAATTAGGAGGAAAAGACTAGCATTCACACACCATTATAATGACTGTAAGTTTATGTTTGGGAACGTTCACTTTCGTTTTATTTTAGTTTGTTTATTTAATTTTATTTGCTTTAATAGAGGTGGGGTCTCACTATGTTGCCCAGGTTGGTCTCAAACTCCTTGGCCTCCCAAAGTGCTAGGACACCACACCCAGCAAAAAGTTCACTTTCTAAATCTGTTTGGGCATAAATTTAAGAAAAAAAATTTTAACTTAATCCCCAATGTAATAGTAAAATTTAAGAAATGTAATGAATGAAAACTAAATACCCTTGGCTGGGCCCAGTGACTCATGCCTGTAATCCCAGCACTTTGGGAGGCCAAGGCCAGCGGATCACTTGAGGTTAGGAGTTCAAGACCAGCCTGGCCAGCATGGTGAAACCCTGTCTCTACTAAAATTACAAAAAAAAAATTAGCTGGGTGTGGTGGTGTGCACCTGCAATCCCAGGCTGTGGCACAAAAATCACTTGAACCTGGGAGGCGGAGGTTGCAGTGAGCCAAGATCATGTCACTACATTCCACCCTGAATAACAGCCTTAAAATGTCTTTTTTTTTTTGAGACAGAGTCTCACTCTGTCACTCAGGCTGGAGTGCAATGGCACTATCTCGGCTCACCGCAACCTCTGCCTCCTGGGTTCAAGAGATTCTCCCTGCCTCAGCCTCATGAGTAGCTGGGATTATAGGTGCTGGGCCACCATGCCTGGCTAATTTTTGTATTTTTTAGTAGAGACGGGATTTCACCATGTTGGCCAGGCTGGTCTTGAACTCCTGATCTCAGGTGATCCGCCCCACTCAGCCTCCAAAAGTGCTGAGATTACAGGCTTAAGCTACCATGCCCGGCCCCCACAAATTTTAAAATTTTCAAAAAATTCTGTCTTTTATATTTGGACTCTCTGGGTTTGGTTTGGTTTTGGATATAAAACAACTCTACTGCCAAAAATAAGTCAAACTATAAAGTATCACCTCAAAGATAAGGCATCTTTATAAAATTACAATTACAAATTTGCCTTCTCTAATTGTGATTTTGAAGGAAGCACAGGATCACCCTCCTTCTCAGTTTCTCCATCAAGAAAATGAGGCTGGCCAGGCGTGTTGGCTCACGCCTTTAATCCCAGCACTTTGGGAGGCCGAGGCAGGAGGATTGCTTGAGCCCAGAAGTTTGAGAACAGCTTGGGCAATGTGGTGAGACCTCATCTCTACAAAAATATAAAAAATTAGCCAGGCGTGGTGGTGAGGACCTGTAGTCCCAGCAACTAGAGAGGCTGAGGTGGGAGGATCCCTTGAGCCTGAGAGGTCAAGGTAGGAGGACTGCTTGAGCCTGAGAAGTTGAGGCTGCAGTGAGCTGTGATCATGCCACTGCACCCCAGCCTGGGTGACAGAGCCCTTGCCTCAAAACAAAAAAAAAGAAAAGAAAAAAAAAGAAAATGGGACTAATACTTTTGTATAGTATAGTTGGTATATATAGATATATAGGAATAATATGTACAGGAAATATATATCTATAAATTCTCAATAACTTGAATCATATTCTTAACACAGGAAATTTCTTATCTAAAAGAACACTATTATGATTTTTTTGCAATTAAAGATGACTTTTATAATTAAAAAGTAATCATGTATCAAACTACCAGTTCATATATTCAACTTCTGGCACATAAAGTTTTTCTAAGAATATTATGCCCAGGTTTCTTTCTTAAACCTGCTTCAGTAATTGTAATATTTTAATTTTAACATGGCATATGACACCATCATTAGTTAACAGACAATATTTAGGGCCTACTACATTCACTGGGTAGGCACAAAGCTCCCATGTAGGAATACTAAGTAGTGATAAAAAGAACATAATACTTACGTAATTGAACAAATATAAAAGAGAACATAGTAGTAGCCATTATAACTACACATTTCACATGTACAGTGTCTTTAAGCACTTTCTCAAGTAAATGTAGAAGGTACTATCTGTGTAAATGCCCTTTCAGTTTGTCCATAAACATTTGGGAGTGAATCCCCTCAGGTTCTTTACATTTTGATTTTAAGAAGTATCTTGCCAGGCAGATAATTTGCGACTCTAAACTGTGACTATACAGTTCTCTACACAAAGAAGATCCTTGAAAAACATTGACTCTTGACCAGCTGAAATAATAACAAAGGGCCTTGAGCATTTACTGTAGCCAGGTTCTTTTTTCTTTTTTGTTTGCTTGTTTGTTATGAGACAGGGTTACCCTCTGTTGCTCAGACTGGAGTGCAGTGATGTGATCATGGCTTATTGCAGCCTCGACCTCCTAGGCTCAAGTGATCCTCCCACCTCAGCCTCCTGAGTAGCTGGAACCACCACACCTGGCTGATTTTTGTATTTTTTGTAGAGACAGGGTCTCACTATGTTGCCCAGACTGGTCTGGAACTCCTGAGCTCAAGCGAGCTTCCCACCTCAGCCTCCCAAAGTGTGGGATTATAGGCTTGAGCCACCACACCCAGCCAGCCAGGTGCTTTTAATCCTCCCAACATTGTTAATGATAATATTATCACCATTTTATAGATGGTGAAGCTGAGGCTGAAGGAGAGAAAGTGACTTGTGTGATGGCATTTGTTTTTCAAGTGGTACAGTCAAGACAGCAAGCAAGGCAGTCTGGCTCCAGAGCCTGGGTGTGGAACTGCCTCATCACAGTCCCGTGTTCTCACTTATACGTTGCGGTTATGTGAATTCTAGTCCTTCAACATTTCCATTTAAGAATTTAATTCCATAGGTTTTTAAGTCTAAAAACATTGTTTTGAGCATGTTAACTCCTTTTCAAAGAGCCAGAAATAGGCTATGGGACAGTTTGCAGAACTCTTTGAAAGCTTAGAAGCTTTGGTGGGGAGGGTGAAGAGGGGAAGTGATGGGGATGGTAGAAAGTAAGGATTTCCCAACAACTTTACCATGTGTCTGTATTGGAAATTCCTTCCACTCTATCAGCCAGTGTCCACTTCTCACCTATCGTGGTCTTATCCTGTTAACACTGGCTATTGCTAAAACTGCTATGAGTAAGTAAGTAGCAAAGAATGAGTATCATGGTAGAAAGAGCTTTGACTTTGTCGTCAGATTGACCTACATTTCAATTCTGTAAGCTGGGTCAAGTTGACACCCTCAATCTCCTGATCTTTAAAATGGGGCAGTATGGCCAGGAACACTTTGGGAGGCTGAGGTGGGCAGATCACCTGAGGTCAGGAGGTCAAGACCAGCCTGGCCAACATGGCAAAAGCCTGTCTGTACTAAAGACACAAAAAAATTACCTGGGCATGGTGGCACTCATCTATAGTCCCAGCTACTTGAGAGGCTGAGGCAGGATTCACTTGAACCCAGGAGGCAGAGATTGCAGTGAGCTGACTTTGTTGTCCAGTGTGCACTCCAATCTGGGCGACAGAGTGAGACTCTGTCTCAAAAAATAAATAAATGAATAAAAATAAGTGAATAATAAAAAAATAAAAAGGGGGCAGTAATCGCTAACACTGATCACACCCTTACTTAGCTTCATTCTAAGCCCTTGGCTACCTGATTTATTCCTCACAGTGATGCTTTGAGATAGTGATAATTATCACTATTCTCATTTTGCAGGTGAGGATAATGAGGAATCAGGATTTTAAATAGTTAGTTTACCAATGTGTCACCCAGCTACACAGCTGAAGAACTGGGGCTCAAACCCAGGAAATCTGACTTTACAGCAGAGGTCGGCAAATGTTTGCAGTAAAGGTCCAGACAGTAAACAGTTTAGGTTTCATAGGCCCTATCGCCTCTGCTGCTACTTAACTCAGCTCTGCCATTGTCCCCATAAATGCAGCCATAGACTATATGTAAACAAATGGCCGTGGTTATGTGCCAATAAAACTTTATGAAAACATCCAGGGGGTCAAATGTGCAGGTCTCCAGCAGGCGTCTACCCCGTACTCTAGAGCCCACATTTAAAATTTCCACTCATAGAAATGTCATGAGAAATCAAGTTACACATACGTGTTCAAAAAAAAATAGTTCATTATCATTAACTTGGGAGTTTTAAAACCATACATTAAGGAAACTCTTTTTTTTTTTTTTTTTTTTTTGTTGTTGAGACGGAGTCTCGCTCTGTCGCCCAGGCTGGAGTGCAGTGGCCGGATCTCAGCTCACTGCAAGCTCCGCCTCCCGGGTTTACGCCATTCTCTCGCCTCAGCCTCCCAAGTAGCTGGGACTACAGGCGCCCGCCATCTCGCCCGGCTAATTTTTTGTATTTTTTTTAGTAGAGACGGGGTTTCACCGTGTTAGCCAGGATGGTCTCGATCTCCTGACCTCGTGATCCGCCCGTCTCGGCCTCCCAAAGTGCTGGGATTACAGGCTTGAGCCACCGCGCCCGGCCGGAAACTCTTTTTTTAAAAGAGAGTTTTTAAAAAAGGAGATTCTTTTTTTAAAAAAAAAATTTGACCTCTGAGAGCACAGAACAAGAGAGATGATTTCTAATTCATCTCCTTCCCTGTGGGGAGGATTGCATTTAAGCTGGCTATTCTCTTTTAGCGCTGCTGTGTTCTTAGCACATAAGTGAAATGCACTCTCCAGCCACTTTTCCAGAAATACTAGACATGGGGTGGGACAGTATCCTCCTCTGAAATTCTCTCTTGGTGCTAACTGCTGGCAGTCAACAGAAGGTCTCACTCATAAAGATGTTCAATAAAATGGAGTTCATCTTCATCATCTTAATTATTTAACATCATTATATATTACATTGGCAGTAATATGGCATATGATAACATAATTAATTCTAAGTGTGAGAGGATAAATAGAACTTCTACTGCTGCATAATTTCCATCTGTCTCTAAATATAATTAAACAAGAAATGTGCAGATTTTCAATCCTCGGCTACCTGTGATAGCTGGCTCATTCCCTGAAGTCTGTTTTGGCCCACTGTCCATCCTTGCTTGTGCACTTTACTAAGCCACTGTCTTCATTTTGACACTCAATCAATGTTTGTTGAAGGAAGGTTTGTGAGCACCTAGGGCTGAACAATCTTACATGGTTTTTTATGTTCCCTCCCACCGCACTGCCATTGTTTCTAGCATGATGCCTTGTACAAAAATAAGTAATCTTTAAATATTTATCGCTATTGATAATGCTATTAAGAAGGAAATTGGCTGGGTGCGATGGCTCAAGCCTGTAATCCCAGCACTTTGGGAGGCCGAGGTGGGCAGATCACGAGGTCAGGAGCTCAAGACCAGTCTGGCCAACATGGTGAAACCCCGTCTCTAAAAATACAAAAATTAGCTGGGCGCAGTGGTTGCTCCTGTAGTCCCAGCTACTCGGGAAGCTGAGGCAGGAGAATCCCTTGAACCTGCGAAGCAGAGTTTGCAGTGAGCCGAGATTGAGCCACTGCACTCCAGTCTGGGTGACAGAGTGAGACTCCGTCTCAAAAAAATAAAATAAAGAAAGAAAGAAAGAAAGAGGGAAATCACAGTCCATTTAATTATTTGACAAATATTTATTGTATTTTAAGTGCCAAGCTTTGAGGAGTTTATGATAACCAAGAAGAGACATAAATTCTGCTCTCTCAGAGTTTACATTCTAGTTATAGAAAAAAGGCTAAAAAAAAAAAACAAAAAAACTGCAGTAGTGGTATGTATTATGAAAAGGCAGATGTTTATAATAGACCGTGGATTTGACCTGGCAGACACTAGACTAAGGTTGACAAGATACAGAACTTCAGGTTTATCTCGTGCTTTTAATTCCTGAGTTTTTGGTCTCTTGTCCCCTTATAAGCACTACTCAGGCCTCCTGCTTGCTTAGCAGAATAGTTCATAAACAAATTTATAAAATCATTTCTATTCCTCTGAATGAAATGCCTGGTGCAAGAGCTACTCATTCTTTCACTGAGGACTCAGCCTGAACTTCCTAGTCATGGCTAAAGCTTTGTGGCTGTCCGCTGTCTACCACAGAAAGCGAGAGACTTAGACCCTTCACAGTCTGGTTTTATTTTCTTTTTGAGCCTCATCTTATGCCTCATATCCACCTCCTACATTTCAGCTATTCGAGACTATTCCAGCATTTTTGCAAATGCCCACCTTAGCTCATAATGTTCCCTCTGCTCTGTCTCCTCCCCTTTCTTCTTCTTTTTTTTGATGGAGTCTCGCTCTGTTGCCCAGACTGGAGTGCAGTGGCATGATCCCAGCTCACTGCAGGCTCTACCTCCCGGGTTCAAGCAATTCTCCTGCCTCAGCTTCCCAAGTAGCTGGGATTACAGGCACATGCCACCACACCTGGTTAATTTTTGTATTTTTAGTAGAGACAGGTTTTGCCATGTTGCCTAGGCTGGTCTCGAACTCCTGACCTCAGGCAGTCTGCCTACCTTGGCCTCCCAAAGTGCTGGGATTACAGGTATGAGCTACTGTTCCTGACCTCCCCTTCCTTCTTCATCTACCCTTCTAAACTGTGAACTCCAAGAACACGCAGTGGCCACCACTGTATCTCCAAGCATCTAGCACAGCCTTGCATGCAGTGTTTGAATGAGCAAGTGAATGAATCAATTCACATGCAAATATTGTTTAATCATTTATTCTACCACATCATTGTCTTTTGCCTATAGACCTGTACAGATGTTGACTTTAGTACCAGTAAATTGACTGTATCCCGGAAGTCCATTTTCAGTGATTGTTCATAGTGTGTCTTTAAAAAAAAAAAGTGTAAATTTTAAGTGAGGGTTATTGCATTGTTGAAGAAACCAGTAACGACATTTGAAAATAGCTCAAGTCTTAAAAACCAGATTGTCAGCAGTTCTTATGTGTCCATGTAGCAGCGGGGCCTGAATTTAAATGAGACAGTTGGATACTTTATACTGATTTCGGCAGTGATGTTTGTATGACCCAGGCCTGTCAGTTTGCTGTGATGACAAGTCAATTAGACAACAGAACCAGTCTTACAAGGCTTTATGGTAGTTGTTGTTTTGTTTGAAAATTAAATTGATAGTGTTTCAACCAAATTAAATAAGTATTACGGTATCATAGAGACACTTACCTCAAACCCTTGAAAAATGTTGCACATTTCTCAGTCTTGATAGCCTTAACTTTTTTTTTTTTTTTTTTTTTAGTAGCAACTGGGTCTTGCCATGTTGCCCAGGCTGCTCTCGAACTCCTGGGCTCAAGCGATCCTCCTGCCTCAACCTCACAAAATGCTGAGATTATAGGTGTGAGCCACTGTGCCTGGCCAGCCTTGACTATTCATAAGAGCCAGATCAAGACACCAGGCCCACGTTGAGGGAGGGCTATAGAAAACAACAACTTATTCTCTGTTTAAAAAGTACCTACCATGTGTGCCAGTATATAATCATATTACACAACTCCAAGATAGACTCCACCAGTAATTCTCAACAGAAAGCAATTTTGTTTGTACCCCCTGCCCCCAAATTTGCAATGTCTGGAGACATTTCTGGTTGTCACAACATTGTGGAGGTGGGGGCGCTTTTGCCTCTAGTGGGTAGAGGACAGGGATGTTATGAAACATCTTAAAACGCTCAAGACAGCCCCCCATAACATGGAATTATCACAAATGTCAACAGGGCTGAGGTTCAGAAACCCTGGGTTAGAGAACACCTGTATTCCCTGTGCAGCTCAAATTCTGGGATTTTATGAAACTAAATAATATATGGGAAATAAGTTTTTTTGGGGGGCGGAGGACAGAGTCTCATGTGTCACCCAGGCTGGAGTGCAGTGGTGCGATCTCGGCTCACTGCAACCTCCGCCTCCCGGCTTCAAGCAATTCTGCCTCAGCCTCCCAAGTAACAGGGACTACAGGTGCATACCACCACGCCTGGCGAAGTTTTGTACCTTTTTTTTTCAGTAGAGACAGAGTTTCACCATGTTGGCCAGGCTGGTCTCGAACTCCTGAACTCAGGTGATCTGCCCGCCTCAGCCTCCCAAAGTGCTGGAATTACAGGCGTGAGCCAGCTTGCCCAGCCTGAAAGAATTTTACAAATTGCAAAACACTATATGAATTCAGGCTAGTGTTAAATGATAGAAGCCACTGTGGCTTCTCCTTCCTTTTCCTTTCTGGTATCTGTCAGTCGACCTTTCTGCTCCTTGCCAGATCCCTCAAAGGCTTAGGTCAAAGGAGCCAAGGTAAGGAGTGAAACTAGAAGTCCCTCCTACTGTTTGTTCATGCATTGGAAAAACGTTGGCCCAAGAGGCATATGTGTGCTGAATTTGTGGATTTCATTTTTGTTTCAGCATTACCCCATCAACCTTTTGAGACAAAGTATAAGTAATGCTTATTTAAAGGGAATAATGCCGGGTGCAGTGGCTCACACCTGTAATCCCAGCACTTTAGGAGGCCAAGGCAGGTGGATCATTTGAGGCCAGGAGTTCAAGACCAGGCTGGCCAACATGGTGAAACCTTGTCTCTACTAAAAAAAGGCACTAAACTTAGCTAGGCGTGGTGGTGCATGCGTGTAGTCCTAACTACTCTGGAGGCTGAGGCAGGAGAATCACTCAAACCCGGGAGGTGGAGGCTGCAGTGAGCTGAGATTGCGCCACTGCACTCCAGCCTGGGCGACAGAAAGAGATTCCGTCTAAATAAATAAATAAATAAATGGAACAAGATAATAGATTCCTAACTGGTATTTGTGTGTTGCCAAACCCCTGCAGAAAATCTCCCCACTCCACCCCTTTCAGGAGGGTGGCTTCAGCCCTCTTGTAGTACACAGCCGGCCTCCCTGAGAACCCACAGCAAAAGGCTGCCTTCTCAGGTGTGTGTTGATAGAAACGCCTGGGAAAATTGAGCCTCTTGGCTTTGCATCTGTTTATCATACACAAGCATTCATTGAATGATGTGCTTTGAAATAACAAAATCTGTACAATCATCAACACAATTAAGACCCATTACGAATGAACTCTTTCTCAGATGAGCGAGGGGTGGGCAGAAGGCATGGCCCAGAATGTTATTATTCCGTTGTATCTTCAACCTCTCAGGATTTTACCTAAAGAAAGGAGAGTCAAGGAGAGATGTGTATGTGCCCCAAGGGCCATGCTTTTCAATAGCAAGAGGTCCCTGCCTGTTGATAGAAAAAAAAGAGCCTGTGTTTCAAAGTCTTCAGCTTATTGTTTGGCCTCCCAGGTAAATTCCATGTTCTGCCTCCATTTTGAGTGGAACTCCTTTTCCACTTTCAAACTCTGAGGTAATAGAAACATCCTGGTGCCAGGGACCTGCCCAAGAGTGGGTGTGTCCTCTCCAATGTTTATTCTACTGGGTGGTGGTAACTTGGACCAAGGCAGTAAGATAAATGCTCAGGGTAAGGCCAAATCTTGGAAACTTTTTGCAGAAACTGTTTTTCTCTCTGATTTCCTACCCCATCCCCTCCCTCACCCTGACTTTGGGGCAACATCTTCCTTTACCAAATAATCAAATAATTCTTCTGTAAACCAGGAGGTTATTCTGAACTTTTGTGACAGACACCTCTAAAACACAAGCTATGGCTTTCAAGTGACATTCTTTAAAGTAATAATAATTGCCAACCTTTTTAAACAAATTGTGTGCACACATTGTCAATTGTCACTTAGTCCTGGTGCTATTACTAGAACCATCTTAGAGATGTGGAAATAGAACCAAGGTGATTTGCCTGAGGAGACACAGCTAGTAAGTGGTGCAGTCATGACTTGAACTTAGATCTCTGACTCCAAAGCCTTTGCTCTTATGTGCATTGTGTGTGTTAGGTCATGCTTAAGAAGTGATTATTAGGACAAAATTTTATGGTATGAATAAGGAACATCAAAATAGAAATCTAACCACAAAGAGAGAATTACCTCTTGGATCAACACATTTTAAAACCCTCCACTGAATTAAATTCCAGGTAGTGATTGGAAGACACTGTGCCCCACTGTATATAGCTTCAAATTGCAGTTTGTCAGCTGGTAAGCAAATAAAGCTCTCCCAAGAATTTCAAATTGCATACTCATCTCCACACACACACACACACACACACACACACACACACTCTCACACTCCAAGAGCTGTGAACCAAAGTTAACTGGTAGTCTTATTTATTTATTTTGAGATGGAGTCTCACTCTGTCACCCAGGCTGAAGTGTAGTGGCACAATCTCAACTCACTGCAACCTCTGCCTCCTGGGTTCAAGCAATTCTCTACCTCAGCTTCCTGAGTAGCTGAGATTACAGGCACCCACCACCATGCCCGGCTAACTGTTTTGTATTTTTAGTAGAGATGGGGTTTTACCATCTTGGCCAGGTTGGTCTTGAACTCCTGACCTTGTGATCCACCCGCCTCAGCCTTCCAAAGTGCTGGGATTACAGGCCTGAGCCACTGCTCCCGACCGGTAGTCTTATTAATTCTAGAGTAAACTCATGCATGTTTTTGATCCTAGGTAAAGACTGGTATGTAAACATTGAAAATATTTCCCAGTAGTACACTGGTATCTTTGCCCTCTAAAATGTCCCAGTTCAAAGTTAAAATCCTAATGAAAGGTACTCTGAACCAATGCTAAAAAGAGAATTCAAATCCTTGATGATGTCTGCTTTACCTGTTTGCCTTGAAATTTTATTTCAGCCCAACAAGTTCAAACTCTCCCTAAAACATAACGAAAATCCCTAGTTCAGAATAATAATAGCATGATTTGAAAGTATTTTTTTTCTGCTTGTTTTATATATGAAACTGTGAGTAAATGATTTATTTCAAATGTATTGCCATGTTTATTTAATGCTAGCAGCCTTCAGTGAAGACTCATGCTTTTTTAGTATTGGGAAGAATAGCTGTGTGCTGGGAGGGTCCTACCTCAGGGGATTTGGCATTTACGTAGATGGTTGGACCTTTTGCATCTAATGTGGCAAGTCTCTTCATGTTCTTTCTGGGAGAGCTTCTGTAAAGTGCTTTAGCCAAGGATTAGGTGAGAAACAGGCTTACACATGGATGCATAAGCCACATCACCAGTGGAGAATCACACTCCAGACAGCTTACCTGCTATGAAAGGAATCTGGGAGACTCTGATACACCAGTCTCCACCAGAACTCACAGGCTAGGCTTCTCTACTGACTGGTTTAAAGTTGGCTGGGATAACCTCTTGCCTGTTTTCCTGTAAACACAGAATCCTACATAGGGGCAAGATTCTTCCCTCCAGTTGTTTTTTGGTTTTTTTTTTAAGTTTGATTGTCTTTTTTCCTTTTTTTTTTCTTTTTGAGACAGGGTCTTGCTTGTCACCTAGGCTGGAGTACAGTGGCATAATCATAGCTCACTGCAGCCTTGAACTCCCAGGCTCAAGTGATCCTCCCACCTCAGCCTCCCGAATAGCTGGGACCACAGGTGTTACGCCACCACACCCAGCTAATTTTTTAAATTTTTGTAGAGATGGGGGTCTCACTATGTTGCACAGGCTAGTCTCAAGCTCCTGAGCTCAAGCAATTCTCCTGTCTCAGCATCCCAAAGTGTTAGGATTAAAGGTATGAGTCACCACGCCCAGCCTTAAGTTCAATTTTCTTGTGCTAACATTCCTTGATCATTTTGTGCTAGGTTCTGCACTAAGAACTTTACACCAATCATTTTATTTAATCCTCATCACAGCCCTATGATGAAAATCAGACTCCCAAGGTTCACATACCAGCTCTGATGCTCATTAACTGAGAATCTACTTAGCCTCTCCGTGCTTCAGCTTCCCTATCTGTAGGGTGGAGACCCTAGTAATATCCCTTATAGACATTGTGAGGATTGGAATGAGTTAATATGCACAACAAGCGTAGCACTCTGCTTGTCACATAATAGGCATTCAGTAAACACTAGTTAATACAGTCATCATTTTAGAGATGAGAATATAGATTTAATGCTGTTAAATGACTTTTCTCAAGATTCACAGCTAGAAGTAGAGGAACTAAGATTTGGACTTCAGACTCTCTGACTCTAGAGACTTGCATTTATTCAACATGCTATGAAGCCTAAACCAGAATGCCCAGTCCTTTTAAAACTGTCACGTGGCGAATGGATGAAATTGGGGGACTCCATGTTACTTATCTAGATATTTTGATTTGCTCACAGATAAGTTTCTACTTCTGATGTATAATTATTATTCATTCTGTCCACACTTCTGCCCCAAGCAAGAATCTCAACATTCAGGATACGGTATTTCACACTAGTCCCCAGACACCCCTGATATATTTAAAAGCAAAGTTCTGATGGTATGTGGGCTTTAAATTGGGAAACTATGCCCTTATCAGAAACGAATGTTAACAATGTTGAGGTGTACAACCCTTTTGAAGCAGGCTGTGGTCAGTAACCATGAGTACAAATACCTTAATTCTCAACTATTTGGCATTTGAAGCGTAATTCAGTTAACTGAGTTCAGTTAACTCAGAAGTCAGCTCCACAAGGACGAGGTTCACCATAGCTAGCACAGTATCTGGCACATAGCAGGTGGTCAATAACTATTTGCTGAGTGAATGAATGAATGAATGAATGAAAACAAACCCTCTTGTATCTCTTTTGGAATTTTAAGAAATTATCATTAATATGTAAGTGTCAGGAGCTGAGCCAACAACCTTCATCAGACATTTTCTTCCATGTCTCATAAATTTGGCCATTAGAGTTAAATGGAAAACAGCTTGGAAGAGGGAAAAAGTCAGCTAAACAACACTGTCTTTAAAATATGTTAGAATTTAAGGCTGGGCACAGTGGCTCACGCCTGTAATCCCAGCACTTTAGAAGGCAGGAAAATCACTTGAGGTCAAGAGTTTGAGACCAACCTGGCAAACGTGGGGAAACCCCGTCTCTACTAAAAATACAAAAAGTAGCCGGGCATGGTGGTGCGCACCTGTAATACCAGCTACTCAGGAGGCTGAGGCAGATGAATCACTTGAATCCTGGAGGTGGAGATTGCAGTGAGCTGAGATCGCGCCACGGCACTCCAGCCTGGGCGACAGAGCGAGACTCCATCTAAAAAAAAGAAAAAAGTTAGAATATAAAAATTGGTCCTGAAATTAAGTTATCATTCAGCATAGGAGAACTATTATACGTAGCAAGCAGAATCTATGTGACTTAGCCTCAAGGATGTGCTCTTCCACATCTCCTAGCCCAGGGGTCAACGAAGGTGGAGAGTAAATACCTTAGGCTGTATGGGCCACACTGTCTGGGTCTCAACTATTTCACTTTGCCATTGTAATATAAAAGCAGCCATACATTATCTTTTCTTTTTTTTTTTTCAAAGGATAGGGCTGTGTTCCAATACAATTTTATTTATAAAAACAAACAGCAGACCATATTTGGCCCACAACCATAGCTTGCCAATGCTGATCTAAAGCACATATAAATATAGTAAGTTAAGCATTTTTGAGAGAAGGGTCATATTAACTGTATAGTTGTCTTTTTCAAAGTAGCTTGAAAATCTTTCCTTTTTGTTATTGTTTGTAATTGTTATTTGTTTTGTTATTGTTGTTATTGTTGTTGTTTTTGAGACAGGATCTCACTCTGTTGCCTAGGCTAGAGTGCAATGGCGCAGTCACGGCTCACTGCAGCCTCAACTTCCCGAGCTCAGGTGATCCTCCCACCTTAGCCTCCCAAATAGCTGAGACTACAGGCACATACCACCATGCCCGGCTAATTTGTGTACTTTTTGTAGAGATGGGGTTCTGCCATGTTGCCCAGGCTGGTCTCATGCTCCTAAGCTTAAGCAATCTGCCTACCTTGGCCACCCAAAGTGCTGGAATTACAGGCGTGAGCCACTGCGCCCAGCCTCATTTATCCTTTAATATATCTAAGCGTTTGGCATCTGAATTAATTGAGTAGAGCAACACACCATATAATGTATTTAATATGGTATATTAAACATGATAATAAGGAGAATAAAACTTGTAGGCCATAAGATTTTCTTGAATGTGTTAGCCTGAGTCAGGGTACCTTTTTTTTTTTTTTGAGACGGAGTTTCACTCTTGTTGCCCGGGCTGGAGTGCAATAGTGCCATCTCTGCTCACCACAACCACCGCCTCCCAGGTTCAAGGGATTCTCCTGCCTCAGCCTCCCAAGTAGCTGAGATTACAGGCATGTGCCACCACGCCCAGCTAATTTTGTATTTTTATTAGAGATGGAGTTTCTCCATGTTGGTAAGCCTGGTCTC
This sequence comes from Trachypithecus francoisi, assembly GCF_009764315.1. Taxonomy (NCBI): domain Eukaryota; kingdom Metazoa; phylum Chordata; class Mammalia; order Primates; family Cercopithecidae; genus Trachypithecus; species Trachypithecus francoisi. The sequence continues at coordinate 40,315,398 of NW_022681454.1, read as the reverse complement.
GAACTCCTGACCTCAGGTGATCTGCCTGCCTCAGCCTCCCAAAGTGCTGGGATTATAGGCATAAGGCACCGCGCCCAGCCCCGTGTACCATTTTTTAATGGCCTCTAATGAAATCCTGATTTCATTGACTCTAATTTTTGTCTTTTTTGCATCTCTGAACCTTCTCGCTTTTTTTTAAAGGATTTTGTTTTTACTGTGGTATATTATACATAACATTTTACCATTTTTAAGTGTATGGTTCAGTGGCATGAAGTATATTCACATGTTGTGCTGCCATCACCACCATCCATCTCCAGACCTTTCTTATCCCTAATTAAAACACCCGCACCCATGAAGCACTAATGCCCCACTCCTCCCTTTCTCCAGCCCATGGGAACCACTAGTCTACTTTCTGTCTATGAATTTGACTACTCTAGGTACCTTATATAAGTGGAGTCATATAATATTTATCCTTTTGTAGCTGGCTTATTTCACTGTTAGCATAATGTCTTCAGGGTTCTTCCATATTGTAGCACATATCAGAATTTTATTCAAGGCTGAATAAGCCAGGCACAGTGGCTCACACCTGTAATCCCAGCACTTTGGGAGGCCGAGGTGGGCGGAGCACCTGAGGTCAGGAGTTCAAGACCAGCCTGGCCAACATGGTGAAACCCCATCTGTACTAAAAATACAAAAATTAGCCGGGCATGGTGGTGTGCACCTGTAGTCCCAGTTACTTGGGAGGCTGAGGTGAAAGAATTGTTTGAACCTAAGAGGTGGAGGTTGCAGTGAGTGGAGATTGCACCACTGCATGCCAGCCTGGGTGACAGAGTGAGACTCTGTCTAAAAAAAAAGAAAAAGAAAAAAGGCTTAATAATACTGCATTGTACACGTATACCACGTTCTGTTTATCAGAATCCATTGATCAACATTTGGGTTGCTTCCATCTTTTGGCAACTATAAATACGGTTGCTATTATACGAGTATCTATTTGAGTGTGTTGGGTATATACCTAGAAGTGAAATTGCTGGATCAAATGGTAATTCTATGTTTAATTTTTTGAGGGACCGTCATACTGTTTTTTTACAGCAGCTGTACCATTTTATATTCCTACCAGCATTGCATGAGGGTTTCAGTTTCTCCACGTCCTTGCCAATGCTTATTTCCTCGTTTTTGTTGTTTTTATAATAACTATCCTAATGAGTGTGAAGTAGTATGTCACTGTGGTTCTTACTTGTTTGTATGCAATATTTGTAGTTGGTGTAATAGACATAGCAAATTTGGATATTACATTAATCAATGTCTGGCTCTAATTAGATATGTATGCATGTATGTATGCATTGATTCTTTTCCTCCAAAATTACAATATGGTTTATAAGAACATGTGAACAATAAGATAAATAATACAAACAGCTCAATTCATGTCACTGGGAAAACTGAAAAAAATAGAAGACAACTAAAAAATGAAACTATAACCCAAATTAGATGAACAAGAAATTGTGTTGTAATGTCCCCTACAGTTACTAAAATTGGAGTGAAAAAAATCAATCGTGAACTTCCTGGTGGCCAAAGTAAAAATAAAAACAGGGTCGCTAACGTGGTTTGTTTACTACAGAAGATGAAAGCACAGGAAAAAAAGGCTTTTCTTGGCTCATTGATGTAAGAAATAAGCTATCGCTATTTTAAAATATGTACAGATAATTGTGTTACTGACACCAGCAGATTTCAGACGGAAAGCAAACAGGATTTTTTCTTATATTATTGGGGTTGGGATTGGCAATGACTCCATAGCCTGACTACTGTAAGACTGTTTTTGTGGGTAGAACAGTAGTTTCAAAGTGCAGTTGGGGTGACAGGAAGGCAACTCCACCTATCTCAGCAGAGAGATAAGTTCTATTCTCTTGGACTTTAGTCAGTTAATGTTGTATACAGTACAACAGGTAAGAGCTTGAATTGTGTCCTATGTATTTATATACATAGCTGGCATTTCCAGCCCAGGTCACAGATTGTAACTACATGGGTGTTTATACAAATAGTCTTCTTAAAAATATATCCTTATCTTCCATTTGAAAGAAGGGAAAGGTCTTCATGTTTGAATTTAATGTTGAAATTTCTTGGTTGGGTGCAGTGGCTCATGCCTGTAATCCTAGCACTTTGGGAGACCGAGGCAGGAGGATTGCTTGAACCCAGGAGTTCAAGACTAGCTGGGGTAACATAGTGAGACTCCATCTCTATTTTAATTGGGATCTTTTTTCTTTCTTTTTTTTTTTTTTTTGGTTCCCTTTTTTTGTGGAGAACAAGGTCTTTCTATATTTCCCAGGCAGGTTTCAAACTCCTGGGCTCAAGTAATCCTCCCACCTCTGCCTCCCTAAATGCTGGGATTACAGTCACAAGCCACTGCGCCTGGCCCTCCATCTCTATTTTTAAAAGAAGAAAAAAAAAATCTTTTTCAACTTGAAACTATAGAAACTAAATCATTTTCCAAGTATACTACAAAAAAAATTTCATGATAACTGGAGATGTCAAACCAGCTTCCAAGCACTTGAAGAGGAAAAAAATAATAATAATAGAAGCCACGTGTAACAGATATTTTTAAAGAACTGAAAATGTTTATCTTAAGAATTACTCTGAAATTGAAAGAACTGGTCTAAGATTTTACTCAAAAGTTTGGATGAAAAATAATAACTGACATTTCTTGAGCATTTATAATGTTCTAGGCACCATTCAAAATGCTGTGTATGTATTAACTCACTCCTCTAAACTTAATGAGGTTAACACTATTATTACCATTCCTATTTGATAGGTAGGGAAACTGAGGTGAGGCATGGAGCAGCTAACACTAGCAAGTATTAGAGCTGAGATTCACACACACACATATGCAGTCTGGCTCCAGAAGCCACATGCTTACCTGCTAAACCATATTGCCACTTGATACTAGAGCAAATTAACCACAGAAGGGCTATTTTGGCCATCTGGCAAATAAATAGCTTAGATTTATTTTGTTTCATTATAGTTTTGTTTTTTCCTTCAATGATCAAATTCATTTTTATTATCCTTGAAATTTCCCTTAATATTCTTGTATACATCTCCTAGTCCTAAATTTTAAAAAAAGAATGATACTCCGGGTTCTAATTAATTGATGAAACCTTATACAGCCATTAAAGATGATGTTTTTACAAAGATGTTTAAGAATATGGAGGAATGCTTATAACATAAAGTAGCACCATGTAAATTAGGAAGAAGCCAGGCTTCCCCTTCCCACCTCCTCAAGAAAACATCTGGAAAACAGATGGGAAAGTTTCATTGTGCTATTATTGGGTTGGAAAATTAGGAATAATTTCTTATGTACTTTTCTTAACTTTCTATAAAATTCAACTGAATGCTTTTATAGTCCAAAAAATGAAATAGATTTCATGTTTTTAAAGGCAAATTGAAGCCTTTCATTACAAAAGTATAGTCTGCAGCTCTCCTATAGTATGCAATCTTATTGCATAATTTAGAATCATTTCCACAGAGCCCTCGGCCACATAAGCGGAGGTGGCACAGTTCAGACCTGCACTGTGATATGTGGGTGTTTAATTAAATTTTAAATCCAGCTCCTCAGTCACACTAGCTCCATTCCAAGTGCTCAGTAGCCACATGTGGCAAGTGACAGCTTTTCTAGCATCATAGAAAATTCTGTTGCCCAGTATGGGTTTGGAAGAAAAAACAGGGAATCTGGAGCCAGAAAGCTTGGAATCAAGTCTACCCTACGAGCTGACACTTGCTGTGTGAAATGGGGCAATTTACTCAACCTCTCTCAGCCTATTTCCCCATGACCAAATTGGGACTGAAGATAATACCACATACCATATACAGAGGTTAAGAAGATTAAGAGAATGCAGGTGACAGTTCTCCGAAAACAATAGTGTGGTTTACCAGGTAGATGCTGCTTCCCAGGCCTCCAGCTTGAAGTCAGTCTAGCTTTTCGAGGACTGATTCCAAATCTTTGAATGCTTCACACCAAGAATTTTACCTGAATGCCACCATCAAAATCAGATTAGCTCTTATTACAGTTCCTAGACCAAGTCTGTGGCAATGTGGGCATTTCATTTCTTCCTTGTAAAAAGCTTTAATACACAGCTCTGTCTATACAGTGACACCTCCTAAAAGTTTTCTTTAATAATTTAAAATCTTCACTGTATTTCCATTCCTACAAAGAAAAAGACTCCCTTAAAAAAGAAAAGAAAAAAGGTTTCTTCACCAAAGAAATAACGTGGAGTTTGTCAAATTCCATATAACAAGGAAATCAGGCGGAGTTAACGGTGCAGGAATGAAGCAAAAGGACGTGAGGTTTTTACCAACAATGATAGCAGTTTCGCAAAACCTCAAAGCTGTCGGGGTACTGATGAAATGGAAGTACTTGCTCATTCTGATTTTTTTTTTCCTAACTCACTTCTGGTTCTTGCTGCAAGACAACTTGACTATTTTAGACAAGTGTAGGGCTGCTGCATTTCCACAACGCCTCCATCCTATTTCTCATTTAAACCACCTCACCTTCCCTGTGGCCTATTAATGCATACTTGCAAGGCTGCAAAACAACCCAAAGGAGGCAAGATCCAGCGGTTCCCCACTCACGCTCTTTTCTGCTCCCCCAGGTTTCCGCCAGCTGTGGATGCCTTTGACATTATGACCGCAGAGGATTCCACCGCAGCCATGAGCAGTGACTCAGCCGCTGGGTCCTCGGCCAAGGTGCCCGAGGGCGTGGCGGGCGCGCCCAACGAGGCGGCACTGCTGGCGCTGATGGAGCGCACAGGCTACAGCATGGTGCAGGAGAATGGGCAGCGCAAGTACGGCGGCCCACCGCCCGGCTGGGAGGGCCCGCACCCGCAGCGCGGCTGCGAGGTCTTCGTGGGCAAGATCCCGCGCGACGTGTACGAGGACGAACTGGTGCCCGTGTTCGAGGCCGTGGGCCGCATCTACGAGCTGCGCCTCATGATGGACTTCGACGGCAAGAACCGCGGCTACGCCTTCGTCATGTACTGCCACAAGCACGAGGCCAAGCGCGCAGTGCGCGAGCTCAACAACTACGAGATCCGCCCGGGCCGCCTGCTAGGCGTGTGCTGCAGCGTAGACAACTGCCGCCTCTTCATCGGTGGGATCCCCAAGATGAAGAAGCGCGAGGAGATCCTGGAGGAGATCGCCAAGGTCACCGAGGGCGTGCTGGACGTGATCGTCTACGCCAGCGCGGCTGACAAGATGAAGAACCGTGGCTTTGCCTTCGTGGAGTACGAGAGCCACCGCGCGGCTGCCATGGCTCGCCGCAAGCTCATGCCCGGCCGCATCCAGCTGTGGGGCCACCAGATCGCCGTGGACTGGGCTGAGCCCGAGATCGACGTGGACGAGGACGTGATGGAGACCGTGAAGATCCTCTACGTGCGCAACCTCATGATCGAGACCACAGAGGACACCATCAAGAAGAGCTTCGGCCAGTTCAACCCTGGCTGCGTGGAGCGCGTCAAGAAGATCCGCGACTACGCCTTCGTGCACTTCACCAGCCGCGAGGATGCCGTGCACGCCATGAACAACCTCAACGGCACTGAGCTGGAGGGCTCGTGCCTGGAGGTCACGCTGGCCAAGCCCGTGGACAAGGAGCAGTACTCGCGCTACCAGAAGGCAGCCAGGGGTGGCGGCGTGGCCGAGGCGGCGCAGCAGCCCAGCTACGTGTACTCCTGCGACCCCTACACGCTGGCCTACTACGGCTACCCCTACAACGCGCTCATCGGGCCCAACAGAGACTACTTCGTGAAAGGTTAGTGGGGGCTCTTCTGGGTGGGGCCCTCAAGAACTTTGCCTCCTAGGCAGGGGGCACCAGGGATATCGTGGCTGGCATTTGCTGAGCTGGTAGGTGCTGAAGGCCCTCCCACCCTCCTTTTGGGTTTGCATTCTGGGTCTAGTTCTTTGCTGGCACCGAAGGCCGTCACTTCTGCAGCATTGATAGAAATACAGGTCGTTCTGGGGTGAGCGGTAAAATCACATGGGTGTGCAAACACTGGCATTCTGCCTTGCCGGGGTCCACCGCGTTAGGGGCTCGTCCACCAATCTCTTGGTGCTTCGGTTAAAACCTGCTTGTGCGGGCGCCTGTAGTCCCAGCTACTCGGGAGGCTGAGGCAGGAGAATGGCGTAAACCCGGGAGGTGGAGCTTGCAGTGAGCTGAGATCGGCCACTGCACTCCAGCCTGGGCGACAGAGCGAGACTCCGTCTCAAAAAAAAAAAAAAAAAAAACCTGCTTGTGATATTAAATCTTAAGATGTTGGTGGAGTCAATGATTTTTAATTTTGTTTTTTGTTATCATTGGTTAGGATATAATGAAACGCAGCATTACCTGGAAAATAAGATACATAGGTTCTGGGTCCTGTTCTCTGATTAACTAGGTCTGTGACTTTAGTCACTTTAGTCTCCCCTGGCCTGTTTTCTCAAGCATGAAATGAGGAAGGTGGACTAGCAAATTCTCTTCCAAATCTAACTTTTTTTAAAAAATTATTTAATTGTGTGTATATATGTATTTGGAGACAGGTTCTCACTATGTTGCCCAGGCTGGTCTTGAACCCCGGGCTCAAGCCATCCTCTAGCCTTAGCCTCCCAAAGTGCTGGGATTACAGGCATAAGACACCGCACCTGGCCCCAATTTTTTTTGGGGGGAGTGGGTATTCTATGAATGTTTTTCTTTACTGAAATTGCAGATACAATCCTAGAAACTCACCCTGCAAGTTTGCCTCTTGTACTAAGCAGACATGCTTAGGATGCAAATCTAGGCTGAAATAGAATGTTGGAAGCATCTTTACCAGCCTATTAAAGAGCAAAGGTGTAGCCACCTGCAACTTAGACTGGAGCAGTTAAATGCTGAGAACTGAGGGCTGAGGTCTGCCTCCAGCACCATCACTGTTGGTTGCTCATCATCTTTTGTGTTGTTATTACAAGCAGGCAGCATAAGAGGCCGAGGGCGAGGTGCAGCTGGCAACAGAGCCCCGGGGCCCCGGGGTTCCTACCTCGGGGGATATTCTGCTGGCCGTGGTATATATAGCCGATATCATGAAGGGAAAGGAAAGCAGCAAGAAAAAGGATATGAACTTGTGCCGAATTTGGAAATCCCTACCGTCAACCCAGTTGCCATTAAACCTGGTACAGGTCAGTATAAACCAGATTGAGAATGCACCCATTCAGCATAAATCCCAGCCCTTCTGTTAGAAGTGAATCCAAGCCTTTCTCGGGCTCTCACATCTGCATAGGGGTTCCTCCTCTCCCAGGCAGCTAGAGACAAGGCAAAAAGAAAGTGGCCCCCTGGACCTCCTTATCTAGAACTTCAGGGGATGGTGTAGCTTTGACCATGGTCAAATCAAACTTGCCTGAAGTAAGGTTTTCTTTTTTCCTTTTTTTTTTTTTGAGACAGAGTCTCGCTCTGTCACCCAGGCTGGAGTGCAGTGGCGTGATCTCGGCTCACTGCAAGCTCCGCCTCCTGGGTGCACACCATTCTCCTGCCTCAGCTTCCAGAGTAGCTGGGACTACAGGCGCCCACCACCATGCCCAGCCAATTTGTTTTATGTATATATATATTTTAAGTAGAGATGGGGTTTCACTGTGTTAGCCAGGATGGTCTCGATCTCCTGACCTCATGATCCGCCCGTCTCGGCCTCCCAAAGTGCTGGGATTACAGGCGTGAGCCACTGCGCCCGGCTGTGCAGTAAGGTTTTCAAAGGGTTGTCACCCATTGTTAGGCTTTTCCTCAGTCTGTGGCTAAGTAGGGAGAGTTGTGGGGTGAAGAAAGGAAGAACATGAGGCTCTCTGTATCTTCTGTCAGGTAAAACCTATCTTTTCCTTACTCAGGCCTATTTCTGCCCCAACCATCTGATGTCAGAGGGTAGAGCTTATTGGCCCATTCTGAGAGTTGTTGGGAAGGGCAGAAGATTCCTCTTCAGAAGTCAGCAGCACCTTTTGTCCCTTGTCATGGTCTGAGCAAATAAGAATGCTTGGGGACAAGGCAGTGGTCAAAGTTTTGTTGTTGTTGTTGTTTGAGATGGAGTCTTGCTCTGTCACCCAGGCTAGAGTGCAGTGATCTTGGCTCACTGCAACCTCCACCTCCCAGGTTAAGCGATTCTCCTGCCTCAGCCTCCCCAGTAGCTGGAACTACAGGCGCACACCACCATGCTGGTTACTTTTTGTATATTTAGTAGAGGTGGGGGTTTCACCATGTTGCCCAGGCTGCTCTCGAACTCCTGATCTCAAGTGAGCCGCCCCCCTCAGCCTCCCAAAGTGCTGAGATTATAGGCATGAGCCACCGCACCTGGCCTTTGGTGAAAGTTTTTGCAGCTAATTCCCTGGTTTCTAATTTCCAGCACTCATTTCCTCCTCTAGCTGGATCAGTAGATTGGGAGTAGGGATGCTCAATAATTTCAAGCCAGGGACCTTGAACTTTGCTTTCACCTCCAGGCCCCACAAACCTGTTTATCAATGTTGTTAGTGCCCATGGCCATCTAACGTGAGGCCGGTTTTCTGATCCAAACCTGCAAAGAACATTAACTCCATTGTGTGAGTCTAGCACGAACTCACGCAGCACCCCGCAGAAGCATCCAAACACATGGAAAACTCAGTCCGTGGGTGATTGGCGTGGCCCTCCTCCAGACGCCCTCCCTGGCTTCAGCAGGAGGAGGTTGAAGAACTGTTCAGAGCCCAGCTACTCTGATTTTCTTCTGGTTGAGATTGTACACTTCTTTCCCTAGCTAAAATAGAGTCAAGGAATCTGTGCATTTGGGACATAGGTATGCATTGGCCTCATAGGGTTAAAAAGTATTTTGCTAGTTGAACTTTCTTTTGATGATTTTTTTTTTTTTTTTTTTTTGCCTGTGTAAAAATTCTGCAATTTCTGCAATTAAGTGACTCCTTAGACTAGATTGCCTTTTAAATGTCATTGGCACTGTAGGCAAAGTAAAACTGATCCTACAGCTCTGTAACTTAATAAAATAGAGCCTGGATATGGGAGTTGTCACTTCTACTTGTTGGGAAGGGGACTCCTGTTGGCAAATTACAGTAGCTTAAGGTTTAACAAGAGACAAGAACTGTTAAATAATCTTTAGTCATGTAAAGTTGTGTCCTGGAGGCTGAGGTAGAAATTCCCATGGGCTGATAGCCAGAACAATTCATTTACTTCATACAACCTCTTGTAGCTTAAACTCACAACCCTCTCTGGGCCCCATCCGTTGGCGCTGGTGTCTGTTTCCGATGATCCAGAAAATGAGAACATTGTATTTTAGGAGAGGCACCAGGGTGGTGGTGAAGTATCCAGGCGCAAGACCAGTGGAAGATATGGTTGGAAAGGCAGGTAAAATATTTGATTCAGGTTTTAGGTATATTTTATCGAATGGCCATACCATTGTTCAGCTTATAATCATTTGTCTCTTTACCTTTGATTGAGTCTATCCTTATTAGAATAAATGTACCTAGAGTTGGAGAAAACCAGAAATAGATTCTTTGTGTACACATTTCATATTTTTGCTTATCCTTTCAACACACACAAACACACACATACACCCCCCACCGCCCCCTGACACACACACATCAGGGCTAGTATCTTTCCTTTTGATCTCTTCTTACTGTACCTTGACATTCAATAGCTGCTATCTGTTTGAATCTCTCACTGAAATCATAATTTTGGACTTGCAGAAATTCTTTGAATTGGGAGGTCCCACTAAAAGCCAATCACTCCACAGCTTAGCTACTTTGAGTGGACATGAAGAAATTGGGGAATGTGCTATTTTTTTTTTAAACCATGTGCTTTTCCTTGAATCGGTAATGCTAAAATCTGAAATACAGGGTGGGGAGGATGTACGCAGGTCTGAGTTCTCAGAATGAAACCCTCAACAGCACCTGTTTCTTAAATAGTGGTGAAAGTGAAAAAAAAGGCAGTGGGACTGGTAATGAGTGAGGTGAATAGGAAGGAACAGGCGGGCCCAACTCTCACAGGCGGTAGGCCTCAAGCCTCTGATCTCACTTCTTTGTCTAAGCCTGTTTTCCCATAGTCAGAGGCCCTTTCTTGCTCAGTAGGACATCAAGAATAAGATTCAAACTGTGATTTTTCTGTAGAAATAGAAAATATTGGTGCAGAAGCCTAACTCTAGGGGTCTCTTCCACGACAGGCAGGGGTAGTTACCTGCCACCGCCTATCCCTTCCTCTCGGGGAGCAGGCGTCTGAGTACATGGCTTGTACTGAGAGAACAATAGTGAGCCTGGAGAGGCCCCTGACCTCTAAACGTGGTTCTAAAAATATATCTTAGGCTGGGTGCGGTGGCTCACACCTGTAATCTCAGCACTTTGGGAGGCCAAGGCAGTTGGATTGCTTGAGCTCAGGAGTTCAAGACCAGCCTGGGCAATGTGGCGAAACCCTGTCTCTACAACAACAACAGAAAATAGCTGGGCAAGGTGGCCTGTGCCCATAGTTCCAGCTACTCAGGAGGCTGAGATGAGAGGATCGCTTGAGGTCAAGAGATTGAGGCTGCAGTGAACCTTGATCGCACCACTGCATTTCAGCCTGGGCCACAGAGTGAGACCCTGTCTCAAAAGAAAGAAAAGTTTTTTAAAAAATAAAAATAAAAAATATCTTAGAGCAAGGGCTGGACCCCCCCTCAGCGACTGAAAGTGATTGACCCATTTTTCCTTCTTACTTCTCTTGCAGTAGCCATCCCTGCCATTGGGGCCCAGTATTCCATGTTTCCAGCAGCTCCAGCCCCTAAAATGATTGAAGATGGCAAAATCCACCCAGTGGAGCACATGATCAGCCCCATTGCTGTGCAACCAGACCCAGCCAGTGCTGCTGCCGCCGCAGCTGCTGCCGCCGCAGCTGCTGCCACCGTCATTCCCACCGTGTCGACGCCACCGCCTTTCCAGGTAGAGTTCTTATTGCAGTCGTTGTTATTTGCGTGTGAAGCCTCTCTTTATCCTGGATTTATTTAGTATTCAGCACTGAGAAGTTACCATGTGCCTGGCTCTCTGTTACAGCTATGCAGTTGGGTGACACAAAGCATTTTGAATTTGAATCATGACAGAAAAAAATAATTGTAATTAATTGTACTACCCTAATAATATCATTGTTAAGGGTGGGAATCAATACGTAAAAATGATGTGTAATTTTTCATAGTGTCATAATATTGTGCATATGTTTTTTAAATAGCACTGGATAATTTTTAGCTCATGATATTAAAGAGCTGACGCACAAAGTCCAGGGAACGATTTCGCATTTTCACATTTCACACTGAGGCTCAATGAAGATTTCTTTAAAAAATGTTAACCCCTAGTGGGTGGGTGTGGGTGTATGTGTGTGTGTGTGTGTGTAAAGAGAGAGAGAGAAAGAACATCTGTATAGATATGTAAAATTTTATGCTGGGTAGAGTGGCTCATGCCTGTAATCCCAGCACATACGGAGGTCAAGATAGGAGGATCACTTGAGGCCAGGAGTTCAGGACCAGCCTAGGCAACATGGTGAGACAGTGTCTCTCCAAATATATATATTTTTTAATTAGCCTGGCATGGTGGCATATGCCTGTAGTCCCAGCTACTGGAGAGGCTGAGGCAGGAGGACCGTTTGACCAGCCTTGAGGTCAAGGCTGTAGTGAGCTGTGATTGCACCACTGCACTCCAACCTGGGCAACAGAGTGAGACCCTGTCTCAAAAAATTTTTTACAAAATATGCCCGTAATCCTCTCCTCCAACCATATCTCCCACTGTTCCCCTATCTCTTCCCAAACTCATCTTACCATGTTGGCCTCCTTCCCCACCTTTGTTCATACTGTATCCTGGTTTCTTTATTCTCATCTCTTCCATAGAATCTTCCCCATCCACCTCCTAGAGAAATGTTCTCTCCTGTACTCCTCATTACTACATCATTACTTGGCCTATGGCTGCCAATGTGTTCTCTCTTCCAAGGAAAATGAAGCTCCTCCAAACCAAAGACTGTGTCTTGTTTCTTTGCATCTTCACCTCATAGGACATAGGGAGGACATCCATTTAACAGAAGAAAATCTTGTTAAAGCTGTTCTCTGTGAGGCAGTGAATCGCGAATACTAATCACAAGTACTCAGGCCCAAGATCCCTTATCCAACTGAAAAAGAATTATCCAGGCCACTTTTTTTCATTTTTGGTTTTTGATTTTTTTGAGACAGAGTCTCACTCTGTCACCCAGGCTAGAGTGCATGGCTCACTGCAACCTCAACCTCCCTGGTTCAAGCGATCCTCCCACCTCAGCCTCCCAAGAAGTTGGGACCACAGACACACACCACCATGCCTGGCTAACTTTTTTATATGTAGGGACAAAGTCTTGCTATGTTGCCCAAACTGGTATTGAACTCCTGGGCTCAAGCGATCCTCCCACCTCAACCTCCCAAAGTGTGGGATTACAGGCCTATATTTTTTAAAAGACAGAGATTGTTAGACTCTAATCCCTGAAGATTCCAATTCAGCCAAACTGGGCTGGGGTCCTAGAACTGATATTTTGCACAACGCCTCAGTGATTCTGAAACAGAGCCAGGCCTCTGACCCTCCACAGTAGGATGCTGTTTACTTGCTTTTGCTCACTCTGAACGCTAGTCTTGACTGTGTTATTCAGAAAGGGCAGACTCACTGAAGCTTATTTGTCTTTCAGTCTGTCATTAAGTATTCTTTAACTTGGGATTTCTGAAAGACAAAAAGAGGAACTGTTGTAAATGACACCGTAGAGTAACAACTAAGTGTAGTTATGGTACTTGTGGACTGACGGTAAATATTTACAATAACTTAGCAGCAGTACTTAGTGGAATTTTGATAATAATTTCTAATTCTTCTTTACTAAGAAACTCATGAACATTTGTCTTTGATGTGCACTGTGAGTTCTGGTCGAGTCCAAATTCCAGGCACCATAATCATGTTCTGACTATTTCTGTCTCCTATCAGTCTGCACTGGCTGTTGCCATCGGGGTTCTTTTTTTTTTTTTTTTTTGAGACAACGTCTAACTCTGTCGCCCAGGCTGGAGTGTAGTGGCGCGATCTCGGCTCACTGCAACCTCCGCCTCCCAGGTTCAGGTGATTCTCCAGCCTTAGCCTCCCGAGTAGCTAGGACTACAGGCACGTGGCCACTGTGCCTGGCTAATTTTTTGTATTTTTTTAGTGGAGACGGGTTTTCCACTTCATTGAGCCACAGTTTGAAATGTGAAAATGTGAAATTGTTCCCTGGACTTTGTGCGTCAGCCCTTTAACAGGTTTCACCTGTTAGCCAGGATGGTCTTGATCTCCTGACTTCATGATACGCCCTCCTCAGCCTCCCAAAGTGCTGGGATTACAAGGCCATGAGCCACCACGCCCAGCCACCATCAAGGTTCTTATTTGCAGTCTTCGCTTATCCTCCCCTAGCTTTAATCATCCTGCCCTACGTTGTAGGCGCTCAGGGGTGTTCTTGTTTAGTCATTTAGTTAAAGCAAGGATAACCGCTCCTCCTTGACAAGAGGGAAGACTGCAGGGACTCTTCACCTGAATTAGAGGCACATTTTTTGGGGGTTTTTGTTTTGTCTTTTGTTTTTTTGAGATGGACTCTCACTTTGTCACCCAGGCTGGAGTGCAGTGGTGGGATCTCAGCTTACTGCAACTTCCACCTCCAGGGTTCAAGCGATTCTCCTGCTAGAGGCACTTTTTAAAGATGGGTAAATGTTTCTCCCACTACCACCATTGCATTTTTCTTTATTCCTGCTCTTTGATATGCTGTATTATTGCAATTGTATAGTGGTCCCCCCTTATCCATGGGGGATACATTCCAAAATCCCCAGTGGATGCCTGAAACACAGATATTACCAAACCCATAATATACTATGCACAAATTTCTTTTCCTTCTTCACAGTTTCACAGATAGAAAATTTCTTTCTTACTGTAGATCTTAGCAACCTCAGCATAGGATTTTTTTCTTTCCTTATTAAGTAGAGAACTTTCCCCTTTTCACTTAGAGGAAGGCCTTTAGTGCTCCTCGTTGGCTTATCCGAAATGCCAGCATCTGTACTCTTGCACTTTGGGGCTGATATTAAGTAAAATAAGGGCTCCTTGACGGTCAGTCTGATAACCCAGATGGCCACTAAGTGACATGGGCGTGGAGCACAGACAGTGTGGCTTTCCTGGACAAAGGGATGATTGGTGTCCTGGGTAGGACAGAGAGGGAAGGCATGAGATTTCATAGAGCTACTCAGAAGGGTGCACAATTTAAAACTTATGAATTGTTTATTTCTGAAATTTCAGTTTAATATTTTCAGACGTCAGTTGATCACAGGTAGCTGAAACCATGGAAAGCAAAACCAAGTGCTTCCCCATATATTCTCATTTTACAGATAAGAAAATTAAGGCCCAGCAAGGTGACAGAACTGCTAGCCAAGAGTAGAATTGCGATTAGGAGATCAGGTCCCTGATCTGTGTATGCTCTGTCCTTACAGTATGGTGAATGCCATATAAAAGGAACATCACACGAATGAAAAGAGAAGCCATGGGTTTGGGGACCTACTCTTGATTCCAGGCCATAAGCCAGTGCACATCTATGTGCAAAACTTAGTGTTTGAGTGGGCAGCCTGAACCCAGGTATTGGGCCAGCCTGTAGCACATGGCAAGGTCTCTCTCACATGTTGCCTTCCCTGCCATTTCGTCTCCCTTTTTGCACTGGTTATTAAACCTACATCCACACATGTGGAAAAGATGGCTTGTGTCTTGCTGTGAACACAGTCTTTCCAGTTCCGGAGCTCCTCTCCCTGGTTGTAAAATGTCGCTGATGAGACATCATTGTTTAGTGTTTAGGAAGCAAGTTAACATAGGGCTAAAAGTGCAGACTGCAGAGTCCTACATTGCATTGCTTAAAAGCTGTGTCACGGCCGGGTGCGGTGGCTCAAGCCTGTAATCCCAGCACTTTGGGAGGCCGAGACAGGCGGATCACGAGGTCAGGAGATCAAGACCATCCTGGCTAACACGGTGAAACCCCATCTCTACTAAAAAAAAATACAAAAAACTAGCCTGGCGAGGTGGCGGGCGCCTGTCGTCCCAGCTACTCGGGAGGCTGAGGCAGGAGAATGGCATAAACCCGGGAGGCAGAGCTTGCAGTGAGCTGAGATCCGGCCACTGCACTCCGGCCTGGGCGACAAAGCGAGACTCTGTCTCAAAAAAAAAAAAAAAAAAAAAAAAAAAAAAGCTGTGTCACTTTGTGCAGGTCATTTAACACTTCCACACAACTCCATATAATCATAGTACCAACTGTACTGGTGGTTGTGATGATTCAATGCTGTCATACAAATAAGGCACTTAGAACAGTGCCTGGCAGATGGTAGTCTCTGAGTTTGGGGTTTGGTTTTGGTTTTGTTTTGTTTTGTTTTGTTTGAGACAAGGTCTCACTTCCATTGCCCAGGCTGGAGTGCAGTGGTGCGATCTTGGCTCACTGCAACCTTGAATTCCCAGGCTCACGTGGTGATCCTCATGCCTCAGCCTCTTGAGTAGCTAGAACTACAGGAGTACGCACCGCCATGCCTGCCTAAGTTTTGTATCTTTTGCGGAAACTCCTGGCCTCAGCATCCCAAAGTGCTGGGATTACAGGCATGAGCCATCTCACCCAGCCTCTGAGTTAATTGTTATAATTATCATTATAATTATAAATTAAAATTATTATAAATTATAATTACTATCTGATTATAGTTTTTAAAAGTACTCTTAGGCTAGAAGTTCCTTTGAGCACAATTTTGGAACTCTGATTTGCAAATTTTGGAACAGAAATTAGAACTAATTCCTTTATAAAAATCTGGGAAGAAATAATTACTTTAATTCACCATTTCATAGATGCTGAATTGTTTATTTTGAAGATGTATTAAGATATAGGGAGATCATACCAGCATTTACTACAAGGCATTCTATGGCTCATGAGGTGCACCAAATATTTTGTTAAAGGAATGTTTTATTTTATCCAAAATCTCTTTTCAATGAAGCATCTCACAGAACTAGTTCGATGGCAAACACTTTGGGAAATACTGAACCACAGTCTTCCCATTCGTACTCCTGTTTGTTCTGAAAACATCTTATGTTGCACTTTCAAGTAGACAGAAGGAAGTAGCAGGGGCTTTTCTAGAGCCAGTGGTGGCTGTCGACAGTTCAGGCAACTTTACTTAGCTTGTCCTTCCCCACTTCCTCATTTGGAAACTACTCCTTATCCTTCAAAACCCAGCTTCAATATCCCTCCTGCAGAGACATTTTCTCCAGCTTCCCCGTTAGCTGGTTCTTTCTGTAAGCTTCTACAACAATTTGTATACATTAATGGTGTCATCTCTTAGGTGGGAGATGATGGAAACCATCACATTGGCTGAAAATTATGTATGGTCACAATTTTTTAAGGTCACAGCTTAAGAAGCTGTCCCTTTGTAGATCAGTATATTTTGTTTCTCCAAGTTGACACAGTCTGCTCCTCTCTCTGTCTTTGAGACAGATCATATTCCATCAGTTAAGTATGAGTTGAGGCTGCTGGCATGTATCTAGAGACCATGTTTAAGGAAAAATACTGATTTTTAATTACTGTGAAATCAACTGTGTGGAGGGTAGATTCTCCACTGCCTTCTGTAGCTCACTCTGGGGCATAGACTGATTGAGTGGAATAGTAAGTAGAAGATTCTAGAATACGTACAGAGAAGGTCCTCCTTATCCACAGGTTCTGCATCTGGATTCAACCAACCATGGCTTGAAAAAATAAAGACAATAAAAAATAACAATACAACAATAGAAAATAATATAAATGTCAAAATACAATATAACAAATATTTACATAACATTTGCATCATATTAGGTATTATAAGTGATCTCGAGATTATTTTTAAAGTATATGAGAGAGGCCAGGCGTTGTGGCTCATGCTCGTAATCCCACCACTTTGGGATGCTGAGACAGGAGGATTACTTCAGGCCAGGAGTTCAAGACCAGCCCTGGGCAACATAGTGAGACCTTATCTCTATGAAAAAAAAAATTTTATTATAGTATACAGGAGAATATGCATAGGTTAAATGCAAATATGCCATTTTCTCTCAGGGACTTGAGCATCTGAGGATTTTGGTATCCATGGAAGCCCTGGAGCCAATCCCCTGTGAGGATACTGAGGGGCAACAGTATTTCACCTTTCCCTCAGCCTTCCAGGCCTCTCACTTTCACAAGGTTGCATCACTGAGTTTGAGGATGCAGCTCCACTTTACCTCTTCAGTGGCTCTTATCCCACTTCCTTACAATAATTGCTATTTGCCCGCCCCTCTGCCTTCCTCTCCCTTGCTTTTATATCTTTATATTCCCAACTTCTGGGAGACGCTTGTTGAATGAATGGATGGTAGGCACATACACGTGTTCAGGAAGGCTCCTTTTTGTCTCTTCTCCTCAGGGCCGCCCAATAACTCCAGTATACACGGTGGCTCCAAATGTTCAGAGAATTCCCACTGCCGGGATCTACGGGGCCAGTTACGTGCCATTTGCTGCTCCGGCCACAGCCACAATCGCCACACTACAGAAGAACGCGGCAGCCGCGGCAGCCGTGTATGGAGGATACGCAGGCTACATACCTCAGGCCTTCCCTGCTGCTGCCATTCAGGTCCCCATCCCCGACGTCTACCAGACATACTGAGGCTGGTGACCAGCGCGAGGACAAACCACACGAACACCACTGAAGGAACGCTTGACTATTTATGAAGAAGGAACCTGTTGAATTCGCACATGCAATATGAAAGTGAAGAATGTTCGCAGATTTATTTCTGAAATATTTTATATACATGAAGTTTTCACTAGTTTTTTAAGACTATTTTCAACTTAGCAGGCCTGCGTTTATACATTTCCAAAAGACTTGTAATGGTTCGTGCCTTCATACCATCTTTTAAAAATTTGTATGCTGTACTACATTTGTATAGAGGTTTTTGTTGTTGTTTTTTTTTAAGGATATATTTTCAGTATGAAGGTTATTTTCTTAACTTCTGCACTCCAGAGATTTCTATTTTGTAGTACCTTCAATAATATATCAACTATATATTAAAAAAGCACACTTGAGCAGCTAGGGAACTATTTTGAAAAATATATACAATATTTAAAGATACAAACAGTAGTGCTTAAAAATACTACATAAAACATTATTTTAAAGGTTATACTGGAAAGTGCAATTTTAAAATGAGTAAAATCTTTGTATTTCTGCTGGCATTAAGGGTTGATGGTGTTACCATGTATCATCATGGCGGTACTATTTTTTAAAAGAAACACTGAATCTCTCCTTAAGCCAACATTGAAAAGACCTGCCACACTTCTGAGTCCAAACACTGGAAAGCTCTCCTTTGCCACCATTAGCAGGGCTCATTCTCCATGTGCCTTAACCTTAAACATGCCCCTACTACCCCATCTCTCACCCTGTCCCCTCCTCCCCAAATTCCCAGTCCCTCCGCAATGTTTGGCAAGCCTAGGACTGATGAATAGCTCTGAAAGAGAGAGGAGCTGGTGGCTTTTATACTTCTTCCTGGGTTTTTGTTGGGGTTTGTTGTTTCGTTGTATGTTTTTTGTTTTGTTTTGTTTTGGTTGGGGAAGTATTATCTTCTATGTGTGCTATTTTCAGTAGCGTTAAGTACAAGGTTTTAATCGAGCTGCATAAGACACCTTTGCATAGCTATTTAATTGCCCAATATAAAACTTTAATGCCATTTCTAATGCTTTTATTCATTTTTGAAGTATGAGTTTGTAGGGACAAAGAATGTATGTTATCATAGACAAGACCCCCAGAGACTCTTGTCAGCAGAAAGTTATGCTTCTAGTTGCCTTACCATGTTTCATGCAAAACTGTCCGTGGTCCTCAAGGGTGTTGGAAACATTTTGTTTATTAAATCTCTCTTCCCTTGCTGTGCGCTTGATGGGTGAACTGAATTGGGGTGTGCACATCCAGGAGGAGGAGGAGAGACCTGTAGAAGTTTAAAGATAGTTTGTAAATATCTTCTAATGCTTGTTTTTAGTCCTTTTATGTTGCAGAAGTTCATGGTATGTAGTTTAATGCAAAATGAAACCATTTTATTTCAATGTTATTAAAAAGGTTTGTTTTATTATAAGGAAGTTAATGTATTGTTGCAGTGTTTTGTGCCTGTTTAAAGGCTTTTGTTTAGCAGAGTGAATGTAAAATACAGTAAAATGTTAAGATTGTCATCTACTTTTAAAAAATATATATATCAACTTGGAATTGTTTTTTAAAGGCTCAATCAAGGAAGTGAGGTGTGCAATAAGGTAGCAAGTACACAGTTGCGTTTTTATGTCATATTAGAGATCCATACAATCTTTCCACTCATGAGATTTTTGTTGATGGCTGAATTCTTGTGGATTCATAAGAGGATCATGCCCTTAGCAAGTACTTTTGTTTTGTTTTAAATTAAGAGATTCCCAAATACCTTTTCCCCCCTCATCTTGAGATGAGATGAGTTTTTATGTGTAAGCAATATTTATTTAACTATTCTATAAAATTATTGAGTGCCTCCTGAGGCCTTTAAGCACCCCTAACATTTCTTTCCATCATTCTTTTAAATGACATAAAGTAATTGTGCAATGTTCCTGATGATGTACCCCGCAAGCTGCATTGAAATTCAAATCTGTTGGAATGAGTGACTCAACAAAATGTAATTTGGATCAGATCCTCATCCCTTGACTATGTGAAAAAAGTACTCTCCTTCTAGTGAAGGATTGTCACAGAGTTTCACTGGATGAAACCGTGACCCAGTATTCTTACTGTATTTTACGTATGCCTGTAAATTATTTTCGAAGAAGAAGAAGAGGAGGATGAGGAGGAGGAAGAGGAGGAGGAGGAGGAAGGGGAAGAGAAAGGAAGGAAGGAAGGCAGGAAGGAAGGAAGGAAGGCAGGAAGGAAGGAAGGAAAGAAAGAAAAGAAAAAAAAAACAATGATACTTTAACATGGCAACCACCAAACTCCCTTAAAAACAAACGTTGGGGACATAGCTAGTTAAGTATCAGTGAGCCTCCAATCTGGGACTTATCTGTTCCTATTGTTTCAAAACCATTTCACGTACACTACTGAGATAAGTTTATAACTTGAAATGTGAACTTTTTTTTTTTTAGTGTTAAGAACAAACTATATAAATGTAAAAAAAAAGTTTTAGAGTTCTGTTTTCAAACATTGCTAGTGGTTTAGTTAACTTTAGCTGCTTTATATTTGAAAAGCTTTTATTTAGATCTTGCTCCATTTACAGTACATTTTTAGGATGTATGTAGTAAATAAAGCTTTCTTTAAAGCAATTGCAAGACCTTATTTTAAATTGTGTTTTCTTTATACTGATTTATTTTTTCTAAAATAATTAGGAAAACCCTTACAGCATAGAAAGGATTGGCTGAGTCGATATTTTCCACTGGAGAAATCAGCAAGTTATGGTCATGTGTTTGTCTTGGGACTACCATTGGAGATGGATTACATCAGCCAAGTGCGGTGGCTCACTCCTGTAATCCTAGCGCTTTGGGAGGCCAAGGCGGACAGATCACCTTAGGTCAGGAGTTCGAGACCTGTCTGGCCAACAGGTGAAATCCCGTCTCTACTAAAAATAAAAATAAAAAATAGCCAAGTGTAGTGGTGGGTGCCTGTAGTCCCAGCTATGCAGGAGGCTGAGGTAGGAGAATCACTTGAACCCAGGAGGTGGAGGTTGCAGTGAGTCGAGATCGTGCCTTTGCACTCCAGCCTGGACAAGAGCAAAACTCCATCTAAAAAAAAAAAAAAAAAAAAAAATGTGTTACATAGCTGAATCGTGAGTTATGAGTATCCTCAAATTTTGGCTCAGGAGGCAGGAGATTGAACACTCAAATAATATTCAAATTTGCATTGGAATAGGATGTGACAAAGCCTGTCACCACCCTCAGTGCCAAAGTTCATTTATAATCCCAACGGCTTTACACACAGAATTTTAAATGGAGAGAGTTGATGGACATTGAGTTTTTTGATGGTCTCATGAAAGCGCTGGGATGACCTTGATGTTGGTCATTGCATTTGAAACCAAAATCTTCTTGTTTCTCCTTTTCATAGTGCGTAGTGAGGTTAACAGGACACTTTGCTTTTCTCTAGAGATCATCACTAACTTCAGACAGTATCTATCATCAAAGTCAATCAGATGACAGGAGGGAAGGTGGTGGATTGTCAATAGAATAAAGTTCCACTTGGATTTGCCAGTGATTAAGAATTTTACCTTCTCAGCTTTGAACCTGGACTATGACCTCCCAACCTGCATTTCTTGGAATTCTAACCTTCTGCTTCCTCTTAAATGGATAAAGGCCTTTTTAGAGGCAGAACAGACCAGCATGTTGGGCAAAACATCCCAAGATGACAGCTTATTAGGCAGTATTTTTAGGGGCAACAAGATCTACTGATCTTCTTGTTCTAGGAAATAAGTACAAAAGCTCTTCAAGTTGCAGGATCACATTCAGGCTAGATTGATCTCTTTAGAAAAAGAATTAACAATCAAAATGAGGCCAATAGCGTGTCAAATGAGGATAATGACTATGATGATGTGGTTCACTGGGCTCTTAGGCTTCCATAACCTCAGGTGGAGCTCACAAGAACTCAGTGAAATAGGCAGGACAGATACAGATATGTGATCACACAGCTGGTAATAGGACAGCTGTGTGGTCAAGATCACACAGCTGGTAACAGAACTCAAATCTACACTCAAGGCCAAGCGCAGTGGCTGCCGCCTGTAATCCCAGCATTTTAGCAGGCCAAGGCAGGTGGATCACTTGAGGTCAGGAGTTCAACATGGTGAAACCCCATCTCTACTAAAAATATAAAAATTAGCTGGGCATGGTGGTGGCACCTGTAGTCCCAGCTACTCAGGAGGCTGAGGCAGGAGAATCAGTTGAACCCAGAAGGGCAGGAGTTGCAATGAGCCGAGATCATGCCACTGCACTACAGCCTGGTTGACAGAGTGAGACCTTGTCATTAAAAAAAAAAAAAAAAAAAAAAAGTCTACGCGCTCAAGACTCTGTCCCAGGTTCTAAATGCCCCATTTTTTCAATTCCAAAAATGTCTGTCATGACAACATACAAAGCACTTACTTCATTGAAGAGTCAGAAAACGTCTTCTGATTTTTCTTGTGTATTCAATTTTGATATGATTTCTTTATTATAAAGCCTTCTGGGCACTAAGGCTTTATATTTGAGTTTTTTGTTTTGCTTTGTTTGGATTTGATTTTTTTTTTTTTTTTTTTGGGAGGGTGTCTGGCTCTGTCACCCAGATTGGAGTGCAGTGGTGCGATCTCGGCTCACTGCAAGCTCCACCTCCCAGGTTCACACCATTCTTCTACCTCAGCCTCCCGAGTAGCTGGGACTACAGGTGCCCACCACCACGCCTGGCTAACTTTTTGTATTTTTAGTAGAGACAGGGTTTTACCGTGTTAGCCAGGATGGTCTCAATCTCCTGACCTCGTGATCCGCCCACCTCAGCCTCCCAAAGTGCTGGGATTACAGGCATGAGCCACCATGCTGGGCCTTTTTAAGTCATAGGAAGTGACATTTTGGCATGGCTGTTTTGATGAAATAACGTTTTGACACCATGACCCTAAAAACAAAATCCATCTTCAGCTTTTTACAAAACTACTAAGTAGGGTGACACAGATGTTCTCACTTTAGCCTACCTTTTCCTTGACACATTCACCATTTCTGAACCCCCAAGGTCAAAGGGAGGATTAGGTTTAAATATAGAAAGAGACTCAGGAGACATCTATGAAATGTTTTACTTCAATTCCAAGGTCTAAGCTACTGGACTGGATACAGACTTTTCTCCTGTCTCCTCTTTTCACTTATTAGTACCCAGCATTCCTGTTTCTAACTCTTCATGCCAATAAACTTGGGGGACAAATGTGATTACCCAAATGCTTACCTGTATGAGCAAGTGCCATGGCCTACTAAAATAGGCTGGGTTTGTGGTCAGAACACCTAGGGGTGAAACCAAGCTTTGCTACTTGCAAGTCATGAGACTTTGAAAAAGATGCCTTACCTCTCTGAGCACCAGTTTCTTAACTGGTAAATAGGGATAATAATCCTGACCTCATAAGGTTATTATAAAAATGAGATTAGTTGGCTGGGTGCGGTAGCTCATGCCTGTAATCTCAGAACTTTGGGAGGCTGAGGCTGATGGATCACTTGAGGTCAGGAGTTCAAAACCAGCTTGGCCATCATGATGAAACCCTATCTTTACTAAAAATACAAAAAATCAGCTGGGCATGTGGTGTGTGCCTGTAATCCCTGCTACTCGGGAGGCTGAGGCAGGAGAATCACTTGAACCTGGAGGCAGAGGTTGCCGTGAGCCAAGATGGTGCCACTGCACTCCAGCCTGTGTGACAGAGCAAGATTCCATCTCAAAAAAAAAAAAAAACAAGAGAAGAGTTCATCTAAAAAAGCCTGGTACATTGTTGGCACTCTTATAGACAGTTATTTCCTTTCCCATCTCCTTTTTAAACTCTAGTGCGACTGCATTCCTCTTTGTTAATTCTATCAAGCCTTTCCATTTTAAATCCTTTTATTATTTTTTTAACTCTTTCATTCACTGAAATTTTTTATTCTTTTATTCACCTGTTTATTCCATAAACATTCATTGCTGGAGTGCCAACTATGCAGGATTCACCAGAGAAGTCAAAATTGACCTTCTGCCTCCTGCAAACTCCCAGGCATGATAAGACTGTTTTATGGGAAGGGGACACACCCAGGCTTGAGCCAGAGACCTACAAGATGAATAGGAGTTAGGCAGATGAGTAGGGGGAAAAGGGAGTGGGAAATGCCTGGGCCAGGAGGAAAGAACATGGTATCATCAAGTCCACGAAAGCAGTTCAGAGTGGCTGCCTTAAAGGAGAAGGAGAAAGTGTGAAGAAATCCAACCCTTGCACTGTTTAACATTAAATATTGTTCATGGCCCTGCCTTAGCTGTGAAAGGAAGAGATTTGGTCCCTATGACAAGGAAGCTGGGGGAGCCAGTAATCACGTAGAAAGAACCTGTCAATCATCATTCCTCCTTAGGACTTTCAGGAAATGATGGAGCCCTGCATTTATCTACACTGCTAAAGCTAGAGCTGCCCCTAGTGAAAAACTCCCTTCCTGCTGCCTTCCTGGCCCCAGGGGGGATGTCTGCCATCTCTGAGCTTGTCCAGCAGTTTGTAGCAGCAATCAAAGCTTTTAGGGCTGCCCACCTGTTTCTTGTGCAGGTCCAGGTTCCAGCCTCTGGGGCCTTCACCCTTTCCTCTCCAGTCATGCAGCAGCTGCTTGTGGGTTTCCCCACTGTCCCTATGTAAACCCCCCACAGGACAGGAATGCAGGCTTCTCAGCAAAGGTTATGGAGGCCTATAGTCCTCCAGATGACCGAGGGTGGATGATATGATTTGGCTGTGTCCCTACCCAAGTCTTATCTTGAATTGTGGCTCCCATAATCCCCATGTGTTGTGGGAGGGACCCAGTGGGAGGTAATTGAATCTCAGGGGCAGGTTTTTCCCATGCTGTTCTCATGATAGTAAGTCTCACGAGATCTGATGGTTTTATAAAGGACAGTTCCCCTGCACACGCTGCCCTGCCTGCTGCCATGTAAGACGTGCCTTTGCTCCTCCTTCACCTTCCGCCATGATTGTGAGGCCTCCCTGGCCATGTGGAGCTGTGAGTCCATTGAATCTCTTTCCTTTATAAATTACCCAGCCACAGGTATGTCTCTATTAGTAGCATGAGAATGGACTAATACAGTGGAGGAGAGTCCCAAGTAAAATCTTCAGAGACACATTGACTTCCCCAACAAGATCATATTTCCATGAAACTCCACTCTGTCCAGTTACCAGAAACAAAAGCAACACTAAACCCTGCATATGCAAGAAATATGACCTTTGCTAGGCTAATTTTTAGCCACCCTTCTTTCTTGGCTTGTTCTACTTTGTTTGTCAAAAATCTTCATTAATGATTAACCAACCATGAGATTTAAATAACTACTTAGTCATTCTGAGGCAGCTAAGAGATGTCACTGAAGCCCAGTTGTTTCTGAGATGACCTTGTTGGGGGTGTGCTGGGTCAAAACATTTGTGCTTCATGGTATTGTGATAACACTGGGCCATGCCAGTCTGGTTTTGCTGGGAATTTTCCTCTCCTTTTTCAGGGCCTTTATTCCAGACTGGTAGCACTATG
The DNA here is from genome assembly GCF_009764315.1 of Trachypithecus francoisi. Taxonomy (NCBI): domain Eukaryota; kingdom Metazoa; phylum Chordata; class Mammalia; order Primates; family Cercopithecidae; genus Trachypithecus; species Trachypithecus francoisi. The sequence continues at coordinate 40,290,212 of NW_022681454.1, read as the reverse complement.
AGATAGTTTTATTTCCATCCACCTCAACAGCCTCACACCTCTAACCCAACTCAAATATGGCCATTTGACCCTTTCTCAATCTTATGTAGAGTAAAGCTTTCTAAAGCTCTATCTTCCTTGATCTGCATGACAATCCTATAAGATAGTTACAGAAGACATTCTTCTCCCCTTCCCATTCATTCAACAAATATTTTGTTTTTCAAGCATTTATGTGCCAGGCTTTGTGATGGAGCCTATAGACAAAATGGTGAACATGATCTCCATTTTATCAAGGGAGAAATTGAGGCCTAAAAAGGATAAATTACTTGCTCAAGATTACAATGATACTCAAAATTCAATTCAATTTTTTCTTTTTTTTTTTTTTTTTTTTTTTGAGACAGTCACACTTTGTCTCCCAGGCTGGAGTGCAGTGCTCACTCCAACCTCTGCCACCCGGGTTCCAGCAATTCTCCTGCCTCAGCCTCACAAGTAGCTGGAAATACAGGCCTGCGCCACTACACCCAGCTAATTTTCTGCATTTTTAGTAGAGACAGAGTTTCACTATGTTGGCCAGGCTGGTCTCGGACCCCTGACCTCATGATCCACCCACCTCAGCCTCCCAAAATGCTGGGATTACAGGCGTGAGCCGCTGCGCCTAGCCTCTTGCTTCTCTTTAATTTGCCTTCCACACTGAGGCCACAGTGATCTTTCTAAAATCAAATCTGAGTGTCAATCATATCACATATCTTTAGCGGTATCCCACTGCTGACTGTACCAAGTCCAGACACTTTAGCTTAAAACACACAAGACCCTTTATAAACTGGCCTCTGTGCATGTCTTCAGAATTATATCCTGCCCGTTGCATATGGGCAGAACTGATACTCACCCACTAGGCACTGGTATAGCCATTTTGGTCACTTACTACCCATGTTCCTCTGACTGACCAGTGACGGTCCTGGTTACTGAAAACTTTGATTTTGTTCCTTTCACCTGCTTACCATTCTCTCCCATTATTCCGAACTATTAATATTTGCAGTTCCTTTTTAAAAAGCTCCCTTGCCTCTAGCAGTGTCCACCCAACAACTCCCACTTATTCATCAAGTATTTACTGAGCACCTACTAGATATATACTTGGGCTAGGCATTGAAGATAGAGAGCTAAAAGTTCTGTCCTCAAGAAGGTACTGGTCTAGTAAGAACACAGACAAGTTAAAAGATCATTATAAACTAGTGGGAGAAGTGTTAGGGCAGAGATAACTCCTGGTGCTTGGGGAACACAGAGAAGCAATACTTAACCCCAGACTTGGGGTTCAGGGAGCTGCTCCTGGATCGGGGACATCTAAGTTGAATTCTGAAGGCTCAGACCGGTCAGAAGGAACCTTGATAAAGGGAGCAACAGATCTGTAAAGAACACAAAATAAGCGAAGCCTAGAATGGGAGGTGAGGCTAGTTATATGAGGCTGAAGAGAGTTGTTGGATGGTGTGTGTGGGAGGGAGCTGGTGGTGCACGCTGTGCCCAGTTGGCCACTCAGGTGTAACATTCTATCCTGACCACAGTGAGGAGTCAATGATTGATTTTTTTTTTTTTTTTTTTTGAGACAACATTTCTCTCCTGTCACCCAGGCTGGAGTGCAGTGGCATGATTTTCCCTCACTGCAAACTCCACCTCTTGGGTTCAAACGATTCTCCTGCCTCAGCCTCCCAAGTAGCTGGTATTAGAGGTGCGTGCCACCATGCCTGGCTAATTTTTGTATTTTTAGTAGAGAGTAGGTTTCGCCACGTTGGCCAGGCTGGTCTCAAACTCCTGACCTCAGGTGATCCGCCTGCCTCTGCCTCCCAAAGTGCTGGGATTACAGGCATGAACCACTGTGCCCAGCAAATAATTGATTTTCAGCAGAAGAGTGGCTTGATCAGAATTGCATTTGAGAGAGAATGTTCTGGCCAGAGCGTGAGACTAGACTGGAGGGGGAAAATGTTGAAGGGAGGGGACCAGTTAGGTGGCTGTTGCAGAAAGCAGGTGAGAAATGATGGTGGGCTGGACTAAGGTGATAGCAAAGGGACAGGAAATGGACTCAGGAGGTGCTAAGTTAAAGTCGATGACTAATAAGTGATAGGGCAAAGGGAGGTGGATGAAGAATGACTCCTGAGTTTCTTACCTGGGTAACTGGGTGGATATGGTGCAGTTTTATGGAGCTGACAGTACATAACACTGCACTAGGCAGTTTACGTGAATTGATCCATTTAATCCTCTTAACAACTCCATGAATTGACAATTTTCTTAACTCCATTTTACAGACTAGGAACCTGAGGCACAGAGAGTTTAAGTAGGTTACCCAAGGTTACACAGCTAGTAAGTGGCAGAATCAGGATTTAGACTCATATAATCTGACTACAGAATTCATCCTTTTCTTTTCTTGTCTTTTCTATTCTTTTTGAGACAGAGTCTTGCTCTGTCGCCTACGCTGGAGTACAGTAGCATGATCTTAGCTCACTGCAACCTCCACCTCCTGGGTTCAAGCGATTCTCCTGACAGCCTCCCAAGTAGCTGGGATTACAAGCACATGCCACCATACCTGGCTAATTTTTGTAGTTTTAGTAGAGATGGAGTTTCACCATATTGGCCAAGCTGGTCTTGAATTCCTGACCTCAAGTGATCCACCAACCTTGGCCTCCCAAAGTACTAGGATTACACACGTGAGCCACTGCGCCCGACCCAGAATTCATTTCTTAAACCCCACCACTGGATTGCAATTTACTTAAATGGGGAGTACAGAAAGAGTGGCAAATTTGGTTGAGCATATGACAACTCCAGTCATACTGGGACATATTGAGACATGTTGAGCTTGAGATGCCTGTGGAAGATCCAGGCAAAGTCTAGAAGGTAGTTGGATATAAGGAGGTGGAGTAAAACTATGATTTTTAAAGTAGGACCCATTTTAACATAAGACAGTATATTATTTTTGGAAAATATAAAAGGATATATTTTTCATTTACCTTAAATCATGGTGCTCTGAGACTCCCCACACATGACATCAGTGGGATTCAGGGAAGGGTGGCTGCCAGCCAGATGTCTGTCAGCCCTCAGCATTGACCATCAAGTCAGTTTCTGTTCATTTTGTAGTGAGACAATAGTCCTGAGAGTCAGGTCTTATCTAAGGAGAAGAGGAGTTTCTGCATTATGACAGTTCCCTTTTCAAGGGCCAGTCCTGTCAACTCAGACCATTGAACATTCTCACTATTGGTCAGTAGACAGCATATGGGCATCAGCCAACAGCTAGGCTGATTGATCAGCATCTATTCTGATTGGTGGATTCTGTGTCATACTGGTAGTTAAATATTTTTAATATCACACACATGTTTGTGCGCACACACACACACACACACACACACACAGAGAACCCAGGATATGACTAAAGAAACCTGCCCATCTAACAGGAAGAAAGGAAGAGAAGGCAAAATATAGGAGAAAGGACAGGTAGTCAGTGACAAAAGTTCTGGTCCAGAGTCAAAAAAGCTTGACTAGTGAATGAGCGTGGATTTTTTTTAATGTTTCGGTGCAGAGCAGCAGGATGAGATCATCTAATATCCTTCGTTCAAGAAGAGTCAAAGAACATTACAGCCAGTGCGACATTCCTCTCACATGTAATATGACCCAGAGAGGCAAAATGATGTGTTGCAGGCAGGTGGCTGGATAGATGTGCTCCTGAGATAGTGCTGCTGGTTTCTGGATCTCCAAGGCCTTATCATGATGTGTTCCCAAGTGTTCTCTGCCCCTCTCCCCACAACACCCAAACCAGAGGGGAAGGAAGGGTAACCAGGGTGACCCACAGCATAGGCTGTCATGGACATCCAAGGCAGGGGCCTGGTGGAGGATGTGACAGACACCAAAGGTCTTTAGTTCCAACACCACCAAATGCCCTGGTAATCTCTTATGTTGGTGCAAAAGTAGTTGTGGTTTTTGCCATTACTTAAAGGCAAATGGGTAGATGAAGAATGACTCCTGAGTTTCTCTCCTGGGTAATTAGGCGGATATGGTGCAGTTTTATGCAGCTGACAGTGCATAACTCTGTGCTAGGTAGTTTACATGAATTGACCCATTTAATCCTCTTAACAATTCCATGAGTTGACAATAATCTTAACTCCAGTTTACAGACTAGGAACTTGAGGCACAGAGAGTTTAAGCAGGTTGCCCAAGTTACACAGCTAGTAAGTGGCAGAATCAGGATTTTAAGCTCATACTTTTAGAGGCAAAAGCCGCAATTATTTTTGCACCTATCTGATAGAAAGATGGGGCCAAACTCCCCATGCCAGGCTAAGAAAACTTAGTGCAGCTTCACTGGCCATAGACTTCATTGAAAGGCACTAGGACCAAAGCACCCAGGAACTGGATTAAATCATCTCACTACATCAGAAACCAGCAGACTCACGGACCAGCCTGAAGATGCAGAGTTCCTCACCTCCTGCCACCATGCTATCTAAGCTCCCTGCAAACACGGCACCATCTTGGGGAGAAGGAGCAAGAGGGCAGGAAGAGCTCTGGCAGGGAGGTGAACTAAATTGATTGAACATTTACTGGAAGGAAACTTTTTAATCTGAAAGAGATTATTATAGACTAAAAGAGCCCTAGGTACCTTCAATGGCAAGACCAGGTGTTGCTGTTATTCTGGCTATCCAGGAAAACAAAGATGTAAACTGTTTTATTAAACAAAGGAAACTATATTCGTTTTCAATATTGAGTGCATATTTCTGATTCTATTATAGTACGGAAAACGCCATCCCTTCTGACATTTCCTTTCATAGGTAGAGTAAGGAGTTTAATTAATACAACTCTGACCCTTCTTCTTCCCCCTTTTTCTTTTCACTCCTGGACCAATAGACTTTCATATCCGATTGAAAAATCTGAGAATGTCTGGACGTTCTTGGTTATGCAAGTCCCTCTTCTTCTTGGGGGAAAGTCTAACAATAGATGGGTTCCCCTCTGTTTTTCCCTCTCCTAATCCTCTCAAGCCCAGGGTTCTGACTGAATGGGGCAAATCTGCTTAATTTGGGGGCTCTTCTAGCAGGTCCGTTTTGCTCCAATATAAGCTAAGTCCTCCAACCCCCTCCAATCTCCTCCATCAGTAAGAAACATGATACATTACCCATTTTTAATTATTTATTTTTTATGTAGAGATGGGGTTTCGCCATGTTGCCCAGGCTGGTCTAGAACTCCTGGGCTCAAGCAATTCACCCACCTCGGCCTCCCAAAGTGCTGGGATTATAGGGGTGAGCCACTGCGCCTGGCCCATTTATTTTTTTAATTGAGGTAAAATTAACATGACATAAAATTTGCCATTTTAATCATTTTACAGTATACAATTCAGTGGTTTTTATTATATTTACACTGTTGTGTAACTATCATCACTACACAATTCAAGACCGTTTTTATCACCTGCCTGCAAAAACAAACAAAAGCACCAAAAACCAAACTCATTAAGCAGTCACTCCCCATATCTTCTATTCCCAGCTCCTGGAAATCATGAATCTGCCTTCTGTCTCAATGGAGTTGCCTATTCTGGATGTTTCAAGTAAATAGAATCATACAATATGTGGCCATTCACGACTAGCTTCTTTCATTTAGTGTCATGTTTTCAAGTTTCATCAATATTGTTGCAGGTATCAGTACTTCATTTCTTGTTATGTGTGAATAATATCCACTGCATGGACATGCCACATTTTGTTTCTCAGTTCCACAGTTGATAAATATTTGTATTGTTTCCACTTTTTGTAAAAAATAATTTTTTTTACAAAAAATATGTAATTTGGCCAGGCACAATGGCTCATGCCTGTAATCCCAGCACTTCGGGAAGCTAAGGTGGGTGAATCACTTGAGCCAAGGAGTTTGAGACCAGCTGGGCATAGTGAGATCCCATCTCTACAAACAATGCCAAAATTAGCCAGAAGGGGTGTCATACACCTGTTGTCCCAGCTACTTGGGGGGCTGACGTGGGAGGATCCCTTGAGCTCGGGAGGCTGCAGTGAGCTGAGATCATGCCACTGCACTCCAGCCTGGGTGACAGAGCCAGACTGTCTCAAAAAAGAAGTGACTTCTTTTCCACATTATTCATAGCTATTATGAATAATGAACACCTGCTTTCGTTTCTCTTAGACATATATGGAAGTATACAATTGCTAGGCCCTATGGTAATTCTGTTTAACTTTCAAGGAACTATCAAAGTGTTTTTCACAGCTTCTGCACCATTTTACCTTCCTATCAGTGGTATAAAAGGGTTCCAATTTCTCCATTGGAGAAATTGGAAAAAAAGTACACTTTTTTTTCCTACACTTGTAATTTTCCATTAAAACAAAGTTTAGCCAACCTAGTGAGTATGAAATAGTCTCTCATTGTGTTTTGATTTGCATTCCCCTAATGACTAATGCTATTGAGAATGTTCTTATGTGCCTACTAGCCATCGTACATATTCTTTGGAAAAATGTCTGCTTATGTTCTTTGATTACTTGGTTTGGGTTGTCCGGATACCAAACCCATGTCAGATACGTGATTTGCAAATATTTTCTCCCATCTATGTGTTGTCTCTTCATTTTCTTGATTATGTCCTTTGATACACAAAAGTTTTTAATTTGTATGCAGTCCAATTTATCATTTTTTTTTGTTGTTGTTGTTCCTTTTGTTTGTTTGCTTGTTTGGTTGGTTTTTTTGGGTTTTTTTTTTTTTTTTTTTTTTTGAGACAGCGTCTCACGCTGTCACCCAGGCTGGAGTACAGTGGCACGATCTCAGCTCACTGCAACCTCCACCTCCCAGGCTCAGGCGATCCTCCCACATCAGCCTCCTGAGTAGCTGGGACTACAGGAACATACCACCACACCTGGCTTTTTTTTTTTTTTTTTTTTTTTGTAGAGACAGGGTTATGCCATGTTGCCCCAGCTGGTGTCAAACTCCCGGACTTAAGCAATCTACCTACCTCAGCTTCCCGAAGTGCTGGGATTACAGACATAAGCCACCACACCCAGTCTTTTTTTGCTTCTTGTACTTTTGTTGTCACATCTAAGACTCCATTGTCAAATCCAAGGTCATGCAGATTTTCCCCTATGTTTTTTTTTTTTTTTTTTTTGAGACAGGGTCTCACTCTGTCACCCAGGTTTGAGTGCAGTGGTATGATCTCAGCTCACTGCAACCTCTGCCTCCTGGGTTCAAGAAATTGTCTCGCCTCAGCCTCCTGAGTAGCTGGGATTACAGGCGCTGACCACCATGCCCGGCTAATTTTTGTATTTCTAGTAGAGATGGAGTTTCCCTATGTTGGCCAGGCTGTTCTTGAACTCCTGGCCTCAGGTGATCCACCCGCCTCGGCCTTCCAAAATGCTGGGATTACAGGCATGAGCCACTGCTCCTGGCTCCCTTGTTTTATTTGAAGAATTTTATAGTTTATGGTTAGATCTTTGATTCATTTTGAGTTAATCTTTGCTTATGGTGTGATATAGGGGTCTAACTTCATTCTTTTGGATATTTCATTGTCCCACCACAATTTGTTGAAGACTATTATTTCCCTATTGAGCAGTCTTGGAACCCTTATCATAAATCAATCAACCAGAGATGTATGGGTGTGTTTCTAGATTCTCAATTGTATTTCATTGGTCTATATGTCTACCCTTATGCTGATACCACACCATCTTGATTACCATAGCTTTGTAGTAAGTTTTAAAATTGGGAAGATGCTAATGTACCTTCAAAAATAAAAATAAGGCCGGGCACGGTAGCTCACGCCTGTAATCCCAGCACTTTGGGAGGCTGAGGTGGGTGGATCACCTGAGGTCGGGAGTTTGAGACCAGCCTGACCAACATGGTTAAACCCTGTCTCTACTAAAAATACAAAAAATTAGCCAGGTGTGGTGATGTGCACCTGTAATCCCAGCTACTAGGGAGGCTGAAGCAGGAGAATCACTTGAACCTGGGAGACAGAGGTTGCAGTAAGCCAAGATTGCATCATTGCACTACAGCCTGGGCAACAAGAGCAAAACTCCATCTCAAAATAAAGAAATAAATAAAAATAAAATAAATAAATAAATAAGTAAAATAAAATCAAATTGGAAAGAGTGAGTCCTCTAAATTTATTCTTCTTTTTCAAGATTATTTTGGCTATCAGGGTCCCTTGTAATTTTATATAAATTTTAGGACCAGTTTTTCCATTTCTTCAAAAAAGACTGTTGGGATTTTGATAAGTAAGTATTGCATTGAATCTGTAGATCACTTAGGGAAGTACTGCTCTCTTAACAAAATTAAATGATTCAATTCATGAATACAAGATGTTTTTCCTATTTAGGTGTTCTTTAATTTATTTTAGCAATGTTTTATAGTTTTTAGTGTAAAGTATTTTGCTTGTTTCTCTTTTATCCTTTTTTTTTAGAGATAGGGTCTCACTGTGTTACCCAGGGTGGTTGCAAACTCCTAGGCTCAAGTAATCCTCCTGCCTCGGCCTCCCAAAGTGCTGAGATTACAGGTGTGAGCCACCATGCCCAGCGTCAGTGTACGAGTCTCCTATATCTTAGTTAAATTTATTCCAAAGTATTTTATTCTTTTTGATGCTGTTGTAAATGGAATTGTTAATTTCATTTTTGGATTATTTCTAGTATATAGAATTACATCAGATTTTTGTGTGGTTTTAGCACCCATTTTAGTTATTGTTTCATTTCTCAGTTTATTCAGAGTACGGAAGGGGAAAAGAAGTGCTGTTTTCTACGATTCTTTCAGAAACCAATACTTGATATACATCCATTTGGCAGCCAAGGTCATGGGATGAAGATCAGATGGGAATAACATGCACAATGACAAAGGAGGCAGGATGCAAATAGAATTTTGAGGAACATCAACAATTACAGGGCAGTTAGAAAGAAAGGAGCGCATGCATGTTTCTGAGAAGCCACAGTCAGAGAAGCAAGAGGGTGGATTAGTCTTTTTTCAAGCTGCTGATAAAGACATATCCGAGACTGGGCAATTTACAAAAGAAAGAGGTTTAATGGACTGACAGTTCCACATGGCTGGGGAGGCCTCACAATCATGGTGGAAGGCAAGGAGGAACAAGGTACGTCTTACATGGATGGTGGGAGTTAAAGAGCGGGCTGACGCTGGAAAACTCCCCCTTATAAAATCATCAGATCTCATGAGACTTATTCACTACTACGAGAACAGAACGGGAAAGACCTGCCCCCATGATTCAATTACCTCCCACCAGGTCCCTCCCACAACGCATGGGAATTCAAGATGAGATTTGGGTAGGGACCCAGCCAGACCATATCATTCTGCCCTGGCCCCTCCCAAGTCTCAAGTCCTCACATTTCGAAACCAATCACGCCTTCCCAGCAGTCCCTCAAAGTCTTAACTCATTTCAACTTTAACTCAAAAGTCCACAGTTCAAAGTCTCATTCAAGACAAGGCAAGCCCCTTCTGCCTGTAAGCCTGTAAAACTGAAAGCAAATTAGTTACTTCTTAGATACAATGGGGGTATAGGCATTAGGCAAATACAGCCGTTACAAATGGGAGAAATGGGCCAAAACAAGGGGCTACAGGCCCCAGGCAAGTCTGAAATCCAGCAGAGCAGTCAAGTCTTAAAGCTCCAAAATGGCCTCCTTTCTTCCATGTCTCTTATCCAGGCCACACCGATGCAAAAGGGGGGTTCCTATGGTCTTGGGCAGCTCCACCCCTATGGCTTTGCAAGGTACAGCCTCCCTCCCAGCTGCTTTCACAGGCTGGTGTTGAGTGCCCTTCACTTTCAGGCAACCGTGCAAGCTGTCAGTGGATCTACCATTCTGGAATCTGGAGGATGGTGGTCCTCTTCTCATGGCTCCACTAGGCAGTGCCCCAGTAGGGACTCTGTGTAGGGGCTCTGACCCCACATTTCCTTTCCACACTACCTTAGCAGAGATTCTCCATGAGGGCCCCCCGCCCTGCAGCAAACTTATGCCTGGGCATCCAGGTGTTTCCATACATTCTCTGAAATCTAGGTGGAGGTTCCCAAACCCCAGTTCTTGACTTCTGTGCACCCGCAGGCTCAACACCGTATGGAAGTGGCCAAGGCTTAGGGCTTGCACCCTCTGAAGCCAGGGCTCAAGTTCTACGCTGGTCCCTTTCAGCCATAGTGGAGGAGTGGCTGAGACGCAGGGCAACAAGTCACTAGACTGCACACAGCACAGGGACCCTGGGCCTGGCCCACAAAACCATTTTTTTCTCCTAGGCCTCTGGGCCTGTGATGGGAGGGGCTGCCCCAAAGGTCTCTGATATGCCCTGGAGACGTTTTACCCATTGTCTTGGTGATTAACATTTGGCTCCTCATCACTTAGGCAAATTTCTGTGGCCAGCTTGAATTTTTCCCCAGAAAATGGGACTTTCTTTTCTATCACATTGTCAGGTTGCAAATTTTCCAAACTTTTATGCTCTGCTTCCCTTATAAAACTGAATGCCTGAGCCAGGCATGGTGGCTCACGCCTGTAATCCTAGCACTTTGGGAGGCCAGGCGGGTGGATGACCTGAGGTCAGGAGTTCAAAACCAGTCTACCCAATATGGTGAAACCCTGTCTCTACTAAAAATACAAAAAATTAGCCAGGTGTGGTGGTGCATGCCTGCAATCCCAGCTACTTGGGAGGCTGAGGCAGGAGAATTGCTTGAACCTGGGAGGCAGAGGTTGCGGTGAGCTGAGATTGCACCATTGCATTACAGCCTGGGCAACAAGAGTGAAACTCCGTCTCAAAAACAAAAAAACAAAAAAAACTGAATGCCTTTAACAGCACCCAAGTCACCTATTGAATGCTTTGCTGCTTAGAAATTTCTTCTGCCAGATACCCTAAATCATCTCTCTCAAGTTCAAAGCTCCACAAATCTCTAGGGCAGGGGCAAAATGCTGCCAGTCTCTTTGCCAAAACACAACAAGAGTCACCTTTGCTCCAGTTCCCAACAAGTTCCTCATCTCCATCTGAGACCACCTCAGCCTGGACTTTATTGTCCATATCATTATCAGCATTTTGGTCAAAGCCGTTCAACAAGTCTCTAGGGAGTTCCAGTCTTTCCCACATTGTCCCGTCTTCTTCTGAGCCCTCCAAACAGTCCAACCTCTGCCTGTGAGTTCCAAAGTCGCTTCCACATTTTCGGGTATCTTTTCAGCAGCACCCTACTCTACTGGTACCAATTTACTGTATTAGTCTGTTTTCACGCTGCTCATAAAGACATATCAAAGTTTATATATTTTTTCTTTCTTTTTTTTTTTTTTTTTTGTATTTACTAACCCACAACTAACATCGTAAGGTTTATATATTTTACTTTTGGTAATGGCTGTGTTTAACCACTGGCTTGCCTAATTTCTGAAAATTTAACAATCAACTCTCAGGAACCAGCACAAGCCAGCTCCAGCCTGAGCTACCGGCACACTTTGAGCTAAGGGACACATCCTTGCACAAAAGGAAGAGCAAGGACCATGGGGTCAGACAGACCTTTCTCAGACTTTCTTCTTAAGAGAACCTGGGCCAGTCACTGAATCTCAGTTTCTTTATCAATAAAATGGGTGATAATATTAACCTCTTGAGGTTGTGATAAAGATTAGAGATCGATATGCAGAGACTGATCCATAATAAGGGTTCAAAATTACCAGAATAATCTTATTTTGCTATACCTTTAAGCACAGCTTTAATTTTTCTTGATACACAGAAAGATAATTGGGAGTGACCAACGGTACAGTTGGGAATTACCACGTCTCTCATTAAGTGTGGCATTTGTGTGAGGAAACAGATGCATAGAAGTTTCACTTACTATATACTTTGCATGGACAGATCTCTGGAAACCTTGTCCCCCGAAGTTTGAGAAGAGGGCACGGAGAGAGTATCAGGCTTGTGACAACCCTAGAAATGAGTGACTCAGCCTGTGATTGTATGGCCCCTCCAAGGCCTTCCTGGTTCCCCAGATATACCCCTGACAGATGGCTCAGAAACTTGACAACTCCACCTTTTAAATCTCAAATGTGTTACCTAAATGGAGCAAGTTTCTCTTGAGCACATCACATGGATCAGCTTATCAGTCAGCCCAGAGGACAGAGAGCAGGCCCCAGAGGAAAGGCACATGGGACAGGTAGTGTTTATGGGATGGAGGGAAGGAGGACTGGGGCAGAGGTCTGGTGTGGAATAGGGCCTTGCAGGGGAGGTTGGGACATGAAGGAAGGAAAAGACAGCAAGCAGCAGGAGAGGGATGGGGCAAGAAGAGACACAAACCCAGCTCGGCCCCACCTCCCAGGGCTGCGAGGAACCTCTGATTTCACACCACCCCATGAGAAAGCTAACGTCCTCTTTGCTTTCTGTGTCCTCAGCGACAAGGGCCATGGATACCACTAATCAGGAAGTAAGTGCACAGTGGCTGGCATTTGATCCAATTTAACTCGTTTGTCAACATTTCATAGCCTTTTTGGAGAGGTCTATGGAAAGCCAAGCTGAGAGCTTAATTCTTCCGCTCTGCAGAGGCCAGGTAGTTTCTTCTCCCTGTTGTACTGGTCTCTTACGAAATGGCACTTGCAACCTGCCAATCGTGTCATATCATGTCTTAGATGTGGAAAATCCAGCATTCTGACAACCCCACCGACAAAACAGGGTCTCAATTTAGAGAGTGGTGGCCGAGAGAGTGTTGAAAACCTGGCTTTGGCTGGGCGCGGTGGCTCGCGCCTGTAATCCCAGCACTTTGGGAGACCCAGCCAGGCTGATCACCTGAGGTCAGGAGTTCGAGACCAGCCTGGCCAACATGGTGAAACCCTGTCTCTAGTAAAAATACAAATAAATAAATAAATAAATGAAAATTAGCCGGGTGTGGTGGCAGGAGCCTGCAATCCCAGCTACTTGGGAGGCTGAGGCAGGAGAATCACTTGAACCCGGGAGGTGGAGGTTGCAGTAAGCCAAGATCACACCACTGCACTCCAGCTTGGGTGTCAAGAGTAAAACTCTGTCTCAAAAACAAACAAGCAAAGAAAAGAAAAGGAAACCTGACTTTGTGTTAAGCAGGGGGACTCCCCTGGGCAAGTCACCTGCCTTCCATGGGCTTCCATTTCCTTTCTGTGAATCAGAGATTATAGTACCTATCCTGCAAGGTGGTGGTGAGGAGACATAAGACAGGTAAAAGCTTTGCCCTATAGTAGGTAACATAGTAGGAGCTTAATAAGTTGGGGCGACTGGTGTTATTCATACTGCCTGAGTGACCTTGGGCAAGTTATTTCATCTTTCTGGGTCTTAGTTTCCTCATTTGTGCACTGTGGGCCAGATGATCTCGGAGGCAACTACCTGTTCTGCATTCTATTATTCTACAACAAACAAGATTCTTTGCCTTAGCTCTGGCCCTGCCTATCTAAGTAAGAGATTAGGCCATTTGCTTTTGCTGTTGCAATGCTCAGATAGCAAAGACCTTTGACAACTGAGAAGGTTTGTTCACTCCCTCCCCTTGAATCAAGTTCTGAGGCTGTGGGACAAGGAGCAAACTGGAGTGTTTCTCTAAACACAGGATTAGAAAGGAGGTGGGTGTGCTGGGCAGCAGGACCTGGGTGTGTTGCAAACTGCCTAGAGCAGGGAATGGATACGATGTGGGCTAAGGTCACAACAGGCATGCCACCACTTGCTCAGGGTCCCCGGACCATCTCCTGGGACTCTAACCCCAAGGCAAGAGGTGGGGGAGATAAGACGGATCTCCACTTTGAGAAGAAAATTCCTCTCTGGACTCTGGTTGAATGAGGCAAAAACTTTTCCCTCCAAATGAGGCCCTGTGCATGATTATCATAAAGTAAGGGAGAGAGATGGGTGGATGAAGTCAATGCTTGTGTTTCCCGGTTGGAGGGCATGGAGGGGTACGTTGAAGGCAAGTGGAACCCTATTGATGTTCTTAGCCTTGCCTAATATTTTGGGCTGTCCTAATCCTGAACTCAGGCACATCATGGGATAAGGATTGAGTACCTTGAACATAAGCGGAGGGAAAAGTTTCCCATACCTGGGTCCCTGAGGCAGGATGCTGAGCAATCCAAGGGATAAGCAATCTGGCTCATTCCCAGAATATCTTGGGTCAACTGATTTATTATTTTAAGAAACCCTTGTTTTAAAAAATAGTAAAACTCATCAGGTGTGGTCCTCATGCCTGTAATCCCAGATCTTTGAGAGGCTGAGGTGGGCAGATCTCTTGAGGCCAGGAGTTCGAGACCAGCCTGGCCAACATGGCAAAACCCCATCTCTACTAAAAATACAAAAATTACCCAGGTGTGGTGGTGCGTGCCTGTATTCCCAGCTACTTGGAAGACTGAGGCACAAGAATCACTTGAACCCTAAGGTGAAGGCTGCAGTGAGCCAAGACTACACCACTGTACTTTAGCCTGGGTAACAGGGCGAGATGTTGTCTCAAAAAACTAAAACTAAAAAAATAAATAAATAGTAAAATCCAGGATTATATGTAATGTAATACATATACATGAAATACATATACATACACATATGAAATACATGTAATGTATTATATGTATATGTATATTATATGTATTTCTAGAATATAATGATCCTAGAAATGTGTAGGGTTTCTATAATCCCTGTTTTCCCCGAGCCTGATTTCTTTTGTGGCCTCCCCTAATTTCCATTAGTCATTTCCAGATGTCAGTTAAGCAGCTGGCTTGCAGCTGGTAGAAAGCACCGCTCATTAGGAACATTCCCAAGACCCCAGGACTTTGGCTGACAAGTCACAGAGTTTCTGTCACTCTCCCAGCTGGAAGGACTCTGCTAAATGACAAACGTCCTGTAGTTTTCTCTTCTCATCTTGTACTGTGATAAACTTTCAGGGATCACGTTTCAGTTTTTATTCCGTCTTTCATTTTGTGCTGCTAATTTCATGCCTACTCCTCAAAAAAAAAAAAAAAATACATAAAAAGGCTGGGCACAGTGGCTCACGCCTGTAATCCCAGCACTTTGGGAGCCCGAGGCGGGCAGTTCACGAGATCAGATTGAGACCATCCTGGCTAACACGGTGAAACCCCATCTCTACTAAAAATACAAAAAAATTAGCTGGGTGTGGTGGCGGGCACCTGTAGTCCCAGCTACTCAGGAGGCTGAGGCAGGAGAATGGCGTGAACCCGGGAGGCGGGGCTTGCAGTGAGCCAAGATGGCGTCCCTGCACTCCAGCCTGGGTGACAGTGTGGGACTCCTTCTCACAAAAAAAAGAAAGAAAGCTTAATTGTGCCAAAGGTAAAGCGATGAAGTCAGAGACTTACAAATCTCTTCTAGGTCACCCTCCTGATCTCCTAACTGCAAGAAGGCCCAGAGATGCTATTAGAGCCATCTTTGTGGAGTCCAGTGTATGCATATGGTCAAAGGGGCTCATGAACCTGTGTTCCTTCAGGGCCATTCCCAGCATTGTGGCTTCTGTGAGAACCAGAACATTATGGGGGCAAGAATCTTTGGCTCTACGGGATGTCTGTGCAATCCTTTTCAGCAAGGCTACTGAAGCTTGGTTAACTTTGGGAAACGTGGAGCTTTCTAGGAAGAAGGAAATTCGGAAGGCAGCAGAGATTTCTCTATCCCTGGAGACGAGGAAGCTGCAGAAACTGAGGGGCCTTTAGGAAGAGTGAACCAAGCCCATCAGAGGAGATGACAGACAGGGTTCCTGAGGAAAAGATCACTTGGTTTCTACAGGCCTCAGCTTTTTTTTTTACCTACCTCTTACGTTTATTGTGAGGGTTACATGAAATAACATAGATCCAGCACCTAACATATGGCCCGATGTATAGCAAGTTGTGAGTAAATGGTAGCTGTTTTTACGACTGCCATCATTTTTAAGGAAAACCCAAAAAAGGCCTGGCACCATGGCTCACACCTGTAATCCCAGCACTTTAGAAGGCAGAGGATCGCTTGAGCCCAGGAGTTCGAGACCAGCCTGAACAACATGGCGAGACGCCCTCTCTACCAAAAATACAAAAATTAGCCAGATGTGGATGTGTGTGCCTGTAGTCCCAGGCACTCGGGAGGCTGAGGTGGGAGGATCGCTTGAGCCCAGGAAGTCAAGGCTGCAGGGAGCCATGATTGTGCCACTGTACTCCAACCTGGGCAACAAAGTGGGACCCTGTCTCTAAAAAAAAAAAAAAAAATCGGATAGCTCTAAATTCATACTTAAAAAATAAAACCCAAAAGAAATAGTACAGGGTTGCCAGGCAGTGGCTCACACCCATAATCCCAGCATTTTGGGAGGCCGAGGAAGGTGAATCACCTGAGCTTAGGAGTTCGAGATCAGCCTGGGCAACACAGTGAAACCTCATCTCTACCAAAAATACAAAAAAAAAAAAAAAAAAAAACCCAAAAACCCAGGCCTAGTGGCCTGCGCCTGTAGTCCCAACTACTCAGGAGACCGAGGCAGGAGATAACTTGAGCCTGGGGGCCAGAGGTTGCAGTAAGCCAAGATGGTGCCACTGCACTCCAATCTGGGTGGCAGAGTAAGACCCGTCTCAAAAAAAAAGAAGAAGAGAAAAGAAAGTACAGGGAAGGCAGAGTGGGAAAACCTGCAAGAAGATCCTCTGGTATATAAAATAAACAAAAGATCAGGCCGGGCGTGGTGTCTCATGCCTATAATCCCAGCACTTTGGGAGGCCGAGAAGGGTGGATCACTTGAGGTCAGGAGTTCGAGACCAGCCTTGCCAACATGGTAAAACCCTGTCTCTATTAAAAACACAAAAAATAGCTAGGCACTTTGGGAGCCTGAGGCAGGCGGATCACGGGGTCAGGAGATCGAGACCCTCCTGGCTAACACGGTGAAACCCTGTCTCTACTAGAAATACAAAAAATTAGCTGGGCGTGGTGGTGGGCGCCTGTAGTCCCAGCTACTCAGGAAACTGAGGTAGGAGAATCGCTTGAACCCGGGAGGCAGAGGTTGCAGTGAGCCGAGATCATGCCACTGCACTCCAGCCTTGGCAATGGAACAAGACTCCATCTCAAAAAATAAATAAATAAATAAAATAAAATAAAGATTGCTTTGTATGGCTTTTTTTCTCCTTCAAGGTAAAACCAAGGAGCAAAGATATGATTCTAAAGTTGCAGTCCATATTGTTGAAAAGGAACATAATGTAACCAGGATCATCTGAGTTTTACTGAGCAAATGACAAGGACATTTGACTTCCATACAGTATGGTAAGGGTCAAATGCTGAAAGCCCGGCCCCTCTACTGTGCTCCTGTGACCCCAGAAAAGTCAGACTCCTGATGCTGAGTGATTTAAGGCAATGCATGCGTGATAACGAGTGGGAGGACTCCGGGTAGAGCAAAAAATAGAAAATTTCCATTTTTATTGTGGCTTTCTAACAAACATGTCAAAATGGACAAACGGGATAGAAATACTGCAGACCAGAATCAGGAGCAGGAGAGCCAGGGAAGTCCAGAACCTGAGAAGTAGAGTTTTAGAAAAAAGACACTCTGGTTAGAATCATGATCACTGTGCTTCAGCAGCTCAAGAGATCTTTGTAGTCAAAAGATTTCCTTTCTCTTCCCAGGTGAGGAATCTGAGGCTCCTAAGGTCAGATTACTTGCGCACATCCACAGTTAACAAATCTGGGCCTGTTAGCTTCAATGTATCACTCTTTTCATATCTAGGGATTTGAGAGAAGACCCTTAGAGGGAAGAGTCAAGAAAATGGGGGTGGGGAGAAGGTCATTTCTATCCAAGTCCCAAGATCTGTGATTGGCTTAGCTGGCAAACTGCAGCTTCATGAAAGGAAACTTGACTCCAAGAACTGCAGCCAGGAGAAGCCCTGGGAATGAAGGCCAAATGTTAAAACAACAAGAGATTCGAGTTGAGCAATGGATGGCAGGACTCCAGGCACAGGAAGGGAGCGAATGCACCTGCTTAGGTACTGAAGCATGACGGGACTTGGCCAGGCCCTACCCCCACAGGAGAGACACTGGAGAGGGCAAAGCAAGAGGGCTTGACTGGAAAAACTCACTGGGATTGTAAGCACAGTCCGTTTCTGGCATGTCAAGGGATTTTTTTTTTTCCTTGCTACCTAGGATCTAAATCCCCCTTCTTAATTTTGAGGAATCTCCCACTGTGAGTGAGAGCATTCTTCTGGCACCAAGATCTCAAGAGGTAACCAGAAGTTCGGGAACCCAGTGTAATGATGCCTCATCTTCTGCTTGTTAGCGAACACATGAACAGCACAGAAGCTAAAAAGGCAGAAATTCTTTCCCTTCTTGTCCATGACTGCCAAAGAGATCACATAGGTCCCAGGAGACCACCACCCAGGACTTCGCACCTTGCAAAGTCATAGACATAGTGATATTGAATCCATGGTGGCAGCTGAAGTGGTCAAGCATTAAGATCGGTGTCCAAGGATGGTGGCCACAGTTGGTCATGGTGGCAGCATCCTGGCTGCATTGTGTCCACTAGCTTCTGAGCCTGTCTCTCATGCCTTCTTACTTACTCTGTGATCAAACTTTCAGTAAATTCCCCCTGTACCATTGCTGGCTAGCATCCAACAGATTTCTGGCTGATACCGGCACCATTCCTCACCTGTAACAGGAAAAGCTGAGGAGTTTTAGAGGCCAGCACTCAGCTTGATTGTGAATCTTACTAAGGTAGAAGATGTAAGAACCCATACCATGGAAGATTTTTCTTTAAAGTTCACAACAGAGCATATGCTGGGAAACACATTTGAAAAACCACCTGTCGACTGGGCGCAGTGGCTCATGCCTGTAATCCCAGCACCTTGGGAGGCCGAGGTGGGTGGATCACCTGAGGTCAGAGTTTCAAGACCAGCCTGGCCAACATGGTGAAACCCCGTCTCTACTAAAAATACAAAAATTAGCCGGACGTGGTGGCACATGCCTGTAATCCCAGCTACTCGGGAGGCTAAGGCAGGAGAATCACTTGAACCTGAGAGGCAGAGGTTGCAGTGAGCCGGGATCATGCCATTGTGCTCCAGCCTGGGCAATATGAGTGAAACTCAGATTAAAAAAAAAAAAGAAGAGAAAAACCACTTGTCTTACTTGCCTCCTACGATACTGGGAGAGAGATTTGGCATGACAGGCCATAGTCTTGCTGCTGCTGCTCTCCATTAGGGACAGACCCATGTTTCAGGTCAGGGGTTTAGGAACTTGCCCAGGGTCACACAGGTAGCCAAGTGGCAGAATGCTTGGAAGCAGCTGGATTCACTTGGGCTTTGAAATATCAAGGAGAAATGGGGCTTTGGTTCCCTTTAAAAAGAGACAGAGGCTAAAAGTCTGGCGTGGATTATAAAATTGGCCCTGAGGGTGTCCACAGCTCCAAAAACAATGAAGCACTGACTGAAAGAGAGAAGGAGTTTGAGAGCTGCTTCCTGATTGGAAAAAGGAAGGCAACCCTGGAATTTGTGAGCCACACTGAGAAAGTTTGACAGCCCTTCTCTCTCCCTGCTTTCCTCTGCTGATGTACACAGAGGACGAAGGGAAGTACACATGGTGAATGCGGGGAAATACCCTTTGATCTTCTTCTAGGTTCCTATTTTCTCACTCTTTAGTTATCCAGACTGGACTGCAATGGCGTGATCTCGGGTCACTGAAACCTCTGCCTCCTGGTTCGAGCAATTTTTCTGCCTCAGCCTCCCCAGTAGCTAGGATGACAGACACCCACCACCACGTCCGCCTAATTGTGGTATTTTTAGTAGACACGGGGTTTCACCATGTTGGCCAGGCTGGCCTCAAACTCCTGACCCCAGGTGATCCACCCTCCTCAGCCTCCCAAAGTGCTAGTATTACAGGCATGAGCCACTGTGCCCGGCCCTAGGTTCCCATTTTCTATGGCTAGGCCCTGGGCTCCCCTTTCCTTCTTTGCAATAAGCCCTAGGGACTCATCCTATTTCTATGTCCTCTCTAAAGCTGCTCCCACTCACTCAGTTCCCTGGAGTTCTTTTCTGTTTGTTTGTTTGTTTGTTTGTTTTTATTTGTTTTTTGAGACAGAGTCTTGCCCTGTTGCCCAAGCTGGAGTGCAGCAGCGTGATCTCGACTCATTGCACACTTCACCTCCCAGGTTCAAATGGTTCTCCTGTCTCAGCCTCCCAAGTAGCTGGGTCTACAGGCACCCGCCACCATGCCCAGCTAATTTTTGTATTTCTAGTAGAGATGGGGTTTCACCATGTTGGCCAGGCTGGTGTCAAACTCCTGACCTCGAGTGATCCACCCGCCTTGGCCTCCCAAAGTGCTGGGATTACAGGTATGAGCCACCGCACCCAGCCCCCTTGAGTTCTTATTCCTACTCCAAAATGGCGACAGAGTAAGATCTCATTCTAGCTACTCTCAAAGACAAATATACATCTTTAATATTTAAGGATTCTCTTATTTAAAACTCCAGAAAAACAAACAGGGACAAAAAGTACATAAAGGATGTAGTTGCAACGTGCTTAAGAATCTTTTTTTTTGAAATAGGGTCTCACTTTGTAACCCAGGCTGTAGTGCAGTGGCCCAATCTTGGCTCACTGCACCCTCGACCTCCTGGGCTCAAGCAATCCTCCCACCTCAGCCCCCCAAGTAGCTAGGATTACAGTTACGTACCACCACACCCGGCTACTTTTTTGTGTTTTTGTTAGAGACAGGGTCTCACCATGTTGCCCAGGTTGGTCTCAAACTCCTGAGCTCAAGTGATCCGCCCGCCTCGGCCTGCAAAGTGCTGAGGTTACAGGAATAAGCCACCATGCCTGGCCAAGGCTTAAGAATCTTACACGGTTCTTGCATGCTGAGCCAAGACAATACTAAGTATAGCTATCATTTACCAGGCACTTACTCTTTACCAGGCACTGGACTAAGTGTTTCGGGAGGTGTCATCTCATTTTATATTCCCAACAACCCTGTGCAGTTTATTAATGGAACTGAGGCCAAAAGAGTAATTTTCCAAGGTCAGATGGTGGTTAGCTGCAGAACTGAAATTCGAACCCATGTCTATCTGACTCAATATCTGCTGCTCTTTTTCATTTAATTTAAATTTGTATAATGCTCACTTCCATCCTTGTTCTCTCTTCTCATCCCTTCTACCCCTATAGGTAATAATTTCTATTAATTTCTGGTTTATCTGTCTTGTGTCTCTTTTTGCGAACACACATACACACACACACAATGATTAAAGCTGGTGCTCTATACTGTGCCATGTCCAGTTCAACACCTACTCTGTCTTTTTATTTTTTGAAATCAATTTAGTCGAAGGGTTTTCCAGAGCCAAATGAGAAAGTACTTGTAGGACCTGAGTGCCTCTTTAGATAGTTGGAAACAGACACATGAGGACTTTTTTTTTTTTTTTGAGACGGAGTCTCGCTCTGTCGCCCAGGCTGGAGTGCAGTGGCCGGATCTCAGCTCACTGCAAGCTCCGCCCCCCGGGTTTTACGCCATTCTCCGGCCTCAGCCTCCGAAGTAGCTGGGACTACAGGCGCCCGCCACCTCGCCCGGCTCGTTTTTTTTTTTTTTTTTTTTTTTTGTATTTTTTAGTAGAGACGGGGTTTCACCATGTTAGCCAGGATGGCCTCGATCTCCTGACCTCGTGATCCGCCCGTCTCGGCCTCCCAAAGTGCTGGG
Source organism: Trachypithecus francoisi (assembly GCF_009764315.1). Lineage (NCBI taxonomy): Eukaryota > Metazoa > Chordata > Mammalia > Primates > Cercopithecidae > Trachypithecus > Trachypithecus francoisi. The sequence continues at coordinate 40,268,672 of NW_022681454.1, read as the reverse complement.
ATTACAGGCTTGAGCCACCGCGCCCGGCATGAGGACTTTTTTGTTGTTGTTGCTTGTTTGAGACGGAATTTGGCTCTTTCGCCTAGGCTGGAGTGAAGTGGCATGATCTTAGCTCACTACAAACTCTGCTTCTCGGGTTCAAGTCATTGTCCTGCCTTAGCCTCCTGAGTGGCTGGGACTATAGGCACGCGCCACCATGCCTGGCTAATTTTTCTGTATTGTTAGTAGAGACGGGGTTTCACCATATTGGCCAGGCTGGTCTCGAACTCCTGACCTCAGGTGATCCACCCACCTCGGCCTCCCAAAGTGCAAGGATTACAGGTGTAAGCCACTGCGCCCGGCCCACATGAGGACTTTTTAACATTGCTTAGAACCTGCTAGATATCTTTTCAGGTGACTGCAGTCATAGTATTAGAGCTTGGAAATCAGCAAACAAAAGCATGGACAAATTAGGCGTTTCCCTAACATGAAAGAGAAACCAGTCAAAATCTAGTAAGAGCCAAGTGCTTATGTGGCCAAGCCTTTGCACTGAGGCACAGATAAGGAGGCATATTCCTGCAACCAAAAGTAATGAGACCCAAATTTCAATCTTTACTCATATCTTGTTAAGAACATAAATAGAAATATAAATGCAACTCATAAGCCCCACCGAATTTCTAAAATTTAAATTTCCTCCCACACTCTGCTATGACGCTTTTCTTCATCCTTCCATCTTTCTCCCTCTCCCCTAGCTCTTTATCATATGGATCAACTTAGCTTCTTTTGCTAAGTCTCCTTCCCTTTCTTCTCACTTCTCAGATCTTGTCTATTTCTACCTATTCTCCTTATTCTCTCTGGTCACAAAAGATCTACCAAACTGAGCTGTCAATGGTTCTTCTTCAGTGGGAAAGGGAGGTAGTTACGTTAAGGAATGTTAATCAATACAGTAACTTATTGATAACAGTTGCAGTTTAGTGGAGAAATGTATCAGATCCATCTCCAGCAAGGAGAAGGAAGCCACACCAGTTATTTGAATAGAGAAACTTTAATATAAAAAATTGTTCACTAGTAGAAGGTGATTAACTACCAAAAGGAGTAAGAGAGGCCTCTAAGGGGTTCAAAAGTAGCCAGTGCAATAAAAAGAAGCTTCTACCCGTAGGCTGACAAGAGGAGACAGAGAAGGAATTCAGGACTTAGGAGATCTCTTTAAGAGGGTTTGACTACTATAAGAACACACACACCTGTCACTGGTAGAAACTGACAAGACAGCATAGACTAGAGCTGGTCTCTAGAAGCAGCCCTCTATTGTCAGAGGGGGTGAGCAGACCAGAGCTGCTTCAAAGTCACAGTAGTGGCCAAGTACAGTGGCTCACACCTGTAATCCCAGCACTTTGGGAGGCTGAGGCAGGTGGATCACTTGAGATCAGGAGTTCAAGACCAGCCTGGATAACATGGTGAAACCCTGTCTCTACTAAAAATACAAAAACTAGCCGGGCGTGATGGCACAAACCTGTAATCTCAGCTACTCGGGAGGCTGAGGTTGGAGAAGCACTTGGACTCAGGAAGTGGAGGTTGCAGTGAGTCAAGATCGCACCACTGCACTCCAGCCTGGGTGACAGAGTGAGATTTCATCTAAAAAAAAAAGTCACAGTAGGAAGAGCAAGGTGTGAGAGTGCAGCAGAAACTTTGTCCACTTTGGTTGTTGGGCTCTCAGGCTAAATAGTAATAATAAAGGGCCAGAACCTAGAAGGCAATGATCTTTCTGCAGCTATGTCCTCTCAGTGTCACTCCAGTGCCTCGTTGATGAAACCTAACATTCTGCCTCCTGAGTAGCTGGATGACAGCTGATGAGAAATGTTTACAGGCTCTGGCTCTGCTAACACAAGGCCATGTAAATTGGAACTGAGAGGCAACATAGTGACAAGTGGCACAGGCGCTGATCGGTCAGGTCAGTACGGACGTAGGTAGAAACAACCGGGACACCCACCCTTACTGGGTGCGTTTTAGTTGAGTATCACTCCTGAGTTGTACAAAGATGTTGTGTTTCTCCAGACTCTGTCTCAGCTTTCTGCTGTATCCCTAGAATTTGGATGGTGGAAAAGCCAGGGATACAGGATATAGCCTATATTCAAAATCAAAGAGGCCTAATAGGGACATAGCTGGTGATTGAGTGGGGTTGGGTGAGGGATTTGAAGGATAATTTTTACTGAAGTCATTTATGAAATATCAACTATTGTCCAGAAATTGTACTAGATAACGTATATATATTATCTCACTTAAAGCAGTCATGGGAGGCTGATGTTATCATTCCTGTTATTCACATGAAAATATTGAGCTTTGCAGAACCTAAATAACATAATAAAGTCACATAGCCAGTAAGTGCTGGAAAAGGGATATGAGCTCAGGTCAGCTTGATCATCACCAAAGCCTGCTTGATTTATCTGTCTCTTTGGGAGACGTTTAAATGCCTACCATTCTGTGAATTATTGCTTTATGTGTTCCAAGGCTATCTTAGGTGCATATTTGTTCATGATTCTTGATCTACAGTTCTTTTAACCAACATTTAAAGTGCCCTGTGTCCCTTACGATCATTTTTCATCTTAAATTCTATTTTATCTGTTATTGAAATTGCTACCCTAGCTTTCTTCTGGTTTACCTTACTTGTGATATTTCATTCCTTATTTTCAAATTTTCCATACCCTTTTGTTTTAAATACATCTCTTGTAGATTACACATTACTGGATGGAATTGGGAAAGATGGTTTTATTGCTATCGTTGTCATTTTTGTTGTTTTGTAAATCTGAGAAGTTCTGTCTTTTGCTCTTTAATTCTAAAGTCTGCACACTTTTTAATTTAATTTTATTTTTTGAGACAGTCTCGCCCTGTCGCCCAGGCTGGAGTGCAGTGGTGTGATCTTGGCTCACCGCAACCTCCGCCTCCTGAGTTCAAGCGATTCTCCAGTCTCAGCCTCCTGAGTAGCTGTGATTACAGGCGTGTGCCACCAAGCCCAGCTAATTTTTGTACTTTTGGCAGAGGCGGGGTTTCTCCATGTTGGTCAAGCTGGTCTGGAACTCCTGACCTCATGATCCACCCACCTTGGCCTCCCAAAGTGCTGGGATTACAGGCGTGAGCCACCGTGCCCGGCCTAAGTCTGTGCACCGGCCTAGCACTTTAGAATTACAGTACAGGCCGGGCGCGGTGGCTCAAGCCTGTAATCCCAGCACTTTGGGAGGCCGAGACGGGCGGATCACGAGGTCAGGAGATCAAGACCATCCTGGCTAATACGGTGAAACCCTGTCTCTACTTAAAAATACAAAAAAAAACTAGCCGGGCGACGAGGCGGGCGCCTGTAGTCCCAGCTACTCGGGAGGCTGAGGCAGGAGAATGGCATAAACCCGGGAGGCGGAGCTTGCAGTGAGCTGAGATCCGGCCACTGCACTCCAGCCTGGGTGGCAGAGCAAGACTCCGTCTCAAAAAAAAAAAAAAAAGAATTACAGTACACAATATCTTTCCACTCAGGCAAGCAGCTGAGGAGAGCCAGACAGGAAGGGGGCACTCAGATGTGAGATCAGCAGTCAGCGTCTGGTGCCACACCCTGCAAACCTGTAAGGAGAGGACTATGGTAGGACCTCAATGCTCAGAAAAACGAGACATGCTAGACAGGAAAACAAGACAGAGCCTGAATAGAGCCTGAGACCTTGAGACTTTTTTTTTTTGAAACGGAGTCTTACTCTTTTGCCTGGGCTGGAGAGCAGTGGCACAATCTCTGCTCACTGCAACCACCATCTCCCAGGTCCAAGCGATTCTGCTGCCTCAGCCTCCCGAGTAGCTGAGATTACATGCGCCTGCCACCACGTCCAGCTAATTTTTGTATTTTTAGTAGAGATGGGGTTTCACCATGTTGGCCAGGCTGACTGAGACCTCTTCTTTGAAGAGTGAAATTTTGGCTCAAGCCTGTAATCCCAGCACTTTTGGGAGGCCGAGATGGGCAGATCACGAGGTCAGGAGATCGAGACCATCCTGGCTAACACGGTGAAACCCCGTCTCCACTAAAAAATACAAAAAACTAGCCGGGCGACATGGCGGGCGCCTGTAGTCCCAGCTACTTGGGAGGCTGAGGCAGGAGAATGGCATAAACCCGGGAGGCGGGGCTTGCAGTGAGCTGAGATCCGGCCACTGCACTCCAGCCTGGGCGACAGAGCGAGACTCCGTCTCAAAAAAAAAAAAAAAAAAAAAAAGAAGAAGAAGAATGAAATGCAAGATGGGGAGTCAGATTGTGAGGACACTGGCAAAGTTACAGTTATCAGAAACAAAGTCAAATGAAGTAAATATGGAAAAACATGGTGTTCACAAAATTAAAATATTTATGATTCTGTATCCCAATATCACATGGGCTTCTTTAGCAGGTATGCTAAGTGTTTTTTTCCAGTGTTTGTGTTTTTTTCCACCCTGTTTTCCGAATGGTCGTATTTGAGGGTAATCAAATTCTTTTGAAACAATTGAACAAAACAGGTTCCAACACAATTTAAATCTAGTAATCACTCTTACTGTATGATTGAATGCACTTAACCGTCTTTCTCCTCCCAGTTCTTGTGCCTGCTCTTTGATACCAAAGCTGCTCCTCTGATCTGCAAAAGGGAACAACGCCACTGAACACTACTTTCAGAACAGTTCATCACAGAAAAGGAACCGGAGAGACTGGCAACCGGGCAGCCTCGAAGAGTCATCATGCATTTGGCTGCTTTATTGTTTTCCTTTGGTAGTCTCTCCGTTGATGAAAGGTCCTAGAGATTGAAGTTTGGAGTTCTACTGACTCGCGCTTTGGTTCACTGACTACGAAAGGTTATTTTGCATCCTTTCACAGTGGTTGCAGTCCATTACAGAAAGAGAGCGTTTTCCAGCTGTGAAAACTGTCACAGCTATTACAGCATTAACAGTCTTCCCTTGCCCACTGGCATTTTGCAGTTGGGAAAATGGAGGCTCAGAATAGCAGAATGCCTTTTTTGAGATTATTACACAGCTAGTCAGTGATGGAACAGGGACTCAAAGCTAGGATTTCTGACTCCAAGTTCAATACTCTTTTCACTTTTGCTGTTGTTTTGTTTTTCAGTTAAAAGAAAAGAAAAGAAAAAAAAAGACCTGTAGAACTGCACATGGTCCAGCCCTCCCCTAGCTCTCCAACCTCATCTTCAGTCACACTGGCCTCCTCTCTATGCCTCAATCACATGCAGCAAGCTTGTCATTGGGGTCTTCACGTCTGCTGTTTCCTCTGCTTAGAAAGCCTTTCCTCAAGACAGCCACATGGCTCACTCCCCCGCCCCCTTCGGGTCTCTGTTCACATAGCTCTTCATTAAGAGTCCTTTCCCAAGCACTCTGTCTAAAGAAGCACACACACCCCTCCCCATCACTCTCCTTCTCCACGGCCCTGCTTCATTGTTCTTCATTGCTCTATTGACTATTGAGTCTCATCCCCCGCAGAACATAAGCTCCATCCTGGCAGAGAGGTTTCCTGATTTGTTCATAGGTGCATCCCCAGTGCCTAAAACAGTGCTTCACACAGAGGAGGAGCTGGCAATGAATGAAACCTTCCTGAGAAAATGTTGGTTCAAACACCTTCTCTTCTGGGTCTGGAAGACTAAACAGGTTTTCATCAATCAAAATAAATGCAACTGAGGGCACTAGGACACTTTTTCTTTTCTGTTTTTCTTTTCTTTCTTTTTTTTTTTTTTTTTTTTTTGGAGACAGAGTCTCACTTTGTCACCCAGGCTGGAGTGCAGTGGTGTGATCTTGGCTCACTGCAACCTCCGCCTCCCAGGTTCAAGGGATCCTCCTGCCTCAGCCTCCCAAGAAGCTGGGACTACAGGTGCCACCACCACACCTGGCTATTTTTTGTATTTTTAGTAGAGATGGGGTTTTGCCATTTTGGCCAGGCTGTTCTGAAACCCCTGACCTCAGGTGATCTGCCTACCTCAGCTCCCAAAGTGCTGGCATTACGGGCATGAGTCACCACACCTGGCCTATTTAATGCATTTTTAATAAAATTTATTTTATTTTATTTTGTTTTTTTGAGACAGAGCTTGCTCTGTCACCCAGGTTGGAGTGCAGTGATGCAATGCCAACCTCCATGTCCCGGGTTCAAGCGATTCTTCTTCCTCAGCTTCTTGAGATAGCTGGGACTACAGTTGTGCGCCACCATGCCCAGCTACTTTTTGTAATTTTAGTAGAGACAGAGTTTCGCCATATTGGCCAGGCTGATCTCAAACTCCTGGCCTCAAACAATGTGCCTGCCTCAGCCTCTCAAAATGCTGGGATTACAGGCATGAGCCACCGCTCCCAGCGAGATCTGATTTTTTAAGAGCAGTTTTACACTCACAGCAAAATTGAAAGGAAGCTACAGAGAGTTCCCACATAGCCCCTCCCCACACACATGCACAGTCCCCACTATATCAACATCTCCTTCCAGAGGGGTCCGTCTGTTACAATGCATAAACCTACATTGATAGATCGTCGTCAACCAAAGCCTGCAGTTTACATCAGAGTTCACTCTTGGTGGTGTACATTCTGTGGGTTTGGGCAAATGTATAATAGCATGTATCCACCATTACAGTATCATAGAGAATATTTCACTGCCCTAAAAATCCATTTATTTTTAAATTTATTTTTCTCGGTCAGGCAGTTGCTAATGCCTATAATCCCAGCACTTTGGGAGGCCGAGACAGGGGGATCGCTCAAGCCCAGGAGTTCGAGATTAGCCTGTGGCAACATAGGGAGACCCTATTTCTACCAAAAAAAAAAAAAAATTAATTAGCCAGAGGTAGTGGCACACACCTGTGGTCCCATCTACTTGAGAGGCTGAGGCAGGAGGATCTCTTAAGCCTTGGAGGCTGAGGCTGCAGTGAGCCATGATTGTGCCACTGCATTCTAGCTGGGGACAGAGCAAGACCCTGTCTCTAAACAAACAAACAAATAAATAAATAAATACACTTTTCTTATAAGTAACATATTGGAGAAATTTAGAAAAACATTTTTAAAATTTTTATTACTTCTGATAACTCACAGAACAGGAACATCTTAAAAGTAAAATGAAGGCTGGGCATGGTGGCTCACACCTGTAATCCCAGCACTTTGGGAGGCCAAGGTGGGCGGATCACTTGAGGTCAGGAGTTCAACACCAGCCTGGCCAGCATGATGAAACCGTGTCTCTACTAAAAATACCAAAAATTAGCTGGGCATGGTGGTGCATGCCTGTAGTCCCAGCTAGTTGGGAGGCTGAGGCAGGAGAATGGCTTGAACCTGGGAGACGGAGGTTGCAGTGAGCCAAGATCACGCCATTGCACTCCAGCCTGGGCGACAGAGCAAGACTTCATCTCAAAAAATAATAATAATAATAAAATGAAGTCAATAATTTCTTAGGCCGGGCACAGTGGCTCACGCCTATAATCCTAGCACTTTGGGAGGCCTAGGCAGGTGGATTACCTGAGGTCGGGAGTTCAAGATCAGCCTGACCAACATGGAGAAACCCTATATGTACTAAAAATACAAAATTAGCCAGGCATGGTGGCACATGCCTGTAATCCCAGCTACTCACAAGGCTGAGGCAGGAGAATCACTTGAACCTGGGAGTGGAGGTTGCAGTGAGCCGAGATCGCACCACTGCACTCCAGCCTGGACAACAAGAGTGAAACTCCGCCTCAATAATAATAATAATAATAATAATAATTTCTCATAATCCCCCTCCTTAGATATAACAACTGCTCAAAATTTTATGAGTTTCTTTACAGGCTTCTTTTTAATATGTTATGCTTTTTGTTACTCATATATACAAAACTGATGGCCTCTCTTTCACTAGTCACATTTCTGATCATTTATTTCTATAAGATACTGCTTCAAAGTTTGCACCCAACTGGATGGCCATTTTTAAGCTGTTTTGAGACATATTGCCAAGTTGCTTGCCAAAGAGGTTGTACTAATTTACATTTCCTGCAACAAGGCATTAGAATATGTACCTTACTGAGCCCCACTGAGCCTCCCTCCCCTTCTCTCCCCCAACTCCCCTGCCCTCCCCTCCCCTCACCAATGCTGACAAAAATTACACAGAAACATGTTAATCAAGTTACTATGTAAAAGGATGAAATCAACTGGTCCTATTCAATGACCACCTTACACTTCCCAGAGAGGCAATGAAAAAGCAAAGGATAAAATCTGACCGATGGAGGTGCCTTCTTAGTCTATACAGTGCATTTCTCATCACCTGCCTTGTTTTATGACCACACTCACCTGCTCCCCAATTCTCTTATCAGATCTGTGGACAATCAAACCCCTGCCCCAAAGGCTTCTCTTCTCTTCTTCCCTCAAACCACATTAACAATCTCCCCCTTTTTTGGAATCTCCCTAGTTAGCTACTTGGGAATCTCCTGAGCTCACAGCCCATTTCCCTGCCCACAGCAACTCTCTCATCACTCACTGATTTGGCCTCTCCCACTCCTGATTGGCAGCATTTCTTTCTTCCCTCCCTCCCTCCCTCCCTCCCTTCCTTCCTCCCTTTTTTCCTTCCTTCCTTTCTTTTTCTTTCCTTCTTTATTTCAGACAGAGCCTCACTCTGTTGCCCCGGCTGGTGTGCGGTGGCATGATCTCGGCTCATGCAACCTCCTCCTCCCGGGCTCAAGTGATCCTCCTGCCTCATCCTCCTGAGTAGCTAGAACCACAGGCACACACCACCATGCCTGGCTACTTTAGCATTGCTTTCTATTCCTCTGTCATTTGGAAGTTAAGAGGAAATATGCAAGCATCCCTACTTGTGTGTTTTGTTTTGTTTTGTTTGAGAGAGGGTCTTGCTCTGTTGCCCAGGCTGGAGTGCAGTGGTGTAATCATAGCTCACTGCAGCCTCAACCTCTTGGGCTCAAGTGATCTTACTCCCTCAGCGTTCTGAGTAGCTGGGATTAGAGTCTCATGCCACTACTCCTGGCTAATTTTCTTTTAAATTTTTTTAGAGATGGGGATTTTGTTATGTTCCTCAGGTTGCTTTTGAACTCGTGGCCTCAAGTGATTCTCCCACCTTGGCCTCCCAAAATACTGGAATTACGGGTCTGAGCCACTGCACCCTGTCTTACTTAGGTTTTTATTCTGTATATGTGAATATTTTAAAATTATTTTTAATTTTAATTTTTTTATTTTTGTGGGTACATAGTAGGCATATATATTTATGAGGGTACCTGAAATATTTTGATACAGACATACAATTTATAACAATCACATCAGGGTAAATAGAATATCCATCACCTCAAGCATTTATCCTTTCTTTGTGTTACAAGCAATCCAATTATACTCTTTTGGCTGTTTTTGAATGTACAATAACTTGATGTATTATCAAACATTAGATCTTATTCATTCTATGTAACTATATTTGTATACCCATTAACCACCCCATTCCCTCTCCCCTCTATCCTCACTACCCTTCCTAGCCTCTGGAAGTCATCACTCTATTCTTTATCTCCCTGAGTTCAATTGTTTTAGTTTAGTTTAGTTTTTTTTTTTTTGAGGCAGAGTCTTGTTCTGTTACCCAGGCTAGAGTGCAGTGGCGTGATCTTGGCTCACTGCAACTCTGCCTCCCATGTTCAAACTATTCTCCTGCCTCAGCCTCCTGAGTAGCTGGGATTATAGGTGCCCACCACCATGCCCAACTAAATTTTTGTATTTTTAATAGAGACGGGGTTTCACTGTGTTAGCCAGGATGGTCTCGATCTCCTGACCTTGTGATCTGCCCACCTTGGCCTCCCAAAGTGCTGGGATTACAGGTGTGAGCCACCATGCCCAGCCCTGATTTTTTTTTGTGGATTTTTCTGTCTGGATGATCTGTCCAATGCTTTAACTAGAGTGCTGAAGTCTCCAGCTATTATCGTATTGGGACCTATTTCTCTCTTTAGGTCTGATAATAATTTGCTTTATATCTGAGTGCTCCAGTTTTGAGTGCATATATATTTATAATTATTATATCCTCTTGCTGAATTGACCCTTTTATCATTATATAACAAACTTGTCTCTTTGAATAGTTTTGTTTTGAAATCTATTTTGTCTGATGTAAGCGTAGCTACTCCTGCTCTTTTTGATTTTCATTTGCATAGACTATCTTTTTACATTCCTTTATTTTCAGTCTACATGTGTCATTATAGGTGAAGTGTGTTTCTTGTAGGCAACATATCTTTGGGTCTTGTTTTTGTTTTAATCTCTGCAGCCATTCTTTGTCTTTTGATTAAAGAGTTTAGTCCGTTTACTGTCGATGTTATTATTAATAAGTAAGGACTTACTCTTGTCATTTTGTTACTTGTTTTCTGGTTGTTGTGTGTTTTTTTTTTTTTTCTTCCTTATTTCCATTCTTCCTATCTACTTTTTAGTGAAGGTGATTTTCTCAAGTGGTATGTTTTAATTTATTGGGTTTTTGTTTTTTTGTTTTGTTTTGTTTTTGTTTTTGAGACTGAGTCTCACTCTGTTGCTCGGGCTGGAGTGCAGTGGCACAATCTCAGCTCACTGCAACCTCCACCTCCCAGGTTCAAGCAATTCTTGTGCCTCAGCCTCCCAAGTAGCTGGGATTACAGGCACCTACCACCATGCCTGGCTAATTTTTGTATTTTCAGTAGAGATGGGATTTCACCATGTTGGCCAGGCTGGTCTTGAACTTCTGACCTCAAGTGATCCACCTGTCTCAGCCTCCCAAAGTGCTGGGATTACAGGCATGAGCCAATGCTCCAGGCCTATTTTTTTTTTTATTGTATGCTTTTTGATTTGAGGTTACCATGAGACTTGCAAATAAATTATATCTTATAACCCATTATTTTAAACTGATGACAACTTAACACTGATTGCATAAACAAAGATAATACTAATAAAGATGCTATACTTTAACTTTATCCCCCACTTTTTAACTTTTTGTTGCTTTTATTTATATCTTGTTATACTTTCTAATTCTTGAAAAGTTGTAGTTATTAGTTTTGATGGGTTCACCTTTCAGTCTTTCTACTCAAGATAGGAGTAGTTTTTACACACCACAATTACAGTGTTATACTGTGTTTTTCTGTGAACTTACTATTACCAGTGAGTTTTCTAATTTTAGATGATTTCTTATTACTCATTAACATCATCCTTTCCTTTCATATTGAAGAATTTCTTGTAGCATGTCTTGTAAGACAGGTTTGGTATTGATGAAATTCCTCAGCTTTTGTTGTCTTAGAAAATCTTTATTCTTCATGTTTAAAGGATATTTTTTCTGGATATATTATTCTAGGATAAAATTTTTTGATTTTGTTTTCCTTCAGCACTTTATTTACTTTTTTATTTTTATATTTATTTTTTGAGACAGAGTCTCACTCTGTCATCCAGGCTGGAGTGCAGTGGCGCCATCTCATTCACTGTAATCTCTGCCTCCTGGGTTCAAGTGATTCTCCTGCCTCAGCCTCCCAAGTATCTGGTATTACAAATATGCACACCACACCTGGTTAATTTTTGTATTTTTAATAGAAACAGGGTTTCACCATGTTGGCCAGGCTAGCCTCGAACTCCTGACCTCGAGTGTTCCACCGGCCTTAGCCTCCCAAAATGCTGGGATTACAGGTGTGAGCCACTGCACCTGGCCCTCCTTCAGCACTTTAAATGTGTCATGCCACTCTCTCCTGGCTTATGAAGCTTCCACTGAGAGTCTATAGCCAGATGTATTGGAGTTCCTTTGTATATTATTATTTACTTTCTCTTGCTGCATTTTGGATCCTTTCTTTATCCTTAACCTTCAGGAATTTGATTATTAGATGCCTTGAGGTAGGCTTCTTGTTGTTAAATCTGCTTGGTATTCTGTGACCTTCTTGTACTTGAATATTGATATTTTCCTCTAGGTTTGGGACATTCTGTTTTGTTAATTATTTGAATAAATTTTCTACCCTAATCTCTCTCTCTACTTCCTCTTTAAGGCCAATAACTTAGTTTTGCCCCTTTGGGCCTATTTTCTAGTTCTTGTGAGCATGCTTCATTGTTTTTTATTCTTTTTTCTTTTGTTTCCTCTGACTGTATTTTCAAATAGCCTGTCTTCAGGCTAATTCTTTCTTCTGCTTGATAAATTCTGCTGTTAAGAGTCTCTGATGCATTCTTCCACATGTCAATTGCATTTTTCAGCTCCAGAATTTCTGCTTGACTCTTTCCAATTATGTTAACTTCTTTGTTAAACTTATCTGATAGGACTGTGAATTTGTTCTCTGTACTATCTTGGATTTAGTTGAGCTTCCTCAACACGGCTCTTCTGAATTCTCTGTCTAAAAGGTCACACATCTCTGTCTCCGGGATTAATCTCTGGTGTCTTATTTAGTTCATTTGGTAAAGTCATGTTTTCCTGGATGATCTTGATGCTTGTGAATGTTCATTGATGTCGGGGCATTGAAGAGTAAGGTATGTATTGTAGTCTTCACAGTCTGGGCTTATTTGTACCCATCCTTCTTCAGAAGGCTTTCCAGGTATTTGAAGGGTCTTAGGTGCTGTGGTCCAAGTCTTTGGCCACTGCAGTCATATCTGCTTTAGTGGGAAGCCCACACTCAGTAATGCTATGGCTCTTGCAGACTGGTTGAGGTACCACCTTGGTGGTCTTGGGTAAGATCTGGGAGAATTTCCTGGATTACTAGGCAGATATTCTTGTTCTTTTCTCTTACCTTCCTCCAAAAAAAATGGAGTCTTTTTCTCTGTGTTGAGTTTCCTGGAGATGGGGGAGGTGTGATACAAGCACCCCTCTGGCCACCACCACTGGGGCTGTGCTGGATCAGACTCAAAGCCAGCACAGCACTGGGTCTTGCCCAAGGCCCACAGTGACCACTGCCTGGCTACTGCCTCTGTTCCTCAAAGGCCAAGAGCTCTACAATCAGAATATGGCAAATCCAGCAAGGCTTGTGTTCTTCCCTTCAAGGTGGCGAGTTCCCCTCGGCCCCAGGTGGATCCAGAGATGCTATCCAAGAGCCAGGGCTTGAAGTTGGGAACCTGAGGAATCTACCTGGTACTCTATTCTACTGCAGCTGAGGTAGTAACCAAGCCACAGAACAAAGTCCTTCTCACTCTTCCCTTCCCTTTCCTCAAGCAGAGGAGTCTCTCCCCATGGCTGCCGCCTCCCCAGACCCATGGCAAGTACTGCCTGGCTACTACCAATGTTCACTCAAAGCCCAAGGGTTCTTTTTTTGTGTGTGTGAGATGGAGTCTTGCTCTGTCGCCCAGGCTGGAGTGTAGTGACGTGATCTCAGCTCACTGCAGCCTCTGCCTCCCAGGTTCAAGCAATTCTCCTGCCTCAGCCTCCCGAGTAGCTGGGACTACAAGCTTGCATCACCACACCCAGCTATTTTTGTATTTTTAGTAGAGATGGGGTTTCACCATTTTGGCCAGGCTAGTCTTGAACTCCTGACCTCAGGCGATCTGCCCGCCTCGGCCTCCCAAAGTGCTGGGATTACAGGCGTGAGCCACCGTGCCCAGCCGGCCCAAGGGTTCTTTAGGCAGCTTGTGGTGAACGCTGCCAGTCCTGAGTCTCTCCTTTCAGTTCAGTGGGTTCCCCTCTGGCCCAAGGCAGGTCCGTAAGTGCCACCCAGGAGCCAAGGCCTGGAATTGGGTGACTGGAAGCACCTACTTGGTGCTCTATCCTACTGTGACTGAGCTGGTACTTAAGTTTCAAGACAAAGTCACTTTTACGTTTCCCTCTCCTTTCCTGAAGCAGAAGGGGTCTCTCCCTGTGGCTACCACAATTGGGAATGAGCTGGGTCTCACCTGAAGCCAGAATGGCTCTGAGTCTCCCTGCAGGCCTGTGATGAGACCTGTGTGGCTACCACTGCTGATTACTCAGAGTCCAAGGGCTCTATAGCCAGCAGGTGATTAATTCTGCCAGAACTGAATCCTTCCATTCAAGGTAATGGGTTCCCTTCTGGTCCAGGGTGTGTCTAGAAATGTTGTCTGGGGGCTAGGGCCTGGAATGGGGTCCTCAGTACTCTGTCTGGTGTCCTCTGGACTGCGGCTGAGCTGGTATCCATGTTGCAAGACTAAGTCCTCTTTACTCTCCCCTCTCCTCAAGCAGGGGGAAGGATCTGTCTTGAATCTGTGAACTGTGCTGCTGGGGTTGTGGGAGGGGTAATGGAAGCGCTGCCTTGGCTGCCCCAGCTGGTGTCTCACTAGGTCATGTGCATCCCAAGTTCACTGACTCCGAGCCCTGCACAGCAGGAGGACTTGCCCAGGAATTGCAGTCCCTGTGGCCTGCACTGCAAGTTTATTTAGGACCCCAGGGCACTTTAGCCTGGGGTGGCAGGGTTTGGTGGAGCTCAGGTTCCTACCACTGGGATAGATGATTTGCCTCTGCCTAGGGCTGGTCTAAATGCTCCCCTGTGGGCACCAGCAGAGTTCTGCCCCTTGTTTCTTTTCTTTTTTTTCTTTTTTTATTATACTTTAAGTTCTAGGGTACATGTGCATAACGTGCAGGTTTGTTACATATGTATACTTGTGCCATGTTGGTGTGCTGCACCCATCAACTCGTCAGCACCCATCAATTCGTCATTATATCAGGTATAACTCCCAATGCAATCCCTCCCCCCTCCCCCCTCCCCATGATAGGCCCCGATGTGTGATGTTCCCCTTCCCGAGTCCAAGTGATGTCATTGTTCAGTTCCCACCTATGAGTGAGAACATGCGGTGTTTGGTTTTCTGTTCTTGTGATAGTTTGCTAAGAATGATGGTTTCCAGCTGCATCCATGTCCCTACAAAGGACGCAAACTCATCTTTTTTTTTATGGCTGCATAATATTCCATGGTGTATATGTGCCACATTTTCTTAATCCAGTCTGTCAACCCTTGTTTCTTTTTGCTGTGACAGGGCAGCAGTGAGTGCCAATGCAAAGTCCCATAATTACTGCTCTGTTCTCCCCCAAGCACAGATTCTCTGTACCAAGCAGCTGCTGTCAGCGGATGGGGGTGGGTGGTGTAAATGGTTCAAGATTGTCTTTATTAGCCTTTTCAGTGCCTCTTTCCTTAACATGATGTGATTTCCTTAACATATGATTGCTCATCTGATTTTTGGTTCTTAGGAAGGTACTTTTTTGTATGGATAGTTGTTCACTTTGGTGTTCCTGCCAACAGGATGATCACTGGAAGCTTCTTTTTGGCCACCTTACTGCAAGGTTCATTTTGTAAGTACATTTTTAGGCACTTAAGAATGCTTCAGAGATCATGATGATGATGACGGTAGTGATGTCATTGCTCTGTGCAGCAGTGCCCAACATTGACTGAACATTCCATTCACTGCGCCCAGCCACTGGACATACGTGTTATTCTTGTTAGCCCTCACAGCTAGCCTAAATGGCAGCAGACACCACTATTATACCCATTGTACAGATTAAGGAGATTTAGGGGAGGAGGCTTGATTTGGGTCACTTAATTTGTAAATGTCAGAGCCACACCTAGAGGTCCGTCTGACTCTGAAGATGATTTTTTTTTTTTTTTTTTTTTTGAGACGGAGTCTCGCTCTGCCACCCAGGCTGGAGTGCAGTGGTGCAATCTTGGCTCACTGTAAGCTCCGCCTCCCAGGCTCATGCCATTCTCCTGCCTCAGCCTCCCGAGTAGCTGGGACTACAGGCACCTGCCACCACGTCCGGTTAATTTTTTGTATTTTCAGTAGAGACGGGGTTTCACCATGTTAGCCAGGATGGTCTCGATCTCCTGACCTCGTGATCCACCCACCTCGGCCTCCCAAAGTGCTGGGATTACAGGCGTGAGTCACTGTGCCCTGCCGAAGATGACGTTCTTAAACCTTCCCCTGGCTTTTCAATGTGTTTGTGCTAAGCATTGCTAACATTTTACTCTTCGAGGCTCACCCATTCCTTTAATAACATAATAATAATGATAATGTCTCGAAACCACATTCTATATATTTGCCGGAAATCTATTTCCCTAACAAAGATTTATCAAGCTCTTGGGGAATGCTGAATTACTGTGACTCCTTGTATAAATGGCTGTTCCCAGTTGCTTCGTGGATTGGTCGTGCCTTCTCATAACTTTTCTCCAGGTGGTGGATTACCCTAAATGCCCCTAACACTGCATCTTTTCAATGGGTGCCCAGCCTCACTCTTCCCTCTCACCTTCATGACTCTGCTATACACAGAGGTGAGTATCAACCTTTCAACCTGTGGTGAGTCATTTATTTCAGCTTTGCTGAAGGCTTAGGTGGAACAGGAAGAGATTCCTGAATGGCACAGGAGGACTTGAAATTGGCTACCAGGCTTCTCTGCTGTGAAGCCTAGTGATGAGACAGTATAGTGGGATGCGTTCAAGAATAGAGGCTGCCAGACTCCTGGAATAAAGCCTGTTCTTGGTAATGAGACCATACTGGTCATTCACAGCTGGCCTCTCTTCTGACTGGTTAGAGCTCATACTGGTGTCTGTTCTGATTGGTCAGGCTTTTTTTCTTTTTTCTGTGTGTATGTGTATCTATTCTGTTTCCTAGCAACATCTTGCTAGTTTTAAATGTTTTGAATATTGCTGTCTTAGCATGTAAATTTTAGAACATTGCTTAAACATTTTTGTGCTTGAGTTTCCTTATCTTGCTGCCAGAGGCCAGGAGGCCCTATGGGATTGGAGTAGAAGAGGCTACTAATTTGGTTACTGGCATAGCAGGATGGATGGGAGGCAGCATAGGAAATGAGTACATTGCTGCTGCAATAGACCATCAGCCATATAACCCAAGGCCAATCCAGTGGGACTGGGCCCTGGATGACACCAATAAAAAAATCCTAAACGCACACGACTGTTTGCTGACAACTACAATTTCGTGAGGGTAGAATCCATGTGTAGTTACCACTATAAAAACTCACACTCCTTGTGTTACAGCTCTTCTAGAATTTGTCTGGCAGGCTTTCCTGTTTTTACCAGAAAGCCCCCCCAAAATTCTTTAAAAATAAATAAATAAATAAATTGAACTCCTTATAGAGAAACAGCTTACTGTCACCTGTCCCAAGTGAGTGAGTTTCAGATGAATGAGTATCAGAGGGGTCTCTGGAAATAAAATACCGGGAGATTTCCTGGGAAATTGACAGAATTATTAAAAGCTGCTGCTTTAAGACCAACCTCACCTCAGAAAAAGTACTCACAGTAAATTTAAATACATAAAAAATATAAATTATTTTGTTGTAAAAAAATCATACAAAGGCTAACCACAAACTAAAACTACTATGTTATAAAATATAGCAGAGAGAGGGTTTAATCTTTTTAATATATAACTAATGCTAGTTAGTAATGTTTGAAGGAGAGGCAGTAGCAATATAGAGAAAGCATTATCTTTGGACCCTAACTTTTTTTTTTTTTTTTTAAGAGACAAGGCCTTGCTCTGCTACCCAGGCTGGAGTGCAGTGGTGCAATTGAACTCCTGGACTCAAGCAATGCTCCCACCTCAGCCTCCCAAATAGGATTAACGGCATGTGCCACCACACTTGGCCAATTTTCTACATTTTTTGTAGAGATGGGGGTCTCACTATGTTGCCCAGGCTAATCTCTGACTGTTGGCCTCAAGTGATCCTCCCATCTCAGTCTCCCAAAATGCTAGGATTACAGGTGTGAACCACCATGCCTGGCCTGGACCCTAACTTTTAAAATAACTGAAGAACATGAATAGACAAAACCTAGAGTAAAATTACTAAAACATTTTTGGAAAAAATGGTCTGCATCATTGATGACTAAATACATTTACATTTTAAAACAAATGTACCTGTCAAGTCATGTATTCATTTATGCAAAAAGAAAGTTCAAAGAATTGATTAAAGAACTTCAGCATTAACAAGGAGTGAAGTGGGAAGCCACTGAGGGTTTTTGAGAGACAATGGTGTAATCGAATGCATTGTTTGCTCTGGCTTCCATAACAAAATACCACATGCTAGGTGGTTTAAACAACAGATATTTATTTTTTCACGGTTCTGAAATCAAGGTTTTAGAAGGGTCCATTTCTTCTGAGGCCTCTCTCTTTGACTTGCAGACTTTATGTACTTTGTGCAAGACACTATTCAGACCCTGGGGCATCTACAGTGAAAAAGCAGACACAAATCCCACCCTCTTGGAAAAGTCATTCTAGTGCAAGAGGCAGACAGTGAAAAATAAATAGTAAAATACATTGTATGTTAGATGGATGATAAGTGCTAAAAAATAATAATAATAATAACCAGCCTGGGCAACATAGTGAAACCCCATCTCTACAAAAAAGAATTAACCAGGCATGGTGGCACAGGCCTGTAGTCTCAGCTACTTGGGGGCTGAGGTGGGAAGATCACTTGAGCCCAAAAGGTCAAGGCTGCAGTGAACCATGATTGTGCCACTGGGCACAGTCAAGCCTGGGCAACAAAGTGAGACCTTGCCAAAAAAAAAAAAGCCAGAGAGAGGAAGGCATTAGGGTTGGGGAGTGGGAGTGCTCTTTTAGATAGGGTGCCCAGGAATGAGTGAGTGCCTGAAAGAGGTGAGAGAGTGAGCCAGGTGGGTATTTGGGAAAAGGGCTTCTCAGCAGAGATGCCAGCACAAAGGCCCTGAGGCAAACGTGGAAGTTGTGTAAACCAAAAAGTGTCAGACAGGTCTCAGTCCATTTAGAGATTCATTTTGCCAGGATTAAGGACAAGCCTGAAAAAAAGGAATACAAAATCACAGGCACAGTCTGTGCTCCATGCCTTTTTCCAGAGATGATTTTGAGGGCTTCATATTTAAAGGGGAAAAGTAGGCTGGAGGGGAAAGAGGATGGGTGTGGTCACGGTACTGAATCCACCTGTCGCAAGAGAAAAGGAGCAGGCAGGGGAATGGCCAATTGTGTATTCATCTCACCCTCAGTGAGTTGGCACTTCAAGGTAAAGTGAGCAGACCTGTGGAGATACCTGGCCTTTTATCTGTCGCTATCTGCTTAGGAACAACAGGAAAGGCAGCTTCTTGCATGATTCAACTTTCAGCTTAATTTTTTTCTTTTGGTAGAATGAGTTGGCGTCCTAAGTTTTATTTTCCTTTCACAGTTGCATGGCTAGAACCGAATGATCCAGAACAGCAGGAGATAAGGTTAGGGGAAGGGAGTGGGGCTAGATGGCCTAGCACCCTGAAGGTCATTCAACTTTAACTTCGAAGAACTTATTAAAGAACTTCAAGTTTAGCAAGGAATAAAATGGGAAGCCACTGAGGGTTTTTGAGAGAGGATGGTGTAATCTAATGTATTAGTTTGCTCTGGCTGCCGTAACAAAATACCACATGCTGGGTGGCTTAAACAACAGAAATGTATTTTCTTGCAGTTCTGAAGTCTAAGATGAAGGTGTCAGAGGGGTCCATTTCTTCTGAGGCCTCTCTCTTTGACCTGCAGACTCTATTTGCCTCCTTGCTCTGCCCTTGAATGGCCTCTCTGAGTGCACAGGAATCCCTGCTGTCCCTTCCTCTTCTTATAAGGACATAGTCCTATTGGATTAGGGCCCAACTGCTTGGACCTCATTTAATTTTTTTTCTTTTCTTTTCTTTTTTTGAGACAGAATCTTACTCTGTCACCCAGACTGGAGTGCAATGGCACAATCTTGGCTCATTGCTACTTCCGCCTCCAGGGTTCAAGCGATTTTCCTGCCTCAGCCTGCTGAGTAGCTGGGACTATAGGTGTCTGCCACCACATCCGGCTATTTTATTTTTTTTAATTTTTTTTATTTTTAGTAGAGACAGGGTTTTGCCATGTTGGCCAGGCTGGTCTCAAACTCCTCACCTCAAGTGATCCGCCTGCCTCTGCCCCCCAAAGTGCTGGTATTACAGGCATGAGCCCATGCCAGGCCTTCATTTAGTCTTAATTACCTCTTTAAAGTTCTTTTTTTTTTTTTTGAGACGGAGTCTCACTCTGTCGCCCGGGCTGGAGTGCAGTGGCCGGATCTCAGCTCACTGCAAGCTCTGCCTCCCGGGTTCATGCCATTCTCCTGCCTCAGCCTCCCGAGTAGCTGGGACTACAGGCGCCCGCCACCACGCCCGGCTAGCTTTTTGTATTTTTTAGTAGAGACGGGGTTTCACCGTGTTAGCCAGGATGGTCTCGAACTCCTGATCTCGTGATCCACCCGTCTCGGCCTCCCAAAGTGCTGGGATTACAGGCTTGAGCCACTGTGCCCGGCCCTCTTTAAAGTTCTTATCTCCAACTATAGTCACATTCTGAGGTACTGGGAGTTAGGGCTTCAACATATGAATTTGGGGGAGGGGGTCACTGGTGGTCTCTAACACCTGGTTTACATTTAACAGCATTTCTGGGTTGAGAATAGATTCTAGGATTGCAACAGCAGAAGTCAGGAGACTAGTAACCCTGTAAAGACTTCCAGGTAACAAGCAGCTGAAGGAAGCCTCCAGCCAACAGATAGCAAGGAACTGAGGTCGTCAGTCCAACAGCCAAAAGGCGGGTGAGCTTGGAGTAGCTCCTCTTCTAATTGAGTCTTCAAATTAGACCATGACCCATGGCGACTACAGCCTCCTGAGAGCTCAAAAGTCAGAGGCATCCACGCAAGCTGTGCCTGACCCACAGAAATTGTAAGATGATAAATGTGTGTTGATTTAAGCTGCTAAGTTTTAGGGTAATTTGTTACTCAGCAATAGAGAACTAACATCACCCAGAACCCAAAATAGTGCTCTGTGAATATTGGTTGAATAAATGAGTGAATAACAAATGCATAGAGATACGCAGAGGAAAAAAGAAAGAAGATACCCAAAATCATTGATAGTGATTCTCTCTGGATAGATTCATAGGCACATGACCGATTATTTTTAAGTGTTTATCATTCCCAAACATGGTTCCAGTTTCATATTGTGAAATATAACAGAGACATAAAATTGCATAAATGAAGAACCTAATGGAATATTACAAAATCAACACCTACATAACCACCATCCGGGTCAAGGAGTAGAATATTGCCTGCACCCCAGAATTATGAGACTCTTTATAAAAACACTTTCTTCATATTCTATGCTTCCAACCCAGGTTTTATCTTTCTATTAATTACTTTTTTTTTCATTTTTTTATTGTGCTAAAATATATATTGCATAAAATTTACCATTTTAATCTTTTTTTTTTTTTTTTTTTTTTAAGATGCTGTCTTGCTCTGTTGCCCAAGCTGGAGTGCAATGGTGTAATCTTGGCTCACTACAAGCTCCACCTCCCGGGTTCAAGCAATTCTCCTGCCTCAGCCTCCCAAGTAGCTGGGATTGCAGGTGTGTGCCACCACACCTAGTTAATTTTTGTATTTTTAGTAGAGACAGGATTTCACCATGTTAACCAGGCTGGTCTCGAACTCCTGACCTCAGGTGATCTGCCTGCCTCGGCTTCCCAAAGTACTGGGATTATAGACATGCGCCACCATGCCTGGCCCATTTTAACCCTTTTTTTTTTTTTTTTTTGAGACGGAGTTACCCTCTGTGGCCCAGGCTGAAGTGCAGTGGCACAATCTTGGCTCACTGCAACCTCTGCCTCCTGTGTTCAAGCAATTTTCCTGCGTCAGCCTCCCCAGTAGCTGGGATTACAGGCCTGCACCACCACTCCCAGCTACATTTTTTTTTTTTTTTTTTTTGTATTTTTAGTAGAGACAGGGTTTCTCCATGTTGGCCAGGCTGGTCTCGAACCCCTGACCTCAGGTGGTCCGCCCACCTCAGCCTCCCAAAATGCTGAGATTACTGGCGTAAGCCACCACACCTGGCCCATTTTAACCATTTTTAAGGGCACAATTCAGTGGCATTAGGCACATTCACATGGTTGTGCAACTGTCACCACCATCCGCCTCCAGAACTGTTTTCATCTTCTCAAGCTGAAACTCTGCACCCAGTAAGCAATAACTCCCCATCCTCTATTCCCCCAAACCCCAGCAACAACCATTTTACTTTCTGTCTCTGTGAAGCTTACTCTAGGTACCACACGTAAGTGGAATCATGCAGTATTTATCCTTTCAATGAATGATCTCTTAAATTAAAAAAAAAAAACCATTAGTATTTTAAAAATAAGATTAAACTAATGAGAACCAGTTCAGCCTTGTTAAATCCTATGATGCACAACAATAAACCGTTCAGACATGATTTAAGCAGCACACTGGATGTCTCAACATGACAAGACTTAGCACTGTCTTGGCAAAGACTGACTTTTGTACATCTTAGCATTCCCAAGTTTCCTCAAACCAGTTTGGGTGGGAGTAGAGCAGAAGCTAGAGAAGAGGAGGAAGGTTTAGGGATGTCAAAACATTGTTTCAGGTGTGCCCGCCACCTCACCCCACTAGCCTTTGCCCTGGAAATGTTTATAGCAGAACAAGAACGACAATGAAACTACTAGTGATTAATTATACCAGCTGTCATCTATTAAACACCTTCTGTGTGCTAGGTCCCATTTAAAGTCCATTATGTGTATTATCTTATTCAATCCTCATAGCAGCACTATGAGTTAAATGTAACTATTACCCTCCTTGGGCAGATGGGGAAATTGAGGCATGGGGAAGTTGGTTAACTTGCTCAAGTTCACCCAGAGAGTGGGAAGGCAAGATGATTTGAACCCTTGGTGGTCTGGTTTATTGCCCATGTTTCTCACCAGTAGTTCTCAAACCTGAGTACATGTCAGAATCCCAGGAGGGCCTGTGAAAACCCTCCCTTCTGGGGTCTCTGATTCAGTGGTCTGGGGTGGAGCCCCAGAATGTGCAGCAGAGCATCCTAGCTATGCCGATGCTGCTGGTCCGGGGACCACACATTCAAAACCACTGCTCCCGACAAACTTAAAGATAACTACCATGTCTTGAGGACCTACTGCAAATCAAGAACAGAAGGACTCTGAGAGAGGCTGCTTCCATTTTGCAACTGAGGATTTGAGAATTAACAAGACTGAGGACTCGTTCAAGTTCACAGCCTGTATTCCAGGCCAGCTTCCTGAGTGCCAAAGCCCGTCTCTTGCACCCCACTGCCACACTGATAGAACGAGACCAGGTGCTCTAGGCAGGGTAGTAATAGGGCACTTCTTTAAAGCAATGTTCAGTAAATATTTGTTGTTATTTTAGTGGAGGCAAGAGAAATGGAATTTCTGTTAAAAAAAATTATATATCTCACACGTATATCTTTATGTTCAAAAATAGAATGAGCGGGGGGCAGGAATGCTTGAGCCCAGGAGTTTGAGGCCAGCCTGGGCAACATAGTGAGACCCTGTCTGTTATAAAAAGAAAATAGAACTAATCACCAGCACTCAACATAGCCTAACTTTTTAGCCTCTGTAGCAGTGTCTTTTGCTTTATTTTATTTCTGTCACTCATAGTTGAGTAGCATTTGGCCATTCACAGTCATTAAGTTTCAAAGTTTTGTTCAACATTTACTAAGTTTGCTTTGTCCTTTCTGATTCTGATGTTGGTGTAATAGCACCTTGACTTTTTTTTTTTTTCTTCTTCTTTCTTTTAGACAGATTCTCTCCCTGCCTCCCAGGCACGAGTGTAGTGGCGCGATCTCGGCTCATTGCAACGTCTGCCTCCTGGGTTCAAGAAATTCTCATGCCTCAGCCTCCCAAGAAGCTGGAATTATAGGCGCCCACCACCACCACGCCCAGCTAATTTTTGTATTTTTTGTAAAGGCGGAGGTTCACCATGTTGGCCAGGCAGGTCTCAAACTCCTGGCCTCAAGCAGTCTGCCCACCTCAGCTTCCCAAAGTGCTAGGATTACAGGCGTGAGCCACTGCACTGGCCAACATCTCCTTAATTTCTAAAGTTCTTTTTCTGCCTTCTGTGTTGTTTTACAATTTATCAAACCAGACAAATTCTGAGAAAAACCAGTAAAGGATTTAAGTTTGAGACTTTCAGCCAGCTCTAGGAACCGACCTTATGTTACTGTTGGCCACTTGACCTCAGGGTTGATGATGGGGCCTGCTACTTGCAGCATACATGGACCTAGAGAAGAGTTTTTACTCCCCAATCAAGGTTGATGTCTACTTTGGCAAGATGGGGACAAATTTGTATTTGTCCTGTTACATAAAGAGTCAGGTACAGATACCTGAATTAAATTGTCCCCTATTTTCTGCTTTTTTTTTTTTTTTTCAGTGTTGTTGCAGTCCATTCTGTTGCTACCCATCCAAACTCTTCCTTGCCTACAGAGCCCCGCTGTTATTCAGGTATTGGGAGTGCAGCAATGTGATAAGGGAAAGCAGAACACTTCCCCAACTCCAGGGAGTCAATTTGATTGTTCTCAAGTGAGTCATGGTAGTCTACACCTTTGTCAGTGATTGATCTAGGAGTGCACATGTGACCAAACTCTGGCCAATGAGATACAGAAGGAATACTACTGGGGCCTCTGGGGAAGATTTTGCGCCCTGATAAAAGTAACAGAAGTTTAATCTACTTCTTAATTCTTCCTTATTGCTGATCTTTTTTTATAGCACTGGTTTCTTTTGCAGAACATTGTTCGGGATACTATAAGTTACTACCTAATTCTTCTAGAAAGGATCGAAATAAATGTTAGAACTGTCTCCATGAAAAGAAAAAACTCCTGTAACTTTAACCCTATAGCAGTTGCCCAAGATGGGGCCAGAATTGGAATGCTCAGAGTCCATTCTTGGGGACAAGAACACCTGGATATCAGCCATCTCTCTCCTACGAGCTGATCTCTGGACCTTGGCCCAGTTATCTAATGTGAGAATCTCAATTGCTATATGTTCTACAGCTATATTACCTACGAAGTCTCAGATAGTCTTACAGCTTAAATTACTTCCTGCAAAACCACCCATTCAGAATTCAATATAGCTGGTGCAGAACAAGACAAATCCCTTTCTGTAAGTAGGGATTTTCTGGGTTACAGGGACACCTGTGGGCTGTATCTGAGCCTTTGCAACTGTCCAATTATTACCAGTCATGTACCACTTATTACTTGAATTAATTAACAAAAACATAGATGATAGCATCAACTTTGGTCTGGAATTCATTTCAACCTGGCCCAAGACTCTCAGGGGTAGAAACAGAGAGCCCTGCTTCAAATCTCCAAGATCAGAAACCAAGGCCATTTACTCACTTTGGGTTTATGTATCAACCTTTGAACCTTGGGGCCTGCAAGAATAGTCACTATTCTGTAAATGACTAAACCCAGAAGCCTCTAACCATAGTCTTTAGGCCAGAGATGGAGTGAAGACAACCCTTCTTTGGTTTGTAGCCAGAAAGGGGACCCTCCCACCCCACAGCCAGTATTTGTCAAAATGCTTTTTTTCAGACCCAAAGAAGTATCAGGCTTTCATTCTTTCTATGAAAATATTGAATTGTTTTGCAGTTCACCTTTCTGAATTACACCATTGTCTCTTCTTCTTGACTAGTGTTTCTCAATTTTTAAAAACTCCAGTGCCCTTCAAAGCTTTCTCACTCTGAAGTCTATATATTCCTACCAGTCAAGATTCATGCAGCTTCATTTCCTGCAGTTTGGTGAATGTAGAATTTATTTTTTGAATCAAAGGCACTTCTCTGGTCTGCTGGGTCCCCTAGACATGGTGACCCTTCCGTGATTTGAGAATGTGTGTTCTAGTCCTGAATAATCCTAATCTTTGCACTTTCAACCTGTGGTGCGTCATTTATTTCTAAATGCAATTAAGGTACAAACTGTGTAAAGCAGGAATTTTATTTTATTTGAGTTTCTGTAACCTGGATAAGGAAATGTAAAAAGAAATGAGATCTTCTATTTCATCTCTCATAACCCCCATATTTACTTATTTTATTTTATATATATTTTTTTCGAGACAGAGTCTCAGTCTGTCACCCAGCCTGGAATGCAGTGGCGCGATCTCAGCTCACCTCAACCTCCACCTCCTGGGTTCAAGCAATTCTCCTGCCTCAGCCTCCCAAGTAGCTGGGATTACAGGTGCCCACCACCATGCCCAGCTAATTTTTTGTATTTTTAGTAGAGACGGGGTTTCACCATGTTGTCCAGGCTGGTCGCAAACTCCTGACCTCAGGTGATTCACCTGCCTCGGCCTCCCAAAGTGCTAGGATTACAGGCGTGAGCCACCGGGCCCAGCCTACTTATTTTATTATTATTACTTCACTCCCTGTAATTGACATGAATTGTTGGCTACATAATCGGTGTACATTTTGCTTTTAGTATACTTTCTCTTAGATCACTAAAATTTTATAGCTTGTTACAAGTTCTATAAATTTTTCTTTTTTCTTTTTTTTTTTTTTTGAGACAGGGTCTCCCTCTGTCACTCATGCTGGAGTGCAGTGGCACAATCATGGCTCATTGCAGCATCATCCTCCCCAGACTCAGGGGATCCTCCCACCTCAGCGCCCCAAGTGGCTGGGACTGACTACAGGCACGTGCCATCACGTCCCGCTGATTTTTGTTTTTTGTTTTTTTTTTGAGACGGAGTCTGGCTCTGTCGCCCAGGCTGGAGTGCAGTGGCGAGATCTCGGCTCACTGCAAGCTCCTCCTCCCGGGTTCACGGCATTCTCCATGCCCAGCTAATTTTTTTTTTTTTGTACTTTTAGCAGAGATGGGGTTTCACCATGTTAGCCAGGATGGTCTCGAACTCCTGACCTCATGATCCGCCCGCCTCAGTCTCCCAAAGTGTTGGGATTACAAGTGTGAGCCACCAAGCCCGGCCTTTGTATTTTTTGTAGAGACAGGGTTTTGCCATGTTGCCCAGACTGGTCTCACACCCCTGGGCTCAAGCCATCCACCCACCTCGGCCTCTCAAACTGCTGGAATTACACGTATGAGCCACCGTGCCTGACCTTACATTTGCAGGTGTATTCAAGTGAAAATGAGGTCATGCTGTATTAGGGTGGGCCTTATTCAATCCTAATTAGGATTATTCAGGACTAGAACACACATTCTCAAATCAGGGAAGAGGCACTACGTCTAGGGGACCCAGCAGACCAGAGAAGCACCTTTGGTTCAAAAAGTAATATTCCACGTGGCGATTGTTTTCATTAACCAAACTGCAGGAAATGAAGCTTAGTCAATCTTGACTGGTAGAAATATACAGACTTATGAGAAGAGAGAAATTTGAACACATAGAGAGATACACACAGGGAAACCCCATGTGGAGACAGAGGCAGAGATTAGAATGTGGAGGAACACCAAGGATTTCAGGCGTCCCCTGGAAGCTGGAAAAGGCAAGGAGGGATTCTCCCCTAGAACCTTTAGAGAGAACACGTCCCTCCCAACAACTTCATTTTGGATTTCTAGCCTCTAGAACTGTGAGGCAATATGTTTCAGTTGTTTCAAGCCACTTTGTTTGTGGTACTTGGTTGCTGCAGCCCTTGGACAATGTCCACCATGATGATGGAATGTAAAGATAAATAAGACACAATTCCTGTCATCACAGTGGCCACAATCTACAAGGCACAGCTGTGGACATTTTTAAATTACAGATTTTTAGCGTGTCATAAGTGTGAATATGCAACTCTGCCCACACTTGAGAGACAATGCAAAGGAGGGGGTAACTAACACACTGGAAGTATACAGGAGAAGCTTTGTGGAAAAAGATAATTCTTTTTTTTTTTTTTAAGACAGAGTCTCACTGTCACCCAGGCTGGACTGCAATAACCCAATCTTGGCTCACTGCAACCTCTACCTCCCAGGTTCAAGAGGTTCTCCTGCCTCAGCCTCCTGAGTAGCTGGGACTACAGGAGTACACCACCACGCCCAACTAATTTTTGTATTTTTACTAGCCCGGGGTTTCGCCATGTTGGCCAGGCTGGTCTCGAACTGCTGACATCAGGTGATCCACCCGCCTCGGCCTCCCAAAGTGCTGGAATTATAGGCATGAGCCAACGTGCCTAGTCAAAAGATGAATTTTTCCAATTCTTTACTTTTTTTTCTTTTATTATTATTATTTTTTAGAAACATGGTCTCACTCTGTCACCCAGGCTGGAGTGCAGCAGTAGTGCCATCATAGCTCACTGTAATCTTGAACTCCTGGGCTCAAGTGATTGGAACTACAGGCATGTGCCACCATGCCCAGCTAACTTTTTAAAATTTTTTTGTAGAGACGAGGTCTCACTATGTTGCCCAGACTGGTCTTGAACTACTGGCCTCAAGTGATTCTTCCACCTCAGCCTCCCAAAGTGCCGTGATTACAGGCATGAACCTTCGCCTCATTGTGAACTACCTTTTTATAATGTTTGCTAATTATTCTTGATGAGGTTGTTTACTCTTTTGGATCAGTTTGTAGGAGTGTTTTGAATATTACCAGTATTTATGGTATATTTCAGTCTATCAATTTTCATTTGACTTTTTCATTGACTTTTTTTTTTTTTTTAAAGAGACAGAGTCTCACCATGTTAGCCAGGCTGGTCTCAAACTCCTGACCTCAAATGATCCTCCCACCTCAGCCTCCCAAATTGCTGGGATTACAGGTGTGAGCCACCAGACCCAACTGATCATTTTCAATTATATCTTTTGTCACATGACATTTTGGGGTTTCATGTAGTCAAATATATCTATCTCTTTTTTTAATAGTGTCTGGTTTCTGGTATTTGATAAGGGAAACTCCTCTGCCTCTTACCTGTAGTCTCCTAGATTTTCTCATAGAATTTATGTATTATTATTTTGTTTTTTACATTTAAGTTTTGATCTATCTTGAATTAATTTTTATATCTTATATAAAACAGGGGCCTAAAATTATTTTATTTTGTAATAGATAGCCTTTCCTCACTGATTTCAGCTACTCCCATGGCCATACATTAAATTCTCACATGTGCTGTGAGCCATTTCTGGATTCTCTATTTTCTCTATTCATTTCCACTGTTTTTTTCACTTTTTTTCTTTTCTTTCTTTCTTTTTTTTATTTTGATGGTGATGGTGAGTCTATTCCTAGCCCAGTCCCAACTTGATTCGCTTACCTTGACTTCCAGTTTCCTCTCAAGCAAGAACCCCTCGCAGCCTTCTTTGGCATATTTTTCTTGGCTATTGGCATTTGGTATTCATCTTTCCATATAAACCTCAAGGCTTAGGGCCTCAGGTGAAGGTCCATGTCCAGCTCAGCAGGAGTTGAGTCACATGCCCAGAGAGGCAAGTCAGCTTTGCTTCTCCTTTTTAAACCATTAAACACCGAAGTTCTTATTTCCATACCCCCTTCCATGCTGAAGACCCTGACTGCTTTCGGGGCATCTCAGACCCTTGCAACAGAACGGGTCTGATTACTTCACCTGAAAGAGGTTGAAGTTGATTACTCTCTAAGCCAAGAACATGATTTATACTCCTGGGGTGAAGAGGGAGTGAAATACGCAAAGGCATCCTAGAACAGCAGAAAAGAAAACACACACACATTTTTAATCTCTGCTATATAATATTAAGGAAGTTGGATTTTATCCTGTAGGTATTTAGCCATTTAAAAGTTTTAGGCAAAAGAGTCACAAGATCAGTTTGGCAACGGTGACTAGGATGGAGTCAAAGGGGAGGCAGCTGGAGGCCCAGTTAGGCTGGGGCTACAACAGGCCAGGCAAAGAGGATAAAGATCTAGAATAAGGCAATTGTCAGAGAGAAAAGCGGACAGATTTGAAAACTTCTTAGCAAGTAGAATTGTCAGGATTGGTGAGAGGTTTGATTTTAGGTTAGATAATAATCTAGGAAGACTACCCAATTTCTAACCTGGTTGA
This sequence comes from Trachypithecus francoisi, assembly GCF_009764315.1. Taxonomy (NCBI): domain Eukaryota; kingdom Metazoa; phylum Chordata; class Mammalia; order Primates; family Cercopithecidae; genus Trachypithecus; species Trachypithecus francoisi. The sequence continues at coordinate 40,239,085 of NW_022681454.1, read as the reverse complement.
TGGAGGTGACAGTAATACAGCTAAATGACACGGAAAACACAGGGGGAGGAGGAGACCTGGGTGGCAATATAGATAATAAACTTAGTTTGGAATGTGTTGGGTTTGAAGGCCTGTGAGACATTCAAGTGGAGATACTCAGAGATCATGAAGATTCTATTGGGTTTGGTGCTAAGGGGAGTTCAAGATTGGACAAATGGTTTTCAGAACCTTCAGGACATACGTAATCATCAGGAGAGCTGAGAATGCAACACAGAGGGACCCCAATCTTGACCAGAAGAGAAGGAGTCGAAGCCAGCCAGGGGTTCTGAGAACGTGCCACTGAAGAAGCAGAAAGGGGTAACAGAGGCCAGGCGCAGTGGTTCCTGCCTGTTCCTCCTCGGTGGCGGAGGCGGGTAGAACACTTGAGGTCAAGAATTCGAGACCATCCTGGCCAACATGGTGAAACCCCATCTCTACTAAAAATACAAAAATTAGCCAGACTTGGTGGCGGGCACCTGTAATCCCAGCTACTCGGGAGGCTGAGGCAAGATAATTGCTTGAACCCAAGAGGCGGAGGTTGCAGTGAGCCAAGATCGCATCACTGCACTCTAGCCTGGGCGACAGAGTGAGACTCTGTCTCAAACAAAAAAAAGCGGGGGAAAGGGTAACACAGAAGATAAGACAGAAGTGTTTCAGGAAAGAGAAAGCAGTTGGCTGTGCTGAAGGCAGCAGAGAGGCCTCAGAGGTACCCAGTGGATATGCAGTTACCAAGTCCATGGTGAACTTGGTCAGAGCAGTTCCAGTTGACTGTGGAGAAAATAAATCAGGTTTTAAACACAGAGTGAGGACAAAGAATGAGGGAATGTGCCAGATGTCTCCCTTTTGTCCCTCCAGATTCACACTAAATGCTTTGCCGCTCTGCTCTCTGTCCTGGGCACACAGGCAGCACCAACAGATTCCCATGGCTGTTGAGTTTGGCCAACGGCGAGCCCTAGGAGGAGACTGGAGGGAAGGAGGGTGAGATGGGGATATGCATATATCCCTCAACTCCTTCCCTAAGGTGTCTGCCACATTTGCTCAACCAGAGGTCATGACTCTCCTCCTGGGTCCAGGTAACCACTCCCTCCCATCTCCTCTCAGGCCTAGAGTGGTAACAGCTCTGCTTTGCTAGGCCTGGGATTTTCTACCACCCGTGGTGTTTCTCCGCAACCTGCCCACACCTTTGCAGACCGTCCTTTATTACACCTTTCTCAAATTATCTTCATATGAACACACCATCTGTTTCCTGCTGGAACCCTGAATGATCCAGGAGGGAACCTTGACTGAGAAGAGTAGAGAGACAGAAACACACCAAGGCAAAAGAGGTTTTGTCATGGGGTTTTATTTTTTAAGGGTTGGAGTGGCTTGGATATATTGATAAGCTCATGAAGTTTTAACAGTCAGGTCCTATTTCAAAGGCGTAATCTGAGAGGAAGGAAGAAATAGGTAGAGAGCTCTTTGCATACTGGAGTTGGTGACTTGACAAGTGGCCTCACCACAATTGCTTCAGATGTTCTAGAACTTGTGTTTCCAGTTTGCCCAAGACAGTCCATTTGCCAGGTTTGCCCCTGGCTGCATTGGTAAAGCGTTGGTCTGAGCCCTAAGCTGACGGAAAAGGAGACACAGAGGGTAAAGAAGGAGAAAGAACAAAGGTCAGGACTTCAACAAATCCGGACACACCTCAGCACACTGCGGCAGTCAGACAATAAACAAAGTAGCTGGTGTTTCCTTAAACTTCGCAAGGCTCTGGATCACCCAGCCCTACTCACCTTGCCAGTCTCGACTCTTACGTCCCCTGTGTCACCAATTTGATTTCGATTTCACTGCTCTGCCTCAGGGGCCTCCTTTCCCTTTCTCCGATGTCAGGAGCCCTGTTCTGCCCTTGAGCCTGAGCTCCTACCTGCAACCTGGCACTTTACGCACTTCTAACCCCGGCCAGCTCCTTCTCATCCTCAGGTCTCATCTGAAACACCACTTTCTCTGCAGGCTGCCCACCCAACCCAAAGCAGTTCCTTGCTTTATATCCAGAGCGCCCTGATTCCTCTTCCATAGTGGCTACCACTTCTTAAAATGCATGGAGGTGAAGAATTTTATTTAGAAAGTCTAATTTTCGGCCAGACGCGGTGGCTCACACCTGTAATCCCAGCACTTTGGGAGGCCGAGGTGGGTGGATCACCTGAGGTTGGGAGTTCAAGACCAGCCTGACCAACATGGAGCAATCCCCTCTCTACTAAAAATACAAAATTAGCCAGGCCTGGTGGCGCATGCCTGTAATCCCAGCTACTTGGGAGACTGAGGCAGGAGAATTGCTTGAACCCAGCGGGAGGCAGAGGTGGCAGTGAACCAAGATCGTGCCATTACACTCCAGCCTGGGCGACAAGAGTGAAACTCCATCTCAAAAAAAAGAGTCTAATTTTCTTACAAGCCTTTTACGGTTGTTTCTTTTGTTTTGACATCTATGTCTTTTATCTGTCTGAAACTTATTTTTGTATACAGTAGTCTGATTGTCTCAATAGCTATACAACATTTACCTTCCTGCTTTGCTGTAGTATTTTGTATTTTGTATTTGTATTTTTACTTGCATTGCTTCTCCAGGGAACTCCGTACCAAAGTATGGCTAAGAGCAGTCGAATGAAGCATCTCTTTTATTTTCCCCCTTTTCTGTCTTCTTTTGTGTTGGAAATAGTTTACTTTTCCTCTTATTTCCTTTCTCCATTTAGAAGACACAACTAATATTTCTATACTTTTAAGACCGTTCCTTAAATTTTTGGCATCTATTCAAATATGATATATTTTACTGATACTCAAAGTAATTTGTGGCTGGACACGATGGCTCATGTCTGTAATCCCAGCACTTTGGGAGGCTGAGGCAGGCAGGTCACTTGAGGTCAGGAGTTCAAGACCAGCCTGGCCAACATGCCGAAATCTCATCTCTAGGAAAAATACAAAAATTAGCCAGGCATAGTGGCAGGTGCCTGTAATCCCAGCTACTCAGGAGACTGAGGCAAGAGAATTTCTTGAACCCAAGCGGTGGAGGTTGCAGTGAGCCAAGATTGCGCTACTGTACTCCAGCCTGGGTGACAGAGTAAGACCCTATCTCAAAAAAGAAAAAAAAAAGTAATTTGTTATCTAGACAAAGACCTTAGTGTGGTTTAGGTTCCATCTTACCTTCCTCTTCTTAATTTCCACATCATTACGTAGTTTTTGTTCTACCTTATATGAAACATGTCTTTTTATTATTAATAACACTATTGTAATAATTACACTATATATGTATATGTGTGTATATATGTATATATGTAGTGTACTTATTGCAACAGTAGGTATATGTGTATATATATATATTTGAGATGGGTTCTTGCTCTGTCACCCAGGCTGGAGTGCAGTGGCACAATCTCAGCTCATTGCAGCCTCCACCTCCTGGGTTCAAGCAGTTCTCCCACCTCAACCTCTCAGGTAGCTGGGATTACAGGGGCGTGCCACCACTCCTGGATATTTTTTGCATTTTTAGTAGAGACAAGGTTTCATCATAATGGCCAGGCTGGTCTCAAACTCCTGACCTCAGGTGATCCACCCGCCTTGGCCTCCCAAAGTTCTGGGATTACAGGCATGAGCCACTGCGCCCTGCCACAAATTATACTTTATTGATGTTTTTCTCATTGTTGCTTTCTGTATTTTTCTTCTTTCCGTTAAGTTCACTTTTGTCTTGTTGAAGTTATTTAAATTAAGCATCAAGGGTGAGGGCAAGGTAAGTATTGTTATTTTTTTGTATGTCTACATTTTTTCTGCAACTGTGAATAGTTCAGCTGGGTGTTTGAATTTTATGTTAACAGTCACTTTTCTTTGGCATTTTGAAGATGTTACTCCATGTTTCTCGGCTTCTGTAGTTGCAGATGAGAAGTCTGTTGCCAACTCAATTGCTGTTATTTTGAAGGCAGTCTGTTGCATGAAATAGGAGCCTTTTCATGGTCAGCATTTCTGTAGTGATTTGTTGGACTCTCTAACAGCTCTTCCTTTCACCTGGTCATTCAGTTAACAATTGTTTACTGGATAATGATCATGTACTAGGCCTGTTATTGTGCACAATGACTGTGAGAATAATGACAGAGCTTCTGGGTCCCAGGCCTGGAGAGGGTCTGAATATACTTGGGGAAGCAGACATGAAAATAAAGAAATGACTGCATAACAAGATAAAGCGTTAATGATACAGGCTGATTGTGAGTTTCTAGAATTCTGGCAAGGAATGTGTTTTTATTCAATTGACTTTCTCACAGTTTGTAGCACCATGTCTTACCCACTGAAATCACTTAAAAATACTTTAACAATTAACATGAGTATAACATCTCTTTAATACTTTTCATTTTAAAATTATTTTAGCTTTCACTTTTCTCCAGTTTCAAATGCATGGTTGACTAATGCATGGTCGACTACTTACTAGCTATCTCTGCCAAGATTTCCTGTGAGAATTTCCAGCTCAAGTTGCCCTACAAAGAATTCTCTCCTCCAATACCTGGTTCTCTTTTACTCTTCACCTCAATTGTCTGCATTATTCTCAATGCTGTCCTCTCCCTAAGCGCATATCCAACTAGCCTGTCTATTCTAGGTCCTAAATATTTTGTGATCTGTAATTTTTTCCATTTTCTTATTCCCACTGTCTTGGGTCAAGCCTTCATTATCACTTCCCTAAATGGGTGAAAAAAAAAAAAAAGGCCCAACAGATCTCCCTGCCCCTTACCACTTTTCTCTACAGTCTTTTAATTGCCACCACAGTCTTATTTCTTAAACATTGGATACTGAATTGGTTTGCTATTGCTGCTGTAACAAATTACCATACACTTAGTGTCTTAACCCACGTTTGTTATCTTAGAGTTCAGGAGGGTCAGAAGTCTGGAATGGATCTCACTGGGCTCAAATTAAGATTTCAGCAGGGCTGCTTTCCTTTTCGAGGCTCTAGAGGACAATCTGTTTCTTTGACTTTTCTGATTTCTAGAGGCTGCTTCTCACACTATTGGTTCATAGCTTTTTTCCTCCATTTTTCGAAGTCAGCAACATTGGTTGAGTCCTTCTCACAATACCATCTCTTTGGTTCTCTCTCTTCTGCCTCCCTTTCCTACTTAAAAGGATCTTTATCCACCTGGATAATTTAAAATTATCTCCCCACCTCAAGGTCAGTTGATTAGCAACCTTGACTCCTCATTGCCTGGTAACTTAGCACACTCACCAGTCCTTCACATTAGCACTTGGACATCTTTGGGGGACCACTATTCTGCCTACCACAGGTTCAGTACAAATTGAAGAACTCCTACTTGTAATTCCAGAGTCTTTGGGAGGCTAAGGTGGAAGGATCACTTGAGGTCAGGAGTTCAAGACCAGCCAGGGCAACAAAGTGAGACCCCCATCTCTACAAAAAATTATTTAAAAATTGAATACTGGCTGGGCAGGTGGCTTACACCTGTAATCCCAGCACTTTGGGAGACTGAGTGGGAGGACTGCTTGAGCCTAGGAGTTTGAGACCAACCTAAGCAACATAGTAAAACCCCATCTCTATAAAAAAAATTTTTTAAAAAGTAGCCAGGCATTGTGGTGCATGCATGTAGTCCCAGCTACTCAGGAGGCTGAGATGGAAGGATGACGTGAGTCCAGGAAGTCCAGGCTTCTGTGAGCCATGATTGCGTTACTGCACTCCAGCCTGGATGACAGAGCAAGACCCCAACTCAAAAATAAAAATAAGGCTGGGCACGGTGGCTCACGTCTGTAATCCCAGCACTTTGGGACGCCAAGGCAGGCAGATCACCTGAGGTCGGGAGTTCAAGACCAGTCTGACCAACATGGAGAAACCCCATCTCTACCAAAAATACAAAATTAGCAGGGCGTGGTGGTGCATGCCTGTAATCCCAGCTACTTGGGAGGCTGAGGTAGGAGAATTGCTTGAACCTGGGAGGTGGAGTTTGCAGTAAGCCTAGAGAGAACCACTGCACTCCAGCCTGCGCGACAGAGCAAGACTCTGTGTCAATAAATAAATAAATGAATAAACAAATATAAATAGCAGGACAAAATAGTAAATACATAATGATTATAATTATAGCAAATAAACTAGACACATAAATATGATTTAAGGAAAATAATAGTAAATGAATAGTTGTTATTGCTATGATTGTGGAATTTGAGTAATTGTTATTCTTTTTTGTTTTGTTTTGTTTTTTGTTTTTGTTTTGAGACAGAGTTTCGCTCTTATTGCCCAGGCTGGAGTGCAATGGAGCAATCTCGGCTCATCACAACCTCTGCCTCCTGAGTTCAAGTGATTTTCCTGCCTCAGCCTCCCACGTAGCTGGGATTACAGGCATGTGCCACCACACCTGGTTAATTTTGTATCTTTAGTAGAGATGGGATTTCTCCATGTTGGTCAGGCTGGTCTCGAACTCCTGACCTCAGGTGACCCACCCACCACGACTCCCCAAAGTGCTGGGATTACAAGCGTGAGCCACCGTGCCCGGTCTGTTATTCTTTTATATCCTGCGCTTACTATAGTGTGGCTGTATAACTGAGGCAGGAACTGCTCGCTATCTACCCATTATGTACTCTCTCCTTCCTTCCTATAAAGGTAGCATTGATTGTCTTTGGGAAGGTAAAACCATTCCAAGATTTTCTTGTATGTGATTCATTTCTAGGTAATGAGCTACAAAAGAAAGTCATGGATATGCTTCTGCTTCTAGAATTTTTATTTATTTAGTTTATGTATTTATTTATTTATTTTGATAGAGAATCTTGCTCTGTCACAGAAGCTGGAGTGGAATGCAGTGGTGTGATCTCAGCTCACTGCAACCTCCGTCTCCTGGGTTCAAGCAGTTCTCATGTCTCAGCCTCCCGAGTAGCTGGAATTACAGGCGCCCACCACCACACCTGGCTAATTTTTGTATTTTTCGTAGAGCTGGAGTTTTGCCATGTTGGCCAGGCTGGCGTCGAACTCCCAACCTAAAGTTGATCTGCCCACCTCGGCCTCCTGAAGTGCTGCTGGGATTATAGGCATGAGCCACTGCGCCCAGCCTAGAATTTTTTAAAATTTTTATTATTGTATTTTTTTTTTAAGAGGGAAGTTCAACTGATATGTCCCTTTGGACTTCCATACTTTTTTCTTCATTTGGAATGTGGCTGCAAAGCCTACAGATGCAACCGCCTTTCTGTGACCACGAAGCGCCAAGCCTCAGGCTGTTGGACTTCACTTCCAAATGAAGGAGAGGAAAGATGGAAAGATCCCCGGGCTTTGCAGCTCCAGATTTATTTTTGTGTGAGATGAGTAACCTCTGTTTGCTTAAGTTATGGCTCATTGGGTTTTCTGTTATTCACAGCCAAATACAACTCTAACTGATAACGTTACTTCTATAATCAAAATAAAATTAAAGAAGAAAACTTGTCTGATTCCATTCTGTGACTAAACAAGGTTTCTTCGTTGTTGTTGTTGTTTTTTTTTTTTTTGCTCTTGTTGCCCAGGCTGGAGTGCTATGACGCGATCTCGGCTCACTGCAACCTCCGCCTCCCAGATTCAAGCACTTCTCCCAGCTAATTTTGTGTTTTTAGTACATGTGGGGTTTCTCCATGTTGGTCAGACTGGTCTCAAACTCCTGAACTCAGGTGATCCACCCACCTTAGCCTCCCAAAGTGCTGGGATTACAGGCCTGAGCCACTGCGCCCAGCCTGGTTTCTGTTCTTCTAAGCTCTGCTCACACTCTCCTTTCACCAATCCTTTCTAATCCTTACCCTCCTTTCTTTCTTTGTCTAGCAAACTACTACTCAACCTTCAAAAGTCCACTTAAGACCGGAAACAGAGGCTTACGCCTGTATCCCAGCACTTTGGCAGGCCAAGGTGGGCAGATCATCTGAGGTCAGGAGTTCGAGACCAGCCTGGGCAACAGGGTGAAACCTCATCTCTACAAAAATACAAAAATTAGCCAGGAGAGGTGACAGGTGCCTGTAGTCCCAGCTACTCAGGAGGCTGAGGCAGGAGAATCGCTTGAACCTGAGAGGTGGAGGTTGCAGTGAGCCAAGATTGCACCATTGTACTCTAGCCTGGGTGACAGAGCAAGACTCCCTCTTAAAAGCAAACAACAACAACAACAAAAAAAAACTTCAACTCAAATGTTGATGTTACACTCTACAAAGTCTTTCCGAAACTTTCCCCCAAACAGGTTCATCATGATCATCATTGTGCCCATGGTGTTTTGTCTGTGATTCTGTGATAGCACGTTTTACACTTGACTGTGTTTGCCTATTTCCTTGGTATCTCCTCCACTGAACTGTGAACAACATGTGAGCAACTGGAGGGTAGAAGCCACGTTTCATACTTGCTCCCTTCAAGGCAGCTGGCATACCACTAAGTATATAGTAGGTGCACAATAAATGTTTTCTGGCATGAGTAAACACAAGAATTAAAAAACAATGCCTGCCGGAAGCGTTGACTCACACCTGTAATCCCAGCACTTTGGGAGGCTGAGGCGGGTGGATCACGAGGTCAGGAGTTCGAGACCAGCCTGGCCAATATGGTGAAATCCCATGTCTACTAAAAATACAAAACATTAGCCGGGTGTGGTGATGCGCATCTATAGTCGCAGCTACTCAGGAGGCTGAAGCAGGAGAATCGCTTGAATCTGGGAGGCAGAGGTTGCAGTGAGCCGAGATCATGCCACTACACTCCAGCCTGGGCAACAAAGTGAGACTCTGTCTCAAAAAAAAAAAAAAAAAAAAAAAAAGAAAGATGTCTATATGTTTAAACCAAACATTGTCCTCTCCTTCCTAGGTTGACTCCTGTTTTCTCTTCACCTCTGTTTGTTTGTCTGTTTTTAACTGGAAAAAGAATAGTTGACGAGTTGGAAGTTAGGGAATGTCTCACAGTGTCACCTAGGCTGGAGTGTAGTGGTGCAATCGCAGCTCACTGCAGCCTCACTCTCCTGGGTTCAAGTGATCCTCCCACCTCAGCCTCCCAAGTAGCTGGTACCACAGTTGTCTGTCACCATGCCCAGCTAATTTTTAACTTTTTTGTAGAGACAAGTTATCCGCATGTTACCCAGGCTGCTCTGGAACTCCTGGGCTCAGGCAGTCTTCCACCTCAGTCTCCCAAAATATTGAGACTATAGGGCCGGGCATGGTGTCATGCCTGTAATCCCAGCACTTTGGGAGGCCAAGGTGGGCAGATCTCTTGAGGCCAGAAGTTCCATACCAGCCTGGCCAACATGGCAAAACCCCATCTCTACAAAAAATACCAAAAAAATTAGCCAGGTGTGGTGGCACACGTCTGTAGTCCCAGCTACTAGGGAGGCTGAAGCAAGAGAATTGCTTAAACCTAGGAGGCAGATATTGCAGTGAGCCAAGATCATGCCACTGCATTCCAGCCTGGGTGATAGTAAGACTCCCTCTCAAAAAAAAAAGGGGGGGGGGATTATAGATGTGAGCCACTGCACCCAGCCTTGGATCATTTTAATCTAGGTGGGAATGGGGGGTGGATTTGAAGTCACGTTTTATTGAAAGTAGGAAAGAAGTTGAGACATATAGGAAGTAAATTAGGGCAGAAAGTTCAGAATTAAGAACAAGAATCTCTCAGTCTCTCCTATGCTAAATCATAATTTGTCATGTCCTAAAGCAGGGTGACTTTAGCAGACGTAGCCCAACTCTGAGTCCCAGTGCTGAGGGCTGAGTCCCAGTTCCACTTATACCTTGTTGGATGTTGAGGAGACAGGTCACTTACACCCACCTTTTAAGCCACCGTTTCTTTCTCTGAGAAAGAATAGTAATACTCGCCTCCCCAACTCACAGAACTGTTATGAGGATCAAAGTGATCAGACTTGTGCATAAAACTAGCCGGGCGACGAGGCGGGCGCCTGTAGTCCCAGCTACTTGGGAGGCGGAGGCAGGAGAATGGCGTGAACCTGGGAGGCGGAGCTTGCAGTGAGCTGAGATCTGGCCACCGCACTCCAGCCTGGGCGACAGAGCCAGACTCCGTCTCAAAAAAAAAAAAAAAAAAAAAAAAGAATTGCTGTGACACCCCATAAAATGTGAATCATGTCGCTTGTATTACATGTAGGAAAAGCGTGGTCCATGTTTGGTGAAAAGTTCAATGAATGAATGGATGAGCCCCGCTTGCTAATCACCTTATTTTCATACAAGACAGGAACAACCTCATCTATCATATTTTAATCAAAGGGTAAATGCAGGAATGACTTTATCTTTTGGGTTGATATAAAACATAACCAACATATACAACATCACCATTATGAAGCAAGCTCTTTCCCCGTTAAACAGCTGATGCTTAGACTTTCTTCACATGGGACAAAACCTTTTATTCCACTATTTGAGATATGACTTCAAATGCACTATGCCTGAATAAGGTACCATTGGGACTTAAATCACACTAACATATATATGACTATTTCATTTTTTAAAGTATGGTTTAAGGGGAACTAAGGGGAAAATGAGTTTGGTTTGTTTTGCCTTTTTGTTTTAAATTTTACCGGTAAAGTGTATTTTGTTATCTGTACTGCCAAAGAGGTGAATAATTGTATAAACTAAAGGCCAGTCACCTACCGCTATGGTGGGCTATAAAAGGTCTCTTTCCCTATTTCTTCCATCTTCCTACCCTTGAAATTTTTGATCTCCTGCTTAATTTGACAGGGCAGATAGCTTCGACATTGATTTGAGGTTAAAAATAAAACGCACAGATGACATAACCCCTAAATTATAGATGAACAAAAACCTTGGAAGAACACTGGAATAGATCACAGGGAATTGTATTAATTTCTACCGAGATAGCAAAGCCAATATCTGTGACTAATCCGCTCTTGCTATGATCAAAATAGTCATCACAAGCACCATAATGAAAAAAATCCACATGAAGAATCGGTCTATGACTTTTGCCACCTTCTTCCATTCACTCCCTTTGGAATTGGTGGCCTTGTGGTCTTTGAGGCACTTGGCGATGTACTCAATATTCCTCGTCAGCACTTTGTACTGTGCACAGTAACTCTCGGCCTCCTGAGGGTTCTCACCCTGGCAGCCCAGGTCGTTCTTTAAGCGTTTGTTCATGTCCTTCTTTCTGGAAAGGTCTTTGTTCCTGGCTGTTTTCAGGTTAGACTCTGGGAGTTGGCTATAAACTTTCGTGAGGTGGTCCCGCTCTCTACTGTGGTGCGGGCTGAGGCAGCTTTCACCCACATCATAGACAAACAAGACCTTGGACATGTATTTCAGGATGACCACCCTGGCCCAGTGTGGCACCGGCCGGGCCTCGGCCCCACAGAAGTGGATATTCATCACCATGATGGTCAAGGCAGTGGAGGCCGTGATCAGGGCCATCGTGGCTATGTAGTATTTACCTGGAATTAAAATAATAACTGTAACTGAATTTGCTTTAAAATGGTCGTCATACAGCCATGAGTCACTTAACAACAGGGATACATTCTGAGAAAGGTATTGGTCATTAGGTGATTTTGCTGCTGTGTGAACATCATAGAGTGTATGTACACAGACGTAGATGGTATGGCCTTCTACACACCTAGGTTGCACGGTATAGCCTGTTGCTGAGGCTACAAATCTATGCAGCATGTTACTGTATTGAATACCACAGGCAATTGTACACATGATTATCAAACGGTAAGTATTTGTGTGTCTAAACATGTCTAAACATAGAAAAGATAAAGTGAAAATTGACATTATGATCTTATGGGACCGTTGTTGTATACACAGTCTCTCATTTACCAAAACATTGTTATGAGGCACATGAGTGTACTTGGCCTAAAAAGAAACAAACACCCTTTCTAAGGAGGTGTTATACCCTAGGGGTTACTAGTATAGACTTTTTTTTTTTTTTTGAGACAAAGTCTCGCTCTGTCGCCCACGCTGGAGTGCAGTGGTGTCATCTCGGCTCACTACAACCTCTGCCTCCCAGGTTCAAGCAATTCCCTGCCTCAGCCTCCCAAGTAGCTGGGATTACAGGCGCCTGCCACCACACCCAGCTAATTTTTGTATTTTTAGTAGAGGGGGAAGTTTCGCCATCTTGGCCAGGCTGGTCTTGAACTCCTGACCTCGAGTGATCTGCCTACTCCGGCCTCCCAAAATGCTAGGATTACAGGCGTGAGCCACCGCACCCAGCTGTAGTATAGACTTTTGAATCTGACTTCCTGGATTCAAATCCCAGCTTTATCATTCCCTGGACTTTTGGCCTTCAGCAAGGCATATAATCCTGCTAAGCCTCAGTTTCCTGCTCTGTAAAGTGGGTGTAGTAATAATATCTAACTTGCAGGAATATGAGAAGGCTTAATTGAGACGATACATGTGAAGTTCTCAGCACTGTTCCTGGCTCGAAATTAAAAAGTTTGGAAATGTTTCCTGAGATCATGAGGTGAAAAATTTTTCCACACTCAACGAACAAACAATTAATGAACTTGACCAGTTCTCAGAATTGTCTTCAGAGCTCATTAATATGAAAGCCAATTGTTATTGGGTAAGAAAGGAGACTGTATCACTATTAGCCTTCAAAATGTGATTATATAAAGCACATGTTGATGAAAAAGTGAAATTAAGGAAGGAAACAAGATAAGGCTACAAATTTATGAAATATAGAACAAAAAGCCAAGAAGATGAACAAAACCAAAAGCAAGGTTTTGAAAAAGTAATAAAACTGATGAACCTTTGATAAGACCACTTGCAGGATAGAGAGAGAAATAGAGAAAGGGAAAGAGCGAGAGAAGATGGAAAAGACATATAAAATAGTGCAATATTATAAATAACTGTGTAGTCGGGCGCGGTGGCTCACACCTGTAATCCCACCACTTTGGGAATCCCAGCACTTTGGGAGGCCGAGGTGGGTGGATCACTTGAAGTCAGGAGTTGGAGACCAGCCTGGCCAACATGGTGAAACCCCGTCTCTACTAAAAATATAAAAAACATTAGCTGGGTGTGGTGGCAGGTGCCTGTAATCCCAGCTACTTAGGAGGCTGAGGCAGGAGAATCACTTGAATTCAGGAGGCGAAGCTTGCAGTGAACCGAGATTATGCCACTGCACTCCAGTCTGGGCAACAGAGCTAGACTATGTCTCAAAAAACAAAAATAAAAATAGCTGTATAATAACATATTTGATAATCTTGATGAAACTGCTGGAAAAATGTCAGATGTCAAAATTAGTGCAAGAATAAAGAACACTTTAATAGAAATGGGAATCAATCAAGCACCATCCCCGCACCAAAGGCTCTAGGACCAAAAAGAATTTATAGGTGAGTTTTACCAAACTCTCAAGGAACAAATAATTCCCATCTTATGCAACTTGTTCCAGAAATAGAAAAAGAGGGAAAACTGCCCAGTTCATTTTGTGAAGTCCATTTGACCTGATTCCAAAAGGGACAAGAAAAGGAATATTAAAGCCATTTCACTAATCGACATATTTGAGAAACTTCTACAAAATATTAGCTAAGTGAATCCAACAGTGTCTTAAAAGGATAATGTATCATAAGAAAGGAGTTTGGTCCAGTTATACAAAAGAGTTCAACATCAGAAGACTTATTGATGTAATTTATGACACTGATGAGAAAAAGAGAAAACTCACATTATTATCTTAATAGATGAAGACAAAGTATTTGATAATGTTTATCATCTACTTATTATTTGTCAAAAACTCTGAGTTAATATATGAGACATTTCTTTTGATATTGTACCATTCATTTTCATTCTTTTGGGTCTTGCAGTTTTTCAGGAGGCCTTGATTAAAATGCAAATACTTGTCTGAGAGTCAGCTCACACTTGAAAGAAAATTAGAAGTGACCCCGTGGGAGCAAGATTTTTTTTTTTTTTTTAAGACAGGGTCTTTCTCTTTTACTAAGACTGGAGTACAGTGGTGCAATCACAGCTCACTGCAGCCTCGACCTCCCAGGCTCAAGCAGTCCTCCGTCAGCCTCCTAAGTCAGCTGGTACCACAGGCACGCACTGTCACACCTGGCTTTTTTGTTGTTGGAGATGAGGTCTCACTATGTTGCCAAGGCTGGTCTCAAACTCCTGGGCTTAAGCAGTCCTCCCTCTTTGGTCTCCCAAAGTGCTAGGATTACAGGCTGGGAGTAAGATCTTGAGGGCTGGGAAATCAGAGGACTCCTGTAGTCCCAGATACTCCGGAGGCTGAGGCAGAAGAATTGCTTGAACCCAGGAGGCAGAGATTGCAGTGAGCTGAGATCGCGCCACTGCACTCCAGCCTGGTGCCAGAGAAAGACTCCATCCCTCTCTGAGCCTCCGTTTCCTTCATGTGTAAAATGTAAAATATTCTACTTCACAGTGGACACTTCACAGTTCTCTCCCTCTAGCTGCTCTCACCAAAGATGTCTTCATAAGAACCAGCTCCAAATGGGGAGAAAAAGACAACCACACAGATGAGGTAGATACCCAGGAACACCTGGCCGGTGGACTGCAGGGAGCGGCTGCGAGGTTTCCGACGGTACAGCCCCCCAGCACCGCTGGCCAACACAAGAAAGCCGCCGATGATGGCAACTGTGCGCGAGTACATACTGACCTTCAGCCATTCCCCGTAGTGGACGTAGCCCCCGATGTAGGCGGCGTAGGTGCTAATGGCCAATTGGAGTGCGGCCCCCAGCGCGAACCAGCGCCGCTTCACGCCAAAAGACATGAAACTAGCGCGCAGCACAGCCGCCCCCATGTCGAAATACAGGTAAGGCACTGGGATGTCGGGCTTCCGGCGTGCCTCAGCCCTCTCAGCGTAGAGCATGAGCTGGCTGAAGCAGCCCCAAAAGGGGCAGCGTGTGAGCAGCACCGAACCCAACTGCATGATCAGCTGCAACATCCACTGTCTCGAACCTATCTTCGACGCCATCTTGGGAAAGGGCAAGTCCGCTCTGATGCAGAAAACTTAAGCATATTTCTGTAATATTGTGAACACATTCCATGGGTGCTATGAATAACAAATTATAATTGTTAAATAAATGTTCTCAAGATTTGTGTGCACTTTTCCTAAAAAGATAAATTTCAGCCAGTTGTGGTGACTCACACCTGTAATTCCAGCACTTTGGGAGGTCAAGGTGGGAGGATCATTGAGCCCAGGAGCTCAAGACCAGCCTAGCCAACATAGTGAGACCCTATCTTTTTACTTTTTTTCTACATATATATATTATTTTGAGACAAAGTCTCACTCTATTGCCCAGGTTGGAGTGCAGTGGTGCAATCTTGGCTCACTGCAACTTTCACCTCCCAGATTCAAGTGATTCTCCTGTCTCAGCCTCCCAAGTAACTGGGATTACAGGCACGCACCACCATGCCCAGCTAATTCTTTTTATAGAGACGGGGTCTCACCATGTTGGCCAGGCTGGTCTTGAACTCCTGACCTCAGGTGATCTGCCTGCCTCGGCCTCCCAAAGTGCTAGGATTACAGGCATGAGCTACCATGCCCAGACTTCATTTTTAAATAATAAAAATAAATTAAAATAAAATTTAAAAATATAAATTTCATATTTTCATAAAAACATAACAAGCAATTCCTGTGAGACATCTGTCTTTAGAAATTGTGCCAGCTTGCTAGATAATGTCACTGCCCAAGAAGAGAGTGGGACTGTCCCATGATCTTTCCTCGAACAAGGCTATGATCATCACTGCCAATAATTTCTGCCTCAGGAGAGGTAATAAAATGCCAATACATCTCCTTTTTATTAGAGGACAAAAAGCCTTGTGTTTAATTCTGAAAAAGAGGGCTGTGTGTGTGTGTGTATGTGTGTGTGTGTGTGTGTGTGTGTGTGTATTTTGCAAGGAGAGACATAAAAAGGAAGATATCTCCAAATGGAGAAGTCACTGTAGTATCATCTCAATATTGGGTAATTGGACTCAGTAAAGAGTAAAACAGCAAGGCAACGTCTCTTGATATTGGATTCTAAGTTCCTTGGTGTTTTAAAATTTCTCCTTATTGCTTACTTTAAGGAACTCAAACTTAGATCTAGCTTGATTCTGGTAAGCATCTGTTACAACAGCAAGTCCTTGAGATGGAGATGTTGGGTCTCAAGGGTATTGGAGGCAGAAAGTAGATGTTAAAGGGGATAGGAAAGCCCTCAGAACAAGCTAGGCAAGGATAGGGGAGGCAGGGGTGGTACCCTCAGTCTGCGCTGCAGTCCTTGGAGGGACATTTCATTATTGTAGATTTTTGAAAATTTAGTCTGCTTTGGAATCACCTCAGATTTCCAAATCTTGGCCAAGTTGCTAAATCAAACTCTCCAGGTGTAGGAACTTGCATTTTAATAAGCTCTTCCACTGCTATTATACCCAATGAAGATGAAATTTTTCTGTTAAGGGTAGATGTCAGGCTTAAAAAGCACATCTTTCTGCCATGTTTGCCACTCTTCCCAAGAAGAAAGCCCTTGTCACATGAAATGATAACAATAGTCACTGTTTACTCAGTACTTACCATATGCCAGGGCATGCACTAAGCAGTGATACAGAAGGAAGTGATCACACAAATTTTGCAGATGATGAAGCAGAGACTAAGAGAACAAGTAACTTGCCTAAGTTTGATCAAGGAGTGAACAGTGAAGTCAGTATTCAAATGCAGGTTTCTTTGACTTCAAAATCAGGTTTTAACCTTTGAGTCAGTGGATTTCAGACTTAAACGGAGAATGCATCAGAATCACTCAGAAGGCTTGTTAAAACAGGACGCCAGGGCCTTGTCTCCAGAATGTCTGATTCAGTAGGCTTAGGGTGGTCCCCGAGGTTTTGCGTTTCTATAAGTTCCCAGGTGATGCCGATGCTGTACATCTGGGGACCACCACTTTGAGAACCACTGCTCTAAAGTGTAATGCTTTTCATTGCTCTTTTGTGTAAACCCAGAGACCATAAGACCAGTTTTGATTCCAAAAGCCTTATCTATATTGAAAGATGCTAACTGCAACCACCAGAAAAATTCGAGACAGTCTGTATTGAGTCTGAAATTGGCTCCATTGTTTCAAGTTTAAAGGCACACACACAACCTTAAAGGCATGACCCCAGGCACTACAAAGCTGGGCTTGAAGTGGAAGACACTTAAACTCACCTATCAGGGGGACATTTTCTGAGGCCGGCATGATTTCTGCCACCATTAGTTGGAATACAGTCATGGCCAACAGGATGGTCACTCCCAGGGAGACCTTTTCTCCAGAGGCTGCTGGGAGATAAAAACTCAGAGGAGCCAGAAAAGATATGAGGACACATGGGATGAGGAGGTTGACGATATAGAATGAGGACCTCCTCTTCAGAAGGAGGGTGAATGTGACATCCGGGTAAGGCTCAGAGCAGCAGCCATAGGAGATCACATTCTTCACAGCAGGCATGCCATGGACCTCCCATTCCACATCTTCAATGAAGTCAGAGAGATCTCCGCTGTCCAGGGCATTGAATATGTCTACCTGATTGCCATTGTAGGTCCAGGAACCAAAAGTCAGGTTGCACTGCTGGTTGTCAAAAGGGAAGTAAGTGACATCCACCACACAGGAGCTTTTGGTGATGGCCGGTGCATCCCAGGTGATCAGCCCATCATACCGCAGGACCACATTGGTGTTCACAGGCTCTGAAGATTCATCGTCAGCCCTGGAGGTCAGATGAGGAAAATGAAAGCCACATGCTAGGAGAACTTGCCACTTTCCTTACCCCAGACAGCTCACTGTGCCCATCACTTCAGTGTTTGGGCCATGGAACACCATTTTCTCTGTGACTGTGGCTCAGGAGTCTGGAATCAACTCAATTTGTCCTTCTCTTCCATCTCCTGTAACTAGTCAGGGCCAAGTTCTCTTGGAGTCTTCCTTTAAAGCATCTCTGCTCTCTATCCCTTCCTGTCCATTCCCAGTGCCACTTTCTTGGTTCAGGTGTAATGATTTGAACACACAGACAAAAAGTAGGCCTGTCGATACTAAAATCTGCTTACTTGATTTGTTAACTTTAGGCACAAGAATATTAAAATAAGCTTTTTATGGCTATTATAAAAGCTGTACATGTTTATTTGTAACATTTGGAAAACTCAGAGGAAAAAAAGCCGTTCACCCATAACTTTAGAGATAGTCACTTATTCCAGATATATCTTCTTTTGCTTTATCAATATTTATGCCTTGTATTTTGGGGTACAGAATTTCTACTTTTCTCTAGGGAATTACTCTTTCTCCATTGCCATTGCAAGGCAGAGGAAATGTTGGTCAAGGTGCCCCAGTGTCCCTGGCCAATGGACGGCTGGGTGGCCCAGGCTTGGTCCAACAGATTCACCCTTTCCAGAGTTTAGGTCTTAAGCAGAGTGATCCAGAGACCAAAAACATCACCCTAGTGATGGCTCCCTATTCAGAAAAAAATAGACAGTCCCTCTCGTCTTGAACGCTAGAGCAGCCTTGGTTCTGTCCTTTCCAAGAGTTGGTTGTTTACTTTTTCCTTTATTTAAATGAGATGTGCCACATCCTTCTAACAAATTCCTATTTCACAAGGTTGCCAAAGTCAGTTTCTGATGCTTACAACCAAAGAGTCTTAATTGGTACATTTCTGTTAACATTTGGATGCATATTTTTGCAGTCTTCCTTACAATTTTTTCCCTGCAAAGTATATTTTGGCTAAATATAATGTGGTATTCTGGTTTGGATCCTGGAACAGAAGAAGTACATTCACGGAAAAACTGGTAAAATCTGAATAAAGTAGTTTAGTCAGTAACATTGTATTTATTTTGATAAGTATATTATGGTTATGTAAGAGGTAACATTAGGGGAAACTGCGTGAAGGGTATAAGGGAATTCTGCACTATCTTTGCAACTTTTCTATAAATCTAAAAATTATCCCCCAATTTAAAGTTAACTTGCAAAAAATAAAAAGGAAAAAAAAAAGATGAAACAAAATTTTTAAAAATACATGGTCATCTGTTCATACTCTTCTACAACATTCTTTTCATGTCTAAATAGCATTCTATTATATTCCACTATATTAGATACACCATAGTTATTTAACCAATCTACTGAGGCTTGATATTATGGTTGGTTCCAGTTTTTGTATTTATAAGCAATGCTGCAGTGGACATCTTTGTAGCTGAGTCTTTACATTTATCCACTGAACCTTTCCTTAGGTTAAATTGCTGGAAAAGGATGTGCTGGGTCAGAACAGGCATGTTTTTGAAGGGGGTAAGGGATAAAAGACTACGTATTGGCACAGTGTACACTACTCGGTGACAAGCACACTAAAATCTCAGATTTCACACTATACAATTCATCCATGTAAGTAAAAAACACTGGTACCTCAAAAGTTATTAAAATAAAACATATATTGGCTGGGCATGGTGCTCATACCAGCACTTTGGGAGGCCAATCACTTGAGGCCAGAGTTTGAGACCTGCCTGGCCAGCATGGCAAAACCCCGTCTCTACTAAAAAAGTACAAAAATTAGCCAGGCATGGTGGCGCACGCCTGTAGTCCCAGCTACTCGGGAGGCAAGAGAATTGCTTGAACCCGGGAGGCGGAGGTTGTAGTGAGTCAAGATTGCACCACTGCACTCCAGCCTGGGTGACAGAATGAGACTTTGTCTCAATAACAACAAAAAATAAAATAAAATAAAATAATGCATGTCTATATATATAAAGAACAGACATGTTTTTAAGGTTTTTATTTTTTCCACTCATTAGAAATTGGGTGCCACAATATTAACTCTAATCTACTGAGGAGGTATGGACTGAGTTAACTCCATCCCAAGGGGATCTTTAATTGTGAGTGTTTGTGAAGATAACAAAATAAATTTTTTGAAAATGCCTGAAGCTTCCTCCTGTAACAGTGAGAAATGTGTACAGTTAGCTATCTGAGAAGTGAGAACTAGACCTGAACTGAGAACACTGCTCACCCATCCTACTTCCTTGGTGCAAGAGGAGAGATCTGGGGATCAGAGAGAATCTGTGTGGGGCTAGGACAATTGCGCTGGGCAGGGTCCCTGTAGGAAATAGATGGCCTACTCCAATTAGATAAACTGAGGAGAGTTTAAGAAAGGGACTGTTCACAAAGGTATGGATACGATGCAGAGAAACCATTCCTGGACATGAAAAGGTGAGGAGAAAGTGCAGTTACCAGAACCTGGAAGGAAAGATTTGCATGAAGACGGTCACCACGATAGGAGTGATGACTTTCCTTCAGGGAACACATCCAGGCAAAGATAACCTCCCAGGAAGAGAGCGAGAGAATATACACGCTAACCTCACTCTCTCTTCTCCCTGCAGTTGCCCACTGGTGCTCCACATTGGCCAAACCCAACCCCAAGCCAAAGGGCAAGGGAACCTGCTGACCAAAAACATCACCCCAGCTACTTTGGAGTAGGTTGTGGGGGTTTTTTGTTTGTTTTTGTTGTTGTTGTTGCTGTTGTTGTTTGTTTGTTTGTTTGAGACAGAGTCTCACTCTTGTCACCCAGGCTGGAGTACAGTGGTGCCACCTCAGCTAATTGCCACCTCCGCCTCCCAGGTTCAAGCGATTCTCCTGCCTTAGCCTCCTGAGTAGCTGGGATTACAGGTGCCAGCCACCACACCTGGCTAATTTTTGTACTTTTAGTAGAGACGGAGTTTCGCCATGTTGGCCAGGCTGGTCTTGAACTCCTGACCTCAGGTGACCCACCCGCCTCAGCCTCCCAGGGTGCTGGGATTACAGGCGTGAGCCACCGCGCCTGGCCGTTTTTTGTTGTTGTTGTTTGTTTGTTTGTTTGTTTTTTGAGACAGGGTCTCACCCTGTTTCCCAGGCTTTAGTGCAGTGGTACAATCTTGGTTCACTGCAACCTCCACCTCCCAGGTTCAAGTGATTCTCCTGCCCCAGCCTCCCGAGTAGCTAGGATTATAGGTGTGCACCACCACGTCCAACTAATTTTTGTATTTTTAGTAGAAACAGTGTTTCACCATTTTTACCAGGCTGATCTCAAACCCCGACCTCAGATAATCTGCCTGCTGTGGCCTCCCAAAGTGCTGGTTTCGCAGGTGTGAGCCACAGTGCCCGGCTTTGAGTAGTTTAAATACATTATATTAAAATATATATATTTTTTTTGTAGAGACGATGTCTCACTATGTTGCCCAGGCTGATCTTGAGCTCCTGGCCTCATATAATCCTCCTGCATTGGCTTCCCAAAGTGCTCGATTATGGGTAGGAGCCACCGCGCCCAGCCAAGACATTATTATTTAATCACTTCATGACCAATATCTTATTGTTTATCTCCCTGGTTTTTTAATCATATCACAGCTCAAAACTTGCAGTGGCTTCCTATAGCCCACACAATACTTCTACACCTCCTCAGTTTAGTGTTCTAGATATTCCATGATCTATTCCCACCTCACTTTCTAGCTGTGTGCCTTCTGCTGGTCTCCCTCACTCCCACTCCACCAATTAAGACTGAAATCCCAACAAACCCTGTGAGTTTCTCTTACTTAAACTCTTTCTTCAACTCATAATGGTCCCCCTTTTCTGCATGTAGCAGTCTAACACATCCTTCAAGACTCTGCTCAGAGGCCACCTCTGTGAAGCCTTCCCTGCCTCTCCAATCAGATATCTTTCCATCCTTGAAGGGCCACAGCACTTTACTTCTGTGTTATAAGAGACTTGCATTTTTACCTTGCATTATAGTTTTTACATACATAGCTTATTAGATTGTTCCTTGAGGTCAGAGATTGGGTCTTAAAATGCTCATTTACTTCTCATAAAAATATCATGGAGATTTGAGTTCAGAACCTGATTCAGGTTTCATAACCTTAGGTGGGTTATATCTCTGTCACTCACCTGTAAAAGTGGGCATTATAACACCTTAAGGCTTCTTTTTAGTTTTTATATTAAACAAACTATGTACATTAACTTCTATTGCTGCTGTAGCAAGCTACAACAAACCTAAACCTAATGTCTTTTGTTCTTTTTCTTTTTTTCTTGAGATGGCATCTCACTCTGTCGCCCAGGCTGGAGTGCAGTGGTGCCATCTTGGCCCACTGAAACCTCCGTCTCCTGGATTCAAGCAATTCTCCTGCTTCAGCCTCCAGAGTAGCTGGGATTACAGGCTCCCACCACCATGCCTGGCTAATTTTTTTGTATTTTTAGTAGAGACGGGATCTCGCCGTGTTGGCCAGGCTGGTCTCAAACTCCTGACCTCAAGTGATCACCCACCTCAGCCTCCCAAAGTGCTGGGATTACAGGCATGAGCCACCGTGTGCAGTCCCTAATGTCTTAAAACAACACAAATTTAGCATCTTAACAATTCTAGAGGTCAGAAATCCTAAAACCAATGTGACCAGGGCTGCATTCCTTCTGGAGGCTCTAGGGGAAGATCTGTTGCCTTTCCTTTTCCACCTTCTAGAAGCCACCTACATCCCTTGACTCAGGGCCACCCCTTGCATCACTAACCTCTGCTTCCTTTGTGGCATTGCCTATTCTGACCATCTCATCTCCCTCTTAAAAGGACCCTCGTGTTTACATTAGGCCCACCAGGATAATCTCCCCCATCTCAAATCTTTAATTCAATGATACCTGCAAAGTCTCTTTTGCCATGTAAGATAAATCTTCATAGGTTTTGGGGATTAGGATGTGGACATCTTTGCGGGGGCATTATTTTATCTATCATACTTCATAAAGTCCCAACTCCATGCAGACACATAGTAAGTGGCCAATATGTATTAATTTCTTCCCCTTCCCTCTGTTTCTAACTGTGTTTCGTGTTCTCAACTAAAACATGAAAAAATTACAGGGACAAAAAGTAAGCTGGAGGTTGGGAAGGCATGTTTAATAATACAACCATCACAGAATATTTAAATTGCGTTCCTCTTACCTTCCCTTTCCTCAGCCCCTCAGTGGCCTTCAGGCAGTGATACAGTTTGGCTGTGTCCCCACCCAAATCTCATCTTGAAGTGTAGCTCCCAGAATTCCCACATGTTGCGGGAGGGACATGGTGGGAGGTAATTGAATCATGGGGGCGGGTTTTTCCTGTGCTGATCTTGTGACAGCGAATAAGTCTCATGAGATCTGATGGCTTATAAAGGGGAGTTCCCCTGCACAAGCTCTCTTGCCTGCCACCATGTAAGATGTGACTTTGCTCCCCATTCACCTTCAGCCATGATTGTGACGGCTCCCCAGCCATGTGAACTGAGAGTCCATTAAACCTCTTTCCTTTATAAATTATCCAGTCTTGGGCATGTCTTTATTAGCAACATGAAAACAGACCAATACAGGCAGCCCCTTCTTCTCTTCTGTATCTGATCAAAGACTGAGCTAACTTTAGTTGTTTTGCAATTGAGCAAAAACGACTTTCCCAGCCTTGACTGTAAGAAGCCCATTCCTGGGAACTGGAGAGGAGTAGGTTGGTGAATGAGGGAGCAGGGAGAGTCGCCCAGTGTTTTCAGTCCCCAGAGTGCCTGGAACCTCAGCGTAGACTTGTCTGTTTACTCAGTCCCAGGATCCCTTCCTCATTCCAACTCCAATGTCTCTGTCTTTCACATATTCACTTTTCCTTCCTTTCCATATCAAAAAGAAGTTCCCACCTCTCTCTTGCTGGCTAACTTCCCTTCCGGTCCTGTGAGTCCTCTCCTTCCATGCCTCCTTCAGGATTTTGCCTCCCTTAGTCCCTCTTCTTCTCTCTGGCCCCTCTAGCCACTTTCCAACTCTGTTCGCAAGTCTCTCCTGCCAAATCCCTTTTCTCCCTGGCCCTTCTACCTCTCTCATCTCCTTCCACACTCTGCTTTCAAAAGTAACTGATACCTGCTCTTGTCCCATTTCCTCTTGCTTTTATTTCTTGACTCCTGCATTTTGATGTCTTTCCAACAAGTACAACTAGGCAAATCTCAAGACTTCTCCTAAGTCTTCATCTTCTTTAACTCTTCCCAAACATTGGAATTATGCGTTGTTCCTAGACATCCTCTCTTCCCTTGGTTTTCATGACATGACTCTCTCAGTTCTTCTTCTACCTCTTTAACCACTAATTCTAAGTTTCCTCTGTAAATTCCTTAAATGTAGGGGTTTTTTCAACTTTATCGTCAGCCATTTTCTTTCCTTCCAGGAGTAGTTCTATAGGACTTTAAGGGCTTTTGGTATCTCCATTAGCCCTGACCATTTCTCCAGGTTTCAGATTTGCCTCTGCAATCTCATTATTGGACACTTCCTTAGGGATTTTTCTTTGGTTCCCCAAACAGAATATCAAATTCATCCTCTTTTTTTCCAAACCTGTTTCTCCTCCCCCTCCTTTATTTCCAGTCTCATTTGGAAGTCTTGACATTCTCTAAATCATCTTATATGGCTAAGGATAGCTACATAAGCTGGCCTTAAAGCTAAATTCTAGACAAATTCTTTTGAATACAATAGGGCACCCAGTTCCTCACCAGGTCTAAAATCCAACCATTAAAACTGCTCATTAAAATCCAACCACTGGGGCCAGGCATGGTGGCTCATGCCTGTAATCCCAGCACTTTAGAAGGCCAAGGTAGGAGAATTGCTTGAGCCCAGGAATTTAAGACCAGCCTGGACAACAGGCAATATAGTGAGACCTCATCTCTATAAAAATTTTTGTAAAAATTAGCTGGGTGTTGTAGTGCATACCTGTAGTCCCAGCTACTCAGGAGACTGAAGTGAGAGGATCACTTTGTTACCCATGGAAGGTCTCAACTACAGGTGATCCATGTTCTTGACATTTTGAACAAAGAATTGGACAAAATGCACAAATAAAGCAATGAAAATACAGAACAATGAAAGAAACAGTAAATGCTCAGATTTATTGAAATGAAACTACACTCCACAGAGTGGGTGTGGGCTCAAGTAAGCAGCTCAAGACTACAGGTTACAAAATCTTCTGGGTTTTAAGTACCCTCTAGAGGTTTCCCATTGGTTGCACCCTATGTAAATAAAAACTTGGCCCACAACCAATTGGAGGCTGAAGTGAAGTTACGCCCTATGCAGATGAAGATGTGATCTACAACCAATCAGAGGCTGAAGTGAAGTTATAACTCATGCAGTGAAGACTTGGTCTGTGACCAGTTGGAAGCTGAAGTGAAGGCTCCCTGTCTCCAGACCCTATTGAGGAGAATACTGTCTCAACTTGAGCCCAGGAGGTCAAGGCTGCAGTCAGCTACGATCACACCACTGCACTGTAGCCTAGGTGACAGAGCAAACCACCGGCCCCCACCAAAAAAAAACTTGACCATGAAAACCCTGCCATAATGAATTCAAATTTAAAATTTCTGTAATCTGATTTTACCTAATCTAAAAATGTCAGTGGCCTTATACTAGCCACTACACTAACCATATACTAATACTAAACATTCCCACCAGAACTTTGAGCCTCAATTCATTAATTTCTCTATTGATTTACTGAAAGAGCCAGTATCTACGTGAACTGTTACATTGCTAAAAAGCTCACTATTTCTTGGAATAATTCGTTGCTGAAGTTATTAGGGAATTTTTTTTTTTTTTTTTTTTTTTGGGAGCTTATCTTCCCTTTGGCTTCTACCGATTGTCTTGGGTTTTGTCTTCTGGAACATTGTTCTCTTTTTTCCACCCTACTTTCTCTCTGATTGCCTAAGGTAACCATCATCAAGTCTTCAAGGTTTCTCTCTTCCAAACTAAGCATCAGCAAATTCAACTGTTCTTCTGTGAAGTGGCATCCAGGCCCATTTCCTTCCTGATCACTCCCTACCAGTCTAGCCCCATGGATTTGGGTACGAACAGTGACTCTAGATGCAAAGCATCTTCCTTCCTGGGTGTCTTTACTACACTGGACTGATTCACTTACCCCCACCCCTATTTCTCCTTCTTGCCACAACTCAGGAAGCCCGTTGTGTTGCCTATGACATTCTCTACCTGCTTCTGAGAAGCAGTGATATTGTATCTGGCATCAGTAGATTCTACAGAGTCAGAGATTCAGCTAGAAGGACTGAGCTCAGGGAAATAGTCATGATTAAGGGCCCTTCTTTGCCAGATCCTGTAACACTCTTCTGTTTTCATTTCAATTTGTTAAAGGCATGAACATGTCATCCAACCATAGCTCCATTTAGAGGTTCCTCTACACAGCAAAACTCTGAGAAGTTTTACTGAGAAGGAGAAGGCAAAGGAGAAGAGAGGAGCAGAAACAGAATTGTCCATGACAAGAGCACAGAGATGATTAAAGAGTCAACCAGAGGAACAAAAAAGAGATGATGAACCAGTGTGGTGAAAGGCTCTGTGTAAAGGAGTGGGGAGTGGGGAAGGGAGAATGAGGACAGAACCGACCAAAGCCACAATAGGCTTGTTTGAGCTCATGAGTACATAACTGGCTTCTCTAATAAGGGAGCAGTGGAGTCAGCTTAACTTAGGGTGCCTTGTAAGCTTGCAAAGAAGTATTTCAGTAAGACATGGTCATCCCCTCAGCCAATCAAAACAGGAGTGAGAGGAGAACCACCATTCTGTTTGATTTCTGGAGAGAATTTTTAGAACTTACAGAATGCTTGCCGGCACAGCAGCTCGTGCCTGTAAACCCAGCACTTTGGGAGGCCAAGTGGGTGGATCGCTTGAGCCCAGGAGTTCAGAACCAGCCTGGGCAACATGGTGAGACTCTGTCTCTACTAATAAAAAATAAAAAATAGTTGGGCATGGTGGCATGCACCTGTAGTCCCAGCTACTCAGGAGGGTGAGGTGGGAAAATAACCTGATCCCGGGAAGTTGAGGCTGTAGTGAGCCATGATTATACCACTGCACTCCAGTGTGGGTGATAGGAGTGAGAGCTCATCTTAAAAAAAAAAAAAAAGGAACTTACAGAATGCTATAAGAGATCATCTGTGTCAATGAAATTATCTTTCTTTTTCTTCTTTTTTTTTTTTTTTGAGATGGAGTCTCACTCTTGTCACCCAGGTTGGAGTGCAGTGGTGTAATCTTGGCTCACTGCAACCCCTGCCTCCCAGGTTTAAGTGATTTTCCTTCCTCAGCCTCCCAAGTAGCTGGGATTACAGGCACCTGCCACCACACCCAGCTGATTTTTTTATTTTTAGTAGAGACGGGATTTCACCATGTTAGCCAGACTGGTCTTGAACTACTGACCTCAGGTGATCCACCTGCCTTGGCCTCCCAAAGTTCTGGGATTACAGGGGTGAGCCCCCACACCCTGCCTGTATCAATGAAATTATCAGATATTACTCTCCTGCACTCTGCGGACTAGAGAGTGGTAATGGACAATGTGGCTTGTTTTCTTGCTCTGTGTGTGTGTGTGTGTGTGTGTGTGTGTGTGTGTGTGTGATAGAGAGAGAGACAGACAGACAGACAGAGAGAGCACGGGCAGGGAGTGTAAACTGGAGGAATAAAGCTCAGTACTTGAATGTTATCTTCCTGTTATCTTCCTTGGGAAGGGATACAGACCACTCAGAGTGGGGAACGGACAGAAAGAACAGGGCTATGATTCCAGAGGTCATGACCCTTAGATGAGCTCTCTGAGTAAGGAGTGAGACTAAAATCCAGGCTGCAACCCACCTGTATTGCTTCCTTAAAGGAAATCCATGCCCACTGGAAGCCTCCACCCAGGGGAGCCCCCCGAGCTGCCCCTCATTCACATACTTCTGAGCCACAGAGGAACTTTCCCACTCCACAGAAACTTGGGTCCAGAACAAAAAGAGAGAAGCTCCTTCGACAACAGGTGGGGCCACTGAGCTTGAACTGTGACCAGAGATCTGGTATTTTTCTCAAAATGCTGCCCATGGACCCACAGTACCTACGTCTTCCGGAGCTTGTGGAAATGCAGAATTACAGGCCTGCCCCATACCCGTAGAATCACAATCCGTATTTTAACAAACTCCCCGGGCGATTCATATGCACCTTCCAGCTTGCGAAACATAAATCTTACCTACCCATTGTACAAGGCCCCTTGCTCTGAGACCAGGAAAAGGTCACTTTGTATCCTGTAAACTGATTCATCCTCCACTCCACACAAAACCCCAAATCCACAGGTCAGTTTCTAGATGGCCCATTCCAGTTTAATTAATTACTGATACATGATCTTGGATGGTGAACGTCACTGTTAAGGGTTGAATTGTGTCCCTGAAAATTTCACATATTCAAGTCTTAGCCCCCAACACTCAGAATGTGACTTGATTTGAGAATAGCATGATGGAAGATGTAATCAGTTAGGTTAAGATGAAGTCACGCTGGAGTAGGGTGGGCATCTAACCCAATATGACTGGTGTCCTTATGTAAAAGGGAAATTTGGACACGGAACACACAGGAGAACGCCATATGAAGATGAAGGCAGAGCTCAGAGTGACGCTCTACAATGCTAGGAACACCAAAGACTGCCAGCAAACCACCATTAGCTAGAAGAGAGGCCTGGAACAGATCCTCCCTCACAGCCCTCAGTGGAAACCACGCTGTCAACACCTGCATCTCAGGTGTCTCAACTCCAGAACTGTGAGACAACACATTTGTGTTAAGTCACCTAATTTGTGCTACTCTGTTATGGCAAAGTTAGTCCTCGCAAACTAACGCAGCCTCCACTTTCCCACCTGAAAAAGGGGCATGTAGATTGATGGTTTCCTTCCTATAAGCTTTTATGACATATTATTTCCTGATCTAAGATTCTATGACCGTTATTTCAGGAGTCCTAGGAACATGGATTAATATTTAATTTCATGCATGTTTTAAACATTCCTTTTTCATTATGTTTAAATTCTATGAAATCAACACGTTCGTGCCTGAAAAGCCTTAGTTCTGAGCTGCACTTACTTGTTATATAAGACGATGTCTGGCCTCCACACGAGGTCACTGGGGATCCTGATGGAGTCTAGGCCATCGTACTGATCTCGGTCCCACGTGAGATAGGCATCGTGCCAGATTTGGCGGATCCACAAATAGGCGGTCAGAATTTGGTTTCTTTCATCCTGCACAATGAATGCAGATGTAACTTTACCTAGCAGACACTTGAAATGTCTTCCATTGATAGGACACTTGTTCTTCACAATAGGAATTTCACAAACACTCATCTATTTTCAATAAGTAAGTGAGAGCTTTATTCTTTATTTATTCTATCCCCTTGATTGACTACCAAGATCATTCTTTTCCTCCTAGATTTAGTGTTCAGAATGTAAAGTGGACAAATATTTAAGTCTTGATATCTTTGCATGGATCAACTGCCCATATTTCCTGAAAATTGATCAATGAATGACGTACTTGAAAGCAAAAGTCAGGAAATAACAATGTGCAGAAGGAAAATCTTTCAAGTTTCATAACATTATGTGATTAAATATGGATAAGCACTAATAAGCTATGCCATCTTAAAACACTACCTTTTTTTAAAAAAATTGAGATTGGCCGGGCGTGGTGGCTCGTGCCTGTAATCCCAGCACTTTGGGAGGCCGAGGCGGGCGGATCACGAGGTCAGGAGATCGAGACTATCCTGGCTAACATGGTGAAACCTCGTCTCTACTAAAAATACAAAAAAAAATAGCTGGGCGTGGTGGCGGGCACCTGTAGACCTAGCTACTCAGGAGGCTGAGGCAGGAGAATGGTGTGAACCCGGGAGGCAGAGCCTGCAGTAAGCCAAGACCGCACCACTGCACTCCAGCCTGGGCAACAGAGTGAGACTCTGTCCCCCCCTCCCCCCCCCAAAAAAAAGATTGAGATTAAATTCACATTAAAACTCACCATTTTAATCATTTTAGAAGGGAACAATGCACTGGCTTCCAGTATATTCACAATGTTGTGCAACCATCACCACTGCCTAATTCAAGAGCATTTCTTTCCCCCACAAAGAAACCCCATAATCATTAAGAACTCACTGGCCATTTTCCTCTTCCTGCCCGCAGACCCTGGCAACCTCTATGCTGTTTTCTGTATCTACGGATTTACCTAGTTTGGACATTTTATATAAATGGCAGCATACAGTATGTAACCCCACCATTTCTTAGATTTTCTAAGACTGTTACGGTTAATGACCAGGATTAGGTAACATTTCGTGAAATTAATTAGTTTTGTAGAAAGCTTCCTTTTCCCGGCGTTCTCTGCTCCCACCAGCTTGCATACGGAGCTATCATTCCCTCAAATTCCCAGTTAAGACATTCTCTTCAGAAAGCATGGTTGTTTATCCTCTAAGAATCATTCCACAGAGTCAGCACCATGTATTACTCACCATATCCTTAATCTGAGAGAGCGTAATCTGCAGTGTGACATTCAGGACTTTATCTGTATCTTCCACTGGACGAAGAGCATTGGAATAATCTTCAAAAAGGTCATTAAACAACTTCTGAGCATATTTTCCATCTGCTGTCTCCACAGCTACTAACAAGAGGGATCTGGATCAACCTTCAGAGTGTTGTATGTATTTCAAGACAAAGAACACAAGACTAAGGTCTAAAATGGGAGATGGCCCAGCACTGGCAAGGGACAAGCTTTGGGTGGATGGATGAGTTGTTTTACTGGCATGCCCTACCAAGGTCAGAGGCAGTAGGAAGCATGGAGCCCTTCCATGCGGTGGAATCATCTGTTTTGTCTTCCCCACCCTGCCCCACCTCCCACCAAAGCAATAGCCCCAGATGAGACAAGATGGTTACATGTCACCAGCCGCTCACCTCTCAGTCTGGAAGCAGCAAAGTAAATCCAGCAAAAGGAGATGCAGGAGTGGGACCAGTTCATCTTTTTCCTGAGCCTCTATAATAAAGTCTTGGTCAGGCAGCGTGGTCTTCCGCTTCTCCCTGTGAATATGAAGGATCTGGGCACAAGGAGCCCACACTGCTGCAGCCTTATGGCAGCAGCTGGAGAGCTCAGGCTTGCATTGCACGCAAGACCTAGATCCTGAGATCCAGGCCTG
The DNA here is from genome assembly GCF_009764315.1 of Trachypithecus francoisi. Classification (NCBI taxonomy): domain Eukaryota; kingdom Metazoa; phylum Chordata; class Mammalia; order Primates; family Cercopithecidae; genus Trachypithecus; species Trachypithecus francoisi. The sequence continues at coordinate 40,208,302 of NW_022681454.1, read as the reverse complement.
CCCTCCCTCCCCTCCAGTAATTTGAGACTGGCAACTCCAGTGGCTGAGATGCCGGGAACCCAGGGTGCGTTAGGTCCAACAGTGCTGTTCTGCAGGGCCATCTCTGTTGAGGGTCCCTAGCCACCCTCAGCAGAAACAACCAGACAGAAGAGGAGGTCAATGCAGGCAGCAGGGGTATGCCTGACACCCCAGAGACTCCATCTAAGCAGAATGGGAGCTTTCTACACCCACCATGAGCAGATTCAGCCTGAGTCTGGGGACTAAGGGAAGCCTAAGGGATTGAGCCATGGGACGGCTGTCCAGAAAGACTCTATGCGCTTTTAGCAGCATTTGAAGAGGGAAAGAGACACGGTTCTACGATCTTCAGAATATATTGGCATTTTGGTTTTTTCTCTACCTCAGCTTCTGATCCCTCCTGCAGCTGTTCCTCTGGGCACGGATCTTGCATAGTAAATGTTTGTGAGTATATGTGTGAGGGGGTGTGCTGGATGGGTGGATATTCACCTGCTTAAGAAGCAGCAACACTGTGAGTTGGGTTTGGACTTGACCCCCCGGCTTCGACTGCCAGCCCAAACCCTGATGAGCTCTATTATTCTGGATAAGTCACCAAACCTCTCTGAGCCTTCCAGAACTACAGACTGGGGAAAATAATATTTCCTCTCTCTAGAGCTACTGAGATATCTGTATGTGAAAGCACTTTCTAAATATCAGTAATTTTCATCTTTGATCAGCTTTGCAGATCCAGAATTTCTATGTTTACCAATTCACACGGGATTTACCAGCTCAAAAAAAAAAATGAAAAACTGGCTCAAAGGCTGACCAAATCAGCATGAGAATAATAACCAATGGTGATACTACTAATGATGATACCCTTTGCATTTGAATGCTACTTCATATACAATTTCAGTCGTTTCTCATATGTGATATAATTTTACTCCTTTAGAAAAATGTCAATTTTCAATTGCTCCTTAGTCTGTAAACTCATGTCTGCCCATCCTATCGCCTGGAGAATCTGCTTTGGAAAACCATATTAAGATAATTTGGTTGCCTGGAATCGGAGCAAGGAAATTGGATAGCTCTGTTTCCTCGGGTTACAGCTGCCTGATGAGTCACCCCATCCCTCTTCGGGAATGTGTCCTTTGAGTGGAACAGACACTCAAGCCAACGGCAAAGTGTTTCTTCATTGCCTGTCCCCTTGTGTTGATTGTGAAGACATTATTTTTCTGACATCCCTAGTCTGACTCATTCATCAAATGACACAGTTCCGGGTGCCCACACTCAGTCGTCCTTCAACAAACCATCCACTTTGGAATCTCAGAGGTGGAAGGTACTTTTGAAATTGAGTTTAATGCCTCACTTCCATATGAGGAAACTGAGGCCCAGGGGTGCAGAGTGGCTTCTCTCCAGCAGTGATCGGCCAGAGACTGATCCAGGCCACCTGCCCCAATCCACTGTGCTCCCCGCACCATTAACAATGCATCTCTTCCTTCTCATTGTCTTTCATCAATATGGCTTTTGATGCCAGCTGAGTGGTGACTTCCTTGTGTGTAGAGGATCTTTACCTTATATGTCTTTGATTCCTTACAGTACTCATAGGGTTGAATTGTAGTTGACACAGGGCCTACGTTGAATGATGTCCCTTCCCTTCCTATCCCACTCCCCTCCTTTCAGGGTCTCTTCTCCCCTCAGGGACCTCTTTTAGGTTGAAGTTGCTGAGAACCTTTGCCCATTGGGGTCCAGTGTCCTGGGGGGCATCCCTGACTCCATTCCAGGAGGATGACGGCAGTGCTCCCATTCTTTAGAATAGAGTCCTGTCTGACAAAGAATCCTAGTGAATTCTATGGTTAAAAGATCCACTGCCCAGCAGCAGCATGGGGATGGGAAGAACAAATACCTTCATTCTGCTACATGTGTTTTTTAAAACAAAAATTACAAGAGTCAAACGTCATGTTTTGCAAAGGATGTTTTCCCCACAAATGAATATGGCATGAATACTTTCTCCATTTCATTAAATACAGGATCAGAGCATTTCTAACTTGTAAAGAGCTCTTCAAGGACCATCTAGCTGAGGCCACTCATGTTACAGATAAAGAAACTGAGGACTAGAAAAGTCAGAAGCCTTCACAAGGACATAACCCATTGCCCTGATTCTCAATACAGTGCTCCTTACACAACACCAGTGCAGCTGGTGAGGAAGTTCAGAGGAAATCACGGTCAAGTGTGCCTTTAGGAGGTTTGGGAATGCGCTTCCTTTCAGCCAAGGGCAGGTGGGACCTCGATCTGCCCCACAGGAGGGTGGGTAAAGGATGCTGACTCTCCACCGAGAACCATGCCAGAGACCCTCAACCTCTCCAGGAGCGTGGGCTCTTTGCAGAGGAGTGCTGTCCTAGGTACTCAGAGCCATGACGCCTGCTAACCAGTGCTCCACAACTCACTGAAACAGCAGGAGACACCTCAGTGGGACGCCATCCCCAAGGGCCTATTTCACTGCTTTCTAAATTATTTGCTGGATTTATCCTGGATATGTGTCTTGAAAAAAAAAAAAAACCCTCAAAGTTGCTTTAAAAGAGAGCTATGTGAATTCCTTCACCTTGCACCAGAGTTTAGGATAAGCGTTGATAGTTAGGACGCGAAGTCATGCTAAAAGGGCTGCCCATGGTACCACTCTCCAAACATCTTGGGATCTACTTCTGTCTTTGTTTTCTTTCTTTCTTTCTCTTTCTTTCTTTCTTTCTTTCTTTCTTTCTTTCTTTCTTTCTCTCTTTCTCTCTTTCTCTCTCTCTCTTTCTTTCTGTCTTTTTTTCTTTTTGAGATGGAGTCTTGCTCTGTTGCCCAGGCTGGAGTGCAGTGGTGTGATCTCGGCTCACTGCAACCTCCACATCCTGGGTTCAAGCAATTCTCTGCCTCAGCCTCCCAAGTAGCTGGGATTACAGGCACCTGCCATCATGCCCGGCTATTTTTTTTTTTTTTCATATTTTTAGTAGAGACGGATTTTCACCATCTTGGCCAGGCTGATCTTGAACTCCTGACCTCGTGGTTCACCTGCCTCAGCCTCCCAAAGTGCTGGGATTACAGGCGTGAGTCACCGTGCCCAGCCACTTTGTTTTCTTGGTCAAAAGCAGTATAATGTAGAGTTTAAGAGCACAGACCCTGGAGTCGAACTGCTTGGATTCAAGTCTGGCCCCACCATTTACTAGCTGTGTAAGCTCAGCCAGATTATTCAACCTCAGCTTCTTCATCTATAAAATGGGGACAATTATAAATAGTGCCTACCTCTTGGGGTTGTTTTGAGGACTGAATCAGTTAATGCATGTGGAACCCTAAGAATAGTGCTTGAGCATAAAATGGCTAGATAAATGATCTTTAAAGGGGGAAATGACATGCTAAGCATGTCATCTGTAGCTCAATGCCACTATTTATGTATTTATTTATTTTTCCTCCCCTCTTCCTCTCCCCCTTCCGTCTCTCTCTCTCTCACTCACCCAATCTCTCTGCCAACTTCTTGATAGACCTGGTTAGAGGATAATTGTTTTATGTGACAAGCAGCTTGTACTGTGGGTGGGAGAATATCAGTCCTACTATTTTCGTGTTGCCCTTCTTTATTGTGATGTTAGTATTATTGTCAGTACACCGTGGATTTATTTATTTGCTTCCTGATTTCCGCAGTAGTCTTTTTAATCCTCTTATCCACTTTGTGAGAGTTACCCAATCTAACTCTATCACAGAGATTGGCAAACTCTTTGCAAAGAGCTAGATAGTAAATATTTTCATCTTGGCAGGCCATATGGTCTCTGTACCGACTACTCTTCTCTGCCATTGTACTATGAAAGCAGCCTATGGCAAAATGAATGTGTGACTGTGTTCCAATAAAACTTTATTTATGAAAATAGGTGGCAGGGCATAGTTTGTTGACCCCTGATATAGATAAACAGATTCGTAAATCCACTTTGCTCATGAAAATTGCAATAGGGAACAGTGTTCCAGATGAAGAAGGGGCAAAGCCTGCAGGGAAAAGGGCTTGACGTGCGCAGATGCATGGCAGGGCCAGGGCTGACTCTGACTGCAGCTCAGCCAGTGAGACTCAATCTGCCTTCCAGCAGAGGCTCTGGGCATGGCAGAAGCCTTTCTAATAAGGAGTCAGAAATATAAGAGAACTGGAGAGAGTAGGAAGCAACCCAGTTGGATGTCTGGAGTGGGGGAAGCCTTCTCACTTCCACAGGATGACCGTGATAGTGTCGTGGGCAAGGAATTAGAGTTTCCAGATATAGGTGATGGTGGGAACTGTGGCTACAGCCAGGCCAGGGGCTGGCAGGGTGAGTAGCAGGTGAATGGGCCAGAAGTTCAAGTGAGTCCCTCTGGGGTCCCCATGAATAAGGACAGGCCTGGAGGGCAGAGCTCTGGCAGTTTCACTGAGAGGTACAGAGTTCCAGAGCACTGTTTTTTTTTTTTTTTTTTTTTTGAGACGGAGTCTTGCTCTGCCACCCAGACTGGAGTGCAGTGGCCGGATCTCAGCTCACTGCAAGCTCCGCCTCCCGGGTTTACGCCATTCTCCTGCCTCAGCCTCCCGAGTAGCTGGGACTACAGGCGCCCGCCTCGTCGCCCGGCTAGTTTTTTGTATTTTTAAGTAGAGACGGGGTTTCACCGTGTTAGCCAGGATGGTCTCGATCTCCTGACCTCGTGATTCGCCCGTCTCGGCCTCCCAAAGTGCTGGGATTACAGGCTTGAGCCACCGCGCCCGGCCTAGAGCACTGTTTTGTTTCTAGATTGCTAGAAATCCTAGCAACTCCCTTCCCCAGATGTACTGAAATCCATTGGCCTAGGGGAGTGCAGGTTAGATCAGAACAAAAGGGATTCAGGAAGGGGAGGAAGGAACAGCGGCCAGGAGCTCATTATGGTATGGGCACCAAAAGGCGATCACGCTGGGCGTGGAGCTGATTTTCCTTTTGTGACTGCACGTCTGTGTCTCACTCTTGTCCCTCTGTGTTCTGGCTCTGCCAGCGGTGTGTAGTGGACTGGAAGACTCTTCTGAGTAAAACCCAGCGGGACAATCTGTCTTGGTGCTTCTGGGCGTCGTGAAGGAAATGTCAAGCTCTTGAACTTTCCCAACCATGACTTCAAACAGATCCAGCTCCTGCGCATCATCCTCGCTTCTTCTCTCAAACCCCATGTATTAGTCTACTGGGACTCCCACAGCAAAATACCACAGATCAGGTGAATTAAAAACAGAAATTCACTTTCTCATAGTCCTGCCTCCAGACCTGAAGACCAGCTCATCCAAGAATCAGCTGGAAGTCCAGACCAAGGTGTGGGCAGGGCTGGTTTCTCCCGAGGCCTTTCTCCTTGGCTTGTAGATGGCCGTCTTCTCCTTGTGTCCTTACAGGGTCTCCTCTGTGCATGTCTGGGTCCTAATCTCTTCTTCTCGTGTCCCCATGAATAAGGACTGGCCTGGAGGGCAGGGCTCTGGCATTGCCCTAAGAGATACAGAGTCCCAGAGCACTGTTTGGTTTCTAGGTTGTGACCCCATTCCCCAATTGTACCCAGACCCATTGTCTCCTCCGATGAAATTAGTCCCACCCCAATGACCACACTTAACCTTAATTACCTCCTTAAAGACCATATCTCCAAGGGTCACATTCTTCAGTACTGGGGATTAGGACTTCAGCGTGTGAATTCTGTAGGATGCAATTCAACCTGGAACACCCCACGTCCAATCTGTGAATGAATCCCGGCAGCTCCACCTTCACAATATATCAGGAATCCAGCCACCTCTCCCCACCTTCCCTACTGTCTTCCTGGTACAAGCCATTGCTGACTGCCATCTGCACCAACTGTACTTGCCTCCTAGTAGCCAAAGATGCCTCTGAATTCCCTTGTCCAGGTAAGGGCCAGACGGTCATTTTATTCCATTTCATTTCGTCTATTTTTTATTTTATTTTTTTAATTTTAATTTTTTTTTTTTTTTTTGAGACGGAGTCTCACTCTGTCACCCAGGCTGGAGTGCAGTGGCACAATCTCAGCTCACTGAACCTCTGCTTCCTGGGTTCAAGCAATTCTCCTGCCTCATCCTCCCAAGTAGCTGGGATTACAGGCACCTGGCACCATGCCTGGCTAATTTTTGTATTTTTAGTAGAGACAGAGTTTCACCATGTTGGCCAAGCTGCTCACAAACTCCTGACCTCAGGCAATCCGCCCGCCTCGGCGTCCCAAAGTGCTGGGATTACAGGCATGAGCCACTGTGCCTGGCCTATTTTTAAATAATTTATAAGATGGGGATCTCACTATGTTGCCCAGTTTGGGGTGCAGAGGCTATTCACTGTGCTCCCTCATGGTCATTGTGCACTGTGCCCTCCAATTCCTGGACTCAAGAGATCCTCCTGTCTCAGCCTCCCAGATAGCTGGGACTACAAGTGCACGCCACCAAGCCCAGCCAGGTGGTCATCTTAAAACACAAGTCTGATCATGTCACCCCTCTGCCCAGTGGATTCTCTCCAGTGGATTCTCACCTTATTTGGGATAAAAACCAAAATCCTTACTGGCGACTACAAGGTTTTACGTGATGTCTCCCCTGACTTTCCTTCTCCAACACTCTCCCCCTCACTCACGTAGCTCCGGCCTTGCTGACCTCCTTGCATTCCACACACACACTGTGCCCCTCCTTCTGCTCCCTCTGCCTGGGGCACTGTTGGCATCTCCTCCTGACTCCCTTTCTTCTTCCTGGGTTCTGCCCAGTGCCTCCTTATCAGAAGCCCTTCCCTGATGATGCTGCATAGAGTAACATCCCAGCCCTCTCTCCATCTCCGGGATCCACTCTTCCTCGCACTTAGGACCAGCTGACGTGTGTGTATACATTGCATTTGGTAGTTATCATCTGTCTCCCTACTAGAAATTAAGTTCCACAAAAGTGGGGGCTTTGTCTTGTTCTGTGTTGTTCTCCCACATACAGAGAGGATATTAGAGGATATTTGTTGATTGCATCAATGAGTAATATCTAGAATGAGAAATCTAAGAAATTAAAAAGGGAAAGGCCAGCTTTCAGACAAAGAATGGTGGGTATATTTCCTATGATTCATAAGCTTACCTGATTTTTTTAGCACTCATGGCCAGGGTGTTATTCACAGCCTTCCATTGTCAGTCTACTGCTGTGTTATATTTTAACCTACATCAAAGCAAAATTCCTTGAGAACATGGACCATAATTTTTCCCTTATACATAGTCCTAGCTCAAGGGAAACAACCACCAAGTCCAGTTAGCAGCATCTGCCACGGATGCAGGGGGAGGGTGTGGAGGCATCTCCCCATGTCTCTGCTGACCTAATGCAACAGAAAGAACCTAAGGACACAGGAGGAGTCCTATGGCCCTGGTTCAAGTCCTAGGACCACCACTTGCTAGTCATGTGAGTAGTAATTATTTCTCACAGTCTCATTTTCTCATTTGTACAAATGAAGATTATAATATTTTACCCAAAAGGGTTGTTCTGAGGATTCAAGAGAAAGCAGATAAAGTACCAAGCACACACCTGGAACACAGCAAGACCCTCAGTGAATGCCACGAAGGTTCCCCTCGCCGAACCACACCGGCTACAGTAGTCAGAAAGCACCCACCGGTAAAAAGAAACTCATAAAGTTGCCAACAGAAGAGCCAAGTTCATGAAGAGACATGAGTGGGTGACAAGAGACACGCAGTTTTCTGGGTCAGGAGAGCAGCTGATATACGATCCAGGGTATCCGGTATGTCCAAGTGAGCGATCTGGGGACTACAGCGGGCTCTGATGTCTGCGCTTTGTCAGAGGGTACATACTATTCTCCCTGAAATCCCCTGAGGGAATATATTTGAAGGCTATAAAACTGTCCGGTGTGGCATAGGGTATCTCCTGGCTTCCTCCTGTTTCTGGGGTCTTTCTTCGCTGTGCAGAGGAGACCTTATCCATGGGAAATTTCTGTCCTCAACAGTAGCCCACTTGCTCCTTGGGACTTTTCAGACATTTTCTTTTGTTCTTGAGTGTCTGACCCCTTCTCATCCCAGGAGGTTCTCACCCCACTGGCTCTGCTTCCTCTTCTCATAGCAGACCCTGCAGTCACAATTGTGCAGTATTTCCCTGCTCATTGCAATCACCGTCTCTCTGCTAACATTGTAAGAGTTAGGCAAATGACAAGCCTGGGAAGAGGCACAAGGGGCACGCTCTGCTCTTCTGTTAACAAGTAGCATGCTACTTCAAGGATGCTAATCATAGAGAACAGGAGCTGGGAGATTCGGAGACAACACTGCAAACCCAGCGGATACCCTTCCCAGGCTATTCTGAGAGCTACCGGCCCCCAACCTCTCCCACAGCTTCTGTCCCCTGAGAAGCAGCACGGCCCCATGGCCCCAGGACCTCACTCATCTCCCGCTCCCCCCATCCTCTGCCCTGTCCTGGCATGTCCCTAAAAGGGACATGTTAAAACCGAAAAGAGGCAAGGAGGTGCTTTCTCCCAGGAAGCAATGCACTGCTCCATCTCCCACCCCACCTGCTCTCAGCGTCTCTTTGGCTAGGCCTACATAGCTGAGAGCAGCTCGGGGGGTATGAGTGACCTAGGCTCCTGCTTCTGGAAGCGTGTTTGGAAGGAAGCAGGGGAGATATTGAAAGGTAAAGCAGGAAAACTGGAAGATTTTATTCCCAAGTTTTTTCCTCGAAGACACTTTTTTTTTCTCCATTTCTTCTTCTCATTTACCTCACCATCGCCATGGACATAGGCTCTGTACACCAAGGAGCTAAACGAGAGGAATCCAGGAGAGCCACAGAAAGAACAAGGGAAACCAGTGCAGGGGGGATGGATGCACATCCACTGACCACGTAAAAGCCAGGCCAGAAGCTAGGCCCTCAGATACGTTAGGTTTTCTCAGTGCCTTTCAGAGCCATATTGGAGCCTGAAAAAACAAAAAGAAAAAAAGAGAGAGAGAGAACATTGGCAGTATTAATCCTGTTTTGTTGTTGTTGTTGCTATTGTTTGTATTGGTTTGTTTGTTTTTTTTCTTTAGACAGAATTGTCTCTGTCGCCCAGGCTAGAGTACAATGGCGTGATCTCAGCTCACTGCAACCTCCACCTCCCAGGTTCAAGAGATTCTCCTGCCTCAGCCTCCCAAGTGGCTGGGACTACAGGCATGTGCCACCACGCCCAGTTAATTTTTATATTTTTAGTAGAGACGGGGTTTCACCACGTTGGCCAGGCTGGTCTTGGGCTCCTGACCTCAGGCAATCCACCCACTTCAGCCTCCCAAAGTGCTAGGATTACAGACGTGAGCCACTGTGACCAGCCACTAATCCTGTTTTTAAACTTTGGTATTTTTATTTATAATGAAATACTTTGCATTAATTTTGATGTTTAGAAATGTTGTATTAAGGCCAAGCATGGTGGCTTACACTTGTAATCCCAACACTTTGAGAGGTTGAGGTGGGATGATCACTTGAGGCCAGGACTTCAAGGCCAGCCTGGGCAACAAAATGAGACCTCATCTCTACCAAAAAAAAAAAGGTTCTTTTAAATTAACCAGGCATGGTGACGCATACCTTCAGTCCTCCCCACACGGGGGAGGCTGAGGCGGGAGGACCACTTGAGCCCAGGAGTTTAAAGCTGTAGTAAGCTAGGATCACACCACTGCATTTTGCTCTGGGTGACAGACAGATACCCTGTCTCAAAAAAATTTTTCTATATTCATTACTAATATTTTTGGCTTCCCCTTAAATGTGCAGTGGAAGCAAGTGCCTCTCCTGCCTCACTCTGGTCCTGGCCCTGATGAGATTTAGCCCAGCTGATGGAACTGGTCAGTTCACCTGGTTGATGATTTTTTTTTCAGAAAGAAAGAGTGAAAGTTCTAAAAATAATCTTTAAAAATCAAAGTCTTTTTTTTTAATGTACAATTCTGCTAAAATAATTAAGAAAGGAGTGAAAGTCTCAGTCACAAAAAGAAACCAAATTTAGACACAATTCAAATCCTTTGTCTTCTGACAAAGCCAAGGTACTTCACCTTCTCAGCCACCAGATGTCTCTGTAAACTCCCCGCAGGCCTCTGCACAGGGCACTGCAGATAACGTCATATGTGAAATCGGCTGTTTTTAACCAGCTCTAAAGAGACAGCACATACAAAGAAAAAAAAAAAACAGTTTGAAATGTAACAGCTTCAAATACCAAATGTACAGGGATTTCTGGCTAACAGCCAAGTGCTTATGATAATAAAATCTATTAACAGATTTAAGCTAAGAAATAGATTATTAGAGTAAGGTTGTAATAATCAATACACTTTCTAGAATGTTCCTGCTTTATTGTTTTCTCGTACCTTATCTGGATTAATTTCTAATGGAGTATAATTCTGCAAGATCAAAATAGAGTATTCCAGGAACAAACTCTTTCCCTGGTTTGGAGGACTAGATTTTACCCAATTCTTTAGGGTAGGGAAATTTTTTGTTGTTGTTTTTGTTTTTGTTGAGGCAGAGTCTCACTCTGTCACCCAGGCTGGAGTGCAGTGGCATCATCTCGGCTCACTGCAACCTCAGCTTCCTGGGTTCAAGCAATTCTCCTGCCTCAGCCTCCCAAGTAGCTGGGACTGCAGGTGTTCACCACCATGCCTGGCTAATTTTTTTTTATTTTTTGTAGTTTTAGTAGAGACAAGTTTTCACCATGTTGGCCAGGCTGGTTGTGAACTCCTGACCTCAAGTGATCCATTCGCCTTGGCCTCCCAAAGTGCTGGGATTACAGGCGTGAGCCACCACGCCCAGCCTAGGGTAGGGAATTTTGAAAACAATATTTAAACCATTTGTATATGTTTTTTAAAAAATCAGTGCATGGGCCGGGCGCGGTGGCTCAAGCCTGTAATCCCAGCACTTTGGGAGGCCGAGACGGGCGGATCACGAGGTCAGGAGATCGAGACCATCCTGGCTAACACAGTGAAACCCCGTCTCTACTAAAAAATACAAAAAACTAGCCGGGCGAGGTGGCGGGCGCCTGTAGTCCCAGCTACTTGGGAGGCTGAGGCAGGAGAATGGCGTGAACCCGGGAGGCAGAGCTTGCAGTGAGCTGAGATCCGGCCACTGCACTCCAGTCCCGGCGACAGAGTGAGACTCCGTCTCAAAAAAAAAAAAAAAAAAAAAATCAGTGCATGAAGTGCTATGGGGGGCCCAGAAAACAAAGTAGTGGGAAGGTTGTACTATTTGTTCAAAGTAAGTTCACCTCGGCTTGTTGTCATCCTTTCCCTTCGCATCCTCACCTCACCTCTCAGAAGAAAATGTAACACTTCAGTGAACAGACCATTTCCTCTGAATTCAACTTTTTTGTGAGTTGTTCTGCAAATAAGCACTTCGTTCAACACCGTGGGGGACCATCGATCCTTCTTCCAGAGGTCCGGGAAAATGACTCTTGGGAGAGGCCTCTGTGATAAGACTCCATGAGCTTCTCCAGCTCCCTCCTCTAAGACAGCAGTTGTTCTTCATTTTAAAATTGCTAATATAACAGTGACAATAGGAACATGGCTGATGTTCACAATGAGGTGCTCACTACTCATTTTACTACAGTCAGTTCTCTGGGTTTCCACGGCAGTAAAACTGCAGCTTTTCTTCTAATTTCCTGGGCAATTCCTCCTCATCTGCTTCTTCCTCAATGTTGGATTTCTCAGGATTCAGTCCCAAGCCTTCTTCTCTTGGTCAAGGTAGAAGAAAATCTTAGCAGTTATAATGAAACCTCAAACTGTAGGAAAAGAGGGAGTAATAGGGGGTTCCATGATGTCAAATTAGTTGCATGTCCTGAAGAAGATTGCCAACCACAGGCTCCATCCCTCATATCTAGGTAGCTGCATTCTTTCTACGAGTCATCTGGGCTTTAAACGGCCATCAAATCACAGGTGGTTTTGTTCAAATGCAGATTCTGAGTCAGTAGGACTGACTCAGGCTGAGATTCTGCATCCCACATGATACAGACGCTGCTGGCCCATGGACCACACTTTGAGTAGCAAAGTTTAGATGATCATATAATTATAATGAGATATTGATAAAACATACCTAAATTATCAATCACACCAACAGACCAAATCAATACATAATAATGGCTGAACTGGGATAGGGAAGTTGATTTTGAAAAATTTAAAGACTACATGCCTCTGGTTTCTAAAACTCAAAATCTATTCGAAGAGAAAAGGGACCTGAAAGTTCCATGATATTTGAAACGAGATTCTATTTTTCCAAAGGGCCCAACCTAAAGATTGATTGTGCAGATTTGAACGAATAGGTCTAGTACCAAGAATCAATTCTTTTGTAACTCAGAATCTGCAACTTGAGCCAGTCTGAATTTGGGGGGAGGGGAAGAGGAAGAAGGATGATCATATTATTTTTGCAATCCTAAACTGATGTAGAAATAGGAAACCCAGAAAGGTATAAAATAAAATGAGAATTAAATGTATGCATATTTATCATCAATGTAGATGACAAACAGTCTTAAATTCATGATACTAGCAATTTTAAAAATCAATGATGGGCCAGGTATGGTGGCTCATGCCTATAATCCCAGCACTTTAGGAGGCCGAGGTGGGCAGATCATCTGAGATCAGGAGTTTGAGACCAGCCTGGCCAACATGGTGAAACCCCATATTTAGTAAAAATACAAAAAAATTAGCCGGGTTTGGTGGAGCACGCCTGTAATCCCAGTCACTCAGGAGGCTGAGACAGGAGAATCAATTGAACCCAGGAGGTGGAGGTTGCAGTGAGCTGAGATCACACCATTGCACTCCAGCCTGGGCTATAGAGCAAGATTCCATCTCAATAAAAACAAACAAATCAAAAAACAAGTAACAAAATCAATGATGGGCCAAGTGCAGTGACTCATGCCTGTAATTCCGGCACTTTAGGAGGCTGAGGCAGGCAGATTGCTTGAGGCCAGGAGTTCGAGACTGACCTGGCCAACATGGTGAAACCCCATCTCTACTAAAAAATACAAAAATTAGCTGGGCATGGTGGCGCACACCAGTATTCCCAGCTACTTGGAGCCTGAGGCAGGAGAATCGCTTGAACCTGGGAGGCAGAGGCTGCAATGAGCTGAGATTTCCCCACTGCACTCCAGCCTGGGCAACAGAGCAAGACTCTGTCTGGAAAAAAAAAAAAGTTACAATGTTATATCATAATTTCTGTAATCTTTGTGATAACTAGTATGTTTTGCCAGTTTTTAAAGGCATTTAATGTATTTAAGATCCAGTGGATTTGTGTTGTGATTTTAATTAAGAAAAAAAAAAGAGCTTAATTTAGGCATGCAATTAACACTTAAATGTTTGGGAAAAAATATTTTCTTAAAAGGTTAAGTTTTACTTTATTAGTTATAAATGTACTGCATACACAGAGAAATGCTATTGACTAAAAGAATGCTAATTGCTTCACAAATTTATGAGAAGGTCTTGCCGACCTTGTAGCATATCAAACGTGTCAAGTTGCTGCCAACGCAAGATTTCTGCGGTTCCTTTCTCCTAGAATGTGCTTCTCCAACCTTTGCTTGCCTATTTGTGTGTCTGTGTGCTTAATGACTCTTTTATCTTGGATTGTGAATTCCGTGACCATGGAAACAGTTTACCATGGTCATCTTTATACCCCTGCAAAGGTTTCTGGTATTATCCCATTTACAGAAGGCAGGCTTGGAGAGTTTTAAGTAGCATGTCCAAGTTGCAGTGCTGGGGTAGAACCGAGGTCTCTCTTACTTGTGAGCCCGTGAACATTACTGTGACACTGAATTTAATAAACAGTGATCACTGACTGAATGCTGCTCAGGTCGTCTGCTGTGTTCTGCAGACACAAAGTCACAGAATTATGGGACCTCCCAGAGCTTTCCTTGAAAAGAACATTTGGAGCAAAACTTTAAACACTAATCCTTTGAAGAGCCAAAATCATAGAGAACCCAGTGCAATACACATCTCTCATTTAGGCCTTAACCTAAATGATGCCCCTTGCTCTTTACAAAACTCCATGGACTGATAAGAAAATGAAGGCTGTGCAAAGTGATATTGCCCAGCTTTTTGCATGGAAAGGCAGCATAGTGTAGTTAGGAGTAGTGAAGAGTCCCTGAAAGGATTCTGGGTTCAGGCTGGCTGGGTTCAAGTCTTCGAACTGCTATGTTTTAACTGGTGGCCCGGGGAAAGTTGTTTAAATTCTCTGCGTTCAGTTTACTCATCTCTAAAGGGGTCAAAACAAAGGCTCTACCATGAGGTTGTTCTGGGGATTGAATGAGATGATACACATAAAAAGCTTACAACATTGACGACATCTCTAAAAGTAAATAGCAAACGTTTGCTTCATGTCTGATAATCTATGACAGACGCTCAACTCTTACTTGAACCCAGGACTTTAGACTTGAATTTCTTTTCCACCGGATCAGACTATACTTCACCATCCATTTTGGCTAGAACATGCTAACATTTTTGCCCTGCAGGCACAATCTGCCCTCTGCATAGCTCTCTTCCTCGTTTCCATGGCTACATTTCTTTTTCCTGCGTAATCGAAAACCCCAACTGCAGAGGCAGGTTTATTTATAGCTGAAAAATTAGTGTTATTTAGCTTGAGCTTTTCTGCAACCATCAGTCCATTACTGTAAGAACATCCACATTTACATTGCAACATCCTTCTGTTTTCCCAGTGCCCTGCAATTCTTAATTAGCTACTCAAAACAATGTTTATTGAATGTCTATAGAGAGAGAAAGCTGATCCAGCCTTTTTACATCCGAAACCAGTATCTACCCAGAGCTCAGACTCTCACATACCAACCACTTCCTAGACAGCTCTGCTTGGAGATTCCATAGCTTTTCAGATGTGGCCAAAGTGGAACTCACCATCTTCCCCTGGCCTGCCGTGGGTTCCTGGTTTTGCCGAAGGAAGCCGCCATTTCCCAGTCCCCCATGCCAGATACTGGGAGTTGTCCCAGATTCCCTTCACATACTGCTACATCCCATCCACCACCAGGCTCCATCAGTCCTGTCTGCTAGACCCACGCCATCCCTCTCATCACCCCAACTCCCTACAAGGTAGTATCTCCTGGACTATTGAAAACCATCCTGGGGCTGGTCCTTCTTCCTTCAGTCTCCTTTTCCTCTAGTCCCCACTCACATTGCTGTTACTTCGAAGTTTTGGATTCTGACCATGTTACACTCCCCTGCCCATCTGAAATCCTTCCATGTCTCCCATCACCCACAGGATGAAGGCCCTGCTCTAAGTCATGGCATAGGAGACCCTTCACACTCTCTGCCCTGCCTTCCTCACCAGATGCATCGCCTGTCATCCCACATAGCTTTTCTTCTTTTTTCTTTTCTTTTCTTTCTTTCTTATTTATTTATTTATTTATTTATTTATTTATGATGGAGTCTGGCTCTGTCGCCCTAGCTGGAGTAGAGTGGCACAATCTCGGCTCACTGCAACCTTCACTTCCTGGGTTCAAGTGATTCTCCTGCCTCATCCTCCTGAGTAGCTGGGATTACAGGCGCCTGCCACCACGCCTGGCTAATTTTTGTATTTTCAGTAGAGACGGGGTTTCACCATGTTGGCCAAGTTTGTCTCAAACTCCTGACCTCAGGTGATCTGCCCACCTCGGCCTCCCAAAGTGCTGGGATTACAGGCATGAGCCACTGCACCCGGCCCCACATAGCTCTAATAGCAAGGTGATTTGCTGCACTCTCTCGGGCCTCCATGCTCTTTCCATGTTGCCCTCAGCCTGGAATAGTTGTACCCTCCATGCTCAACCAGTGCACAGCTTCTCTTTCAAGACTAATCAAGAAAGCCCTTTCCAACCTCCCAGGCAGAATTCTGTGCTTCCTCTCCTATGTTCTTGTGGTTTCTGGTACATACTTCTATCATAGTGCCCATTCCATTACTCAACTGTTGACCTATTGTCTCCCCGGCCAGACTGAGCATCTCTCAGATGCTCTGTTTGTCTTGGTATCCCCCGTATTTGCTATACAAGAGATGTCCAATAAATGCTCATGAAATACATGATTGTGGTGGTGAGAGCCAGGCCTGACAGGGATCTCCTGATTGGCAGTGGCCCTTCTCCCATGCCACACTTCCCCAGGCAGTCTTGGCTGACCTTCCCTGGGCAGTGACACTTCCTGGTGTCCGCAGCGAGAGAATGGTGGCAGCTGAGTGTCTTAACTTGGGTCTTAACCTTACTGTGCACACACCTGTGCCAAGCATGGCTCCCTAGAGGGTAGCCTTAAGAGCAAGATGAAACAACCCTAGGTGTAAATGCACCTGGCAGAGAAACTAGCCCCATTGTGACCCAGCTTGTCAGAGTGGATCCCTGTTGCAGAAGGGATGTGCTGTGTTTGGGAGCTGACAGATTCCAGTCAAAATGGAAGGACCTAAATGAATTCAGATTCCACCTTTGACCTAGCCTGGATACAGTGGCTCATGCCTATAATCCCAGCACTTTGGGAGGCCGAGGCAGGCAGATCACTTGAGATCAGGAGTTCAAGACCAGCCTGGCCAATATGGCGAAACTCCACCTCTACTAAAAATATAAAAATTAGCCGGGCATAGTGGCAGGCACCTATGATCCCAGATACTCGGGAGGCTGAGACAGGAAAATCACTCGAACCTGGGAGGTGGAGATTGCAGTGAGCCGAGATCACACCACTGCATTCCAGCCTGGGCGACAGAGAGAGACTCTGTCTCAAAAATAAAAAAAAGGTTTTATTTTTTTATAGGGGGTCTGTCATTTTAAAGGACCAGTGGTCAGAACCATAAGCCACATACATGGAATGCAGCATATTGGTTCAGAAGTTTGAAGACAGAACAAGCTCTTCACCATCCACAACGGAAGGTTCCTGCCTTCCTGTCCCACTTTCTGTGAGGAAATGCGTCTGTCCCTCTGGAGCTCCTGATTTTCAAAACTTCTCCCCTGAGCTTTGATGAAGTCTGGGGGAGCCAGCGTCAAAGGCAGCACACTCTAGTCACCTGCGATCGTTACCCAAAGAGCCTGCTGTTGACTTCAAGTCACTTCATTTTTTTAATTGCAAAAGACAACCACTAGGGGGCCTAGGAGCGAGACGCAGAGCTCCGATTCCATTTATCAGGCAAAATGCCTTTCCTTCTTGCTGAAAAACGCAGTCAAGGGCAACGAAACACACACCCTGGGCTGAGAACAATACCTTCTGCACCTTCTGCAAATCCTTAGTGAAGAACGCATCTCCCTTGAGGCTAAAAAATATTCTTAACTCAGCCCATCCTCCACAGTCCATCAGGCTGGGCCAAGGGTTTCTTAGCCCTGATTCCATTTTTCAGTGTTTCCTTCTGATTAAAAGCCCTTTGGCACAGCAGGATTGTCTATAATAATAGTAAATGACTCACATGATGATGAGGCAATCTTTTCACATCCTGAGTTACAATCCATCTTGTAAAGCCTTGCAGTGGCTTGAATTACAGCCCTGGATTCTCAGCAAAGGCACAGAGTGGGGATTTTTGCTTGATCCTCTCTCTCCTCTCAGTTTCCCACACCTCACGCAGATGCTTGAAGGTCTAATGTACTGTACCTACCTATGGCAATCCTCATTAAAATCAATCACTCATTTGCAAAAAAAAAAAAAAAAAAAAGCAAGCAAGAAAAAGAAAGAAAAAAGAAAAGAAAAGAAAGAAAAAGAGAAAGAAAGAAAGAAAGAAAAAAAAAGAAAAGAAAAGAAAGAAAGAAAGAGAGAGAGAGAGAAAGAAAGAAAGAAAATTCGCAGGCCCCTAGGGGCCTGTGAGGTCACAGTAACTCAAGTCCCCATGATCAAAACTGGGTGGCAAAGCTTGTTTTTCCTTAGCAGGAGTCTGCTTTTGCAAAGGTTCATCTCTTACATTTTCTGAGACACTCACGCACACTCCAGCAACAATGGAAATGAACATAATTTCCCAAGCAGGTTGCCTAGAAACCACTCCTGTGTTTCTGAAACTAATTTAAACATGAAAATTCAGCTCCTGACTCATGCCAGAAATGCACGTCATAATTTTCTTAGTATTTTACTTTCTTTTTCTCTCACATTACAAAATAATGCATGCTCATTGCAGAAAGAAATGAAAAGAATATGAAAATATAGAGGTCCAGAAAGTAAAGAATCTCCTGTAATCTCACTATCAGAGGCAACTTCTGTTGTCATTTGGGAATATTTTCTTCTAGGCTTTTTTTTTTTCTATCCATTTTTAACATCATGGAGATTAATACAGATTTTACACTGAGATTAATACTAAATTTAATTATCATATTTCAGCATTTCTCCATCTGGTGAAATTTTCAGAAACTTGATTTTTAAAAGACTGCATTATATTACAGTTCATTTTCCCAATATTAACCATAAATGCTAGATGTTTAGGTTATTTCTAATTTTTCACCATTATAATGTTGCAATGATCAACTTAGTACAAAATAGTTATTATATCTTTATTTCTTCAGAATAAAATCATAAAAGGAGTTTCAAAGAGGATAAACATTTTATAACTTTTTAAATATTGAACTGATACATGTTTATGTTTTTTTTAAATTAAACAGTACATTAAAAACAAATTTCTTTCTCCACTCTCTACAGGTAACCCCTGTTTCTGTGAATACAGAGCACGTGTGTATCATTTGTCTATTTGACACTGTACATTGTTCTATCACTTGCTTTTTTGACTTATTGTATCTCAGACATCTTTTCATATCAATTCAAATTGATCCATTCTTTTTAGAATTTGCAGAATATTCCATGAGAGGATGTATTATCACTTATTTGCCCTAGACAAAACCTCTTAATGCACTGGATACAGATGCAGTGAGCTGGGGTCCCTAGCAATGGGTCTGAATCTATACTGTTCCATCCACACCATGCCTTTCCTGGGAGGGAACAGATGATGGCAAAGGTAACCGCCGTATCTGGCTGGAATTAGTATTATATTTGAACTCAGAGGTCTCTAAATTTTTCTGACCTCTCCATTTACTGATTCAAATTTTGAGCATGCCCCCCATTTATGTATTTTTTAAATTTATAGATTACATACAGATAGGACTTTATGAAAATAGAGTCACGAGCTACAAAACATTTCAGTCAATGTCAAGTGACCACATATATTGTGATGCCATGTACTGTGTAACCATGATGTTACAATTGCCTACAATATTCAGTACGATAACATACTGTACAAGTTGATAGCCTGGGAACAAAGGCTATACCATTTAGGTTTGCGTAAGTACTCTTTATGACGTCCACATGATATGAAATCACCTAACAATGCATTTCTCACAAAATGTCCGCATCGTTAAGTGACACATGACGGAATTATTGTTCATATCACAGGACAGACACAAAAAAGGATATCTTAGGGAATATCCATTTTGAATTAAAGATGAAATAAATCTATTAAATTATTTATTTCTATAATAAATTACATACAACATAATAAAATATTTTTGCTCTTTTTGCCAAGTGCAATGTGATTGAATATGTTTCATTATATTTAAAAATGCTGGTTTAACATCTTGTATTACAGTTATTCTGGGGTCTGATTTTAAATTCAGCATATTTTAATCATCAATGTAAGGTTGCCATCGCAGGAAGAGACCCCTCACAAATATACATAGATCTAAACAAAGAAGAGTTTTGTTCACCATTCTTACAGTCTCACCAACCAAAAATGTAGTAGTTTGGAAATTCACCATCACTTGCCGTATTCAGTCTATCTTTGATCTGTAGTTACTTTGTAGAAATCATTTGAAGCTAAGTATCCATTTTATGCACTTTAGCTTAATTAAAATTAGATTATATGTTCCCTGAATCCACTTACCCAGGCTCATGTCCCAAAGCAGACTCTCAATCTCCCACTTCAAGTCTGCATCTCCCTCCACTTCTCCATCCCAGTTACTGACAACTCCAGGCTCCAGTTGCTCGGGCCGGAAAACTTGGGGCTCTCTCTTGCCTCTTCCCTTTCTCTCAACTACACATGGAATTAATCAGAAAATCCTAATAGCTCTACCTTCAAGACATATCCAGAACCTGAATGCCCCCTGTCCCTTTTCCTGTCACCGTCCTGGTCTAAGCCACCATCTTCTCTCACCTGAATTATTGCAGTGACAGCCTGACCATGTGGCTGGTTCCTGCCCATTCCCCTCCATGGTCTCTGCACCACAGCAGCGTGTGTGGGCCCTTTAAGAGTTGTATTCTTTTTAATTATTTTTTATTAGGAAAAGATTTAAACTCACAGAAAGTTACAAGAATAAAAATACTACAAAAAAATCCTGTTCCCTTACACCATAGCCACCTATAGTTAGCATTTTGCATATCTTTTATCTACCTACCCAGCTCTCTCTCTCTCCTCTCTAAATACTATTATTTCACGGCCCTTTACTCCTAAACACTTCAGTGTGTATTTCCTAAGAATATTATCTTCCATAACCATAGTACAGTTACCAACCTCAGTAAATGTAACATTGATAAGGCCGGGCATAGTGGCTTAGGCCTGTAATCCCAGCACTTTGGAAGGCCGAGGCGGGTGGATCACTTGAGGCCAGGAGTTCAAGATCAGCCTGGCCAGCAGGGTGAAATCCCATCTCTACTAAAAATACAAAAATTAGCTGAGCATGGTGGCACATGCCTATAATCCTAACTACTCAGGAGACTGAGGCAGGAGAATCGCTGGAACTCAGGAGGCAGAGGTTGGAGTGAGCCAAGATTGTGCCCCTGCACTCCAGCCTGGGCAACAGAGAGAGACTCTACATTTAAAAAAAAAAAAAAAAACTGATACAGTAATTTTATCTAGCCTACCATCTGTTTTCTCGTTTTCTAGTTGACCCAATGATGTCCTATATATCATTTTTTTCCCTTTTAGTATAGAATACAGTCTAAGGTCAGGGTTACATATTGTATTAAGCGGCCACGACTGCTGTCTACTTTAATTTGGAAGATTTTACACTGCCTTTCTTTGTCTTTTACGATACTATCATTTGTGGAGAATACTAGTCCCCTCTTTTCTATTTTTAAACAGAATTTTCTCATTTGGGGTTTTTTGATGTTTCCTATCACTAAATTCAGGTTATGCGTTCCTGGACAGAACATTAAATAAGTGATACTATGTCCTTTTTGGAGCATCACATCTGGAGGCACACAAGGTCCATCTGCCCTTTATTGGTGACATAAATTTTGATCACCCAATCAGCATATTATTTGACTTCTCCACTGTAGAATTACTATTTATTCTCTTGTAACCAATAAGCAATCTGTAAATAGGTACTTTAAAATCATGCAAATATGCTGCTCCTCATCAGAATTTCCAATTCAATGTAGCAACTATTCATGATTCTTGCCTGAGCCCGTTTTCACTTGGATGGTGACAAATGGTGATTTTCCAACTCCAGCTCACCCTGCACATTTGCCAGTTAGCACTTTGCAGCATTCTACTGTAAGCAAGATCCCTCCACCTCCTCCTTATCTATTTATTATCAGTATGCACATGTGGATTTCTTTTTTTTTTTTTTTTTTGAGACGGAGTCTCGCTCTGTCACCCGGGCTGGAGTGCAGTGGCCGGATCTCAGCTCACTGCAAGCTCCGTCTCCTGGGTTCCCGCCATTCTCCTGCCTCAGCCTCCCGAGGAGCCGGGACTACAGGCGCCGCCACCTCGCCCGGCTAGTTTTTTTGTATTTTTTTAGTAGAGACGGGGTTTCACTGTGTTAGCCAGGATGGTCTCGATCTCCTGACCTCGTGATCCGCCCGTCTCGGCCTCCCAAAGTGCTGGGATTACAGGCTTGAGCCACCGCGCCCGGCCTGACATGTGGATTTCAATTTTTCCTCCCTTGCCCCTTTTTTTTTGAGACAGAGTCTCCCTCTGTCACCTAGGCTGGAGTGCAGTGGCACAATTTCAGCTCACGGCATCCTCGACCTCCCAGGCTCAAGTGACCCTCCCACCTCAGCCCCCCAAGTAGCTGGGACTACAAGCATGTACCACAACACCTGGCTAATGTTTTAAATTGTCTGTAGAGATGGGGTCTAGTGATACAGCCCAGGCTAGGGACTCCTATTTTTCCACAATTCACATCCCACTGCTGTCCTTAATTACTTTGGTGCTCAAATTGTGTCCGATTTGGCCAGGGGTAGCCCCTTCACACTGGCTCCTGCGTCCCTGATTTAAAAACAGATCATGTAACTCCTCTGCTCTGAAGCTTCTAGCCTGGCCGCCTCTCCAGATGAATTGACATTTCTAGCTCTGGTTTCAGAGCACTGTCTCAAAGAAATACCACGCTGCCCTAGACAGTCTTAGGATATAAGGAAGGATTCACCCTGAAATGCTCGCAAATAGAAGGTCTCTGTTAAAGATAACACAGGGCCTGTGTATACACTGGCCCAATTACCAAACCCTCCCAGGGCCAGGCACTGTGCATTGGGCGTCAGGCCCAAGTTAGAAAGAGTGCTGCCAGCACACAGGCTAGTTGGGAAAGCTGATGTCTAAATGCACACAGCCAAGAGAGGCAACGTGTTTAAGATCACATACTCCCAAGCCAGTCTGGCTGGATTAGAACCCAGTTCTTTCGTCTCATAGCTGTATGACGTTGACAAATTACCTAACATGGCTGTGCCTCAGTTTTCTTCAGCTGCAAACTGGGGATAATTATGGTACATCTCTTTCTTTTTCTTATCTTTTCTTTTCTTTTTGAGACAGTCTCATTCTTGTTGTCCACGCTGGAGTGCAGTGGCACGATCTTGGCTCACTCCAACCTCTGCCTCCTGGGTTCAAGTGATTCTCCTGCCTCAGCCTCCCAAGTAGCTAGGGTTACAGGCACACACCACGACACCCAGCTAATTTTTGTATTTTTCGTAGAGATGGGATTTCGCCATGTTGGCCAGGCTGGTGTTGAACTCCTGACCTCAGGAGATTCACCCATCTCAGCCTCCCAAAGTTCTGGGATTACAGGCATGAGCCACCATGCCCGGCCAGCCAACATATTTAAATCAGTGTCTGACACACAGTAACATCTCAATAAGGGTAGGCTGTTGTAAAAATAAAGTCTGGTAAGTAGCTGTGCTGTCAAAAGGAAGGAGTTGTCCTCCTGGAAGTTTTGAAGGAAGTAACGAGTGAGCTACACTAGCAAGAGGAAAAGAAGAAGGATTTCCAGACAGATGGGGGACCTCTGGCCATGGAGGCAGCATTACGTTTATTTAATGAATATTTCTTATTCACACACTTTTTGTTTTGACTCTGTTTCCCCTCCCCTCCAACTTCTTGTTTTCCTCATTTCTTTATTATATAAAAGAATGAACCTATGGCCTTGTATGATGGCTCACGCCTATAATCCCAGCACTTTAGGAGGCCAAGGCGGGTAGATCACTTGAGGCCAGGAGTTTGAGACCAACCTGGCCAACATGGTGAAAACCCTGTCTCTACTAAAAATACAAAAATCAGCCAGTCTTAGTGGCACATGCCTGTAGTCCCAGCTACTCGGGAGGCTGAGGCAGGAGAATCACTTGAACCCAAGAGGTGGAGATTACAGTGAGCTAAGATCACTGCACTCCAGCCTGGGAGACAGAGTGAGACTCTGTCTCAAAAAAAAAAAAAAAAAAATGAACTTACCAAAGTACACCATATCCTGTAACACAGTGACAGCATATCACAATGTTATATCTCTTCTAATCTTTTATTTCAGCTCAGACAGAATAAGCTCTCTGCCCTTCTGATCTCACCTCCCCAGGCTCTACATGTCCTCACCAGGCCTGCCTTGATTTTTTCCAGGCCTAAGCATTGGGAAACTGGGGAGCCAGTCCAGGGCCTGGCTTGGGCTGATGCAGAGATAAGGCAAGAGTCATAAACTCAAATGCAAGAAAGTACCGAAATGAGTGAAAAGGCAAATAATAAAACAACAGCAAGCAATGGGGACTATGGGAGCTGGTGCACTCCTGACCAACTCAAGGCATTCAAATTCATTTTTTGAAAACACTGCCCTGGCAAGGAGGCTATTAAAAGTAATTAACAACTGATATGACATGCCACCGACCCATCAGAACGGAGAGCCGCAGAAACAGCCAGCAGTGGTGTGGACCAGCTGAATGTCAACCCCATACTCTGGCCAAGTCAGACTTCCAGAGTTGAGACTCTGGAGCTACCCAGCTGGTCCCCAAGTTGCTACCTCTGCCCTAGTCAAAGTCAGAACAGGAACAGTAGGTGTCAAAACCAGAGTCATAAGTAGCACCAAACACAGTTCCTGCACACAGTATATGTTGAATAAAGAGGCAGCATGGTTAGAATCATGGGCTCTGTAACTGGATGCATCAGTTGGAGTCCTGGCTATGCTATGAACTGGCCACGTGGCCTTGAACAATTGACTAAACTCTGTGCTTCAGTTGCATTATTTATGAAGTGGGAATAATAGTACACATGAGAGTACATTAGAAGATACATGCCAACCGGGCACAGTGGCTCGCACCTATAATTTTAGTACTTTGGGAGACCACGGTGGGCAGATCACTTGAGGTCAGGAGTTTGAGGCCAGTTTGGCCAACATGGCAAAACCCCGTCTCTACTAAAAATACAAAATTAGCTGGGTGTGGTGGTGTATGCTTATAGTCCCAACTACTCAGGAGGCTGAGGCAGGAGAATCACTTGAACCCAGGAGGTGGAGGTTGCAGTGAGCCAAGATCGCACCACCACACTCCAGCCTGAGCAGCAGAATGAGACTCCATCTCAAAAAAAAAAAAAAAAAGATACATGCTAGCACAGTGCCTGGCACATAGCAAGCACTCAAACATTAACTATCAATATTGGCTGTAGTGCATTCAATAAACAAGTGTGCTAGGGCACCCATGCCAAAGTGGGCAGTCCTCAAAGCTGACGTGGAGGATCTAGGCCACTAGTCACGCAGAAGAAGGCCAAAACGTTGGGCAGCCCCAGGAAGGAAATTGCTTTCACTTAAATGAAGCCAGACAGTTTGTTTTGTTCTGTTTTGTTTTGTTTTAACCAGAGTTCCAGATACACTCTGCCTTGCTCCAAAGCGTTCTGGATCCCTTCTCCTTTGATTCAGGCTTGGTCTGCCTGATGCTGAAAGTCATCCTAGGAAGAGGGAAGATGGTACCCCAGATGCTACAACCAGGCGTACCTGTCCTCGTCACAAGGCCAGTTTCCGGGGAGTCTCTGTCAAAACAGGAGCAAGGCTCAGCTTGGGATGGAGACGTGCCACCCAGCGCCCCATTTCCTAGTTGGATGTTTGATTTGTCCTCTTCCTGCCACCACCCAACTCAGCCACTGTATCACACAGAACTAGAAAAGTCACATCTTGTAGCCATGGTGACCAACTAGCACACAGGTTCGCTCTCTGGCCGCAAGCAGCAGACAAGGTAGCTTTTCTGTTTGCAGTTTAGCTGTTTATTAAGGCCCAGATGCTAGGGTTTGCTGACTCTCTGTAAGGAATTGAGCAATTGCAAGTTATATTCTTCTTTCTTGGGTGTGGTTGGGGGTGTTTTTTCAAACACCGTGTGTCTTAGCAACTGAAAGGAACTGTAAGAGGGCTCCTTTGGTTTGCAGCTAATCCAGGTGCCTTAGAATCCCCATTTCCTCGAGATTAGTATGCTCACAGCTGATACCCTCTTTATCCGCTGGCTCCATATGCTTCCTGTCCCCGCAGTTTGAGATGGGTGAAGGCAGCTGCTACCACCGGATATAAACAGACTTCACAACTACGAGGGTCTTTGCCGGTCCCTTCAGACCTTCTGCTTCCAAAGCTCAATGGGAACATAAAGTGGATCTCCCAGCCAAAGGCTCCATTTCTAGCCAACAGGAAGGAGTTTTGCAAGGTTAAAAGGATAACTGGGAGCCAGAAATTTGTTTTTGTTTATTTTTTTTTGAGATGAAGTTTCACTCTTGTTGCACAGACTGGAGTGCAGTGGCGCAATCTCAGCTCACTGCAACTTCTGGATTTAAGTGATTCTCCTGCCTTAGCCTCCCAAGTAACTGGGACTACAGGCGCATACCACCATGCCTGGCTAATTTTTTTTTTTTTTTGTATTTTTAGTAGAGATGGGGTTTCAGCATGTTAGCCAGAATGGTCTCTATCTCCTGACCTCGTAATCCGCCCCCACCCGGCCTCCCAAAGTTCTGGAATTACAGACGTGAGCCACCTCGCTCAGCCAGTTATGTATGTTCTCAATTATCCACTACATTTAATGTTCACAATTGAAAGGAAAAAAAATATACATTCGTTTTCTATTTAACTGCTGATGCCATGACAGAAGTATATAAAGTCATCATTGTAGAGCAGGAAGTAACCTTATTTGAGAGAACCTGAGCTCTGGAATGTTTGGTAGCTCTCTCAAGGGCATGGCAGTGGCGAAAGGCAGAGCCAGACTACAATCTCTGCGTCCTGGCCGAGGCTTAGAGCATTAGCCCTTGTTCCAGCAGCATTTCCTCGATGGCAGGAGAGAAATGCTAGAGCTTCTTTTTAGTTCTGGGATCTGATCCTTCTTGGGTCTGAACATTTTTCACAACCCCAGCCATCGGCTCATAGAGGAGATTGCTGATTGTCTCCAAAATCCATTCTCTAATTCTTCAATAATAAAATGTCAAATGTTACCAGGGCGTATGCTTGCTCTGCCTCACTCCCCAGTATACCTGACAGTGAGCTCATGTCTGAGGCCTGGTCAGCAGTAGGTAAGGGAGAATGATCAGCACTTCCCCCTTTTTTTTTTCCTTTTTTCTTTTTTTTTTTTTGGAGACAGAATCTCGCTTTATTGCCGGGGACTGGAGTGCAGTGGCATGATCTTGGCTCACTGCAACCTCTGTCTTCCGGGTGCAAGTGATTCTCCTGCCTCAGCATCCCGAGTAGCTGGGACTGCAGGTATGTGTTACCACGCCTGGCTGATTTTTGTATTTTGAGTACAGATGCGGTTTCACTGTGTTGTCCAGGCTGGTCTCAAACTCCTGATCTCTGGTGATCCTCCCACTTTGGCCTCCGAAAGTGCTGAGATTACAGGCATGAGCCACCACACCTAGCCGGTGAGCACTTTAAAGAACTAGAGCATACCCTTCTCTGGTCCTTTCCTCCTGACCAGTGACTGAAATGCTGAGCCAACCTTGGAGCTGGAGCAGCCATTTTGGGCCACAAGGTAGAAGCCATGTGTTGAAGAGAATGGAGCAAGATGGAAGAAAACTGGTGATCAGGGAGCCTCTATAACAGTCTTGGGTTGTCTCTGTCTGAATGAGAGGTAAATAAATTTTTATTTTTTATTTAGTTATTTTTTTGAGATGCAGTATCGCTCTGTCACCCAGGCTGGAGTGCAGTGGTGTGATCTCAGCTCACTGCAACCTCCACCTAAGCGATTCTCTTGCCTCAGCCTCCTGAGTAACTGGGACTATGGGTACCCACCACCAGGCCTGGCTAATTTTTGTATTTTTGGTAGAGATGAGCTTTCACCGTGTTGACTAGGCTGGTCTCGAACTCCTGGTCTCCAGTGATCCGCCCACCCCAGCCTCCCAAAGTGCTGGGATTGCAGGTGTGAGCCATCGCACCCAGCTTTTATTATATCCAGTGGTTTAACAAAAACCACTGATATTTGGGGTTTTCAGTTATAAGTATAATGTATAATAATGCCGTTCAAACACAGAAAGTGAAACTATTTGAAAGTTTCGTGTAGAATTGGCTGGGAAGAAAGGCAATTCATTCCCTTTGAAGGATTTCACTCCTGGGATGTGGCTGCCTGCTTAAAGAGCAGGTTCCGTTCTGTAGAGAAAGCTGGGAGACAAGGAAAGACCCTCATCTCAAAAATATAGCCACTTCACTTCCTGCTGACTTGAGTTTATTTGGTTTGTTAAACTGGTTTCTCTTTTAAAACAAATGTCCCCTGAGTAAGCTAAGCTCATTTGTTGCTCACACCTGAGAACCAGAGCATCCTCTGCTGATTAGTAAGGAGTTTGGGGGAAGGGGAGTTGCGACTAGGCTGCAGGAGGAAGTGACACTTGGAGGAGGATAGGCCAAGGTTGGTGGGATTGATGGGACTCGGAAAGTCCCTGAAAGCAGGGAAACAAAGAAGTGGGAGAAGGGCCAGAGAGGGTGGTGCACATGCTCTAAATCGCACTGACTCTGCTTTGACTTGGTCTCAAGACACTGGGAACAGCCCGTGACCACGAGAGGGCAGCAGCACAAGATGAAATTACAGGGACTCTTCACAGGGCCGCTAGCTTCAGGTCCCAGGGAGAGCCAGCTTTCCCATCCAACCAGGGTCTCCCTGGTTTTCTTTATCCAAAGTCAACCAGGGTGGAAGACATCAACCAAAGTGGGCAGGGCCCACTTTCATACACATTCGGTCAGGGATCCCTGGTGACGGCCGTTCCCTGTCTCTAGTCCACTGATGCCATCTCTATCACACATTTAACATTGTACTAAAGTAGTCTTTAACGTGGGTTATATAAGTTTTTTACCTAGCCATACCCTAAGCAATCAGACCTGTGAAATGATGATTTTGGTGTGCTAGTGTGTGTGTGTTATAATTATTACATCAGAGTATCTATGTCACCAGAAAATCACCTCACTATCACCTATAGTATGTATATCACACTTGGAAAAACATTGCATTATTTCATTAAATTCCCCCCAATGACCCAATGAAGAAGGTGATATTATTCTCCCCATTTTCTAGATGAGGAAACCGAGGCTCAGAGAGATTAAATATCTTCCTCAAGAATTTTCGCCAAAGAAGGCAGTGGTCGTTGCTTTCTTCCGAGGAGAAAGGAGCAGAGATACCTAAAGATGCCTGACTCACAGTTCCATGCGAAAATGCCCCCTGCGGCTCGCTTCCTCTCTTCTTTGTCTTCAATTTCTAAGAATGTCTTCTTTTCACTAAAACAAAACACTACAGAATGCATTTTGCATGAATAAAGGCTGCCAACTCCGTGGCAGAAATAACATTCCTTTTGGGAATGTTTATCACTTCTAAAATGATGATAAAGAAATTCAACAGTTTATTTCTGGACGAACTAGGGGAGAAGAGGAAATAAAGTTTCTGCAGAGTATCACAACACACCTACAGGAAGCTGAGCAAAGTAGGCTAATCACACTGGGCCCGGAGGACAGCTGGTAACAGAAACCTTGACGTTAATCTGAAGTGACTGCTCATCTCTGGGCACCATAGTGACAGGTGTGATAGGAAGAGAAAACCCTAGACTCTGCCGTTCACCCACTGTGGGCTCTTGGTCAAGCCACTTCTCTCTGAGCTTCAATTCCCCCGTCTGTAAGAGGATAACAATTCCGGTCGCAGGGGGTCATCATAGCAACAAAGGAGGAACCTGTAAATTAGTGCCAAAACACCCCACTTATTACTACTGTTTTTAAATAATTGTGAGATTAAAAAGGGCCTTCATGTTCAGAGCCCAATCAGCTTAAAGTGAATTGTAGCACTTGGCAAATATTGCCTTTTCTGCTTGGAAACTTGACTTAAAAAAAAGAGAGAGAGGTCAAAGAGCGATTCCTAAAGCAAAAGAAAATTGCTAAACTTTGAACTATTCCTGACCCCAAAGTCCTCCTTCAGACCATGTTTCCCCTTTTTCTCTTGTATCTAGCCCAACATGTATAAATCCTTACTTCTACCCGAGGGCCACACAGAAGAATGGACAGACAGGAAGAGTCTTTGCCAGATTAGTTTCACTTCCTTTCAGGCACCCCATGGTCACAGCCATGGAGAATTGTTTTCTGTGGTGCTGAGGGCTACATTTTTGTTTTAATCAGAGCAAGGTAGGCGAGATACTTAAGTTCAGAGAACTTGATGATGTAATGAATTTGCCAGCTGCCAACTACACTAGGACCTCATCACATTTCTTTGTTTTCCTTTCTAACCCCAAATCTAGCAGGCATCCCTGTTCTCATTAACAAAGCCTCCTATTAGCACCATTGTTCCCTAACTACCATCGGACATCACAGGGAGAAGTTCTGTTTCGAGAACAGTAGAGCAAAAAGACAGGAAGAAGACAAGTGCCTAACATCATGCAGCCCACATACCAGCTCTGGATGGCTTATGTATGATGAAATCTCCAAGATGCCTTCCAGAAACCAGATGTCCCTGTCCTTTCTGGAACCACCGCCATCCCTGTAACTCGGTAAGCCTCATCTCCAACTTCATCCTGCTGTAACTCGTACACAAACGTAAGTCTGTAGAACCACAATGGCCTGGGGACATCATTCTCTTTGCCTTGTCAACATTTCTATTTTACATCCCTCCCTGCTTCTGTCTAGAGGATGGTACTCAGTCGCCTGAGACTCATCTTGTAGATAGAGCTTGATGGACCACGGGGAGAGAGCGTCACTCCTGCTGCAGTCTGAACGCACACACCTGGGGGCCATCTGCCCAGCCTTCCACCACTGAAGTTCAAACAGCCGCATCTTAGACAACTCTTCCATTTCTAATCAACCCAGCATAGAGAGCGTTCGCAGCTGTCAGACACCCATCAATGGCTGAGAGAGAAAGAAATATATTAAAAGACCTGTTAGCAGTCACTTTGTGTCCAACAGAACTCCTGTTTGTCTTATGTCTAAAAAGCTGACCATTGACTTTCAACAGGATTTCACTGATGCTATTAGAAAATATTTTACCGCTAAATGAAAATAAAGATAAACTGCCTTTCTGAAGATGCAAAAGGTAAGAGATAATAAATAAAAATGCAAGTTGATCTAGTTTCACTTGATGTTTGGTGACATTCAGCAGCCCCAAACGTTGATTTGGGAATTATTTTCTCCTTTGATGCTGCAGAACCGTGCAAACGGACATAGAGGCCATTTATGTAAAAGAAGAACCTGAGGACGTAGGGGAAAACAAAATAATTTGCCAGGGATGGGAAAAGCACACCCATTTAAATGTGCAGAAACCTGAATGCCAGTGTCTGGCTAGCTTTTAAGCAGTAATTCCTTCTTTATACCTTATCGTATCTACCAGTTACTCTGCAAGATTCTTCAGTGTAAAGAGCACTGTAAAATGTATTTTTCAGATTTATCTCGTCTTTTTGCCAGATCAGCTCACCCCATGCATATCTGCCAGCTGCCTCTTGCACAATCCCTCAGAGCCCACAGAGCTGCACTGTGGGCCCTCAGATGATCTGATGCAGGTATAGAACCCCTCCCCAACGTTCTTTTCTTGCTAGCTTGCCTCCGTTACAAACTGTCCTCCCCACTCAGATATTTTCAATCCTGGTAGTTTTTGCTTGTTTGTTCAAGACAGGGTCTCACTCTGTCACCCAGCCTGGAGTGCAGTGGTGCAGTCATAGTTCACTGCAGTCTCGACCTCCTGGGCTCAAGTGATTCTCCTTCCTCGGCCTCCCAAAGTGCTGGGATTACAGGCGTGAGCCACCACACCTGGCTTCCCCAGTAGTTTGGACCATGATCTCATTTGCCTCCTTCTCCTGAGCAGGCCAACAGTAGAGCATCCAAGATGCTACATAATATGGAATAAACATAGGTCATTAGATTTAAATCAAAATTCTGGCTTTTTACTTCCTAGCAAATGCAAGCTTTGTTGAGTTCCTTAACTTTTCTTAGCATTTCTGCTTTTAAAAAAAGAAGTGTTATAATACTAAATCACAGGATTTTTGAGATAACTAAATGAGAAAATGTACATAAGACTTGCAGCACCTTAAGTGCTCAGTAAATAGCAACTCTTTTTTTTCCCGCTTCTATTTCCCAAAAGAGTCCTGGCTGGGAAGATTCGTTGTCACTACACTAAATAGTTGGGTATTATTATTACCCAGTTTCATTCAATACTTTCATTCATCATTCTAAGGAACACAATAACATGTCATTTTTGGCACCTGCCTCTGGGGAAGTAATAGCGTCTTGCCCTCATGTAATACTGCAGGGTGGGCTCAGATCGAAACTGTCAAGATCCTCAATGGTTTTGCGCTTAGCACCAGGAAGCCTCCGTTGGTCCCTTGGAAACCGGAACAGTACCAACCAAGTTTCTACTTTGCTTCTACTCAGATGGCACTGCCGAGAAAAGGCGGGAGGGCTGCCTGCTCAAATGTGGCCTTTAAAGACAAAGTGGAGAAGAAAAAGAGGTAAGACTATGGTGCAGTAGTCTGTGAACCTGAGACCTGCAGCGGTGGGAAACAGCGGTCCCTAAGGAGCCATTTGTATAAACCGGTTCACAGCTACATGCAATGTGCCACCTGCAAACAGAGCCTCTGAGACATAGAAAGCATTTTCCAATATTGTTTTTACCAAAGGATTATGGCTCATCTTGGTTCTCGGTGAAATTTGATTTGATGCTGCCTGCACAGTTCCAGAGTTTCTTAGTCTAAGCCAGGGGCCACAGCCCCCCTTACAATTGAGATATTTTCTTTAAGATATAACTGAGGCTGCTGTAAAAATGAGACATAAAAATGGAAGTTTGTTTTTCTTATGTAAGAGTGTGAGCATAAGCCTTCCAGACCTGCTGTGGGATTCCGTGATGATAGGGATGCAGTTTCTTCCTGTCTTTTTGCTCTGCTATGCTCCATACATCTTGTGATAGCACATGGCTGCCCCACCTCCCACTATCCCATCTACACTCCAGCAGGCAGGAAGAAGAACTGGAGCAAGAGAAGACATCCTGCTTTCCATTAAAGGCAGTCTGGAAATTCCAAGCATCAATTCCACCATCACCTCCTTGGCCAGAACTTAGTCACTGGCCCACACCTAGCTGCAAAGGAAGCTGGAATTGTAATCCTAGGTGGACCATCATGTGTCCATCTGGAACATTAATATGGAAGAAGAGAATGCAATATTGGGGAACAGCTAGCATTTTGCACAAAGGACTAAACAGGAATATAAAGCCGTGATTCCTGCCAGATGTAAGGACATATGCGTATCTTTTGTGGGCAGTGGAGCACAGAGCAAACAGTGAGAGCCCCATTTTAAGCAGCAGCCCCTTTCACCTTAGATGATACTGTCATGCAGAAATTCAGGCTCTGTGTTCAACTCTGCTGTTTTCAAAAGAAGCCAGGAATCAACATTTTAAAAAATAATGAAATCTCTACCAGGCACGGTGGCTCATGCTGTAATCCCAGCACTTTGGGAGGCCAAGGCAGGTGGATCACCTGAGGTCAGGAGTTCAAGACCAGTTTGGCCAACATGGCAAAAACCCATCTCTACTAAAAAAGAAAAAAAAAATACATAAAATTAGCCAGGTGCATTGACTTACGCCGGTAGTCCCCACTACTCAGGAGGCTGAGGCAGGAGAATCGCCTGAACCTGGGAGGCAGATGTTGCAATGAGCTAAGATGGCACCACTGCACTCCAGCCTAGGCAACAGAGCGAGACTCCTTCTCAAAAACAAACAACAACAACAACAACAAAATATATATATATATATATAAATAAAAAATATGAAATCTTTCCATTTTAGAATGCTGGCTCACATTTTTTTTTAAGATTCTGTGTGGGCCCAACATATCTGTGGACTGGATATGGCCTAGTAGCTGCCATTTGGGGCTCTGTATTGATTCGATTTGCATGAAAATGTCCATTATGCTTAACTCTGCCTGAAATGCAAAATTTGGGGAATCCAAAATTAGAGTTAAAAGGCAAATAGGCTTAGTCAAGAGCTGTTATCAAGACAAAGCCCTCAAAGTACTGAATTTGTTTGGCTTGTTAGTGGCGCACTGAAACCCGAGAAGATCACAAACTGGTTTTGAATGGGTCACAGTGTCCAAGTAGTTACTTAACAAGGAAAATGAACTGGAGGAAACTCTCAAGTTCCACTTTCAACATGTTTCACGTGTGAGATGGAAATGATATGCATGGCAGCCATGCTAATGCTGCTGGATCTCCTGCTGTGGGGAGCGTGATTGATGGTCACCCCGAAGCTGCCTTTCTGAGTCCAACACCACGGCTACAGGGAGGCTGCACTTCCTGCCAGCTGCTCCAACCAGTGACTGAGCACAAAAGAGGGACAACTCCAATAGTCCACTTTGGCTCCAGGACTCTTTACCAGCCTGGCCAAACCTTTCTTGTAACCTCACTGCAGTCTCAGGCTCCTCCAAACCAGTCCTCCTTCCTTCTCTCCTTCCTTTTATTTATTTATTTATTTTTGAGATGAAGTCTTGCTCTGTTGCCCAGAATAGAGTGCAGTGGCACAGTCTCGGTTCACTGCAATCTCCACCTTCGGGTTCAAGCGATCTTCCTGCCTCAGCCTCCTGAGGAGCTGGGATTACAGGCACCCACCACCACACCTGGCTAATTTTTGTATTTTTAGTATAGACAGGGTTTTGCCATGTTGGCCAGGCTGTTCTCGAACTCCTGACCTCAGGTGATCCACCCGCCTCAGCCTCCTAAAGTGCTGAGATTACAGGCATGAGCCACTGCGCCCGGCCTCCTTCTCTCCTTCCTGGCACAGATGTCAGAACTCCTCTCCCCGCTTTCTCTGGCCCCCTCCTTTATCCTTCACAGGTGTGTCACTCGTAAATTTCTTGCACACCTAATGCCATCTTGGCATCTGCTTCTCAGCAGACCCCCAACTAGCACATGATGCTGATGACAGCATCAGCGTGTCTAGGGGCTAACTCTGTGCACAGATCTGAGAGTAGAACTAGAGTCTCTGGCAAGAATAATAATCATGGCTAACTTTATTGAGCACACACTGTGTTCTAGGACCATGTATTTCAGCCCTGCGTGGGTTGTCGCCACACAAGTCCTAAGGTGGGTGGTGCGTTGCTGCTTTCCTGATGTTACAGATGTGGAACTAGGCTAAATAACTTGCTTATCTTCCCACAGGTGGCAGGCAGTGATTCAAAGCCAAGCTGGTCTGGCTCGAAAGCCCAGCCGCTCATACATCAAATATCTGCATCCTCCCTTCCCAATTTTTACTATCTTCAACTATCGCCACACGCTATCCTCATGACTTTTATTACTTATGAGTAGCACTCATACAATTATTTACTTCCTATTTTTCTTTAAATTAATTGATTTTGAAAACTTGAACATGTTTATTTTAAAGGGAAACACAGTAGCCCTAAGGTAGGTAGACTGCTATCCCTCGCCATACACTTAAGGTAATCCTAAAGATAATTATCATAAAGAGAAAGCCATATTGGCAAATTTTATTTAGACAATATTATAACGTTTAACTAGATACTATATCTAACTAAAGACTAATTCCAAGGTCTGCACTCACTTTGGTTTTGTTATGTATAAAGGGAGATAAGTAGATGTTAGGTGTTGAAGATAGCTTCAAACAAAGACTTTTTTCTTGACAAAACCAGAAAGATTGAAAACACTTGAAAAGGGACTAACTTTCTCAGTGTGTGACTCAGTGCTCTTGATCCCTTGTATCCCTAAAATCCTCTTGACAGGGGTACATTTTGGGAAATAACGACCGATATGAATATGGGGAACGCTCATTTGAATAAGGAGAAAATGTACAGAATTGTCCCAAAAGAAAATAAAATCAATTTCATCACTCTCCAACCTCAACTGCTTCTCCATAACACAACTGTGCACTCTGGTTTATCTGGAGGGTGCAATCTTTTTAAAAGTAAAACAAACCGGAGCCGGCAGCACAAGTGAACCCTGCCTTTTTGGCAGGTGTATCCGGTAGAGAAACAAAACACCGCTCTGTGGTTAGGCTACTGGTGCGCTAGAATTCAGCACATTCACAAATCAACCTGTCTGGGAGGGGCTCAACCACACACATAGACCCGGGGCCTTTGTAAAAACCTCCCAGCCTCTTTGGGTTCGGCAGACAGTGCTGCTCCGGAGTTGAGCAACAGCGACAGGCAAGTGTGGGCCACCCCACCTGCCTGCCTCTGCACTGGGCCCTTTCCAGCCCCAGCCATCATGTTATTTATACAGACAACGGATAAAATCCTACTGCACAGATTGCAGAGCTTGGCTGCAGTATGGACACATTTCAGGAGGTCATACCCCACTGCCCAGGGTTTAACCCCAAAAGACAAGACCAGTATCTAGTCACTCCGTGAATTAGACAGTGTTTTGAGTCCCATAAGAAGGTGGAGAGGGTTTCTTCCCAACCCTCCTTTCTGCCTCTGTGTTCCTCAGTCAGTTTCCATGACGTATCATCTGTATTTGGATTGGTGAGTGGCTGGCAGATTTAATTGGCTCTGGAAGTAGAGAAAGGACTGAGATGCCATGTAGAGAAGTGTTTCCTCCATTCATCCTCAAGAAGTTCCAGTCTAGGTCAGGCATGGTGGCACATGCCTATAATCCCAGCACTTTGGGAGGCTGAGGTCAGGAGTTCGAGACCAGCCTGGCCAATATTGTGAAACCCCATCTCTAACAAAAATAAAATAAAAAAATGAATCTATTAGCCAGGCATGGTGGCGGGCACCTGTAATCCCAACTTGGGAGACTGAAGGGGGGAAAATCACCTGAACCCAGGAGGCAGAGGTTGCAGTGAGTCCAGATCATGCCACTGCACTCCAGCCTAGGCAACAGAGTGAGACTTGGTCTCAAAAAAAAGGTCCCAGTCTTGTGCCCATTTTGCAGATGGGAACTCAGAGACTGAAGTGAGTCACTGAATGCCAAGATCTGACAGCAGGTCTCTGGTAGTTCCTCATGCTGTATTTCCTTAGACCTCTTCATTTCTGGCGTATTATTCTTTTGAGTAAATCACCACTCCCACCTGACATAAATCGTAAAGAAGGAGAAATAATTAATACTTGCCAAGTGCTAAACACCTTAAATGGCTCCTCCCATTTAATGCTAAAACCCCATGGGGTTGAGATATATATATGTTTATCGTCCCCCCCACCAATGAGGAAATTGCAACACAAAGAGGTTGTCAAAGATTGCCCAAAGCGAGGAATCAAGCCCAAGTAGTCTGACCTCAATGTTCAAACTCAAAACCACAGCACTGCTGTCTGAGGCAAATATACCTGCATTCAAATCCAGGCTCTATATGCTGGTAGAGATGTGTGTCTTGAGCAAATCGCTTGACCATTCTGGCCAGATGGTCACTTTACAT
Organism: Trachypithecus francoisi; assembly: GCF_009764315.1. NCBI lineage: Eukaryota > Metazoa > Chordata > Mammalia > Primates > Cercopithecidae > Trachypithecus > Trachypithecus francoisi. The sequence goes on along the minus strand of NW_022681454.1, from coordinate 40,171,390 downwards.
ATGACCATCTTCTCACATGTAAAGTGAGGATAAAAATATTCCTTACCACTTAAGGCTAGTAAGAAGAGAAGTTAAAATAGGTAATGCAGGTGACATGCTTTGCATGGTGTCTCGCGTGCAGGAGGAACTCATTAAATGATAAGTATTATTAACAACATCATCACATCCCAAAGGATCAGCCACCTCTCTGTGGCTGATCTGGGCAGGCGAAGCCCACAAGACAGAGTAAAACTCATCCTTCTCAAGTGGCCTTTCCCCTTCAAAGCTGCATGCCCCATGCATGTGCGGTTGGGGGCCCCACAAAACACTTTGAGAGCCATCAAGGATGTCTGGAGACAGTGACAAAACCCAGGAGATAGATGGCATCATAGACCTCTGAGAACCAGTCGGTGTGCTGAAGATCTATGTTGCCCCAGGACATTTCAGAGAATGAGTTCACTGTGAGGAGTGAACTGAGGAATGCCCACTCCTTGACGAGAACCATAAAGTCTGCAGAAATTCTACATATGATCATTATAAAACAGGTCTCAAAGTTCTTTGACTCTGCCCCCATCGAGAGGTGCAGTCCAATTCCCTTACCCTTGAATATGGGCTGGGCTTAGTGACACTGGGTGACTTCCAAAGCTACATTACAAAGGATATTTTAGCTTGGCCACATCTCAGGATGCTTGCTTTTCAATTCTGGCTCCCGTGGTAGGAGGAGGCTCAGGTGACAATGGCGAGGTCGGGTATAGGTGTTCTGGTCCTCAGCCCCAGTTGAAGTCCTAGTGAACAGCCAGCCTTTGGAATGACCCCAGCCTCAGTCACCATCTGACTGCACCTCGTGAGAGGCTCCAAGTGAGAACCACCTCCTGAACCCAATCAATAAGAAATAATTATTGTGTTATGCCTCTAAGTTTGGAGTCGTTTGTTATACTGCAATAAACACTTACAACACTTATTTTTATTAATTTATTTTAAAATAGGCTGGGTGCAGTGGCTTATGCCTATAATCTCAACACTTTGAGAGGCCAAGGCAGGAGGATCACTTGAGCCTAGGAGTTTGAGACCACCTGAACAACATAGAGAGAACCCCATCTCTAGAAAAAAAAAATTAGCCAGGCATGGTGACACACACCTGTGGTCCCAGCTACTCAGGAGGCTGAAGCAGGAGGCTTACTTGAGCCCAGAGACTTGAGGCTACAGTAAGCCATGATGGCACCACTGCACCCTAGCCTGGGCAATAGAGCAAGACCTTTTCTCTTAATAAATTAAGTAAAAGAAATAAAAATAACTGTAATAAGAACTAGAAATAGGAGTCACTTTATGATTTCTCCTGAGGAAAGTGGCGAGGTAGCCTTCCATTGGAATTAGCCTGAGAAGTATTCTTTAGCTCCCTAAGCCATCAAAACTAGGAAAGCTTTGTCATGGATTAACCCTTGAAGGCCTCTTTGAAGCAGGACTGGGGCCAAGAGAGAAATAGAGCCTGATCCCTAGGCAGGTGCAGCATGTCAGGCTGTAAATATTAATGCAGAGGTTGTCAGCAAACCATCAGGCAACACCAAGTGTTTTCCAGGAGTGTTAGCAAAGTTATTGGCCCTTGACACTTGTGGAAGTGAAAATTGCAACCCTCAGCAGCTTCAAAAAACGGGTATTGAGATAAACGTTCAGACATATTAATATGGGTTGTCTCTGTGTCCCCATCCAAGTCTCGTCTTAAATAGTAATCTGCATAATCTCTACATGTTGAGGAAAGGACCAAGTGGGAGGTGATTGGATCATAGAGGTGGATTCCCCTAAGCTGTTGTCATGATAGTGAGTGAGTTCTCACAAGATCTCACTCTCTCTTTCCTGCCACCCTGTAAAGAAAGTCTTTGCTTCCCCTTCCTCTTCTGCCATGATTGTAAGTTTCCTGAGGCCTCCCCAGCCATGTGGAACTGAGTCAATTAAACCTCTTTTCTTATAAACTACCCAGTCTCGAGCAGTTCTTTATAGCAATATGAAAACACACTATACACATACAAATATACATGCACACAGGGCTATATTATCTTGCTAACTGTGACTTGAACAGATTATGTAAGCTTTCTTTGTTTGGGTTTTTTCGTGTCTAAAGTGGAGATAATAATACTTCCCTCACAGTAGTGTTGAAATGTAAATAAACTCCAAATACTAAGAGCAATAGAATAGAACATGCTCAATGAATATAAGTTACGAAAATAATCCACACATATATGTACACAGGTAAAAAAGAGACTGAAGGCCAGGTGCTGAGGCTCAAGCCTGTAATCCCAGCACTTTAGGAGGCCAAGGTAGGAGGATCACTTGAGCCCAAAAGTTCGAGATCAGCTTGGGCAATATAACAAGATGCTATCTCTACAAAAAAAAATTGGTTTTAATTAGCCAGGTATAGTGGCACAGCTACTCGGAGGCTGAGACAGGAGGATCACTTGAGCCCAGGAGGCTGAGGGTGCACTACAAAACAAACAACGAAAAAAGACAGACTGAAAGAAATTACTCCAAAGAGTTACTGTGGTTATCTCTGGGTCATAAAATTATAAATGTTATTTATTTTCTTCTTTATCTTCTTCTATATTTTCAAACTATCTTATAATAAACCTGTATTTCTTTGATTAATTTTATAAAAACATCATTTCAACAGAGAATATAAGGGAAATCATAGGGAAGAAACGGTTACTGGAAAGATGGTAGGATTCTGAATAACCTTTTATTACTCTATTTTTAATTTTTTTTTAACTCCCAAGTGCTTGGGACCTTTTTAACACTCAAAATTTAGTTTTTAGTGTTCAGCATTTTTTTTTTTTTTTTGAGACGGAGTCTTGCTCTGTCGCCCAGGCTGGAGTGCAGTGGTGCGGTCTTGGCTTACTGCAGGCTCTGCCTCCTGGGTTCACGCCATTCTCCTGCCTCAGCCTCCTGAGTAGCTGGGACTACAGGCGCCCGCCACCTCGCCCGGCTAGTTTTTTTTGTATTTTTTAGTAGAGACGGGGTTTCACCGTGTTAGCCAGGATGGTCTCGATCTCCTGACCTCGTGATCCGCCCGTCTCAGCCTCCCAAAGTGCTAGGATTACAGGCTTGAGCCACCGCGCCCGGCCGTGTTCAGTATTTTTTAAATTGACTTAACCAGTGGGATTTTTAGGTCTAGGAAAATAAAGATGGAGGGCAAATTAATGCTCAGCCGTGTGGTACAGATGCAAGATGTTGTAGAGGTTTGTTAGATGGAGATCAGTGAGGACTTCCATAGTCAGGATAGGTTTCTTAGGGGTGGTGGTGCTCAAGATAGACATGGCAGGATAGCTGCCTTTTCCAAGGACTGGTTCCATTCACTTTTCTTCTCTCTCTCTCTCTTTGTCTCTCTCTGTCTCTCTCTGTCTCTCTCTCTCTCTCTCTCACACACACACACACACAGATGCATACATGGACATTCACAGTGTTTTGATCTGCAACTACACTAGATGCTGAGGCAATGAAGAAACCATCCCTGTCTTGAGGAATTTCCTAATGTGTGAAGTACACACATAAACAAGCATCCTTTCAATTTAATACAGTAAGTATTAGTATAGCACTAGGCACAAATTAATGCTCAGCCATGTGGTTCAGTAGGAGCACAGGCACAGTATATTAGCCCACCCTGGCCTTCGGCTTGGCTGATTCTTAGAAGTGGAATTTCTTAAGAAATGTCTTAGTCATCTCTGGCTTCTAAGGCAAAATAGCATAGACTGGGTGGCTTAACCAACGGCTTTTATTTCTCACAGTTCTGAAGGTTGGAAATCTAAGATTATGGTGCCAGTAGACTCAGTATCTGGTGAGGGCTCACTTTCTGGCTTGCAAGCAGCCATCTTCTTGTTGTACTCTCATACAGCAGGGGTACCAGGGCAGCAGCCCAGGGATAGAGTTCTGGTGTCTCTTCCTCTTCTTATAAGGGCACGAATCCCACCATGGGGCTTCATTTTCATAACCTAGTTACCTCCCAAAGGCCTCACCTCCTAATATCATCACATTGGGATTAGGATTTCAAAGTATGAATTTTTTTTTTTTTTTTTTGAGACAGAGTTTCACTCTCGGCTCACTGCAACCTCCGCCTCCTGGGTTCAAGCCATTCTCCTGCCTCAGCCTCCCAAGTAGCTGGGATTACAGGTGCATGCCACCACACCTGGTTAATTTTTGAATTCTTAGTAGAGACGGGTTTCACCATGTTGGCCAGGCTGGTCTCGAACTCCTGACCTCAGATGTTCCACCTGCCTCGGCCTCCCAAAGTACTGAGATTACAGGCATGAGCCACACACCCAGACTTCAAAACATGAATTTTGGGGGGGGCAGTACAAACATTCAGTCCACATCAAAGGATGAGTAATGACATGGTCTATGCAGTAAACTATGAGCAGTTACCTACCAAAAGAGTACCCTTCAAATATTTTCCCTCCCCACAGAATCCTTTCTACAGACAAAAAATTATATGCAAGACTCCATAGATAAAATTAGGTTGGCTGGCCAGCTGTGGCGGACCACACCTGTAATCCCAGCACTTTGGGAGGCTCAAGGTGGACAGATCATTTGAGGTTAGGCATTCCAGACCAGACTGGCCAACATGGTGAAACCCCATCTCTGCTAAAAATACAAAAACTAGCTGGTTAATTTTTGTATTTTTAGTAGAGACAAGGTTTCACCATGTTGGTCAGGCTTGTCTTGAACTACTGACCTCAAGTGATCCACCTGCCTCTGCCTCCCAAAGTGCTGGGATTACAGGCGTGAGCCGCTGTGCTGGCCAATCTTTCAATAAATTCCAGTTAAAATATGCTTAACATTCAGAGATCTCTGTGCACTGGATTCAATCTCTATTCCTGGTCCCTCTTTTTACAACTGGTAGATTGATTACTGTGCCCCAGTGTTCACTGTGTCCCCCTGAGAAGATTGTGCATTCACATCCTTTGCCCTGTTACTTGCAGGCCCCACATGGGAGAAGTAGACATTCCTGTTCCACTGATGTAGAGCTTATCCACACAACTTGCTTTGCGCAATAAAATGTAGTCATACATGACTTATATCAATCCTAGCATAAACTTTAAATGGTTGTGTGGCTTGGCTGAACCAAGGGCAGGTGTCCCCTATCAAGGTGGGGGAAAAGAGTGTAGAACTCATGAAGATTTTTCTACTTTTGCAGCAAAAAAAGTATCCGTTGCCCCCTCTGAAACTTTTTCTTGGAAGTCTAGATTGTACACTCTGCTGTAGTGTGAAATTATTTCATTTTAAGCAATAAACAGCCTGTGCTTCTTAAGGGCTTGTTAAATCACTTAAGATTTGGGATGTTTACATGACAGACCAATTGATTTCTGTGAATCTTAACTCATTGTTTTTGGGAAAAGTGTCTTAAAATAGTGTCTTGCTTTATTTTCACCATGTAGCCAAATAGGAAAAATACCTTAACAACTGGTGCCAGACTCCCAGTTTGAGTGTGAAATATCTTTGTTTAGGACAATAGCTTTCTAAGTCATTTGGGATGGAAAGTGAGATCCTGAGATTTGAGAGAACCATTCTGTTTTGGAAATAAGTATGAATCAGGGGCAAGAAGCAGAGGGAGACAGCTGAGATAAAATTAGAGTGGAAAGAGAAAACGAAGAAAGAGTACAAGATTAAGCAAACCCTGGAATCAGTTGGGTGAAACAAAGAGAGATTTTTGTGCCCCCCAAAATCCTCTCTCCCCTTCTTGTATGGTAAAAGCTTTCCAGTGGAGCACACCATGGCTCTGTGAAAGACTCCATTTCCCAGACTGCATTGCAGCCAGTGTGATCATGTGACTACGTTCCAACAGTGGAATGAGAATGGAAGTGATGTCTACGTCCTCTTAGAAAGGAAATCCTTGGCCTCCATTCCCTCCTTTTCTCCCCTTCTGATGGGCTAGTTTGTGGATGTGATTTGACTCAGCTTTGACCATGCAGATGAGGACATAACCACTCCTAGGGGATGACGACACGCCCGCCATATAGAAGGAACAGTGGCTTGAGTGACTGTGGGCAGTAGACCTTCCACTCACCTGGACTGTTAAACTCTGGATTGAAAGAGAGAGATAAAGCCACTGTAGGTTGCTGGGAATGGGAGAGGGATATTGTTGTTTCAACATCTCAGCCTAAATCTCAACTAACACAATGGCAGAAATCACTATGGAGCTTTTGAAAAACAGAGATAAGGCTGGGCGCAGGGGCTCAAGCCTGTAATCCCCGCACTTTGGGAGGCTGAGGCGGGAGGATCACAAGGTCAAGAGATTGAGACCATCCTGGCCAACATGGTGAAACCCCGTCTCTACTAAAAATACAAAAATTAGCTCGGCGTGGTGGTGCATGCCTATAGTCCCAGCTACTTGGGAGGCTAAGGCAGGAGAATTGCTTGAACCTGGGAGGCAGAGGTTGCAGTGAGCTAAAATTGCTCCACTGCACTCCAGCCTGGTGACAGAGCAAGACTCCGTCTAAAAAAAAAAAGAAAATAGAAATAAACCTAAATTGTTTTAAAAAATTTGCATTATCTGCATGGTAAATCCCTCCATCTTTTGACTTTTGGCAAAATCTGTTACAAACATAACAGCTTTATGCAAGTGAAAGTCTTGGTAGAAATGAAGGAAAGATACTGGTTTCCATAGCTGGGCTGAGAGAGCACAGATCAGGGAAAACACACGTGGGATGGGCCAGAAACTGAAATAATTTGACAGAAGCAGAAGCTCCAAGCCAAAGATTGCCATGACAACAGGAGCTCACCTGAATTCACAGAAATCAGGGAGGGCATGGACTTTGCACAGAATATGAAATGGAAGAATGTTCCAATTCAATCTAAGTTATAAGTGACAGGAGAACCCGGATGGACACCTGAGTCATAACAGAATAATTAATCCAAGAAGGCAGGAATGTGTAAGAGTTAAGAGTACAGATTCTAGTGTTGGACTTTAGGTTCCAATCTCTACACTACCACCACAATTATGTAACTTCAGGGAATTTACTTGAACGTCTGTAAATTGGGTATAATAATAATATCTACCTCATAGCGTTGTCATAGAGAAGTAAAATGAAGAATATAAATAAAGCATGTAAAGCACTTAGCAGAGTGCTTGACTGAGCAGAATGCCTTGTAACCACCCAACGGGTTGACCTTCCCCGCTACCTAGACAGAGCCGATTACTCAAGACGGGGGAATTTCAACAGAGAAACAGTAATTCATACAGAGCCGGCTGTGTGGGAGACCGGAGTTTTATTATTATTCAAATCAGTCTTCCTGATCATTTAGGGACCAGAGTTTTTAAGGATAATTTGGTGGGTGGGGGAAGGCCAGTGAGTTGAGAGTGCTGATGGTTTGGGTCGGAGATGAAATTACAGGGAGTTGAAGTTGTCCTCTTGCACTGAGTCAGTTCCTGAGTCGGGGCTGCAAGATTGGATGAACCAGTTTATGGATCTGGGTGGTGCCAGCTGATCCATCAAGTGCACGGTCTGCAAAATGTCTCAATCCCTGATGTTAGGAAGCAGTTTAGGGAGGATCACAATCTTGTAGCCTCCAGCTGCATGACTCCTAAACCATAATTTCTAATCTTGTGGCTAATTTGTTAGTCCTACAAAGGCAGTCTAGCCCCCAGGCAAGAAGGAGGTTTGTTTTGAGAAAGGGCTGTTATCATCTTTGTTTTAAACTATAGTTCCTCCCAAAGTTAGTTCAGCCTACACCCCAGAATGAACAAGGACAGTTTGGAGGTTAGAAGCAATATCAAGTTGGTTAGCTCAGATCGTTTTCACTGTCTCAGTTATAATTTTGCAAGGGCAGTTTCAGTCTGACATATGATAATGAAAAAATTCACTTTTATTATTAACGATAGCTAACTAATTTCATCATAATACTCATATGAGACCCAATCTATCATTCAAGGCTCAGACAAAAATCGCCAACTTTGAGGCTCCTTTGGCAAAGTCATATGCTCAAAGGTTTCTTACTTGACCTGAGGAAGGAGGGTGGACAGGCAGGTTTCGCTCCAGCATGTGAGGCGTGCAGGCCAAAGATCTGGAGCTCCATCGTTCAGATGAGAAAACAAAGTTGAGAAAGGTGCCTGTCAGTGTATTCAGGCTGCTATAACAAAATGCCGCAGACTGGATGCTTACAAACAACAGAAATTTATTTCTCACAGTTCTGGAGAATAGGAAGTCCAAGTTCAAGACACTAGCAGGTTGGGTGAAATCTGCTTCCTCCTAGACAGCTGCCTTCGCAATCCAACCCCACCAGCAAAAGGGTGAAGGGTCTCTCTATGGCCTCTTTTATAAGGGCGTTAATCCCATCGTGAGGGCAGAACCTCACCTCCCAAAGCCTCCACCTCTGTTAGGGGGTGGGGCGGAAGGTGAAGATTTCAACCTATGAATTTGGCAGGGACTAATATAAACAGACGATAGTAGTGCCTGAGATAGCAAGTTAGTGGCAGAACTAGAAGTAAAACTACAGTCTCCATCATTTGAGTTCCAAGACATTTTTGCAAAACCAGATTGAGAACAAAATAATAACACTTACACTGAAGTTTCAGGCTACCTCATACCTCCCTGTTCCTTCCCCCCGTGTCCCCTTTCAGTAAGCAACCCACTATCCTCCCAGCAATTCAGGCAAGAAAACCGCAGTCACGCTGTCCTTCCTGTTTTCCCTTACCCCCTAGTCTAATCAGTTTTCAAGCTGTGTCTATTTCGTCTCCAAAATTGCTCTCAAATTCATCTACTTCTTCCCACCTCCACTGCCACCAGCCTGTTTCAAGCCGCCCACAGTAGCCTCTTAATTGGTATCCACATTGGCCCTCTCATTTCTCTCTCCTCTTGGCAGCCAAAGACATTTTTTAAAAACCCAATTGTAGTAATTCCTGTCCCTGTCTGATGGCTTCCATTGTTTCCCACAGCGTCAGGACAAAGTCCAATCAGCCACCTGGTTAGTTTTAGCTTACAACACTCTCACTGGATTTCTTTTCCTTTTTTTTTTTTTTTTTTTAGATGGAGTTTTGCTCTTGTTGCCCAGGCTGGAGTGCAGTGGCGCCATCTCAGCTCATTGCAACCTCCGCCTCCCAGGTTCAGGCGATTCTCTTGCCTCAGCCTCCCGAGTAGCTGGGATTACAGGTGCGTGCCACCACGCCTGGGTAAGTTTGTATTTTTAGTAGAGACGGGGTTTCACCATGCTGGCCAGGCTGGTCTTGAACTCCCGACCTCAGGTGATCCACTCATCTCGGCCTCCCAAAGTGCTGGGATTTACAGGCGTGAGCCACTGAGCCTGACTTCTCACTGGATTTCTAAGTATAAACCACACTAATTTCTCTGTTTCCAGGACAAAATTCTCTGCTTTTGAATTTTCCCCAGTTTCCTCAGCCTAGGACAGTCTTTTCTTTTCCACCTCCCTTCACCCAGCCAACTCAAAAACAGTGTTTTCAAGCTCCTGGTATATGCCAAACACTGTTCTAGGCCACTGAAGTGGTTAAGCCTTTTTGTACCATGAATCCTCTTAGTAACCTGGTGAATCCTTATGGACCCTTATTCAGGGTAAGGCTTTATAAGTGCATAAAATAAACAGAGAGTTTTATAAAGGAAGCCAAATGTATTGAAACAGTTACCAAAGTATTTTTAAATTGTGATACAGTAACTTACTTTTTTTTTTTTGAGACTGAGTTTTGCTTTTGTTGCCCAAGCTGGAGTCTCAAAAAAAAAAAAAGAGAAAACACCTCCCAAGAGGTGACCCCAGCTAAAACCCAAAGGAGGAGAAGGAACTAGTCCCATGAAAAGCCAGGGAAGAGTGTTACAAAGGAGACAAGACAGGCAGGCCCTGGAGTAGCAAGGTGACATGATTTGGATCTGTGTCCCCAGGCAAATCTCACATTGAATTGTAATCCTCAGTGTTGGATATGGGGCCTGGAGGGAGGTGTTGGATCCTGGGGGCATATTTCCCCCTTGGTGCTGTTCTCACGATAGAGTTCTTGTAAGACATGGTCATTTAAAAGTGTGTGGCACTTCCCCACTCTCTTGCTCCTGCTCCATGCCTACTTCTCCTTCGCCTTCCCCAATGATTGCAAGTTTCCTGAGGCTTCCCCAGAAGCAGAAGCTGCTATGCTTCCTGTACAGCCTATAGAACTGTGTGCCAATTAAACCTCTTTTCTCCTGACCAGAGTCTGGTATTTCTTTTTTTTTTTTTTTTTTTTGAGATGGAGTCTTGCTCTGTCACTCAGGCTGGAATGCAGTGGCGTGATCTTGGCTCACTACAACTTCTGCCTCCTGGGTTCAAGCGATTCTTCTGCCTCAGCCTCCCGAGTAGCTGGGATTACAGGTGCCCACCACCATGCTCGGCTAATTTTTGTATTTTTAGTACAGATGGGGTTTCACTATGTTGGCCAGGCCTGTCTCAAACTCCTGACCTCGTGATCCACCCACCTTGACCTCCCAAAGTGCTGAGATTACAGGCGTGAGCCACCGTGCCCGGTCTCAGGTATTTCTTTACAGTGGTATGAGAACAATCTAATACATGTGAGCCAGGCACCAACTACAGTGTGACCACTGCATAGTGCTGGCAGATGAAGTCAGAGAAGCAGGCACACATCAATCCGAAAGGCCGATGAGGGAAGTCCCTAAGCTCCTATTTGGGTTCCCTTCTCTGGAAAACTAGGATAGCATTGACAGCATCCCGGGGTTATTCTGGGAGCCCTTGAGATAATGTGAGTGAAAGGACCTGGTAAACCCACCCTTCCTGGGCGCTCCCCATGGGTCACACATCACCCCATTAACTCTCACACTTGTCATATGACGTGCATGCCATGAGGACCCCCATTTCTCTAAGGGGTTAAGTAATTTGCTTAAGGTCACTAAAATGGTACATGACAAAGCTAGAAATCAGGCTAAGCTACCTGACCCTCTAAAGCCCTTACACTTGACCTTTTCTACCTCTCGTCAATTTTTTTGTTTTTTGTTTTTGAGACAGGATCTCACTCTGTCACCCAGGCTGAAGTGGAATGGCACAAATTCAGGTAAGTGCAACCTCAATCTCTGGGGCTTAATTGATCCTCCAGCCTCAGCCTCCTGAGTAACTGAGACTACAGGTGCACACCACCACACCTGGCTAATTTTTTTTTTTTTTTTTTTCAGTAGAGATGGGGTTTCACCATGTTGCCCAGGCCAATCTCCTGAGCTCAAGCAATCCTCCCACTTCGGCCTTCCAAAGTGCCAAGAATACAGGCCTGGCCCACATGAACTATTTCAAATCACATTCACCCACTTCCCCAATTGCTCCCAGAACATGACTGTCCACCCTCCATTCTTTTCGCCACGCAGAGCAGGGTCTCCAAGGAAGAGAAGCTAAAATCCAAAGCGAGCAGCTAAATGCTGCATGGCCTGAGGAAGCCACTTAGCCCTCTGTTAAAACCAGCATAACCATGGCAACCCGCTCCTGGAGCCAGGATTGTAAGAGTCCAACAGAGAAAATCAGCCTGAATCAATGGAAGGAGGCGAGGTGTTCCATTCTCTCCAAGGGCGGCTGGCTTGTCCTCCGCGAGCACCCTGAAGGGCTCAAAGCACCTTCCTCCACAGCTCACCCCCGACCTCCAGGCTTGCTCCCAGCCCGCTGAGGACTCCTCATCCTTCTGGGCACTCTTGGTCCCCATCCCCTTCCCACCAGAAGGTTCTCTCCTGAAACAGATGAGGGCTAAGGCTTTGCAGGGCACAGAATTTTGCTGTGTTCACCTTCCTAAAACAGCCCCCAACCCAGCCAGGCAGCATTTCCTTCCCAGTTTCAGGGAGGTAAGAGAAAGAGGGAGAATCAGACAGAGGGTGAGAGCTGTGCAGACCTTTTCTCTTTTCCCAGTTACTCTATGTCTTCTCCTTCTTTTCGCTCTTTTTTTTTTTTCTTTCTTTCTGAGACAGAGTCTGTCACCCAGGCTGGAGTGCAGTGGCACGATCTAGGCTCACTGCAAGCTCCGCCTCCTGGGTTCAAGTGATTCTCCTGCCTCAGCCTCCTGAGTAGCTGTGATTACAGGCACCTGCCACCATGCCTAGATAATTTTTGTATTTTTAGTAGAGACGGGGTTTCACCATGTTGGGGCTGGTCTGGAGTTCCTGACCTTAAGTGATCCGCCCGCCTCAGCCTCCCAAAGTGCTGGGATTACAGGCATGAGCCACTACACCTGGTCTCTTTTCACTCTTTCTCCAACAACTTGAGCTCAGAGCCTTCCCTTCAAGGTCTCTTGGATGATCTCCTTCCAGTGGCTGCTTCAGCCTCAAGTATTTGAAATACAGGTTCTTTCCGCTTCATCCAGGAGTGTGGGGGCAACATGAGCCCTGCCTCCTCCTACCGCCTCCAGCATGGGAAACGGAATCAGCAGCTCTGCGCTTGGGTTTGTTTCAGGCCTTCACCCAACACACAAAGACCTTGCTGGGCTGGGGGTCATTTCAATGCCCTGGGGAGCCAAGTGCTTTCCCAGCACCATGGACCACCTCTTTAAGACCATGTAGTGCATCTTCCCATCCTTTAATTTCACCGTCACCTGTAAGACTGAGGATGCCCCAGAAATGACAGACGGGAACTTTTTACTGAGTCTTCAGCCATGTGCTAAGTGCCTTACATGCATTTCCTCGTTTAAACTTCCTAATTATGTTATGAAATAGATACTTGTATTATCCTATTCAATAAAAAACTATGATTTTGCAGGACAGAAAACTAATGTTTAATTTTTCCTAAAGAGATCTTGTTATGTTGCCCAGGTTGGAGTGCAGTGGCTATTCACACGCACGATGATGATATGCTACAGCCTTGAACTCCTGGTCTTAAGCATCCTCCTGCCTCAGCCTCCTGAGTAGCTGGGACTAGAGAAGCTAATATTTAGAAAGTTTAATAATTTGCCCAAGATCACTTAAGCTTTTACATTCAGGTCATCTGACATTATGCTTTTTACTTCCGTAGATATGGTCCGTTGGTCAAAGAATGAGTCTAGATCCTTTCCGCAGCAATTAGACCAAAGTTTACTTTGGGCCCCAGATTGATTTGCCAACATGAGGTGACGTGGGTACTGTTGTGTCATGGGGACTCTTACACAGATACCGTAAAATGGTCATAAACTCCTTTGTGAATGGAAAACATGAACTGCCCCTCAGCTTACTACAGGCGTCCCACGGAAGTGCAGGCTCCACTGACTCATAGGTGCGGCAGACACCTAATGGTGGCAGCAGCCTCCTTCTTTGATGTGGCTTCCCTCTTGAGCTCATCTTGCCAAACTGCAAGAGAGAAATAAAATTCCTTCCATTTGGCCGGACATGTTGGCTCACGGCTGTAATCCCAGCACTTTGGGAAGCTGAGGCAGGCGGATCACGAAGTCAAGAGATCGAGACCACCCTGGTAAATATAGAGAAACCTCGTCTCTACTAAAAGTACAAAAATTAACTGGCCATGGTGGTGCATGCCTGTAATCCCAGCTATTCAGGAGGCTGAGACAGGAGAATCATGTTAACCCGGGAGGCCGAGGTTGCAGTGAGCCAAGATCATGCCACTGCACCCCAGCCTGGCAACAGAGCGATACTCTGTCTCAAAAAAAAAAAAAAAATTCCTTCCATTCAACTAAATTCCTACTCATCTCGCCACAGTTCCTCAGGAGGGAGGGAAAGCAAAGCAAAGCAAAGCAAAGGGAGTGAGCCGGGGAGCAGGCTCACGGTAGGCGGGTGGGAGATGGGCTGCACCAAACTGAACAACCTGACACTCTGCCTCTCATAGTTGACAGAAGGAAAATATGTGAAGAGGTGGATGACTCCCCTCCAGCTGTGCTCACAACACAACAGACACTGAAGGCTGCCAGGAAAAAAAACAGATGCTAGGAGATGCAGGCCTCGTACAAAGAAATGGGAGGGGCACTTGACAGGTTTTCATTCCTGGCCTGTGGCTTAGAGCCTCAGGACCTAGTTCTCCTCAGCCTGGGCCCCGGCACCATCAGGGCACTTCCTGGCTTCCCTGTCTTGGCATCGTGTTTCCCTTGGGAGGGCAGCAGCCTGAGGGCAGGGTTGCAGCTCTTCATTCCCTTGTGTCCCAGCTCCCACCAGGTGCCCACCCCATATGGCTTAGGACCCTTTAGGAAAATAAACTCATGAAACTCTGAGACCCAAGAGGCAGCCTAAAGAGTACTTTGAAACCAGACCTGTTTTCTCCTGGGAAACACAAGCCCTTAACCTAACTAAGAAAGTGCAGCAGGGACCAGGTGTGGTGGCTCACACCTGTAATCCCAGCTACTCAGGAGGCTGAGGTGGGAGGATTGCTTGAGGCAAGGAATTCAAAACCAGCCTGGGCAACATAGTAAGACCCCATCTCTACATTTTTTTTTTTTTAATTAGCAAGGCATGGTGATACACGCCTATAGTCCCAGCTGCTTGGGAGGCTGAGGTGGGAGGACTGTTTGAGCCCAGGAGTTCAAGGCTGCAGTGAGCTATGATCCTGCCGCTGCACTCCAGCCCAGGCAAGAGAGTGAGACCCTGTCTCAAAAAAAAAAAAAAAAAAGACATAAAGAAAAGAAAAAAAAGGTGGTGCAGGGGGATAAGTTAGTGAATGAAGCTGGAGTGGGGTTTATAAAGTAGGTGTGTCTCTGTATGTGTGTGTACATATAGACCCTAATCATAGCACCACTGAGTTCTTTGAGGTAACTGCCCAATAAATAGCATTTTTCTTCCCTACCTGGGTTCTGAACAAGATAAGAAATAGAAGGGAAGAGATCAGGCATGGTGGCCCATGCCTGTAATCTCAGCACTTTGGGAGACCAATCTGGGTGGATCACCTAAGGTCAAGAGTTTGAGACCAGCCTGGCCAACATGGTGAAATCCGATCTCTACTAAAAATACAAAACTTAGCCAGACATGGTGGCAGCCGCTTATAATTCCAGCTACTTGGGAGGCTGAGGCAGGAAAATCCCTTGAACCCGGGAGGTGGAGGTTGCAGTGAGCTGAAATTGTACCATTGCACTCCAGCCTGGGCAACAAGAGCAAAACTCCATCTCAAAAAAAAGAAAAAGAAAGAAAGAAATAGAAGGGAAGAAAAAGCTGGATGCCAAATGTCACCTTTATTACTGCTACAGATAGGTAGGAAGACATTGCCTAGCGTGAGAGCCAAATGAACCGCAGAATCAGGTGGATCACCTGCCCACTCTCAGGAGTGCTCAACAGGGCTGGGCTGGGGAGAGGCTACAGCCCTGGGGGAACTTGCAGCATGAAGGAGCAGGGAGATCACACACTACCCTTGACCAGGCCTGGCCACAAGAGAATAAAGGGAAGAACTAAACTGAACACACACAGTTGTTTCCCCAAATTTGCCAAGTAGATAAGTCACTTCACGTATTATTCCGGTTTCACGCTGCTGATAAAGACATACCCAAGACTGGGTAATTTATAAAGAAAAAGAGGTTTAATGGACTCACAGTTTCATGTATTTGGAGAGGCCTCACAATCATGGTGGAAAGTGGAAGGCACATCTTACATGGCAGCAGGCAAGAAGAGACTGAGAGCCAAGTGAAAGGGGAGACCTCTTATAAAACCATCAGATCTGGTGAGAATTCTTTGCTGTGAATCCATCAGATCTCACGAGACTTCTTCGCTACCACAAGAACAGTATGGGAGAAACTTTCTCCATGATTCAATTACTTGCCACTTGGTCTCTCCCACAACACGTGGGAATTATGGGAGCTACAATTCAAGATGAGATTTGGGTGGGGACACAGCCAAACCATAACATTCCACTTCCAGGGTGTGGAATGTATACAAGGGCAAAGAGAGAGACCCCGAGTTATATCAGTGAAGTTCCCTTCAGGGGAGGGAAGAAGTATGCCCCCCACCCCCTGCCGCCAAGCCTCTGTAACACTGAATCACATGAAGAAAGTGTTCATTTACATAATGCCTCCCACTTAACAACTCTAAGCCCCTTAAGGGAAGAAGTGTGGTTTATTTATCATTGTTTATCCAAGTCTTATACGCAGAAGACACGCAAATGTTGCTGAATGAATAGAGACCTAGAGTCTAGACAGACCTAAGTTCAGTTCTCCTCAGCCAATTACTACAGAAACTTGAGCAAGTTATTTACCCAGAGGTTGTAAACCGATGGCCCACAAACCACATCCAGCTCTAATATGATCTCTTTGGCCCACCAGTGTCTTAAAAGTTTATAAATTCATTGAAGCTTTTAAAACTTGGGAGATTTCACATAAAGATCTGGATCTCTGGCTTCTGAAAACTTGGAAGACTTATGGTAGATTGAGGCAAAAAATAAATAATGGCCTTAATTTTTCAGCCCTCTCTTTGTCTACACACTGTGCAATATCACTTTCAGTTCTTCCCATAAAGGCTGAATATATCTTCCTCCTTTGTCTCTGGATTGGATTTGTGACTTGTCTTAGCCAATAGAATGTGACAGAAATGATAGCTTTTCCATTCTGAGCCTGGACATAAGAGGCCTTGTACACTTCCTCTCTTTCTTTCTTGGAACCTTCCAAGACCCCATGTGAACAACCTTAGGCTGGCCTGCTAAAGGATGAGAGACCATGCCAAGTTGTCTCAGTTGCTCCAGCCAAGACTCAAGACATGTGAAGGGACCTAGCCAAGATCAGCAAAGCCAGCCCACCACTAACCCGCACATGCATGAGCAATTCCAGCCAAAAGTAGAAGGACCAACCACCTGATTCATAGGTTGTAGACAGTAATAAGTGCCTATTGTTTTAAGCTACTGAGCTTTGGGGTAGTTTGTTACATAACAATAACTAACTGATACACTTGGCCATATAGGGCAGACTGTTCCTCATCAAAACACTTCACTGGGGCTGGGCACAATGGCTCACATCTGTAGTCCCAACACTTTGAGAGGCCAAGGCTGGAGGATCGCTTGAGCCCAGGATCGCTTTCAGACCAGCCTGGGCAACATAGCAAGCCTTCGTCTCTACAAATAATAATAATAATAATAATAATAATAATTAGCCAGGTATGGTGGCATGCACCTGCGGTCACAGCTACTTGGGAGAGTAAAGTGGGAGAATCGCTTGAACCCAGGCAGTTGAGGCTGCATTGAGTCGTGATCATGCCACTGCACTCTAGCCTGGGTGACAGAGTGAGACCTCATCTCAAAAAAAAAAAAAAAAAAATCTTAGTTGGGGCTGAGTAGCCCCTTGAGATGAGGCATGAATCTTGCAACTTCCAACTGCATGCCAACCACTATCAGCTCAATGACTATAAAGATTTGTATACCGGCCGGGCGCGGTGGCTCAAGCCTGTAATCCCAGCACTTTGGGAGGCCGAGACGGGCGGATCACGAGGTCAGGAGATCGAGACCATCCTGGCTAACACGGTGAAACCCCGTCTCTACTAAAAAAATACAAAAAATTAGCCGGGCGAGATGGCGGCGCCTGTAGTCCCAGCTACTCGGGAGGCTGAGGCGAGAGAATGGCGTAAACCCAGGAGGCGGAGCTTGCAGTGAGCTGAGATCTGGCCACTGCACTCCAGCCTGGGCGACAGAGCGAGACTCCGTCTCAACAACAAAAAAAAAAAAAAAAAAAAAAAAAAAAAGATTTGTATACCAAAACAGATTGAGAGAACTATGTAGTCTAAGAAAAATTAGAAAGTGGAGGAAACATTTACAGATTGCTCTCTGTCTTCATGGGTTCTGTGGCCATGGATTCAATCAACTATTGATAGAAAAGATCTGGAAAACAGTATTGCTTCTGTCTGTACGGAATGTGTACAAACTTTTTCTTGTCATTATTTCCTAAACAATACAGTATAACAATGATTTACATAGCATTTACATTGTATTTGGTACTGTAAGTAATCTAGAGCTGATTTAAAGTATACGGTAGGAAATGCATAGATTATATGCAAATACCATGCCATTTTATATCAGAAACTTGAGCATCTGTGAATTTTAGTATCCTGGGCTGGGAATCCTGGATCCAATCCCCCACAAATACCAAGGGATGACTGTATGTTCTTACTCTGACTCCCTATACCTGCTTAATTTCTAGATACACTTCAGTCTGAGCTCTTGTTTTAATCCCCTCAGCCTTCGTCTATAAAAATGAGGTTAAACACACATGCATCAGAGGATTCTTTAAGGATTAAGTTAGGTTTAGCTAATAGCACTGGAGTTTAATGCATAAACTCTAGAGCTAGACTGCCAGGGTTAAGATCCCAGTTTTACCAGTTACTAACTAAATCCATGCGTTGTGCCTACTACTGCCCTGATACATGTTCAATAAAGCTGCTTTTGTCCCTTTCTCTTGTTGGAAATCTTTCTAATCTTCATATTGTTTCAGCATGTTGTTATCAATCAAAGCTAACTTTAAGGGAGATTATTATTATTATTTTATTTATTTATTTATTTTTTGAGTTGGAATCTTGCTCTGTTGCCCAGGTTGGAGTGCAGTGGCACGATCTCTGCTGACTACAACCTCCACCTCCCGGGTCCAAGCAATTTTCCTGCCTCAGCCTCCTGAATAGCTGGACTTACAGGCACATACCACCGCGCCCAGCTAATTTTTGTATTTTTAGTAGAGACAGGGTTTCACCACATTGGCCAGGCTGATCTCAAACTCCTGGCCTCACGTGATCCACCCGCCTCAGCCTCCCAAAGTGCTGGGATTAGAGGCGTGAGCTACCTAGGCGTGAGCCGAGATTATTATTTTAGAGATATACTAAGAACTGACAGGGATAAAAACAATGTCAATTTTTTGAGTATTTTATAAGAATTATAAAATTATTATTTATACCTGGTGCAGTATAGTGGCTCACACCAGTAATCCCAGTGCTTTGAGAGGCAGAGGCAGGAGGATCACTTGAGGCTAGGAGTTTGAGAACAGCCCGAACAACATAGCAAGATCTCATCCTAACAAAAAAATTATAAAATTAGCTGGGCATGGCCAGGTGTGGTGGCTCACGCCTGTAATCCCAGAACTTTGGGAGGCTGAGGTGGGTGGATCACCTGACGTCAGGAGTTCAAGACCAACCTGGGCAACATGGTGAAACCCCATCTCTACTAAAAATACAAAAACTAGCCAGGCATGGTGGTACATGCCTGTAGTCCTAGCTACTCGGGAGGATGAGGCAGGTGAATTTCTTGAACCTGGGAGACAGAGGTTTCAGTGAGCCAAGATCCAACCACTGCACTCCAGCCTGGGTGACAGAGTGAAACTCTGTCTCAAAAAAAAAAAAAAAATTAGGGGAAATGTTGGTACATGCCTGTAGTCCTAGCTACTTGTGAGGCCAAAGTGGGAAGATCACTTGAGCCTAGGCGTCCGGGGCTGCAGTGAATTCTGAATCCACCACTGCACTCCAGCCTGGGCAACAGAGTGAGACCCTGTCTCTATAAATAAATACACATGCACAAATTAAATTAAATTAAATATTTATTCCTTCTGACTGAGGTACAAACACCTTCTGAAGATACCCTAGAGAAATAATAGAGGCAAAAACACATAGATATTTATAGTGTACATTCAAGCAAAAAAAATGTATCCATAAAATAAATATCACTATGGGAAAACATGGAAATTTGTTTAGAAAAAATGTTAAGTGAAAAAAATACACAAATAGTATGTACACATTAGTTGCAATTCTATTAAAATATAACTACAGTTGGACATGTTTGGAAGAGAATGTAGGACAACATAGTTACCGTGTTAAACATGTAAGATTTTAATAAAATAATTAACAAGCATACTATAATTTTAAAATTTGGAAAATATATGTCATTATACTATACTATCATAATAAGTGTTTAAGTATTTGCAGGGCATGACTCAAAGTGTATCATAATACATAATTCTATTAGCATTTATGAGTAAATTTAATTTTGAGGATTGGTGTGAATAAGAATAAGCTATTATAGAAGCAAAGAAATTTGTCCCCTGAAGGCCTGCAATTCGAATGCTTACACTCAGAGACTTTTCCTCACTTCCATTCTCACACCTGCGTGCATCCCTCCTTGTGGAACCAAATAGAACAGAACAAAATTCTAACACCTCCAGTTCAGATCAAACTATATCAGGCCTGGCTGGGCACAGTGGCTCATGTCTCTAATCCCAGCAATTTTGGAGGCCGAGGCGGGTGGATCATCTGAGGTCAGGAGTTCGAGACCACCCTGGCCAACATGGTGAAACCCTGTCTCTACTAAAAATACAAAGAGTAGCTGGGCATGGTGGGGCTCGCCTGTAGTCCCAGCTACTTGGGAGGCTGTGGCAGGAGGATCACTTGAACCTGGGAGGCGGAGGTTGCAGTGAGCTGAGATTGCACCACTGCACTCCAGCCTGGGAGATAGAGCAAGACTCTGTCTCTAAAAAGAAAACAAAAACAAAAACAAAAACAAACTATATCAGGGAAATAAACTGAGGTTCCATACTTGACAATTACTCTTAAATGAGGGCAGGATGCTGCTCTCAGCCAACCAGGTGGAGCAGCATAATCCCAGTCTGCCCCAGATTTACAGCCCTGGCTCCATGCTGTGTGATGCCATGTAGCTACACAAAGAAAGGACCATCTCCCTCCTCCTAGGTGCTAACACTGAGTAGAAGCTCCTTTACCCACTCTGACATTCTTCCACAGGAGGAAGAAGCAAGAACTTATTTGGGTGTGGGTACTTTTGTGGTTTAGGTTAACAATGGAGGAAGAGGGCTACTGAATGAAGTCGGTTTAATTGATGAGCTTGGTGAAGCTCAGTTCTCTTTTTTTTTGAGACAGAGCCTCACCTTGTTACCCAGGCTGGAGTGCAATGGCACAATCTCGGCTCACTGTAACCTCCGCCTCCTGGGTTCAAATGATTTTCCTGCCTCAGCCTCCTGAGTAGCTGGGATTACAGGTGCCTGCCACCACACTCAGCTATTTTTTGTATTTTTAGTAGAAACAGGGTTTCACCATGTTGGCCAGGCTGGTCTCGAACTCCTGACCTCATGATCTGCCCACCTTAGCCTCCCAAAGTGCTGGGATTACAGGCGTGAGCCGCTGCACCCAGCTTCTCAGTTCTCTTTCTATATCTTGCCAGTTGAATATGGACTCTTGTTTTCCTGTCTTTAACATAGATTAATTCTCTTTTTGCCCTTTCCTACTTCACAGGTGGTGACGATGAAGGCAGCTAATGAGTAATGAGTACCTATTATGTGCCAGGCCCTATGCTAAGCCCTCAATAGTCATTTATCTCACTCAGTCCCCACTGAAACCCATTAAGAAAGGTATCTGTGGCTGGGCAAAGTGGCTCACACCTGTAATCCCAATACTTTGGGAGCCAAGGAGGGTGGATCACTTGAGGTCAGGAGTTCAAGACCAGCCTGGCCAACATGGTGAAACCCCGTCTCTACTAAAAATACAAAAAATATTAGCCAGGTGTGGTGGCTGGCTAATATAGTGAAATCCCATCTCTACTAAAAATACAAAAATTAGCTGGGTGTGATGGCACATGCCTGTAGTCCCAGCTACTCAGGAGGCTAAGGCGAGGGAATCACTTGAACCCAAGAGGTGGAGTGAGAGTTGCAGTGAGCTGAGACCACACCACTGCACTTCAGCTTGGGTGACAGAGTGAGATGCCGTCTCAAAAAAAAAAAAAAAATAGCTGGAAGACACATATTAGAAGAGTAATGAAAAGAGAAGACAGTTATATCTTTTTTTTTTTTTTTTGAGACAGAGTGTCGCTCTGTCACCCAGGCTGGAGTGCAGCGGCCAGATCTCAGCTCACTGCAAGCTCCGCCTCCCGGGTTCACGCCATTCTCCTGCCTCAGCCTCCCGAGTAGCTGGGACTACAGGCGCCGCCACCTCGCCCGGCTAGTTTTTTGTATTTTTAGTAGAGACGGGGTTTCACCGTGTTAGCCAGGATGGTCTCGATCTCCTGACCTCGTGATCCGCCCGTCTCGGCCTCCCAAAGTGCTGGGATTACAGGCTTGAGCCACCGCACCCGGCCGACAGTTATCTTATTCCTTGTATGCAGTATTAGGTTCCAAAACAAACTTTAATTCTGAATCACTATTCCCTACTTGTAGCATCTAAAAAAAAAAAGTTTTTTTTTAATTGCTCTAAGCCCATGTAACTTGTAGTCATGCACTACCAGCTCAGAGCACCAGAAGAGACCTTCCTTAT
Source organism: Trachypithecus francoisi (assembly GCF_009764315.1). Lineage (NCBI taxonomy): Eukaryota > Metazoa > Chordata > Mammalia > Primates > Cercopithecidae > Trachypithecus > Trachypithecus francoisi. Next base: position 40,149,293 of record NW_022681454.1, on the reverse strand, counting down.
TACAGAGGCCAGTGGCCTCCTTTTGTAATTGAAGATATTGGCAGAGAGCAGGTCACAGCAAGGCCACACAGAGCTCCAGCCCAAGCCTAATTTACCAGGCCTCCTTCAGTTCTCTGCTGGCCCCTTCTGCAGTTTTAATCCCTGTCCAGATGCTTCTCAGAAACACTGAAAATTTTACCTGCCCCTCTTCTTCCCCCACTCCCCCCTCCCACCCTCACCCAACTACATCTTAGGGTTCTTGGTCATCATCAAGCTCTCTGTTCCTGCTGGGCCGCCCGCATTCACAGAGCTCCACACGCAAGTGCAGGAAGGTCTGCAGGTATGAGCTTTGATTAAGCTGAGAGACTCCCCTTAGACTCAAGCTGTCATCAGCCAACCACAGGCAAGTCTTATTATTCTGCAGCAAAGAGGGGCCTCCCACATGCACTCACATTTGAAGGAAACTGCCACAGAGATGTCAGCAGAACTGGCTGAAAATTGCATCTATGATCTTTGCACAGATTCATGCAGTAGCAAAGATATGATATATAATTGCTATAGTTTGAATGTTTCCCCCAAAGCTCATGTGTTGGAAACTTAATCTCCAATGCAACAGTGTTAAGAGGTGGGACAGTGTTAAGAGGCTCTGCCCTCATGAATGGATTAATGCTGTTCTCGAAGAGTGGGTTAATTATCATGGGAGTGGGTTCCTGATGAAAGGACATGATCAGCCCTCTTCCCCACCATCTCTCTCTCCTGCACTTGTCCTTTCTTGCTCTTCCACCCTCTGCCATGGCACAATGCAGTAAGAGACCCCTCACCAGATGTGGGCTTCTTGACCTTGGACTTCCCAGCCTCCAGAACTGTAAGAAATAAATCCCTATTCTTAATAACTTACCAGTATGTGATATTTTGTTATGGCAACGCAAAATGGACTGACAATAACTAAACCAAATACAGAGATCTATAGAAATACAGCTAATGAAGGCTCCATTCTTTAAGTTTTGAGTTAGACAAAACTAAAAATTCTCTATGAGACACACTCTAATCAAACTTTTACCAGCATCTTTCTGCTATAACTATTCTCAGTAAGGTCACTACTACATTGATAAATGCAATGGACGATTCTCAGTTCTCTTCCACTTGAATCATCAGTAGTACTGGACGCAGGTAAAGACAGGGTCAGTTCCTAAATAATGTTACTTGTGAAGGTTCATTAATGCTCTGGTGACAAAGGTTTGGTAATTAACACCAAAATGGAGCAGTATTCTTTGTAGTTGTTGAATATATATTTGTGCTTAAGTTAACTGAGTATAGGTCCATCTGTGAAACAGATGCAGTTCTCTCTCTTTTTTTTTTTTTTTGAGACAGAGTCTCACTCTGTTTTCCAAGCTGGAGTGCAGTGACGCGATCTCGGCTCACAGCAACCTCCACCTGCCAGGGTCAAGTGATTCTCTCACTTCAGCTTCCTGAGTAGCTGAGATTACAGGCACATGCCACCACATCTGGCTAATTTTTGTATATTTTGTATAGACAGGTTTCATCATGTTGCCCAGACTGGTCTTGAACTCCTGAGCTCAAGAAATTTGACCGCCTTGACCTCAAGTGCTGGGATTACCTGTGTGAACCACTGTGTTCGGCCTAGATTCAGTTCTTAACTATGCTTTTTGTCTTTAGGAAGAGCCAAGTTATCAAGTTGGTGTAGAGAATTGCTTCAGAGGTAGATTAAGCTAAGAAAATATAGTATTATCAACTGCTACCCACACCCTTTACTGCATAGTCTGTAGCAAAGCTCACAGACTTTCTGTAACCTCACTCCCTGGATTTGAATTCTGGCTCTGAGGCTTATCAACGTAGAGAACAAGAAAGATATAAAACATGTAGGGTGTGAACAGCTGCATAAGTTGTTCACTGCATAAAGACACCCAGTCAAGGAGTGAGTGGAGGCTATAATTCAGCCCATGCTCCTCTCACCAAGCCAGTCTTGCAATGTATCCAGTGCAACGTAATGTCCACCCACAGGAGAAGTTCTCTGCTTACAGAGGTATGTCTGTTCAGAGGACACAACATTTTTTTTCTGTTTTAAAATTTAATTTAATCTTATTTTTTTGAGATGGAGTTTCACTCTTGATGCCGAGTCTGGAGTGCAATGGTGCACATCTTGGCTCACCAAACCTCCGCCTCCCAGGTTCAAGCGAGTCTCCTGCCGCAGTCTCCCGAGTAGCTGAGAGGACAGGCATGTGCCACCATGCCCAGCTAGTTTTGTATTTTTAGTAGAGAAGGGGTTTCTCCATGTTGGTCAGGCTGGTCTTGAACTCCTGGATTCAGGTGATCCACCCTCCTCGGCCTCCCAAAGTACTGGGATTACAGGCGTGAGCCACTGTGCCCAGGCTGACTTTTCCTAATTTATACAAAGATGCCAAATGACCAAGCAGCAGTCCTTAAACTGAGTTCTCATGAGGCAGAAATTGGAGCTTTTATCCTCAATGTAATTTGGTCATGGATCAATTATATTTAGAACCCCAAAGCCCAGAACACTGCCTGGCACATAGCAGCACTCAACAAATATTTGTTGGATAAATGAATATAAAACCATCCGAGGCCGGTGGCTTATCCCTATAATCCCAGCACTTTGGGAGGCCAAGGCAGGCAGATCACTTGAGATCAGGGGTTCGAGACCAGCCTGGCCAATGTGGCAAAACTCTGTCTCTACCAAGAAATACAAAAATTAGCCAGGCGTGATGGCACGTGCCTGTAGTCCCAGCTGCTAGAGAAGCTAAGGTGGAAGAATTCCTTGAACACGGGAGGCACAGAGGTTGCAGTGAGCCGAGATCACGCCACTGCACACCAGCCTGGGTGACAAAGTAAGACCCTTTCTCAAAAAAAAAGAAAAAAAGTCCAAGAGCAAGATAGAAGTGCTGAGTGTTCAGGAATATAGCTGCACTTCTCAAAGTGTGGTCCAGGAACCCCTGGGGTTCCCTAAGACTTCAGAGAATCATGAAGTCAAAACTATTTTCATAATGAGACTCTTGACAGACTTGAACTCTGTAGAAGAGACTTATTCTTAGCCAAATATGAGTGACCGTGGCCCATAACACAGCTCTCAGGAGGTCCTGAGAACATGTGCCCAGGGTGGTCGGGGCACGGCTTGGTTTTATACATTTTAGGAAGGCATGAGACATCAATCAAATACATTTAAGAAATACATTGGTTTGGTCCAGAAAGGCAGGACAACTCAAAGCAGAAGGGCTTCCAGCCTATAGGTGAATTTAAACATTTTCTGGTTGACAGTTGGTTCAGTTTGTCTAAAGACCTGGGATAGATAGAAAGGAAATGTTCAGGTTAAGATAAAGACCATGGAGGCCAAAGTTCTTTTGAAGTCTTATAGTGGCTGCCCTTAGAGATAATAGATGGCAGGCCGGGCGCAGTGGCTCACGCCTGTAATCCCAGCACTTTGGGAGGCCGAGGAGGGTGGATCACGAGGTCAGGAGATTGAGACCACGGTGAAACCCCGTCTCTACTAAAAATGCAAAAAAATTAGCCAGGTGTGGTGGCAGGTGCCTGTAGTCCCAGCTACTTGGGAGGCTGAGGCAGGAGAATGGCGTGAACCTAGGAGGTGGAACTTGCAGTGAGCTGAGATCGCACCACTGCACTCTAGCCTGGGCTACAGAGCGAGACCCAGTCTCAAAAAAAAAAAAAAAAAAAGGAGAGATAATAGATGACAAATATTTCCTATTCAGATCTTAATTAATCTCTTCAGCACTGGGAAGGTCTGGAAGAAAAAAATCTAACTATGTTAATAGAGATTCTTTACAAATTTTTCCCCACAAAGAACAGCTTTGCAGGGCTACTTCAAAGATGTCAAAGAAACATGTTTTGGGGTAAAAATATTTTGATTTTCTTGTCTGGTAATGTTATGCCAGAGTCAGGTTGGAAAGTAAGTCACAATATATAGGGTTAAATCAAACCCATCTGATAAGAATGTATGATTTGTAGGGCATGACTCCCCAGACCGCTTAGGTAGGAATTTGGCCAAGATAAAAAAAAAAAAAAATCAGAGTTTAGTCCTCAATACTAAATAAAGCCTTACTTGTCTATTACACTCTCATTTTCTACAAATACACAAAGTTCAAAAAGCTCATTGTTATGGTTTCAGATTCCACATCGCAACTAACCTTTCAGAAACTATAACTTAATTTTTCGAGTAGTATCAACGAAAAATATCCACAATGATCTGAAAAGGCTATTAAAATACTTTTCTTTGTTCTAACTACATGTGTGAAGCTGAATTTTCTTCATGTATTGAATCCAAGACAACAAATTGCAAAGTGCACCAAATTGAAGGCAGAAGCAGATCTGAGATCCAGCTGTCATCTGCTAAGTTAAACACTCAAACAATTTGCAAAACCATAAGACAATGGCTATCTTCTCATCAAAATTTTTTGTTTAAGTAAAATATAGTTATTTTTATTTTAAGAATATATTATTCATGCTAACATCTGCTGGGTTTATTATTGTTACCTTGAATTAATATATAAATATTTTTTAACTGTTGGGCCTGGTGGCTCATGCCTGTAATCCCAGCACTTTGGGAAGCTGAGGAGGGTGGGTCACCTAAGGTCAGGAGTTCGAGACCAGCCTGGCTAACACGGTGAAACCCCATCTCTACTAAAATTACAAAAAAAAAAATTAGCAGAGCATGGTGGTGGGCGCCAGTAATTCCAGCTACTCCAGAGGCTGAGGCAGAATCGTTTGAACTCAGGAGGCAAATGTTGCAGTGAGCCGAGATCACGCCATTGCAATCCAGCCTGGAAGACAAGAGCAAAACTCTGCCTCAAAAAAGGAAAAAAAAAAAAGAGAAACAGCCTCCTCTATAGAGGAAGAAGTTTCCAAGCAGAAAGGACTGGCTGGCAGTGAATGCGCAGAATTTTATAGTCCGGTTTGAGGAGGCGGTGTCTGATACATAGGGTTCATAGATCGGTTTGATCAGGTATGACGTTTACATAGCCCGTGGGGAAGGCAGGTTTCCCCACCCTGATCTTCTTGTGAGAATAGGCTTTCCAGTTGATCTGTGCCATCTTGTCTACTTTTTTTCTTTTTTGAGACGAAATCTCGCTCTGGTGCCCAGGCTGGAGTGCAGTGGCACTGTCTCGGCTCACAGCAACCTCGGGTTCAAGCAATTCTCAGCTCACTGCCTCCAGGGTTCAAGCAATTCTCCTGCCTCAGCCTCCTAAGTAGCTGGGCCTATAGGCGCATGCCACCATGCCCGGCCACTTTTTTGTATTTTAGTGGAGACGGGGTTTCACCATGTTGCCCAGGCTGGCCTCGAACTCCTGAGCTCAGGCAATCCACCGCCTTGGCCTCCCAAAGTGCTAGGATTGCAGGCATGAGCTACTGCGCCCAGCCCACCTTGTCTGCTCTTTGCAGCACACGTGGCTGGCAGAGAAGGGAAGATGGAGCCGCCATCTTGAAAATTCTAGTCCTTAGTTCCTGCTGGCAGTCACCGGAGTAAGCTCCCAGCTTGCAGGCTGCTCTTTGTTAGAAAATGATTTGGGGCTGCTTTTCATTAAAAAGAAAAGCCTCACTGAGGAATACCAAGCCCTTGCAATCTGCCTAACTGATTTCTTCTTAACTCCTATATCACTAATATAAAGCAAACTAGATTATCAGAACCATCTGAAGAACTTTGTGGAAATACAGATTCTAGACTCCTTCCTTCTGCATTGTAATTTGGTAGAGCTGGGAGAGAGCTCTGACAATTTGTATTTCGTAAGAACTCTCCCAGTAATTCTGATCATCAGTCACTGGTAGAAACAATAAATACATTAAAAATTTGGAGAAATACAGGATCAAACTGCTCTATGAAGGGGTGGCCTGCCCCTCCACACTTGTGGGTGTTTCTCGTTAGGTGGAAACGAAAGACTTGAGAAAAGGAATAAAACACAGAGACAAAGTGTAGAGAAAGAAAAGCGGGGCCCAGGGGACGGCGCTCAGCTTACAGAGGACCCACGCTGGCACCGGCCTCTGAGTTCCCTTAGTATTTATTGACAATTATCTTTACCATCAAAAAGATAAGGGAGTGACTGGACAATAGGACTATGGTAGGGAGGAAATCAGCAGTAAGACATATGAACAAAAATCCCTGTGACATGAATAAGTTTAAAGGAAAATGCTGTGCCTTGAGATGCATATGCGAACATCTCCATAAACCTTTTAGCAGTATTGCTCCAGCAAGCCCCACCTTATTCCTAAAGGTGGTTTTCTCCTTGCTCAGTAAACAGAACGCACAATGGCTGTTACCCGGAGATGTTCCATTGCCCAGGGAGGGGCAGGAGACAAATGTTTTTCTCTTTCTTGAGATTTAAGAGAATGTTGATGACCTTTAACCATAAGCAGCCTTTAGGCACTTGTTTAACAAGGCACATTCTGCACCGCCCAAAATCCTTTTAACCTAAGTCACCTTTGCACATGTCTCTTGCAAGGACAAAGTTGAAGGTAAGGTCACAGATTAACAGCATCTCAAATACAGAACTAAATGGAGTTTTTTATGTCTACTTCCTTCTATATAGACATGGTAACCAACTGATCTCTCGTTCTTTTCCCCACACTCTACAATTGTCAGAGAAGGCTTCAGTTATTCAACAAACATTTCTCATGTACAGACTATGTTCCAGGGACCATTGGGAACGTTGGGCAGACACCAGTGAACAAGGCTCAGGCCCTCTTCTAAGGAAACTCACAGAGGAGTGAGCGAGATGGAGGCAGAGAGTTGGAGCACAGTGTTGTATCTCATAGGGAAAATGGAGTGCTATTGGAACACAGAGACAGGGTTCCTCACTTCAGAAGAGCTGACCTCCAATGACACAGAGAATCTAGATAACCAAGAGGAATGGATGACAAGGACATCATAAGTGATGGCCTAGAGCCAAACGGCTGTGATGCTCCTGTTGTGGATATTGATTTAAAAGCCAAACTCTAAAATACTTTAAGAGATTTATTCTGAACCAAATGTGAGGACCATGACCCATGACACAGCCCTAGTAGGTCCTAAGAACATGTGCCTCTGTGGTTGGGTTGCAGCTTGATTTTGTACATTTCAGGGGAGTTAACAGGCAGACATCAATCAATACATGTGAGGTATACATTGGTTCAGTCCAGAAAGGCCAGACTACTTGAAGTGGATGTCTTTGGAGGATTTCTAGGTCATAAGTGGATTCAGAGATTTTTTTTGTTTGGCAATGGGTTGAGAGTTAAGTTATTATCTGAAGACCCAGAATCAATACAAGAGAGTGTCCGGGCTAAGATAAAGGGTTGTGGAGATTAAGGTTCTTATTATGTAGATGAAGTCTCATAGATGGACACCCTTAGAGGCAACAGATGGCAAATGTTTCCTATTCAGACCTTTAAAAGGTGCAATACTCTCAGCTAATCTCTTCAGATTCTAAAAAAAAAAAAAAAAAACCTGGAAGGGGAAGAGGATTCTCTACAGAATGTAAATTTCAGCCAGGCACAGTGGCTCATGCCTGTAATCCCAGCACTTTGGGAGGCACTTTGGGAGGCCGAGATGGAAGGATAGCTTGAGCCCAGGAGTTCAAGACTAGACATACCTTTCTCCCACAAGAGACAGCTTTGTGGGGCCATATCTAAATACATCAAATAAATATATTTAAAGATAAAATACTTTAATTTCCTTCAGGGCCTGCTATCTGACACGTGGTGCTATACTAGAGTTAGGATGGAATTTGGTATCTTATTGCTACAAAAGCCTGTTTTGTCAGTCTTAAGATCTCTGTTTTAATTTTTTTGTTATTATTATATGGTTTTAGTTTGTTTGGTTATTTGGCTTTTGTTTCTTTTTTTGGTTTTTTCCTGAGCTTCACTCAGTTGCCCAGGCTGGAGTGCAGTGATGTAATCTTAGCTAAGTACAACCTCCAACTCCTAGGTTCAAGTGATTCTCCTGCCTCAGCCTCCCAAGTAGCTGGGATTACAGGTGCACATCACCATGCCTGGCTAATTTTTTGTATTTTAGTAGAGACAGGAGGTCACCGTGTTGGCCAGGCTGATCTCAAACTCCTGACCTTGGTTGATCCACCAGCCTCAGCCTCCCAAAGTGCTGGGATTATAGGCGTGAACCATTGGGCCTGGCCATTGTTTTGATTTTTTTAGAGAAAAGGTATCCTTCTGTTGCCCAGGTTGCTATTTTAATGTTAATGCTGGTCAGTTGTGCCTGAATTCCAAAGAAAGGAGGGTATAATGAATTCCAAAGAAAGGAGGGTATAATGAATTCCAAAGGAAGGAGGGTATAATGTTATAAAGGAGGCTATAGTGAACTCCAGAGAAAGGAGTGTATAATGTGGCATGTCCAACCCCCTTTCCCACCATGGCCTGAACTAATTTTTCAGGTTTACTTTGGAATTCCCTTGGCCAAGAAGGGGGGTCAATTCAGTCCGCTGAATGACTTAAAATTTTATTTTTGGTTTACATGGGCAGTACATTAGCCAACCTGGCTGGGGTGCAGGGCTGGCTGGGGAACACAGCAAGAGAAGGGCATATAGGTGGGACTGGAGGCCTTTAACCCCAACAAGAGAAAAGCTTGGATTACAGCTCTGGGTACACAATGGAGGGTAGCTTGGAGGGTGGTGGGCTAAAGAATGGGATGGCCTCTAGTTGGCAATTAGAATAATATGATTCTGGGGGCCATCCAAGGCTGTCAGGAAAATAAGCGATACTGTTCATGCTCATGTTAAAAAAAGAAGAAGAAGAAGAAGAAGAAGAAGAAAGTATATAACCTGCCAAAAATCAGATAGTGGGATAAAATTAATTTAATAAACCCTCCCTGAACTTTCTATGCCCTTTTCTTAGAGGATTTCATGAATCTTTTTGTAGCAGCAGCTCTTAAAATTCTGAGGTCATGGACCCTTGAGACTCAAATGAAAGCTTTTGATAGTCTTTCCAAGAACGCAATGAATTAAAGCAAAACATTGTATGTGGCTAGGCAGCATTTCTCTACTCTCACGCTCCCCTACCTTTATATCTTCTTTTCTTCTTTCTGAAAGAGAGGTCATTGGATAAGGGGTGGGCGGGGGATGGGGAGAAAAAAAGATGCTTTCAGCAGAATCAGGCCCCAGAGCTTTCCTAGAAGAGGGAGTGAATATTCACAGCAGAAAGTTTGGGGGTAGAAATTTTATTCTGAAATATAGGAAGCCTCTTCCTGGTGTCAGAGGCATTTGAACCAGAGCAACGTCATCCTGAATAGGAGCTGGGTAAAACGAGGCTGAGACCTATCGGGCTGCATTCCCAGGTAGTTAAGGCATTCTAAGTCACAGCATGAGATAGGAGGTCAGCACAAGATACAAGTCATAAAGACCTTAATGATAAAACAGATTGCAGTAAAGAAGCCAGCCAAAACCCACCAAAACCAAGATGGCCACAAGAGTGACCTCTGATCATTGTCACTGCTACACTCCCACCAGCGCCATGACAGTTTACAAATGCCATGGCAACGTCAGGAAGTTACTCTATATGATCTAAAAAGGGGAAACATAATTAATTCACCCTTTGTTTAGCATATCATCAAGAAACAACCTTAAAAATGGACAACCAGCAACCCTTGGGGGTTCTCTGTCTATGGAGTAGCCATTTTTTTATTCCTTTACTTTCCTAATAAACTTGCTTTCACTTTACTCTACCGGCTCACCCTAAATTCTTCATTGTGCGAGATCCAAGAACCCTCTCTTGGGGTCTGGATCAGTACCTCTTTCCTGTAACACTCGGAAGTAAAAAATAGCAATACAGGGATGGAAATGTAAAAGGAAAATAAATCTCGAGACCCCAAAATCACAAAGCCAAGAGAAAAGACAAACTGGGAATTATGTCAGGCAATCTTGCCTCCCATTTTATTCCTAAATAAGATAGCTACAAAGATAGAAAGCTCCATACCTCCCTCACAATTTACCCACAAGGAAACTCCTTGTGGACAAAGGACAGACAGAACAGAACTCAAAGTCATCCCTCAGAGGCTCACATGGGACAAATGCCTATCCGATTGCTTCCTCTGCCCTATTGTTTATGTAAAATTGCAGACTCACTGAGCCAGACTAAATTTTGTATTCAGTGGAAGGTTGATCAAGGACTTCAAAGAGTCCACCACAGCCTTTTGTTTTTTGACTACTTACGACCTGGAAGCCTGCACCTCAAGTTGCCTTGTCTTCCCAGACTAAACCAATATACATCTTACACGTATTGATGATGTCTCGTGTCTCCCTAAAATGCATAAAAGCAAGATGTGTCCTGACCACCTTGGGGACACGTTGTTAGGACCTTCCAAGGCTGTGTCACAAACGGGTTCTTAACTTTGAAAAAATAAATGTTCTAAATTGATTGAGACCTGTCTCAGATACCCTTTGGTTTAAAGAAACAAGGATAGAGTCCAAGTTTGGTGGAAAAAGGAAGGGAGCAACTAACTGGATTTTGTAGTTTGGTGGATGCCTCGATGGAGAAAGTAAAGAGCTGTACTCTATGAGTAAGAGTGATTGCCTCATAGTCAGGCTTTCTGGAAATGGACTGTATCTTTACACTCATCAAATACTGTAGCTGTAACCGAGGGTGGTTTTGCCACTTCTTATTTCAGTTCCTTGTGAGCGTTCATCTGTCACAGCATTTGGGATGAGTCTTCCTCCAGTCAGGGCTGCTGGTCACAGTTGCGCAGGCTGTTCACTGAACAAGGCAAAGGGGACAGTGGAGACTGAAATCTAGCTGTGCTGGGCTTGCCAAAACTCTGTGGGCTGGCACAGGGCCGTGTGCAGGCAGAGCAGTCACCACTTTCTGACTCTCACAAAGGAGTCCTGCAGGCTGGCAGCACTGTTCCTACCACCTGCCTGAGGCTCTGCTCCTTCTCTTCTGCCCCTGCCTCTTCCCTTCACCACAGGGGGCCATGGCAGAGAATTATACTTGTCAAGTTTCCACAGTATGATGCAGGCTTGAAACACTGGCCAGGCTGCCATCTCCCTCCTCCCTCTCCTTTCCCTCTACTCCTCCCTCCCTCCCTCATCCCTCTCTCAGAGCCTCTTCCACATGGATTCACTTTTTCAGAGAAAGCAGATTGAGGTTAAAGTAGATCGAGGTTGAAGGAGAAAAATGACTCAGTATGTGACAAGTGTGTTTCTCCTACCAATAGCATGAAGAAAACAGACGCAGACAGTTCTCAGAAGCCTCTCTTCTCTCAGCCCAAGCCTCAAGCTAAGAGAAATGTTGTGAAAAAGAACAGCCCATAAATGGTCCCTGAGTGACAGCCACAGAGTTAAAACCACAGGAGGGCTCTGCCTGCTCCCACAGCTGCAGGACGGTGAGGTTTGGCTGGGTTCCAGATCACAGGCCTGCAGTGGCCTGGGCCCCAGCATCAGTCCTACCTCCCCAAGAAGCCCAGGCCCAGGCTGGTTTCTTCCCTGCCCACTACTCAGGAGGAGCTAGGACCCTGTGGGAACTGGGAGTGTTGCCCCTAAGGCAAGCCCACTGACTTTCTCGCTTCAGGCAGCCCCTGCTCACCCTCAGGCACTAGGCACCTGCTTGGCCCCTTTCCCGGGCCCATGGGGCATCTGCTCCTCCCATCTCAGGCCTGAGGGAGAAGCAACAGCCCAGAGCTTGACCAGGAGCAGATAATGAAACCGGCTTTGCAAAAATCATAACTGAGGGAATTATGACGTGAAAGAGATCAGACCTAACTGACCCTATCTTCCTTCAAACCTCTAAACTGTCTTTATTCATTCGTGGGTATACGCTGAACTAGCTTTGGAAAGGAATTTAGCTTATAGTTTAAACTCTGAAACAAAATTGATAATAGCCCTTTCCTGAAAAACCCCTTCTTGCCTGAGGACCAGCCTGCCTTTGTGGCATTAACAAATTATCTACAAGATTAGAAAGATTGCAGCCTTTGGCCGCAAGAATCTGAACCTCTCCAAATTGCTCCTGGGAATGACATCACTGTTGCAAAACCTAACATCAGTGCTTGAGATATTTTGCAGACCCTACATTCCAGTGCAGCAGATGACACCACCCAGACTGATAATCTGGCTCAACCAGTTCTACGATCCCACCCAGGAGCAGAAGTCAGCAAGAGCAATTCACTTTGACCCTCTCTGATTTCATCTTCAACCCAACGAATGAGCACTCTCCACTCTCCCAGCCCATACTACCAAATTATCCTTAAGCACTCTGATCCCTGAATGCTCAGGGAGATTGATTTGAGTAACAATAAAACTCCAGTCTCCTGCACAGCTGAATCTACATGAATTTCTCTCTCTCTTTTTTTTTTTTTTTTTTTTTTTTTGAGACTGAGTCTCGCTCTGTCACCCAGGCTGGAGTGCAGTGGTGCAGTCTTGGATCACTGCAACCTCTGCCTCTTGGATTCAAGCAATTATCTGCCTCAGCCTCCCGAGTAGCTGGGATTACAGGTGCCCACCACCATGCCCGGCTACTTTTTTTTGTATTTTTAGTAGAGACGAGGTTTCACCATCTTGGCCAGGCTGGTCTTGAATTCCTGACCTCGTGATCCACCCGCCTCGGCCTCCCAAAGTGCTGGGATTATAGGCATGAGCCACCACCCCTGGCCTGAATTACTCTTTCTCTATTGCAATTCCCCTGTCTTGAGAAACCAGCTCTGTCTAGGCACCCAGCAAGGTGAACCCATCAGGTAGTTACGGTAATACCCTGGAACTCCAGGACTCCACTTGAGGAGATGTAGAGACAGCAAAACTCCATCCACCTCCATGCTCTTAGGGTCTCAGCTGGGCCCAAAGGCTAAATTGACGTAAGATTGATTAACAGGAGACAAGCATACAACTTTATTTCATATAAGTTTTACGTGGTACAGGAGCCCTGCTAAGGAAATGAAGACCCTCAAAGAAGCAGCTAGAGTCAGTTACTTATTAATATATACTGGATTGGATGAAGAGTAGTAAGTTGTGAAGAAGCAACTAAATTATGTGGAGAGGCTTAAAAGATAAGAGTTATTTGAACAAGGTCCGTGCAGAACACTTCTTGTCTCTACTTCTCAACCTTGAAGATAAGGATGTTGTGTCTTTCACACTGGAATTTCATCTCCTGCTTTTCTTTTTTTTTTTTTTTAGATGGAGTTTCACTGTTATTGCCTAGGCTGGAGTGCAATGGCGCAATCTCGGCTCACCGCAACCTCCACTTCCTGGGTTCAAGCGATTCTTCTGCCTCAGCCTCCCGAATAGCTGAGGTTACAGGCATGCACCATCACGCCCAACTAATTTTGTATTTTTATTAGAGGTGGGGTTTCACCATGTTGGTCAGGCTGGTCTCGAACTCCTGACATCAGATGATCCACCCGCCTTGGCCTCCCAAAGTGCTGAGATTACAGGTGTGAGCCACGATGCCTGGCCCATCTCCTGCTTTTAAGAAACAGCACAGAGGTCAGAGTGATCTTGCACCCACTGTTTTCCATGTGCCTTTAACTTAAAAGTCAATATGCCAGAATGGCATGTTTGGGGTGGCATATTCTTAATTTTTTCAGAAAGCAGGGGTCCATAGTCATCACCATCATCATCATGTGCATGTAGGGTGCACTAATACATGCTGGGCAGATTACCAGGCCCTTTCCATTTCACATTTATTCTCATAGCCACCTCCTGGGGTATTATTGCCTCCACTTCACAGGTAAGAAAACTGAGACTCAGAAATACTATAAAGGTTTCTCAGGGTCACTGAGTCCCACCAACTCCACCAACCCATCAGAATTCTCTCCTTCCCTCTCTTTAGTTATGACCACGTGTTGTAACTGTATTACAATCTTTCTTCAAGAGAAATGGACTCTAGGAGTCTATTTCCAAGATTCACACTTGATACGGCATTTTACAGGAAAAGAGAATGGCCAGATAGTCATTGCTAGACTAGGCACAGAATAAAAGAATGTCTGGTTAGGCCGGGTGTGGTGGCTCACGCCTGTAATCCCAGCACTTTGGGAGGCCCAGGGGGGCCAACTGCCTGAGGTCAGGAGTTCGAACCCAGCCTGGCCAACATGGTGAATCCCGTTTCTACTAAAAATACAAAAGTTAGCCAGGCGTGGTGGTGCACACCTGTAGTCCCAGCTACTTGGGAGGCTGAGGCAGAAGAATCGCTTGAACCCAGGAGGTGGAGGTTTCAGTGAGCCAAGATTGCACCACTACACTCTAGCCTAGGTGACAGAGCAAGACTCCATCTAAAATATATATATCTGGTTAAAGGCCAACTGGGCTATTGTCTGAAAGTCTGCAAGGGGTCAGAGAGGAGGGGGAGGGGTGTGACTTGTTTCCCAGAACAAGTCTTAATCCCATTAAAGTCTATCAGAAAACATCTTAGGCGTTTTATCAGGAGCACTGAGTTTCTCCCCAGAAGGAAGTTGTGAATTACATCACGGTCTGTCCCAGACCAGGCCTGGGGCAATTTTTCTTTTCAGTGCTATCATGGTGAAACATGACATTCTATTGATGACTAGACTATCCCAATTCAGTTATGTTATCATAACACATGGTCATGGTGTCACAGCAAACACTTGAGGACAGAACAAGTTCAAATCACCTATATGTCTGGCTTATAACAGATATGTAATGAATGTTTTATTCTGTGAATGAGTGAACTTTCCTAAATGGATAAGGAACGAGTGAATTAGATCAACACTGCTCAAAGTGCAACTTGCCATCCAGGGCAGGTCTGTAAACCGTTACTGGACCATGGCAAGGTGAGAAAGAAAATAAACTTTTTATCTGAGGAATATGACCTCTTTTAAGCCATCAGGTCCAGAGAGGCATTAAAATGAGACAGCAGTCATGGCTCACTCCACCCTCTACCTGTAGGAGATCAGTCAGGGTGGTAGGAAAAATTATAGGGAAAGACAAACCTTCTTGGAAGGCCGGGAGGTTTTGCAAAAGCTTCCGGAGAGGATTACGGCAAAGGCAGCCAAATTCTCTTATCTGGGGGCCAAGAACAAAGGGCAGATAACAGAGGAATATAAAGGAACTTATCTAGATAAATCTGTTTACTTATGTCTCCAGAAACCAACCCTTGATCATTCCTATGCAGGACTGCTTTCTACTCGGGGGGTCAACAATGTTAATTACCCCAAACTGTATTTGGAAGTATCAACAATATTAATTACCTCAAACTGTGTTTGCTCCAAGCCTTTGTCATTAAATCTGTACTAAATAAATGTGAGTGTCTCCGGTTTATGGGGGCTGCTGCTGCTGCACTCTCATTGGCAGTGCTAAGCGGCAGTCCCCTAGCCGCGCTGTCAGGTAAAATACCTGTGCCAGCATACTTCCTTCTTCATCTGTTGCTTGGCCAGAGTCTGCAGGACACCCTCAGTGGCACCTACCACCTTGAGCTAAGTATTTATTTTGAAGCCTCCTGCTATATGGACTCTAGACTGAATGTCATCACCAAGTACCCACAAGTTAACCTAACAACGCCATGTGCTAGACAACATGATTAATACACTATAGTTCAACAATATAGAGCCAATTACTATTCAATGTTATTTCTGTAACCCTGCAAGATTTCCTGAAAAACAACTTTTTCAATTGACCCTTTCCTGATTCATCCTTTTTTCCTTAAAAGCTTTTTTCCTTGGGCCAGGCACAGTGGCTCATGCCTGTGATCCCAGCATTTTGGGAGGCCAAGACGGGCGGATCACTAGGTCAGGAGATCGAGACCATCCTAGTTAACATGGTGAAACCCCGTCTCTACTAAAAGTAGAGGTATAGTGGCGGGCGCCTGTAGTCTCAGTTGCTTGGGAGGCTGGGGCAGGAGAATGGCGTGAGCCTGGGAGACAGAGCTTGCAGTGAGCCGAGATCGTGCCACTGCACTCCAGCCTGGGTGACTGAGAGAGACTCCATCTCATTAAAAAAAAAAAAAAAAGCTTTTTTCCTTAAAAACTCTCCTTTATTCTCAGGAGAACTTCTCAGTGTTTCCTGGGCTGCAGTCCTTAGCCTTGGCCCAAATGGACTCTATATTAATTTTGCCTCAATTTCTTCCTTCAGGTCAACAAAGGTAAGCACAGAAATTGAGAGAATGACATATGGAAAAAGTTTTATAGCAATTGGACAATATCTGTTGAGTCTAAATAATAAAAGAGTTCAGCCGGGCATGGTGGCTCACGACTGTAATCCCAGCACTTTGGGAGGCCCAAGCAGGCAGATCACCTGAAGTCAGGAGTTCCAGACCAGTCTGGCCAACACTGTGAAACCCCGTCTCTACTAAAAATACAAAAATTAGCCGGGCATGGTGGCAGGTGCCTGTAGTCCCAGCTACTTGGGAGACTGAGGCAGGAGAATCGCTTGAACCCAGGAGGCGGAGGTTGCAGCTAGCCAAGGTTGCACCATTGCACTCCAGCCTGGGTGACAAGAGCGAAGCTCCTTCTCAAACAGTAATAATAATAATAAAGGAGTTAAGAAGAAACTGCTTAAGCAGATGATGAGGGTATGGGAATCTCTGGTAAGGTTTTCCTTTTTAATGAAAAGTAGCCCCCAAATCATTTTCTAACAAAGAACAGCCTGTAAAATCGAGCTGCAGACATAGACAAGCAAGTGGAAAGCTTGCACGAGTGAATGCCAGCAGGAAAAAAGCTAACTGGGACTAGGCATGTTCCAAATGACAGCTCCATCTTCCCTTCTCTTTGCCAGCTGCGTATATAGTAAGAAGCAGACAATATGGCGCCAGGCAAGTGGAAAGTCTATTTAATGGCATGGTAAGATTAGGGTGGGGTGGCCAGCCTTCACTGAGCACTGTGTAAAGGTCACACCTGATCAAACCAATCTGTGGGTCCTACGTAAATCAGACACCACCTCCTCAAGCCTGCCGATAAAATCCGGTGCACTCTGCCACTGGCTTGTCTTTCCTTATGGAAGGCACTCTCTTTCACTAGGGGAAGAGCTATTCTCCTTTCTCTTTATTTTGCCTGTTAAACCTCCACTCCTAAATTCCTTGTGTGTGTGCATATCCTAAATCTTCTTGGCACGAGATGATGAACCCTGGGTATTTACCCCAGACGATGCCGCTTCATAATAATAATTTAAAAAATAGATTTACATTTTAATATGCTCTTGGTTTTTGTTTTTGTTTTTTGTTTGTTTTTTTCATTTTTTTTCCTGCTAACTCTTTGTCCTTTTCTTTTTTTCCCCATGCTTAGAATTCACTGTGCTTGTAAATCGCTATGGCGCTTTTGAAAAACAGAGATAAGGCCAGGCACAGTGGCTCACGCCTGTAATCCCAGCACTTTGGGAGGCCGAGGCAGGAGGAACACCTGAGGTCAGGAGTTGGAGACCAGCCTGGCCAACATGGTAAAATCCTGTCTCTATCAAAAATACAAAAATTAGCCAGGCATGGTGGCGCAAACCTGTAATCCCAGCTACTCAGGAGGCTGAGGTAGGAGGATTGCTTGAACCCGGGAGGCAGAGGTTGCAGTGAGCCAAGATCACACCACTGCACTCCAGCCTGGGCAACAGAGCAAGACTCCGTCTCAGAGAAAAAAAAAAAAGAACTCTCTGGACTTCTTTTAGTATGGACATCTGTCATACTTTTATGACATTTTAGTATGGACATCTGTCATACTAAAATTTTTCTTTCTGGGACTGGATGTTCCCTATGGGCCCTCCCAGTTGATGTAACCAAGGAGTCAGAGTGTGTAAGCAAATAGGTGGGCCCGTTATTGGAAGGGTTGGTAGTCAGGAGGCCAGGCTGGCGGCCAGGCTGCCTGGACTGAATCCTGACTCTACCACATGCAGTGTCTAACCTTGAGTAACTTTTCTCATCTGCGAAGTGGGGATGAAAATTGTACTTTTATCTTGGGTGCTTACAAGAAGTAAATAAAATAATATATGTAAAATACATAGTGCTGGATATGTCTGAAGTTATTACTATGAGCCTAAGCAAGGCTATTTATATATATATGTGTGTATCCATATATATGTGTGTGTGTATATATATACACACATGTGCATGCACACACACATACACACACACCCACCTTAGAAGCCCATGAATACAGTAAACAAACATAGTTACAGGTTCCTTGAAAAAATCTAGGCTAACTAACACACTGCCATTACACAGTGTAGGAGTATGTATATTCGTTAACATACTGATACTGAAAGCTGTTCACAATAGAATAAATGAAAAAAGCAGATGGCAAATCAGATTGCAACATACGAGCCTATTTTTGTAAAACTACACACATATGTGGATAAGAAAAAGTCTGGAAGGGTAGAGACAAAAAAAGATGTAACAGTGGTTATTGAAGTGATTTTTATTATCATCTTTTTGTTTCATTGCTTCTCATCTTTTCACCAATGAATGTGCAATATTTGTGGGTTTTCTTAGGATAGACCTAGAAAAACATCAATATAAAGAATCTCTTTCCGTTATGATTTCTTTCACTTGTGCCAACCAGGCTAGACTGCAGATTTTCCTGAGGAGCATTTGGGGAGAAGGGTGGGAGAGGATCCCTGGGGTGCCCCTGAACACACAAAGCCCCACCCTGAGTTGTTCAGGTCTAGCCGTTGAGCTTATTGCTAATAAGCCAGGCAGTGTTTCTGGCTGACTGGCATGTCCTGTGTCTTTCTGTTCTCTACTCTTACTGGTTTCATCTGCTGGCCTTTGTCTCTGACATTTTCATTCTTTTCTTTTCTTTTTTTTTTTTTTTTTTGTGAGACGAGTCTCTCTCTGTCACCCAGGATGGAGTGCAGTGGTATGATCTTGGCTCACTGCAACCTCTCCCTCCCAGGTTCAAGTGATTCTCCTGCCTCAGCCTCCCAGGTAGCTGGGACTACAGGCACCTGCCACCACGCCTGGCTAATTTTTGTATTTTTAGTAGAGACGGGGTTTCACAGTGTTGGCCAGGTTGGTCTCAAACTCCTGACCTCAGGTGATCTGCCCATCTCGGCCTCCCAAAATGCTGGGATTACAGGCGTGAGCCACCATGCCCAGAAGGCTTTAAACTTCCATCACAGAAACCTGAAATGAATAGGCAGACTCTAAAGCTCCAGGTCAGAGGCTGGAAGTTCCGAGGCCTGCAGGAAGAAGTGAGGGCCCTTGAGAGCCGAAGCCTGGCCCTCAAGTCCCGACTTGCCCAAAGCCATCTGTGTATCTTGGGCAATGAGGAGAGTCAGTTTCTTCACCTGTAAGATGATAGGATTGGGTTAAATCCTCCCTGAGGTCCCTTTCAACTCCAGAAAATGGGAGTCCAGTAAATAACAGAGAAGCAGGGGAAAATGTTCTGCCGTGTTGATTTAGGTTTGGGCTCAATGAAAGGATCTATACTAACAAGAGAGGAAAAAAAAAATTGTATGGGTTTGCATGCAGTATCCGGAGAAGTAAGGCAAATACAGTTTGAGGCCTGGATTTATGGATTATTTCCTTCTTTCTGACTATTCCATTTGTTAAACAGAGATAGCATCAATATCTGTTTACTCAATGAATGCCTAGCAGACAACCACACAGTAAGTGGGTTCAGTTAAAAAAATACGCTCTGACGGTAAGGGTGAAAATAGTGACAGGCAAGGCTTGGATGGAAGATCTCACTTCTGGTCAGTGAAGGCATGTGTGTGGCCTGGATGAGCCATGTCACCCTCCTGGACCTCATCTCTTACACTAACACTTTACAGGGTCATCCTGAGCCTCAGATGAAAGCATCATCAAATGGAAAAAAGGGAGTTTGAAGCGAGAGATCTAAGTACAAATCCTGATTCTGCCAAGCATTAGTTACGTGGGCACAGATGAGTCATTTAGCCTTCCTGAACCTTAGCTTCCTTGCCTGCAAAATGAGTCAAGTAATGATAACCCACAGCATTGCTGTGATGTCATAGGAGACAGTGTACACAAAGTACTTTATAACCTCTAGAGTGCTGAGCAAATACTGGCAATCATTATAATAAGACAAGGAAAAGCACTTTGGAAAATTTTAGAGTACTAAATGAATTAATGTGCGGAGATGATGACTGAGGACTGATTCACTTAAGAAATGTGGTTCAGCATTACTATGGGCACAGCACCGTTTGATGCTAGAGCAATCAAAGTTGGGTAAGAGAGGTACCCCCAGGCTGCAGACAGAAGCCATGAAGAGGAGGAAGAGAAAGCGGAGAGGGAGGAGATGTATTTGAGAAGTACACATGTGCAGCGATTTATCTAGGGCTGTCTGAAAACTTTTTTAAAAAATATCTTCAGTCCAACACCCCAGTAAGTCAATTCCCCGAGACAACAGATCTACAATGCAAGGATGCAACGACTGCCCTTGGGTTAGCTCTGGTGACTAACTCGAAAATTGCACCCCTATCTGTTTCAATTAGTGTAAAAGTTCTACAGACAGGCCGGGCGCGGTGGCTCAAGCCTGTAATCCCAGCACTTTGGGAGGCCGAGACGGGTGGATCACGAGGTGAGGAGATCAAGACCATCCTGGCTAACACGGTGAAACCCCATCTCTACTAAAAATACAAAAAAATTACCCGGGCACGGTGGCGGGCGCCTGTAGTCCCAGCTACTCAGGAGGCTGAGGCAGGAGAATGGCGTGAACCCGGGAGGCGGAGCTTGCAGTGAGCTGAAATCCGGCCACTGCACTCCAGCCTGGGCGACAGAGCGAGACTCTGTCTAAAAAAAAAAAAAAAAAAAAAAAAATTCTACAGACAGATTGGGCCTCTTACTATGTTCTATTTAAACATGGCTATGAAGGACGTTCCACTGCATCAACAGCTGGGCTCCAGCAAGCTGCAACCTCGCTGCTTCTCAAGCCTGTGCTGCCACAAACATACATGCTCAGCCTGCAGATTCTTGGAATCGCTTCTCAAGGCCCTGCAGGCGAGCTCTTCACTCTACTTTGAGTCCTATGTAGGCCCGGAGTTCTAGTCATTTCCTTCCTTTTGTCCAGAATCCATTAGAAACCGCTTGTCTGTGTAACCCCCAGCACCACCCTGCTTCTATGAATCATACCAATTTTCTGTTCTGGTCTATTTGTTAATCCATCCCCTGAAACCGCCCCAGTTCAGTGGTTCCCAGCAGGCGGACAGATGGATTAGAATCCCCAGTGAAGGCAGTCGCTGCTGGAGGGCGCTGTGCAACACCCAACACTCATCATGGCAAAAAGCACGTGTGTCCCTCTCAGGGCAACAGGGAAAAACGGAAGCCTGCTTTCTTTTTCAAAGGGGTTGTTTGTGTTAAAACCAGATCACTGATGCGTTCTGTCAACATCATTCAGACCTCTCCTCAATCAGGCCTCTCTCTCCTACCAAAATACTAAATATCCTCTCTCTCTTTTCCTAATTTATTTTCTTTTTTTTTTTTTTTATTTATTTATGTATTTATTTATTTATTTTTTTTTTTTTTATTATACTTTAAGTTCTAGGGTACATGTGCATGACGTTTATATCATGTAAACTCCCCATGCAATCCCTCCCTCCTCCCCCCTCCCCATGATAGGCCCCAGTGTGTGATGTTCCCCTTCCCGAGTCCAAGTGATCTCATTGTTCAGTTCCCACCTATGAGTGAGAACATGCGGTGTTTGGTTTTCTCTTCTTGTGATAGTTTGCTAAGAATGATGGATTCCAGCTGCATCCATGTCCCTACAAAGGACGCAAACTCATCCTTTTTTATGGCTGCATAGTATTCCATGGTGTATATGTGCCACATTTTCTTAATCCAGTCTGTCACAGATGGACATTTGGGTCGATTCCAAGTCTTTGCTATTGTGAATAGTGCCGCAATAAACATACGTGTGCATGTGTCTTTGTAGTAGAGTAATTTATAATCCTTTGGGTATATACCCAGTAGTGGGATGGCTGGGTCATATGGTACATCTAGTTCTAGATCCTTGAGGAATCGCCATACTGTTTTCCATAATGGTTGAACTAGTTTACAATCCCACCAACAGTGTAAAAGTGTTCCTATTTCTCCACATCCTCTCCAACACCTGTTGTTTCCTGACTTCTTAATGATGCCATTCTAACTGGTGTGAGATGGTATCTCATTGTGGTTTTGATTTGCATTTCTCTGATGGCGAGTGATGATGAGCATTTTTTCATGTGTCTGTTGGCTGTATGGATGTCTTCTTTTGAGAAATGTCTGTTCATATCCTTTGCCCACTTTTTGATGGGGTTGTTTGTTTTTTTCTTGTATATTTGTTTGAGTTCTTTGTAGATTCTGGATATTAGCCCTTTGTCAGATGAGTAGGTTGCAAAAATTTTCTCCATTCTGTAGGTTGCCTGTTCACTCTGATGGTAGTTTCTTTTGCTGTGCAAAAGCTCTTTAGTTTAATTAGATCCCATGTGTCAATTTTTGCTTTTGCTGCCGTTGCTTTTGGTGTTTTAGACATGAAGTCCTTGCCCATGCCTATGTCCTGAATGGTACTACCTAGATTTTCTTCTAGGGTTTTTATGGTATTAGGTCTAACATTTAAGTCTCTGATCCATCTTGAATTAATTTTCGTATAAGGGGTAAGGAAGGATCCAGTTTCAGCTTTCTACTTATGGCTAGCCAATTTTCCCAGCACCATTTATTAAATAGGGAATCCTTTCCCCATTTCTTGTTTTTGTCAGGTTTGTCAAAGATCAGATGGCTGTAGATGTGTGGTATTATTTCTGAGGACTCTGTTCTGTTCCATTGGTCTATATCTCTGTTGTGGTACCAGTACCATGCTGTTTTGGTTACTGTAGCCTTGTAGTATAGTTGAAGTCAGGTAGCGTGACGCCTCCAGCTTTGTCCTTTTGACTTAGGATTGTCTTGGCAATGCGGGCTCTTTTTTGGTTCCATATGAACTTTAAAGCCGTTTTTTCCAATTCTGTGAAGAAACTCATTGGTAGCTTGATGGGGATGGCATTGAATCTATAAATAACCTGGGCAGTATGGCCATTTTCACGATATTGATTCTTCCTATCCATGAGCATGGTATGTTCTCCATTTGTTTGTGTCCTCTTTGATTTCACTGAGCAGTGGTTTGTAGTTCTCCTTGAAGAGGTCCTTTACATCCCTTGTAAGCTGGATTCCTAGGTATTTTATTCTCTTTGAAGCAATTGTGAATGGAAGTTCATTCCTGATTTGGCTCTCTGCTTGTCTGTTACTGGTGTATAAGAATGCTTGTGGCCGGGCGCGGTGGCTCAAGCCTGTAATCCCAGCACTTTGGGAGGCCGAGACGGGCGGATCACGAGGTCAGGAGATCGAGACCATCCTGGCGAACACAGTGAAACCCCGTCTCTACTAAAAATACAAAAAACTAGCCGGGCGAGGTGGCGGCGCCTGTAGTCCCAGCTTCTCGGGAGGCTGAGGCAGGAGAATGGCGTAAACCCGGGAGGCGGAGCTTGCAGTGAGCTGAGATCCGGCCACTGCACTCCAGCCTGGGCGACAGAGCGAGACTCCGTCTCAACAACAAAAAAAAAAAAAAAAAAAAAAAAAAGAATGCTTGTGATTTTTGCACATAATTTTGTATCCTGAGACTTTGCTGAAGTTGCTTATCAGCTTAAGGAGATTTTGGGCTGAGACATGGGGTTTTCTAAATATACAATCATGTCATCTGCAAACAGGGACAATTTGACTTCTTCTTTCCTAACTGGATACCCTTGATTTCTTCTCTTGCCTGATTGCCCTAGCAGAACTTCCAACACGATGTTGAATAGGAGTGGTGATGAGAGGGCATCCCTGTCTTGTGCCAGATTTTCAAAGGGAATTTTTCCAGTTTTTGCCCATTCAGTATGATATTAGCTGTGGGTTTGTCATAAATAGCTCTTATTATTTTGAGGTACGTTCCATCAATACCAAATTTATTGAGCGTTTTTAGCATAAAGGGCTGTTGAATTTTGTCAAAAGCCTTTTCTGCATCTATTGAGATAATCATGTGGTTCTTGTCTTTGGTTCTGTTTATATGCTGGATTACGTTTATTGATTTGCGAATGTTGAACCAGCCTTGCATCCCGGGATGAAGCCCACTTGATCATGGTGGATAAGCTTTTTGATGTGCTGCTGAATCCGGTTTGCCAGTATTTTATTGAGAATTTTTGCATCGATGTTCATCAGAGATATTGGTCTAAAATCTCTTTTTTTGTTGTGTCTCTGCCAGGCTTTGGTATCAGGATGATGTTGGCCTCATAAAAAGAGTTGGGGAGGATTCCTCTTTTTCTATTGATTGAAATAGTTTCAGAAGGAATGGTACCAGCTCCTCCTTGTACCTCTGGTAGAATTCAGCTGTGAATCCATCTGGTCCTGGACTTTTTTTGGTGGGTAGGCTATTAATTGTTGCCTCAATTTCAGAGCCTGCTATTGGTCTATTCAGGGATCAACTTCTTCCTGGTTTAGTCTGGGAGAGTGTAAGTGTCCAGGAAATATCCATTTCTTCTAGATTTTCTAGTTGATTTGCGTAGAGGCATTTATAGTATTCTCTGATGGTTGTTTGTATTTCTGTGGGGTCGGTGGTGATATCCCCTTTATCATTTTTTATTGCGACTATTTGATTCCTCTCTCTTTTCTTCTTTATTAGTCTTGCTAGCGGTCTGTCAATTTTGTTGATCTTTTCAAAAAACCAACTCCTGGATTCATTGATTTTTTGGAGGGTTTTTTGTGTCTCTATCTCCTTCAGTTCTGCTCTGATCTTAGTTATTTCTTGCCTTCTGCTAGCTTTTGAATGTGTTTGCTCTTGCCTCTCTAGTTCTTTTAATTGTGATGTTAGAGTGTCCATTTTAGATCTCTCCTGCTTTCTCTTGTGGGCATTTAGTGCTATAAATTTCCCTCTACACACTGCTTTAAATGTGTCCCAGAGATTCTGGTATGTTGTATCTTTGTTCTCATTGGTTTCGAAGAACATCTTTATTTCTGCTTTCATTTCGTTATGTACCCAGTAGTCATTCAGGAGCAGGTTGTTCAGTTTCCATGTAGTTGAGCGGTTTTGATTGAGTTTCTTAGTCCTGAGTTCCAGTTTGATTGCACTGTGGTCTGAGAGACAGTTTGTTATAATTTCTGTTCTTGTACATTTGCTGAGGAGTGCTTTACTTCCAATTATGTGGTCAATTTTGGAATAAGTGCGATGTGGTGCTGAGAAGAATGTATATTCTGTTGATTTGGGGTGGAGAGTTCTATGATGTCTATTAGGTCCGCTTGGTGCAGAGATGAGTTCAATTCCTGGATATCCTTGTTAACTTTCTGTCTCGTTGATCTGTCTAATATTGACAGTGGAGTGTTGAAGTCTCCCATTATTGTATGGGAGTCTAAGTCTCTTTGTAGGTCTCTAAGGACTTGCTTTATGAATCTGGGTGCTCCTGTATTGGGTGCATAGATATTTAGGAGAGTTAGCTCTTCCTGTTGAATTGATCCCTTTACCATTATGTAATGGCCTTCTTTGTCTCTTTTGATCTTTGATGGTTTAAAGTCTGTTTTATCAGAGACTAGGATTGCAACTCCTGCTTTTTTTGTTCTCCATTGCTTGGTAGATCTTCCTCCATCCCTTTATTTTGAGCCTATGTATGTCTCTGCATGTGAGATGGGTCTCCTGAATACAGCAGACTGATGGGTCTTGACTCTTTATCCAGTTTGCCAGTCTGTGTCTTTTAATTGGAGCATTTAGTCCATTTACATTTAAGGTTAATATTGTTATGTGTGAACTTGATCCTGTCATTATGATATTAACTGGTATTTTGCTCGTTAGTTGATGCAATTCTTCCTAGCCTCGATGTTCTTTACATTTTGGCATGTTTTTGCAATGGCTGGTACCGGTTGTTCCTTTCCATGTTTAGGGCTTCTTCAGGGTCTCTTGTAAGGCAGGCCTGGTGGTGACAAAATCTCTAAGCATTTGCTTATCTGTAAAGGATTTTATTTCTCCTTCACTGATGAAGCTTAGTTTGGCTGGATATGAAATTCTGGGTTGAAAATTCTTTTCTTTAAGAACGTTGAATATTGGCCCCCACTCTCTTCTGGCTTGTAGAGTTTCTGCTGAGAGGTCTGCTGTTATTCTGATGGGCTTCCCTTTGTGGGTAACCCGACCTTTCTCTCTGGCTGCCCTTAAGATTTTTTCCTTCATTTCAACTTTGGTGAATCTGGCAATTATGTGTCTTGGAGTTGCTCTTCTGGAGGAGTATCTTTGTGGCGTTCTCTGTATTTCCTGAATTTGAATGTTGGCCTGCCCTACTAGGTTGGGGAAGTTCTCCGGATGATATCCTGAAGAGTGTTTTCCAACTTGGTTCCATTTTCCCCCTCATTTTCAGGCACCCCAATCAGACGTAGATTTGGTCTTTTTACATAATCCCATACTTCTTGCAGGCTTTGTTCATTCTTTTCTTCTTTTTTCTTTTGGTTTTCTCTTCTCGCTTCATTTCATTCATTTGATCCTCAATCGCTGATACTCTTTCTTCCAGTTGATCGAGTCGGTTACTGAAGCTTGTGCATTGTCACGTATTTCTCGTGTCATGGTTTTCATCTCTGTCATTTCGTTTATGATCTTCTCTGCATTAATTAGTCTAGCTGTCAATTCTTCCACTTTTTTTTCAAGATTTTTAGTTTCTTTGCGCTGGGTACGTAATTCCTCCTTTAGCTCTGAGAGGTTTGATGGACTGAAGCCGTCTTCTCTCATCTCGTCAAAGTCATTCTCTGACCAGCTTTGATCCGTTGCTGGCGATGGGCTGCGCTCCTTTGCAGGAGGAGATGCGCTCTTATTTTTTGAATTTCCAGCTTTTCTGCCCTGCTTCTTCCCCGTCTTTGTGGTTTTATCTGTCTCTGGTCTTTGATGATGGTGACGTACTGATGGGGTTTTGGTATAGGTGTCCTTCCTGTTTGATAGTTTTCCTTCTGACAGTCAGAAGGACTGTCTGTTGGTCTGTTGGAGATTGCTTGAGGTCCACTCCAGACCCTGTTTGCCTGGGTGTCAGCAGCAGAGGTTGCCGAAGATAGAATATTGCTGAACAGCGAGTGTACCTGTCTGATTCTTTCTTTGGAAGTTTCCTCTCAGGGGTGACTCCACCCTGTGAGGTGTGGGGTGTCAGACTGCCCCTAGTGGGGGATGTCTCCCAGCTAGGCTACTCAGGGGTCAGGGACCCACCTGAGCAGGCAGTCTGTCCGTTCTCAGATCTCAACCTCCGCGTTAGGAGATCCTCGGCTCTCCCCAAAGCTGTCAGACAGAGTCGTTCGCGTCTGCCACGGCCCCGCTCTTTCCCCTAATGGACTGCAGCTGTGCGCTGTCCGCAGAGGTAGAGTCTACAGAAACAGGCAGGCTTCCTTGAGCTGCTGTGAGCTCCACCCAGTTCGAGCTTCCCAGCGTCTTTGTTTACCTACTTAAGCCTCAGCAATGGCGGGCGCCCCTCCCCCAGCCTCGCTGCTGCCTTGCGGATAGATCGCCGCAGACGGCTGTGTTAGCAGTGAGGGAGGCTCCGTGGGCGTGGGACCCTCCCGGCCAGGTATGGGATATATTCTCCTGGTGTGCCTGTTTCCTTAAAGCGCAGTATTGGGGTGGGAGTTACCCGATTTTCCAGGTGTTGTGTGTCTCAGTTCCCCTCGCTAGGAAAAGGGATTTCCTTCCCCCTTGCGCTTCCAGGTGAGGCGATGCCTCGCCCTGCTTCAGCTCACGCTGGTCAGGCTGCAGCAGCTGACCAGCACCGATTGTCGGCACTCCCTAGAGAGATGACCCCAGTACCTCAGTTAAAAATGCAGAAATCACCGGTCTTCTGTGTCGCTCGCGCTGGGAGTTGAAGACTGGAGCTGTTCCTATTCGGCCATCTTGCTCCGCCCCCCCTAATTTATTTTCTTCACAGCACCCATCATCCATCTACATTGTTCATTGCTCTTTTTTTTTTTTTTTTTTTTTTTTGAGACAGAGTCTTGCTCTGTGGCCCAGGCTGGAGTACAGTGGCATGATCTCGGCTCACTGCAATCTCCACTTCCCGGGTTCAAGCAATTTTCCTGCCTCAGCCTCCTGAGTGGCTGGGACTACAGGCACCTGCCACCATGCCCAGCTAATTTTTTGTATTTTAGTAGAGACAGGTTTTCACCATGTAAGCCAGGATGATCTCGATCTCCTGACTTCATGATCTGCCCACCTTGGCCTACCAGAGTGCTGGGATTACAGGCGTAAGCCACCGCACCCAGCTACATTGATCTTATCTATTTATTTTATAACTACTGTTTGAACCCCTATCCCTAATAAAATCCTTAAACTCCATGAAAGCGGGAACTTTGGCTATTGCACAGCTTGACACTAAGGCCAAGGTGCAATGATAGAAATACAAGTAAATAGTTAGGAAACAATGCAGCAAGTCCAGCTATGGAGAGATGCTCTGTTAGTCATTGAGTCCTCCACTTTCCCCGAATCAACCCCGTAAAGAACCTAAAGAACTCAGTACATTCTGAATGAATAAACTGGTGAATGGAGATGTCTTCACATACAATAAGGGATTGAGCCTCCGTTGATCCCTTTTGTGAGATACTCAAAGGTGCCTATTTGTGCTAAACAATACTAGAAATAATTCAAGTACAGCAAACATGGATTGAAAGGCAAATATATGAAAAGTGAACAAGTAAAAACCCCAGGTTCCTCTCTTCTTAGGAAGTTTACAGAAAAGAAAAGCAAAGAGTAGGAAGAGTGAGGTGGTCTGGGTCTGCCACAAATTTGTGAGCTTAGGCAGGTCAGGTAATGGTCTCAATACCTGTGTCTTCATCCATAAACAGCAGAATCCTGCCAGCTCTGAGGTGTAAAACAATGGAATGGCATAGCTGCCATTTATTGTACTAGACATAGTGTAGCCTTTACCCACATTAGCTCCTTTAATGCTCACTGTATTATTTTCTCCATTTTACAGATGAGGAAACTGACACACAGAGAGGCTAGTTAACTTACACAAGGCTGCAGAGCTTGTGTAAGAGGTTAGTTAACTGATAGAAGGTGGCAGAGCTGAGATTCAAGTTCAGACAATTTTGCTTTAGAACTTGAACTTTAAATTTTTTTAAATTAATTATATCATGCACACAAAAGAATACATAAAATATATCTGGATATTTTGAAGAATAAATAATAGAAAAAAATTAATGAACACTCAAGTACCCGTGTCCCAAACTTAAAAATAGAACATTACCAATACCTGTGACACCCTTGTGGGCCCCTGATCACCTTTCTCCCCAGAAGAAGTAATCACTTACTTGAATGATGTGTTATGATTTCTGTACTTTTTTTTTTTTTTTTTGAGATGAAGTCTTGCTCTATCACCAGGCTGGAGTGCAGTGCCACCATCTCAGCTCACTGCAACCTCCCCCTCCCCAGTTCAAGCAATTCTTCTGCCTCAGCCTCCTGAGGAGCTGGGACTACAGGTGCATGCCATCATGCCCAGCAAATTTTTGTGTTTTTAGTAGAGACAGGGTTTTACCATGTTGGCCAGGATAGTCTCGATCTCTTGACTTAGTGATCTGCTCCCCTCAGCCTCCCAAAGTGCTGGGTTTACAGGCGTGAGCCACCACACTCGGAGGAAAACAATTTTTAACCCTAATACTATTATGTTTTGCTTGCATTTGATCTTCATAGAACTGAAATCATGCTCCATATATTATTTTACTACTTGCTTTTTTCCTTCGACATTGTCTATGTTCATTCGTATTGATATGTATATCTAAAATTTATTCTTTTTTTATTGCTGCATAGTATTCCGTGTGTGAATACACCATTTTTTAGCCATTCTCTATTGATGCCATTGGGTCATTTCTAGTTTTTGCTATTACCTACAATGCTACTAATAACATTTTCATATATGTCTCCCAGAAAATCTATGCCAACATATCCCTAGAGCATGACATTTCTGGGTTAAGAGTATAGGATATTCAACACTACTGGGTAATGCCAAAATTTTATACCAATTTACACTCCCGCAAGCAGCATCTGAGTTCCTATTGTTTCATTTCCTTATTAATGCTCAATAGTGTCATGCCTTTCCCCTTCCTTTTTTTTTTTTTTTTTGAGACAGTCTTGCTCTGTTGCCCAGGATGGAGTGCAATGATGTGGTCTTAGCTCACTGCAATCTCTGCCTCCCAGGTTCAAGTGACTCTTCTGCCTCAGCCTCCGCAGTAGCTAGGACTACGGGCACATGCCACCACACTGGCTATTTTTTTTTTTTGAGACAGAGTCTTGCTCTGTAACCCAGGCTGGAGGGTAGTGGTGCAGTCTCGGCTCACTGCAACCTCTGCCTCCCAGGTTCAAGCAATTCTCCTACCTCAGCCTCTCGAGTAGCTGGGATTACACGCATGCATGCGCCACCATGCCAGGCTAATTTTGTATTTTTAGTAGAGATGGGGTTTCACCATGTTGGGCAGTCTCAGCTTCCCAAAGTGCTGGGATTATAGGCATGAGCCACCATGCCCAGCCAATGTCATATTTTTTAATTCTCTTTCCAATATGGTGGTTTGAAAATGATATTTTATGGGTGGGTTTTGTTTTCATTCCCCTGAGTACATGTGAAATGAAGCATCTTTTCTAGTGTTTATTGGTCATGTATATTTTTTCTTCTGGGAAGTATCTGGCTTAAAACTGGGCTGTTTTTCTTATTGATTTGTGGTTATTCTTTATATATTATGGATAATAGCAGAGCTTCTTGAATATAAATATATTGTTAGAACATCCACAATTTTTGAATGCTGCTATCCCAGAACTATTCTTTTGTTCATTCAAATTAGAATTAACCAACCTCCTCCTTTCTCTTCCAAGCAAATAGATACTGAGTTGTATTTCCTAGGTTTTGAGGCTCAGGAAAAGGCAATTGCCCAGACCTCCAACTCATATCTTTCAGTAGGGATTTGAGTAATCATTTAATGACAGACTATGTAGATAACTAATGAGTGCATCACTCAGAGTTCTACAGGAAATGAAATTTATTCCAGGTAGTTCGAATGAAGAGACTTGAATGAAATCACTACTTAGGTCAGGGTCAAGGGACCACATCAAGGATGCTGCTGCATCCAAAGACGAGGACCAGCAGGAAGCCATTACCCCGCGTAGGGCTGAAGGCGAGGAGAGGAAGTACCGCCCTAGGGCCCAGTGGAAGCTGGAGCCATGGAAGAGAAGCTTCCCAGTAGGAGCTGGAGCCACGGAGGGACTCATGACTATTGCCAAATAAGTAGCACCAAAGCCGGAAATGTATAGTGATAAAACACCCAGCTGTTCTCCCCTACTACCCTCTGATTTCCTGCCAGTGTCCTACTGGTTGAACTCAAGTGGAAGACAGGCAGGAAGAGATCCAGGTGATTCAGTCCACAGGCTTAGCCTCCCAGGCCCAGAGGAGGGCAGGGAAAAGTGGAAGATGGAAATGGGGAAGTGGGGGCAGCAAGCAGAGAGCAGCCAGGACAGTGGGATGTGAATTACCTGAGACTTTATTATGGGAAGAATGACAAAAGGAAGCTCCTGTAGGAAGACTGCCAAGCTCGCATCATCACCGTTTCCCCACAGTGTGTAACAAGGATCGTTGTCACCATCTTAAATTAGCAAGTGTAATGAACACTTAATATAATTATAGATATAATTTTTAGCTGGTCAAGTTTAATTATGCCAAAATTACATGGTAAAACTGGAACATTTTGTGTTTTGTTTTGTTTTGTTTTGTTTTTTGTTTTCGAGACATAGTCTTGCTCTATCCCCTAGGTTGGAGTGCAGTGTGCAATCTTGGCTCACTGCAATCTCTGCCTCCCGGGTTTAAGTGATTCTCCTGCCTTGGCCTCCAGAGTAGCTGGGTTTACAGACATCTGAAATCACACCTGGCTAACTTTTGTATTTTTAGTAGAGACAGGATTTTGCCATGTTGGTCAAGCTTGTCTCAAACTCCTGGCCAAAACTGGGGCATTTTGAAAAGTAACTGTAAAGGGGAAATATCTCTATATATCTGTCTCTCTCTCTCTCTCTCTCTCTCTTTTTTTTTCTTTTTTTTGAGACAGTTTTGCTCTTGTCACCTAGGCTGGAATGCAATGGCACGATCTCAGCTCACTGCAGTCTCTGCCTCCCAGGTTCAAGTGATTCTCCTACTTCAGCCTCCTGAGTAGTTGGGATAACAGGTGCCCACCACCATGGCTGGCTAATTTTGTTTGTTTGTTTGTTTGTTTTGAGACGTAGTCTTGCTCTGTCGCCAGGCTAGAGTGCAGTGGCACAATCTTGGCTCACTGCAACCTCCACCTCCTCGGTTCAAGTGATTCTCCTGCCTCAGCCTCCCAAGTAACCAGGACTACAGGCGCCCGCCAGCTCGCCCGGCTAATTTTTGTATTTTTACAGAGATGGAGTTTCACCATGTTGGCCAGGATGGTCTCTATCTCTTGACCTCGTGATCCACCCGCCTCAGCCTCCCAAAATCCCGGGATTACAGCTGTGAGCCACTGCACCCAGCCCAATTTTTGTATTTTTAATAGAAATGGGGTTTCACCATGTTATCCAGGCTGGTCCTGAACTCCTGGCCTCAAGTGATCCACCTGCCTCGGCCTCCCAACGTGCTGGGATTACAGGTGTGAGCCACCGAGCCTGGTCCACAATCATTATTGTACCAATATTTATAGAGTATCCTAGGAATTCGTATCTCTGCTTTAAGAGAGGGACACTAAGGCTGAAAGACACATAAGGCTGAAAACCCGGATTTTCTGACCCCAAAATACATCACAATTGTATGGTCTCTCCACTCCCTCACCATGGCTTTCTATCCACCATTAATATTGAGTTCTAGGTCAGGATGCATTTTAGAATCTATCAAAAAGTTAATGTAGAGACTTTAGGTTTAATCAATAACTTTTTATGAACTTACAGCACAAATAATTTTTGAGCTTATCATTTCCTGTGAAAACCTGCTTGACATCTTTGCCATTGATTATGTTTCTTTGCTTTATCCAGACAGATACAGTCTCAGGAAAAGTAGGTTCCTACTATTGAGTTGTACTGATCCCACTCACCTTGTAAGCATTGCTTTCTCGCACTGGGGCTGAGCACTCACAGAGCCCCGTCCCCTCTGTCATGTCACTCTACAGATGTGCCAAAGTGAGTCCTTCCATCACATCTCATTCTGGGTAAAGGGCCCCTCCTAAGTACCAAATCCTTGAAAGAAAAGAGACAGACTCTCCTCTCCCCTGTCACTCCTTTATTCAAAGGAAATACCTGAAACCTGAGGGGTGGAAAAGTGAGATAAGAAAAAGAGAACATTGGCCAGGCACGGTGGCTCATGCCTGTAATCTCAACACTTTGGGAGGCCGAGGTGGGTGGATCACCTGAGGTCAGGAGTTCAAGACCAGCCTGGCCAACATGGTGAAACTCCGTTTCTACTAAAAATACAAAATTAGCCAGGCATGGTGGAACATGCCTGTAATCTCAGCTACTTGGGAAGCTGAGGCAGAAGAATCACTTGAACCCAGGAGGCAGAGGTTGCAGTGAGTCGAGATTGCACCATTGCACTCCAGCCTGGGCAAAAAGAGCAAAACTCCACCTCAAAAAAACAAAAACACCAACCAACCAACCAACCAACAAAAAAACGAAGAGAAAGAGAATACTGGCTGGGCACAGTGGCTCACACCTGTAATCTTAGCACTCTGGGAGGCCAAGTTGAGAAGATCGCTTGAGCCCAGGAGTTCAAGACCAGTCTGGGCAACATAGCAAGACCCCGTCTCTACAATAAATTTTAAAATTAGCCAAGTGTGGTGGCGTGCACCCATGGTCCCAGTTGCTTGGGAGGCTGAGGTGGGAGGATCGCTTGAGCTCTAGAAGTTGAGGCTGCAGTGAGCCATGATCACACCACTACACTCCATTGTGGGTGTCAGAGCAAAACCCAATCTCAAAAAAAGTTTTTTAATAAAAAAAGAGAAAGAGAATATTTCCCAAGCTTTTTATAACATTAAATCGTAGTGTATTTCATCTCTGCCAATTTACATCCAATCAGCCTTTGGAATCATGCTTTAAATACCAAGGGTTGGAATGGAGACCTTTGCAAATGATGGTGTTGTGTGATATAGGTGGGTCCCATTCTCATTGCCAGAAAGAAAAGGGGAGGACAAAGGTCAGACTTGGAATATTTTATTTAAAAATATATTTTTTAAAATACAGGCTACTTGACTGACGGGGGCGGGGCCGCAAGCTACATGAGGTCGGATGTGGCGAAGCCATTCAGTCAAGCTGCTGTGGGAGGAAGTGGGGCAGGTGGTTTTGAGCAGAGCTACTTGAGTCACACAGACCTACTTGAGACTCCTGGGGCAGCCACTCACCTGCTGCATGGGCTCGGTCTTGTCACATCAACATGCTGAGCCTCAGTTTCCTCATGTAAGATGGGACTCAGTATAATGTGGGCCTACACACATGTAGCAAAAGAGTGCTTCACACAGTGGCTGGCACAGCACATCTGAAGCACTGAACAAACTTAATCAGGATGCTTCTAGATTTCTTGTTACCACACTGGATTCTGCTGCTCAGTTAACTAGTCAGTGTAAAGTTAGACAGAATAGAATTGCTATGGATGGAATGTTTGTGTCCCCACAAATCTCGAAATGTTGAGGCCTAATCCCCAGTGTGATGGCATTTGAAGGTGAGGACTTTGGGAAGTATTAGTTCATGAGGGTTGAGCCCTCATGAATGGGATTAGTGTCCTTAGAAGATGAAACACCAGAAAGATGATCTCTTGCTCTACCATGTGAGAACACAGCAAGAAGACAGCCATTGCAAACCCGGCAGAGGGATCTCACCAGAACCCAACCATGCTGTCCCTGGCCTTGGACTCCCCAGCCTCCAGAACTGTGAGAGAGAAATTTCTGTTGTTGAAGCCCCCTAGTCTATGGTTTTCCACTATAGCAGCCCAGACTGACAGAGGCAAGAATGA
The DNA here is from genome assembly GCF_009764315.1 of Trachypithecus francoisi. NCBI lineage: Eukaryota > Metazoa > Chordata > Mammalia > Primates > Cercopithecidae > Trachypithecus > Trachypithecus francoisi. The sequence continues at coordinate 40,114,497 of NW_022681454.1, read as the reverse complement.
ATTACCCGACCATGAAAATTAACTCTTTAATGTCATCAAGAACATATTTAATGTTGCTACTTGGAATAGTTAAGAATCGATATGCAATAGTTTACAGAAAGGTACCACAAATTTTGAAGTATAAGAAACCTGTGTGTGCATCTAGGCAGGCAAAAGTAAGTATGTGCTCATGTAGAACACACAACACATGGATTCTACCCAGATGACCTGTTTTTCTTCTTACCCCTGCAAGGCTAGTGAGGGTCTGCTTCCTTTCGATAACCACTGTGCGGCACAGAAGCCCAATTACTGTCTTTCTTTCCAGTTTAGTTCAACACAACTTTAGCTCCATTGCCTTCCCTGTGCTGAGCCCTGGGGACACTGAGGACACCAGGAGCCAGTGCTGCCTTCAAGAACAGCAGTCTAGCAGGAAGAAAGACACTTATTGGCTCCATTTCTGCCAGCTTCCGCCACTGGAAAGGGTTTACACATAGATTCCTGGTCTCAGGTGTGAGGCTTCCCAGAGGGAGCTGTTAAGTTTGGCTCCTGCCAACAGGTGGAGGTCTCACCTGTGTGTCCTTGGCCAGGTGACAGCAAAGCCATTTGACTGTGCCGTCTCTGGTCTTCACTTCCTGCTGTGCTGCCACCGTGGAACCACCTCCTTTTCCCTTACTTAGGATCATGTATGGTGGCCCTTCCCACTTTCAGATACCCACCCCTGTCTCTCTTCAACAAGAGAGAAAGAAAAGCCTTGGGGACAGCCCACTGCAGTGAATAGAAATTCCTTCCCACTGACATGTTAAATACCTCTCACCACAAAGGCTGGCCCTGAACACCTGCATTTCGTGATTTAAGACTGTGTGTTGAGAGAGAAGAAGAGAATCCCAGGGATATCAGAGGATATGAGATCCCTTCCCCTCCCCTGCTCAGTCATCTTTCAAGCTCCCGCCCCGTCATCTTTCAAGCCCCCCCTCCCCACCCTGGGCTGAGAACTAGAGACAGGGCTCTTGAATCAAGGGAGGCAGGTGACTCAGAGGTGAGTACAAGCCTGGAGTGCTGAGAAGTCTGGGTGAAGGCAACTGTGTCAGCCCCAGGGAACCGAGGCAATCCTCCCACCGGAGATTAAGACCCCAGTCCCAGGCCTTTTACTGGCTGTGGATAGGAGGAGAGAGAGAAGGAGAAAGCAATGTGTGAATGAGCACACATTTGGTTTTTGATACTGATTATAGCTGTAAGGAATTGACCACACAAGGGAACAGAGAAACTGGTTTGGCTATGTCAACATAACTCTAATCAAAGTCATTTATGCCAGCCACCTTACCTTTTGTGTGTAATAGTCACATTAACCCATAACAATGATGTACCTTCATAAAGGTGGTTCAGAGTGTTTCTAAGTTTTGATTAGAGCGGTAATTGATTGATCTATCTAGGCGCCAGCCTTTGCAATTTCTTTCTTTCTTTCTTTCTTTTTTTTCTTTGAGATGGAGTCTCCCTCTGTTGCCCAGGCTGGAGTGTAGTGGCACAATCTTGGCTCACTGCAACCTCCTCCTCCGGGTTCAGGCAATTCTTCTGCCTCAGTCTCCCAGGTAGCTAGAACTACAAGCATGTGCCACCACACCCAGCTAATTTTTGTATATTTAGTAGAGACGGAGTTTCACCATGCTGGCCAGGCTGGTCTCGAACTCCTGACCTCATGATCCACCCACCTCAGCCTCCCAAAGTGCTGGGATTATAGGCATGAGCCACCGCACCCAGCCCAGCCTTTGCAATTTCTACCTTAAGTTATGTAGTCCTCTATTCTCAACTTTAACAGATGAGCAACACCATTGCTTTGAAACTATTCGATAGAATGGGGTTTGAGTTGTGTGTGTGAGAGCAGGTTGCGTGTGAGTATGTGTGTATCTATTTATTCAGTATTTCCCCTGATAACTTCCTGTTATCTGAGCAGTTGCTATCGAGCTTTCTTTTTCCTGGGTTTGGAATTTGATTTTTCTTTTTTGAAGGCTGTCAATTCTACCTTTTCCCTTACATACACATATATATGTAGATACCGTCCCAATAATCCTAACTAGATCCTACAATTCATAAATTATGTTGCCACAACAGCTCAGTTTAGACAAATTTATAAGAAATTTGTCAAGTTAACAGAACTTTGAGCCCACTGTCTTTCACAGGACCTGCAATCACCTGGGAACCACCCTACCAGACTTGAAAATGACACTCTCTCGCTTCTGTTTCAAGTTCTGTTGTTATTGCTTGGAGCAGTCTGATTCTCTACCTGAAAGATGGTGTTTCAATCAGTCATGGTGAATGAGAGGAGAATATTTAGTGCATAACTGGAGCTGAGTGAAAGACAATATTGTAAATAAATGAATGATGTTTTATCATTTCAGGAAAATACAGTGATAACTTTAAAATTATTAGGCAGTATTAGGATATCCTATGGAACTGTATTTTATATCCAACTCTGAATAACAGGTAGGTAGAAAACAAATTGCAAAGATTCATTTATGGTCATTTTTAAATTTGATTACCCATTTAAATCCAGCAGCCAAGTGGCTTCAACAGACTTTCTACTTGAGGTGAAAATAATAACACCACAAACATATGGCAGAGCTCCGTACAGGTATTTCACTCACACAGGAGGTTATGTTTTCGAGGATGTAGGAGAAGATTTTCCGAGTGTGAAAACTAAATATATACAAAAGCAATCCATTTTGTTATTAAATAAAATGTGTCTTTAAATATGGAATTCTTTGAAAAACTCACTTCATCGTCCAAAATTATGGAGACTATTTCACTATTTTAATCAAAAATGGAATAGTCATTACAGTTCCCCAAGGGATTTTCTGACCGGCCCAGGCAAGGAGTTCACTTGTAGAGTGTAGTTAGTGAAAACATCCAGTGGCCAAGCCTCATCAATAACTGTATCCAAAAGGAGACACTGCTTGGGGAGTACCCAGAGAAAACACCAAGCTTTCCTGGCTTCCCAGCCCTCCCTCTCCCCATTAGTCTTTGGGGTGCATACATAAGTGTTGTGTGAAGTCTCTTGGGGTTTAGAAGATCTTGCACTCATTGATGGAGAAGAGTCTCCTTCTGTTTCGTCTCCTGGCCTGGTTGACGGCAGTTCGGACTGCGCACTCGAACACCTGCTGTACCCCCCGGTTGCTAAGGGCTGAGCACTCCAGGTAACCCTTGGCTCTGACATCCTGGGCCAGTTTCTTCCCTTCCATGGCATTGATGCAGGAGGCCCTGTGGGGCCCCATCTCCCGCTGGTCAGTCTGGGTGGCCACCACCAGCACAGGGGTACAGGGCAAGTTGCTCCTGATTTCACCAATCCACTTGTTCTTCAAGTTCAGGAATGAGTTATGGTTGGCCACAGAGTAGCACATCAGCACCACGTCTGCCTGCTGGTAGGACAGGGGCCGGATGCTTCTGAAGGCGTCATTGCCGGCTGTGTCCCAGAGGCCCAGGCTGATCTGGATGCCATCCATGAAGACGTCCACCCCCGTGTTCTCGTACACTGTGGGCTTGTAGGCCTCCGGGAAGGTCTCAGAGGTGAAGCGCACCAACAGAGAGGTTTTCCCCACAGCAGAGTCGCCCACCAACACGCACTTGATGGAACTCAGCATCTTCCCAGCCTGCTGTCCTACTCGCAAGTCCAGAATCCCAGGGAAAAGAGCCCTCAGTGGGCGGCTGCAGCACACGCCATTCAGCAAGGGGAAGGCAAGCCAGGTAGGTCTGTGTCCTCAGGACCTCTGACGGCGATTTGCAGAATGTTACTTCTCCCTGCCCATCCAAGCACTGTCTACTTTGAAAACCTCCAAAGCCCAGTCTTCAACTGGAACAGAAAGAGAAGGGGGAAAATGAAGTCTTTCTTTCTTGCCTTTTTTGAAGATAAGGGGCTTCCTCATTGGCAAACAGATTAAATGTGGGGCAATCTCTGTATAGCCAACCAACCCCACTTGTGCAATCTACTCTTCCCCTCTCAGGGAGAGCTTAGATCTGTCTTCGCCCAACACACACACACACACACACACACACACACACAACGCCTCCCGGTCAAGAAGCAGAAGCTGACTTTATCTCTAAAATCATTCAAGCCCTAAAAAACACAAGCAACTGTTCTGATTGCAACATGAAAAAGACCTCGGTAGCAACCTGGTGTGTGAAGGAGACGTTTCCAAACAGGTCTCTGTCGGCTTCTACTCCAAGAAGTGGCAAAGGCCCCTGAGAGCGTTCTCCGCGGCTTCAGTTTCTGATGGATCTAGCCACCTTGGAAACTGCAAGAAACAAGAATGTTATGAGTGACAGATACTTTATGCATTTCTTTTTGTTTATTGACTAATCACACAGTCCTTGGTTTATGGGAATACGTGTTGTAATAGGGGAAAAGAAATTACTAGAACTCTAAAAATTTGCTGTGGTTTTTCCCTTGAGGTTTTTCCAAAAACTGGTAAGAGATGCAGCAGACTGGCCTTAGAGTTATCTGCATCTGAAATCAGGTACTGTCACCTACACATGGCTTTGAGCACACTGCTTGAACTCCACGCCTCAGCTTACACATCTGCAAGATTGTGATAAATTTAGGAACCACTTAGAGATGCTGTGAGGATCAAGTTATTTCTTTCTTTTAACATTTTTGGATGGCCATCTGTGTATCCCGAACTCTGCTAGGCCCCTAGTCAAACAAAATAACTTGCCTGAAAGCAGCCATATTCAGTGCATGTCACTTAAACAGGACTGCATAAATGGAACAATCTGAATTTCGTGAAAGGCCAAATAAATTCTCGTTCAGTGCAGTGGGAAAACTCCAGGCAATGAGCTCTGCCTTGGAGACACTGTCAGGTCTGCTGCGGCACGATATCACAAAGCCAGCCCAGCTCCAGACGAAGGAAAAGTCTTTCAGACCAAAATTCAGAGTAAAGGTTATTACTGCGATCTGGGCTTATAAACTCCCCTCCTTGTTGATCTTCCTGACATGTGTCATGTAAGACAATACAAAGCAAACCTACAAGTCTGATGTAAGACATAATTTTTAAGTCACTTCTCTAAATCCTGGCATTCCTTTCCAAAACATTTTTTTTTCCTTTTCTTTTTCTTTTTTCGGAGACAGGATCTCACTCTGTCGCCCAGGCTGGAGTGCAGTGGTGTCATCACGGCTCACTGCAGCCTGGACCTCCTGGGCCCAGGTGATCCTCCCACCTTAGCCTCCCAAGTAGCTGGGACTACATGTGTGTGCCACCACACCTGGCTAATTTCTTGCTTTCTTTGTAGAGATACAGTCTCACTATGTTGCTCAGGCTGGTCGTGAACTCCTGGCCTCAAAGATCCTCCTGTCAGCCTCCCAAAGTGTTGGGATTACAGGCGTGAGCTACTACGCCCGGCAGCCAAGACATTTTTATCCTTGTCAACCCACGGTCTCTGTTGTTTAATTATACCTAATAGCCTTTGCAAATGAGTTAGCCAAATAAATAATTCACATGATATTCACATATTCATGTTTTTAATGAATATGTGAATATATTCATTAAAATATATTTTAAATATATTTTATTTAAACATTCACATGTAAGCCAAATGACGTTGGCCAAATTACTTAACTTCTCTGAACCTTGATTTTGTCATAGAAATGAAAATAAGAAAAGGACTTTCTTCATGTGATCATTGTAAGGATTCAGAATGTGAAGAGTCTGATTTAGCACAAAGCCTGGCATCTGGGAATTACAGGAAGCCATCGAGTTATCCACTTCACTACTATCTGAAACACCAAATACTGAATGTCCATAGTGGAGGGACCACTTTGCCAAATGTTTACCTGGACTCTTTCTCCAGGCTGACACCAGGTTACTGTCACACACCATGGTCATGGACCCCATTTGAGACTAGACCTTTGAGGAAGGACTCCTTGAGGGCTCCATAGGCTTTAGTTAGACATTAGATCCTTAGACCAAGTGGCAACTTAAATATATGCATTTGTGACTTAGTCCAGAGCCAAGAACTCTTAAGATATTTTTACGTTTTTTTAATTTAATTTAATTATCTTATTTTTTATAAATGGAGTTGGGAGTCTCATTATATTGCTCAGGCTAGTCTCAAACTCCGGAGTTCAAGTGATCCTCCCACCTCAGCCTCCCAAAGTGCTGGGATTACAGGCATGAGCCACCACGCCTGGCCTTAAGTTTTTTGGGTTTTTTTGGAGCACAATTATTGCATTGTGTGTTTTAATATTTCATTTTTGAGAATTTAAACGAGCATTTAAATATCAAATATTGTGCTATTATTTATTATTATTATTATTGCCTATTTCCTCCATATTTTATTTATTTATTTATTTATTTGGCCTTAAGTTTTATTTGACCCCAGTGTAGCAGGGCCAGAATTAGGAAAAATGTACACACTTCAGGCCTTTATTTATTTATTTATCTTAATTTTATTTTTTTGAAATGGAGTTTTGCTCTGTTGCCCAGGCTAGAGTGCCATGGCTCGATCTCAGTTCACTGCAACCCCCGCCTCTCAGGTTCAAGCAATTCTTATGCCTCAGTCTCCTGAGTAGCTGGGACTATAGGCATGCACCATCACACCCAGCTAATTTTTGTATTTTTAGTACAGATGGGGTTTTACCATGTTGCCAAGGTTGGTCTTGAACTCCTGACCTCAAATGATCCACCCGCCTAGGCCTCCCAAAGTGCTGGGATTACAGGCGTGAGTCACCGCACCCAACCACTGGCCACCTTTATTTATTTTTTGAGACAGAGTCTTGCTCTATCTCCCATGCTGGAGACAGAGTACGATGGTGGCTCACTGCAGCCTCCACCTCCCAGGCTCAAGTGATCTTCCCAGCTCAGCCTCCCAAGTAGCTGGGACTACGAGCACTCACCACTGTGATCGGCTACGTTTGTTTAGTTTGTATAGAGACAAGGTCTCACTATGTTGCTGAGGCTAGTCCCGAACTCCTGGGCTCAAGTGATCCTCTCGCCTCAGCCTCCCAAAGTGTTGGAATTATAGGCATGAATCACCACACCCAGTCCTTTCAGTTATTTAAATAAACTCTCCAATAAACTGACTGAGCTAAAGCCAAATTTTCTGAGTGAATATCTGCAAAAGGAAATTAATAAGGCATAATTGTTAAGGTCATGGGCTTTAAAGTCAGGTAAACCTGGCATTGAATCCGAGCTGCCCAACCGACTACCTATGTGACGAACTTGGAAGATTTTCTAACCTCCTTAAGCCTCAGTTTCCTCCTCTGTAAAATCAGTGTAATAATATTATATCTGCATCACAGGTTGTTGAGAGTATTTAAGTGTGCTTAAAGCTTAAAGCTTAGAGCACAAAATTCTTTCTTTTTTTTTTTTTTTTGAGACTTGAGTCTCGCTCTGTCGCTCAGGCTGGCGTGCAGTGGTGTGATCTCGGCTCACTGCAACCTCTGCCTCCCAGGTTCAAGTGATTCTGCTGCCTCAACCTCCTGAGTAGCTGTGATTACAGGCGCCCACTACCATGCCTGGCTAATTTTTGTATTTTTAGTGGAGACGGGGTTTCACCATGTTGGCCAGGCTGCTCTCAAACTCCTGGGCTCAAGTGATCTGCCTGCCTCAGCCTCCCAAAGTGCTGGGATTACAGGCATGAGCCACTGCGCCTGGCCTAGAGTGCAAAATTCTTAGCAGGTGCGTAATATAAACATACTGTATGTACATAGTAAACATACAGTAAGTAGTCCCTATTAATAATATTCTGAAATAACAATTACTAAATATAATGATAAACAGTTATTAACGCTAAGTAGGGAATTTAAAGTAGCACAAAAGAGGTTTCTCCAACAAAGGGTGTTCTGTGTGTATCACACCCAGACATGGCTACAAAAAGAGAGAAAGAGAAAGAGAGAGACTCCTGTCTAAGCTTTGCTACCCAGCGAGTCAGAAAGATGAAAACATCTCTGTTCTATCAAGTGACCCTCATGTGCCAGCCAGTTCTGACCCCAAGTGGCTCATCAAGTCAGCTTTCAGGGCCTCAGTTTCATAAACTGTAAAGTAGTTCTTGACAGTTTTATTAAAACTGAAGCCAAAGTACCTGCTGCTGTGAATACAAAACATAAACCACTGCATTACCGTGTGGCAGTAAAGATGGATGATAAGCCTTGAGGACAGGAGGAGCCTTGGAAGATGCCTAAATATGGAGCTGGGAGAGGAGGGGAAGTAGGGGAGGAGCTGCGGTCCGAGGCAGAGCCATACCCTATATGGACATGACAGATAATCTTCAGAATGGGTCACATGTGTCCAGGAGTGAGCTGCCTCAAGTTACATCATCAGCATGTGAGTCTGATGGGCTTGATTTCAGCGAATTTCTCCTAAAGAAATTCTCCCTAGAAGGGCTTCTGGGTGAAAAAAGTGAGTCTTCCATGGTATTTCCCAAGTGGCTAACTGGCAAGAGTGGTCCAAGTATGTCTCTTCGTACGGAAGAGTTACGAGAGCGTCATGGGTGACGACACTGAGTGGCTCTCCAGGCTGTTCTTCTCAGGCCTTGAATCAGATAGAATCAATGAGCCTTTACCTCCAGAGCCTCCGGGGTCTCTGTAATTTGATGCTCTTGCCCTTTTTCTCTTTCTACCATTTTCACAGAAAAGGGTCCCTCAACAGGCCTCCAGGGTTCACACACACAGAGACAGAGGAGGGAAGGGAGGCTTCATGTTGCAAAAGCAACAGGGTTGGGCCTTTCTGCCCACTCTGGCAAAGAGACCAAGATACACACAAGTGAGGGATTAGGGGAAGAGACATCCTAACCCATTTCCTCCTCCGGAGAGCTGAGGGCTGTCCAGTAGGAAATCCTGGTTTCCTTTTGGACTCAATTCTAACGGCCGTGCTAACAGACACTCATTCTCCACCTGACGCCCTCCACAGGCTCGCTCCGTGCCATCCTACTGGCTGGAAAGACCTGCTCTTCACTCAGCCCCCAACTCCCACTCCTTCTGGAAAGCCTTCCTTGACCACCAGCGCTCCCCAGCCCCTGCCAGATCAGATGCCCCCTGCTGTGTTCCCAAAATACCTCTACGTACATCTGACACAGAAACTACCACTCTGCCGAAATGGCTCATCTTCTCAGTTGAAAAATGGAATGAGATCTGCCCTGCCTTCTTCACTGGGAGCTCATAAGGATTAGGTGGAAATGGTAACAATACGGAAATAATTTCGGTTTGTACTTTTACAATACTTTGTATGTTTGGAAATGTTCTCTTGTTGGTTTTGCGAGAAAGTCTTTTTATAACAATACAGCATAATATAGAGCTAAAGTGAAATTATGACTACTATTAACGGATTGTTATTATTGCAGGTTTGAAGTTAGCTGGGCTTTGGTGGAGGTAGCTCACTTCAAAATGCTGATGGAATCCTCAGCTGTCTTTTTAAAAAATATGAGTCCATCACCAGTTGGGGGTGACCTATCAATTACAGACAATATATCTAAATGTCATCCTCCTCAAGGAGCTTTGGACAAAGGACCTGTGCTGGTAGCAGCCGATTCGTTCATTAAGGAAATGGATTCCACTATGAATCTAACACAATTAAATGGCCAGGAAGTCACCACGCTCCTCAGCAACCTCTAGCAATCTCTAGCCAGCACCTTCAATAGCCCCTTCCTAGCCTAGCAGGGACATCACAGCAAAAGCCAGCCTTTCTCAGGATGGGTGAGCCCATGCAGGGGGCTCCCCAACTGGGAAGTGGGGCTGAGTGCTTTATTCCTTTACGGAGTCTCACTGTGTCCCCCAGGCTTGTATGCAGTGGCATGATATTGGCTCACTGCCGCCTCCGCCTCCTGGGTTCAAGTGATTCTCCTGCCTCAGTCTCTTGAGTAGCTGAGATTACAGGCATCCATCACCATGCGCAGCTAGTTTTTTGTATTTGTAGTAGAGAAGGGGTTTCGCCATGTTGGCCAGGCTGGTCTCAAACGCCTGACCTCAGGTGATCCACCCACCTCGGCCTCCCAAAGTGCTGGGATTACAGGCGTGAGGCACCATGCCCAGCCAGTGCTTTGTTCTTGTGGGGGAAGGGAAGCAATTCCAAAAATCTTAAGCAACTTTAGAAAAAAGCAGTGTAACCATCTCTAAACTTTTTCACTCCAAAATCTTACCGGTTTTCACTATCTAACAAATAGACACTTGTATGTATCTTCTAAATAGTTTTCAGATTTAAGCTTTTTTAAATTTCAACATTGTCTACACACTTGCTAGATTTCAGCTAAATAGATTTCCACTGTTTCAACAATTCCTAACTGCATAGCTATTCCTCATTGTCTTTGGGTTAGTTCCGTATTTCACCATAATTAGCTACATATATGTACATATGTGTATGTGTAGAGATATAACTTTATATATGTAAGGTATAGGTAAGTAACTTTTTTTTTTTTTGAGATGGAGTCTCACTCTGTCATCAGACTGGAGTGCAGCGGCGCGATCTCGGCTCACTGCAACCTCCACCTCCCGGGTTCAAGCAATTCTGCCTCAGCCTCCCAAGTAGCTGGAACTACAGGCGCCCACCACCACGCCTGGCTAATTTTTTGTATTTTCAGTAGAGACAGGGTTTCACTGTTAGCCAGGATGGTCTCGATCTCCTGACCTCGTGATCCACCTGCCTCAGCCTCCCAAAGTGCTGGGATTACAGGCATGAGCCACCGCTCCAAGTTGTAACCAGCTCTTCAGATCAGGTCTCCACTCCTCTTCCTACAAATAAACCAGTTCTTGATTTTTTTTTTCTTTTTTTTTTTTTGAGATGAAGTTGCACTTTTTTTGCCCAGGCTGGAATGCAATGGCGCGATCTCAGCTCACTGCAACTTCACCTCCCGGATTCAAGCGATTCTCCTGCCTCAGCCTCCCGAGTAGCTGAGATTACAAGGTGCATGCCACCAAGCCCATCTAATTTTGTATTTTTAGTAGAGACAGGGTTTCATCATGTTGGTCAGGCTGGTCTCAAACTCCTGACCTCAGGTGACTCGCCCACCTTGGCCTCCCAAAGTCCTCGGATTACAGGTGTGAGCCACCATGCCCGGCTCAGTGCTTTATGTTTTAAAGGACATCTGTTGCTTCCTGATCTGGATGCTGGTTTCACAAGTGTGTGCAGTTTGTGAAAATCCACCAAGCTGTATACCCATGAGGTGTTCACTTAGACAAAACTTCAATTAAAAAACATTTTTAAAAATAAGGTTACCACCTTTGCGGTGAACATCTTCTCAAGTGGTATTTTATAAGTTCTACTTGCAAGAGTTTATTTCACTAATCTGAATCCCATCTGAATAATTCCCCCTACTGTGTTGCTAATTGCTACAAATAATCACTAAATTTTCTCTCAAAATCACAAAAAGAAATCATTTTTAAGTCAGTGTATTTTCATACATAGATCATCTCTGTTTGAAACAGATTTTGTTCTGAAAGTTTGTTTGCAAGATGCTGGTTTGCTTGGCCAGGCACAGTGTCTCACGCTTGTAATCCCAGTGCTTTGGGAGGCTGATGTAGAAGGATCACTTGAGGCCAGGAATTCAATACCAGCCCAGGCAACATAGCAAGACCCTGTTTCTATTAAAAAAAAAAAAAAAAAAAAAATGCTGGTTTGCAACTTTTAACATAAGTTCACCAGAATAAAAAATGTTAAGCAGTATTTATATTCCTAAGCCTGAAGCATATTAAACCCCTTTATAGTTGAATTCAAACAAAACATTGCCAAGTCCTGAAGCCTTTTATTAGTTCAACATATTAAACTCTGAGACCTCTCTGAGCCGTGTGTCCTGCCCTCTGACTCCCAACCACGCCAGGACCGTGGTCCCCTTCCCCTCCTCTGGTCCAGCAACTCTGCCCTGACTGGTCTCTTCCACTCCAGGAGCACGATCAAGGAATCATTGCCTGAGGTCTAGAGTTCTTAGCCTGGTTCAATTTCAGAGTCAAATACAAGACTAGCCAGCTAGACAACTGCCCAGAGCACCCTTACAACCTCATCTCAAAACTAAAGTGATGGGGAAATGCATTTCCTACTACTTTTCTCAAAATAATTGGAATACCCTGAAAAACTGCTTGGAGTTGAGGGTGCAACCCCAGGAGGTACGCTCAGGGAAGGACACGTGGTCTCTGAACTTCTTTTAGGGAATGTGGATCTTGTTTACCAAAGGACTCGTGTTTTCTCAGTTGGGTATCCATTTTTGGGGCCTGAGCTGAATATTCTAGGAAAAAGAGAGCAAAAAGGCAAATCATGCCTATCTAATCATTCTATAACGTCACGATGCTATAAATTAAGGTTGTCAAACTATGGTTCATCCATGGCTGAACCCAGCCCGCCACCTGTTTTTGTATGGGCCATAAATTGAGAATGGTTTTTACATTTTGTTTTATTTTATTTTATTTGAGAGGGAGTTTGACTCTGTCGCCCAAGCTGGAGTGCAGTAGCATGATCTCAGCTCACTGCAACCTCCGCCTCCCAGGTTCAAGCGATTCTCCTGCCTCAGCCTCCCAAGTAGCTGGGATTACAGGGAGTTTTTACATTTTTTAATGGTTGAAAAAAATCCAAAGGAGGAAAATATTTTATGACATGTGAAAATTACATGAAATTCAAATTTCAGGGTTCATAAATAGCATTTTATTGGAACACGGTCATGCCCATTCATTGACATGTTGCCTATGACTGCTTTCTTGCTGCAACATAAAGTTGCAATCAAGTCTAAAATATTTTCAATTTGGTCTTTACACAAAAAAGTTTGCCAACTCCTACTAGACAGAAAGGTAGTTCAGAGTAAGAAGGGGCACATAGACCTGGGGTCTGGCAGGCTTGGTTTGGCTCTAATGTCTGCCACTTAAATGCATGACCTTGGGGCAATTCCTTAACTTCTCTGAGCTTCGGTTCCTTTGACAACAAAGTCAATTATGCATAATGTCCACAGCATGACTGACTCCGGAGCCATACTGCCTTTCAGCCCCACTGGCTCTGTGATCTCATGAAGGTCACTTAACTTCTCTAAGCTCCTCTTCCCTAATTGTAAATAGGCAATAAGAATGGTACCTACCTGGTGTGAGTTGGTTGATGGTATTATTTTTAATAATAAAAATAAAAATAAAATAATGGTACCTACCTTACAAGGTGGTTGTACAGAATTAAAAGGGTAGTGCACGTAAACCACATTGCATAGTGCCTGGCACAGAGTGAGTACTGTAGAAGTATTTACCATTATTATCATTTACCTTGAGGGGTTGTCGTAAGATGGCTCTGAGCTAGTGTATGTCATGAGCCGAAAACAGTGCCTGGAACAAAACAGGCACTAGCAAATAGTAGCTGCTATGATGATGATGATATGAACCAGTACTATAGACACACAGGAGAGGGAGCATTAATTCTCGAGATGGGAGAAAGGAGTGGTGATTAGGGAGCCCTGCGTTTGAAAGGTGACAGCTGATCTGTAGGATGAGTAAGATTTTGATAAGCAAAAGAGAAGAAAGCCTTTGTGGGTGGGGAGAAGCCTGCGCAAAGGCTCAGGGGCATGAAAATGCATGTTGGATTTGGGGAAGTAGAAGAAGTTCAGGGAGGTTGCACTGTGGGCTGCTCAGTGGCGAGCAGGACATGGCGGGTAGAGGGATTATGGGAGATGAGCCTGTAATTCAACACAATCCAAGGTTGCCCTCTGCTCATCAGCAGCCACAGCACACTATTAGCTCCAACTGACTCCAATTAAAATTGGTTAACAGCCAATTAAAATCTCTGGGTCTTTGGCACATAAAACTGTTACTAGCCAGGCACAGTGGCTCCTGCCTATAATCCCAGCACTTTGGGAAGCCAAGGCAGGAGGATCACCTGAACCCAGGAGTTCAAGACCAGCCTGGGCAACATGGTGAGACCCACCCCCGCCAAGTCTACATTAAAAAAAAAAATTAGCTAGGCATGGTGGAGCACGCCTGTAGTCCCAGCTACTTGGGAGGCTGAGGCAGGAGGATTACTTGAGCCCGGGAAGCTGAAGCTGCAGTGAGCCATTATCATGCCACTGCACTCCAGCCTGGCCAACAAAGCGAGACCCTGTCTCAAAAAACAAAAAAACTGTTACCAATCCACTCTCTTTTAACTTAAATGTTACTAGCCTCTTTGAGCACCTACTCTGTGTCAGGCATTGAAGTCAAGTTAAAGAAGACACAGTTTCTGCCTTCAAAAAACTTATAGTCTAATGGCAACACTAGACATCAACTTCAGCAAGGATCTAAGGTAGGAACAAATAAAGTGCCAACAAAGGGAAAAAGTGCTACTTGCAACTAGCAGGAATCAAGAAAGGCTTTGTGGAGGCCATGATATTAGAACATGACCCTTAAAACTACTGAGCTTGAGATGCACAGAGAAGAAAGAGAAACATGAGCAATGAAGGAAAAATCTGGGGCACCTAGAAGGGTGAAAGGCAGCTCAGTTGGGCTAAAAGGCAGAGCCCAAAATGGGAGATCAAGCTGGGCTGTAGGAAACTCATTCTTGTGGCAGGGTAGGCTGGACTGCAGGCGGGAAAGACCAAAGAGGCAAGTGGGAGGCTCCTGCCGTTGGGATCAAGGATGGCTTTATCCAGAGCAGATGCTGTGAGACAAGAAACGGGGAGAGGGGCCCCAGCAACATCCACAAGGTGGAACTGACGTGCAGGCCTGAAACAAGGTGATTCCGAGGCTGTATAGGCCTGGGCGCCTGGGAGAAGCTGCTGGCAAACCCAGGCAGCACCAGAGGAGAAAGCCGGACCTGTGACATCCGTGAAGAGGTGGGTGTTTCCCACTGGGCGCCTGCTGAAGAGACAGCGCGCTTTCAGCAGCGCCACCGGGCTGCCGCCAATGACAAGGCTATCATTTACCGAATAAAGGGGAAGAGAAGTGGGGCAGCCAGGGTCGTCTTCCTCTCCCATGAGCTTTGACATGGAATCTTTAGCTAGAAACATGTTCTCCTCTATGTTATGTACAGCCAAAAAAAAAAAAAAAAATCACCTAAGAATAGGTGGGTCTTGCACAAGCCAGTTTGTTCCTATATTGAAACCATTAACATAACAGTGTACAAGTCTATTCACGGACACAGGAAAAGGCTTCCTAAGCTAAATGAGTGGAAAGCAGATTTCTTTTTTTTTTTTTTTTTTTTTTTGTGAGGCGGAGTCTCGCTCTGTAGCCCAGGCTGGAGTGCAGTGGCCGGATCTCAGCTCACTGCAAGCTCCGCCTCCCGGGCCCACGCCATTCTCCTGCCTCAGCCTCCGGAGTAGCTGGGACTACAGGCGCCCGCCACCTCGCCCGGCTAGTTTTTTTGTATTTTTAGTAGAGACGGGGTTTCACCATGTTAGCCAGGATGGTCTCAATCTCCTGACCTTGTGATCCGCCCACCTCAGCCTCCCAAAGTGCTGGGATTACAGGCGTGAGCCGCCGCGCCCGGCTGAAAGCAGATTTCAAAATTTTCTGTACAGGAGATTCCAGAGCTGTGAAAACATCTAGAGTGTTGCCTACCTCCGTGTGAAGCTGGCTTGTCTCTGGGTCCTGGGGTTGTATGTGATTCCCATTTTCTTCTCCTTGCTCACATGCATTTAAAAATGTGTCCACGATATGCATGTGCTATTTGTGCCGTTTTGAAGAAGTGCTTCCTGTATGTTGTTTTGTCTTTTTAATGTTGGCTTAGAAGGGAACGAAAAGGCTGGGCTGGTGCCTTGAAGCTACAGAAAATTTCTGGGAATCTCTATCAGTGACTCTGAAAATTTTTCTAGGTCTACACTGCTGAATTCGTTTACAATTCCTAGAAGCACTAACTCCAACTTCTGATTCCCTTTTAAAGGTCTGTTTCATTCTCTCCTCCTTGCAAAAGAGATTAGCAAAGCTGAATAATTCTGCCTCCTGAATCACAGCTGTCCATAGCTATCCTCAGCCCCAAGCCATCTCTTCTTTCTTCTTACTCATAAGAGTTTTGAAAGTCCAGGCTGAGAGCCAGGCGTGGTGGCTCACATCTGTAATCCCAGCACTTTGGGAGGCTAAGTGGGGGTGGATCACTTGAGATCAGGAGTTCAAGACTAGCCTGGCCAACATGGCGAAACCCCAGCTCTACTAAAAACACACACACACAAAATTAGCTGGGCCTGGGGGCAGGTGCCTGTAATCCCAGCTATTCGGGAGGCTGAAGCAGGAAAATTGCTTGAACCTGGGAGGCAGAGGGTGCAGTGAGCCGAGATCACACTACCGCACTCCAGCCTGGACAACAGAGGGAGGCTTCGACTCAAAAAAAGTCCAGGCTGGGTGCCGTGACTCACGCCTGTAATCACAGCACTCTGGAAGGCCAAAGCTGGTGGATCACTTGAGGTCAGGAATTCTAGACCAGCCTGGCCAACATGGCGAAACCCCATTTCTACTAAAAATACAAAAATTAGCCTGTCATGGTGGCTAATAATCCCAGCTACTCAGGAGGCTGTGGCAGGAGAATCACTTGAACCTAGGAGGCTGAGGGTGCAGTGAGGGGGGATCGTGCCAGCTGCACTCCAGCCTGGATGACAGAGTGAGACTCCGTCTCAAAAAAAAAAAAAAAGTCCTTTTTATATTCTTTTAGATATTCAAATAAATTTGAATACAGCCTGGGTATTGGATGGCATTAAAGAACTATTGCTAATTTTGTTAGGTGATAACTGTATTGTCAGGCCCTTATTTATTAATTTGTCAATATTTTAAGGCCCTTATCTGATAGAGATGTTGATGTATTGATAGGAAAATAAATAAGATGTCAGGGATTTATTTTATATTATTCCAGAAAACAACAAGTAAAAACGATGGATAAAATAAGATTGGAAAAGTGTTAAGAACTATTGAGGTTGAGTGGCGGGTACACGGAGTATATTAGCCTATTCCCTCTTCTTTGGTGTAGCTTCAAAACTTTTTGTGTTAAAAGTTTTAAAGCGTGGGGGCTTTTGTTTTCTTTCTTTCTTTCTTTCTTTCTTTTTTTTTTTTTTTTTTGAGATGGAGTTTCAGTCTTGTTGCCCAGGCTGGAGTGCAATGGCAAGGTCTCGACTCACTGCAACCTCCACCTCCCGGGTTCAAGCGATTCTCTTGCCTCAGCCTCCCAAGTAGCTGGGACTACAAGCATGTGCCACCACGCCAGCTAATTTTGTATTTTTAGTACAGACAAGGTTTCTCCATGTTGGTCAGGCTGTTCTCAAACTCCCAACCTCAGGTGATCCACCCTCCTTGGCCTCCCAAAGTCCTGGAATTACAGGTGTGAGCCACCGTGCCAAGTCCCAAGCTGTGGTTTTATTCTTACTCTCTGGTTATAGAGAAAATAGAGAAAAGCATCACCAAAAAAGAAAAGTATACTTTACGCTATAGTGACTTTTTCAAGTATTTGAAGGCATGTGCGTGGAAGTGGCAAAAGGATGACAGCCCAGAAGCCTAGAGCCTGCCTCCTGGTGGAGGGATATGGAAGAGGAAAGCCACAGTCCTGGGTAAGGATTCCCAGACAAGTCAGGGAAGAAAATCTCACACTTCAATACAGACTCTACCTGCAACTCAGTAAGACATCACTATCTATTCTGAGGAAGTAAGGGCCATCTCTAGAATATATTCCAACCAAAGGAGGCCCCTGAGATGACCCAAACTCAACTTTCTAACTGGTATCATTACCTTCAATAATTTCCCTTGGCCCTCCCTGGATAGAATTCTGCAGAATCAGCTCTTTGCAAAAGAACAAATGTCATAATGAAAATACCTTACAAAGAAAAGAAACTCAAGAGTGAAAATGCATTACCCACATGAAACCAGATGAGAAGTCAAAGTAACTCTGAGAGTGGGGAAGACCCTCTGCCCTGGGGGTTCTTGTTGTCTGAAAAGGTGAGGGGGCTTTGGGAGTTTTCTATCTTAGTATTTTGTGTTTTCCTCTTAGACATAAACGTAGCCTTTGTCTGTGAAAATATGAAATCTGCCTGATGTCTGGATAGACCTCCACCAAGTCCAAGATACTCCCTAGCTGTAAAGCGCCATCTGTGACTAAGAAAACCATCACATCTCAGGGTTTCCCCCATCCCTAACCCCAGAACCACCAACCACCACCACCATCCAACACACAGATTCAAGCCATTGGTCGTGGACAGCATTTCCTGCTTTTACTTGCTGGTCCAAACAGACTGAAGATGACCTCCCTATTCTGGCTAAATTCTCTCCTCATTTTTTCCAGACCATTTCTATATATCCTATTTTCTGATTATAAAAGTAGTACATACACATTATAGAACATTTCAAAAACACTAATCCAAAGAAGACGAAAATCAGTTACCACCTAGAATCAAAAGCTATAAAATATTAGCGTACATTTTTCTGGGGTTTTTTTTCAGTGCATCATTTTTTTCCAAAACCAAGAATACCATACTTTATATGTGGTTTGGCATCTTGTTTTTCTTAATTTAACATTTAGGTCTTAATTTAACATTCTATGTCAAGATTCTTGACATAGAAAATGGCTGCATAAAATTTGATTATATAAACATAGCATCATTTATTTAACCAATTGCCTACTGTTGGATAGTTTAATAATTCCTCATTTTCACTACAATAACATTGAGTGAGTATTTTTAATATAAATATATGATTATTTCTTTAGGATAAATAGATATGAGAGCAACTGCTGGAACAGAAGAGATAAAAAATTGAACCAAGTTATATTCTATGTATGGGCCTATCATCTCATCACTATCAACTCTCACTGGGTATAATATTTGCAAGTTTGATTTGTTTTCATTTGCATTTCATTTACAACTAGTGAAGATTAAAATTTGCTCATCTGTTTTTTGACAACATATATTTTTTCTTTTGTAAGTCATCGGTTTTACCTACTTTTCCAGCAAGATGGTTATGGTTTCTTAATGACTTTTAAAATCCTTTTAGAGATTAAGGATTCAACGTGTGGCAAATATTTTATATATATACATATATATATATTTTGTGTGTGTGTGTGTGCCCATGTATTCTGGAAATTTCCCAAATTCCTGGTACTCCCCCTTCACTCAGCAAGCCCTAACCGAATGTAAAGTAGCATGTTCCCTGCTGCGGAAAAAACTCAGCATGATGAGATGGCTTGAAAGGTCATCTAATTCAACATACTCATTTCCCCCATGAGGAAACCAAGGACTTGAGAGAAGTGGTTAAGCTGCTGGGGGCCCACACGAGGCCCAGAAACTGAGCCAGCTGAGTCAGCACACTTTCCATCTACACAGGATTTTTTTCAGATACACATTATGTCTACATCGTATAGCCCATACTTAATTTCCTTAATATTTTAAGCACAATGCTCATATAGCTAGATAGATATGCCAAATTATTCATACAGTAGCAACCTTTATTTCTTTGCCTTTTTCCCAGAGATTTTATTGTGTACTGATGGGTTTTTACTCAAAAGGTAGCTCCCAATGCTTTTTTTGTTTGTTTTTGTTTTTGTTTTTTGTTTGCTTGTTTTCAGACAGAGTCTGTCACCCAGGCTGGAGTGCAGTGGCCAGATTGGCTCATTGCAACCTCCACCTCTCAGGTTCAAGTGATTCTTGTGTCTCAGCCTCCTGAGTAGCTGGAATTACAGGCATACACCACCACACCCAGCTAATTTTTATCTTTTTAGTAGAAATGGAATTTCGCCATGTTGGCCAGGCTGGTCTCAAACTCCTAACCTCAAGTGATCTGCCTGCGTCAGCCTCCCAAAGTGCTGAGATTACAGGTGTGAGCCACCACACCCGGCCACAGCTCCCAGTTTTTTTTTTTTTTTTTTTTTTTTGAGGCGGAGTCTCGCTCTGTCGCCCAGACTGGAGTGCAGTGGCCAGATCTCAGCTCACTGCAAGCTCCGCCTCCCGGGTTTCCGCCATTCTCCTGCCTCAGCCTCCCGAGTAGCTGGGACTACAGGCGCCCGCCACCTCGCCCAGCTAGTTTTTGTATTTTTAGTAGAGACGGGGTTTCACCGTATTAGCCAGGATGGTCTCGATCTCCTGACCTCGTGATCCGCCCGTCTCGGCCTCCCAAAGTGCTGGGATTACAGGCTTGAGCCACCGCGCCCGGCCAACACAGCTCCCAGTTTTAATATAAAAATACTTTTCAAACATCTGTTCCCTTTCTCATCCACTTCCTTCGAGATGGACCATCTCTCTTTAGGAGAAATCATTAGGCTTTCCAGCATTCTCTAGAAGTAGGATAAACCCTTAACTTGCAGATTGCTTAAGCTATAAAAGAAGTTGAGGCATTTAATATTTTGTTCTGGATATGCAGCCCAGAGCACTGGAAGGAGTGAGGTGTTTTAGTTTTAGTTTCAATGTGTAAGACTGCAGATATGCAATCATTTGCAAAAAGCCCACATTGTGGAGTTGACAGTCATGGTTAGATTTTTCTTTTTTCTTTTTGAGATGGAGTTTCACTTTTGTTACCCAGGCTGGAGTGCAGTGGTGTGATCTCAGCTCACCACAACCTCTGCCTCCCAGGTTCAAGCGATTCTCCTCTCTTAGCCTCCCAAGTAGCTGGGATTACAGGCATGCACCACCACGCGTGGCTAATTCTGTATTTTTAGTGGAGATGGGGTTTCTCCATGTTGGTCAGGCTGGTCTTGAACTCCCAACCTCAGGCGATCCACCCGCCTCGGCCTCCCAAAGTGCTGGGATTATAGGCGTGAGCCACCGCGCCTGGCCAGTCACGGTTAGATTTTCATCTCCCTCACTGAGCAGCAGTATAACCTTGGGCAAGTCACATAACTACAACTGCAAAATGTGAATAATCATGCATCGTTTGTAGGATTTTTTTTAAGGCAACTGAAAAGAATCTATTTCCCATGCCTAGATGAATGCCTGACCCTTAGCGGATAAGGATAACAATAAACACACACATTTGCCAGACGTTGTTTTAAGTGCTTTATAAAAATTACCTCCTTTAATCATTACAATAAGACTGCATGTGGTCAATACCATTTTTGTCTCATTTTACAGCTGGGGGAACTAGGGCACAGAGAAGTAATGTACCTTGCCCAAGATGACAAGCTAGTGAGAAGAGATGCTGGGGTTCAGGCTCTGGCAGTCCAGCCTCTGAGCCTACTCATAGGTCTCTACCTCCCCTCTCCCTACCTCTCTCTTGGCGGGAGCCTGCCTATCCTTGAAACCTTGATGAAACTAAGCAATCCTAAAGCAATGGCAGAGGGTGAGGAAGAAAGGCTGGAAATACATTTTTCTGCTGGCGGGTGATTTCCTTCTTACTATAAGCCTGATTTCTTACAGCATTTTAAAGAATCAGACACTCACACACCATTTGATAAGCACAAGACCACCATCTTTGTAGAGGGCAATTGAACAGAATCCAGCAGCATCCTTAGTGTATTTGACACCCACAACTGATCATCTATCAACCTCTCTCCTCTAGGTGACAAAATTATTTTCCTAGTAATGTGTAAGAATCAGGAACAGTCTTTTTATTTTTTTATTCATTCTTTAGCTTTAAAACGAACAAGTTCCTTTTTTTTTTTAATTGAACTTTAAAAAAATCATTCAGGTCAGGTGTATTGGCCGACATCTATAATCCCAGAATTTTGGAAGGCCGAGGCAGGAGAATTGCTCGAGGCCAGGAGTTTGAGACCAGCCTGGGAAATATAGCAAGATTAGCCAGGTGTGGTGGTGCATGCCTGTAATTCCAGCTACTTGGGAGGCTGAGACGTGAGAATCACTTGAACCTGGGAGATGGAGGTTGCAGTGAGCCGATCTCACCGGTGCACTCCAGCCTGGGTGACAAAGTGAGACTCTGTCTGAAAACAAACAAACAAAAAACAAAAACAGACGAACATCTCTACCAAAAAGTTTTCTTAATTAGTTGGGCATGGTAGCATGTACCTGTAGCCTTAGCTACTCAGGAGGCTGAGACAGGGGACGGCTTGAGCCCAGGAGATCAAGGCTGCAGTGAGTCATGATCACAACACTGCACTCCAGCCTGGGTGACAGAGTGAGACCCTGTCTCTAAAAAATGATAACAATAATTCAGTAAAATATTTCATGTATGAATTAAAATTTGTACTTACCAATCAAAATTAATTATACTCTGTAGTTTGCATTCTGCTTTGTTATTTTAAATTTAAATACAAAACTCTGAGAGAATAACAGAATTGAAGTAACTCGAGTTCTGTTCCGGGGTTTCTGCAATCACTGTGCTATCATTGTTTATGTCTAATCTGCAGCTTAAACTCAGGACTGTGCTGTGCCACAGGAGCTGAAGATGCAGCTTGGCCCCAAAGCTCTAGTGAAAGCTGTACACACCATTAAGAACTTACTCTGACTTTATCACTGCCAGCGCATGGTGATAATAAAAACAGACCCACACTGGTTTTATTACTGTTTTAAAATTCTACATAAATGATACACCCCCTCACTTCCTGTACTTAGGGGGGACCCCTTGCACCACTCCATCCTTTAAATCCTTGCCAGTGTCTATTACACTTTTAAATGCATAGACCTTTTAATCTAGCAATTCTAATTCTTTGAACACATTGTAGTGATGTGTCTGCACAAGTAGGCAAGATATGCAAGAATTTCCATTGCTACATTATTCATGACAGCAAAAAAAGAACTGGAAAGAACTGAAAGGTCCATTAAGAAGCAGGGGTTAAATTAATTATGCCATATCTATTCCAGATAATCCACTCAGCGTTAGAAAGAATTAGGTCAGCCTCTTTGTATTGCACAGAGAAGGTATGATGTACAGAATATCTCCGAGACATCGCAGGTCCAGTTCCAGACCACTGCCATAAAGTGAATCTTGCAGTAAAGTGAGTCACACAAATTTTTTTGTTTCCTAGTGCACATAAAAGTTATGTTGGCCAGACGCAGTGGCTCATGCCTGTAATGCCAGCACTTTAGGAGGCCGAGGCGGGCGGATCACCTGAGATTGGGTGTTTGAGACCAGCCTGATCAACATGGAGAAATCCTGTGTCTACCAAAAATACAAAATTGGCCGGGCACGGTGGCTCAAGCCTGTAATCCCAGCACTTTGGGAGGCCGAGACGGGAGGATCACGAGGTCAGCAGATCGAGACCATCCTGGCTAACACGGTGAAACCCCGTCTCTACTAAAAAATACAAAAAACTAGCCGGGCGAGGTGGCAGGCGCCTGTAGTCCCAGCTACTCGGGAGGCTGAGGCAGAAAAATGGTGTAAACCCGGGAGGCGGAGCTTGCAGTGAGCTGAGATCTGGCCACTGCACTCCAGCCTGGGCCACAGAGCGAGACTCCGTCTCAAAAAAAAAAAAATACAAAATTAGCCAGGCATGGTGGTGCATGCCTGTAATCCCAGGTACTTGGGAGGCTTAGGCAGGAGAATCACTTGAATCAAAGAGGCAGAAGTTGCAGTGAGCCAAGATCGTGCCATTGCACTCCAGCCTGGCCAACAAGAGCAAAACTCCGTCTCAAAAAAAAAAAAAAAAGTTATGTTTACACTATACATGATGCCTAAAAGTCTACATGGCTTAATTTTAAAATACTTTATTGCTTAAAAATGCTAACAATACAGCCTGGGCAACACAGTGGGACTCTGTCTAGATAAAAATTTTTTAAAAATTAGCCAGCTGTGGTAGTGCACCCTTGTAATCCCAGCTACTCAGGAGGCTGAAGTGGGAGGATCACTTGACTCCGGGAGGCTACAGTGACCTATGATTGCACCACTGCACTCCAGCCTGGGCAACAGAGCAAGGCCCTCTCTTTAAAAAAAAAAAAAAAAAAAAGTTAACAATAATCTGAGCCTTCAGCAAGTCCTAATCTTTTTGCCTCAATATTGATGGCTGCCAGTTGCTCAGGGTGGTGGTTGCTGCAGGTTGGAGTGGCTGTGGCTATTTCTTAAAACAAGACAACAATGAACTTTGCCACACTGATTGATTCTTCCTTTCGTGAAGGATTTCTCTGTAGCATGAAATGCATTTTATCCACAGCAGAACTTCTTGCAAATTGGAGCTAATCCTCTCAAACCCTGCCACTGTTTTATCAACAAAGTTTATGTAATATTCTAAATCTTTTGTTGCCGTTTCAATGGTTTTCACAGTATATTCACCAGAAGTAGATTCCATCTCAAGAAATTACTTTCTTGGCTCATCCATAAGAAGCAACTCCTTATGCATTAAATTTTGTCGTGAGATTGCAGACATTCAGCCCCACCTTCAGTCTCCACTTCTAATTATAGCTCTCTTGCTCCTTCTACTACATCTGCAGTTACTTCCTCCACTAACATCTTAAATCCCTCAAGTCATTCATGAGGCTTGGAATCAACTTCCTCCAAACTCCAGTTAATGTTGATATTTTTACCTTCTTCCATGAATCATAAATGGCATCTAAAATGGTAGATCCTTTCAGAAGATTTTAAATTTACTTTGCCTAGATCCATCAAAGGAATCATTATCTATGGCAGCTATAGACTTACAAAATGTATTTTTAAATAATAAGATTTGAAAGTTGAAATGACTCCTTGATCCATGGGTTGCAGAATAGATATTGTGTTAACAGGCATGAAAACAGCATTAATCTCCTTGTACATCTCCATCAGAGCTCTTGGGTGACTAGGTGCATTGTCCAAGAGCTGTAATATTTTGAAAGGAATCTTTTTTCTGAGCAGTAGGTCTCAACAGTGGGCTTAAATTATTCAATAGACATTGCTGTAAACAGATGTGCTGTCATTCAGGCTTTAGTTGTTCCATTTACAGAGCACAGGCAGAGTAGATTTAGCATAATTCTTAAGGCCCTAGGATCTGTTGGAATGGTAAATGAGCACTGGCTTTATCTTAAAGCCACCAGCTGCATTAACCCCTAACAAGCGAGTCAGCCTATTGAAGCTTCGAAGCCAGGTGTTGACCTCTCACTAGCTGTGAAAGTCCTAGATGGCATCTTCTTCCAACAGAAGGCTGTTTTGTTTCCACTGAAAATTCTATTGTATACTGTAGCCACCTTCATCAATGACCGTAGCTAGATCTTCTAGATAACTTGCTATAGTTTATTCATCAGAACCTGCTGCTTCTCTTTACACTTTGGTGTTATGGAGATGGCTTCTTTCCTTAAACCTAGTGAACCAACCTCTGCTATCTTCACACTTTTCTTCTGCAGCTTCTTCACCTCCCTCAGCCTTCATAGAATTGAAGCAAGTTAGGGCCTTGTTCTGGATTAGTCTTTGGCTTAAAGAAATTGGTTTGCTCTTCTATCCAGACCACTAAAGCTTTGTCCAAGCAATAAGGCTGTTTTGCTTCCTTATCATTCATGTATTCCCGGGAGTTGAACTTTTCATTTCCTTCAGTACATTTTCCTTTGCATTGACAACCTGGCTAACTGGCATGAGAGACCTAGTTTTCGGCCTCTCTCAGCTTTCAACATGCCTTCCTCATTAAACTTAATGATTTCTAGCTTTTGATTTAAAGTGAGAGACACATAACTCTTCCTTTCACTTAAACATTGAGAGGTCATTATAGGTTTATTAATTGGCCTAATTTCAATATCGCTGTGTTTCAGGGAATAGGGAGGCCCCAAGAGAGGAAGAGAGGTGGGGGATAGCCGGAGCAGTCAGGACACATACAGCATTTATCCATTAAGCTTGCTATCTTATATGGGAATGATTCACCGTGCCCCAAAGCAACTGCAATAGTAACGTCAAAGATCACTGATCACAGATCACCATAACAGATACGATAATAATGGAAACATTTCAATTATTTTGAGAATTACCAAAATATGACAGAGACATGAAGTGAGCATATGCTGTTAGGAAAATGGTGCTGATAGACTTGCTCAACACAGAGTTGCCGCAAACCTTCGGTTTGTAAAAAAATGCAATATCTGTGGAGTGCAATCAAATGAGGTATTCCTGTACTAGTAACTGAAAAAAAGCAACCAGTCGAACCATCTGGGAAGGGTTTTCCATTTATGTAAGAAAGATAAATGTGCAAACTTAGTCTAGTGAGATCTATCTTCCCTTGCTAAGAAGGACATTGGCCCAGGCAGAGGAAAAGTCTCTGCAATGATGGGCAAATCGAGGTTTACTGGGAATTCTCAGCTCACCTGTCACATGTCCCTCTCTAGAATAAATTGTACTAGGAACACAGCAGTTACTCCCTCAATTGCCTAAGGGAGAAGAGGAACAAAGAGGAATAATCTAAGAACACAAGTTTATTCAGATTTTCTTAGATTTTTTCAATCTTCTTTTGAAATACAGACATAGGTACTTTTTATACAGATAATATTGTAGATACAGAGCAATAGGATAAAACATTTCAAGAAACTGAACAAAACAAATACATAATGACCCTGAAACTACCAGGATATTCCAGAGTAAAATTCTTTTTTAATGGTTCAGTTCATTGCTTACGCATATATAGTGTTCTATTAACATGACATTTCAAATCCACAGAAGTCTATAAAAAAGTGACACAATATCTGCCTTTAATTGTCTTTAAACTAGGCCTACTTTTAAGGAGCCTAATGGGACAGAAGATAATAAAGAAAATGTTAATATAGTTTAGACTAGGCCCAAAGGTTTAAATTTTTTTTTTTTTTTTTTTACTTAGTTGATAATGTCTCTGGCCCTCACTTTTTTTTCTCTATAGAAGAAATTATTTCATTTGGAGAGGTCATGCAATGGCCACACAAAGGCAGAATGGTGTGGCTGTACTTCATCACCATAAAGTACCATATAGCTAGGACCTCAGAGAATAAAATGCTAAATTAGAGAGAGGAGACGCAATGTTCTGCATATAAATGACCTCACTCTGGTTCATCCTGCAAAAAATTAAAATTTAAACAGCCAAGTTCTATAATAAAGGTAAATGCAAAATGCCAAGAGAACACTAAGGACAGAGTGTTAAAATCTTCCAGGGTTGTGGGGTGGGGAGGGGGAGAGGAGGAACATTTGAACCTGGTCTTGGAGGAGAGAAAGAAAATAGGACTGGTGGACCGCATGCAGGCAGAGGAAGTGGCTGGTGCCCAGGTGTGCACGTGGGTATTTGGAGAATAGACGGGGGGCTATGATGGCTGAAGCACAGGTGGAAGATGATGTTAGAAAGGGACAGTAGGACCAATTTGTAAAAGGCCCTTTATGCCATATTAAGTATAAAATAACCTGCATCCAGCCGAGTTCTCTCTCCTTACTTTTCTCCTCAGCTCTGTCCCTGCTTTACCTAGCCAACACAGTTTCTCATGCATTTTTCTGAAGCTATTACATTATTACATAAATTCACATACCTGTAAGTATGAATGCATATAATGATTACACACACATTTTTATATACAAACAGCAGCATACTACTCTGCTGCAATTTCTCCAGACTATGCAACATCGCTGATACTCTCCCTTGGCCTTTTCTGCTTTGACAGCTTTAATCCTGCTGTCGTAGGCTTTCCTGCCCCGGCTCTTCCTGGTGAACTTCTACCCATCCCAGAGCCCAGCTCAGATGCTACCTCTTGCATGAGGCCTTCTCAATAAGCAATATATTTCTCCCTTATTTGAGCTCACATGTCATCTTTAAATGTTTTACATTTTTGAATAGTGATTACATGCCTATAGTAACATTTTAAAAGTATAAAAGTGAAAAAATATACCTCCCTTCTATGGTGCCCAGGCCATTTTCCCAGAGGCAACCATCGGACTAAGTTTCTCATGCACTTTTGCAAAGCTATTACTTTATTACATGAATTCACATGCACATATGTATGAATGTATGTGTGTAATTATCACACACACACTTTTTTTGTTTTTTTGAGATGGAGTCTCACTCTGTTGCCTAGACTGGAGTGCAATGGTACAATCTCGGCTCACTGCAACCTCTGCCTCCTGGGTTCAAGTGATTCTCCTGCCTCAGCCTCCCATGTAGCTGGGACTTCAGGCATGTGCCACCACGCCCAGCTAATTTTTGTATTTTTAGTAGAGACGGGGTTTCACCATGTTGGTCAGGCTGGTCTCGAACTCTTGACTTCAAGTGATCCACCTGCCTTGGCCTCCCAAAGTGCTGGAATTATAGGCATGAGCCACTGCACCCGGCCAACACACATTTTTATATACAAACTACAGCATACTATATACTATACTCCGTGATGCCTTTCTCACTTAGTAATAGATTGTAAATCTTTTTCCTTATCAGTAGATTGAGTCACCCAACTCTTTCTAAATTCCTTTAGTACAAGACTAAACAATTCCTTCCATTATGGATCAATCTTAAAATACAAATATAATACTAAATATAAATGAAAAGTCAATGTGAAAAGGCTGAGACTTTCTCACTATACTCTATATAGAGGCAGCTTGTGGTGATCAGAGCCCTGGACTGACTGTCAGGCTTGAATCCCAGCTCTACCACTAGTTATATGACCTGGTTCACGCCATTTAGCCTCTCCAAACCTGTTTTCTCATCTGCAAAATGAGGCATTGAACTAGACGGGCTCTCAGGGCCCCTCCAAGGCTGGTAGTTCACGTTTCTGTGAACCATCGATATCATATACTGCCTTGAGAGCAGATTTGAATAGAGAAAAGGGTGAAGGAGCATAGAGCCTAAAGCTCCTGCCACCAGATGACCTTTTCCGGCTCCCAGGCTGTTCCTCATGCCTTCCTTGACTTCCCTAGCCTTCCCTCTCCACCCCCAGCCGCGGCCCAGAGGCATGCCTGCAAAAAAGCCCTCAGCCTGGGTTCATCAGCCAAGCTAAGCACAAGGGGCCCTAGCAGGTGCCTGATTTCCTGTGTTCAGTAGCCCCTATCTTAGATTTACACAAGGTAGACCAGAATTTGGGCATGTTTTCCTGGGAACATGTGCCAGCCCAGTTTAGAGTCCACTGGCCTCATTCTAGAGCGAATGTGCATATAATAAATGCCTTAGAGAGCTCTCGGAAGCTTGGAGAAACCACCAGCTCATCTGCAGACTCTCAGTAGCAGAACAACCATGTGGCCAAGGAGGCTGAGAGGCCCAGAGGTGAGTATCATTTGGGCTTGATGAAATCCTTCTGTTCTTCAAAGCATCCTTATGCTTTGCCGGACAAAAAGGCAGCCATGGTCATATCACTCATTTGCCTCCCAAATGTTCACACCAAGGACAGAAGTTTTGGACCTTGTACAAAGCATTCCACACCTTAAAACAGTCAAATATCACGGACCAGATGTCCATCAGGAGAGTAACTGGTATATGCCCTAAACTGGAAAGGTGCTCACTAACCACCTGCTCTTAGAACGATGATTTGTGGCTCTCATTAGATTACCCACAGCTCCAATATGGAGTTGGACATCCATCTTTGACGCCAACTCGAGTAGCCCACACAGCTACTGTCGGCATATTTGAAATCAGGAGGCATAATCCTAACTCCGTTTCTAGCAGCAGGGACTTTCAGAAAACATACTCCTTGTGGGATTAATTTGCCATTTCCATTCATTTTTGCCTTAATTTGTCTCTACTTCTAAAATACAAGTCAAGCTGCCACACAAAGTAACTTTTATAAGGTGGGGGGAAGACAATACGCCTCTTTTATCATTGAATTCCTTACTATTGTAGAAAAAATATTTAATAATGTGGGGGAAAGTATGTGACAACATTGTTACATAGATAAAAGAAAAGCAAGGCCAAATTGGTATGTGCAACATAATCCTGATTTCTTAGTAAAAATAGAGGAAAAAAGTCAGAAACTAAACCAAGATTTTAACAATGCTCATATACTGGTACAATTACAAACTGTGTGTGTGCTTATCTGTGTTTTCTGAGTTTCCTTCATAGACATACATCTCTTCTATAACAAAAAAAGTAAAAATAAAATCTCATGACCCTTTGTAAAAGAAAATATAAACACATCCTGTAATTTCTTCCTGGGAAGAGGTAACATTTGCTAGTGTCACTGGATAGTCACTTTAAGAAAGTACGGCCAGCAGGACTGGGTCCTGGATCAGGATTGGCCCCTAACTGATGAAATTACTTGAACAACTCCGAGGCCCCGACCCTCCTGCCACATGTGACAGAGGAGCAAGTCTCAGTAGGTCTGTAAGTTCCCTTCTCACTCATTCTGGAACTCCTCAGAGCGGGGCTCTTTCACACACCACTCAAAAAATTTTTTTAATTTGTAACATTCCAGTGATTTGGATTGTGTCCAGCCCATCCTGCTCAGCATGCTAGAAAGATTTCTAGGAGAACTAAGATCCTAGGAATATTGGTTTCTTGGATAATATGATTGGGTTCCACTGTAATGACATGGGAACTTATTTCCTTTTGTCATTGAGACCAGAATCGTCAAGTTGGTCGAAATCTGAAAGATCATCTTCTAATCCTGCCCCCAAATTTCAGTCATCTGATAACCATATTTGAACTATTATTTATTTGATGTGTTTTAAAAATCAACTCTAAATGAACTCACATGGCCTTGTCCTAAGCAATTCAATAGATGAAATCATAGATTCGATTGTCACTTATAATTTTTTCTGAAAACATTCAAAGAAACATATACCTATTAAAAACATTTTTTAAATGCTTGCCCTAAAAAGATCTTGTTTCCCACCACTGGTACCCACATTGTGCTTGGGGAAATTTATATCCAATCCAATCCTCAAAGTTTTCAGAGAAACTGACACTTAGAGAAATAAACCTCTTGCCTAAAGACTCATATTTTTGTGAAAAGTCCTTATGTTTTATTATTATTATTATTACTATTATTGAGATGGAGTCTCACTGTGTCACCCAGGCTGGAGTGCAGTGGTGCGATCTCGGCTCACTGCAACCTTCACCTCCTGGGTTCAAGTGGTTCTCCTGCCTCAGCCTCTGGAGTAGCTTGGACTACAGAGGTGCCCGCCACCATGCCCAGCTAATTTCTGTATTTTTAATAGAGACGGGGTTTCGCCATGTTGGCCAGGCTGGTCTCAAACTCCTGGGTTCAAGCAATTCACCCACCTCGGCCTCCCAAAGTGCTGGGATTACAGGCATAAGCCACTGCACACGGCCTAAAAACCATTTTCGTAAAAGTATCAAAGAGCTAAAAAAAAAAAAAAAACAGTAACTGTCAGGCCAAAGTCTAGGAATAAAGGAGAAGCCAGTGAGGTAAACAGCATTTGTCAGCTGAAAGAAATGGAGATGAAAAAGCGGAAAACGAGCTGCAGTTCCAATGGCCTCATGGGGCAAGGATGACAGAAGTCAAAGGTCAGAGTCCACCCAGGGTGGAAAAACTAATGGACCCCAATATATATATTTTACTTATTTGTTTGGTTGTTGATACAATCTCGCCCTGTCACCCAGGCTGGACTGCAGTGGCATGATTTTGGCTCACAACAACCTCCACCTCCCAGGTTCAAGTGATTCTCATGCCTCAGCCTCCTGAGTAGTCGGGATTACAGGCATGCACCACCACGCCAGGCTAATTGTTATATTTTTAGTAGAGACTGGTGTTGGCCAGGCTGGTCTTGAACTCTTGACCTCAGGTGATCCACCTGCCTTAGCCTCCCAAAGTGCTGGGATTACAGGCGTAACCACTGCGTCCGGCTTCCCAATATATATATTTTAGCCAGAACCCCAAAGGGTACACCATAAGGGTAAGTGTGAGTCAGAAGTAATTCCACCCCCTTCCCTATCCCAAGAAACTGGAAAGGGACATTACCTTAGGCTCTGCTTAGAGAAGGAAGGAAAGGAAGGAGGGAGAGAAGGAGGACCATGAAAGACATACAATGCTTGAAAGACTAGAGTCCACCCGGGTAACTAGCATAAGTTTTCAAAACCCTCCCTGAAGAAATATTTTTATCCTAGGCCTTGGGAAACTCATACCAATCACTTTTCTATGGCAATGAAGAGCCCACAAAGACAGACCTTTTATTATCTTAAGGCATGCATTACTACCTAAAGTAAGAGGGACAAAAGGAGAAGAGAAATTGCTGTGGTGTTCACAACTCATGGTCTCCTCTTTCCCTCATTCTCTGGACTCCAGCTTGGCACCCACTCCTGATACTCCTGATGTCTCATGAGAGAAACCTCACTGGACATATGGTGTTGCAGTTTGAAAGAAAATGAGCAGCTTTACCAGGTAGTTTTTATCAAGATAATGAATTTGCCATGGTTCTTGGCTTTACCTCTTACCCTCAGAAATCTGATTCCCTCAACTAACAAGAAAGTATCTCACTTTACAGAGTGAAACTCACTTTAACCAAGGTCACAAGATTTGCTTATATATCGGGATGCCAATTCATTTGCTGATCATGAGAAACGCAGCTCTCATGAGGACTAGAATACCATCTACACGGCCTCTGTATTCTTTCCCCATGGAGAGAGCTATCAGAAAGACAAGCTCTGACACCAAGATGTTCCCTGGTCAACAGGGACCCAGAGTGAAAGGAGGTGACTGAATGATCCAAGAACATGCTTTAGCCTAAGCCTTACCTCTCCCCCACGGTCTTATCCATGGGATCATAACTGGGGAAGTCCATTAGCCAAGGTCCTCTCTCCACTGACAATGCATGGATGGGCACGGCCAGAATATGATTCTCAAACATGCCTGTTTTCCATGGATGACTAACTCCCAACTTTCTGATTAGTATCTCTTCATACAAATCCAACTTCTCCGGAGGACTCTAATCCTCTTCATGTACCAGGCTTCCCTAGGCTTGCCTTGGTAGCCCCAAGCCTACCTGAAATTACTTTCAAGAGACAATTGTAACGCAGAGGCTGAGGTGGGAGGATCACTTGAGGCCAGGAGTTTGAGACCAGCCTGGGCAATATAGTAAAACTCTGTCTCTAAAAAATAAAAATAAAAAAGAGACAACAAAGAAATGAAAAAGAGCCCACTCCAGGACATGAGCATTCGCTAACCTTCTGAAATCTCATAACCCCAAAGTGAATTGAAATGTACCAGAGGGTAATCCTCAAACACCATCCACCTTTCTCCAGCCCTCTCACCACCTGTGCATGATGCCCATATCTTGTAACATTCTCGTGTAGCGTGCAAACATTCATCAGAAAGCTTCCTTCTGCCCCGCCATCCCCAAAGTGCCACCTGTACCACCACCCGCCAACCAAATAGCAAAGGAAGAGATTAAGGAACCCGCATTACATCAAGCAAGTCTTCACAACACTGTACGCTTCGTGCATTTAAGCTTTTAAAACAAAGGAACTAGGCCAGGCACAATGGCTCACACCTGTAAGGGAAGCTGAGGCGGGCAGATCACTGGAGCCCAGGAGTTTGAGAGAAGCCCAGCCAACATGGTGAAACCCCATCTCCACTAAAAATACAAAAATTAGCCGGGCATGGTGGCACACGCCTGTAATCCCAGCTACTCGGGAGGCTGAGCAGGAGAATCACTTAAACCTGGGAGGCAGAAGTTGCAGTGAGTGGGGATCGTGCCACTGCACTCCAGCCCGGGTGACAGAGCAAGACTCTACCTTAACAAAATAGAAAAAATGTTTAAAAGAAACTAGAAGAAGGAAAATTACAATGGAGAGGCTCAGGCACAGCGGTCTAGGGCAGCTGTCCTAGGGTGACCTAGCTGAGTGCAATCACTACCCGGGTACCATCTGGAATTTTTGCCTCCACACCTCTCTCACCAGAGCGATTCTTTGGTAACTAGGAACTATGGCCTCACATCTGTTGATATTAGTTGTCTTAACCAGACCCTAACAAGGATTTCTTTTTAGAGATTTTTTGTTTTGTTTTATATTTTAAAATCTTACTAAAATTAAATTTTAAAACCTCCCAGTGGACTCTTCCGTGTTCCGTTTCCCATGAGGCTTTACGAACCTGGCCCAAGATGGGTGTGTGTGTGTGAGAGAGAGAGAAACAGAGAAATGAGAGAGAGAGAGAGAGGAATCAGGAACTAGAAGAGTGAGGCCCACACTTGCCATTTTTCTAAAACAAGGTTCAAGGCAACTTTCACTATCATAGTTAGTTACCGGTGGGTAAACTGTGCCCCTCTTACATGCACCTTTGTTCACATAATGATACAGAGGGGTGTGTTTCTCTACCACACAAAAAGTCTGTTTTCCCTTCTCCCTCCTTTAATGATATTCTTCTGGCTGAATTCTAGTGTCTTCCTAACCATGAGTCATCACTGCTATTCCTGCATAAAATAGAGTGTTCTGGGCCTCTCACTTCTAAGAAGGACTATAGTTTAGAAAAATCTGATAAGATGATAAGATCCCTACAGCACGTGTCTTGCTCTGAGATTATTAGAGACCCAGTTTAGGGGAACCCTCCCTACAGGGAGATGGCAAAGGAAGCAGTTCCCCGATCTATCAGCAGTGGCTGCCACCCCCATGATAAGGATCCCATGCAAGGAAGTCTAACTCTCGGGATTTCAGCCAGCTGGCACGGCCAGCATCCAACAAGTCCCCATCAGGGAGCATCTTACCAGAAGGTCCCTGCCTACATGGAGTGAATCAAGGGTGATAAAAAGTCCTCTCCCTACCAAATATATCTTCCATCCTTGGAGCAGCCCTTTCTCCTGAGGTTTGGTACTTTGTTGAAATGTAAATATCGTTGGAAGGTAAAGACCTTTTTTTTTACCATTAGCACGTTTACACAAATGTGCATCCAGTCCCATTCTTTCCTCAAAGCCAGTTTTGATTGGAGGAGAAGGAAGTTTTTTTTAAAAAAAAATCACCTATATACAAAAGAGAGGTGAGGATCAGAAGATACACCTTACTGGGCGTTGATCCTATTCTCTGGCCCATTCCCAGATAAGTGTAAGCCCTCAATGACTTCAAGCAGCACTGGTAGCCCACCAGTTTGCCATGTCATCTGTGGATTATCTGAAGTGACATGAATCTGAACTCTCAACAACTAGCAATCATGCAATCATTCCTCAAACATGTGTTGCACTCTGATGACAGGCTGGGGAATATTCTAGATTTAGCACACAGGACGAAGTAAACTGAGGAACTCTAATCCATCCCAAGGTCAAGTGTCCAATGTATGGATGAAAATTGCCTAGGTTCGTAATATTCATCGTAACGAAGATGTTAAGGAAGGATTTGGCAGTTAATTTGCTTCATTTGCTATCCACCCCACAGTCCTGGGAAGTATCTCTGTCATAATTTATACAGCAGTCGAGGCCCAGGGTAGTGAAGTCAGGGCAGCCTCCAAATTTAATCATCTAAATCATTATATGCCCTGGGAGTTGTTTACAATGTTTTCCTGGGAAGCTGTATTTTTAAAGCATCGGATGACTCAGAAGCACAGTCCAGCTGGAGGAACACTGTTAGACAGCTCAGGGCAGCTTTCTCAGACAGCTTTTCATTTGACCATCACAATCGAGAAGGAAGGACTGTGACATTATAATTCCCATTTCACAATTGAAGCAGCTTAGGCACAGAAAAAACAATCCGGCTAAAAAGTAAAACAAAACAAAACAAATCTGCTCTCTTTTTCCATTTTATTTCCTTTTCATCTCTTACAAACAAACTAACGGAACTATCAGAACAAATTATCTCATGAACAATCATTTATGACTCCACTGTTTGCAAAACCTCTTTCGGTCTTTGTACCATCCACATAAGAGCAATCAAACAGCTCGCTAAAAACCCAATGAAACTACCCCCAAGACATCACCTATGACACTTAAATGTCTTCCTGCATCACTTCATTTTTGCCATTAAAAATAATCAACATTACACTTTGGGAGGCCGAGGCAGACAGATCACTTGAGGCCGGGAGTTCAAGACCAGCCTGGCCAACTTAGGGAAAGCTCATCTCTACTAAAAATACAAAAAAAATTAGCCAGGCATGGTGGTGCACATCTGTAATCCCAGCTACTTGTGAGGCTGAGGCACGAGAATCGCTTGAGCCCAGGAGGCAGAGGTTGCAGTGAGCAGAGATTGCACCAACTGCACTCTGGGATGGGTGACAAAGCGAAAGGCTGTCTCAAAATAAATAAAATGTTTTTAAAAAAATAGAAATAGGCCGGGCGCGGTGGCTCAAGCCTGTAATCCCAGCACTTTGGGAGGCCGAGACGGGCGGATCACGAGGTCAGGAGATCGAGACCATCCTGGCTAACACGGTGAAACCCCGTCTCTACTAAAAATACAAAAAACTAGCCGGGCGAGGTGGCGGGCGCCTGTAGTCCTAGCTATTCGGGAGGCTGAGGCAGGAGAATGGCGTAGACCCGGGAGGCGGAGCTTGCAGTGAGCTGAGATCCGGCCACTGCACTCCAGCCCGGGAGACAGAGCGAGACTCCGTCTCAAAAAAAAAAAAATAAAAATAAAAATAAAAATAAAAAAAAAATAAAAAAAATAAAAAAAATAAAAAAATAGAAATAAAATATATGTTAAATAAAATGTTATTTGTTCCACTCAACTTACAAAACATACCTCTTGAAGGACTAGTGTGCTAATATACAAAGATATACATCCAAATAAGACACAGTTCCTACTTTTAAGATGTTTACAGTACAATGAGAGAAGACCAACAATGACAACATAAAGTAAGCTGTTCATTAATTTATGACATTCTCCGTAGCAGGCATTGTTAGTTTTCTGCTCCATACCTGTGCCTCTCTTTGTCATCAGTCATAGATAATATGCAAGCTTCGGGCAGTGGATCATGTTTGGTCTAGCCCAGCATTTCTCAACTTTTTTTTCAACATCATCTCCTTAAGAGCATTTTTAGACGCTTTTTTCCTAATTACCCCTTCCATGAAATTTTAATACCATAGATAAATTATATGTCTGTATATATGCTGTATGTATGACTGTGCTTTATACATATAAAGAGTGAGATATTTTTCCTGCCTTTTCCCTCCCACAAAAGCAATATCCTTCCCATAGGGGATGATATCAACAGCACCACCCTATCCACACCCTAGCCCAACACTCACGCTGTTCTCCACCATGCTTCCCACACCCATCCACTCTCTCTTTTAGCAATGTGTGGTCTAAGGGAGTTGTTAATAATAAGCCTATTTCCTGTTTCCCACCTTCATGGGAGCTGGGGTGGCTGTGTAACCTTGTTCTACCAATGACACGGAAGCTGGTATCTGTTTGGGAGGTCTCCGGGAACATTCTTGGTTTCCTGGAAAATCAAACAGCCACTGCCAACTCATCTTCCTTTCCACTCCAACCTTCCCATGCATCTTGAATGGAGCACAGAGCTAGAAGCTGCGGCAGTCATCGTGCAGCTATGACGAAAGACAACAGAATGGTAGGCAGTCTCACTGAGCCATTAGCCCAGGGCCGGAAACACAGACCTCCGACCTTCCTGTTACGTGGAGAAATGAATCCTGGTTGCTTTAAGCTCCCCCGTTGGTAGGTATTGTATCACTTTCAATTATACAATCGTTATACAAAGCATGTTAATTGATCAGCTGGGTGCCTTACAAGCAAGAGCTGTCCTCTTAGGATCATGAGTCATTGGTAAACCAAGCTGGAAAGAAGCACACACACACCCACACACACACACATGTAATCAGGAATATGACACAAATCAGACACGAGATTTCACTCCCATTTCAGAGGAAAAGTATTTTTCACTAAACAAATCAACATTTCAAAGAGTTATATGGTATTCCAACTAATATTTGGCATTTGGAATTAACAAACTTTTAGATATTTGGTATTACTGTGTAGAAAAATGGTCATGAAAAGATACAAGATAATTTTCCTTTATTTTCCTACTTTACACAAAATGGATATATTTATGATTTACCTAGGAGATATGTCTTTCAAAATATTTGAAAGTCAATTCTTTTCTAACTGAATATTTAAGATGCATAAGGAAAATGTGCTTCTTAAAGGATCTCTTAACTGGACGCCATGTCTCAGGCCTGTAATCCCAGCACTTTGGGAGGCCAAGATGGGTGAATTTGCTTGAGGAGTTCAAGACCAGTCTGGGCAACATAGTGAAACCCCATCTCTACAAAAAAATACAAAACTTAGCCGGCATGGTGGTGCATTCCTGTAGTCCCAGCTCCTCGGGAGGCTGAGGTGGGAAAATCACCTGAGCCCAAGAGGTGGAGGTTGCAGTGAGCCATGATCGTGCCACTGCACGCTAGCCTGGGCCACAGAGTGAGATCCTGTCTCACTAAAAGAAAAAAGAAAAAAAAAATCTCTTTGGGAACCTTTTTACAGGTTAAAATGGAGAAATAATCATCTGTATTCATCACTTGAATATTTTATATTTTGCTTAAATTATGATACTAGCTAATGCTAATTATCTCATATTTTAAAAATAGAAACCACTCACAAACTTAACTGATAATTCCAACATCTCTCACTAAAAGTGGTTTTCTATGCTTTGAGAAACTCAAAACCCCTCTAAATCTAAAGAGCCTCTAAATTTTATTAGATACAATTTAATTATAGACTTAGGGCTTTCAAAGCATTAGGTTTCTTTTAAAATGTCAAAAAAAAAAGTATCATGCCAGAATCATTTTAATTAATTTCATTATTAACTTCACACTGAAAACTGACATTCTTTTAATAAAGATTATTGGCCTTTTTTTAAATATACAAACAATATATGCTACTTATAGAAAAGACAGGAAAAAATGAAAAACATTTTAAATCATGTAATCTTATCACACACTAGATAATTTCTAACATATTTATTTACCTCCATATTCTGAATATGTATAAGTATACGTATAAGAATACGTATATAGTATAAGAATATACGTATCAGAATAAGATACGTATATTATAAGATACGTATCTAATATATACGTATTACGTATATACGTATCTAATATATACGTATATATACGTATATACGTATATAATAAGATAGTATAAGAATACGTATCAAGTATAAGAATACGTATATAGGCCTTTTTATATTATAAATACAAATATTATATATATATATATTTTGAGACAGGGTCTCACTTTGTCACCTTTATCACCTCATACATTTCTGTTGGGCATTTTAAGTTGTTTCTTGGTTTCTCTATTATTAGCAGACACCATTTTGTTGAGAAGTCTTGCTTTTATAATAAAACACCTTGCATTGTTTTCTTAGGAATAATTCTTAAATGTGGTAAAAGACCATTAACAACTTAAAGCTGACCATTCATGTTGTTGCCTAACAACTCACAATTTTTCTGAAAAGAGGCCTTTCTAAAGTCTCCTAAAACAATTCCAAATAATAATTTAGAATAGAGCATATTAAGTGGAGAGAAGAAGGGATTATTTGGCTCGTTTTCCTGACTGGCTGATGATATTGTTCATAAATTGTTCTTTGGCCAATATTTTGTAGGAAAAGAAAAAACTTGATTATAATTTAAAAGTTTCTAAGCAAACCTTAAAGACTATAAAGGCAACTGAACTTGTTATTTATTCTGCATTTTACATTGGTTACTAGTTTGTTAATGAAATAGTTCTTAAGAGTTGTTAAGCAATCCCAAAATTGGCAAAGGAAACAAAAAGTAACTATAATTAATGGATAAAATAATGAGCTATGTACCTGCTGAGAAATAAAACCAATCACGACAAAATTTATAAAGGAAGGAGCACTAACATTTAAATTCCAAATAGTCCGAGTGAGTGTAGGGAAATAAACAGAGTATGACCATTTCAGTCCTCCAAAGAAAGGACAAGTAAATCAGAGGAAGCTAGAGGATAATATAACTTTATAAGGTTGGTTTGTCACAGGTCCAAAAAAAAGTAGATAGAAACATAGGCTGAAAACACTGGTGATTTTTTAAAAAACACAATTGTACCATCTAGTTTTTTTGTTTTTAATATTTTTTGAGACCAAGTCTCACTCTGTTGCCCAGTCTGGAGTGCAGTGGCATGATCTCAGCCCATTGCAACCTCTGCCTCCTGGGTTCAAGCAATTCTGTGCCTCAGTCTCCCAGGTAGCTGGGATTACAGGCGTGAGCAACCATGCCCGGCTAATTTTTGTATTTTTAGTAGAGACCAGGTTTCACCATGTTGGCCAGGCTGGTCTCAAACTCCTGACCTCAGATAATCCACTCGCCTCGACCTCCCACAGTGCTGAGATTACAGGCGTGAGCCACAGTGCCCGGCCACCATCTAGTTTTTAAACAGAAGCCACAAGCATCTAGCCCCTGCTGGAGGAGAAACTTTAATTTTTCCTTCCATATATGTGTGTGATGGGTCTTTCCTGGTGACATATTAAGTGGGTAGTACTTGGGGAAATCCAAAACTATTAGTTTGGGGTTTGAACTCTGGACCCAAGTTTTACGTAGAACCCTCCTGTTGCATCCTGAAAACTATCCATGTGTTTTCATAGCTCTAGAATGTAATAGAAACACTGCCACAATCTACATTTCAATTGCTTTTCCTGAAATGTAGAGGATGAAAAAAGAAAAGCCAACCTCAGGACTCAGATAAAATACTCAGAGTTGCCTTTTGTTACTTCAAATGATCCTTTAAGTTATTAGCTGTATTTCTATCACATTAGGAAGCAATGTCAATGTTTAAGCTTCTTTCTGTAGATTTTGCACATCTTGGAGGGAAAACACTGGGATGATAACTTTCTTTTTTTTTTTTTGAGACGGAGTCTCACTCTGTTGCCTGGGCTAGAGTGCAGTGGCGCAATCTCTGCTCACTGCAACCTCTGCCTCCCAGGTTCAAGCAATTCCCTGCCTCAGCCTCCCAAGTAGCTGGGATTACAGGTGCCTGCCACCACGCCTGGCTCATTTTTGTATTGTTAGTGGAGATGGGGTTTTACCATCTTGGCCAGGCTGGTCTTGAACTCCTGACCTCATGATCCACCCGCCTCAGCCTCCCAAAGTGCTGGGATTACGGGCATGAGCCACCGCGCCCGGCCTGATGGCAATTTTAATACATAAACACTTAAAGACTCACAAATAAGATGTATACAAGTATATTTAACCTAAAAGTCATATGCTTTATTTGCTACAACAAATATCCATTGCTATTATATTTTTAAAGTAGATATTATTATAGATATTTCTCTGATATTGACAGATATTCTGTGTTTAGGAATATATGACAATATTGTTTTGGCACATATAGGAAATTGTGGTATTGTCAATAAGTAAGGGTTTTTCTGGCTTTTCCCCTCCTATTTCCTGTATGTGCCTCCAACCCTCTCTCCTACTTCCTTATCACGTGAAGAAGACAGAGAAAGACTGTTATTGATATAAATTTCAGCAAGTTACTGCCCAAATAGTAGAACTTGAGGAAAATCAGGTTTTATCAAGAAAAAGTATACCAAAGGGGATTTTTAGGTCCCTTAAAGGTTTTTGTAGTTGATTTTACGTCATTTAAATTTGACTCTAAATATATTGAGTTTCCTTTTCCTTGTTAGAAGGAATAATTACAGGCATTCTTATGCTTCTCAACCACAGTTGGGATCATTTTCAGCTCAAAACTGGAACAAAGACCAGGAGAATTTTTTGTGGCAACTGAGAAAAAAAATGCGAAAAAGGGAGAAAAAGGTTCATAGTAAGGGTTGTATGTTTAGAGGCTCTCAAGAAGGTGACAGCTGGACCTGGAGGGAAGACAAATGAAAAGTAGGGGTCCTGCCTGAAAGAAAGGAAAAGAGCCAAGGAAAAGATGTGTGCCAGTCCATTCTCTGCATTAGGTTGCTAGACATAATGACCTGGCAGAGGAAAATAATCTCCAGGAGGTAAGAGGAGTAGAGACTTTGCTACCAAACTTTGGTGTACATGGCATATTTGCGTTTTGAGGGCTGTGACTGTATGATGCAATATTATTATTAAAATAGATATTGAAACTTGCAAGAAACCTAGTCATGGATGTGCAATAATTAAAATGGTTATAGAAGTTAAGGCACACTGATTACAGGAACATATCTGTTATCGATTTTCCCTTTCTATCTCAAAGACAGATTTCCAATTTTTATGCTATCTCACACCAAGAGAACCTTGACTC
Source organism: Trachypithecus francoisi (assembly GCF_009764315.1). Taxonomy (NCBI): domain Eukaryota; kingdom Metazoa; phylum Chordata; class Mammalia; order Primates; family Cercopithecidae; genus Trachypithecus; species Trachypithecus francoisi. The sequence continues at coordinate 40,072,741 of NW_022681454.1, read as the reverse complement.
ACAATGTAATTAGTCAATTTCACATTCTTTTTCTCTGGAGGGATGGAGATGGGAGTGCGTTTCTCTTTCTCATCCTGTGTCAATCCACTGTATGACCGTGACATGAGAATGTGGCTTCATCTTACCGCTTCCAGCAGGGTTGGCTAATTTAAACAGACGGGTTTGGGGTAAGTCTCCATACCGTGCCTGATACTACAGTCTGGGAGGACAGGAAATGAACAAAGCTTTCAGCTGAAAACACTCAGTTCCCCAAATTGCAGGTCAGATACCCACTAATGGAAGATGACCAACTGGGCTTCTGTGATCAAAAGGAAAAGAACTATCTTCAAAGTTATCAAAGCCCAACCAGATGTTCAGCTTCAGATAGGACAACTACCTCTTACACTCAGAAGCAAGCATGTTACCCACTGGCTAATGCTAATGCCTTTCACCCTAAAAGCAGCCGGGCTGGTATCCAGTATGTTGCTTAGGGGCATCAGGTGACCCCACACTACTCACTACACTCTAGAGTTGGCCAAACCAGTGTTTACAACCTGCCTGCATTTCTTTTTCTTGTAAACTGAGTCTCGCTTTGTTGTCCAGACTGCAGTGCAGTGACACTATCTCGGCTCACTGCAACCTCTGTCTCCTGGGTTCAAGCAATTCTCCTGCCTCAGCCTCCGGAGTAGCTAGGATTACAGGCACATGTGCCACCACGCCCAGCTAATTTTGTAATTTTAGTAGAGACGGGGCTTCACCATGTTGGCCAGGCTGATTTTGAACTCCTGATCTCAGGTGATCTGCCTGCCTCGGCCTCTCAAAGTGCTGGGATTACAGGCATGAGCCACTTCACCTGGCGCTGCCTGCATTTCTTGTGCCACCCAAGGCATCACGAGCTGATAAGTAAGACATTAAAGTGGCATCTTGAGAGACTGCTTTCCCAAATGGGAACCAACCCTGGCTTCACTTGAGAGAATTCAAAACTAACAATTTAGAGCATTAATCATGTTATCTGAAGGGAACCAACTCTAGCCCCACATGCTACTCATTTTAAGGATCTGATGCTATAAATCTACACATGTATCTGCCATCTTACCCTCATTTCAGCCATCAGTTGGAGAAGCAGCATTTCAGCCATCAGTTGGAGAAGCAGCATTTCAGTCTTTATGAGCTTAATCTGATGTCAGTAATAACCAGAACTTCCTCTGCAATAATCCCTCTGCTGAGGCCAGAGCTCCTCACATGAGGCCTCTGGATCCCTGAGAGTCCGTGAATGGGTTTTAGAGGGTCCTTATATCCCCTCAGCCTCTGCGGCAAATGTTCATGTCCCTGTATGAGAAAGTCTTTGGCTCTCATTACATCGTCAAACGAATCCGTGGCCAAAAATAGTGATTAGGAAACATTGCTCCAAAGCATAAGCCAATCAGTCCATAAAAAACCCTGTTAGATGGGGAATAGAATAGTTAGCGCGTGCTTGTAGAAAGAGGTCTGATTTCAGGCGTTAGACTCTTGCACATCCAACAGACCCCGTGAGTTGCACCTCCAGTGTTAAGATGGGTCGTTAACTTATCCTTGATTTACCACACCATGTCTCGAGAGATTAGAGGCCCTGATGATGCGGAATGTGATTAAAGTAAAAGAATCATCTCCATCGTAAGAAAAGCACAAGACATTGAAGGCTATTTGAAAGCTATTACAATCACTAAATTTCCAAAGCCAGGTGAAGCAGATAATCTCAGAACCGTGGCTACTGCGATGTCATTCACTTTCATATGTTTATTTTGTGATATAAGGTTGTTATGGCGTAAGTTTAATTGTTATGACTATTTTTAGTGCAGAGTTCTGTATATAAAGTACTACATTTCATCAAAAATATACTTTCTTTTCTTCTTTAACATAATGTTATCATACAGTAAGGTCCAGAGTGTTTTCTGTCCATAGCACTCCCATATTCTACTACGGGTTTAACAACCACCTCTCAATGGCCGGAAAGAGACTGTTTATGGGCCCCAGACTCTCCCCATGACCTTCTTTCTCTGTGCTCATAGTTCCCCTGGCCATAGCTACTTTTAATTTGTTCAGATGCCGGACAAAACTGTTTAAATATGCAAGATAATTTTGTGCCACAAACTATATTCCTTTAAGGAATATCATAAGTACAGCTTCCTGTTTTGTGCTGTTTGTTTCTATAACAAATAAATAACTTGTCCCTCTGGGCTTTCTCTGTTTTCATTCCCCTTTTATATTATAAGTCCTTCAATTCTGAGCCTTTAAGTAACCACTTCACCCACAATACACACACACACATTCACACACTCACAGATATACCTTCCCTGGACAAAACCAAACTGTTTACCTTTATTCCACTAGTGTTTCTCAAAGTGTAATCTTCAGGTAATTCACATCGCAGTCTTCACAGGGTGGGAGGATTTGTTAAAAATGCATATTCCTGCCAACGTCCAGACCAACCGCATCAGAATGCATGGAGATGGAACCTGGATGCTAAATTAGTTAACTCTTCCCGTACTCATCCAGGTGATTCTTAAACACACTAAAATGAACCGGCCAGGCGCGGTGGCTCACGCCTGTCTGTAATCCCAGCACTTTGGGAGGCCAAGGCGGGCGGATCACAAGGTCAGGAGATCAAGACCATCCTGGCTAACATTGTGAAACCCTGTCTCTACTAAAAATACAAAAAAACTAGCCGGGCGAGGTGGCGGGCGCCTGTAGTCCCAGCTACTCGGGAGGCTGAGGCAGGAGAATGGCGTGAACCCGGGAGGCGGAGCTTGCAGTGAGCTGAGATCTCGCCACTGCGCTCCAGCTTGGGCGACAGAGTGAGACTCCGTCTCAAAAAATAATAAATAAATAAATAAAACTTGAGAACCGTTGCTTTACAAAAATCATTTCTTCTCTGGTTTCAGCCCCTATTTTTTTCGGGTCAAAATGGAGCTATTTTCTTATCCATCTTGTTTACCTCTGAGATCAGCATCTCCTTGTCTCTTCCTAAGAAACCTTCTCTCCCCCGTCTCTCTGGCCTTTGATGGTAGCTTTTCTCTGGGCTATTTCTCAGGCCCTGCAGTCTACTTTAGCAAGTCCTCAGGACACAGTTACTTACTTCTTCCTCCTCCTTAAGCTGCTCTAAAGAAACCCCTTTAGCATCCACAGCTCACACTGCCCAGCTCCAAACTCCCTTTACAATACCCTGCCCAGGGATTCACAGTAATATTTATTGGTTAAAGGTAAGCCCCATGTGGTTCACAAAACTCATAGCCTTCCTCCTAAATATTACAACTACTCAAGATCACTTATTAACGGGGGTTCTCCAAATTTCTTAAATGCACACACCACGACCACAATAAACGAAATAAAAACAAGTTCTCCTATTTCACCATTCTAACATACCAAATGCTGCCATTTTTTTACAGCTCACATTTAATTCTTATTCATAACAAAATCAGAATGTAATTAAAAATTTTAATTCTGCTTTTCTAACCTAATATCATATCAAATATATTTTCATAACCATCATAACTATGATTTTTAATGACTTTAAAACAACCCACGGGCTGTGCTCAATGACGTGGCTGTAATCCTAGCACTTTGGGAGGCCGAGGCAGGAGGATCACTTGATCCCAGGAGATGGAGACCAGCCTGGGCAACAAAGTGAGACCCTGTCTCTACAAAAAATAAAAAGTTAGCCAAGTGTGGTGGCACACACCTGTGGTCCCAGCTACTTGGGAGGCTAAGGCAGGAGGATCAAATGAGCACAGGAGGTCAAGGCTGCAGTCAGCTGTGATTACACCACTGCACTCCAGCCTGGGTGACAAAACAAGACTGTGTCTTAAAAAAAAAAAAAAAAAATCTCATGGAGTTATTGTTGCCAGAACCCCTATTGCTTAGTGTTTTGGTTATTTTCAGATTTTGCTGCTATACATGATAATACGATGAATATGTTCATGCATATTATTTCTTTCTTCTTTGAATTATTTACTCAGAATAAATTTGCAGGAGTGGAATGAATGGATCAAAGTGTATGAACACTTTAATGGCTCTTGGTACATATTGTCAAATCGCCATATTTGTATTTTACACAGTTCCTCAGTAGTATGCTAGTAAATGTTTACAACATGCTTGCCCCCACACGCCCCGAAAAAAAAAAGTGGGGAGCCTGATTTACTGTGTTTGCTGATTTTCACAGTGTAAATACTTTTACCATAGCCAGTTTCAAGCCACCAACATGACATCGCTGAATACTAAATTGAAAAGAGATGCTCAGATAGCACATTATTATATAGCATTTCCATAATACAGATAAAGAGAAGTCAGTAACTTCAGTGGCTTGGAAAATTTCTGAAAATATGACAATCAGCACTTGTAAGCAAGCCTGTTCTAGAACACCACTGTAAACATCTCCCTTGATATTTTGCAAGAGCACATCTTTTTTTTTTTTTTAATTGAAATTTCACCCTGTTCCCATCTGTGTGACAAACAATGAGCATGCTTTTAGGTCCACAGATGATGCAAATAATAAACAAAATCTAATGCAAAAAAAGGGAGGATACAGTGAACATCTAACGCCTGTCTGGGTTGAATAATTCCGTCTACCCACCCTCAAGCATTCATTGTACGGTGTTTTTTCCGTGAGGTCATGTATACAAACGATTCGATCATTTATTTACTTAATGAGGCACTGAATGGATGACTATATGTAGTTCTCAGGCAAATGTGATGAGACCCGTATCTTCTGTTTCTTAACCACTCTCTTCCTTGGTTTTCTTTTCTACGAAATGAGGAAGAGGTCACTGTGACTTCAGTTTTACGAGAATCTGAGTGCAGAGATAAGAAAGGTTCAACTTATGCTCTAAGAAACACTTGAACATTTAGCAATGCTCTGGAAATTTCTTCCAAAAGCAATTCATTAGCATTCATTTTACCAGAAAAGAGTGTGATTTGGCACTTTCTCGCTTGAAAGCAGCTTCCCCTCTTTGGACTGCCCCAGAACAATATGTAGCTTCTGCATGTATACAACACTTTGGTTTTTAAATTAGTGGCGCCCTATGTTTGCACGTTAAAATGTAGGTATGACTGAGCTAAACATCCTCACACCCTTGACCCTGTCACCCTACTCCAGTAACTCATCCCAAGGAATAAACTCAAAACAAAGGAAAATACTTTCTGTGTAAAGATATTAATCACAATAGAGAATAGATCAATTTGCCTCATTTCAGCACTATTCAACTTACAGTTTCTGGGGCCCTGGTAGGAGAGTTCTGGATTCTTGTTTCCTAAATCCCCACCTGTAAAACGACCACTTTCCAAGTTGTTTTAGGGCTTGCATTTTTTAATCACACAGATTCCCGGATCTCATGTGAGGGTTGGGATATGAGACATGGAATTTCAGTTTCTTAAAAGCTCCCCAAGTGGTTTTGCTGTCCAGCCAGCTTTAGAAACCACTATTCCACACTGAAACACCAGAAACATGATCATTATCGCTGAACAACTGTCCACATCCGGGCAACAGCATGACAACCTCTTGTGCAAGTCATCAAAAGGTTGTTCAGGGCATTCAAGCAGTTGCTAGAGTCAAATGGCTACAGGGCCACGGAGGAGCCCTAAGTTTCTGGCACCCTACCACCCCGCTGGGGTCATCCTTTCCATCTCTGACACCCTCCTTGCTCTCACTGCCCACCCCAGCCTCCCACTCTGTCATGCTGCCTCCCAGCCTCCACCTGTGCACCCCATCCTGACCTGTGCCCATCCCTTTTCATACACAAAGCTCCAGAGCCTCCTCCCTTAGGACACCAGTGGGACTCTAGAAGGAACACTACCACCGTTTGACTCAAGTCATCTGCGCACATAATTAGGAATCCCCTGCACAATTAACACACCAGGTGGATTTCCATTTTTTATAGGAGGCTTTTAATCCAAAAAATATTTATAACCTAGAGAGTGGAATGGGGAAGCAGGATGCTTTTTAATCTTGGCTTTCACCCAGATCCAAGCATCCCGAACCCAAATAAGCACTTAATGCCACAATGATCCCCACTCCTAAGTAGAAATGGAATTTTAGTTGTGTGTTAGCACCAAAATTAACACATTGTAAGATAGAATAATTTAATTTAAACTGGGCAAGGAAGAAAGGTCGTGCTCTCTGCCTCTAATGAAAATCACCTCTAGAATTCCACTCAAACATTCAGAGAGCAACATCAAACAAGGAGGCCCACAAGTAATGCAGCAGCTACTCGGAGGACCTCTCTCATAAGCTAGAGAAACTGTTACAGAAAGGCTTGAAATAGCAGTTTCCAAGCTTGTTTTCCTTTCTTCATATGTATTCCCACTAGAAAAACATCCAACCCTGTGCTTTGTCCATATTTGGTGCTCAAAAAATGTTAATCCCCAGCCTCCACCTGTCACCCCCCACTTTCCCTGGAAAGGAATGTTGGGATTAGGGGAATGTTGGGATTTGCAGGCTTCTTGCTCTTAAGCCAGGGCTCATAACACCTTCATTTGTGTCAATAGCCAAGTCCTTAAGAAGAATCATAAGAGTTGTATCTATTGAGAGATTTTTTTAAATTAGGCACTAGGCTACATGCTTTACATGTTTTTATCTCATTTGATCTCTGCAACAACCCTGTGAGGTAGGTATTTTCAGTTATTATTCGTGTTATTAGAGTTATTTTGTGAATTTTTTAAAAAAATCTGAGCATTGAAGAAGTGAAGTAACTTGTCTGAGGTTCCCACAGCCAGAAATGATAGAATGGGGATTCGATGCAAAGCGATCTTGTTCAAAAGTTGGGTTCTTATTCACCATGCTGTATGTTTGTAATTATATGGGTTCAGATATTTTATGGTCCAGAAAAAAAGTGTCTGAATTATTACGATCTACTGACTCTCTAAACAACGTCCAGAAAAAGAACAGAAGCATACCCATGTCATCTCATTTAGACATGCAAAGAAAGTAACACATATTTCATGGAATTTGGGGACTGGCTTTTGAGGAATAGAGACTTGCTTATCATTCATCAACCAACTCGTCCTCCCAAGAGGAAGACCGCTTTAATTCTCGGATCATTGAAGGGCCTCCTTAAAATGTAGAAACCATAGGTGGAGGTCTTACCTGTACCCCGAGCCACACGAACCTTTCTCTGTGTAAATGATGTCCTAAGGGAAGACAGTAGACGGCAAATGGAGGCCCACAGTCAGGTGTACGGATGCAGAAAGCAGCCCCAGTGGGAAGAGGCTACACTCGACAAGCTTCCTCTCACATGGAATTCTGCTAGTGCCGTGAGAGCCGAGGAGGCGCAGCCCAGGGCAGAGGGAGACCAGTGACTATTGAATGGGGTCACTGCTCCCCAGTGCCTGCAAGGTCCTCCCTTTTGCATCCACACCCTAACCGTCTAATCTGATTTCCTGCAATGTGTAAAACAAACTATCTTCTCTTCTCCAGTGTCTCTTCAACTGGCCTTATCATCTCCACGTCAGCCTTGCCTTTGTGCCTTTGCCCACAAGGTCCTCCTAGTCTGAAATCACCTTCCCCTTCTTCTTCTATCAATACTTCGCATCCTTCCAAAGCCCAGATCTTCCCAACGACTCCAGTTTGCCCCCAGACCACCTGCATGGAATTCACAGAACTCTTCAAGCCTGTGATCCCCACTCATCACTGAATTCTCATCTTGCACTGCTTCCTAAATTTTACTTCTTATCACGACTACTAGATTATACAGCCCTTCAAAGTAGAGATTTTTAAAATATTTCTCTTATATACTCCACAGCACCAGCTTAGAACCAGTAAGGGATCACCAACTACTTGTTGCCTGCTTGAGTACTTCAATGGCACCTTTCATTTAGTAAAGCACCTAAAATCGGTGATTTCCCAAACTTTGTTTAGTTACAACTCAGGCTACTGACTGGTACCTCGTAGCATATCTCCATATCAAACCACCTCTGAAGAAAAATTAAATTTAATTAAAAACTACATGTGATACATCATAGAGCACTTTTGGGAAATGGGCATTAGCATTGGCGAGAGGCGAAAAACACAAGCTAGAAGTTCCAGATTGAAATCTACGTCATTTAGAATTTCCGTTCTGTTTCTTTTCTGAACTAGACAACTTTAAAGTTCAGATTTGCACAACTTAGTCTTTAGATTTACTTCATCAAACCTTGGGTAGTATTTAAACTACCCATACGGTTGAACCCAGCCACAGTCAGTCACAAGCATATGCATTTTCTAGACTATCTGGAAAATCAAAAAGCCAACGGTTGTAACTTTTAATGTTTCAAAAATCTTGTTAGGACTGTGGTGAGGGGCAGTGAATATCAAAGCAACACCCCCCCGGCCGTCCCACTATGAATTAGTTCTACACCTTATAGCAGGTAGATCAGAGTCATTACAATGTTTGGCCTAGAGTAAAACCTAAACAAAATTAGAAAAATTTCTTTTGACACCAAAGAAATACTTTTAAAGAAGCAAAATCCTTACCTGTTGCAGAATGCCGAAGGAATTTCTTGACAGTAAAATGACTGACTCTGGAAATCAAATTTGTTCAGCAAAAGGATGTGAAAACAAAAGCGGCCCAAGCCTTTTCACTGTGGTTGACTTCCTCCTAGGATCAACCGCTCCCTCGCTCCCGAGAACATTAACTGATTCACACTGGAAGAACTGAAAATACAAGAGTTGGGCTGGCAGGGAGTCCACCCCAAGATGGTTGGGTTTAGTGTGCGTGAGGCAGCAGGAGCAATCCGAATGTGACAAAAGAGATTAGCAAGTTCCTGTGCCTAAGTCAGTTTCCTGTAGCTGGCTTCTCCGCAGAGGGGGTTTCATTTGTGTGGGTTTAGGGGGGGTGTGTGCACGTGCGTTTCTCTCCATTAGAATATGAAACTTCCCCAGATCAGAGGCAGAATAAGGCCTTTGCTGCACCACTGGGTTTGCGTTGAATTTATCTCCCACCCCACTCCGAGACTGTATTTCTCTCCCGCTTCACCCGATTTTCCTCCAGCAAAGCCCTACGTAAAACTGAAGAATGGAAGACTGAAGAGTCCAAATGATTCCTCATGGAAGTAAAATTACCAAAAACAAAGAGTCCATGCCACTGATCTGTCTTGGTTAATCCGAGCTTAGGAAACAGCACCTTAGAACTTTCCTCACATCAGCTCGGGGAAAACAGGAGGTGGGTTGTCTGCCTTGCTTTGCTGCATTAAAAACTATCAAATAATATTTTGCAAAGAACAGACGCAGGCTTAGTGAGAGTTCAAGCAGCCCCTGCCGTGCGTTCACACCTGTGTGGATGGGCACCTGGGCTGGGAGGTACCTGGCGATGAGTTGCTTTTTCAGACTCCTCAGAGTTTCATTATTTGCCTAAAAACACAAGTTTACTTGTTTTGTCCTAATGGGCAATCCAGGTGTAGAGACCATCTGCAACTACTTAGGTTATGGCTAAACGCCTAACCCAACAAATGGAACTTTCGTGATGTGGTCACAACCCCCTGTGCTCCGAATCCCTGAGTAACTGTTGATGCTACCGCTCACGGTGATAGCTTGGTCAAAATACCTGCTGGCCATAAGGATAAAATCAACTCCATGCCTTTTATTTCATTTTATCAGTGCATCAGTCCCACACTCAAAGATTTGGGTTTAATTGGGCTGGGTGGGGACCGGACATCAATATTATTTTAAACCCCTCTGATTATTCTAAAGTGCTGCTGCCACTCTAATGGATGAGAAGGACGAAAAAACATTCCAAGCAGAGGCAAACAGTACATGCAAAGGCCCTGAGGTAGGAAAGAAGTTGGCATGTTCAAAGAAGTGAAAGCAGATGACTGTGCTTGCAGCATAGTTGTAGAGGGAATCAATGGCACAAGGTGAGCATTCTTATCAATAGACACACAATTACCAAGTTCACAAGACTTTCATATGAACCCAAGTGTCAATTTGTTGATGCATAGTAAGAACTCAATCTGCCAGCTGAGATCCTTGAGCCTTCTGAAGACCACATTATCTCCTAGAAAATCCTCTGTGGGAGGCCAGGTGCGGTGGTGGTGGCTCACACCTGTAATGCCAGCACTTTGGGAGGCTGAGGGGGGAGCATTGCTTGAACCTAGGAGTTCGAGACCAGCCTGGGCAACATAGTGAGATCCCATCTCTACAAAAATATAAAAATTAGCTGGGCAACCACACCTGTAGTCCCAGCTACTCAGGAGTCCAAGGCAGGATTGCTTGAACCCATGAGGTTGAGGTTGCAGTGACCTGCGATCCACCACCACACTCCAGCCTGGGGACACAGCAAGATTCTGTCTCAAAAAGAGAGAGAGAGAGAGACAGAAGAAGGGAAGGGAAGGGAGGGAAGGGAAGGAAGAAAGAAAAGAAAGAAAGGAAAGAAAGGGAAAATCCTCTGTGGAAAGCCAGATCACCATGGTGATGTTATCCGCTGAGCAGAACATAAGCTTGTGGATATTTTATTTACTTCTGGTTTTGTTCATCAAAGGATTTAGAGCATCTTGCAGAAATACTTACACCTTAGCAAAATGAAACAATTAAAAACAAGAAACATGAAAATAGGCCAAGAGAAGTGAAGACAAAAGCGACACTGAAACAGGGGGTAAGGTTAATTACAGCGAATGTGTGCCATGTGGCTCTACGCTCTTCAGCAACGGGTATGAAGCAGGAAACACCACCACAGAGAAAACTCTTTGCCCACGGGAGAAACATAAACAAAGAGCTCAGAACCATGAGGTCTCCCTGGCTCCCCAGTGCTGAGATTAAAGAGGAACTCTGCCCCCTGGATTCCCATAGAGAGACAACATGGCTGAAGTGAAACACTATGTTTAGACTCCACGCAGCCAGCCACAAGTCTGTGAGGTGGTTCCTTACACTTTTCCTCCATGTATGCTGATTGCATCTCACCAAATTGTTCACTAAAAGCAACTCCAGGGCATGCGGCGGGGAGAGTGCAGCAGGAGATTAACAGAGTGTGCCACCCCACAACACCGCTTTGATGTTCCAGTTTTATCCAGAGATGAAAAATGACTTCATGGGCCGGGCACAGTGGCTCACGCCTATAATCCCCACACTTTGGGAGGCCGAGGCAGGCGAAGTGTTTGAGCCAGGAGTCCAAGACCAGCCTGAGCAATATAGCGAGACCCAGTCTCTAAAATAATAATAATAATAATAGGCAGAGTGCGGTGGCTCACGCCTATAATCCCAAAACTTTGGGAGGCAGAGGAGGGCAGATCGCTTGAGGTCAGGATTTCGAGACCAGCCTGGTCAACATGGTGAAACTAAAAATACAAAAATTAGCTGGGCATGGTGGTGCATTCCTGTAATCCCAGCTACTCAAGAGGCTGAGGCAGGAAAATTGCTTGAACCCGGTAGGCAGAGGTTGCAGTGAGCCGAGATCACACCACTGCACCCCAGCCTGGGCAACAGAGTGAGACTTCAGCAATAATAATAATAATAATAATAATAATAATAATAAAGAAAAATGACTTCAGATATGCTTCAGAAAATTCAGGATAAAAAGTTTGTCTCATTCAAGTTTCTAAAAGATTTAAAGAGGCAAAGAGTTCAAAACTGGTTGCCCCTCCAACAAGAGATCCAGTGTCCTTTAAGGGGGACACTGTCTCCCCTTCAGAAAGCAGAGGAGTCACACAAGGACAGCTTCCTGTACGGACAGACCCCCTCCATCTCCTAAGTAGAAAGGGAGGTGAGGCTCTGCCCTTTGGGAAACAAAGCTAGAAACGCCACCAGCATGATTTATCATGAGCTCCGGGCCTCAGGTCTTGTACCATTTTCTGCACGAAAGTGGAGACATACTCCAGAGTCAGGATGGACTGGGTGTGTCCTCAGGCACAAGCACTCCCACCCCATCCTGGAAGGGACTAGGAAGGGCACTGTCATGCCTGGCTGCGAGACCCCTGTCCCTTTCACCCCATGGCTGACCACCTTTCTGCTTCTGAAGAACTGGCTTTCTGTGCCTGGAATTGCCAGTTTTAGATGATCTGGTACAGGCCAGCATTGGGCTTCCTCCTACTCCTGACTTACACGCCTCTAATCTTCACACAGTTTAATCTCAGAGAGGATTTTCTTAGACAGAGGGGACAGGGGGTCGCCATCTAATTTTCTTCCTTTCTTGAAAATGTCTTTTTGGTGTCTCTCTCTCTCCCCACTCCCCTCCTCCCCCACCCCGCCCCTCCTCTCCTCTCTCTCTCTCTCTTGTTCTCATTCTTTTAACAGACTTTTAACCGACAGGGGTAGTGGTGAGAGGAGGAAGCAAACGCTGAAAATACATGCACACATTCACAGACACACACGCACCCGCACCCAAGCCCCACAGCGTGTCCCTTCTGATGCTGTGTGGTCGGTCCTTGGGATGGGGTAGGGGGAAATCCTGGGGACTTCAGAGTGGCATGAGGAAGGAAACCGTGGGTCCGCAGTCCCTAACTGGGAATCAGAGGCCCCCGCTGAGCCATCTTCCAGGAAGCCATCTGTAGCCACCACCCACCTCCCCTGCAAGCCCAGTGAGGTGCCCTCCCAGGGGCTCCACAGCACGTTGTGTTAACACGGCTGGAGCACTCACCAAATGGCCCTGTGGTGTTCACTTCAGAGGTCCCAGGGCTCGGGGTCCAGCCTTGCTCACTCAGAAATCCCAGGCACCAAACAGTCATTCAACAACCGCTTTCTGACCAGTAGATTGATTCTCCCATCTCACAGCCTCACAGCTGCCCTTTACAGTAAACACTTTAAACCCTATTTTAACAGCCAAGGAAACAGAGACTTCAACGGGTTAAATGATTTGCATAAGACCCTATGGCCTACGAAAACCAGAACCCAGATTCACCCCATTCATCTGTCCTGGCTGTCACTCCCACTGCCTCCCCACAGAGAGAACTGAACCAGTGCGGGCAAGGAGGAGCAGCCAGAGCCCCGAGGCCCAAGGCCCATTTTCTTGGCCCTGAACATGCCCCCTCCAGGATTCCCTGTGCAAATGGTCCCAGTCAGGTCAAGGTGAAAAAGCAAAGACTTACTTTCTCAAAACCACCTGCATCAGAAATGTTCTCTGATATGGCAAAAGAACAGCTTACTTTTACTTTAATAGTCTCCTGTGAACAAAGACCTCTTTTACTGAGGTTTTTAAAATAATATGACAACTACCTGTGTACCCTGAACTCATGCATAAGCACTATGTTTGCTCATTGCAAAGCTGTTATGCCACTTACACCAGCGAAAACTCTTAATGACAACTGTAATTGTATGAATAGTAAATCTTAGAAATCTTGAGATGTGATTCATCTACTAAATTATTTCAACGCTGGGTTAGTAAGATGCCTTTCCCTACCCCTTGCTATTGGCATATTAACTGAAATGATTTAGATTCAGTGGGTAGCTTTTAATGTTTATACAGACCCTCCTTTATGCCACCTAATAAAATATTTCAGTGAGTTGTGAAGATAGGTAATATGTACTAAAACCTTGTCTGAAGGCTCTGAATTTCAAACCCAGGCCATTAGTCATATTGCAATTATTCTCACCCAGCTCCCCACTGGATGATGAACAACTGTATTAAAACAAAATATCCTTTCTTTCTGATTGAGAGATTTCATGATGGAAACTACAAAAGGTTAAGAGAATGATCTTAATTCTGATGTAACTTTTAGTGTAAACATACATTGATATAAAATACTTTCTAAATTCAGAATATTGAAATAGCTTCAAAATGCCACAGGCTAGAAATCTCATGGGTGATTTCCTCTTTATGCATTTTAATTCATTGTAAAAAAAAAAAAAAAAAAAACACCCTGCTTAACCAGATAATAGCATTTGAAACATCTTCTAGCTTCCCTCTTATTGCTATAACCATAAAAACATCATTTCCCCTGCTGTTATTCTCATCATTTATTTTCTCTTTAAATATGTTAATGTATCATAACATATTGCTTTTTGTTTCAGTGAATATTCGGTTCTCAGGATTCTCAACTGCTGTGTTTATTCTGGTTTGTTTGCCCTGGATAACTGTGTTGATCTAGCAAACATTCACATCCTGGTTCTTTTTATTGCAGAGCCATAATTCATAAGAAGACAGGGTCTTGTTGTGGAAGATGATAGCATCCGAAGTGATAATTCAAGCTGTGGCTCTAAAGTTATGATACACCTTTTTTTAAAAAAGCCTGTCAGAGCAGAGCAAATGTAGTCAAATGACCGTTTCCCTTCAAAGCAGTCCCTCGATAGTTGATGCACTTTTGCAACATTGCAGACATTAGTCAAAGTGCATTTAGACCCTTTTTACAATATCCTTGAGAGACAGCTTAATAAACTACAAAACAAAACCAGTATCTCTGCATTCTGTTCACAACTTGTTTTTGACTCAAAATAGTACCTGGCTTTTTAACCCACCTTATTCACTGGACGTAGCTCCGAATGGCTGTCTCCTAAAATCAAATCCACTCTAAAAGGAAAAAGATTTTGCCATCATTGCCAAGGTTTTTAAAGATTGTGCTGCAGGCTCTGGGAGTGAGTCCAGAGGAGGAGTTTAAAATGTAGTGTTAGTAAGAGCAGTATCTTTGGGTCAAGTGTTCGAGTTCCTAGGGAATGACTGCAAAGCACAGGACATGCACAGTGATGTAGAAATTCATCAGCGGGAGGAGTGAAAAAGAAGGTCATCACTGCTTCTTCTCAAACTCATGTCTTACTCATTGCATTGATAGGGATCTTCAGTTTGAGCACAAACATCACAGGGTAACTGCAACCCAGCACATCTGCTCACAGCGGGCGCTGCAAACATTTCAGTTGTGAGGCAGGGCAGACCGAGTGTTAACTTGCCATCTTTTCAAAATAACAGATCTCCTCTCTGTTCTGTAGGGAACAGGTTGAAGCTTACACTGAAAGGCAATCTGAAATTTTGGAGAAATACAAATTTGGATTCAGACAAAACAAGATGCGAATCCTGGCTCCACTTATTACTAAAGATGAGGCCCTGATCTGCCCATCTGCAAAACAGGTATAATATCTAACTTGGAAGAATTTTATTTAAAAAAAAAAAAAGCCGACTAGTGCTTGGAATACAGTAAATACTCAATACATAGTGGCTGTTATTAGCCACTCCTGTTTTGGACGTTTGCTTTCTGGAGTTTTTCCCCCTCCATCCCTACCCCCTCTTTAAATAGCAACTGTTGAATTGCAAAATTTGGAAAGCTTTGGCAGGGCCCAAATTCATGTGGAATAAAGTCATAGAAGCTCACACATCACTCAGAGGATTCTAATGTCATGTGTTTATTGTCGTGATGAGTTAAAAGGATACAGAAAATTTAAAACCAAATTGTTAACGATATTTTATTCCTTATGCATAATCTGAGCAACGCAGAATCTTCAGAGGTGCCTCCTGAAGCCATCTGGTTGCCCCACTACAAATGCCCTAAGCTAAATGAGAATTTTTCCTTTCATTCAACAAACATTTACTGAACACTTGCTATAATCCTGATTGAGCACTGGGCTAGGTGCTAGGGAGATAGCAGTGAACAACAAGAACAAAAACAGCCTGCTCGACGGAGTTTATATCTACATACTAGGAAGACAAGCAATGAACATGAAACTCTAGTAGTAGAATATGTTACAGGGAGCTAATTACTAAGAAGAAAAACAAAGTAAGGAAGGGCGATTGAAAACTTGGAGGGTGCATATTTAAAAAGGATGGTCAGGAAAGTCCTTGACAGAAAGATGAAAAATTTAGTCTTTTAAAAAATATCCAAAAGCCATTTTAATGTTCAATGGCCTATTGTGTGTGTGTGTGTGTGTGTGTGTGTGTGTGTTTGAGACAGACTCTCCCCGTTGCCCAGGCTAGAGTGCAGTGGCACAATCTCAGCTCACTACAACCTCCACCTCCCGGGTTCAAGCGATTCTCCTGCCTCAGCCTCCTAAGTAGCTGGGATTACAGGGGCCCACCACCACACCCAGCTAATTTTTGTATTTTTAGTAGAGATGGGATTTCACCATGTTGGCCAAACTGGTCTTAAACAAACTCCTGATCTTAGGTGATCTGCCCTCCTCGGCCTCCCAAAGTGCTGGGATCACAGGCATGAGCCACCACGCCTGGCCTACTTATGTTGTTTTGAGATGGAGTTTTTGCTCTGTTGCCCAGGCTGGAGTGCAGTGGTTCCATCTCAGCTCACTGCAACCCCCACCTCCCGGATTCAAGCGATACTCCTGCCTCAGCCTCCTGAGTAGCTGGGATTACAGGAGCCCACCACCACGCCAGACTAATTTTTCTATTTTTAGTAGACACAGGGTTTCACCCTGTTGGCCAGGCTAGTCTGGAACTCCTGACCTCAAGTGATCCGCCCCGCTTGCCCTCCCAAAGTGCTGGGATTACAGGTGTGAGCCAGCACTCCCCACCATAATGTCCAATGGTCTTTAACATTGGCATAAATTCGTAGGTTTAATGATCATCAGGTATCACCAAGTCCCAGCTCCTCCTTGCTGAAGCACAGTCCGCTTCCTGTTCTATCCATACCTGCCAGCGGGAGAAGCTGACCACGCAGCTTTACCCCGGGGCAAGTTGGTGCTCATCTCTCAGCCCCATTCCTCCACTTAACTGCTCAGTCCTCCACCTTTCTGAGTCCTTTCTGAGTCTCTTCTCTGAATCCTTGAAAGTCTTTTCCATTACAGACTGCCATGGAGAGAGAACTATAACCATAGCCAAGTACCTAGTGGAAAATTCCAGGGTTGTAGGAGATTTTTCAAAACGTAGCACCACCATGCTGCTTTCTTCTTCAGCTTGTGATTCTCTGCTCCCTTGATGGGTTGGTTTTTTTTTTTTTTTTTTTGGAGGGGGGACAGTCCCGCTCTGGCGCCAGGCTGGAGTGCAGTGGCGCGATCTTGGCTCACTGCAACCTTCGCCTCCCGGGTTCAAGCGATTCTCTTGCCTCAGCCTCCTGAGTAGCTGGAATAACAGGCACACATCACCATGCCCAGCTAATTTTTTGTATTTTTAGTAGAGACAGGGTTTTGCCATATTGGCCAGGCTGGTCTCAAACTCCTGACTTCAGGTGATCCACCAGCCTCAGCCTCCAAAAGTGCTGGGATTACAGGCGTGAGCCACTGCACCCAGCCTCCCTTGATCTTTGTAATCAGCGCATACTGATAATTTCATAATAATGGTCACACTGGCTTACCATTTATTAGGCACTACATTAGATTAGTCAGTTAAGCACTTTTTTTTTTTTCTGAGACAAAGTCTCACTCTGTCACCCAGGCAGATCTCAGTTCACTGCAATCTGCGCCTCCCAGGCTCTGGTGATCCCCCCAACCTCAGCCTCCTGAGTAGCTGGGACCACAGGCACACACCACCCCGCCCAGTTAATTTTTGTACTTTTTGTAGAGTCTGGTTTCGCTATGTTGCCCAGAATGGTTGGAAACTCATGGGCTCAAGGGATCCGCCTGCCTCAGCCTCTCAAAGTGCTGGCATTGCAGGCGTGAGCCACTGCATCCGGCCCAGTTAAGCATTTTATATGCATTTTCCCACTTAATCATCCCAATAATTATGATGTAGGTACCATTGTTATCTCCATTTGCAAAGGAGGAAACTGAGGCACAGAAAGATTAAGTATCTTGCTCGGGGCCACAGGGGCAATAAACAGCACAGCCTGATTCCATAGTTGACCTTTGCACACCTTTATGATGGTAGCCAGTTGACTTTTGCCAATATCTTTGGTATCCTTGACTTCAGGCTGCAGCTACATTATTTAAATATTACTTGTTAGGTCTCTCCACTAGGTGAGTACCCCAGCCTCTCAAGCTAGTTTGCCTGATCCTGAATTCCAAATGACTCATTGACAAAGATCAATTTTAAATTTCAAAGGCTACTCTTATTCTCATCCAAAAAAGAAGAAACATTTTATTTTGTTGTTTTGTGTTTCCTCCCCACTCCAGAAGAAACTTCTCCCTTGCCCTCTCTCTGTTCCTTCCACTTTTTTTTTTTTTGAGACGGAGTCTTGCTCTGCCACCCAGGCTGGAGTGCAGTGGCCGGATCTCAGCTCACTGCAAGCTCCGCCTCCCGGGTTTACGCCATTCTCCTGCCTCAGCCTCCCGAGTAGCTGGGACTACAGGCGCCCGCCTCGTCGCCCGGCTAGTTTTTTGTATTTTTAAGTAGAGACAGGGTTTCACCGTATTAGCCAGGATGGTCTCGATCTCCTGACCTCGTGATCCGCCCGTCTCGGCCTCCTTCCACTTTTAAAGAATAGTTCTTTGTCTCTTTTTGTCTTCTTATTCCTAAGATGTCTGTATTTTCCCGGGTTAGCACAAGTTTTAGGCATTCATTTTTAAATGCCATTTTAATTAGCTATCGCTATCGTACAACTAAACAAAAGGAATTCTACCCACCACTGCACAGTTTCTGCTGATAATGTGAATGACATGTGTGAGAATGGCTTTCATCTGCCCTCCTGAGTTGAGGACGATGTTACAGACATATGCTGATTTGTAGATGAAGTGTGTGATTGTCTTCTGACAGTCACTTAAAACTAGAATTGATATGACTTGTCAATTCATAATCTGAACAGTTTAGTTCTCTTAAGTGAGTAAAATGCATCTTAGCCTGGGCACAGTGGCTCACACTTGTAATCCTAGTGCTTTGGGAGGTGAAGATGGGAGGATCACTTGAGACCAGGAGTTTGAGATCAGCCTGGGCAACATAGCAAGACCCCATCTCTACAAAAAATAGAAAAAAATTAAAAATAAATAAATAACTGCATCTTATAGTGACATATAACCAACACAAGGAAGTCAGGGTATGTCCTGAGTTAGAAAGTAAATGACCAGTGTCATTTTAATTCCATGTAGCCTTTTAAATTTTTTTTGCACAAATGTCCAGACTGTGTACAGATTTTTGGCTTTGGATGAATGTAGATTTTGTTTGTTTGTTTTTAAAGATTCCATTTACAGTATTAAAAATGGTTGAGAAAATCAGCTCACCAGAACATAGAACACTCCTTAAGTTTTCTTTACTTCAAGAGAAATTTTGTATTTGACCTGTTGGCAAATCAGGAATAATTTGGCTAAAGCTTTGGGAAGCCAGATTCAGATTAGCATATCCCTTCTTCCTCACCAATTAATTTCTTGTCTTGGAAGTATTCCCTACTCAAGACAAATGATAAATGTTGAGTCAGTTAAGTAAAATTGTGAGTTTCATTCACTTTATTACTGATGCAATTATCATGAAAAGAACCAGCTTTAAAATATCTGTGTGAAAATACGTACTTATTTATAAATTGCAATTAGACCTGTAGATAAAAAAACAATAACAATGACAACAACAAAATATGTTATCCAGATGAGACTTGACACCAGTTGGCATGGCTTATCAGGAAATATAATCATGGGCTCAATGAAAGAGAGACAAGTATGGGCACCAGAGTCAACTATGTTCTTCTTGAAGGCAATGTTTCCTTTCTTTGCTCCTGGTGGCTCAGTCCTAGGAAGCAGACAATATCAGCTCACTGCAAATCAAAAAATCTTTAATGACATGGGAACATGCTCACAATACAGTATTAAGTGAAAAAAGCAGGTTACAAAACTAATTTGGATTCAACTTGTTGTATATACACATGCAAATGTTTATAGAGGCGACCGCTAGGTCAGGGGTCCCTAATCCCGGGGCCGCAGACCTGTACCCATCCGTGGCCTGTTAGGAACTGGGCCGCACAGCAGGAGGTGAGCAGCGGCCGATCGAGCATTTCAGGCATGAGCCATGCCGCCTAGCCACATATTTCCCAATTTTCTGTAATGAGCATCTATCATTTATATGAACCAGATGAAAAGTTGCTGCTCTTTTTTTATTTTTCTTAACTTCATTGAGCAAGTCTACCTAAGTTTTCTCTATAAACCCTTGTCATTGCTTTGGTCACAGTACGTTTTACATAATAACCAGTGATTTTTATAGCAGCTGATTCTCAGTGGAGAATCACTGAACCACAGCAGAGCATAGCAAAGTCATCTTCCTCATTACTCAGCTTACACAGGGTCATGTTTAGGGGATTCCAACCCACTTCAAACTTCCAAACAGACTCCAAAAACAAGGCATTCTGGAGGCTTTTGCATTAAACCTTTTAGAAGCGCTGTCTTAACTTTCCCTTCGAATGGAAATGACATCTGGGAAACACATCCTGGCCTATCTTAGTAGCTTTCTCTTCTCATGGGAAGATACAGGAGTACTCAGAAATAAAAAAGTGAGGTTTCCGGGAAATCAATTCAGTGTCTGTGCTCAAAAAGAAAGAGGTAGTGGGAAATGCTTGAGGCTCATTAGAGGAAAACATGTTTGTGACAAGTGCAGTCAAGGATTGCAAGGTCTGGTTTCAAACTAAGCCTGCTGCTTTCTCCTTATTATTATTATTACCTAAATTATTGTAGCTGTGCATTTTTTTAATCATTTAAAAGAAAAGGAAGTATTTTTGTAATTTCTCCTAAATGAGTACCTTCCTGCTTAAATGACATTTTAAATTATACATAAATTTTCAAGATTAGTCATAAACAAATGTTTTTGTTTTTAAACCACATAAACCTTTTTAAAAGCAAAATTTCTATTAAAATGTTTTTTCCAAATAATAAATTTAAGTTCTCAAATGTTTACCAAAAACAAAACAAGCTTTACAATTTTGAGCAAACTTATCTCCATGGTATTTATTATTCAAAATAGAAAATAAAATTGTTTTTGTTCTCTAATTCCTGTCTTTTAAATTAATCTTCTAAATATAAAATAATGAGATTTCTAAAAATACTTTGAAAGGATATTCACATTACTAGGTTTTCTTTTAACTTTAAATTTTTATCTTTCAAATTCAATTTACAATATCCTTTTATATTATCATTTATCACAAGAAAACCGCAAAACAGCAAAAACGACTATTACTATTATTACCAACACCTTCACTTTATAAATGAGAAAACTGAAGCTCAGAAAGGTTAATCAACTTACATAAGGCTACACAGCCAATGAGTAAGGGGACTCCCTGGATCAATTTACTTCTACAGCATTTCCCCTTCCAGAAGACAAATTACTTTTCAAATTAACTCATTATAGTACAACAAGAGGTACACATCGAATGGAAGACAGACATGCAAAAAATAGAGAAAAACTGTTATTTTTAAAGAGACATAGATTTGTTATTATAAAGAGTAAGCTACAAAATTAAACTATCTATACAGTAAAATCCCAATTTATTTTTTATTTTATTTGTTTATTTATTTGAGACAGAGTCTCGCTCTGTTGCCCAGGCTGGAGTGCAGTGGCACAATCTCAGCTCACTGCAACCTCTGCCTCCCAGGTTCGAGTGACTCTTATGCCTCAGCCTCCCGAGTAGCTGGGATTACAAGCCTGCACCACCACGTCCAGATAATTTTTGTGTTTTTTGTAGAGATGGGGTTTCTCCATGCTGGCCAGGCTGGTCTCAAACTCCTGACCTCAGATGATCCACACACCTTGGCCTCCCAAAGTGCTGGGATTACAGGCATCAGCCACCATGCCCAGCCCAAATCCCAATTTAATATGAAAAAAAATTTTTTATACGTCTGGAAGGCAACAAATAATTAGACCCAATAGTAATAGTGACTGTTTCTGAATGGTAAAATTGGAGATAATTTTTTCACTTTTTTCTTTAATTTTTTGTACTCTGCAGATTTTTAGTGATCAGTAAGGATTAACTCTATAATCAGAAAAATAAACATTACAATCTATTTTTAATGAAGAGCTATACTCATATAGTTTATTCTCTTCAGTGATTCTCTAATGTATTTGGTTTCACTTCAGTTTTTTGATTTGCTGGGAATTTTTTATTTAAAAAAAAAGCAGATGAAGTTTCATTGTAAAGAAAAAAATAATAATGTGAAGTCCAGTGCTGCATTTTGAGGGCCTGTTTCTCCATTCTAGCCCATGCAGCAATACAGGACAGATTCTGAGAACTTAATCTGTAAACCATTTTTGTGGTTTTCTTTGCCTCCACAGTAAGTCCCACGTTTAACACAGATGACTACCTGCCGATAGTCAGGTCTTCTTCCTTACTAAAAGAACCTCTATTTTGAGATGGACAAAATGTTCTGTTCCAGGGAATGAATCATAATGTATAAGACTGAAAAAGAATCTTCTGATTCCTGCTTCTCAGCTTCCCCTGCAGCTATGAGTGGCTGTGTGACCCAGTCCTCATCAACGAAATGTTCGGGAAAGTGTTGCTTGCTCCTGGGAGAGGTGCTCCTCACCAGTTAGATTAAGTAGACACGGGCAGGAGCACCCGTCTTTCTTACGTACTTTGGGTGTAGTCGTGGGAAAATTAGATGTCTTGAGGGCTGCAGCAGCCCTGAGGACAAGCAAAGAAACCCAAAAGACTGCAGAGAGACACAGCAGAAGCCTGGCATTGTTGACTCACTTGCCACCTCTTACTTTTTATTATGTGAGATAAATGTCTTACCTGAGCCACAGTTTTCATTACTCTAATACTTGAAATCAAATGTCTTCTAATGACATAGTAACAAATAAGAAAAAGCTTATGACGTTGAAGCTATCAACCTCTTACAAAATGTAAAAAGTAATTTAGCCAATACCCAACCTAAATGGCCAAAAATGTAGAATACTGTATAGAAATGGTTGGTAGATTATTTTACTGGGATATTATACATGGTCATTTGAAAATAGCATTTGGGAAGATCAAGTGACCACATAAGGAGATGCTCATGATACGAGCTTATGTGCAAAAAAAGAAACAGGACTTGGGATTGTATCTGTGCATTATGACTACAACAATGTTTCCAAAGACTGTGAGGAAACAAAGCCAAACCACTAACAGGAATTGTATTAGGGTAACATGGTTGGTTTTATACATTCCTCTATTTTCTAAATGTTGGGACTTACACAATTTTTATGTTAAAAAATATAAAATGGGGCCAGGCATGGTGGCTCATGCCTGTAATCCCAGCATGTTGGGAGGCTGAGGCGGGCAGATCACCTGAGGTCAGAAGTTCAAGATCAGCCTGGTCAACATGGTGAAACCCCATCTCTACTAAAAATGCAAAAATTAGCTGGGCATGGTGGCAGGTGCCTGTAATCCCAGCTACTTTGGAGGCTGAGACAGAAGAATCACTTGAACCTGGGATTTCATTGAGCTGAGATCCGGCCACTGCACTCCAGCCTGGGAACAGAGCAAGACTCCGTTTCTCTACACATATATATATATAATGGACCAGCCTGGGCAACATGGCGAAACTCCGTCTCTACAAAAAAAAAAAAAAAATATATATATATATATACACACACACACACACACAAAATTTAGCCAGGCGTGGTGGCGTGCACCTGCAGTCTCAGCTTCTTGGGCCACTGAAGTGGGAGGATCGCTTGAGCCTGGGAGGTGGAGGCTGCAGTGAGCTGTGTTCCCACCACTGCACTCCAGCCTGGGTCACAAAGTGAGACCCTGTCTCAAAATAAATAAATAAAATGAACTCAGACAAGCAATTAGTTTAAATCCCTGGAAGGATTTATACCAAATAGAAGGATCTGTTTGGCTCCCTACTGCCTACAGGACAAAAGCAAACTTCTCAGCCTAACCCTCAAAGCCTTTCCCAACATGGCATCTGCCTCTCTTTCTAGCCCGACCTTCCACCCATGTCCTGTTCGAGGCACATGAACACATTTTCCTGTCTCTGCGCATGTTCTTGTATCAGCCTGAAAAGCCTTTCCTTGTGTGCAAGGTAAAACATTGTTAGTTGTGTTAGAGACTGCTGACTATCCCCCAAAATCTCTTTCATTAGCAACAGTACGTAATTTTCAACTGAGCACTGTAGCCAATAACAAAGGTTATTTTTTCCAATCTTCTTTTCAGCTGAATGTAGTCACGTGGCTAAGTCTTGACTAATGGGGTGTAAGCAACCTCCAGGCAATCCCAGGAACGTCTTTAATGGGAAGTACTCTCTTCTTTGTCCTTTCTCTTTTTTTGGAGACAGTCTTGCTCTGTTGCACAGGCTGGAGTGCAGTAGCATGATCTCAGCTCACCACAACCTCCGCCACCTGGGTTCAAGCGATTCTCCTGCCTCAGCCTCCAGAGTAGTTGGGACTACCAGTGTGTGCCACCACACTGGTAGCTTTTTAGTAGAGACGGGGTTTCACAAAAGTTGTTTGTATATAAAAGATATTAATAATCTGTCTATATGTTACATACATTATCTTCCATGTGACCAGGCTGGTCTTGAACTCCTGACCTTGTGATCCACCCGCCTCAGCCTCCCAAAGTGCTGGGACTAACAGATGTGAGCCACCGCGCCCGGACTTCTTCTTTGTTCTTTCCTTCTTAGGTGCTTGAGTTTGAGCAGCCAACTTGAACTATGAAATGAAAGTCACAAGTTGAGCTCAGAGGAACAAGAGAGAAGAAAGGTGAGTCCCTGAAGATGACACTGCTGCTGTACCAGCCTTGGAGCACCTACCTCTTGGTTTCATTTGCACAGTAGGGAAAAATCAACTTATATCTTGCACAGCCCACCACTGCTTGGGGGTTTTCTGTCACGTACAATTTAACCTAATCCTAATTGACACATTAATCTACAAGATGAGTTAGTATCGAAAATGTATTGAGAAGAAGGGATGACAACAGTAGCACTGAATTGCTATCCAGAAGAAATGAACAGAAAGTTGGGGAAGTTTCACATTTGCTTGTAAAAGAAAACAGAGACAAGAAGAGACAGTGGGTTAGCAATATGGTGACAAGCTAGAGCCACCAATGACTGTTTTAGGGGAGGGAATGAGAGCAAGTATTTGGCCAATAATCTTTTTTTTCTTTTTCTTTTTTGAGACAGACTCTAGCTCTGTCACCCAGGCTGGAGTGCAATGGCGAGATCTCAGCTCACTGCAACTTCCGCCTCCCGGATTCAAGCAATTCTATCTCAGCCTCCCGAGTAGCTGGGACTACAGGCACATGCCACCACGCCCGGCTAATTTTTATATTTTTAGTAGAGACAAGGTTTCACCATCTTGGTCAGGCTGGTCTTGAACTCCTGACCTTGTGATCCACCCGCCTCAGCCTCCCAAAGTGCTGGGATTACAGGTGTGAACCGCCGTGCCTGGCCTACAGTTTTTCTTTATACCAGGATAAGGTCATGGTAGACGTATTGTTTTGCAACTTATTTTTGTTTTATTTTGACCAATCAATATAGCAAGGACAAGAAGTCTGGAAAATAGAGTAACCTCATCCTTTAATAGCAACATAATATTCCTTTGTATGGAAGTACCATAATTAATTTAACTAGCCTATCTTGATGCATTTCACTTTTTTGCTATTACCAACAGTGCTACTTGTACAAAACAATGTAACACGTTTTGTAATTGTGAACTGAATTGATTGTGCATGAATGAATTATGCATGAGTAATTAAGTATTCCTGTGGAATAATGACAGAAAGTGACTTTGCAGGTTTCAGAGTAGATTTTTTTTTTTTTTATTGTAGTAGACATTGCCAAATACATTCCAGGGAAGTCCACCAGTGATGTATGAGAGTGACTGACTATCTGCCTGCATTATCACAACACCAGATGTTAGAAATCTTTTTAGTTTTTGTCAGAAATTTTTTTAGTTTTTTAGTTGAAAAGTGGTGTCTTGCTAATTAATTATTATTGAGATTCAACATCTTTTCATATATTTACTGGTCTTTTGTATTTCTCCTCTAAAATGGCATATTTTATCTTGTGCCCATTTTTTCTATTGATTTATTACTGTCATATCAGTTTAGAAAAGTTGTTTGTATATAAAAGATATTAATAATCTGTCTATATGTTACATACATTATCTCCCAGTCATTTGTCTTTTATTTATGGTGTCTTTTGCCATGCCCAAGTTTTTAATTTCAGCAATTGCTTAGAAAGGCTTTACCACTCTAGGCCAGGTGCAATGGCTCACTAACACTTTGGGAGGCCGAGGCAGGCGGATCACCAGGGGTCGGGAGTTCTAGACCTGCCTGACCAGCATGGAGAAACCCTCTCTCTACTAAAATTACAAAATTTTAGTAATTTTAAAATTAAAATTTAAAATTTTAATTTTACAGGTGTTAATTTAACACCTGCCTCTGGCTGGGTGTGGTGGTGCATGCCTGTAGTCCCAGCTACTCGGGAGGCTGAGGTAGGAGAATGGCTTGAACCCAGGAGGCAGAGGTTGTGGTGAGCCGAGATCATGTCATTGCACTCCAACCTGGGCAACAAAAGTGAAATTCAGTCTCAAAAAAAAAAAAAAGAAAGAAAGAAGGACTTTACTGCTGTAAAATATAAACAATATTTTTCTATAATTCATGATTTATCATTCTTTCAAAATTACACTGCAATAATATAATGGTTAAGAGTACAGTCTCTGGCGCCAACCTGCCCAAGTTTAAATCTTGATTATGCTATGTAACCTCAGGAAAATTATTTAATTTCCATGTGCCTCAGTTTCCTCAACTTTTTTTTTTTTTTTTTGAGACGGAGTCTTGCTCTGTCGCCCAGGCTGGAGTGCAGTGGCCAGATCTCAGCTCACTGCAAGCTCCGCCTCCCGGGTTTACGCCATTCTCCTGCCTCAGCCTCCCGAGTAGCTGGGACTACAGGCGCCCACCACCTCGCCCGGCTAGTTTTTTGTATTTTTTTAGTAGAGACGGGGTTTCACTGTGTTAGCCAGGATGGTCTTGATCTCCTGACCTCGGGATCCGCCCGTCTCAGCCTCCCAAAGTGCTGGGATTACAGGCTTGAGCCACCGCGCCCTGCCTCCTCAACTGTTAAATGGGGATAATAATAGCCTCTACACCTCTTATGGCTGTTGTGAGGATTAAATTAATTAGTACATAACAACTGCTTAGCACCCTCTTGCAACACAGAACATTTCAATAAACATAAGCTACTATTATTTTTGCTGTGACTCGATGGTAGTTTTCCAAAATGTTTTTGTTTGTTTGTTTGTTTGTTTTTTGAGATGGAATCTCACTCTGTCACCCAGGCTGGAGTGCAGTGGCTCGATCTTAGCTCACTGCAAGCTCCGCCTCCCAGGTTCACATCATTCTCCTGCCTCAGCCTCCTGAGTAGCTGGGACTACAGGTGCCTGCCACCACGTCCAGTTAATTTTTTTTGTACTTTTAGTAGAGGTGGGGTTTCACCATGTTAGCCAGGACGGTCTCGATCTCCTGATCTCATGATCCAACCGCCTTAGCCTCCCAAAGTGCTGGGATTACAGGCGTGAGCCACCGTGCCCAGCCTCCAAAATGTTTTAATATCTACTAAGACCCATAAATAAATGCTCCACAAATACATCCATTCCTTACAATGGTCTTATGCTTTCTGCCACCTGCCCCTATCAATAAAAATGAAAATCAGCAACCACAAAGACAGAAAATGAGAAGGGCAGTGTCACACTGCAAATTGAATAGAAGTACCAGCTGCAAAAACTCAGCCAGCTTTAAGCAAATAGAAGAACATGAGGCAGTGAGTTTCAACTGTGAGTCTTGCCTTAACAGAGCTCTCGGACAGCAGCTGCACTAAGCACGTCTTATCCCATGGAAGGCAAATGCGTGCTCATATTCAAAGGAAGCTCGTTCCCTACACATTTCGCATGTCTCAAGGAAACCGTGTAGATAGAGTCTGTTCAAACCTTTCCAAATCTTTGTTTTGTCCTGGGCAACTTATTTAGTTATCTAGAGAGTTCGATATTGTCCTTGTTAAGTATGGTAGCTGGAAGAACAAGAGTGGTGATTGTTTTTACAATGATAAAGTATGCCCATGTTAATAATCATTGAAATCTACCAGAAAGGTACATGCTGCCCCAGTACCACTAGTTACAATTCAACCTCTTTCATATCTGTGAGTACCTTTCTTGTGCCTAAAGATGAATGCTTTTCTACTCTTTTATTGTTTTCGGTGGTGGGGCAGTTGGGTAGTCTTGCCAGAGGTTTTCCTACAACATTTATATATCTTGAAGGGACAACTTTTGATTTTACTTGCTAACTCTTGCTATATCATTACTTTCCAATTTATTCATTTCCGATTCTATCCTATTTGTGTTGACACTGACAGTTGAGAGAAAGGTAAAGATTGTGTTTAGATTGTACACATTTCTGAGCAAAGAATTCATCCTCCTGTTTTTTGTTTGTTTGTTTTGTTTTGTTGGGTTGTTTGTCAGACCCAGTCTCGCTCTGTCACCCAGGCTGAAGTGTAGTGGCATGATCTTGGCTCACTGCAACCTCTGCCTCCTGGGTTCAAGTGATTCTCCTGCCTCAGCCTTCTGAGTAGCTGGGATTACAGGCACCTTACTTTCTACTTACAGTTTTTTTTGTCTTTGTTTTTTTCTGGTTGCTGAAGTTAAATGCCCCATCTCTGTTTTCTGTTGCTCTCATTTCATAACAAAAGCATTTATTTGAGACAATTTTATTCAAAGGACAGAGTGACTCCATGCAGGCACCTGGGCTATGTAAGATTTGTGAAAATAAAGTTTTTCTCCCCTAAAGAGCCCTGCATGTGAGATGGCTGCAGAGAAGATGGAAGAACATTAGAACTGGGAGCAGCCGTATAAGGACAGCCAAAGCCTTACCTCTACAAATGAAGGATCTGACACTAGAAAATGAGAGCATTTGATACTGAAAGTCAGATATTCTCACATGGAGTCTGTGCTCTAGTTGAGGTAGAAGTCTTTATTTTGTTTTTCTTTTTATTTATTTATTTTATTTTTTGAGACAGAGTCTTGCTCTGTCACCCAGGCTGGAGTGCAAGTAGCTCGATCTTGGCTCACTGCAATCTCTGCCTCCCAGGTCAAGCAATTCTTCTGCCTCAGCCTCCCGAGTAGCTGGGATTACAGGTACCTGCCACCATGCCCAGCTAATTTGTGTATTTTTAGTAGAAACGGAGTTTCACCATGTTGGCCAGGCTAATCTCGAACTCCTGACCTTAGATGATCCGCCTGCTTAGGCCTCCCAAAGTGCTGGTATTACAAGGGCGAGCCACCGCGCCCAGCGCAGAAAGAAGTCTTTAAAAAGCTAAACAACTACAAATTCCCTTTCCATCCCTTCCTTCCCTCTGCATGGTACCAGATCACCTGTCATCTCCCAAAGAACCTAGTTATCTGTTTCCTTTCCTAATCAATACAATCATGAAATACTGTGTGAATTCTGTGTTCAGAGTTGAGCTTTAGCTAGGCATGACCCCTCCAGGTTGGTCACTGGAGGAAAGTTCTGGAAGACAGAGGAGCAGGCTAGCTTTCCACTGCTGTCTGCTGCGAAAATACTCTTGGCTGACGTTGCAGGACTTTTCTGTAGTTACGGTAAAAGGGGATTCTTGTCCGTCCCACGGCCACGAAAATGTAGGCTTGGAGACGGTTTAAAGGATGAGAAAAGGATTTTATTGGGTGAAAAGAGAAAAAAGCAGGGGAAACAGGGATCCCCCGAAAGGCCAGAGTCTCCTGCTAGAGCGCTTCCCGCCCACAGTTTGAATCCCAGGTTCCACACAGGAAGAGGAGGGGCGAGGTTCCTCCCTGCTGCAAACATCATGAACTTCCTGAGGTTCCACCTCAGTGGGCAGGTTGGGTGGAGTTTCTCCAGGGACCCTTTCCCACTGAGACCTGGCTGTCTCGGTGACATCTGCTTTGACTGTGAATTCTAGCACAGGGAGCTTGAATAATTAACTCAGTGATAAAGGAGTATCACAATTATTCAGGCATTTGTTATGGTTGCTGTTCTCGTGTTTTCTCCCAGTCACCACAGAGTGATTTCAATGCCTTAATCCTACATTTCTTAACTGGAGTTGGGGTAGAGGGAGGTATGCTTATCAGAACCACCTTGGGAGTATTTTTGTCAAAACTATATACTCTCCACTCCTTGGATGATCAACAATGATCTAATCAAAGAAAGGGGGATATAACGGACAAAAATTAATCTAAGAATCTAGTTTTGGAAATAAAAGTAAGGATAGATGTTCATCATATTCTCAGTGATGAAGATTTTGATCAGCGTGAATGTCCAACAACAGGAAAATAAATTATGTTATTATTATATGTTTGTAACTATTTCTTTTAGAACATCAGAAAAGATGGTTTAACTTTTTCATCTTGCAAAATCATTGTTTATATGATTTTTTTGTTTAAATGTTTATATACATGGCAGAGAGGGTGGATAGGAAAATCACCAAAATGTGGGGTTTTTTTCTTTTTTTTTTTTTTGAGACAGAGTCTCGTTCTGTCGCCCATGCTGGAATACAGTGGCACAATCTGGGCTCACTGCAACCTCCGCCTCCCAGGTTCAAGCAATTCTCCTGTCTCAGCCTCCCGACTAGCTGGGACTACAGGCCCCCGTCACCACACCTGGCTAATTTTTTTTGTATTTTTAGTAGAGATGGGGTTTCACCATGTTAGCCAGGATGGTCTCGATTTCCTGACCTCGTGATCCACCTGCCTCGGCCTCCCAAAGTGCTGGGATTACAGACTTTTTTTTTTTTTTTTTTTTGAGACAGAGTCTCTGTTGCTCAGGCTGGAGTGCAGGGGCACGATATCGGCTCACTGCAGCCTCCGCTAACTGAGTTTGAGAGATTCTCCTGCCTCAGCCTCCCGAGTGGCTGGGACCACAGACACCTGCCACCACGCCCCTCTACTTCTTGTATTTTTTGTAGAAACAGGGTTTTGCCTTGTTGCCCAGGCTGGTCTCAGGAAAGCCACCCACCTCGGCCTCCCAAAGTGCTGGGATTACAGGCATGAGCCTCAGCACCGGCCAGTTGTTTTTCTTTTGAATACAATACATTATTATTACCTATAGTTCTTATGTTTTGCATCAGATCTCTAGACTGGTTCATCCCAGGTATCTGTTACTTTGTATCCCCCCCATCCTCTATCTCCCTACTTCCTACCTCCCACCCTGCCCCAGGTAATCACTATTTTATTGTCTTTGTATATTTGGCTTTTTTTTTCTTCTATATTTCACATATATACCAGGCTTGGTGGCTCACGCCTATAATCCTAGCACTTTGGGAAGCTGACACACATGGCCAGGAGTTCAAATCCTGCCTGGTAACATGGGTAACACACTGAGACCTTGTCTTTACCAAAAAAACAAAACAAAAATAAAAACAAACAAAAAAAAAACTTAGCCAGGCAAGATGCTATGCACCTATAGTCCCAGCTACTAGGGAGGCTAAGGCAGGAGGATTGCTTGAGGCTGGGAATTCAAGGCTGCAGTGAGTTCTCTTTGGGCCACTGCACTCCAGTTTGGGCAACAGAATGAGACTGTCTTTGATAAAACAAAAAACAAAAACAATTTCACATACAAGTGAGATCAAGCAGTATTTTTCTTTCTGTGACTGGCTTATTTTACTTGACATAATGTCCTTCAGGTTCACACATGTGGCAGCAAATGGCAGGATCTCCTTTTTTTTTTTAGATTGAATAATATACCACAGTCTATCTATGGCACAGTTTCTTTCCTTTTTTTCCTCCCAAACTGCTGTGAACACTAAGCACAGTTTTGTTTATTTATTTGTTTGTTACAGCATCTCACTCTGTCGCCCAGACTGGAGTGCAGTGGCGCGATCTTGGCTCGCTGCATTTGAGGTTTCACCATGTTGGCCAGGCTCATCTCAAACTCCTGACCTCAAATGATCCACCCACCTCGGCCTCTCAAAGTACTGGGATTATAGGCGTGAGCCATAGCGCCCAGTCAGCACAGTTTTTTTAATCCATTCTTCCTTCAACATACACTTAGGTTGTTTCCACATCCAGGCTATTGCAAGTGATGCTGCAATGAACATGGAGTGCAGATATCTTTATGAGGTGGTGATTTCACTTCTTTTGGGTATATGCCTAGAAGAGGGATTGCTGGGTCATCTCATAATTCTATTTTAAATTTCTTTAAATGATCACGGCTCACTGCAACCTCCATCTCCTAGGCTCAAGTGATTCTCCTGCCTCAGCCTCCCAAGTAGCTGGGAATACAGCCATGCACTACTACACTAGGTTAATTTTTTTACTTTTTATAGAGACAGTGTCTTGCTTGCTATGTTGCCCAGGCTGGTCTCGAACTCCTAGATTCAAGCAATCCTCCCACCTCAGCCTCCCAAAGTGCTGGAATTAGGTATAAGTTACTGTGCCCGGCCTCTCTTGTCTTTTTTATATTAGCTATCCAGTTGCTTGTTTTGAATGAGATTAATAAAGACTTCAAATTTCTTCTACTTTATACCTTTTTTTTTTTTTTGTAGTTTTAGTGTTTTTTCTCATAACCATTATTGCTTTTATAATCAGAAATAAGCCCAGGAAAGTTTATAATAAAACTTCAAATTCGTACTTTCTATTTCTTGCCATCAGTTCAGGAGAAAATAAAAAAGAAATGAGAAAAGAAAAGGGAGGTAAGAGGAGAGGACAGGGAGCCAGGCACGGTGGCTCACGCCTGTAATCCCAGCACTTTGGGAGGCCGAGGCAGGTGGATCACGAGGTCAAGAGATCGAGACCATACTGGCCAACATGGTGAAACCTTGTCTCTATTAAAAATACAAAAATTAGCTGGGCATGGTGGTGCACGCTTGTAGTCCCAGCTACTTGGGAGGCTGAGGCAGGAGAATTGCTTGAATCCGGGAGGCGGAGGTTGCAGTGAGCTGAGATGGTGCCACTGTACTCCAGCCTGGCGACACAGTGAGACTCCCATCTCAAAAAAAAAAAAAAAAAGAGGAGAGGACAGGGGAGCAGAGAGAGGAAAGAGAAAGTGATAATGCAGAGAAAAATAAATACTGGTTTGCCAATAGAGAGGTGACATGCAAAATATTGAACAAGAGTTTGGCCCAGACTCTCTGCAGTAAGAACAGTTTGACTCTGACTGTGACTAACTGGTCCACTTGCACTGTTGTATATCCACTGACTGTCAGCCTGTTTTCAGGCTCACTTTACAAGGAAGGGTGTGGTTGGGAATACACTGTTACCTTGCACAGAGCGTATTTCCCTTCACCTCCATCTGATGCACATCACCATGAGCCTTATTTGGCTGCCCCAGTCAAAATGAACTTCTTCCTCTGTTCCCTCATACCTCTCACGTAGTGTGTACTACAAATGCTGCCTCCTAGTATAGCAATGAGTGTCCTATTTTCTTTCCTGCTATTGCATAAATCTTTGAGGACAGGAGTTGTATTCCCACAGCATCTAACTTGCCAGGGATCACATTCTCATCTTCATCCAACTATATTCAAGCAAAAACTATTTGCGATCATGGGGTGCTTTCCAGGGAGTTCCTGCATTTAGAGTAATCAGCTACCTTTTGCAATTTTGGGTGGCCAATTTGTCCATACCCAGGATCTGAGCAATTTACTGAGGTAGGAGAACAGAGGTTTCCTAAATTAGCTCCTCTAAGGGGACAAGGGGTTCAAGGGGAAGTTGTCCTGCTGTGCAAGAGATGTCCTCTACTGATGGTGATAGCAGAGTTAGATAACCACAAAGATCCTCTTTTGTTCTGGGCTGGGGGTAGAGGGATGGGGACAATGGGAGGGGAAGTTAGGGGAGCAAACTGTCAACAGCAAGGCAGTGTCAACTGGATATAATTTCAAAGATACCTACAGGGAATACTGGGTGGTGCTTTTGCAAAGAAAAGCAAAAAAGTTCTTAGATTCAATGTAATCATTCATTTGTTTATTTAACAAACAGTAATATTACTCTAGCCAGGCATGTGCTGGAGATTTGGAGATTTTAAGATATCATAAAACACATTGTTGGGAAGATTGCAGTGAAGTGGTCATTCACAGATTTAAACACACTGCTGAGTTGAACTGATCCAACCTCATTGTATTAGTTTGCTAGGGCTATAGTAACAAACTGCCACAGAATGGGTGGCTTCAGAGAAATTTATTATCTCATGGCTCTGGAGGCTAAATTCCAAAATCGAAGTGTCAGCAGGGCTGGTGCCTTCTGAGGGCTGTGAGGGAGGGAGCTGTTCCAGGCCTCTCTCCTTGCCCGCATGGTGTCTTCTTCCTGTGTCTCTTCACATCATCTTCCCTCTGTGGTTATCTCCGTGTCCAAATTTCTCCTTTTTATAAGGACACCAGTCACATTGGATTAGGGTCCACCCAAATTACCCCCATTTTAACTCGTGTGATGGTTAATATTGAGTGTCAACTTGATTGAATTGAAGGATGCAAAGTGTTGTTCCTGGGGGTGTCTGTGAGGATGTTGCCAGAGGAGATTAACATTTGAGTCAGTGCACTGGGAAAGGCAGACCCACCCTCAATCTGGGTGGGCACCATCTAATCAGCTGCCAATCTAATCTGCCTGCCAGAATAAATGCAGGCAGAACGTGAAAAGACTAGACTGTTGGCAGGGCATGATGCCTAACACCTGTAATTCCAGCATTTTGGGAGGCCGAGGTGGGCGGATCACTTGAGGTCAGGAGTTCAAGACTGAGACTAGTCTGTCCAACATGATGAAACCCCATTGCTACTAAAAATACAAAAAATTAGCCAGGTGTGGTGGCACATGCCTATAATCCCAGCTACTGGGGAGGCTGAGGCATGAGAATCACTTGAACCCACGAGGTGGAGGTTGCAGTGAGCCAAGATCGTGCCACTACACTCCAGCCTGGGCGACAAAGTGAGACTCCATCTCAGAAAAAGACCAGACTGGCTTAGTCTCCCGGCCTCCATCTTTCTCCTGTGCTGGATGCTTCCTGCCCTCGAACATCAGACTCCACGTTCATCAGCTTTGGGACTCTTGGACGGAAGGCTGCACTGTCGGCTTCCCTACTTCTGAGGTTTTGTTACAGATGGCCTATTGTGTGACCTCACCTTGTGATCGTATGAGTCAATACTCCTTATAAACTCCCCTTTATGTACATATCTATCCTATTAGTTCTGTCCCCCTAGAGAACCCTGACTAATGCAACTTGATTACTTCTGTAAAGACCTTACCTCCAATTAAGATCATATTCAGGAGTACTGGGGGTTAGGACTTCAACATGTGAACTTTGGGAGAACACAATTCAAGCCATAACACCCAGCCACATCATAGGGGATGATCCAAAGCTGAACCTAAGTGTCATCAAACAACACTGAAATGCTTCTCTGGCCATGTTGTATGGGAATCACCACACAGCATTACCCTGGGACGCAAAGGTGGCACTGACACCAGGCCCAACAACAATAAGTAAAAAACAAGATGGCACTCTTTCTGCCAATGGCATTGGCAGCCTTCTCCTAGAGATTGGCTCCTGGTTTCCTGGCTAGTTTTTGGCAGAAGGGATGGACAAACAATGAAAGTGACAGCATGCCCTGGCACTTCGCGTTGGAAGAACTTGCGAAGGGCAGAAGATAGACTGAGAAAAGTGGAAGCCCAGTCCTTTAGGTATGCAACCTAGCAAGATAGGCTAAATATACCTAAATGCCTTGACCAAACTCCAATATAACTGATAAAATCATTAAACTGGGCATCCCTAAATAAAACTACACCAATCTGCTTTTGCTGAAATATTAAAACTGTATTCTCACACAAGTTGCCAAGAAAGTAAATAAATCTCTCCATCATAAACATGTAAAAGCCTTTTCCATATCACAAGCTCCTAGTTTCAATCCCTTTCCAACATATCAAAGAGGAACCAAAACAGAAAAGACATCATTGAGCAAAATGAGGATATGTGAAATACAATTGCACTATCTTAAATGGCCCATGACATATTAACTCAATCACTTAAGTTAATGCATAACCTGACAGAATTATTGAACAGGAAATGATCTCATTTGGTAACATCTGGCCAAAAAGATACAGCTGAAAAAAGGTAGTCAACAATTTCCAATTAAAACACAAAAATGGATGAGATCTGCTGAGCTCCTGCATGTGCTTTTTTTTTTAAACAGGGTCTCACTTGCTCACCCAGGATGTAGTTCAGTGGCACCACTCGGCTCACTGCAGCCTCAACCTCCCAGATTCAAGTGATCCTCCTGTCTTAGCGCCCCCCAGGTAGTGTGGGACTGTGATGGCGCATGGGACTAAAGGCACGCACCACCACACCTGGCTAATTTTTGTATTTTTTGTAGAAACAGGGTTTCCTCATGTTACTGAAGCCAGTCTTCAACTCCTAAGCTCAAGTGATCTGCCTGCGTCAGTCTCCCAAAGTGCTGGGATTACAGGCGTGAGCCACCGCACCCGGCCATCCTGCATGTGCTCTTATTAGACAACTACCTAGTTCATTTTCTTTATTTGTAATCTTTAAATATATTACCACAATGGACTCTTAAGTTGGGATGACCAGTGTACATAGTAAGCAGGCCCCCTAAAAAAAACTGAGGTTAATGATTGAGGGTATATATCTTGAAATTTATGTTTTTATTTCCATGAGAATTGTAGACAGAATTACTGAGTTAAATGTGTATTTTAATTTTTAAAAGCTTTTAACCCTCAAGTTCATAAAGTGTTTCTCTTTTTTCAGAATTTATCTTTTCTAAATTTCATTAATATTAGTCTTTTATTAATTTCCTCCTCTGTTTTCTTTTATGGCTATTTTACTTCTCTTTTTTGAGACTGAGTTGTGCTCTGTCACCTAGGCTGGAGTGCAATGGTGCAGTCTCAGCTCACTGAAACCTCTGCCTCCCAGCTTCAAGCAATTCTCCTGCCTCAGCCTCCCGAGTAGCTCAGATTACAGGCGCCCGCCACCATGCCCAGCTAATTTTTGTATTTTTAGTAGAGACGGGGTTTCACCATGTTGGTCACACTGGTCTCAAACACCTGACCTCAGGTGATCCACCCAACTCAGCCTCCCAAAGTGCTGGGATTACAAGCGTGAGCCACCGCACCCAGCTTCCCTTTTTTTTCTTTTTTTAAAGATGAGCACTGAATTTCCAATCTTTATGTACTTTATGTACAGCTCTTGCTGAGTTTTGTACGTTTGGTTATGTCGAGTTTCCCTTTTTTCCTTTATAAAGTTTATAATTTCAATTTAGTTTCTAATTTGATCCAATGATTATTTAGGAGGATGGTCTCAAATTTCAAATAATTATTTTTAAATCTTTTATATATTTCAAATTTCATTAATTTACGTCTAATTTCATCAAATAATGTGAAATTTTGAAATCTCTATTTTTAAGGTTTTTTTTTTTTTCTTTTTTGAGACAGAGTCTTGCTCTATTGTGCTGGCTGGAGTGCAGTGGAGCGATCTCGGCTCACTGCAACCTCTGCCTGCTGGGTTCAAGCGATTCTCGTGCCTCAGACACCCAAGTAGCCGCGATTATAGGTGTGCGCCACCACGCCAGGCTTTTTTTTGGTATGTTTAGCAAAGGCGGGGTTTCACTATGTTGGCCACGCTAGTTTCAAACTCCTGACCTCAGATGATTCCCCCGCCTCGGCCTCCCAAAGTGCTGGGATTACAGGCAAGAGCCACCATGCCCGGCCCTCTATTTTTTATTTTTGTAGCCAAGTTTATGATAAATTTGTGTAACTACTTAGTAGCCAATATATATATTTGACCAGGTGCAGTGGCTCAAGCCTGTAATCCCAGCACTTTGGGAGGCAGATGTGGGCGGATCACCTGAGGTCAGGAGTTCAAGACCAACCTGGCCAACATGTTGACACCTCGTCTCTACTGAAAATACAAAAAATGGCCGGGCGCGGTGGCTCAAGTCTGTAATCCCAGCACTTTGAGAGGCCGAGACGGGCGGATCACAAGGTCAGGAGATCGAGACCATCCTGGCTAACATGGTGAAACCCCATCTCTACTAAAAAAACATACAAAAAACTAGCCGGGTGAGGTGGCGGGCACCTGTAGTCCCAGCTACTCGGGAGGCTGAGGCAGGAGAATGGCGTAAACCCGGGAGGTGGAGCTTGCAGTGAGCTGGGATCCGGCCACTGCACTCCAGCCTGGGCAACAGAGCGAGACTCCGTCTTAAAAAAAAAAAAAATACAAAAAATAAGCTGGGTGTGGTGGTGCACACTTGTAATCCCAGCTACTCAGGAGGCTGAGGCAGGACAATCACTTGAATCAGGGAGGCGGAGACTACAATGAGCCAAGATCACGCCATTGCACTCCAGCTTGGGCAACAAGAGCAAAACTCTGTCTCAAAAAAAAAAAGAAGAAGAAGAAGAAAAGAAATAAAAGAAATATACATATTCTCTGAAGAATGTATAATTCTATATATATTTATTACAGCAAATGGGTCAATTGGTTTCTCTATGGTCTCCTATTTTTTGTCTACTAGATCTGTCTGGTTCTGAAAAAGGTGCAGTAAAATCCACAAATTTCATTTTTATGTTATCCTTATATTTATAATAATCTTCTGATTTATATGTTTATGATATTGTTCGGTGCTTATCTTCATATATTGTCTTTTGTAGGTACTGTTCTTCTCCGTTTAGTCTCACCTTTTCTGGTATTTCTTTATATATCTGTAGTATTGCTTTTCCAACTGCCTTAAATATTTCTTTATCACTCTAAGTGTGTTTCTTATCAACAACATATTCACTGGATTTGTTTTTAATCCATTCTGATAGTCTCTGTCTTTTGATAGGAAAATT
This sequence comes from Trachypithecus francoisi, assembly GCF_009764315.1. Lineage (NCBI taxonomy): Eukaryota > Metazoa > Chordata > Mammalia > Primates > Cercopithecidae > Trachypithecus > Trachypithecus francoisi. Next base: position 40,034,279 of record NW_022681454.1, on the reverse strand, counting down.
CGGCTCATTTACATTTAATATAATCACTGATATTCTTTATTTTATTCCTTCTCTCTTGCTTATATTTACTATTAAACTTACTTCATTTTTTTTCCTTCTCTTTATATATACTGGTATGATCAAGTTATAATTTATTCCTTTGTTTCCTCTTATAATTTCAAAATGACATTACACTTTCCCACTCCACTAGTGGTTATGTTCTTTTTTAATACACATCATCAAACACATATTACTATTATGTAAGAATATATTATTTCCCCACCAAGTTACTGTATTCCTTGATACTTTCCCTCCACCCAATAAGATGAAACTTTAGAATGTTTTTACTTCTTCTTCCCTTTCCTCCAATACCACCTCTTAGGTTTTGCTGAGAAAAATTGTAACTTTTACTTCCAGGCTCTAGTTAGAGTCGTCACATTTAAGTGTCTTTATTTAACACATATAGTACACATTTTCAGTCATTTCATCATCGTCCAAGTACATTAATATACATACCCATGTATATTACAAGGCTCATCATTTTCCCTTTCTACTTTACCTTCTCATTTCTTGGAGTCTCTATTCTCATTAATTTGTTATTTAGTTACAGTCCTCTTTTCAGTTCCTTCAGATGGGGATATGCAGACGATAGGTTCTTGGAATCCTTTGTGCATCTCTTTCACTCTGGCAGGTGAATGATGCTTGGCTGGAAAGAGACTTCTTGGGTTACTTTCCTTTTCTCTTAACAGGTATACATATGATTCCACTGTCTGATACCAGTCCAACTCTTTTCCCATTACAAATAACTTCTTTCGTCTGGAATCTTATATATTTTTCTCTTTAACTTTGAGATTCAGGAATTCTGTCAGAGTATGTTTAGGTGTATGCTTTTTCTCATCAATCCTGCCTAGAATTTGGTGAACACTTTCAACCTGCAAATATAAGGCTTTATTCAGCTCAGGAAATTTACTTCTATTAAATCTGGATTTTCTCTTGTATTTCACTCTGGAACTCCAATTATTCACAAATTAGATCTCTTGGATCTGTCCTCCCTTCTTCCAGCAGTTGTATAAATTTAAGAGTTAAAAAAGGCAGATTAATGCTTTTCCTGGTAATATCAGATCATCACAAACACCAGGTCAATTATCTGATTATAACATTTGGTACTAGAAGGCAGCCTAAAGAGAAACATATTAAAATACATATAATTTGTACAATGAATAATTCACTCTAATATCAAGTATGGCATTTTCACTATGTTTCAAAATGTAAAAGTATAGTTAGAATGAATAAGATCTAGTATTTAATAGTATAAAAGGGTGACTACAGTCAACAATAATTCAGTATACATTTTAAAACAACTATAAACAACTGAATTGTTTGTAACACAAAGGAGAAATGCTTGAGGGGATGGATATCCCATTTACCCTGATGTGATTAATATGCATTGCATGCATGTATCAAAAATATCTCATGTACCCCATAAATGTACACACCTCCTATGTACACACAAAATTTTAAAATAAAAAGTACATCTATTAATTATCTTGTTTTCTTTCTTTTTTTTTTTAGATGGAGTTTCGCTGTTGTTGCCCAGGCTGGAGTGCAATGGCACGATCTTGGCTCACCACAACCCCCACCTCCTGAGTTCAAGCGATTCTCCTGCCTCAACTTCCCAAATAGCTGGGATTACAGGCATGCACCACCACGCCCGGCTAATTTTGTATTTTTAGTAGAGACGGGGTCTCTCCATGTTGGTCAGGCTGGTCTTGAACTCCCAACCTCAGGTGATCCACCCACCTCGGCCTCCCAAAGTGCTGGGATTACAGACCGTGCCCGGCCAATTGTCTCTATTTTTTAATGACTTTCTAATAGTAATATGTACAGTTTTTTTTGTTTTGTTTTGTTTTGTTTTTTTTTTTTTTTTTTTGAGGCAGAGTCTCACTCTGTCGCCGGGGCTGGAGTGCAGTGGCCGGATCTCAGCTCACTGCAAGCTCCGCCTCCCGGGTTTACGCCATTCTCCTGCCTCAGCCTCCCGAGTAGCTGGGACTACAGGCGCCCGCCACTTCGCCCGGCTAGTTTTTGTATTTTTAGTAGAGACGGGGTTCCACCGTGTTAGCCAGGATGGTCTCAATCTCTGACCTCGTGATCCGCCCGTCTCGGCCTCCCAAAGTGCTGGGATTACAGGCTTGAGCCACCGCGCCCAGCCGATATATACAGTTTTAAAATAAAAACTGTTCAGACAATTAAGGCAAAATCTAACTCTCCCACCTTTGACCCCACAGGCCTATCCCGCAAGATAACCTGCTGTTCACAGTTTCTTACAGAATCCTTCAGAAATTCTTCATGTGAAACAGGGAAAAAACTTATTACTGTGGGAGTATTTGTAGCTTCCTTCCTCCTGCCTACTAACCAAAAAAAAAATGCCAATATTTGCACCCTGACCGCTTCCCACTGGCTACACCCCCCGCCCCTTGCATTGTCTTATTGTGGAGATAAAATAAATGGGAGGGAGGTGTGTTCTATGAGAAGAACCAAGGAAGCTGAGATGAGAGATTTATATACAAAAGGTCCAGAACTATTCACTAGGCAGAAGAAAATAGAAAGAAAATGGGAAGGGAGATAGATAAGGCCTAGCAGTTGTAGAGACGTCAGGGAGGGTTTTGGTGAAAGGAGGAGAGGAAGAAATACAGAGACAGAGGCTTTGGGGTATGAGAGTGGGAGACAAAAAGAATATGAAGGGAAAACTAACTTCAACTTGTGCTATAGAAAACACAAATGTTTCCTACAAGTTCTTTGAGGAATACTGACTTCTGAACATGACATCCTCTGAAACTGAGTCATAAGGGGCCCAGAATCTATTCTATTCACTGTATGTGTGGGTTTGCATTTATATATACATATACATACACACATATGTACATAGAGATGTATACTATATCGGTGGATCTATCTACACATATCCTTTTAAAAACACACTAATGGATCATACTGTGAGTACCCTTTTACACCTTGCTTCTTTTTCTCTTAAAAGTACAGGCAGTGGCTCACACCTATAATCCCAGCACTTTAGGAGACGAGGCAGGTGGATCACTTGAGGCCAGGAGTTCAAGACCAGCCTGGCCAACATGGCAAAACCCCATCTCTACTATAAATACAAAAAATCGCTAGACATGGTGCCACACACCTGTATTTCTAGCTACTTGGGAGACTGAGGCATGAGGATCACTTGAGCCCAAGAAGCAGAGGTTGCAGTGGGCTGTGATTGCACCACTGCACTCCAGCTTGGGTGACAGAGCAAGACAAAAAAAAGTGTAGATTGATTTTTATCCTATTTCCAAAAAAAGATTTGAGTTAGCTTACAATAAAATCACAGGAATATGACCTAAAACTATTAACATGACTTTAAGGACAGGAACCAAGAAATATAAGGGACGAGGAAGAAACTATATTCAGATATTCTAGCTAATGATTCCATGAAGGTAACAGAAAATTATCAAGCTACTTTAAAAATAGATTCCTATGTAACCCACTGCCAAAAATTTGAAAGAAAAAGATGATTTTACCTAAGAAAGAACAGAACAATGAAAAGAAAAATGTAGCCCAGAGCTTAAGAAGACAGTGAGCTCTTCTTACCCTACAGCTCAGCAAAGAGATCACCAGAGTCTTCAGAGTCTCAGCAAAGAGATCAGCAGAGTTGCCTGTAATTGTTTAAATAAGTAGGGAAATCACAATAATCTGAAATAATGGGTAATGTGTAAGCCTATTTTGTTGGTTTTCATAAATTCAGATGGATTAAATAGTCAAGAAGCAACTTCAAACAAAACAGTGAGGTCCCGCTGCAAAGAACTGTTTCAGAAAGACTTAGGAAACTCCATTTCTCACCACTCTCTCCTTTCAGCCCCTCCCGGTGACCCTATCCATCTCATCTCTCCAGTCTTAGCAAAGCAGCAGATTAAAACAGAATAATCCTTATAATTCTTCTTCAACATGGGGCTGTGTTGAGTCAGATCCTATCTGTGTGAAGAATGGAGACCACACAAATAAACAAAACATTTTTAATTCACCCAGACTTCTAGCAGACTGGCTTTCAATATTCCTCTCCACTGCACTGCCTGTCATTTTTCTATGTAATATGTACACAGAGTAGATGATCCAGAAATTTGGTATCAATTCTGTGACCTTCTCCACTCCGACTACCATCATCTCCATGCTCAGCCACAAATCAAACTCCCTTAGGAACAAATACCCACATCCTAATACCCTGAACTCGGAAGTTCTCTCCCTTCCTACAACCTCCTTCCACTTTCCCTCCCCCTCAAACTTTCTGAATCTGTTCTTTCCCCAACTATACCTTCACTGCTCACCTCCACTATTCCAGTCTGATCAGCCCCCTCTGGATTCCACTTGACTCCTTACCAGCCTGTATCTCACAGTCAAGCTTTTCAACCTTACATATACAGCATCCTGAATTTCATCTCCTTTCCTTCCCACACTGACCCCTTCCCATACTGACCCCTTCCCATACCTGTCCTCCAATCACTACCTCTGCTGAAACCAACTGAGGCCTCTGTTTCTCCTCTCTGATTCCTGAGAATTGCTGAAGAAAAGTCACTTAACTGATAAAGGACCAGGTGCTTAGAACATAGACATCTCAGTCTGAATCCTGGCTTTGCTATTATTGGCCGGGAAAGTTTTGGCAAATTCTATCTCTCTGAACATGTTTCCTAGTCTGTAAAATGGGGTATATCAAATCATTAGGATGCTTCCAGCTGTAACACAAAACCCAAACAAAGGTAGCTTGTTGTCTCTCATAACAAGGCCACTAAAGGTCAGTTCCAGGGTTAATTCAGGGGCTCAATGACATCATCAAGAACAGGGTTTTTCCTCTCTAAACTCACCATCCTTAGCACATTGGCTTGGGCCTTAGGTTTGTCTCTTCATGGTTTCAACAAGGCAACTGCAATTCCAGACATCACACACAGACACAAAGTCTTGCTGAACAAGAGTGCATTTCTTCCTATGTGTCTCTCTGTATTCATGAGCAAAACTTTTCCTAGACCCATTCTAGCAGAATTCTTGTTGGTATCATCATATATCCACCCTTCAACTAATCACTGGCAAGGGGAAATGGCATTGCCATGATTGGCTTTTCCACCAATCAAAATTCACCTGCAGGAGCTACAGAGGGGTTGATCTTTCCTGAGCACACTGCCACCAGATGCCTGAACAAAAAGAGCTATAATAGAAATACCTGTTGGGTAGGACAACAATGTCTGCCATGTGGGCAATAATACCTACCCCAGTGGGTGGTTTATACTAGGTACATTGCAAAGTACCTAGTGGTGCCTAGTTCACAGTAAACATAAGGGCTTCCAAATACATAAACAAATCCTTTGACATTGTATCCTTCAAAAGGTAGAGCTAATTCTCCTATGCTTCAAAGTTAGCTGAATTTAATGGTTTGGTTCTAACAGAATTTGGCAGATAACTGCAAAAAACTTCCAATACTAAGTCATAAAAGGTACTGCAGTTTCCGACGTGCTCACAAGGATTACCTCTTCTGGGGAAACCAGCCACCATGTTGTAAGGACACTCAAGCAGCCTTTGGAGAGGCCCACATGGGGTCCTCTCTCCCTGGATTTTGAGAACTTCAGACTTGGACCGAAAAATACCATCAGTGTCCCTGGCATTGAGGCCTTCAGACTTGTACTGGGCCATACTACTGGCTTCCCTGTTTCTCCTGCTGGAGAACTTCTCTGGCTGGAACTTCTCAGCCTCCAAAATTGCAGGAGCCAATTCTCCTGATAAATCCTCTATCTATCTCCTGTTCATTCTGAAGAACCCTAATACCTACACCAATAAGCTACATTAAATAATAATGTGTATTATTCGCCATTGAGGAAAACCAATGCTCCTGAAATATATCCTAAGCTTATCCTGGACTTGGGGTACTCCTTGGCATACCTCTAAATATCCCAGTTGACATGCAATGCTTTTGTGACTAATATGTCAAGCCATTTTATTTCTATATCTGGTTGGACAAGTACCATCGGTGTAGCAAATATGAACATTTGATACTCATCCTCCAGCTCTATTTCTTCTTTTTTGAGACAGTCTCACTCTGTCACCCAGGTTGGAGTGCAGTGGTGCTATCTTGGCTAACTGCAACCTCCACCTCCCGGGTTCAAGCAAGTCTCCTACCTCAGCCTCCTGAGTAGCTGGGATTACAGATGAGTGCCACCACACCTAATTTTTGCATTTTTAGTAGAGACGGGGTTTCACTATGTTGGCCAGGCTGGTCTCGAACTCCTGACTTCAAGTGATCTGCCTGTCTTGGTCCCCCAAAGTGTTGGAATTACAGGCATGAGCCACAACACCCAGCCTCAGCTCTACTTCTAATAAGACTTCCTGTAAAGTTTAAAATAACATTTCCCAGATCTTTTATGAAGGTAAAATTATATATATATATAATTTTAATCATATATAATCATATATATACACATTCATATATATAATCATATATATATATATTCAGATATATAATCATATATATATATATATGAATACAATAGTTTCTACCAGTTGGATATACTCCAGTGAAATTTGGGAGGCATAAGTAAGGTGGAGGCTGTCTAACCACTGGTATGGCTCATTCTGCTCAAAAGGCAAATGATGGAGATTTTTTTTCTGCAACACTTTTCTGGTGCCTAGTCACCACCTTTGAGAATGGTTGAGAGACAGTTGTGGCAACAGTGCCATGGTGGCCTCCTGATTCCTCACCTTTAAATTAAAGCAGAGGTAGCAGTTACTAAGCAGGTTAATTCTGCAGCATTCTGGAATTCATCCCCAGAGCCAGGTCTAGAATCCACTTCTCCAGTTCTTCCACCAACTTTTTAAAAATCCTTTTTTTATAGAGCTTTGCATATATTCAAAAGTAGACATTCTAGTATAATAAACATCTATCTTTCCCATTTACAAACTTATGGGCAATATTGTTTCCTAAGTACCCACACCCACTTCCTCCATCTCATTTTGAAGTAAATTGCTAACATCGTATCATTTTACGTACATATTTCAGCATGTATCTTTTTTAAAACTAGAGATCCTTTTAAAAATACAACCACACCATTCCTAAAAAACAATCGTTCTTTAATTATCGAGTCAATGTTCACATTGCCAACTGTCCTGTGACTGTCAAAGTTTTTCTGCTGAACTAGTACCCAAAAAGGGTCCACAAATTGCAACTGGTATATGCCTCTTATGTTTCAATGCATAAGCTCTCCCTCCACCTGTGTAGTTTTATTGTATCTGCAACTTATTTAAAGAAATTGTGTTGTTTCCCACAGTCTATCCTGGTAATTGCATCCCGATGGTGATGTCTGACATATTCCTCTGTCCTCTGTAATCCCTATAAATCGGTTGTTGGATCTACAGCCTTGATCAGATCTAATTCTCCAAGATGAGGGTGCATTCTCTCTGAGAAAATTTGTGTTTGCCTTTGTCAGGCAGCTAATGGCAGAATTATCAGGCCGAGACCACTACCAATTCAATTCTCGACTTGTCATTTTTTTGATCACTTTAAGTGTTATGACTTTGGGCTGTTATTCTGTGAGGGCCAGTAGTGATTTTAACTTCTCAGGATTGATTGATTGATTCATTTTTTGGTCTCTTCTGCTCAAGACAATATTCCTTGCAGTCCTTCTGGGGGTGGGAAGGAGGGCAAAATTGTTTTATTCATCCCCATCTCCACTGAGGATAAAGCTCTGCAGGGTGTTAGCTTTATGGAGTGTCTTAGTCTTTTAAGTTTGCTGTCCTTTGTCATCTGTCCCATCACCCCAAAACTGAAAACTAAAACTTAATATGAGTCAGGAGCACGAGCACCTTTAGCAAAAGTGCCTCTAATATTCTCACTTAGATTTCTGACCTAAGCCTCTTTTATCTTGTTAACTATGCAGTGTTTTTAGTGTGTGTTTAATATTTTAATCCAGAATCTTTTGTTTCCCCAACTCTCCCAGTTAGGGGGTCAGTCTGAGTTTTCTAACTTAAGAGATGCATGTGAAATAAAGATGTTACTCGACTTACACTGGAGTCACTTATGTAATAAACTCACTGTAAGTTGAAAATATTGTAAGTGGAAAATGCATCCAACACCCCTAAGCTACTGAACATCATAGCTTAGCCTAGCCTACCTTAAATGTGCTTAGGAAAGTTAACGTTAGCGGGGCTGACTTAGGAGCTGCAGCTCGCTGCCACCGCCCATCACAGGAGAGTATTGCACCGCATATCACTAGCCCATCACCATTCAAGCTTTGAAGGATGGTTTCTACTAAATGCATATGGCATTCACACCATCACAAAATCGAAAAATAAGTCAACTATCCTAAGTGGAGAACCATCTGTACATATATCCTATATTAAATAGGGCAGGCTAATGTAGCAATGCCAAAAACATGTTTTGTTTTGTTTTTTTTTTTTTTTTTTTTGAGACGGAGTCTTGCTCTGCCGCCCAGGCTGGAGTGCAGTGGCCGGGTCTCAGCTCACTGCAAGCTCCGCCTCCTGGGTTTACGCCATTCTCCTGCCTCAGCCTCCCAAGCAGCTGGGACTACAGGCGCCCGCCATGTCGCCGGCTAGTTTTTTTTGTATTTTTTAGTAGAGACGGGGTTTCACCATGTTAGCCAGGATGGTCTCGATCTCCTGACCTCGTGATCCGCCCGTCTCGGCCTCCCAAAGTGCTGGGATTACAGGCTTGAGCCACCGCGCCCGGCCATGTTTTGACTAATGTACTTCCTGCCACTAGCACTTTTTAAGCTAGTTTATGTCATTTAGTTTTTTCCTCCTTGAGGCTAGAACAGAATCATATAAAGCAACCCTCCCTGAATAAAATTCCCCAGCTGGGTGCGATTGTTCACACTTGTAATCCCAGCACTTTTGGAGGCTGAGGCAGGTGGATTACCTAAGGTCAGGAGTTCGAGACCAGCCTGGCCAACATGGCGAAACCCCATCCTACTAAAAATATAAAAATGAGCCAGGCGTGGAAGTGAGTGCCTGTAATCACAGCTACTCAGGAGACTGCACCACTGCACTCCAGCCTGGGTGACACAGTGAGAATCCATCTTAAAAAAATATAATAAATAAAAACTGTTTTCTTTTTTTATTTCCTAACACTCAGAAGTCATCAACATATCAAGAACTAATTTTCACATTATTTGCATATAATAATTTTTAAAAAATGATGTGGCAGAGACTGCTGTTCATTCTCCTAATATCCATTCTCTTTCCACCAAGAGAACACCAAATTTCAGCAGAACATGGCAGTCTGAAATAGATAATTTCCCAGCCTCCCTTGCAGCTAGATGTGACATGACCAGGTTCTGGCCAATAGGATGTAAGTAGAAGTTTCCTATGGCAGCTTCCAAAAATCATCTTTAGATCACTAGCACTTGCCTTTTGCTCCCTTTTTCTTTGTCTTTCCTCCAGTAGAATACAGATGTGAGAGTTCGAGATGTGGCCACCCAACCTGGCTTAGGAAAATGAGGGCCAGTATCTTGGGTATGGCAGAATGGTGAACTTTTCTCGATTCCCAAAAGCATCAAGAAAAAGAAGACTCCCAGCAGTCCTGGAATTTTTATCTCTGGGATTTCATGGGAAGAAAGAAATAAACTTTTACCTTTTGCCATTAGTATTTTGGGTTTTTCCAAAGTATCACCTTTCTTATAAAGGAAGAAGGCAGACTCATAAATGGCAGGTTTTCAAAGACATATACTGTGGAGCCACAACTCTCTAAAGAGAACAGTAAAATACTATCTCTTTATAAGTAACTATTCTCTCTAAGGACAAATGCAGCTGCTTCATATTAGGAGTCAGAGAACACAGGTTCAAGTTATACAACTCTGACATTAAACAGCAAACCAGTTAACTTCTCTATGTCTATGTGGCTTTATTCATTAAATTGGGACAGCACTACCTACGTAATAAAATTCTCTTGAGATTTAAAATATAACATATACAAAAGTATCCCACAGTATAAGTCACTATACACATAGTAGTTGATAAGAATAATTATAACTCTGGATAAAAGCTCTATCGCATTTACACTGTAACCCCAGTAACAAGTGCTCTAAATATTTGTTAGATAAATGTTTTTAAGTCCTTGCAAAATGAGTGAATTATTCTGCTTTGGACTCAAATATTAAGTCCAAAGGCCATTAATATTATTTAAAGCATTACTTGAGTCTCTAAGAGATTCTTTTTTTTTTTTTTTTTTGAGATGGTCTCACTCTGTTGCCCAGGCTGGATTGGAGTTCAGTGGCACAATCTCAGCTCACTGCAACCTCCAGCTCCCTGGCTCAAGCAATTCTCATGCCTGGGATTACAGGTGCGTACCACCATGCCTGGCTAACTTTTTGTATTTTTTGTAGAGACAGAGTTTCACCATGTTGGCCAGGCTGGCCTCAAACTCCTGACCTCAAGCAACCTACCCGTCTCAGCCTCCCAAAGTGCTGGGATTACAAGCATGAGCCCTCATGCCCGGCCTATAAGAGATATAATTCTTAATTTTGATGTCAGTCAAAAGATACAGGGTGTGAGGAGAGAAACCATAGCTAATCCATTTATCTGGTTCAAAAGTGGACTCTTATTTGCTACAGAAAATAGTTTAAACTAGAAGAAAAGTTGTGGTACAGAAATAAAATTTTTATGACACTTTCCCCCTGAAATTACAAAGTTAAACATAAAAATATTTTAAAATAGTTAAACCACTAACCCTAATACATCAAATGAAGGATTTCCTCACACTGGACTGTGGCTAAAGTATTTTATTAAATTAAGTATGTAATTTGCAAATGGCTTCATAAGAAATTTTAAAAGCAAATTTATAAAACATTTTCAATTTAAAAAGTACAGAGTTAACAGCAAAATTACATTTTCTTTACAGTACAAATAAAAACATTTTTCTGATATACCGTCTGAAAATTTTATAATATATTCTCCAACGATAGCTGCAATATTGTATTTTAATGAGAAGCCTCACAGTTAATCCAATCATTTATTAATAATAAGTTCATCATTGGACCATAAAAGTCAATTGCTCAACTTTAAGGAAAATAATGAACTTTGTCATCATATAATATGAAGTTATAAATGGCTCTTCAGGATGTAGATGTGTTCTAGCCTTGTTTCTCTATTAAATTCTGTAAAGAAGCATTAAGTAATACTGTAAACTTGAATTACATTTTAAAAATAAGCACCATGAACATACATTCTACACAAACTACCTTTTAAATGACACTTTTTGGCCACATAAACATTTAAATCTATTTTCTTTGCATGGAAATAAAAATGAGCAATATTTAACTACTTCACAGAAAAATTACCAAACTTCACCTCATTGCACAATGCAAAAGCACTTAGAAAAAGCACTTTGAAAAAACAGCACACGTGGTTTTTGTCTTTTTAATACATTTAGTCATTTTCTTAAATTGAGAGCAGTTAAAACATTGTCAGGGCAATTTCCTGAGTTTCAAAATTCAAAAGTTTCCAATTTCTAGCTCAGAAATAACCAATCTCGCTGTTATACATGTCCACTTTCTAAGCACACAAAACACTTGAATTCAAAAAGAAAAGACCTAAATAAAGGATGGAAAACATCCAGAAGAGCAGTACAGCTTTTCTTCTCAAAATATACTACTCAAGATGCTTTAAAGTCAAATTTTCTACTATATAATATGTCCTATATTTAAAGGCCATAAAACCGCAAACAGTATGGAAATAGTAACCAAGTGAAGAAACTGCAACTTATAAATAATGTAGAGAAATATGAAGAGCCAATAAATGTAAAAAAAAAAAAAAACACTTCCATTTCGCTCACTGGAATAAAGAGATCGACAGACTGCAAATACTGTTAAGTGTCTAATGTCGCCCTGGTCCAACTGGACACCGTCTGGGGTTTCCACATTAGTTCTCTTTTTCCATCTGGGAGATAAGGGTAAGAGACTACTGAATGAATATAATTATTACTGAAACCTTCCAAACCACAGAAGTGCTGTACTTTTAAAATATTAAGTTTACAAAGAATCATTCTAATGAGTCATGTATTGGCACAAATATACAGGTTGAGTGAGTATCCCCTACTTAAAATGCTTAGGACCAGAAGTGTTTTGGATTGCTAGGGTTTGGGGGGAGATTTTAGAACATGTGCATTATATTTACTTGTTGAGCATCGCTAACCTACAAATGTAAAATCCAAAATGCTCCATGAGTATTCCCTTTGAGCATCATATCTGTGCTCGAAAAGTTTCAGATTTTGAAGCATTTCGGATTTTGAATTTTCTCATTAGGGATACTCAACCTACACCAATACATGAAAACTTTTATAATCTCCAAACTATCTTTGACATACAGGATTTAGAAATGGGTAACAGAGAAATCTTTTATAATCCCCAAACTATATTTACCTTGGGCATACAGGATTTAGAAATGGGGAAAAAAAGAAAGGAGGGATTATAAACTTTTATTTCAAAATTATGTGTTTCTTAAACTATGCTAGATAGTGGCGTGGGAGGCAATTTGGAATTAAGCAGCTTCATAAAAATACATGATGCTCAAACTTTGCCTGTATACTTATCAACAATGATTAAGATATATGATTTATCAAAATAAGGCATAATATTAACACTGATATAATAAACAAGTAAACAATATAGCTTTTTTGAGTTCTGCCCACAAATACCACACCTCTACTTCTTTTGACTGCTCCTTCATTAATCATAATTATAATATTGAAATAAGTCTAGCTGAAGTGCCCAAAAGTGATGATTTTTAAAACTAGGTAAGGAAATATAAAAACACAGAGTTAGTATGCAGCTGCACACATTCCAGTAACTCCACATTTTAACATTGTTTTTCATACTTTTAAATCATACTAATTTACACATAGGAATATCTTATTTCATTAACAATTATAGTTTTATAGTAAGTTGTTTAAAGGAATTGCTTTATTTTTAATGTATAGAACTGTTCTAGAGACTACAAAAGTATGCTAAACTGTTGGCACTCTTTGAACAAATTATTACAAACATAAGTGTGAATAATACTGCAATACCAGTCACTAACCATTTCTAAATAATAAACATGTATTTTTATTTTTATGGAACTAAAATTCAATGATAAGCCTCTTTATTTTAAAAGCATGCAATCATGATATATAAAAAAATGTTTTGGGGTTTTATTTTCATTGAAATGTTTGCTCTTTTGGAAAACCATTCTGTACTTCAGGATTCTTTTGGTACCAGCTCAATCCCATAATTCCTGATCCATATTTCCTTTTTTTAAGCTTAACAAAAAGCAACAAAACTGTTCGTTAAAATTATATATGTTGAAAATATTCTCCATCTCCAAAGACAAATTTAAGCCATTGTTTCATATTGGAAAATTACACTTTACCATATTATAACCTTCATTATACAGATTTAACTTGTATACTAACAGAATTTATTAGCTAACCAAACGACAGAAGTTAATGAAAGCTTCCTTTGAGAAAGTTGGCTCTTTTTCAAAACAAAAGTGAAAATATTTTAAATTGTAAGGATTCCTCTTATGATTATAACCAAAAATTTTTTTTTCTTTTTTGGAGATGGAGTCTTGCTCTGTCACCCAGGCTGAGTGCAGTGGTGTGATCTTGATCTCGGGTCACTGCAACCTCCGCCTCCCAGGTTCAAGCAATTCTCCTGCCTCAGCCTCCCAAATAGCTGGGATTACAGGCACATGCCACCACACCCAGCTAATTTTTGTATTTTTAATAGAGACTGGGTTTCACCATGTTGGCCAGGCTGGTCTCGAACTCCTGACCTCAGGTGATCCACCTACCTCAGCCTCCCAAAGTGCTGGGATTACAGACATGGGCCACCGCACCAGGCCAATTATAACCAAAATATTTTCTACATTTGTTTAATAGAATTTTAAGCTACTGCAGTTTTAAAATTACATGCCTCAAAAATAAAATATAAATATTTCGTACTGTCTGAAATACCATTTATACAGACAGTTCTAGAAGCATTTCGATAAGGCAGCAACATCTGGAAGATATTTAACCATTTCTTTTTCTCTGAAAACTTATTCTGTCTATAGAAAGTATGAAATTACAATATAATCTCAGACCCAACTTTCTTCCTATAAAATGCACACAGAAGAACAGAACAAAAGGTAAAAAGACGAAGGTTATATACAAAGCAGAAAAAAGGGCAAAAGCATGTCTTCCTTCCTGTAGGATATGGCGAAATAAAAGCATTTTATGTGTTTAGTTTTGAAAATAAAAAATATTCAAGTGTTTTTGTTAGATCTCCTTTTTTTATTTACTACCCACTACTATGTCTTTTTCTTCTTTTAATATTGCCCTTTGAGGGACATGAATCATGTCTCAAAGCACTTTAAATATCTCTCACAGAAGACTTTTAGGACATTCTAAATGTCACACAACAGTTAATACGAAGGTAACCTTTTCTGAGAAACAATCAGAGCATTTTAAACTTTAAAACTGTAGCTGATAATTTTCTTAGATATTTTGTAATCAATAAAATTTCTCTGTAATATTTTTAACAGGTAATATTTGCATTTGATTTCAGTAAAAAAGCAAATCAAACTTGCTTGGATTTTGCAAAAACATAATTTTTTTCTTTCATAACTGAGTATTATGTATAATAAAACACATCTTTAGGGTAGACTTGACTGAATTACTGCAAATAAAAGTAATTTTAACCTACAAACCTTCATACTTCTAATTCAAGGACGTCTATTTTACTTTAGCATGACTTTCAAGCACCCTGGTTTAATTTCAGAGAACCTGCAGAAATGAGAAAAGAGTTATTTTAAAGATGAAAATTTCAAATTAGCTAAGGAATATACCTTGTAATCAATTCCAAGTACCTATGCTTAATATAATATTTACTACCAAAGTATTAACCCTTATTAAGTCAATATCCAAGACCAACATCTAGGTTTATGTTCCTTTTATCTACGGTCAAAACAAATACAATCTTAAAGCTGGGAGTTGCTCCTGACTTAGTAGTTAGTATAACTTAAGATTTGTCAAAACCTGTGAGGCCTGAATTTTACCTTCATGAAAAAGAGTATGCTGTAGGAAGAATAAAGTTCTTGGTGCATCATGAAAGCACCAAGAAGAAATCTCTGATATATCAGGTAATTCTGATTAATCTGGCCATGCAATGCTTTCAGCTCTATCCGTAAGGAATTTAAAGGAAGACTAGTCTCTAAAATAGATAATTAATCTCAACATGATAAGGAGTAGTAGTCTAATCTCAACATGAAAAGGAGTAGTAGTCTAACTACTCCTTTTATAAAAATAACTCTGATATGTCACCTGTTTTATGCTCACAACTTATGCTACCATTTTCAATAATGTAGCCAAATAACATCTTATTACATGGCATAAAATAAATATGCTACACTGAAATTGGTGGGTAGGAGCTAATGATACACATCTGCAGGAAATCTATCCATCAACAGATTTTTCATCTTTGACTTGTCATTTTCTGTTATTAATTATCACTTAATGAAAAAGAACATTTCATGTTTGTCAACACAGGTCATTAATGGCATTTAACTTATGAAAACAAATACATTCATATTAAATGGAACACTTCTGCTAAAGTTTAAACGTACCTAAATTATAACTATATTTCACTAGAAGCCACCCAATTCCATCCAAAATTCACAAATACTTATTTCCTTTCAAAAGAAGAATAGCAAATCTTAAAGTATGATACATATTACCTAATTATTTTGCATATTATCAAATAAACATATTTACTTTCTTTTAGAACTTCAAGTTTATGAAAGTTTTATCAGATGATTATCGGCAACAAACACATTTTTCCTTATTTCTGGTTTACCAGACAACATAAATCCAGCAGGGAAAGTTATATCACAATTTAAGCATGAATCTGTGGCTGAAATCAGATGATTAAATTTAGTTAACTATTTTAACAGATTGTTCTGAGTACGCTATTAGTGTTTATTTACCTAGCAATATGAGGGCTACTGCTATTATCAATAACAGAAATCTATACTCACAGAAATCTCTGATATAGCTCTATATGGGCAGTTGCCATTATCAATAACAGAAATCTACACTCACCTGAAGCTATGGCTTATGAGGTACTTAATGACAGCTGGTTTGATGCGAGCAACTCCTCCCTGGCTGTGGTTTCCTCTCCCCGTAATCACAGACAAATAAGGCTTCCCACCATTCTGCTTAAATTCTGTTACAACAGAAATTAGGGGAGTTAAAATTCATTTATCTTATATTCTCAGTAGAAAACGTAAACCTTAGCTACTCAAGTACATGAAATTGTTTCCAAGAGGATTTTGGGGTTTGCCATCTCAAAACAGTAATAGTAAGATAGATTTGCTATCTCAAAAAGCCCCCAAATTAATGTGTTTTAAAACACATAGCCTCATTGTAATCTATCTATCAAAAGATTTAAGTGGCACTTCTTCCTTTATGGGGGAAGAGATTTCTGTGCACTACCAGAAGTTCTCCCTGAAATAATGATAATGGCAATAATAACATTAATGATACCTAATAATTACTACACAAAAGGAGTCAAGTACTGCTTTAAGTGGCTTATATTTATTAACTAAGAATCCTTACAACAACCCTGTTAATTAAATATTCTAAAGCCATCAAGCTTTGTTCTGAATCATAGCTCTGCCACTAAATGATTGTGTGACCATGGACAAGTTACTTAAGTTTCTTTTGTACCTATCTTCTCATCAGGAAAAAGGGATAATGATGGCAACTAGTTTACAGATTATCTTCCAGTAATAGCTATTAGCAAATCCACTAATCACAGCTGGATTGCAGTCTTACTGTTAAAGACAATCAATTGTTAACAAACTTTTCCTAATAGATAGTTCTTAAAATATCAAAGGAGTCACAGCCTCCTAAAATACTGGAGTTTCATTTTGGAAATGACCTTGTGAAAATCAAGGATATAAATCCTGAAAACTAATAAAAGCTGTAGCAGAATAACAACAACAACAACAAAAACTATTAATGAGATGAATTAATAAACTGAAAATACATACACACAATATAAACATTCCATGGTCTGCTTATTAAATTGTCCTAATATGCCAATAGAATACAAACAAATGGTTCAAATGGTTTTTCAAGTATCAAATCTCCAAGATGATATCAGCCTGGAATTTTAAAAGAATATGTTGCTCTTGCATTTCTAATTCCTTGTCTATGATCTCCATCTCTAATCCATATCCATTACTTCAAGCAATATGTTGTTCAAAATTCAACTGAGTGCTAGTTTCACAAAGGTATTCACAGTGCACAAAATTCTAGGTATATAGTATAAAACCTTTTTACGAGCTTTTTGCAAAGTTTTTGCACTATATACCTATAGTTTTGGACACTGTTCTTTACGAATGTTATATTACATATAAAAGTTTACTTTGGCCAGGCACAGTGGCTCACGCCAGTAATCTCAGCACTTCGGGAGACTAAGGAAGGTGGACCACTTGAGCTCAGGAGTTCAAGACCAGCCTGGGCAACATGGCAAAACCCCATCTCTACTAAAAATACAAAAATTAGCAGGGCATGGTGGCGTGCACCTGTAGTCCCAGCTACTTGGGAAGCTGAGTTAGACGGATGGGTTGCACCTGGGAGGTGGAGGTTGCAGTGAACCAAGGTCACAACCAACTGCACTCCAGCCCGGGCAACAGAGCCAGACTCCCATCTCAAAAAGAAAAACTTTACTTACAGAAAAAGCCCAACTAAATCTCTAACCATAACTCATGCTCTTCACTATGGCTCCCCTTATCATTTAGGTCAATCATTTCTACCATTATCACCTGCTAATAGTTCACTTATTGCTATGAAAATATTCTCTAGTTGACTCACATGCCTCAAGTAAGAGTTCAAAGGATGTTTGTTGCATGAATTAATGTATATGTTTAGTTTCCCAAATACAGGCTGTTCTTGCTGTTTAACACCTTTGAAAGAACTGTTTAACTCATCTTTCAGCACACTCTAGATTTATTTCAACTGCAAATATTTCAGTACATACCTCATAAAAGATAAGGACTCCTTTAAAAATCGTAACTATAATGGTACCACCATATCTTATAAAATTAATAAAAGTCCCTTATTATCATTAATTTCCAAAAATTTCCCCCAATTATCTCAAAAATATGTTTTTACAGTGATTTGTTGGCATCAAGATTTGAAATAGGTCTATACATTCTATTTGATATATTTCTTAAGTAACAAGGTTTCCCCTCCCCTGGTGTTTTGCTTTACAATTTATTGAAAAAAATTGGATCATTTATCCTAGACTTCCTTCTTTTTTGTTTTGTTTTGTTTTGTTTTTTTTCTAAGGCAGAGTCTCACTCTGTTGCCCAGGATGAAGTGCAGTGGGACGATCTCGGTTCACTGCAGCCTCTAACTCCTGGGTTCAAACAATTCTTCTGCCTCAGTTTCCCGAGTGGCTGAGATTACAGGCCTGAGACATCAGGCCCAGCTACTATTTTTGGATTATTAGTGGAGACAGGGTTTCACCATGTTGGCCAAGCTGGTCTCAAACTCCTGACCTCAAGTGATCTGACTGCCTCAGCCTTCCAAAGTGCTGGAATTACAGGCATGCGCCATCACACCCAGCCTATCCTAGATTTTCACAATCTGGATTTTGCTGAGTGTATCCCCATGGTGTTGTTTAACACGTTCCTCTGTCCCCTGTAAATCCCTATAAAACAGTAGTCAGTTCTAAAGGTTTGATCTGCTCCTAGTTTGACTTGGGGGCAGAAATGATTCATAGGTAGCAGTGCATATTTCAATCAGAAGGGGCATAAGGTCCAGTTGTCTCTCTTTTTAAAAAAATTCATCTCTGATTTTAACATTCCTTAATCTTTTTTTTTTTTTGAGACGGAGTCTCGCTCTGTCGCACAGGCTGGAGTGCAGTGGCGCGATCTCGGCTCACTGCAAGCTCCACCTCCCGGGTTTACGCCATTCTCCTGCCTCAGCCTCCCAAGTAGCTGGGACTACAGGTGCCCGCCATCTCACCCGGCTAGTTTTTTGTATTTTTTAGTAGAGACGGGGTTTCACCGTGTAGACCAGGATGGTCTCGATCTCCTGACCTCGTGATCCACCCGTCTCGGCCTCCCAAAGTGCTGGGATTACAGGCTTGAGCCACCGCGCCCGGCTAACATTCCCTAATCTTAGGACAAAAAGTAATGCAGGTCAGAGCCACACATCTTCCACTGGATTCATTTCTATTCAACAATACTGCCACCTGGTGGTGACTGACAGTAACTACAGATTACCACGGGTGGAAGCATGCACTAGAGATGCGCCTTGGCCTCCAGAAAGGATCTGCATCTTGGCTCTGACCAAGTGTTACCTTGGGCAAATTACTTAATTCTTACAATTTTTTAAATTGAGATAAAATTAACATAAAACTAACCATTTTAAAATATGCAATTAAGTGGTTTTTAGCATATTCATCATGTTGTGCAACCACCACCACTAAATCCAGAACATTCCATCATTTCACAAAGCAATTCTGTGCCTCGTAGCAGTCACTGCCCATATTCTCACCATTCCAGTCCCAGCAACCACTAATCTAATTTTTGTCTCTCTAGATTTACATACTCAGAACATTTGGTAAAAATGAAAGCATACAACATACGGCTTTTTATCTGCCTTCATCTTTCACAAAGAATAATGTTTACAAGGTCCATCCATGCTGTAGCATTTATCAGTACTTCATTTCTCCACGTGGCTAAATTAAATTTCATTGTATGGATTTACCACATTTTGTTTCTCTATTCAACAGTTAATGAACTTTTAGGTTACTACCACTTTTTGGCTGTTGCAGACATTCATATTCAAGTTTCTGTAAAGACATATTGTGTTTTTAATTCTCTTGGGTACATACTTAGGGGCAGAATTACTGGGTCATATGGTTAATTATATGTTTAACCTTTCAAAGAACTAGTGAAATTTTCCACAATGGCTACACTAGCAATATATGAGGGCTCCAATTTATCCACATCCTTAACAATACTGACTACTTTCCATTTCATTTTTTAATTTTTCAATTTTTTTTTTTTTTTTTTTTTTAGAGAGTCTCGCTGTGTCATCCAGGCTGGAGTGAAACAACCTAATTGTCCATCAATGGATAAATTGATTCAAAAAATGTAATACAGACACAACGGAATATTACTCAACAATAAAAAGGGGACCAGGCACAGTGGCTCAGGCCAGGCGTCGTGGCTCCCATCTGTAATCTCAGCACTTTGGAAGGCCAAGGCGGGAGGATCACTTGAGCCCAGGAGTTCGAGCAGTCTAGGCAACACATTGAGATCTCCTATTTCTTTTAAATATAAAATTAATAAAAATTTAATTTAAATAATTCTTAAAAGGGAAAAATCCTGCCATTTGCAACAATACAGATGTGGCTGGAGGGCATTATACTAAGTGAAATAAGCCAGACATAGAAAGACAAATCTGTATGATCTCACTTACATGTGGAACCTAAAAAAGCCAAACACATAGAAACAAAATAGAATGGTAGTTGCCAGGGGCCAGAATAGACAGGAGGAAATGAAATGTTGGTCAAAGGGTACAAGCTTTCAGTTCTAAAAAGAATACATTCTGCTGAGTTAATGTGTGGCATGGTAATTATATTTAATAGCACTATATCATATACTTGAGATTTGCTATGAGAGTAAGTCATAAGTGTTCTCATCCCACACGAACAAAATGGTAACAATAATAGGTGATGTATGTGCTAAAGCACTTCATTGTGGTAATCACTTCACAATGTGTGCATTTATCAAATCATCACATTGCATACTTTCAATATAAACAATCTGATTTGTCAAAAAAAAATGAGAGTAATACCTACCATTATTTAGTCATTTATTCAAAAACTTTTTGAGTGTTGAAGAAAAAACATGATCATCACTGGCTCAATTCTTGGCCAAAAAGACAGACATTTAATAACCACTTATACAATAAGCTTTTTATAAACATTGTGAGAGGTAGGAGTACTGTCAGAAATTATTAACAGGGAGCCTAACTAGTATGGGGGTCGAGACTGACAGTGAAGTTAAATATACAGAAAAGGAGGAAAAAACACAGGATGAGACTGGAGAGGTAAGCAAGAGACATTACGTACGGATTTTAGAATTTATTCTAAATACAATTTGCATTTTCTTATTTTATTTATTAATTTATTTATTTGTTTAGAGAAAGAGTCTCACTCTGTTGCCCAGGCTGGAGGGCAGAGGCGCGATCTCGGCTCACTGCAACCTCTGCCTACAGAGTAATTCTCCTTGCCTCAGCCTCCCAAGTGGCTGGGATTACAGGTGCGTGCTACTATGCCTGGGTAATTTTTGTATTTTTAGTAGAGATGGAGTCTCACCATGTTGGCCAGGCTGGTCTCGAACTCCAGACCTCAGGTGATCCACCTGCCTCGGCCTCCCAAGTGCTGGGATTACAGGCGTGAGCCACCACGCCCGGCCACAACTTGTATTTTCTTATCACAATGCTAATTACTTATGTAACTATTTGGTCACTGTTATCTACCCTACTAGATGGTATACCCCCCTAGACAACAAACTCCAATAAAGACAAGGACTGTGTGTCTTTTTCACTACCTTATCCTTGATGCCTAGAATACAGAAGATAACCAAATATTCATTGAGCAAAACACAATTAATTCAACCTCTATAGAGAGAATATTCTCTCATGACACTTCTCTATATTTGAAGAGTTTTCTTCTCTCTGGACTAAATAATAATGCATTTAAACGGTTCTTAAAGTTCCTCTTTTCTAATCTTTACTGTTTTCTAGATTTTTCTCCAAGATTTCTAAAATTCAATTTAAAAACTACTGGGGTCAGGCCGAGCGTGGTGGCTCACACTTGTAATCCCAGCACTTTGGGAGGCCAAGGCGGGTGGATCACGAGGTCAGGAGATTGACACCATCCTGGCTAACATGGTGAAACCTCGACTCTACTAAAAATACAAAAAAATTAGCTGGGCGTGGTGGTGGGCACCTGTAGTCCCAGCTACTCAGGAGGCTAAGACAGGAGAATGGTGTGAACCCAGGAGGCGGAGCTTGCAGTGAGCCAAGATCACACTACTGCACTCAAGCCTGGGCGACAGAGCGAGACTCCGTCTCAAAAAAAAAAAAAATACTGGGGTCAGGCCAGGTGCAGTAGCTTACTTTGCGAAGCCAAGGAAGGTGGATCACTTGAGGCCAGCAGTTCAAGAACCAGCCTGGCCAACGTGGCAAAACCCTGTCACCAGTAAAAATATAAAAATTAACTGGATGTGGTGGCACCTGCCTGTAATCCCAGCTACTTGGGAGGCTGAGGCACGAGAATGGCTTGAACCCGGGAGACAGAGGTTGCAGTGAGCCAAGATGGTACCACTGCACTCCAGCCTGGGCAACAAAGTGAGATTATGTCTCAAAAAAAGAAACCAAAAAAAAACTACTGAGGCAGGAGAATCCTATTACCATATTTACATCTTCTGTATTTTATCAAACATCTACTGAAAAAGTGAAATCCAAGAAATATCTATTAAGTTTAATAAGTGTCTATCGGACAAAGATACGTAATATTCCTGAAAGGTCTCATTTATAAGTCACAGAGAGGATTCACAGATTACACCATGCCCTCCCTCTAATAAATACAACACAGGAATACAAATGAAGAAAATATTAATCATACCAGTGAGAATCCTTGAAGAATAACACAAACATTTACAAATGTTGCACAGATATTCTCAGCCTGCATATTCAGACTCTCCTGAATTTGCAAGTTATACCAATATAAGCAAAGACATATATTCTACTGAAAACTTGTGATTTCCACAGTCCTACCTTCGGTCTTCTTCTCTAAAACTCTCATCAAATGTTCTAGAGCTTCATCCACATGCAGTCCATGGAGGTCTAAAACATTCTGTGGCAGCAGCGAGGCATTGACTTTCTCAAAGATCTCTATGGCAGCAAGGTGATTGGCTTCTTTCATCTTCTGCTCATGAAGAGTACCCTAAATCATAAACATATCACCAAGGGACACTTTTGATATTTGCTACTTGGGTGATGAGGAAGTTAATAGTGCCCCAAATAAAAGGCAGGGGGAAAAAAAGGGAATAATAAATCTAAAATCTTAAATAATGCAAGAATGCACCAAAATTTAGGTAAATTTCAGTGAATTAATAATGTAGTCCTTAAACTACTGAGTCATTCTTTCTAACATTTTCTGAACCAAAAATCGTAAAAGTGGGAAACTTAACATGATCCCCCATGTGACGGTTAATTTTAGGTATCAATTTGACTGGACTGAGGGATACCTAGATGGCTGGTGAAGCACTGTTTCTGGGTGTGTCTGTGAGGATGTTTCCAGAAAAGACTGACTTGAGTGTCAGTGGACAGAAAGAAGACCTCCCCTCCACGCGGGCAGGCACCAACCATGTGGGCAAGCTGGGGGCTGGCTAGGACAAACAGGCAGATGTTCTCCTCCTGCCTTTGGAATTCAGACTCCACATTCTTCAGCTTTTAGACTGTGGGACCTGCACCAGCTGCCTCTTGGCGGCTCTTGAGCCTTTGGCCCTGGACTGGGGGCTGCAGTCAGTATCCCTGGTTCTGAGGCTTTGAACTTCAACTGTGCTACACTCCTGGCTTTAAGCCAGGCTATCGAATTCTTTGGTTCTCTAGCTTACAGCTGGCCTATTATGAGACTTCTCTATCTCTGTGACTGTGAAAGCCAATTCCCCCTAATAAATTCTCTTTCATATATCCTACTGGTCTGTCTCTCTAGAGAACTCTAATACAGCATCTCAAGAAGGAACCACTGGTTTATTATTTGTGTATCCTTTGATAATGCTAGGTCTCGTCTTGGCATTCACTTTCAACATCTTGTAGTTACTTACCCCAGAAGCTATCCCCCAAGGACTACTGTTAGGGTTCACAGGCCTATAGCAGTCTGATACTCTCCTCTGCTCAATCACAAAGAAGTAACCCATATGGAAACGCAAACATAAAAAGTTAAGCAGATTGCTGGCTGCAAGTGGTACCTTGCACTTGTAATCCTAGCACTTTGGGAGGCTGAGATGAGAGGATTGCTTGAGCTCAGGAGTTCACGACCAGGCTGGACAACATGGTAAGACCCCATACAAAAATTAGCTGGGCATGGTGGCGCGTGCCTGTAGTCCCAGCTATTTGGGAGGCTGACATGGGAGGACCACCTGAGCCCAGGAGAGCAAGGCTACAGTGAGCCGAGATTGCATCACTATACTCCAAGCTTGGGCAACAAAGCAAGACCTTACAAAAAAGAAAGAAAGAAAAGAAAGAAAAGAAAGGAAAGGAAAGGGGAGGGAGGGGAGGGGAGGGGAGGGGAGGGGAGGAAAAGAAAAGAAAAGAAAAGCAGGTTCCTTATAATACCATGTTAAATGAGCCCAACTAGAAATTTTACTTCCCTAAAAAATTTAATGTTATTTTTCTACTATGAAAGTGATGTATTACTATGGGTGCTGACGAGTTGATGGGTGCAGCACACCAACATGGTATAAGTATACATATGTAACAAACCTGCACGCTATGCACATGTACCCTAGAACTTAAAGTATAATAATAAAAAAAAAAAAGAAAGTGATATATTACTAAAAAATTCAAACATCATAGAAGGCACAAAACCCCTTTAATCTCATTGAGATGGCCAATATTAATATTCTGCTGCCAGAAATAGGGACTGTCAGAACAAACCGTAATTCACATAAGCAGTAAATGCAAAACAACCACAGAAACTGAGCATTTCAAATGCTCAAAATAGCAGATGAAATTCTCAGAACCATACATTTCTTAGGATACCTTATTTATGTCACTTATATAACTACTACATTCCCCAGAATAACTTAATCTAGTCACAATATGGGTGTTATCTGCTTCAAGATTATTTAGTTATTATAACTAACAAACAAAAAATATATAATCATTTTTCCACTTTACCTGCTGGGCATAAAAGGTGGCGACATTTTTCTTCCCTATGCGATATGCTTCTTTGGCCTTGCTGTAGCACTCCATCCTCTTCTGCTGGTGAAGGAAAGCCTCTGCTCTGTAGTCATCATAGTCTGGGTACTCAAAGTCCTGGAAAGACAGTTCGCTTGGTGTTTCTTCAGTCTCTTTTAATTTCTTTGGCTATAAGATATTAAACAATAAGTAACACACACAGAAAGTTAAAAAAAAAACTCATGCTTTACACCTTCACAAAACACATGTGAAAACTGGGCTCTCGTGTATTTTCATCTCTCTCCTCAGGAAACAGATTCTCCCCGGTGTCTACCTTTTAAGTCAGGCATTTATCGACTATCATTAACTTTTTTATGCCATTAAGGTTACCCTTTCTTTAACCGCTCTTAGGAGATGTTGAAGAGTTCTCTAAAATTATCAAAATACAATTAGGGATATTAAACTCTGAGTTGGAAGAGGCGAGTCCGGTCTCAAAATGGAGGTAAAGCCACCACCCGGTCGCTCCCAGCCCAACTCCAGCCGTCGCCACCACCACCAGGGAGAGGAGGATCATGATCCAAAGGAACCAGAGCAGTAGAAAAAATTGTTCACTGGTGGTCTGAGTTTTGAAACTAAAGATGATAATTTAAGAGAATAAGTACAAAAATAATTCCCCGAATAACTTTAAGTTTACATTTTGGCCAACGTTTACATAACTCACAAAAACTCTCTTTCTGATTACATTTCCAATCATCTCCCACTTTGAGCAAGCACACCTTCTTATCACCCCCTATTATCATAATGACTCACAGTGCCTTGCATATTATCAGGAGGGAGAAGTAACTCCACTGCCAATTTCGCCCATAAGGTCTCATAATCACCTTGTGTACACTCTCTGCATTTTATAATATACTGCATCTATCTATCCATGACAGCATATTTTCCAGTTGGGCAGAGGCATCGGTGGTAGCACTAACAGATCAAATGAAAATCAAAATTACCTAAGTCCTAAATACCAACTGACTGACAATGAAACATTCAAAGAAAAAAGGGAGCATATAATTTACCCCTGAGGGGTTTTTATTAATAAGAATTGCAGGATGATACGGTTCTGTAAAATAAAATAAAATTTAAAAATAAGGCTGGGCGTGGTGGCTCACGCCTGTAATCCCAGCACTTTGGGAGGCCGAGGTGGATCACTTGAGCCCAGAAGTTCAAGACCAGCTTAGGCAACTAAAACCCCATCTCTACAAAAAACACAAAAATTAGCCAAGTGTGGTGGTTCATGCCTGTAGTCCCAGCTACTCAGGAGGGTGAGATGGGAGGATCGCTTGAGATGTGATCCCGCCACTGCACTCCAGCCTGAGTGACACAGTAAGACTCTTGTCTCAAAGAAAAAAAAAAGAAAAAAAATTATGTTAAAAAAAAAAAAAAGCCTAACGCTAGGCCAGGCGTGGGGGCTCACGCATGTAGTCCCACCACTTTGGGAAGCCGAGGCAGGTGGATCATGAGGTCAGGAGTTCAAGACCAGCCTGGCCAAGATGGTGAAACCCTGTCTCCACTAAAAATACAAAAAATTAGCTGGGTGCGGTGGCAGGCACCTGTAATCCCAGCTACTCAGGAGGCTGAGGCAGGAGAATTGCTTGAACTCAGAGGGCAGAGGTTGCAGTGAGCTGAGATCGCACCACTGCACTCCAGCCTGGGCAACAGAGTGAGAATCTGACTCAAAAAAAAAAGCCTAATGCCGATACAAAATTAATACAGAAAACGCAACTGCATGTCTATGTACTTGTAATAAACAATCCAAAAATAAAATTAATGCATAATTCCAGGCCAGGTGCGGTGGCTCAAGCCTGTAATCCTAGCACTTTGGGAGGCTGAGGTGGGCGGATTGCTTGAGTCCAGGAGTTGAACCCAGTCTGGGCAACATAGCGAGACCCTCGTCTCTTTTTAATTTAAAAGTATTATCAAAAAATAAAGTAAATTTTTAAAAAGGGCATAATTCCAGACCAGAAAGAAAACAAACAAAAGAAATAATTCCATTTACATTTATCATAGCATGAAAAAGAATAAAGTACTGTATTTAGAAATACATTTAACAAAAGATGTGCAAAATTTATACTCTGAAAACTATAGCACATTGTTGAAGGAAATTAAAGAAGACCTAAATAAACTGAAAGATACTCCATTTCATGAGTTGAAATATTTAATATTGTTAATTGGCAATACTCCTCAACTTGGTCTACATATTCAACACAAACCCCATCAAAATTCTAGCTGGCTTCTGTGCAGAAATTCACAAACTAATCCTAAAATTCACATGGAAATCCAAGGGCACCAGAATAGCCAAAATCTCTTTAAAAAAAAAAAGAACAGGCCGGGCGCGGTGGCTCAAGCCTGTAATCCCAGCACTTTGGGAGGCCGAGGCGGGCAGATCACGAGGTCAGGAGATCGAGACCATCCTGGCTAACACGGTGAAACCCCGTCTCTACTAAAAAGTACAAAAAACTAGCCGGGCGAGGTGGCGGGCGCCTGTAGTCCCAGCTACTCGGGAGGCTGAGGCAGGAGAATGGCGTGAACCCGGGAGGCGGAGCTTGCAGTGAGCTGAGATCCGGCCACTGCACTCCAGCTTGGGCGACAGAGCGAGACTCCGTCTCAAAAAAAAAAAAAAAGGACATAGTTGGAAGACTCACACTTCCCAATTTCAAAACTTACTAGAAAGTCACAGTAATCAAGAAGCCACAGTAATCAAGACAAGTGGTACTGGCAATAGGATAGACATACAGATCAGTGGAATAGAATTAGGAGTACAACAATAAATCCTTACAATTATGGTGAATTCATTTTCAGCAAGAGTGCCAAGAAAATCCAATGGGAAAAGAATAGTCTTTGCAACAAATGGTACAAAACAACCGGATATCCACATGCGAAAAAATCAACTTGAACTTCTATCTCACAACATATACAAAAATTAACTCAAAATGGATTAAAGATCTAAATGAAAGGCCTGAAACTGTGACTCCTAGAGAAAATACAGGAGGAAAGTTCATGAGATTGGATTTGGCAATGAAGCACAGGCAACACAGCAAAAGTAGACAAACTAGATTACATCAAATTTAAAAGACTTCAGTGTCACAACGGAAACAACAGAGTGAAAAAGCAACCTATGGACAGGACAGAATATCTGCAAATCACATGTCTGGGGACTTGTATCTAGAATATATAAAGAACACTTACAACTCAACAATAAAGACAAATAACCCAATTTAAAAATAGGCAAAGGATATGAACAGACATTCCTCCAAAGGTATACAAATGACCAATAGCACACAAAAAGATGCTCAACATCAACAGTCATCAAGGAAATGCAAATCAAAACCACAATAAGACACCACTTCTGTATTAACCATGGCATTTTTGCAGCCTTCAAGACACTAAGGAGGCTGCTCCCTCTGCCCCCTCATCTCCATCCACTCTCACAACCTCCTCAGGTTTAGCTAATTCCTAGAGATAACAAACACCTGTCTGGGAGCAGGCCTTTCATTTGCAAACCAACCAATCCTGAATCTATGCCTCCAACTTCCTCCTTTAATGGGGTTC
Source organism: Trachypithecus francoisi (assembly GCF_009764315.1). Lineage (NCBI taxonomy): Eukaryota > Metazoa > Chordata > Mammalia > Primates > Cercopithecidae > Trachypithecus > Trachypithecus francoisi. The sequence continues at coordinate 40,005,652 of NW_022681454.1, read as the reverse complement.
TCCCACTCCAGGGCACTATCCACCTGCCCCGAGTATCAGACAACCAGGGGAAGTCCCTATGCCCCAGAGCCTACTGAAATTATTTAAACTAGCGAATCCTAAACCTGCTTACCCTACCTTACCGATATCTTCCCATAGAAACCAAAATACAGGCTTTTGCCCACAGCTCCCCCTACTCCTTCTGCCTCCTGACCAATCCTGTTGGCTCCCTATGTGGCCTTGGGTAGCAAGCCATACCTCCTTTTTCCAGAACTCTGTGAGTATGATAAACTTCCTTTCCGACACTTCCATGTCTCCATGTCTTACCACATCTGATTAAAACAAATCCTGGGTATTCTTGGCCGGGCGTGGTGGCTCAAGCTTGTAATCCCAGCACTTTGGGAGGCCGAGACGGGCGGATCACAAGGTCAGGAGATCGAGACCATCCTGGCGAACACGGTGAAACCCCGTCTCTACTAAAAAAATACAAAAAACTAGCCGGGCGAGGTGGCGGGCGCCTGTAGTCCCAGCTACTTGGGAGGCTGAGGCAGGAGAATGGCGTAAATCCGGGAGGCGGAGCTTGCAGTGAGCTGAGATCCGGCCACTGCACTCCAGCCTGGGCGACAGAGCGAGACTCTGTCTCAAAAAAAAAAACAAACAAACAAACAAACAAACAAAAAAAAACAAATCCTGGGTATTCTTAAAACAACTTCCCACTCACTACAATGGTTATAATAAAAAAGACAGGTGTTAAATAATAATACGTGTCAGTGAAGATGTGGAGAAATTGTAACCCTCATACAACTCTAGTGGAAATATAAAATGGAGGAGCCACTTAGGGAAAAAATTTGGCTCTTTCCCAAAAGGCTAAATATTTCTGCCCACGTTTATATTCAAGACCCATCATATTACTGCTATTCAATTAAACCTCATACTCTACTGTGTCAGAGTATACAGAAGTTGCAGAAATTCAAGTGCCTGTTTTTCATGCACACAAAGAAAAAAATCAGCTATAAATTCATTATTTTGAGTGCACAGATATTATAAGCCAAATATGCCACTGGTGGTTAAATTTTCAGTCTAGTCAAAATGGTGAGAAATAATCATTAAATTATTATACTCAATGAACCAATTACATTTTTATATGCAATTATCTACCCTTATAGGAAAAAAAATTAGTAACTCCATACCTTTTTCTCTTTAGACTTCTGGCCAGTATGAGATGTGACATTCTCATTTTGGTGAACAAACTCTTGGGCTACAACTGTTTTTACAGGGTCCCCTTCAAGAACACAGTTAAGAAATTGCACTGTGTGTTCTAATGAATAGCTGTAGAAACATAATGTCAATAAATGAAAATAAGTTATGTGGAGACATTAACACAAGCAATCTTCAAACATCTTACAAGAATATGAAAAACTGGCTTACTTTTAAGTTTTCAACCTTGAAATTAAATGCTCATGGTATATCTCAAAAAAAAAATCAAGAATAATCAGAAGGAAACTATCAAGTAGTAGGTTCTCAAAAGCTAATTTTCAAAAAACGAATGCCAAAAGATAGTACATTGGTAATTCAGCCAGGTGCGGTAGCTCACGCCTGTAATCCCAGCACTTTGGGAGGCCAAGGCGGGTAGATCACTTGAGGTCAGGAGCTCGAGACTAGCCTGGCCAACATGGCGAAACACCGTCTCTACAAAAAATACAAAAATTAGCCGGGTGTGGTGACATGTGCCTGTAATCTTGGGAGGCTGAGAGGCACGAGAATCGCTTGAAGCCAGAAGGCAGAGGTTGCAGTGAGCTGAGATCATGCTACTGCACTCCAGCCTGGGCAACAGAGACTTTGTCTCAAAAAAAAAAAAAAAAAAAAAACCAGATAGATAGATAATTCAATTTCGAATCCTTTGTTCCAGGCAGATTAACCACAACAAATCTTTCTTTCATTTTATCACCTATTTTTTTTTTTTTCCCCAAGACAGAGTCTCGCTCTGTCACCCAGGCTGGAGTGCAGTGGCGTGATCTCAGCTCACTGTAAGCTCTGCCTCCCGGGTTCATGTCATTCTCCTGCCTCAGCCTTCCGAGTAGCTGGGACCACAGGCGCCCGCCACCACACCCGGCTAATTTTTTGTATTTTTAGTACAGACGGGGTTTCACCATGTTAGGCAGGATGATCTCGATCTCCTGACCTCGTGATCCGCCCACCTTGGCCTCCCAAAGTACTGGGATTACAGGTGTGAGGCACCACGCCAGGCCTTATCACCTATTTTTAAATCCTTTGTTGGATTCACACTTGGTTTCCTTCAAACATCAAACACAGACAACAGACCTTTAAGCTGACATTTTTATTGTGTCAAATTCTAAGTTTACTTTTACCATGGGATTTTAGTCAAATTCTAAGCAGGGATACAGAAAAGAAAAACTAAAGCACTACCCTACCTCTCATTCCTGCATTATTCAGTCATATCTTGAGGGTGATACTATATTATCTGTAGAATGAAATTCTACAAATCGACAAATGTCTGATACATTCACGTTCCAATATCTAAAGAAAATCATTCAAAAAATTATATGCTTCTCAGTATTTCACAACATTTTAGTGTGCTGCTCAGTATTTCACACTATTTATGTCTCTCACCTCTTCCATTGGCCAGATACTGAGGAACTGACCACATACGAATATTTTTTGAAGTTTGGTTAACTAGGCCAGGCTCACGCCTGTAATTGCAGCACTTTGGGAGGCCAAGGCAGGTGGATCACCTGAGGTCAGGAGTTCGAGATCAGCCTGGCCAACATGGTGAAACCCTGTCTCTGCAAAAAATACAAAAAAAATTACATGGTGGCGGGCACCTGTAATCCCAACTACTTGGGAGGCTGAGGCAGGAGAATTGCCTGAACCCAGGAGGCAGAGGTTGCAGGGAGCCGAGATGGTGCCACTGCACTCCAGCTTGAACAACAAGAGCAAAACTCTGTCAGAAAAAAAGAAAGAGAGAGAGAGGGAGAGAGGGAGGGAGTGGGGAAGGAAGGGAAGGGAGGAAGGGAGGAAGGGAGGGAGGGAGGGAGGGAGGGAGGGAAGGAATTTGGTAAACTAAGTATCCAAAATAATGTGATGTTTTGCTATTCTTAAATTTATTAAAGACAACCCTTGAAGGGAAGCCATGTGCAACTACCAGTTCCACTTCCCCTCTCATCTTGTTGCCTCAGACATGCTCAACACAAAGGACATCAGTATCTAGGGGCTGGATGCTATCAACAATTATCCACATCCTTTCTAGGCCTTACAATCATCCACCTGCTGGAAGTCAGTCTCCAGCCCTGATGTTATTTGACACAAACAGCCCTAGAAGATTACACCTCAAGCACAGACTGTAGTAACTGAGCCTACCTACCCTTCTTACCAGGATGAAGTTGAACCTACTGCTAGCTGAGATAATCAGCCAGCCGTTGGCAGACAAATGGAGGCAATCAGCCACCTAACATGAGGGTCCTGGCTGACTAATCACTGACTATCCCCAGAAAGAACACACCCAGCCCCCTCCTTTGCCTGGGGAAGCACAACTCTGAGCTATTTCACCTCAGGCCTCTTGCCCTAGGTACTCATAGAACAGGAATGGCCATATGCTAGCATCACCCTCCGGCATCTGGGAGATTTTAACACAAAACTCTCAGAAAATAGCAAGTTAGGTAGTAAAAATAAATAAGAAAATTAGGGATTGGAATACTACCTTTAAAGATTTGATTTAGGTGACATATTTAGAACTCTGCACACTCAGCAGAGAATAAATATTCTTAAGTACAGACTGCACTGGGCACAGTGGTTCACACCTGTAATCCCAGAACTTTGGGAGGCCAAGCGGGGAGAATCCCTTGAGCTCAGGAGTTCAAGACCAGCCTGTGCAACATGGTGAAACTCCATCTCTACAAAAAATATACAAAAAATGGCCAGGTGTGGTGGCACATGCCTGTAGTCCCAGCTACTTGGGAGGCAGAGGTGGGAGGATCACTTGAGTTCAGGAGGTCAAGGATGCAATGAGCCAAGATCGTGCTACTATACTCCAGCCTGGGCAACAGCAAGATCCTGTCTCACACAAACACACACACACAAAAAAGTATACGTTGACTACTCCTCATCTGAAACACTTGGGATCAGAAGTGGCTGAGATTTCAAATTTTTCCAAATTTTGGAATATCTGTATAGACATAATGAGGTATCCTGGGAATGGGGTCCAAGTCTAAACATAAAATTCACTCATGTTTTTATATGCTTTAAAAATTGGCCGGGTGAAGTGGCTCACACCTGTAATCCCAGCACTCTGGGAGGCTAAGGTGGGTGGATCACCAGAGGTCAGGAATTTGAGACCAGCCTGGCCAACACGGTGAAACCCTGTCTCTACTAAAAATACAAAAATTAGCCAGGCATAGTGGCACATGCCTGTAATCCCTGCTACTCAGCAGGCTGAGGCAGGAGAATCGCTTGAACCCGGGAGGCGGAGGCTGCAGTGAGCCGCGATGGCGCCACTGCACTCCAGCCTGGGAGACAAAGTGAGACTCTGTCTCAAAAAAAAAAAAAAGAAAGAAATTCCAGGGTAAATAGAAATTCAAACTAAAATCTGAGATTTAGAAAATAATGAAAATTAAAATATGTATCAAAATCAGAACAACATATAGAGAAAAATTCATACCTTAAATGTATGTTATTAAAGACTGAAAGGAAATAAACTAACCAGAGTTGAAAATATACTAACAAATTTTAAGAGAAAGATATCAGTAAAAATAAATGATGAGAGAGCATAAAATAGACTTTGACTAACAAACCAAGATTCTCTCTCTGAGAAGGTACAAGCCCAGAACCTTCAAAGTACTAAGTTCTTTAAACTTACCATAGCAGAGAGAAAAATGGCGGTCTGCCAGTTTATTTTATTAAGGCTGACACCAAATAAAACACTGAAACTAAAATCTGACGCAAATAGCCCAGGAACAGAAAAAAAAATCACAGACCAACGCCATTTCATTACTATTGCAAAAATCCCAATGAATTAGTAAATCAATTCCTACCTGCATTAAAGGAAGAAAAAAAAAAATCTGAAGGTAAAGTAGGTTTTATTCCAGAAATCCATTATTGCAATTGATATGAAATGTATTAATAAACTAAAGATCAAAATCTATATTAGATTCTCAAAAGATTCTCAAAAAGTATCTATTTAAAACAAGCTCTTGTGAAGAATTTACGAAAAATACATGATCAAAAGTATACATTTTTCAAACCAGACCATTCCTGATATATCAAACATAACACTACAATAATTAAAACAACATGGTGGCAACTCAGGATCTAACAATGTACTTGGGAATGTAGTAAGTATTTGTATGTATTTGGGAATGCAGTAAGTATTACCGGTTATGTTTTATATAAGTGGGGGGGCAAAGATGATCCATTCATTTGGTTAGTCATTTGGAAAAACAAGTTAAATCTCTAGCTCATTTATAAATCTCTACCTCATACCACACACATAAAAAGGTAGACATTTAAAATAATAAAGAAAAATTTTTATAATATTGGGACATAACAGACTCCCTAAATAAAACATAAAACTCAGAAACAATAAAGGCAAAGATTTTCTGTCCTGCAACCAATCTCCCACAGATACTGAAGGACAACTGTATTTTGAGACACAGAGAAAGAGACCATGTTTACATAACTTACATTACAGTATATTGTTATAACTGTTCTATTTTATTGTTAGCTATAGTTGTTAAATTTTTACTGTGCCTAATTTGTAAATCAATTCTTATTTACAGGAAAAAACATAGTATATATAGGGTATATGCAGGGTTCAGTTATATTCATGGTTTCATGCATCCACTGTGGGTCTTGGAATAATACCCACAGATTAGGAAAGACTACTGTAGACCTGTATTATTTTTGTTATCAGAAAAATAAACATGGCATATGCTTTCAGTGACATCAGAGTAGAAACTACAGACAATCCTTCTAGCACTCACTTGTGGTCCTTGAAAATGTCCACCAGAAAATTTTGGTTAATGGCTGGAAATATCTTAAAGAGCTGCTTTTCCTTTAGTTTAGTGGCACAATCTTTTTCAAACATAAGGGTCTCCCTTTTCTAAAACAAAAACACAAAAATCATCTTCAAGATGAAATGTATAATACTAGAAACGCTCATCAAAGGCATGGTTAACTTGTTGCTAAACTGCTGATGATTTAAAAGCAATCACAGACTTTCTTTACTGATTAAAGGCTGAAATTAGTAATATGAGTACTCTTGCACTATTTATTTATATCCCATTTTTTGCCAAGTATTTGAAGTTGCTCAAAAATATACACACACACACACACACACAGTCCCACATATACATGTATGTGTGGGGATGTGTATGTAAATATATATACACATACTGTCACACATGCATATCCAACACATTGAATCATTAAAAGGATGAAGATATAGAGGTATATATAAACAGGATATAAATAAAGTCTGAGAAAATAAAGATAAAATATAAGATAAGGCTACTAGTATTCGATATAAATGCATGCCACAAAATCCTGTACAATTGCAAAAGGCAGGCCACAAATTTAGTTCTGAGGCTCTTAATGGCCAAAGCAAAGGGGAAAACAAAGATTCTCAGTGTCCATAAAATAAAAACAAACCAGTTGCTCAGGAGAAATACAGATTTTTCTGGTACTGAGACCTGAGAGAAATGTCTCCCATGGGTCCTCATAAAAGTGACACCGTGTGATGCTGTGAACATCGTCCTCAAAACATATTCTCCTCAATGGGCAGAAACTACAGTGTACAAACAAGCTGCAAATTCGGATTAACAGAAAATCTTGGAATTCACAATTATTTTTTAAGTTTTTCACAAATATATTTACTCCAAAATAACTGTATAAGAATTATATTATTACTCACATTTCATATTTGGATCTGCTCTAAACTGTCAGACCAAAAGAACTTTCCTAAAAATACGCTATTTTAATTCTAACCTAAGATGATAATAAATATTCTTAAAGTGACAATTTGTCAACACTGTGATGTAACAAAATAATTTTGTTTGCTACAAAAATGCTGATGTCTGAAAAATAACTTCCTATACAATTTCAAAGGCAATAAAATGACCGAAAATTCCTAAATTTAAAAATTACAATAGCTGAGGTAGGAGGATTCTTTGAACCCAGGAGTTCAAGACCAACCTGACAACATAGCAAGACCCTATCTCTACATAAAATTGTTTTTTAAAAACTGGCCAGGTGTGATGGCAAGTCCCTATAGTCCCTGCTGAGGTGGAAGGATGGCTTGAGCCCAGGAGGTCAAGGCTACAGTGAGCTCGGATCAAGTCACTGCACTCCAGGCTGGACAACAGAGTGATACCCTGTATCAAAAATAAATAAATAAATAAACAAACAAACAAATTAAAGAAATCTGGGGAAAAGGTAGAATTGTTATTTGTTTTAAAGCTTAACCATACTTAGGCCATTTATAACACCAAACAGCAATAAAAGAGGAACCACAAGAGCTGACAATATGATAAGCAAAAAGGAGTGATACAGCTGAACATATAACAAGAGTGAAGGAAACAAGCTACCCGAAGAATTTAAAATATTTCTGGCTGGGTGCAGTGGCTCATGCCTATAATCCTAACACTTTGGAAGGCCAAGGTGGGCAGATCGCTTGAGCCCAGGAGTTTGAGACCAGCCTGGGCAACATGGCAAAACCCCATCTATACTAAAAATACAAAAATAAGCCAGGCGTGGTGACGTGTGCTTCTGGTCCCGGCTACTTGAGGGGCTGAGGTGACAGGATTGCTTGAGCCCAGGAGATTGCACCACTGCACACTCCAGCATGGGCAATAGAGTGAAACCCAGTCCCCCCCCAAAAAAAATTCAAAATACTTCACATTTTACTTAAGATATGCATGTAATCTAAACTTACCAAAAAATTCAATAATCAGATTTTCTACCAATCTACCAGGTCATAGTTTCTAAACTATAAATTCTGAGGTTTCATCAATGAACTAAAACCTTGTAACCTTAATCATCTTAAAATTAATTATTCTATTCATATATTATGTGTAAAGTTTCTATTTTTTGCTTTAAAAAATATATACAAAGTATATTTCTCCTTTGGGAACAAAGAGTGAGGACAGTATCAGAAAATTACCTGGCTGGGTGCAGTGTCATTTACACTTAATAATCCCAGCACTGGCCGGGCGCGGTGGCTCAAGCCTGTAATCCCAGCACTTTGGGAGGCCGAGACGGGCGGATCACGAGGTCAGGAGATCGAGACTATCCTGGCTAACACGGTGAAACCTCGTCTCTACTAAAAAATACAAAAAGCTAGCCGGGCGAGGTGGCGGGTGCCTGTAGTCCCAGCTACTCGGGAGGCTGAGGCAGGAGAATGGCGTAAACCCGGGAGGCGGAGCTTGCAGTGAGCTGAGATCCGGCCACTGCACTCCAGCCCGGGCGACAGAGCAAGACTCCGTCTCAAAAAAAAAAAAAAAAAAAAATAATCCCAGCACTTTGAAAGGCCAAGGTAGAAGGGCTGCTTGAAGCCAGGAGTTCGAGACCAGCCTGGGCAACACTGCAAGACCTCATCTCTATTTGAGAAAAAAAGAAAGAAAGAAAAAAATTATCCTTCTGAGGCTCTATGTAAAGATGGGTATCCTTGGGACAAAGCCAACCAGCTTCTATTATATTATCCAATCTATAGAAAAAAAAGCAAAGGCCAGGTATGGTAGCTCATACCTATAATCCCAGCACTTTGGAAGGCCGAGGCAGGTGAATTGCTTGAGCTCAGGAGTTTGAGACCAGCCTGGCCAACATGGTGAAACCTCATCTCTTCTAAAAACACAAAAATTAGCCAGGCATGGTGGCGGACACCTGTAATCCCTTCTACTTGGGAGGTTGAGGCAGGAGAATCGCTTGAACTTGGGAGGTGGAGATTGTAGTGAGCCGAGATTGTGCCACTGCACTCCAACCTGAGCAACACAGCGAGACTCTGTCTCAAAACAAACAAACAACAACAACAACAAAAAACTAGCAGAGCATCATGGTTCACACCTGTAGTCCCAACTACTTAGGAGGCTAAGGTGGGAGAATGGCTTGAGCCCAAAAGGCAAAGCTGCAGTGAGCTGAGATGGTGCCACTGCACTCCAGCCTGTAACAGAGCCAGACTCTGTCTCAAAAAAAAAAAAAAAAAAAACACAAGCAAAAATCACTGATAGCAAAAAAAAAAGTAAGTTGTTAAGTTAAAAGATGCTCATTTGTTCACTATTACATCGAGCTATTAAAGAGAAGTTAGAACTGTAAAGACACGTTTCAATAGGGGAAAATGGCATTTCAACAGAAAGTATCACATCATTTAAGCCTAAGTGTTAGGCTTTCCTTATTCTTATTTTTTATTTTTTTAAGAAAATCCATTGCTGGCTGGGTGCCGTGGCTCACGCCTGTAATCCCAACACTTTGGGAGGCCGAATAACTTAAGGTCAGGAGTTCAAGAACAGCCTGGCCAACATGGTGTAACCCCGTCTCTACTAAAAATACAAAAATTAGCTGTGTGTGGTGGCACATGCCTGTAATCCCAGTTACTTGGGAAGCTCAGGCAGGAGAATTGCTCGAACCCTGGAGGTGGAGGTTGCAGTGTGCCAAGAACGCACCACTGCACTCCAGCCTAGGTGACAGAATGAGCTCAAAAAAAAAAAAGAGAGAAAATTCATTGCCTCAAACTAATACATATATTAATTGAAGAGGCTATTTGACAGGACACTAAAATTTTAAGATCTACTGAACAGGTTATTTCTTGGACTGCATTAGGATACAAAGATGGGAATGGCAGCGTATTTCTAATTTAATTAACCAAGATAAATTTAAAAAATAAATACGAAGGTATAGGAATCCCTATGCTTTAACTGGATGTATTACAGCCAAATATAAACGTGCTCCTTTGTGCAGTCAAACGAATAAGAAAGTGTTAAAATGTTTTAAGAACACCATCTAAGAATTATTTTTTTCCCTTGAGAATTAGACTAAATAACCTCTAAGATGTTTTCCCTTTTGACCTGGAATTCTTTAATACTAATTTTCAGAATTCCAGAAAAGAGTAGAAGAAATCCAAATGAAATCAACTGCACGTATGGCTTCATATATTTAGATATTTTGAAATAAAGACCAAAACTAAAATTCAAAGTAAAGTGAAGGTTCTGTTTGAAAAGGAAGAGTAATTTTTTTATTCAAACTCCTAAGTTTCTAAAATTTTTCTCTAAAAAATTTTGTTTCGGCCAGGCGTGGTGGCTCACACCGGTAATCCCAGCACTCTGGGAGGCCAAGGCTGGTGGATCACGAGGTCAGGAGATTGAGACCAGCCGGGCTAACATGGTGAAACCCTGTCTCTACTAAAAAATACAAAAAATTAGCCAGGAGTGGTGGCGGGCACCTATAGTTCCAGCTACTCAAGAGGCTGAGGCAGTAGAATGGTGTGAACCTGGGAGGCGGAGCTTGCAGTGAGCTGAGGTCGCGCCACTGCACTCCAGCCTGGGCAATAGAGCAAGACTCCATCCCAAAAAAAAAAAAAAATTTGTTTCAAAGATAGACATCTTTAATAGTAAGACAGACATTTCTTATTACTAATATAAATAATTATCTTTAAATAAGATTTCTTTCATGTTTTTATAGAAATAAAAAAATAGAGGTAAATATTAAAAGCTGAAAAAGATGCAGCTGACTGGGCGTGGTGGCTCATGTCAGTAATCCCAGCACTTTGGGAAGCTGAGGCAGGAGGGTCACTTGAGCCCAGGAGTGCAAGATCAGCTTGGGCAACATGGCAAGACCCCCTCTCTACAAAAAATAAAATTAGCCAGGCATCATGGCACGTGCCTGTGGTCCCACCTACTTGAGAGGCTAAAACAGGGGGCTCACTTAAACCCAGGAGGTTGAGGCTGCAGTGAGCCTTACTGTACCACTGCACTCCAGCCTGGGCAACAGAGCAAGACTCTGTTTCAAACAAATAAAATTAAAAAAAGAAAAAAAAGATACAGCCGGTTAGACACAGTGACTCATGCCTTTAATTCCAGCATTTTGGGAGGGAAAGGCAGGTGAATCACTGAGCCCAGAACTCAAGACCAGACAGGGCAACGTGGCAAAACTGTCTCTATAATAAATTCAAAAATTGGCAGGCATGGTGGCTCATGTATGTAATCCCAGCACTTTGGGAGGTTGAGACAGGTAGATCACTTGAGGTCAGGAGTTCGAGACCAGCCTGGCCAACATGGTAAAACACCGTCTCTACTAAAATTACTAAAAATTAGCCAGGCACACACCTGTAGTCCCTGCTATTTGGGAGGCTGCAGCAGGAGAATCGCTTGAACCCGAAAGATGGAGGTTGCAGTGAGCCAAGATTGCACCACTGTACTCCAACCTGTGCAACAGAGTGAAACTCCATCTCCCAAAAAAAAAAAAAAAAAACCCAGGCATGGCAGTCCCTGTTACTCAGGAGGCTGAGGTGGGAGGATTGCTTGAGCCCTGGAGGTCAAGGTTTCCAGTATTGTGGGCAACAGAGCCAAGACCATGTCTCAAAAAAAAAAAAAAAAAAAAAAAAGGCCGGGCGTGGTGGCTCACACCTGTAATCCCAGCATTTTGGGAGGCCGAAGCGGGCGGAACACAAGGTCAGGAGATCGAGACCATCCTGGCTAACACAGTGAAACCCCGTCTCTACTAAAAATACAAAAAACTAGCCGGGTGAGGTGGCGGGCACCTGTAGTCCCAGCTACTCGGGAGGCTGAGGCAGGAGAATGGCGTGAACCCGGGAGGCGGAGATTGCAGTGAGCCGAGATTGCACCACTGCACTCCAGCCTGGGCGACAGAGCGAGACTCCGTCTCAAAAAAAAAAGAAAGAAAAAGGAAGATGCAGCTCAATCACCTATAAAATTAAATCTAAAACAACACAAACATAACATGGATGGCTTATAGCTGAGTATCAACTAATTTCCCTGAAGCAAAAACCTCCAGCTTCAAATTATACTTAAAATATTTTTCAATTTTAACATTAAATTCAATCAAGTTAAATATGGATTCCAGACTAGAAAATACTTTGAAAATCACAAAGTAAACATACACAATAAACCAGAATCAGAGACAGTAGCTTTTTATATTAATTCATACCAAATTATGTTTTTCCTGTAAAGCAATTTCTTCTGACATTATTTCTCTGAGTGATACTTTTTTAGTTTGAGTATTCCAATGATCCAATAAAGGTAGCATTTCGGATGCTGCTAAGGTCTTCAGTAATTTTTTGCCTGTTCTCTGAGATGATTTTTGTTCAGGATTATCAAGCCCAGTATGTCCAACCAAGGAAGGATCTACAAAGTAGTATAAATACTGTCATACTCTCAACAATAAATGTATAAATTAAACATTATTCACTCTGTTACATTCACCTCAGAGACCAAGGGAACAGTTTTTTAATTTTCAGTTTGTAAATATAACACAACTCTGAAATTGTAAAATACATCTTCACATCATTGCAAGTAAGAAATGGTATGTGTTAATGTAGCAATATTTTAAAAGAGTAATGATCTGTGTATAATTTTTTTTGTTGTTTTTTTTGAGACAGAGTCTTGCACTGTCACCCAGGCTGGAGTGCAATGGCGCGATCTCGGCTCACTGCAACCTCCGCCTCCTGGGTTCAAGCAATTCTCCTGCTTCAGCCTCCCAAGTAGCTGGGATTACAGGCGCCTGCCACCACACCCGGCTAATTTTTGTATTTTTAGTAGAGACAGGGTTTCACCATGTTGGCCAGGATGGCCTCGAACTCGTGACCTCAGGTGATCTGCCTGCCTTGGCCTCCCAAAGTGCTGGGATTACAGGTGTGAGCCACTGCACCCGGCCAGTCTGTGTATAATTTTAAACTGACTCAATGCTTCCCACTCTTTTTCATATCATATCAACCCAAAATATGGTGACATGTATACAGGACACTGTAAATAGAGGAAGTTATAGCCAGCTGGAAGTGAGCAACCATAACAGCTATAGTCAGCTCTGCTCACCCATTCTAAGGACCAAGAAGATCGATTATTTTGGCAAACCTGTAACTCAGTGAAGGCACACAATAAAGATTGGCAAAATGATATTCAAAATAAGGAACTGAACATTCTATAAAGCTCACAATAACAGAATTTAATGTGTAACATTTCAACTTCTCAGAGGAATATCAACACATTCTGATATATTCCTCTGCTGTCCTGGGGAGTGAAGAAACAACAGATACTGGCATTTGCACACCATCCTTTGGGCACCTCTATCCCTACATCAGCTGTAGCTCTTGAGGCTATGACATGAGCACAGGTCTGGACCAAAGTGGATCCTAAGAATCTTCAAGGTGGAACTCTTTGCCTTGGTCCCAGTGTGGAGTGGACAACAGAGGCATATGGAGGAACTCAGGCACAAAAGGAGGATGCTTAATAACAGGTCTGCCACCCTGCAACAGTCACTGAAGACAACACTATCTAAGAAAAGTCATCTGGAATCAAATATTTTCAAGTTGGCAGGATGTACCAAAATAGCAGGCTGCGTTTTGTGATCTAACAATACTGACATCAACAAAAACTTTGAATAACCGAGTAATATTTCAATGATGTTCTTGATCAAACACATGAACACTTTATTGCTCTCAAACCAAAAGTTTTCTTTCATGCAGAGCAAAACCTCAACAGGAAATACTTTGAGAGCATACCCTAGGTGTTCCACAGCACTCATGAAAGTTCAATATATATTATAGGGGCTTTTTTCCCTTTTAAGTTTTATTTCATATCAATAAAGTATTAAATATTTTTAAAGAACTGGCTGGGCGTGGTGGCTCATGCCTGTAACCCCAGCACTTTGGGAGGCCAAGGTGGGTGGATCATCTGCGGTCAGGAGTTCGAGACCAGCCTGACCAATATGGTGAAACCCTGTCTCTACTAAAAATACAAAAATTAGCCAGGCGTGGTGGCGTGCACCTGTAGTCCCAGCTACTCAGGAGGCTGAGGCAGGAGAATTGCTTGAACCCAGGAGGCAGAGGTTGCAGTAAGGCAAGATGGCACCATTGCACTCTAGCCTGGGCGACAGAGCAAGACGCCATCTTTAAATAAATAAATAAAACTTTTATTTGCAAATCAAAATTTGTGGGTACTGTATTTTGTGGAAGTAATTTAGAATGAGTTAAAATTCAAACACACACACCCAGTTTCAACATTAAGACACTAGAAATAAAAATATGTGCTTTACCTTGCATAAACTTGCCACAAGACACCTCTTCTTGTCTTTGTCGCTCCTAAACACAAAAGCCAGGCAAGAGATTGGCAAACCAGGAGTGCATTAATAAACAAGGATACAAGGTTATATTATTTTTCTCTAGAAATCATTTCTCCTTGTATAACTGTAAACGATCCTTACTAAATCTAAGTAAAACAATAAAGTTAGATAATAAAAATTATGAAGTATGACTACAGCTACATATTTTTCCACTTACAGAATGGTAAAAATAACTGCACTTTTTTTCAAAAAAAGTCTTGTTATGGAGAATGGTCTGAAAAAAAATTTTTTAATAAATTAAAAACTGTCTTTGAAATTTAACCAATCAGCATTGAAGTCTTTAATTTCGAGAGTGAAAAACTCACCGTTTATAATTTTTTTTCTTGGAAAAAAAAACAGGCCAGGCACAGTGGCTCATGCCTATAATCCCAACACTTTGGGAGGCCAAGGCAGGAGGATCACTTAAAGCCAGGAATTCAAAACCAACCTGGGCAACATAGTGAGACCTCGCCTCTATTTAAAAAAAAAAAAAAATTACCTAGGTGTGGTGGCAGGCACCTGTTTAGTCCCACCTACTCTGGAGGCTAAGGCAGGAGGATCGTGTGCCCAGTAGTTCAAGGCTGCAGTGAGCTACGACTGTGCCACTGCACTCAACCAGGGCAACAGAGTTAGACACTGTCTCTAAAATAGAAAAAAGAAAAAAAAAAAAAATCAACAACCATGATGAGCTCCATCGCTAATTATATAATTTGGGGCCATCTGGAAATACTTAAACTAGTGAAAAGAAAGAAAGAAAAAAAAAGACAGTGATCTGTTAAGTGGTACAAGTTCATTCTCTCTCAAAGTCAAAATTCAACAGAACTCATCCAACTCAAAGTCAAAACTCAACAGAACTCCTTCATATTATGTAGTAGATTTTACTGAAATTCAAAGGTTCAAAATGGACAAAAAAGGAGCTCTTTATAAAAAGAAGCCTACCAACCATTACAGATTCTTTCCATTTCTCATGAATCACTTTCGCCAGATTCAGATCTATATGAACCACACAATCTTCAACTGTTAGAGACCCTTTTGGGGGAAGGGGGAGGGAAAAATGTAATCATTAGTCATCACATATTTGCAGAAAACATACTAACCCACCTCATGCATTATAAAACTAACTTGTATTATTAATTCCTAACTTATGCTTCTATTTACTAAATCTCTTAGAGTATTTTTATTTATGTTATATGCTATGTTACTGTCTTCACATTTCTTGACTACTGCAGTTATACAAAGCTTCATAGTAAATCTATTTAAGTTATTCCTTTCCATGAGTCTAAATATGTTTACTTTATTCATTTCTGTTAATCAAGACTTTTCAATAAATATGCTCTAAAAAAATTAATCTTGTCTTAAACGTATCTGGAGTAGCACCAAAGGATTTTAAAAGGTTCATCCATACAATTAGGTGTGAAGTAAATACCAGAGAAAACGTTCAAACTATGCATGGGATAAATACAAACTCCATATAAATATTATCTATTTATTCCAATTGTATTTTTTAAAGTTCTCCAGAAATGTGTCAAAAATAAGGCACTATGTGAAGTTAAACAACATAAAGTTACTTTTGCATTTCAGTTAACATAGAAAACAATTTCACAATCAAAATAGAACTCTCTAGCCAGGTATGGTGGTACATTCCTATAATCCCAGCTACTCTGGAGGTTGAGGCAGGAGAATCATTTGAGCCTGGGAGGTGGAGGTTGCAGTGAGCCGAGACTGAGGCACTGCACTCTAGCCTGGGCAACAGAGCGAGACTCTGCCTCAGGGGGAAAAAAAAATAGAACCTTCTATAGTCTAGTCACACAAAGACACACACATGGTCATTTACTTTTTCCTCACCTGAATCAATACCAACAGGACCAAATAATTCATTAAGCTGAAAAGCCAATTCAGGCGGTAATGCCAATTCCAGACAGTCTATGGTCAGAGATTTGGCCATCGCTGGAGTGGGATTCAATATCTCGGTATTATCTTCCTCGCTAACTCCAGCTGATAAACTACTTCCTGCCATTAGGATTTCCTCCATTTCCTTCTCATCTTCATTCATAAATTCTTCCGCATCTGAAAATTTCACATAATCCTTTGGAAATTTTTCATTTCTCTTTATTTCAAGAGAGTCAGCAAAATAAATTTCTTCATTGAATTCAAGATTTGAAGTACTAGATACAAAGTTAAAAATATCAGAAAAATGTGAAGGAGAATGTATGTTGTCTCCAGCCTCTGTGACTACTAGGTTTTTTTCTGTTTCACTCATATCTGTAGTAGTAGCTTTTGGAATACCTGGAAAGGACTGCTTACTGCTATATAAAAGTTCTGCCTGGCTGTTAGGAGGTACGTCATCATTATTCTTTAGACTCACAGCAGCACTGGGAAATATACTTGTCATTGATTCATGGTTTTCAGGAGTAACAGCTCTCATTTCCGTCTGCTCTGAGTTTCCTCTTTCTGCATCACAAGCAGACTGTGAGTTAGCATTACTAATACCAATCCCATGGCTAAACTCTGGCACAGGAGAATTAGAATTCTCTAAAGTTCCTCTTTGGCTAATAATTTCTTTCAAATTCAACCCCAGAGAAAAAGGCCCAATTTGTGATCTATCGCACGATTTTTGGAAATTCTCAAACTCTGCATCCTCACATAACTTAGTTTCAGAATCCAACAAAAGACTTGTGGCCCAAATAATATCTTTATTACACCTCTCATATAAGTCTTTCAGGGCTTCTAACGAAAAGGATCCAAACAGTTTACAAAGAATGTTAAGATTTTCAGATTCATCTGCACTGGTAAGCTCACTTTCTTCAACAAACGTGCTTTTATCATACATTACTCTATATGGAATTGCTTCTTGAACATCTGATTTTGTGTTAATACTGAAAACTTTTGGCTTAAATCCATCTAATCTTCCTGTTAACACTTTGATAGAATCTGAAATGCTAATTTTATTCTTTTCTATTTTCCATAAAAGAGCAAAATCCTGTGGTTCAGTCTGGGTACACATGCCCACTTCTTTTCCAGGGTCTCTCTTAGGCATATGCTCTTGACATTCAGCTAACGTTTCTGGTTCCACTACTCCAGAAATAGTTGGTGCACTATTGGTAAAAGTAAGAGGCAATGATGTGTGTTGCCCATGACTCTTTGTACTTAGACAAGTCTGACTCTCACAGGTCATTTCACTGGGTAGCGTTTCAGAACTTCCTAAATTGGAGCTATTCAATGTCTTTAGTTTTTGAGGACTTGTGCCCCAACAGGCCTCATGTGCTGTAGATAATGATATTTCATTCATTTTGCCATTTGTTCCAATTTCTAGGTTGGGCTCACTGAAACCAGTCTTTGGCATTCTTGATCTGTGTTCCCTCTGAGCTAAAGAATCAGATGAAGGCCAGTCACCCACAATGTTGAATGAGTTTTTTTCAATATTTTTATAAGCATCATATTTATAGCTACTGAGTGGCTCTGAAGCATCATCACACTGTGACTTTCTGCCATCCTCTACACTTTCATGTGGAGATCCTCGTTGCTGGACACAATCTATATTCACAGATAAACTGTTAACTAATACTTTGTGTGACTGAGGGTAATTATACTTTTTGTCATTTTGCACAGATGAAGTTTTTTCCGTTTTTCTATTCCTTTTTGTCCTCTGACCAATAGTCTTATCAACTGGCCAGTCACCAACAAAATTTGACAGCTCATGTCTTGGGAACTTTTCCAAAGTTGATTTGCTTTTTTGCTTCCCAAAGGCTTTTTTCTTTACTGTTGCTCTTTCTTCCACTATTTCACCAGGTGAGGGTTTTTCATTTTGAAGTGGTTCAGTATTTGCAAGATCACAGTCTTCTTGATTATTTTCACTATACCAAGTACTAGGTGATACTCTCTCCATAGAACTATCTGTGTCAGTTTTACTATACCCTTTTACAGCCACCATTTCTATTTGCTCTTCTTCACTTTTGTCTGTTACTTGTAGTTTGTTTTCAGAGTCAGAAAAATATATGTGTGGAGTTTCCAGAATTAAAGCACTTTGAATGCTAGGATTCATATCACTTATTTCTTTTCTTCTTTTGTTTAAATCTGCATTAGAGAGATACGTAACATTCTCGGGCAACACTGTTTCTTTGGTTACATCAAGATTCTTCTCTTCAATGAAATCTAGATGCTTCAAAGAAGAAGATAAAACATTTTCTTCTTTTTCAGAGATAGTATCTTCATTGTCTCTTGGGCTGTAAGATTATTTTAAAGAGTATCATGAGAAAGTCTCTTAACGCTGCCATCAATACTATGATTTAAAGAAGCATTAATTGACAGGGCACTTAACAGTTATTCTGAAAATTTTATAAATAAACTACATTAAAATTATAAAAGCTAATTTTGATCATAGTGATCTTTGATCACTATGAACACATTACTTTGTTGTAACCCCATTACCTAGCATGATGCTTGGCATATATGAAGCACTCAAACTTTTTTTTGAATTGAATAGTACATACGAGATTTTCAGTTTAGGTGTTAATTATGCATTAAAGTTAAAGCTCTGAATTTGTTCCCAGGAGAGGACACCACTTTCCTGGCTTCTTTCTGACTTTAGTTTTACATAGCTAAGCATAGGTAAAATAGGTCTGCCTCTATGCTGTGTACCTGTCATTTGATAGAGGAAACTTCACTTACAAGGTCACAAAGGGCCAACCAATGCTATTTGCCCAATTAAGAGAAATGAGAGAAAAAGAGCTTTCATTTGAAATGTCATTTGGTAAGATTTTTTAAAGCCATACTTAATGTTAATTTCAGACGCAGAGCACTTGTGCAAATCATTTTACTCTCGATGTCAGTTAATTTTTCCCGATTAAATTTGTCAACACATTTTCCTTTTTTTTTTTAAACTTCAGCAGTGCTCGAAGTCCCAACTCTCACAGGATGCCTTCCTAAGTGAACTCATACCTAACACTGAGTTTTCTATGTGTTAGATGATGATACAACTCTAAGTCCCTTGCATGTACTAATTCATAATCCTTATAAGATTTTTACGAGCAGAGTATTACTGGCATTTTAGAAATGAAGAACTGAAGTACAGAAAGATTTTGTAACTTGCCAAAGATTACAAAGCTTTGGGATTTTTGAACCCAGGAAATATAGCTCAAGAGTTCATGATCTTAACCACTTTGCAACACTGTTTCTCAATTCAAAAAAGCATTTATAAATTTTGTCTTCCCCATTCCCAACTCCTTTTTAACAGAGCCTCTCTATCCCTTACCATCATAACATATGAATAATTCAGCCCTCTACATATATCTGGTTTCTTCTTTACTCGGTCAATTAATGCTGTTTTTATTTATTCAATTGTATATGTGTCCTCACTGCTAAACAGAATCAGTGCTACCTCGGATTGCAAACTGTCAGAAGGCCACGACTTGTATTACTTGGTAAAAGTGTACCGTTAATAATTTTTATAACACTAGCTTGAAAGAGTATTTTCATTAAAACTTAAGGAAATTAAGAAGTGATTTGAGTGGATACAAAATAATAACAGCAAGAAGATAAGGGAAATACTGGTTTAGCAGCGAGCGTCACATAAAACTGGCAGGAGAATTCACAGCATAATCATGGACTCGCAAAACTCTAGGACAACAAAAGAACTGTCATGTCATCTCCCATATGAACTTGTACTTCTCTTGCTAACTACATACATCCCACCCCAGGTAAGACTATAAGTAAACCCTTATAAATAACAAAAGTCCACCTTTTTTTTTTTTTTTTGAGATGGAGTTTCGCTCTTGTTGCCCAGGGTGGAATGCAATGGTGCAATCTCGGCTAACTGCAACCTCCGCATCCCGGGTTCAAGTGATTCTCCTACCTCAGCCTCTCAAGCAGCTGAGATTACAGGCGTGCACCACCAGCCCAGCTAATTTTGTACTTTTGGTAGAGATGGGGTTTCTCCATGCTGGTCAGGCTCGTCTCGAACTCCTGACCTCAGGTGATCCACCTGCCTCAGCCTCCCAAACTGCCGGGATTACAGGTGTGAGCCACCACACCTGGCCAAGTCCACCTTATTTTTAAAGTTTATCCGCAATGATTCCACACGCTCCAAAATTATACTTTTTAAAAATTATATTTCAAATTGAATTTCGTACATAAGGCATTTTAACTTACCTAGTGCTTCTATCCTCACAAGAATATGCACACAACTCAATACGTTCAATTTTCTCTGGAACCGAAGAACTCATAATTATTGGCACTGAAACAAAACGTTGATAATGTTCCAACATTCTTGTTATTTTTTCTTTGCTTACCCCGTGAATGTTACGCCTGAAAATTCCAGGGGAGAAAAGGGTTGAAGGAATATTGATAATTAAATTTTTAAAAATCAGAACATATGTCCAGAAAAACAACAATATATTTCTAATAGATAAGAATATCAAAGCTGCTTTATTGTGACCACAATATATATGAATCGATCCTAATTTTCATTTTATTAAGGATTTCTTAAATTATACACTTTAAGTTCAAAGAAAGAAAGAAAATTCTAGTATTTGAAGTTTCTAGAGGTTAAAATATGAAGTTTGTTGTTTGTGTTTTCACTCATGGTGGCTTTTTAAAAAATGTTTTTTATTATAAGCTCATATTTGGTTGAACTTAATACATGAGAATTCTGAGGCCTTCAACTCGGGAGTACTTTCACACAGCATCTAGGTTTATATCTGCCAGGAGGCCAGATGTTATGAAAACATCTCAATTGCAACTCTCCTGTCTTGGGTTGAATTCAAGGCTTTGTGTCTGGATCCCAGGGATAATATATGCATTTGCCAGTTGGGAAATCTGGCTTTCATATTTACCTACCTCAATCTTGTCTGGTTTCAGATCACAGAGAAGCAAAGAGATAGAAAATATGAAAGAGAGGTTAAGAGTCATAGGAACCAGAGCCAAAAGTTCTAGTATACATCTAATCTAAGTCCCGGAAAGAGAAGAGAATGCATGGGACGGAAGCAATGTAAAGAAAAATGCTGAGAATTTTCCAGAACTGATGAAAAATACCAATCCCTTAATTTCAGAAGCCAACAAATGCCAAACAAGATAAAAAATAAGAAATCCATAACTAGAAACATAGTACTGAAATTGTCATTCACCAAAGACAAAGAGATGATATTAAAAGCAACCAGAAATTTTAAAAAATCATTTTAAAACTAGTTATCTACAAAGAAACTATTAGAATGACAGCTGACTTAACAACAATAATAATGTAAGTCAGAAGGGAGTTAAGTATTATCTTCAACAACAGAAAATAACTGTCAGTATAGAATATACATATGCAGCAAAAGAATCTTACAAGAATGAGGGCAATAAAAAGATCTGCAGATTTTAAAAAAAGAATTTGACACCAAGCAGACCCTTACTGTAAAGAAAATTCTCAAAGATGAACATCAGGCAGAAGGAAATTCCCAGATGAAAGGTATATGATGCAAGAAAAAAATGAAGCAGAAAGCAATAACTAGATGAATAAGTGAAAACAAACACTACTTGTATATTCTGGACAATGAGAGCATGTAAACTGAGAGGGAGGCAAGTGTCAGAATTAAAATGTTTTAAAGTCTTCGTATGTGTGAGGAGGAAAGCCAAGAAAATGGTTTGACTTTAGATTTAAAGTCTGCATGATAAAACTTGTAAGGTAACCACTAAAAGAACAAAAATAGTGTATATGATTTCCAAATTAGTAGAGAAGAAAAAAATTTATTAAAAAATTTGGAAACAATTTTAAAAATTTTAAATAAGGCATGACAGGAAAAAAAATCCAACTACATCATTTTCTATATTAGAAGAACAATCACAGAAAATGTGAGATAAACAAAAAGCACAGAATGAGACAAGATCAATTATATGAATAATTGTAAGAAACAAGATCAATTATATGAATAACCAAAATAACCATAAAAGAACTAAGTTTATCAGTTAAAAGTAAAGGTGGACAGAGTGGATTTCGAAAAATCCAGCCATCGTGCTTACAAGAGATACATCTAACATAAAAACATTCAAAGTAAAAGTATGAAGAAAGAAATAAATACTAACTAAAAGGAAGCTGATATAGGTCTATCAATATTAGACAAATTACACTTTACAACAAAAATCACTACTAAAGACAATAGAAAATCACCAGAAAATAATAAAAGGTTCAATTATTAGGGTGATATAAAAATCTTAAGCTTGTATACATTTCAAAAACTACCCTCCAAATATATAAAGCAAACATAGGCAGAATTATAAGGAGAAATCACATGTTCAACAAAATAAAGGGAGATTTCAACATTCATCCCTCAAATATAGGAGATATGAGTAACAATAAGCATGATTTAATGGATATATTGACACATTGTAATCATACATTCTTACCAAGCAAATATGAAATGTATAAAAAATCAACACTTAACTAGGCCAAAAAAATCTTTAAAATATCAGTGAATTAGTATCACACAAACTACACAACCTGACCTACTGTAGTTAAGTTGAAAACCAATTTTTATAAAAGACAAAACACCCATCTGTTCAGAAATTTAAAAACACAGTACTAAATAACCCAAGAGCTAAAGGACGAAATTAATCATAACGCAAACTAGAAAATAACTAAATAAAACAAAAATAAAGTATTATATATTAAAATTCTGAGAGCAGCTAAAATAATACATAGGAAAATTTTATTTTATTGGGAGACAGAGTCTCACTCTGTTGCCCAGGCTGGAGTGCAATGGTGCAATCACAGCTCACCACAGCCTCAACCTCCCAGGCTAGAGCGATCCTGCCACCTCAGCATCTGGGACCACAGGCCCATGCCACCATACCCAGCTAATTTTTTTATTTTTTGTAGAGTCAGGGTCCCATTCTGTTGCCCAGGCTAGTCTCAAACTCCTGGTCTCAAGAAATTCTCCTGCCTCAGCTTCCCAAAGTACTGGGATCACAGGCGGGAGCCACCACACCTGGCATACATAGGGAAATTTTAACATCAAATGTCATACTAGAAAATGACCTAAACCTTCAAGTAGAGAAGTTTAAAACACAAGAGAATAAAAAAAGCAAAACTGATTTTTAAAGCAATAAAGGTAGAATAATGAGAAGCAGAAATTAAACATCAAAAAACTTACAATGGAGTTCAAATAAAGCTGAGACTTGTTTATCTGAAAAGGCTAATTAAAACAAAATCTGATCTCTGATGAGAACAATAAAGAAAAAAGGAAGGAAGATAATATAAACATACTAAGATTGCAGGAGGGAACTTAACTGCTAACACAGTAGATGTGTAAACAGTAAGAGACGATTATAATTGCTTTAATAAAGTCTTAATAAATTCAGAAATGTTGCTGTAAAGGAAAAATTCCAAATGAACATGCTCACGAAGAAAACATCAGATCCAGAAAATTTTTAAAGTAAATTATAACATTCAAACTTAGATAAACCTAGAAAAGAAGAAAAGAGGAGATACTTCCCAATTAACTTTATGATCCGCAAAGTCAGGTAAGACAAGTCAAGGAATAAAAAACTGTAGTCAATCTCATTTATTTATAAAGATGCAAAAATCCTAAATGAAATATTAGAAAACCAAACTCAGTAATCTATCAAAAGGAAATGAAAAGGAAGTAGTGATACATGCTACAACATGGATGAGCCTTAAAAACATTATGCTAAGTGAAAAGATGCCAGACACAAATGGCCACATATTATACATTCCATTTATATGCAGTATACACAACAGGAAAACCCATAAATACAGAACACACATTAGTAGTTGCCAAGAGGAGGGGGGAACCAGAGTAACTGCTTGTAGGCATAGGGCTTCTTTGGAGAAAATGGAAAAGTTCTGAAATTACACAGGGGTGATGATCACACAACACTGTGAATATACTAAAATTAGGTTGTCCTTTAGTACTAAAATTAGTTGAAATTTCCAAGAAAAAAAATAACCTAACCAAAATGAAGTTAGGGCTATCTCTATGGAAATATAGAACACAAAGCAAAACACACTGTATGTCCATGCCTTGACTGACATTTTTATTCAAATCAAGCAACTGAATAAAGAAAAAAGTATAGCCATAGGGGGAGGCAGACATGGAGTGAGATACCTGGACAGCTGGATATTTGTTACCTTTTCCATCTCTACATTCGTACTACCTTCCAGTGCTCTAAGTCACTAAGCAGCTACAACAGTCTGCCCCTCCCAGTAGCACATGGTTCAGGTATGCCAAATCCTAGGGTCCGTTCTAGTTTCAGATATTAACATATGATTCAAAGTAATAAAGTACAGGCTGGGCATGGTGGCTCACACCTGTGGTCCCAGCACTTTGGGAGGCAGAGGCAGGAGGATCACTTGAGGCCAGGAGTTCAAGACCAGCCTGAGTAACATGGTAAGACCCTGTCTCTATATTTAAATAAATAAATAAATAAGAACTCAAAAAAGGTAATAAGGGACATAATATATAATACAAGGGGAATTTTTACTGTAAATTAACTCAATTTTAGAAACACAAACTCTTCATAAAACCGGACAAAAAGTTGTAAGCAATAGAAATTAAATACAGTCTAATCAATTCATTCATCATTTACAAGCGGAAAAATCTAGATGGATCCTCTCTGTCTGCTGTTATATAAAAAGCATGTGAGGTAGCCTCCAAGTTTTACCTTGCAAGTTCCTTTGGTTTAAACTTCCACCATGTGTCTGGTTCCCGAAAAAGGACTTTGTATTTGTGTTTCTGAGACTACATACAACAAAGACAAAAACATTTTAAAATAGATACTTCCAAGAAATTAAAATTATTGTTTCTAAATTTATAGCATTTTAAACGTAAAGATTATCTAATCTTGATGAGCATGTTAAAATGGCAAAATATACAATCACTTAAACCTAGCAATTAACTATTAGAAATTTATACTACTGATAAATACTTATATAAGAGCGTTTATTTATACAATACATATATTAGGCCAGGAGCAGTGGCTCATGCCTGTAATCCCAGCACTTTGGGAGGCCAAGGCGGGTGGATCACCTGAGGTCGGGAGTTCAAGACCAGCCTGACCAACATGGACAAACCCCATCTCCACTAAAAATACAAAATTAGCCGGGCATGGTGGTACATGCCTGTAATCCCAGCTACTAGGGAGGCTGAAGCAGGTAAATCGCTTGAACCTGGGAGGCAGAGGTTGCGGTGAGCCGAGATTGTGCCATTGCACTCCAGCCTGGGCAACAAGAGCGAAACTCCGTCTCAAAAAAAAAAAAAAAATACATATATTAGATATACGCCAAGATAGCCAGTTTTCCAGTATTTGTAACAGCAAAAGAAAACAAATAACTGTGGCTATTAATATAGAACTGACTAAATAAGTGAAGGTATAACCACAAGATGAAAATACTACACAGTAATTTCAAAAATTCTACATGTGTTAATGACAGAATGTTCTTAAAAAAATGTAAAGAAAGGAAGATAGGCCAGGCACAGTGGCTCCTGCCTGTAATCCCAGCACACTGGGAGGCCGAGGTGGGTGGATCACGAGGTCAGGGGATCGAGACCATCCTCGCTAACATGGTGAAACCCCTGTCTCTACTAAAAATACAAAAAATTCGCCGGGCATGGTGGCAGGCGCCTGTAGTCCCAGCTACTCAGCAGGCTGAGGCAGGAGAATGGCATGAACCCGGGAGGCGGAGCTTGCAGTGAGCCGAGATCACACCACCGCACTCCAGCATTGGCAACAGAACGAGATTCCATCTCAAAAAAAAAAGGAAGATAACGAATTTTCAGCCGGACATGTTGGCTCACACCTGTAATCCCAACACTTTGCAAGACCGAAGTGGGTGGATTAACTGAGGTCAGGAGTTCAAGACCAGCCTGGCCACCATGGTGAAACCCCATCTATACTAAAAATACAAAAAATTAGCTGGGCATGGTGGCGGGCATCTGTAATTCCAGTTTCTCAGGAGGCTGAGGCAGGAGAATTGCTTGAACCCAGGAGACGGAGGTTGCAGTGAGCTGAGATCACACCATTGCACTCCAGCCTGGGCAACAAGACCAAAGCTCAGTCTCAAAAAAAAAAAAAAAAAAGCTGGGCAAAAAAGAGCAAGGAGGGAAAGAGGATTAGGTATAGGTCAGGTAAACGGAAAGCGTTTAGATATTAAAAGAAATCTGGCAAATTCAGAGAGAATAGCTGAGTTTACAGATTGCTGAATTTCTCAGAACAGCAAAATTTCAAAAGAAATTTGGGGAAAAACAAAGGACCAACAAATTTTGATTCTGCCAAGTATGAGGAAAACGAAATAAATATATATAACATATGTACAAAAAAACTGTAATTTAGTACCACTATCTTTTCATGAAAGACTCAAAAAAAAAAAAAAACTTAAAGTTTAAAAATTGAATTTTAGAATTTAAAAATTTACCTTTATGGAAAAACTCAGCTAAATGGCCTAATTTCCTCATTTTCCTGAAGACCAAAGAAAGTTCAGTTACGGACTATCCAAGATTCTGAGATTCCTAAGTGCTTCAGATTCACTTTCATAATTAATGTTCCCCAATAACTGCATATGAACTGTTACAAACTTATGACAACTTATGGTACTAACCAAAGCAACATATGGTTTCATTTCCCATGCCTGTAGGTTTGTATTATCTATAATTATAGGAGATATCTTCTTCTCAAATGCTTCTTTTGCTGAAAAACATAACAGATAATTAAAAATCATTTTTAAATAACAATATTTAAATATGATTTTCAAAAAATCTGATGTTTTCATAATTTGAAAAACACAGATGCGCTAATTTTACTCACTGCTCAACTTCTAAATATCCCTTTGGGGACATAAAAATTAAGTAAGTACGGGTTGACTGGGCATGGTGGCTCATGCCCATAATCCCAGCACTTTGGGAAGCCAAAGTAGGTGGATCACTTGAGGTCAGGAGTTCGAAACCAACCTGGCCAATATGGTGAAATCCCATCTCTACTAAAAAAACAAAAATTATTCAGGCTTGGTGGTGCCCACCTGTAGTCCCAGCTACTCAGGAGGCTGAGATAAGAGAATCACTTGAAACCAGGAGGCAGAGTTTGCCGTAAGCCAAGATCGTGCCACTGCACTCCAGCCTGGGCAACAGAGTGAGACTCTGCCTAAAAAATACAAAACAAGGCCGGGCGCAGTGGCTAACGCCTGTAATCCCAGAACTTTGGGAGGCCAAGGCAGGCAGATCATGAGGTCAGGAGTCCAAGACCAACCTGACCAACATATTGAAACCCAGTCTCTACTAAAAATACAAAAATTAGCCAGGTGTGGTGTACGCATGTGTAGTCCCAGCTACTTGGGAGGCTGAGGCGGGAGAATAGCTTGAACCCAGTATGCAAAGGTTGCAGTGAGCTGAGACCACGCCATTGTACTCCAGCCTGGGTGACAGAGTAAGACTCTGTCCCAAAAAAAAAAATACCCCACATATTAAGACTGTCAAGCAAGAGAGAAATACCTTGAGTAGAAAAATTAAAATCAAACTATAGTTTGGAGTTAATAATAATAAACCAATTTCTTAGTTTCGACAAATGTATCCTAGTTATATTAGATGATAACATGAAGGATAAATGAGTGAAGGGTACACAGAAGCTTTCCATAGTATCTCTGCAACTTTTCCATAAATCTAAAATTATTCAAAAATAAAGCTTAAAAACAAACAACAAACCCAAATGGACAAATACACACACACAAAATGTAATGATCTGAAATAAAGAAAACACTATAACACACTGTTGCACAAGGGATTTTCCTACCTTTCTTCCAAAGGAATTAGACCACACAGGAAATAATGATGTACCACAACAAGTAAGTCTTACAGGTAATTATTTGGAAGTTTTCAAAGTTCTGCCCAGTCTCTAACAACTCACTAATGAAGAAACAAAGAACCAATTTAAAAATAGGCAAAAGAGGCTGGGCATGGTACCTCACACCTATGATCCCAGCACTCTGGGAGACTGAGGCAGGCAAATCACCTGAGGTCAGGAGTTCTAGACCACCCTGGCCAACATAGTGAAACCCTGTCTCTACTAAAAATACAACAATTAGCCAGGGGTGGTGGCACGCACCTGTAATCCCAGCTACTCAGGAGGCCAAGGCACAAAAACCACTTGAACCCAGGAGGTGGAGGTTGCAATGAGTCAAGATCGTGCCACTGCACTCCAGCCTGAGCGACAGAGCAAATATGAATAGACATTTCTCCAGAGAAGATATACAAATGGCCAATAAACACACAAAAAGATGTTCCACATCATCAGCCATCAGAGAAAAGTAAATTGAAAGCACAATGAGATACCACTTCACACCTATCAGAATAGGAATAATCAAAAAAACAGACAGTAACAAGTGTTGGTGAGGATGTGGAAAAGTTGAAACCCTCATAAATTATTAGAGGAAACATAAAAAGGTATGATTGCTTTGGAAAACAGCATGGCAGTTCCTAGAAAGGTTAGACATAGACATGTGTGTTTGTTTATAGCAGCAGTGTTCTTAATAGCCAAAAAGTGAAAACAACTCAAATGTCTATTAATTGATGGACAGATTAACAGAATGTGATATATCCACCCAATGGAATCTTACTCATCCATAAAAAGGAATGAAACACATGCTACAACATGGATGAAGCTTGAAAACATTATGCTAAGTGAAAGAAGCCAATCACAAAAGTCCACATGCTGTAGGAAAGGTCCAGAATAGGCAAATTATCTATAGTGACAAAACACAGACTGGAGAGAAATGAAGAGTGACTGCGAATAGGTACAGAATCTTTCTGAGATGATAAAAATGTTCTAAAAGTTGCAGCAAAGCCAAATTAAATAGAGTGTATTGACGAATGCACAGCCCTGAATATTAAGTTCTAAAAACCATTGAATTGTAGAATTTAAATGGATGATTTGTATCGCACATGAATTTTGTCTTAACAAAGCAGTTTTAAAATGAATTCCACCTATTAACATATATTATTGTTGCTGTTATAATGGCATGCTGAACCATGCTAACACTTTTTTTTTTTTGAGACAGAGTCTCGCTCTGTCACCCAGACTGGAGTGCAGTGGTGGGATCTTGGCTCACTGCAACCTCTACCTCCCAGGTTCAAGCGATTCTCCTGCCTCAGCCTCCCAAATAGCTGGGATTACAGGTGTGCACCATCATGCCTGGTTAATTTTTGTATTTTTAGTAGAGATGGGGGTCACGCCATGTTGGCCAGGCTGGTCTCGAACTCCTGACCTCAGGTGATCCATCTGCCTAAGCCTCCCAAAGTGCTGGAATTACAGGCCTGAGCCACTGCGCCCAGCCAATGCTAACACTTTTTACCTTCACTTAACTTTCACAACAATCCTAGGAGTTAAGTATTATTATTCCCTTTACCAAAGGGGACACTGGGCCTTGGAAAGTATAAATAACTTGCACAAGATCATATAGCTAGTAACTGGTGAATCCAAGGGTGATCTTCATCACCAAATCACACTGCCTCCTTTGGTTTTAGTTATGTTGGTATTTTCAGATTCCTGAATTCTTAATCTTTAGTTCAAAAAAGAATATATAAAAAGTTAACAATGTCTGAAGATGGCAAACCCAAGAATCACCTTTATAGTACACTTATCATAAAAGACTGAGGGCCAGGTGTGGTGGCTCATGCCTGTAATCCCAGCACTTTGGGAGGCCGAGATAGACGGATCACGAAGTCAAGAGATCAAGACCATCCTGGCCAACATGGTGAAACCCTGTCTCTACTTAAAATACAAAAATTAGCTGGGCATGGTGACATATGCCTATAGTTCCAGTTACTCAGGAGGCTGAGGCAGGAGAATTGCTTAAATCCAGGAGGCAGACATTGCAGTGAGCCGAGATCAAGCCACTGCACTCCAGCCTAGCGACAGACCAGGACTCCGTCTCAAAAAGAAAAAACCCTGAGGAAAATATAGTCCCTATATCTTAATAAGATTCTCCATAGAAAATTCAAACTATGCAAATAAACATTTAATGATAAAACCATCTTCACTGAATAGACGGTTATGCTAGCAAGGAAACTAAATTTTTACCTATGATGTCCCTACAGATTCAGTTTATAGAGAGTCGTTTTTATTCTCACACTATCTTCTATAAAAAGTAAACCAATCACCAGGCGTACTGGCTCATGCCTGTAATCCCAGCACTTTGGGAGACCGAGGCAGGTAAATCACAAAGTCAGGCGTTCAAGACCAGCCTGGCCAACACGGTGAAACCCTGTCTCTACTAAAAATACAAAAATTAGCCAGACACAGTGGCATGTGCCTGTAATCACAGCTACTCAGGAGGAGGCTGAGGCAGGAGAATCGCTTGAACCCGGGAGGCAGAGGTTGCAGTGAGCCGAGATTGAGCCACTGCACTCCAGCCTGGGCAACAGAGCGAGACTTAGTCTCAAAAAAAAAAAAAAAAAAGAGTAAACCAATCTAACGAAGACCAGTGGTTAACTGGTCAAACTCTATTTCTAGTGGTTCAAATTTGATTTTAAAAAGCAGTAACCAGGCTGGGCAGGATAGCTCAAACCTGTAATCCCAGCACTTTGGGAGGCCAAGGTAGGCAGACCACTTCAGGACAGGAGTCCGAGACAAGCCTGGCTCTGGCCAATATGGCAAAATCCCATCTCTACTAAAAATACAAAAATTAGCCAGGCATGATGGCACACGCCTATAGTCCCAACTACTCAGGCTGGGAGGCTGAGGCAGGAGAATCACTTGAACCCAGGAGGCAGAGGTCACAGTGAACCGAGACTGCACCACTGCACTACAGCCTGGGCACAGAGCAAGACTCCATCTCGAAAAAAAATACTAAGCCAATTTAGCTGGGCGCAGTGGCTCACTTCTGCAAACTCGGCACTTTGGGAGGCTGAGAGAGGCAGATTGCTTAAGCCCAGGAGTTCAAGACCAGCCTGGACAACAAAGTGAGATCCTGTCTCTACAAAAAATACAAAAACTAGCCAGGGATGGTGGCGCACATCTGTGGTACCAGCTACTCGGGAGGTTAATGTGGGAGGATCATCTGAACCCAGAAGTCAAGGCTGCAGTGAGCCAAGATCACACCACTGCACTCTAGCCTGTGCAACATAGCGAGAACCTGCCTCAAAAAAAAAAAAAAAAAGCAAATACACGAACAAATACTAAGTGAATCTTTTCTTTATATTACTCACAACGTTACCCAGAATCTGATTATCTGTTCTTACCACGATTCTGGTTCCATTCATGTGCTTCTCCTAAGTACTTTACATCAAACTGGTACTGTCCATTTATATAAAAATAATCATCAGTACTAAGAATGACTCCACTTGGATTATCCTCTTGCAAAGTCCTGTGAAAGATAAATGAAATAATTTTCATTACCTTTTCTTCTAAATTTTCTCTCCTAATTTTTTCAAAGTCATAAACCAAATACATTATTCAAGTACTATCATTTTGTAGATCACTTGAGGCCAGGAGTTCAAGGCCAGCCTGGCCAACGTGGTGAAGCTCCATCACTATTAAAAATACAAAAATTAGCCAGGTATGGTGGCATGCGCCTACAGTCCCAGCTACTAGAGGCTGAGGCATGAAAATTGCTAGAACCCAGGAGGTGGAGGTTGCAGTGAGCTGAGATTGCACCACTGTATTCCAGTCTAGGCAACAGGCGAGACTGTGTCTCAAAATAAATAAATAAAATAAAAGAATAAAAATCAGTCTGGGCAACATAGCAAGAACCCAACTACACAAAAAAGACAAAAATTAGGCAGGTGTGGTAGTGTGCACCTATAATCCCAGCTGCTTGGGAAGCTAAGTTGGGAGGATCACTTGAACCCAAAAGGTTTAGGTTACAGAGAGCCAAGGTTGCACCACTGCACTCCAGCCTGGGTGACACAATAAGACCCTCTCTCAAAAAAAAAAAAAGAAAGAAAGAAAAAAACAATTAAACACAAATAGATAAATAAAAGAATAAACATATTGTAATATTCAAACAAATCATACTGAAAATACTGTAAGCAGAAATTTAATTCCAAAAAAATCTGACCTAAGGCAGGTCTATTTTGCTTTATGTAAATTATTATTCAGAAATTTGTTTTTTTAGTGTTATGAAGACCTTTTATCCTTAACTATAAAATTGTTATAATGTTTTGAAGATTAACAAATGTTTATCCTTTTCTGAAAATATATATCCCTTTCTGTAGCATCTATTAAGTGCCAGGCACTGTTTTAAGCACTGAGCATACATCAATGAACAAAAAAACACAAAAATGCTTGCCCTCATGGAGCTTACATTCTAGAGAATGCTCATTTGATCCCAATTCCTATGTTTATCCTCTTCTCTTTGTAGCTTTCCCTTCTCTGACACTTCCTTCTTTACCATTAAACATGCATATATCTCAGCTATCTTTAAAAATTCTAACTAGGCTGGGTATGACAGCTCATGCCTATAGTCTCAGCACTTTGGGAGGCTGAGGTGGGAGGACTGCTTGAGCCCAGAAGTTTGAGATGAGCCTGGCCAAGATGGCAAGATTCTGTCTCTACAAAAAATTTTAAAATGCGCCAGGTGTGATGGCCCATGCCTGTAGTCCCAGCTACTCAGGAGGTCAAGGCAGGAGGATTGCTTGAACCCAGGAATTCAAGACAACAATGAGCTACGACCATGCCACTGCACTCCAGCCTGGGTGACAAAGCAAGTCCCTGTCTCTTAAAAAAAAAAGTCTGAGACCAGCCTGGCCAACATGATGAAACCTTGTCTCTACTAAAAATATAAAAATTAGCTGGGGGTGGCAGCAGGCACCTGTAATCCCAGCTACTCAGGAGACTGAGGCTGGACAATCTCATAAACCTGGGAGGTGGAGGTTGCAGTAAGCTGAGATCATACCACTGCACAACAGCCTGGGCGACAGAGTCAGACTCTGTAAAAAAAAAAAAAAAAAAAAAATTGTAACTACACTTTGTGACCCCTTTCAACTACTACCCAACTTCTCTCTTTCCCTTAACTCCATCATCAGAGCTTGCTAAACCCTTTTGTTTTCTACCCTCACAGGACAACAAAATTGTTTCTCAGATATCCATTCATGACCTTCTTTCCAAAAAATTCAAAAGACTTTTTGCATCCATCGTTTTCCTTTGGTTTGAATACTGGACCATTCTCTTCAAGACAACGCAGGTTCTATGTCTCAACACTATCCCCGTTATTTCTCTCTCTTCATTCAAAAAATATTAAGTTTCTACCTTGTGACAAGCATATTTTTCTTTACCCATACTCAAACTGTAGCTGCCTCTGATTCTAAAGGCCCCTGAAACCTAGTTCTTCAAAATTGTCTCATAGCTCAACTGCCTTCTAAGGTACCACCTTTCAGTCCAATCTCTTTCATGAAATACACTGCCATGACTGACAGTAACATCTATAATATTGTTTTATTGTTGTTGTTGCTATTAAGTCAGTTAGAAAAGCCTACATGTCTACTGAAAAATATGCCTGTAAGTGTATCAGCAGAATATGTGGAAATTTACTGGCAGAGAAACCCAGACACAGAAAAGATATAAAAAAAAAAAAAAAAAAACTAAAAATAAGTTTATGAAGGTCATTCTCCAGTTATCTATGCATATTCATTAAGACTAGACAAGATACACCCAGGATCAAATAGAGGAGACCGAACTAATAATATTATAAGACTAACGATTAAAATTTGGAAGAAGAAAAAAAACCTAGCAAATAAAATAGATTAGGTGAAATCTTCTGGAATTTAAAGGTTAAGCACGGATAGAGAGAAATTATGAAAACAATACTCTTCAAGGAGTGCCACTGAAACCATTACAAAGCTGCCTGTAACACTTGACTCCTGTCTCCCAGATTAAGGCACTCACAGCCTACCTTAACTACAGAAGGGATAAAGGTGTATATATGAGATCAAATAACTGATGGTACTCTATTTTGGAACAGAAAAGTCCCTGAAAACTTGAGGTTCTCTGACTACCAGTTGTCATCCTATACTCTCTTCCTTCAAATCACATATTTCTAAAAGCATTATTTAACAACATTCCATAATCCTGAATTTCCAACTACCAGTAAAATTATATATTTAAGACTTTCATTCCATGAAATCAAGATCAATTATCTCTCTTTAACTCTGTGATCAAAGCTGAACTCATCTTTCTCCCACTCAAATTAGCTCTCCTCTACTATGTCAATAGCTCACAATTTTGGAATCCTCTTTAATTTTTTCTTCTGTCTTTCAAAGAGATAGTCAAAGATGAAGGGATTCCATAAAAAAGGTTTCCAGAGAAAACAGTGTTATTATTAGCTACACAAAGTTAGGAAAACTTAGTAAAAAGAAAACATTTTAGGGGTTACTAAAGATCTCTACTAAGCAAAGCATTTTGCATATATATTCACACTTGTGTTCAAATTCAGACATTATACTATTTTTTTAAAACCCAATTAAACCTCATACCTTGCCAAAAAAGATTTTCCAGATCCTGGAAGACCTCTGAGAAGAACAAGAACTAGTCCAACATAAGATGTCTTCTTTCTTACAACCTGAGAAACTGGGGTTTCTTGTACTTGATAAGCACTTGTTCCATCTTTATTTCTCCATACTTTTGTTGGGGAAGTGTGAGAAATAACTGAGGGTGGAAATGTGTAGTTCACAGATCTCCAGTGTGCAGCTGTGGTTACAACAGGAGCTACAAAGCCATGGTTTCCTTGGAAGAGGTCAAAAGCAGGAATCATTGGATTCCACATCGGTGGAGGTGGCGGAGGAGGCAACAGTAAGGGGAGAGGAGCAAGTACTGGGCAGTAACTCACATCCTTCCCCTTAGTTGGCAGTTCAGGATGTTTGTGTGGCTTGAAGTTGAACCCTTCAGAAGGCAGAAAAACATCAGAGACCCGAGTAGATTTCTGATCCCCACCCGTACCTGGTAAATCAAGCCCTGGAAGGTTTAAAGAAGGCTGAGGTTCGCTGGCATCCAAATCTACAGGAGCTTCAGAGAATTGAGCCTCAACACACTCAGATTCTAAAAGTTCTTTCTGTTTTTCATTGAGACTGCTACAGCCCACGATGGAGTCACTTGCTACATTTAAAGAACTACTGAGAAAAGAATCTTCTGGGTAGTTACTTTCCAAGGCCAATGTGTTATCCTTTATAAAACATTTGGACTCGCTCAAAACTGAATGTGAAGGTAATGGGTTTAAACTTAACATAGAGCCAGAATTGTCTAAATTTTCACTGTTCAAATTCATATTTTGTGTAGAAAAAATGGGAGTCATATTACTTGAATCAGGATTTACAAACTCACTCAGGTCATTAAAACTATTAACATCTTGTGAAGGCAAAAATGAGTATACTTGGTCATCAGGAGAAGAGTTCAATTTCTCAAAAGCATTCTGTATTAAGGAATCCAGGTCTTCAGTTAGCTGCATGTCCAAAAATGAATCTATTTTTGAATCTTCACTCTCTTCTTCAGGACATTTTTCCATTATTTCACTTTCTGCTGCACCTACTTGGTTCCCAGAAGCAACAAAACTTTGTGAAGATGATTCTTCTATCTTGGTATCAGTGGCAGATAATTCTAACAGACAATCCATAGCATTTTCAACTGTACAACAATAAGAATAATAACAACAACAAAAATATAGACAGAGAAAACAGATTTAATAATTTTATTAAAATCCAGCTAAAATTATATTGGATTTTGCATTGAACAAAATATAAATGTACAATGTTCATGTTATTTTTAAAAAATTAATATTTTACTAACATACCAAAGTCTGTAGTAGCAAAAAGTCTGAATGATGGAGACATGCAATCCTATTCTTTCAGGAAACAGTAATAAACCAAGCTAATAAACTATAATTAAATAAATATTATTTGCTGAATTTATTGAGTAAATGTATAGATATCTGTCATTGGATGTATTAGGCTTATTTATAAAAGTCCTAAAGCCTGTTGATTAATTTAACAAATACCTACTGAATGCACACTTTTAAATATTAAGTATTTTATATATTCTCTTAGTAAATCTAATTTATTTACATGATCCATGCTATGAATTTCACTTAATACAAAGATATTTATGAGCATGTACTGCATATCAAAAATATTTTGTAAAAAAAAATCTTTAATATTTTTTTTTGCACTCTAATAGAGAACTTTGCAGTCTAATAGAGATTAAAAACAATTATATTAGAGACAATTACATTGTAATATAATACAGATTAAATAATGCACACTTTTGGCTAGGCGCAGTGGCTCATGCCTGTAATCCCAGCATTTTGGGAGGCTGAGGCAGGTGGATCACCTGAGGTCAGGAGTTAGAGACCAGCCTAGTCAACATGGCGAAACTCTGTCTCTACTAAAAATATAAAAATTAGCTGGGCGTAGTGGCAGCACACGCCTGTAATCCCAGCTACTCAGGAGCCCGAGGTGGGAGAATTTCTTGAACCGGCAAGGCAGAGGTGGTAGTGAGCAGAGATCGAGCCACTGCACTCCAGCCTTGGTGACAGAGGAAGACTCCCTCTCAAAAATAAATAAATAAATAATGCACACTTTTGATAATGTACAAATGCCATAGAAGCACAAGGGAGAATAAGAAAAGATTTCACATAAGGTGATATGTGAACTAGGACTTGAAGATTAAAAAGTAACTTGCCAGACACAAGAGAAAAAAATGTAAACCCAGGCTTGGCTCTCCCTAGAGTGAGGTTGATTGGGCAAAATTGGGAAGAGTCCTGTATGCCATGTTAAGAAATATTAATTTTATTTTCGAAGGGAACTTGAAGGAAACTACCAGTCATAGCATTTGAGAAGTTTTATACACATCACCTCACTGAATACTCAAATACTACCATGAGGTATATTATTCCTAGCAAACAGATGAAGAAATGAAGTTTAAAAAGTACATTAACTTGGCCCAAGTCACACAGATAGTCAGTGACAGAGCCAGGACTGGTGTATCTGACTCCAATGCTGAGCTCTTTCTGTTATAACACAAATAGGGAGCCATTAGAAATTTTAAGGCCGGGTGTGGTGGCTCATGCCTATAATCCTAACATTTTGGGAGGCTGAGGCAGGTAGATCGCTTGAGATCAGGAGTTCAAGACCAGCCTGGGCAACATGGAAAACCGTATCTCTACAAAAATTAGCCAGTGTGGTAGGGTGGCTGAGGTAGCAGAATCGCTTCAGCCCAGGAGGTCAAGGCGACAGTGAGCCTCTAGTGAAAGTGATTAATTACTGCACTCCAGCCTGGGCGACTGAGTGAGGCCCTATCTCAAAAAAAAAAAAGGAAACCAAAAAAAAAAACCCACAAAATTAGAATTTTTAAGCATTTGAAGTTTGGAGCGAGGGGTTGTTTATTTTGTGTTTTGTCTTGCTGTTTTAAGAAAGGTAAGTCTGGAAACAGCACAGCAGAGTAGGTAACAACTCTGGTCTGGAGTCAGAACACCAACATTTAAATCTCTACTGCTGGCTATGACACTTTCAACAAGTTAACTTCCCTAAACCTCGATTTTCTCATTTGTAATATGGGGATAATAAAAGCACCTACCTCATAGGTTGTTGTGAGGATTAAATGAGATAATCCATGAAAAAGTGCTGTGCACAAGAACTGGCACCTAGTAAGCACCCAATTAATGTTCCCTTAAGAAGAAAAACAAAGAGGGATTGGAGGGGGCAAGCCTGGCAGAGACCAATTAGGAGATCATAGCAATACTACAAAGGACAGAAAACCTAAAAATGGAAGGAAAAAAAAAAGGTTGGGGGGGGCAGGGAGGGGGAAAAAAAAGAAAGCAAACATAAGGAGTATTTCTATGAAAAAAATCTACATGACAGAAAGTGACAGTAAAACCAGAAAAGATCAACTAAAAATTGAATGTGTATACAATGAAAAATTACACTAACACTAAGTAAAAGTAAATTAAAGACCAAGATGGATAGGTACTTATCACATAAAAAGAAAAGTCCTTATACAGATTGTTGGGAAAAATTAAAACTATGGTATAAAAAAAACTTTTTTCAATGAATGAACAATTTACACAAGATTACAAGAATAAACAACCATGTACAAAAATGTTCAACATTCCTCTTTATTAAAAAAACATAAATTAAGAAAAATGCAATTTTATTCCTATTAAAACCTTAAAACACAGGCCAGGTGTGGTGGCTCACGCCTGTAATCCTAGCACTTTGGGAGGCTGAGGCAGGTGGATGACCTGAGGTCAGGAGTTCAAGACCAGGTTGGCCAGCATGATGAAACCCCATCTCTACTAAAAATACAAAAAAAGAAAATTAGCTGGGCATGGTGGCAGACGCCTGTTAATCCCAGCTACTTATAGAGCCTGAGGCAGGAGAATCACCTGAACCCGGGAGGCCGAGGTTGCAGAGAGCTGAGATGGCACCACTGCACTCCAGCCTGGGCAGCAAGAGCGAAACTCCGTCTCAAAAAAGAAAAAAAAAATCTTAAAACACTACTACACAATGTTGAAAAGGCTGAAGTGAAACCACTACACTTATGCAAGGCTGGTGGAATTACAAATCAGAACACCTCACTGGTAGGCAATTTAGGAGTATGCTTCCAAGAGCCAAAGCAGTTCTTACCCTGTGACGCAGGAAAATAAAATTTTGGAACTAAGAAAAAAAAGCCAAAAGAAAGAAAAATATATTTTTTACCAAGATGTTCTCTGCAATATTAATTATTTGTGAAAAATGGAGATATAATTAAACTATAGCACAGCTCAGTAGAATATTAGAAACCCATTAAAAATATAGATTACAGCAACACAGACAAAATGCTTATGTTAAGTTAAAAATACATAATACAAAATTCCACCACTCAAATCGCAAATGCTTATGAACAAGGTCTATAGAAGATTCTGGAAAACAAAAATAAGTTGTTTTGTTATGGTATAGGA
Organism: Trachypithecus francoisi; assembly: GCF_009764315.1. Taxonomy (NCBI): domain Eukaryota; kingdom Metazoa; phylum Chordata; class Mammalia; order Primates; family Cercopithecidae; genus Trachypithecus; species Trachypithecus francoisi. The sequence goes on along the minus strand of NW_022681454.1, from coordinate 39,966,432 downwards.
TGATGTGGATTTCTTGTAATTCTTCATTGCTGCATTACTTTATGTGCAACAATTAAATTTGAAACACATCAAAGGAAAATGTTGAAGTAACTTACAAAATTCAATATACTATCATTTCTGAGCATCATGCACTGCTGACAACTGGTTTTCCGCATACATAACTGGATAAGATATGCTAACATCACAGACCACACAATGACTGAAACTGGAAGTTTATAACACATTACCAAAACTTCCCAAATCTAGAATAATTTTATCTTATACTAATCATGGCTAGTAACAATACTAAGCATCAATATTTAATTACTCATCTAGCCAACTTATATAAACTCCCTTCTGTCTACATACTTGTAAACAAGGTAGGACAAGTTATTAATAACCTACCATACTGAAGACTTTACCAAAAAAAAAAAAAAAAAAACTCAATTGTCACCAAAAAAAAGTCCTATGAGGTGCATACTGTTATTTTTCTCCCTAACAGATTAGAAAACTGAGACTCAGAGAGATTAAGTGGCAGAGCTGGAAATCCAACCCAGGTTTCTTGACTCCAAAGTCAATGTTTTGAAATTATACTACTCTGCTAGCCTCAACTCTTAATCAGCTCTTATTTTCATAATTATACCTACCTAGTTGCTTAATAGATATTTACTCAGTTCCTATTATGAGTCAGTTGCCATGTTATGGGCTGAAGATACAGGAGTAAAACAAAGTTTTTAAAACCTCTGTCTTTACGGAGCTTACATTCAAGGAGAGTGGTTCTCAACCAGGTACAATTTTGTCTCCCAGGGAACAAATGACAAGACATGGAGACATTTTTTATTGTCACAACTGGGTGGTAAGGAGCTACTGGCAACTAGTGTATAGACGGGGGATGCTGCTAAACCTATAATGCATAGGAGAGCCACTCAAAAGAAAGGATTATGTAGCCTAAAGTGTCAATAGTGCCAGTCTGTTCTAGAGTAAAGATGAAAGAGATAGAATATGATATCTATACAAATACCTTACATTTAGAACTGCACATTTCTTAAGAGCAGAAACTATGTTTTATTCTTCATATCCCAAATACCAACTCAAATACCAACCTTAGTAACTTGCCAACAGCAGATGATTAATAAATGATGAATAAAATAGAAATAAGACATTTTTCTATATTACTATTAATCATGGCATAGTACACAAAGTCTTCTTATAAGATGGACAGGGTTCAAACTAAACTTTTTCTCACCTTTGAAATCACATTCAGAAAGCATCAAATACACTACATCAGGATCCAGATCAGAAAACATCTCTGAGATACTGGTGAAGAGTTCTTCCTGATCAACTTTTGTCTCACCCATGGAAGGAAGAGTAGTGGTTGGCTCCTCACGACTAGCAACACTGGATACGATAACTTCCTTAGGGTTTGCAGTCTTCCGAAAAGGATTTCCCCCAAGATTTTTCCTTTTCCTTGGCATTCTGACTTCCAAAACTAAAATGTTTCCCTTTTCTTAGTTAAGATGTTTGATATTTAAGTCATAATTCAAACAAAATAGGGTTAAATATCTTGCACAATCCAGCAGTAAAAAGACCTAAAATAGAAAGCAATTAAAAACACTCAGACTATATATATTTCCATTTCTAAAATCGGAATGACATCTTTATTTAGCTCTAAGAAAGTACCACCAACTCTAACAACAGAGCTAAACAGTAGTCTATTTCTCTCTCTCCAAAATATTCAGGTTTTGCCAGGATTGAACATGTTAAAAATTAAGATGTTAACAATATATATTTCAGAACAATGAATACACTGTTTCAATGTATTTTTTCATTTTTAAAAACATGAAAGTCTTGATAAATATAATTAGAATGCGTACTGAACACCTATACTCAGATGTCCAATAGGCACCGTACATTTAACATGTCCAAAACAGCTCCTCATCACCCCCTTCAAAACTGCTCTTTCCAGTCTTTCCCATCTCAGTTAGCGCAACTGTATCCTTCCAATGACTCAGGCCAAAATCTTGGAATAATCCTTGACTCTTCTCATCCCACATGCAACTGGTAAGCCAATTTTGTCAGTGTGACTACCAAAACGTATCCAGAATACTATTATTCCTCACTGCCACCACCCTAGACTTAGCTACCACAGCCTCTTGCCTAAATTCCTGTAAGTCTCCTGTCTCTTAGTTTCCACCCTTGCCCCTTCAGTCTATTTAGCACCAAAGCCAGAGTGACTCAATTAAACCATAGGTTGGACCATGCCTTTCTTTTACTAAACTATCCACTAGCTCCCTAACTCGAGATAAAAGCTAGAGCCCTTAAAATGGCCCATAACCTGGACACTGGTCACCTCTGCACTGTCCTTTCCCTTAGCCACACTTAAGTCTCCTCGCTCTTCTTCAAACACACCAGCAATGTTCTCCCTTGGGAACCTTTACACCTTGGTTCCCTCTACTGAACCACTTTTCTCCAACTATCTCCTTATCACCTTCTTATCATTATTCAAATGTTACCTTCTCAAGATCTCAGTATCTCAACACTATCCCACTTTCCTACTTGAATTTTCTCCACAGGACTTATATTGTTTTCTTACATAGCATATGTTTTATACACGTATTATATTTACCACCCATATTCCAATAAAGTGTAAGCTCCACAAGGGCAGGGACTCATATCTGGAATAGAACTACAGGCAGTCGACTTGTTTTCTCTGCTTGAATATATCTAATAAACATTTCAAACTTAACATATCCAAAACTAAATGTCTAATATATTTCCCAAAACCTGCTCTAATCATTGGGTCTGACACCTGTCAACTTTAACCCATAGTCCAACCTCTTACCTGTTCTCCCTGTTTGCACCTTGTCCCCCTATAGTCTATTTTCAATATACCAGCCAGACTGAGCTTTATACAATGTAAAAAGGGTCTGATCTAAACCCCTACATGTTCTCCACATCACTCAGAGAAAAAGCTAAAGTTCTTACAATGGCCTATCTGTCTGCTAGCCTTTGATATACTCTTCCTCAAGATATCTGCAAAGCTAACTCCTGTACTCCTGCAAATTTTTGCTCAAGTGTCACATTCAATGATTTCTCTCTTGATTATCCAACTGAAAACCATATACCCTGTTCCCTCTGCCCTAATCTCTCCTTTCCCACTAACTATCCATTGCCCTTATCATCTTCTATTACATTATAAAATTTACCTTTTAATTAAATTTGTATCATAGCTCTCTCCACCTTCCGGAACTGCACTGTCAATATGGCAGCCACCGGCCACATGTTCCTATTTAAATTTAAATTAATTACAATTAAATAAAAGTACACTTATATATTAATATCAGATATAAGTAGAATTCAGAGCAAAGAAAATTATCACAGACAAAGAAGGGCACTGTGTAATGATAAAGGATCAGGTCATCAAAAAGATATAGCAGGCTGGGCACAGTGGCTCACGACTGTAATCCCTGCACTCTGGGAGGCCAGGGTGGGTGGATTACCTGAGGTCAGGAGTTTGAGACCGGCCTGGCCAACATGGTGAAACCCTGTCTCTACTAAAATACAAACATTAGCCAGGCGTGGTGGCATGTGCCTGTAATCCCAGCTACTCAGGAGGCTGAAACAGGAGAACTGCTTGAACCTGGGAGGCAGAGGTTGCAGTGAGCCAAGATAGTGCCATTACACTCCAGCCTGGGCAATAAGAGCAAAACTCCATCTCAAAAAAAAAAAAAAGATACAGTAACCCTGGCCAGACTCAGGGGATCGCGCCTATAATCCCAGCACAGTGGACAATGGGCAGGAGGATCACTTGAGATGAGGAATTTGAGATCAACCTGGCCAAAATGGCAAAACTCTGTCTCTACTAAAAATACAAAAAGAACTAACCTGTAGTCCTGGCTATTCGAGAGACTAAGGCAGGAGAATCGCTCGAACCCAGGAGACAGAGGGCGCAATGAGCCAAGATCATGCTACTGCACTCCAGCCTGGGAGACAAAGTGAAACTGTCTCAATTTAAAAAAAAAAAAAAAAAAAAAAAGGCCAGGCATGTGGCTCATGCCTATAATCCCAGCACTTTGGGAGGTCGAGGCGGGCAGATCACCTAAAGTCAGGAGTTTGAGACCAGCCTGACCAACATGGAGAAACCCCGTCTCTAATAAAAATACAAAATTAGCCAAGCGTGGTGGTGCATCCCTGTAATCCCAGCTACTTGAGAGGCTGAGGCAGGAGAATCACTTGAACCCAGGAGGCGGAGGTTGCATTGAGCTGAGATCACACCATTGCACTCCAGCCTGGGCAACAAGAGTGAAACTCCATGTCAAAAATAAATAAATAAATAAATATAAATAAAAAAGATATAGCAACCCTAAATGTATATGCACTAAACAGAACTACAAAATAAGTGAAGCTAAAACTGAACGGAGAAATAGACAAATTCACAATTATAGTTGGAGACTTCAACATCACTCTATCAACAGTAGACAGTATATCAGCAAAGATATAGAACTCAACAACACCAACAATTAAGAATCTAATCTATACTTACAGAGCACTCCACCCAACAACAGCAGAATATACACTCTTTTCAAGTATTAACAGAACACATACCAAGATAGATCATATCCTAAGCTAAAACCAAACCACAACAAATTTAAAAGAATTGATATCACACAGGTATGTTTTCCAACTACAATGGAATCAAACTAGAAATCAGTAACATAAAAATTTCCAAGCAATATACATCTAAATAATACATGGGTCAATGATGACATCTCAAAGAAAATTTTAAAAATATAATAAATTGAATGCCAATGAAAATATACCATACTGAAATTTGTAGGCCAGGTGTGGTGGCTCACGCCTACAATCCCAGCACCATGGGAAGCTGAGGTGGGCAGACCACTCTGAGCTCAGGAGATCGAGACCATCCAGGGCAATATGATGAAACTCCGTCTCTACTAAAAGTACAAAAATTAGCTGGGTGCAGTGGCTCACACCTGTAATTGCAGCACTTTGGGAGGCCGAGGTGGGTGGGTCACCTGAGGTCAGTCCAAGACCAGCCTGGCCAACATGATGAAATCCCGTCTCTACCAATAATACAAAAGTTAGCCAGGCGCGCTGGTGAGCACACCAAAGAAACAGAAACAGGAGAATCGTTTGAACCCAGGAAGCAGAGGTTACAGTGAGCCAAGATAGCGCCATTGCACTCCAGCCTGGGCGATAAGAGAGAAACTCTGTCTCCAGAAGTAAATAAATAAATAATAAAAATAAAAATACAAAAATTAGCCGGGCAAGGTGGCACGCAACTATAATCCCAGCTACTCAGGAGGCTGAGGCAGGAGAATTGCTTCAACCCGGGAAGCAAAGGTTGCAGTGAGCTAAGATCGAGCCACTGCACTCCAGCCTGGGCAACAGGGTGAGACTCTGTCTCAAAAAAAAAAAAAAATTGTAGAACATGGCTAAAGCAGTGATAACAGGAAAATCTATAGCACTAAATGCATACATTAGAATAGAAGTCTCAAATGAATAATCTAAGCCCCCACCATAAGAACCTAGGAAATGAAGGGCAAAATAAACTCAAACCCATCAGAAAGAAGAAAATAATAAAGAGTAGGCTGGGGCCAGGCATGGTGGTTCATGCCTGTAATCCCAGCACTTTGGGAGGCTGAGGCAGGTGGATCACCTGAGGTCAGGAGTTTCAAACCAGCCTAGCCAACATGGTAAAACCCCTTCTCTACTAAAAATACAAAAATTAGCTGGGCATGGTGGCAGGCACCTGTAATCCTAGCTACTCGGGAGACCGAGGCAGGAGAATCACTTGAACCCAGGAGGCAGAGGTTGCAGTGAACTGAAATTGCACCATTGCATTCCAGCCTGGGTGACAAAAGTGAGACTCCATCTTGGAAAAAAAAAAAAGCAGGCCAAGCACAGTGGCTCACACCTGTAATCCCAGCACTCTGAGAGGCCGACGTGGGTGTATCACCTGAGGTCAGGAGTTCGAGATCAGCCTGCCCAATATGGTGAAACCCCATCTCTACTAAAAATACAAAAATTAGCCGGGCGTGGTGGTGCACACCAGTAGTCCCAGCTACTTGGGAGGCTGAGACAAGAGAATCGTTTGAACCCAGGAGATGGAGGTTGCAGTGAGCCAAGATTGTGTCACTGCACTCCAGCCTGAGCAACAGAGCAAGACTCTGTCTTAAAAAAAGTAAATAAATAAAAATAATAATAATAACAAATAGCAGATAACAAATAAATCAGAAACAGAAAACAATGAGAAAATTCAATGAAATAAATTGTTGGTTTACCAAAATGATCAATAAAACTGAAAGACTAGCAAGACTGACAAAAAAGAAGACAGAAATTACCAATATCAGGAATGAAAAAGGGATATTACTATAGACTTTGCAGATATCAAAAGGCTTATAAAGTAAACTATGAACACACAAAAGTTTGACAATTTATATGAAATGGACCAATGTCTCAAAAAACACAAAGTATCACAACTCATCCAATAAGACATAGATAAAATCACTATAATTTATAAAGGAATTTAAATCATAATTAAAAAAAAAAATTTCCAGGGCCAAATAGCTTCAATGGAAAATTCTAACAAATATTTTTAGGAAAAAATAATACTAATCCTACATAATCTCTTCCAGAAAGTAAGAACACACTTCCAATCCACTTTATGATGGTAATATTATCCTGATAACAAAAAGAGACAAAGCCAGTACAAAAAAACTACAAACCAATACTCCTCATGACTACAGACACAAAAATCCTTAGCAAAATACTAGCAAATAAAATTCAGCAATATATATTTCATTTGTTTTTTTTTTTATTTTTGACACAGGGTCTTGCTCTATCACCCAGGCTGCAGTAAGTGGATATCATTGTTTTTATATATTGCTGAATTTTGGCAGGGCATAGTAGTTCACACCTACAATCCCAGAACTTTAGGAGGCTGAGTTGGGAGGATTGCTTGAGCCCAACAGTTCAGGACCAGCCTGGGCAACAGAGTGACACCTCAACTCTACAAAAAATTTTAAAATTAGCCAAGCGTAGTGGTACGTACCTGGAGTCCCAGGTACTGGGGGGCAGGGTGAGGTAAAAGGATCACTTAGGCCCAGATGATTGAGGCTTCAGTGAGCCATGATCACACCACTACACTGCAGCCTGAGCAACAGCAACACCCTGTCTTGAAAAAAAAAAAAAAAGGATTGTATACTATAATGAAATGGGGTTTATTACAGGAAGGCAAGGCTAGTTTCATATTCAAAAATCAGTATAATCCACCATCTTAATGGGTGAAAGAATCATATTAATCAATGCAGAAAATAATGACAAAATTCAATACCATTCATGGTAACTACCAGAAAAATAGGAACAAAAATATTCTCAACCTGATAAGAGCACCTACAAAAACCTACAGCTAACATTGTATTCGTAATGAAATATTAAACGCTTTCCTCCTAGCATCAGGAAAAAGGCAAGATGTCTGTTCTCACCAATTTTATTCAAAATAATGCTGAAGTTATAGCCCATGAAATAAGAAAAAGAAAGAAAAGAAAACATACACAGATTAGGGAAGAAGAAGTAAGTGTCCCTATTTGCAGATAACATGGTTATCTGTGTATTATAGAAAATCCCAAGTAATCTACAAAATCTCCAACAAGAAAGTGAGTTTAACAAGGATGCAAGATACAAGATAAACATATAAAAGCAACTGCACTTATACATACTAGCAAAAAATACATACTAGCAAAAAACACATGGACACTGAAATTAAAGAAATAATACCCTTCACAATTGCTAAAAAAAAAAAAAAAAAAAAAAAACCAGAAATACATTAAGTCCTCGCTTATTGTCATCAATAGGATCTTGTAAACTACAACTTTTTTTTTTGAGACTGAGTCTCACTCTGTTGCCCAGGCTGGAGTGCAATGACGTGATCTTGGCTCACTGCAACCTCCACCTCCTGGGTTCAAGCGATTCTCCTGCCTCAGCCTCCTGAGTAGCTGGGTTTACAGGCACATGCCACCACACCCAGCTAATTTTTGTATTTTTAGTAGAGATGGGGTTTCACCATGTTGACCAGGCTGGTCTCGAACTCCTAACCTCAGGTGATCAGCCTGCCTCAGCCTCTCGAAGTGCTGAGATTACAGGTGTGAGTCACCACTCTTGGCTATAAACTACAACTTTAAGCAAAATAATACATAACCAATTTTTTTCCTCATCAACGTAACAGAAGGACGTTGAACGAAAGTACTGTTCAAGGACCTGATATATGTAGTTTCACTTAAAATCAGTTTCCAAAAACCTATTGATGATGTTATGTGAGGACTCCTATATTTCAGTACGTAGGTATAAATCTAAGAAAACAAGTACAAAACTTAATATGCTGAAAACTATGAAAGAAATGTTCAAAGACGGGAAGACAACACAGTAAATATGTCAATTCTTCCCCAAATTGATATACAAGTTTAAGAAAACGCCTACCAGGGCCGGGCGCAGTGGCTCACGCCTGTAATCCCAGCACTTTGGGAGGCCGAGGCGGGTGGATCACAAAGTCAGGAGATGGAGACCATCCTGGCTAACATGGTGAAACCCTGTCTCTACTAAAAATACAAACATTAGCTCAGCATGTTGGCAGGCGCCTGCAATTCCAGCTACTCGGGAGCTGAGGCAGGAGGATTGCTTGAATCCAGCAGGCAGAGGTTGCAGTGAGCTGAGATCAAGTCATCGCACTCCAGGCCTGGGTAACAAGAGCAAAATTCCATCTAAAAATAAAAAAACTCCTGGCCTAAAATATTCCTCCTGCCTCAGCCTCCCAAAGTGCTGAGATTACAGGTGTCAGCAGCATACTTGGCTAGATTATACTTCTTTATACCAACAACAATTAGAAAATAAAATTAAATCAAATGATCAGTTCTCAGTTCTTGTCTTGCTAGACCTATCAGCAGCATCTACACAGCTGACGAATCTCTCCCCCAAGAATCGGCTTTCTTCTCCTGAGGACATTGCCACTCTCAAGATTTTCGCATCTCTCAACTTGGAAACAATGGAGTGTTCCAGAGCTCAGTCCTAGGGCCTGTTCTTTTCCCTCTACAAAAAATTTAAAAATTAGCCAGGCATGGTGGCATGCCTGTAATTCCAGCGACTCTGGAAGCTGAGGGAGGAGGATCACTTGACTCCAGAAGTTGGAGGCTGCACTGAGCTATGATTGTGCCACTGAACTCCAGCCTTGGTGACAGAGTGAGATCCCATCTCTTAAGAAAAACAATAAAAAAATAAATCCTATCAACATGCTAACAAATTTACATCTTCAGCCGGCAACTCTTCTCTGATTCTAGACCCACATCAAACTATTCACTGAACATCTCTATGTTGTGTATCTAAAAAACATCTCAGGCTGGGCGAGGTGACTCAGGCCTGTAATCCCAGCACTTTGGGAGGCTGAGACAGGCAGATTGCCTGAGGTTAAGACCAGCCTCGTCAACATGGCGAAACCCCGTCTCTATTAAAAATATAAATTAGGGCCGGGCGCGGTGGTTCAAGCCTGTAATCCCAGCACTTTGGGAGGCCGAGACGGGCGGATCACGAGGTCAGGAGATCGAGACCATCCTGGCTAACACGGTGAAACCCCGTCTCTACTAAAAATACAAAAACTAGCCGGGCGAAGTGGCGGGCGCCTGTAGTCCCAGCTACTCGGGAGGCTGAGGCAGGAGAATGGTGTAAACCCGGGAGGCGGAGCTTGCGGTGAGCTGAGATCCGGCCACTGCACTCCAGCCTGGGCGACAGAGCGAGACTCCGTCTCAAAAAAAAAAAAAAATATATATATATATATATATAAATTAGCTGGGTGGGGTGGCTCATGCTTATAATCCTAGCACTTTGGGAGGCCGAGGCAGGTGGATCATGAGGTCAGGAGTTCGAGACCAGCCTGGCCAACACAGTGAAACCCCGTCTCTACGAAAAACATAAAAATTAGCTGGGCGAGGCCAGGCGCGGTGGCTCAAGCCTGTAATCCCAGCACTTTGGGAGGCCGAGACGGGCGGATCACGAGGTCAGGAGATCAAGACCATCCTGGCTAACACGGTGAAACCCCGTCTCTACTAAAAAATACAAAAAAACTAGCCGGGCGAGGTGGCGGGCGCCTGTAGTCCCAGCTACTCCGGACGCTGAGGCAGGAGAATAGCGTGAACTCGGGAGGCGGAGCTTGCAGTGAGCTGAGATCCGGCCACTGCACTCCAGCCTGGGGGACAGAGCAAGACTCCGTCTCAAAAAAAAAAAAAAAATTAGCTGGGCGTGGTGGTGGGTGCCTGTAATCCCAGCTACTCGGGAGGCTGAGGCAGGAGAATCGCTTGAACCTGAGAGGCAGAGGTGGCAGTGAGTTGAAATTACACCACTGCATTCCAGCCTGGGCGACAGAGCAAGACTCCGTCTCAAAAAAATAAAAAATAAAAAATAAAAATAAATAAAAATAAAAATAAAAAAGTCCAGGCGCGGTGACTCACGCCTGTAATCCTGACACTTTACGAGGCCAAGGCAGGCAGATCACCTGAGGCTGGGAGTTCGAGATCAGCCTCACCAACATGAAGAAACCCCATCTCTACAAAAAATACAAAATTAGCCGGGCATGGTGGCCCAGCTACTCAGGAGGCTGAGGCAGGAGAATCGCTTGAACCCGGGAGGCGGAGGTTGCAGTAAGCCAAGATCATGCCACTGCACTCCAGCCTGGTGACAGAGAGAGACTCTGTCTCAAAAAAATAAAAATAAATAAATAAAAATAAATATAAAAAGTAGCTGGGCGTGGAGGCACATGTCTGTAATCCCAGCTACCTGCATGGCTGAGGCAGGAGAATCGCTTGAACCCGGGAGGCGGAGGTTGCAGTGAGCTGAAATCATGCCACTGCACTCCAGCCTGGCGACAGAGAGAGACTTTGTCTCAAAAATAAATAAATAAATAAATACATAAATAAAGGCTGGGCGCGGTGGCTCACGCCTGTAATCCCAGCACTTTGGGAGGCCGAGGCGGGTGGATCACCTGAGGTTGGGAGTTCGAGACCAGCCTGACCAACATGGAGAAACCCCATCTCTCCTAAAAATACAAAATTAGCCAGGCGTGGTGACACACGCCTGTAATCTCAGGTACTCGGGAGGCTGAGGCAGGAGAATTGCTTGAACCCAGGAGGCAGAGGTTGCAGTGAGCCGAGATTGCGCCATTGCACTCCAGCCTAAGCAACAAGAGCAAAACTCCGTCTCAAAAAAAAAAAAAATTAGCTGGGCATGGAGGCGCATGCCTGTAATCCCAGCTACTTGCGAGGCTGAGCCAGGAGAATCACTTGACCCCGGGAGACGGAGGTTGCAGTGAGCTGAGATTGCGCCACTGCACTCCAGTCTGGACAAAAGACCAAGACTCCACCTCAGAGGAAAAAAAATAAAAAATCTCAAACCAGGCATGTCTAAAAGTGACCTGATTCTCCACTGCCACCCTGCCCTATCTACAGTAATTGCAATCTCAGCTAATGGCAATTTCTACTTGTTGAAGCCAAAAACTAATAGTTATTTCTGCCTATTCTTTCCCTCACACCTAATCACTCAGCAATTCCTGCCAGTTGTAAATTCAAAATAAGCCAGACATGGTGGCTCACGCCTGTAATCCCAGCACTTTGGGAGGCCAAGGCGGATGGATTACCTGAGGTCAGGGGTTCGAGACCAGTCTGGGCAACATGGCGAAACCCCGTCTCTACTAAAAGTACAAAAATTAGTTGGGAGTGGTGGCACATGCCTGTAATCCCATCTACTCAGGAGGCTGAGGCAGGAGAACCCAGGAGGGGGAGGTTGCAGTGAGCTGAGATCATGCCACTGCACTCCAGTCTGGGTGACAGAATGAGACTCTGTCTAAATGAATGAATGAATAATAAATTCAAAATACATTTAAAATCATCACCTTCACCACTACCATCCATATCAAAGGTAATGTCATGGATTGGTTTTACGTGTGGGAGCTCCCAAATTTCTATTTATACCAGCTTTATTAAAATATAATATGCAAACCATAAAATTCACCATTTCGAAGTGTACAATTCAGTGATATTCAGTACACTGAGTTGTACAACCATCACCACGAATTCCAGAACATTTCTATTATCTCAAGAAGAAACCCCGCAATCAATTAGCAACGATTCCCATTCCTCCCTCTCCTATCCCCTGGCAGCCACGAATCTACTTTTGTCTCTACAGGTTTACCTATTCTAGGCATTTATATGACCAGAATTTTATAATATAAAACATGGCCTTTTGTGACTGGCTCCTTTCGCTTGGCATGTTTTCCAGGTTCATCCATGTTGTAGCCTGTACTGGTACTTCACTGATATTGCTAGGAAATATTGCATGGTACAGATATAACACATTTTATGTATACATGCATCAAGTGAGGGACATTTGGGTTGTTTCTACTTTTTGGCTATAGTGAATAATGTTGCTATGAACATTTGTATAAGAGTTTTGTGTGGACACGTTTTCGTATCTCTTAAGTATATATCTAAGAGTGGAATTGCTAGTTCATATGGTAACTCCATGTTTAACCTTTTGAGGAACTGCCAGATGGTTTTCCAAAGCAGCTGCACCAATTTCAGCTTCCACCAGCAATGTTGGTCAGGCTGGTCTCAAACTCCCAACCTCAGGTGATCCACCCACCTCGGCCTCCCAAAGTGATGGGATTACAGGAGTGACCCACTGCACCCAGCCTTATTTTTGTATTTTTTAGGAGCGATGGGGTTTCGCCACATTGGCCAGGCTGGTCTTGAACTCCTGACCTCAGGTAATCCAACTGTCTCAGCCTCCCAAAATGCTGGGATTAAAGGCATGAGCCACTGTGCCCAGCCTGTTTTGGATAATATTTAACTGTAGTTTTTTGGTTTTGTTTTTTCTTTTTGAGACGGAGTCTCACACTGTCACCTGGGCTGGAGTACAATGGCACAATCTCGGCTCACTGCAACCTCCAGCTCCCGCGTTCAAGCAATCCTCCTGCCTCAGCCTCCCTAGTAGCAGGAATTACAGGCATGCAGCACCACGCCCTGCTAATTTTTGTATATTTAGTAGAGACAGGGTTTCACCATGTTGGTCAGGTTGGTCTTGAACTCCTGACCTTAGGTAATCCGCCCACCTCAGCCTCCCAAAGTGCTGTGATTACAGGCGTGAGCCACCTCACCTGGCCTTCACTGTAGTTTTTTAAAAGAGAATGTTAGAAATGAAAGCAAGACACTCAACTAAATATAATCCACCCAGACACACAAAAGGGACTGAATTAGATTAGACCAGAAAAGAAATCTCTGGATACTAGAATCATAGGTGATTTTGTTTTTTTATATACTTTTTTATATGCTACTTTTGCATTTTCCACATAAACCATAATAAATGCATTTTTTTCATAATCAGGAAAAAATCATTATTATAAATTAAAGGTGAATCACGGACTTCCCGCTATACTTCCTCCAGTTTGCAAGCTATATATCCCTTCCATTCCCTTTTTTTCACTTTGTCTATTTGTATGTAAAAAGATCTAAACATATAGGCAGTTTTAGGGTCCAAATAATGTTTAGTATATTAAAGAAAATTCTGGCCGGGCGCAGTGGCTCATGCCTGTAATCCCAGCACTTTGGGAGGCCGAGGTGGGCGGATCACGAGATCAGGAGATCGAGACCATCCTGGCTAACACCAGTGAAACCCCGTCTCTATTAATAACACACACACACGCCCGGGAGTGGTGGTGGACACCTGTAGTGCCAGCTACTCAGGAGGCCGAAGCAGGAGAATGGCATGAACCCGTGAGGTGGAGCTTGCAGTGAGCCGAGACCGCACCACTGCACTCCAGCCTGGCAAGACTCCATCTCAAAAAAACAAAAAAAGAAAATTATGATATATAAAAACATATACAGGCGAGGCACGCAGGCCAGGCACGGTGACTCACGCCGGTAATCCCAGCACTTTGGGAGGCTGAAGTGGGTGGGTCACTAGGTCAGGGGATCGAGACCAGCCTGGCCAACATGGTGAAACCCTGTCTCTACTAAAATACAAACAATTAGCTGGGCGTGGTGGTGCACGCCTGTAGTCCCAGCTACTCGGGAGACGAGGCGGAGGAATTGCTTGAACCTAGGAGGCAGAGGTTGCAGCCAGCCGAGATCGTGCCACTGCACTCCAGCCTGGCAACAGAGCAAGACTCTGACTCAAAAAAAAAAAGTATATAAATATATATAAATATAAATATATAAATGTAAATATATATATATAGCTGACACTATCTTCCAATCACCTGTTCTACTTATAAATCCAGTTTATCTCAATCCCACATATTCCACTGTATTTAACTATTCCACTGGGTTTAACTATTTTATCATCTAATATTACATATCTTTCTTTTTTCATAATGAAAGTCCATCATTAATACATTAGTTTAAACAACCTTGTATAGCTTCTTCATATATATACCTGACCTAAACAGAGTGTATTTGAAAAGGATATAGAAAATAAGAATGCATAAGTAAGATTTGATATATTATGGAGAAATGTGAATGGACTGGCTCAAATGAACAATGTAAAAACAAATATACTCCCCCCTCCCGTCCTCAAAACAAATAATTATTAACAATACCATGAATATATGCATTTTTCAAATTATTCTGCCTCTATTATATCATTTTAACCTGATGTAAAATCTAATCAATAAATACTTGCTCACTGATTATCATCATAATATTCCAACATGGTAAGCAGAGGTCTTACCAACTCTAGATTTTTGTTTTTGTTTTTGAGACAATCTCCCTCTGTCACCCAGGCTGAACTGCAGTGGCATGATCTCAGCTTACTGCAGCCTCAACTGCCCATGCTTAAGCGATCCTCCTGCCTCAACCTCCCAAGCAGCGAGGTCTATGGGCACATGTCAGCATTTTGGAAGGTCAAGGTAGGAGGATCATTTGAGCTCAGGAATTCAAGACCATCCTGGGCAACACAGCAAGAGCCTATCTCTAAATAAATAAATAAACAAAAAATACAAAACCTTCCCACTGAAAACCACATCATCAATACTAAAAAAAAAAAAAAGCACTATATCAAGCCAGGCACAGTGGCTTATGCCTATAATCCCAGAACTTTGGGAGGCCGAGGCAGAAGGATTACTTGAGATCAGGAGTTCAAGACCAGCCTGGCCAACATGATAAAACCCCGTCTCTACCAAAAATACAAAAATTAGCCAAGTGTGGTGGTGCACACTTGTAATCCCAACTACTCAGGAGGCTGAGGTTGGAGAATCGCTTGAGATTGTGCCACTGCACTCAAGCCTGGGCAATAGAGTGAGACTCCTCTCTAAACAATTAAAAAAATGAGAAAATAAAAATTGAAAAGCACCGTATCATTATTCAAGATACACAATTTTATTACAGATTTTCTTAAAAAAACAAAATGTAGTATCTTAAAAATCACAAACTTTACTATTGATACTAATTCTGAGGCCAAGCACAGGTGACTTATCCCTGTAATCCTAGCACTTTGGGAGGCCAAGGTGGGCGAACTGCCTGACCCCAGGAGTCCAAGACCAGCCAGGGAAACATTATAAAACCCGTCTCTACAAAAAAATACAAAACAATTAGCTGGGCGTAATGGTGCACACCTGTAGTCCCTGCTACTTGGGAAGCTAAGGTGAGAGGATCAGTTGAGTCAACGAAGTCAAGGCTGCACTGAGACATGAGCATGCCACTGCACTCCAGCCTGGGTGACACAGCAAGACCCTGACTCAAAGAAAAAGTTTGGTTTTTTTTTGTTTTCGTTTTTGAGGCGGAGTCTCGCTCTGTCGCCCGGACTGGAGTGCAGTGGCCGGATCTCAGCTCACTGCAAGCTCCGCCTCCCAGGTTCATGCCATTCTCCTGCCTCAGCCTCCCAAGTAGCTGGGACTACAGGCGCCCGCCACCTCACCCGGCTAGTTTTTTTTCGTATTTTTAGTAGAGACAGGGTTTCACCGTGTTAGCCAGGATGGTCTCGATCTCCTGACCTCGTGATCCGCCCGTCTCGGCCTCCCAAAAGTGCTGGGATTACAGGCTTGAGCCACCGCGCCCGGCCAGAAAAAGTTTAAAAAAAAAGATATTAATTCCAAGCTTGCTATGCTACCATACACAAGTCAAGAAACTTAAAAAACCATTAAATATTTAGGAATATTGGGCTGGACACGGTGGCTCACGTCTGTAATCTCAGCACTTTGGGTGGCCGAGGCAGGTGCATCACCTAGGCCAGGAGTTCAAGACCTGCCTGGCCAACATGGTGAAACTGTCTCTACTAAAGATACAAGAAGTAGGCCGGGCGCAGTGGCTCAAGCCTGTAATCCCAGCACTTTGGGAGGCCGAGACGGGTGGATCACGAGGTCAGGAGATCGAGACCATCCTGGCTAACATGGTGAAACCCTGTCTCTACTAAAAAAAAATACAAAAAACTAGCCGGGCGAGGTGGCGGGCGCCTGTAGTCCCAGCTACTGGGGAGGCTGAGGCAGGAGAATGGCATGAACCTGGGAGGCGGAGCTTGCACTGAGCTGAGATCCGGCCACTGCACTCCAGCTTGGGCAACAGAGCGAGACTCCGTCTCAAAAAAAAAAAAAAAAGATACAAGAAGTAGCCGGTCATAGTGGTACATGACTGTAGTCCCAGCTACTCGGGACACTGAAGCATGAGAATCTCTTAAATCCAGGAGGCTGAAATTCTGCCACTGCATTCCAGCCTGGGCAACAAGACTGTCTCAAAAAAAAAAAAAAAATACGGCCGGGCGCGGTGGCTCAAGCCTGTAATCCCAGCACTTTGGGAGGCCGAGACGGGCGGATCACGAGGTCAGGAGATCGAGACCATCCTGGCTAATACGGTGAAACCCTGTCTCTACTTAAAAATACAAAAAAAAACTAGCCGGGCGACGAGGCGGGCGCCTGTGGTCCCAGCTACTCGGGAGGCTGAGGCAGGAGAATGGCGTAAACCCAGGAGGCGGAGCTTGCAGTGAGCTGAGATCCGGCCACTGCACTCCAGCCTGGGTGGCAGAGCGAGACTCCGTCTCAAAAAAAAAAAAAAAAAAAAAAAAAAAATATATATATACACACACACACCACACACACACACACACATTTAGAAATACTCAACATCAGAAGCTTTAAAATCTAATTCAAAAAGGTACAACCTGCATTTTTTTAAGTATTTTCTCTAAAAAGAACCTTATCAGCTATACAAATATTTATACAATTTTAATACTGAAGCTAAAACTATGGAACACTTCACGAATCTGCGTGTCATATCCTTGCACAGAGGCCATGCTCATCTTCTCTGTATCATTCCAATTTTAGGAAATGTGCTGTACTCCATATCATTTTATAAATAAATCTGTTATATGTAGTACATGACAAGGACAAGTAAGTTTGAATAACTTACCTCGGTGGAATAACATACAGAAAATAACAGATTTCTGTAACAATCAAAAAAGATATTGTGGCCGAGTGCGGTGGCTCACACCTGTAATCCTAGCACTTTGGGAGGCTGAGGTGGGTGGATCACTTGAGGACAGAAGTTTGAGACTAGCCTGGTCAACATAGTGAAACCCCATCTCTACTAAAAATACAAAAATTAGAAGGCTGTGGTGGCCGGTGCCTGTAATTCCATCTACTCAGATGACTGAGGCAGGAGAATCACTTGAATCCAGGAGGCAGAGGTTGCGGTGAGCTGAGATCGCGCCACTGCACTCCAGACTAGGCGACAGAGCAAGATTCTGTCTCAAACAAACAAACAAAAAAGATATTCTGGCCAGGCGCAGTGGCTCACGTCTGTAATCCCAGCACTCTGGGAGGCTGAGGCGGGCAGATCACTTGTTGGGAGTTCAAGACCAGCCTGGGCAACATGGTAAAACTCTGTCTCCACTAAAAATACAAAAATTAGCCAGGCATGGTGGTACACACCTGTAGTCCCAACTACTCAGGAGAATGAGGCAGGAGAATTGCTTGAACCCAGGAGGCAGAGGTTGCAGTGAGCTGAGATTACACCACTGCACTCCAGCCTGGGCAACAGAGCAAGACTCTCAAAAAAAAAAAAAAAAATATATACACACACACACACACACACACACACACACATACATACACAGACCCACATATGTATATTCTACATAATATTCAATATCAACCAACTAGGAATAATAGGCCTAAGAAAACTGATACTAAGAATCAAATATTTAGCTCCTTAAGACTATCAAAAAAGAAACAAACAAAAAATATATCTGTATGTAATATATAGGGAAGTTACAGGACCCAAACACAGCATGCTCCCAAACACGATCAGCAAACAACTTCCTCAGAAAGAGAAGCTACCAAAAACCAGTATCATCAATGTCTTTCCCATGGATTAAGTTACCTACAAGATGATTTCAAAATACTACTATGATAAGAAAAAGGGAGATGGTAAAATCTCATGAGATACCAAAAGTATGTCACTAAAAAAGATATTTTTGGGCCGGGCGCGGTGGCTCACGCCTGTAATCCCAGCACTTGGGGAGGCCGAGGCGGGTGGATCATGAGGTCAGGAGATTGAGACCATCCTGGCTAACACGGTGAAACCCCATCTCTACTAAGAGTACAAAAAATTGGCCAGGCGTGGCGGCATGCACCTGTAGTCCTGAGGCAGGAGAATAGCGTGAACTCAGGAGACGGAGCTTGCAGTGAGCCGAGATCACACCACTGCACTCCAGTCTGGGCCACAGAGCGAGACTCCATCTCAAAAAAAAGATATTTTTGGGGTTTTTTTTGACACAAAGTCTCCCTCTGTCACCTAAGCTGGAGTGCAGTGACACCATCTGAGCTCAATGCAACCTCTGCCTTCCAGGTTCAAGTGATTTTCCTGCCTCAGCCTCCCGAGTAGATGGGACCACAGGTGAGGGCCACCACACCTGGCTAATTTTTGTACTTTTAGTAGAGAAAGGGTTTCACCATGATGGCCAGGCTGGCCTCAAACTCTTGACCTCAAGTGATCCTCCTGCCTTAGTGTCCCTAAGTACTGGGATTACAGGCAGGAGCCACTGTACCTGGCCAAAAAATACTTTTTATAGAAAATGTAACCAAATTAAGTAACCAATAATCTTTAAAAATATCTATCAGGGGCAGGCATGATGGCTCACACCTCTAATTCCAACGCTTTGGGAAGCCAAAGGAAGAGGACTGCTTAAGCCCAGGAGTTTAAGATGAGCCCGGGCAACATAGGGAAAATACGTCTACGAAAAATTTAAAATTAGCTGGGTCTGGTGGCACATGCCTGTCGTCCCAGCTGCTCAGGAGGCTGAGGTAGGATTGTTTGGGCCTGAGAGGCCAAGGCTGCAGCAGGCAGTAATCAAAGCACTGCATTCCAGCCTGGGCAACAAACCAAAACCCTGTCTCAAACAAACAAACAAAAAGAGAAATATTTATCTATCTGTTATGACATCCTAAACACTTAGGAAAACAGTATAAACTATGGCAGAAATCATCCTTTGGAATATTACGCAGTAATAAAAAAAATTAGGTGGAATATAGAAACAAGATGTGTAGGCCTGGTGCAGTGGCTCATGCCTGTAATAACCCCAGCACTTTGGGAGGCCAAGGTAGGCAAATCATGAGGTCAGGAGTTCTAGACCAGCCTGGCCAATATGGTGAAACCTCGTCTCTACTAAAAATACAAAAATTAGCCGGGCATGGTGGTGTAGTCCCAGGTACTCAGGAGGCTAAGGCAGAAGAATCGCTTTAACCAGGAGGCAGAGGTTGCTGTGAGTCAAGATCACACCACTGCACTCCAGCCTAGGCAACAGAGCAAGACTCCACCTCAAAAACATAAATAAATAAAAGAAAAACTGTGCAAAAACTAGACAGACCTCTGGGACATGTTGTTAAATGTTAAAGCCAGTTGCTGAAAAATATGTATCTTTAATTCCAAGTGTATTTCTGTATAATACATCAGCACTTTCTATAATCCTTAACTACTTATTGCAGTACTAGTCTTTCTTAATTTAGAGTCAGTGTTACTGACTTATTATATTTCCATCTATATGTGTTTATATCTACCACTAACAATGTTTCTTGAGAAGATGGATCATGATATATACACCAAAATGGTACTATGCATAGTAACACACATAAAATAGGTACACAAATATTTACGGATAGCTAACAATATGTAAAATATGAAGAAGCAAGATTAGTTTTTTTTTTTTTTTTTTTTTTGACAGAGTCTCACTCTGTCACCCAGGCTGGAGTGCAGTGGCAAGAGCTCGGCTCACTGTAGCCTCTGCCTCCCAGGCTCAAGCAATCCGTGTGTCTCAGCCTCTAAAGTAGCTGGGACTACAGGTACATGCCACCGTGTCCCGTTAATTTTTATATTTTTAGTAGAGACAGAGTTTCGCCATGTTGGCCAGGCTGGTCTTGAACTCCTGGCCTCAAGTGATCTGCCTGCCTCATCCTCCCAAAGTGCTGGGATTACAGGCGTGAGGCACCGTACCCAGCCAAGATTGGCCTTTAAGAAGCAGAGAGGCTGGGCGTGGTGGCTCAAGCCTGTAATCCCAGCACTTTGGGAGGCCAAGACAGGTGGACCATGAGGTCAGGAGATCAAGACCATCCCGGCTAGCATGGTGAAACCCTGTCTCTACTAAAAATACAAAAACAAAAATTAGGCGGGCGCCTGTGGTCCCAGCTGCATGGGAGGCTGAGGCAGGAGAATGGCCAGAACCCAGGAGACAGAGCATGCAGTGAGCGAGATCACGCCACTGCACTCCAGCCTAGGCAACAGAGCGAGACTATGTCTCAAAAAAAAAAGAAGCAGAGAAATGAAAACACTTATTAAATAGAAAAACTAACACCACAATTCAGTTCTTTATGCTTCCTCAGTGAACATGTCTTACACCACCATAAGCTCTTTTGAAAATTCTAGTAACAAAATCTGTGATTATATTTTCCTTCTCATGAGATGTTATTTTAGTCCCTCAAATATGTAAGTAAAAGCTTAGAAACCTGTGTAGGCCAGGCATGGTGGCTCACACCTGTTGTCCCAACACTTTGGGAGGCTGAGGCAGGTGAATCACTTGAGCCAAGGAGTTCGAGACCAGCCTGGGCAACATGACAAAACGCCATCTCTGGGCCGGACACAGTGGCTCAAGCCTGTAATTCCAGCACTTTGGGAGGTCAAGGTGGGTGGATCACTTGAGGTCAGGAGTTAGAGATTAGCCTGACCAATACGCTGAAACCCCGTCCCTACTAAAAATACAAAAATTAGCTGGGCATGGTGGCACACATCTGTAATCCCAGCTACTTGGGAGGCTGAGGCAGAAGAATTGCATGAACCCAGGAGGCGGAGGTTGCAATAAGCCAAGATTGTGCCACTGCACTCCAGCCCAAGCAACAGAGCAAGACTCCGTCTCAAAAAAAAAAAAAGCAAAAACAAGCTGGGCTCGGTAGCTCACGCCTGTAATCCCAATACTTTGGGAGGCTGAGGCAGGCGGATCACCTGAGGCCAGGAGTTTGAGACCAGCTGACCAACATGGAGAAACCCCGTCTCTACTAAAAATACAAAAATTAGCTGGGCGTAGTGGCGTGTGCCTGTAATCCCAGCTACTCAGGAGGCTGAGGCAGGAGAATCGCTTGAACCCAGGAGGCAGAGGTTGCAGCGAGCCGAGATCATGCCACTGCACTCCAGCCTGGGCAACAAGAATGAAAATTCATCTCAAAACAAAAAACAAAAAACAGGCCAGGCGCAGTGGCTCAAACCTGTAATCCCAGCACTTTGGGAGGCCGAGACGGGAGGATCACGAGATCAGGAGATCAAGACCATCCTGGCTGACACGGTGAAACCCCATCTCTACTAAAACATACAAAAAAAACCTAGCCGGGTGAGGTGGCGGGCGCCTGTAGTCCCAGCTACTCAGGAGGCTGAGGTAGGAGAATGGCGTGAACCCGGGAGGCGGAGCTTGCAGTGAGCTGAGATCCGGCCACTACGCTCCAGCCTGGGTGACAGAGCAAGAGTCCGTCTCAAAAAAAAAAAAAAGCAAAAACAAGCTGGGCTCGGTAGCTCACGCCTGTAATCCCAATACTTTGGGAGGCTGAGGCAGGCGGATCACCTGAGGCCAGGAGTTTGAGACCAGCCTGACCAACATGGAGAAACCCCGTCTCTACTAAAAATACAAAATTAGCTGGGCGTAGTGGCGTGTGCCTGTAATCCCAGCTACTCAGGAGGCTGAGGCAGGAGAATCGCTTGAACCCAGGAGGCAGAGGTTGCAGCGAGCCGAGATCATGCCACTGCACTCCAGCCTGGGCAACAAGAATGAAAATTCATCTCAAAACAAAAAACAAAAAACAGGCCAGGCGCAGTGGCTCAAACCTGTAATCCCAGCACTTTGGGAGGCCGAGACGGGAGGATCACGAGATCAGGAGATCAAGACCATCCTGGCTGACACGGTGAAACCCCATCTCTACTAAAACATACAAAAAAAACCTAGCCGGGTGAGGTGGCGGGCGCCTGTAGTCCCAGCTACTCAGGAGGCTGAGGTAGGAGAATGGCGTGAACCCGGGAGGCGGAGCTTGCAGTGAGCTGAGATCCGGCCACTACGCTCCAGCCTGGGTGACAGAGCAAGAGTCCGTCTCAAAAAAAAACAAAACCAAAAAAAAAAAACCGGCCGGGCGCGGTGGCTCAAGCCTGTAATCCCAGCACTTTGGGAGGCCCAGACGGGCGGATCACAAGGTCAGGAGATCAAGACCATCTTAGCTAACACTGTGAAACCCCGTCTCTACTAAAAAATACAAAAAACTAGCCGGGCGAGGTGGCGGGCGCCTGTAGTTCCAGCTACTCGGGAGGCTGAGGCAGGAGAATGGCGTAAACCCGGCAGGCGGAGCTTGCAGTGAGCTGAGATCCGGCCACTGCACTCCAGCCCAGGCGACAGAGCGAGACTCCATCTCAAAAAAAAAAACCATCTCTACCAAAAAATACAAAAATTAGCTGGGTGTGGTGGCATACACCTATAGTTCCAGCTACTCGGGAGGCTGAGGTGAGAGAATCACTTGAGTCTAGCAGTTTGAGGCTGAAGTGAGTCAAGATCGCGCCATTGCACTCCAGCCTAGGTGACAGAGCAAGACCCAATTTCAAAAAAAAACAAAAACATCTTATGTGTAAAATATTCATACTCTACAACTTTAATAACACTTACTGTCTGTCTAGCATCGATGCTGTCAACATGCTCATTAAGGCCACGGTTGATATACGCAAACTCTACACCTCTTCTTGTTATCCAACATGTCTTCTTACTATAAAAGGAAAATTATATATTAAAGTCAAATTCACATCAAACTATAATCACAAAATAAATCAAAGTCAAAAATGTCTATAATATATATAATATATATGATATTCCAAAGAAAAAGTGCAAAAGAGAAAAGACAAGAAAGACTGCACTTACTGCCATTGGAGATGCTATTGCACTCTGAAAATGTCTACATAAAAGAAAGTAACTAAGCATTATTCTGCCTTTAAGTAGAACACTAATTCCAGATAACAAAATAGCCTTAGTTGATGAGAGAAACCTTATCTTTGTAGAAGGTGGCTAGGTACTAAATGTAAAAGAAAAAACAGAACCCAAAACTGATTACCATTTTTAACCTATAATTGAATAGTTAATCAAGAATCATCAATGAATGCTAAAATCGTTAGGTGAAAAGTTGATAAAGAAATTGACCTGGCCAGCGGCGGTGGCTCACGCTTGTAATCCCAACACTTTGGAGGCCAAGGCGGGTGGATCACTTGAGGTCAGGAGTTTGAAACCAGCCTGGCCTACATGGTGAGACCTCATCTCTGCTAAAAATAAAAATTAGCTGGGTATGGTGGTGCACACCTGTAATCCCAGCTACTCAGGACAGAGACTGAGACAGGAGAATCACTTGGGAAGCGGAGGTTGTGGTGAGCTGAGATGGCACCACTGCCATCCAACGTGGGCAACAGACAGAGACTGTCCCAAAAAAAAAAAAATGTCCCACAAAAAAAAAAAAAGAAAGAAAGAAATTTATCTGGGGCCGGGCATGGTAGCTCACGAGTATAGTCGTATTACTTTGGGAGGCCTGGGGGCATGCAGGGAGGGATCGCCTGAGCTCAGGAGTTGGAGACCAAACAGGGCAACATGATGAAACCCCATCTCTACTAAAATTACAAAAATTAGCCAGGTGGGCTGAGCGCAGTGGCTCACGCCTGTAATTCCAGGACATTGGGAGGCCGAGGTGGGCAGATCACGAGGTCAAGACATCAAGACTATTCTGGCCAACATGGTGAAACCCCGTCTCTACTAAAAATACAAACATTAGCTGGGCATAGTAGCATGTGCCTATAATCCCAGCTACTTGGGAGGCTGAGGCAGGAGAATTGCTTGAACCAGGGAATCGAAGGTTGCAGCGAGCCAAGATCACACTGCTGCACTCCAGCCTGGCGACAGAGTGAGACTCCATCTCAAAAAAAAAAAAATTATCCAGGCATGGTGGCACACGCCTGTAGTCCCAGCTTACTCAGGAGGCTGACGCATGAGAATCGCTTGAACCCAGGAGACAGAGGTTGCAGTGAGCTCAGATTGTGTCACTCCAGCCTGGGTGACAGAGGGAGACTCCATCTCAAAAAATTAAAAAAAAAAAAATTAGCCAGCCATAGTGGAACACGCCTGTAGTCCCGGCTTACTCAGGAAGGCTGATGTACGAAAATCACTTAAACCCGGGAGGCAGAGGTTGCAGTGAGCTGAGACTGTGCCACTGCACTCCAACCTGGGCAACAGAGTGAGTCTCTATCTCCAAAAAAGTTAAAAAATAAAATAAAATTTTTTTTAAAAAAAGAAATTTGAGGCCAGGGGCAGTGGCTCACACCTATAATCCCAGCACTTTGGGAGGCCAAGACAGGAGGATCACCTGAGGTCAGGAGTTCAAGACCAGCCTGGCCAACATGGTGAAACCTCGTCTCTACTAAAAATACAAAACTAGCTCAGCGTGGTGGTGGGAGCCTATAGTCCCAGATACTTGGGAGGCTGAGGCAGGAGAATCACCTGAACCCGGGAGGGCAGAGGTTGCAGTTAGCCAAGATCACACCATTGCACTCCAGCCTGGGCAACAAGAGCAAAACTCCGTCTCAAAAAAATAAAAAATAGGCCGGGCACGGTGGCTCAAGCCTATAATCCCAGCACTTTGGGAGGCCGAGACGGGAGGATCACGAGGTCAGGAGATCGAGACCATCCTGGCTAACACGGTGAAACCCTGTCTCTACTAAAAAATACAAAAAACTAGCCAGGCAAGGTGGTGGGCACCTGTAGTCCCAGCTACTCGGGAGGCTGAGGCAGGAGAATGGCGTAAACCCGGGAGGCGGAGCTTGCAGTGAGCTGAGATCCGGCCACTGCACTTCAGCCTGGGCAACAGAGCAAGACTCCGTCTCAAAAAAAAATTAAAATTAAAATTAAAAAATTTTTAAAAATAAAAAATAAGAATAAAAAAATTTACCTGATGTCAAAGTACCACCCTACAGATTACTACTTGCTAAAAGCAAAAAGAAAACCATAACTTTATAATGAAATGATCAGGTTCTCACCACATCAGCTTGGTGATCAAATACAGCATCAAAATAGTGGGACCTGACATAATATGCCTCTTAACTAGAAACAGTAGGAACTACATAGCATTACTAAATGAGGTACTCTTCCAAAACTGTTTACCCTAAGTCTACTCACACCTTTAGATCTAACTCCCAGTTTACAGGAATTAAATATAGGGGATAAAGGAAGAAGTAATACTATGCCATGATAAAACAAGCAGCAATACAAAATGTAATCGTCTCAACAGATCTAACAAGTCAATACCACAGGGAAGCAGAAGCAGAGTAGAGAAGGAGGTGGATGGGTAGAAGAGACAGTTCTACCTATATATTTAAAAAGACTCAAGAGATTACAACCAAATGCAACGGGTAGCTCTTGACTGAAATCTGGCATAAAAAAAAAAAAAAAAAACACCAGCCTGACCAACATGGTGAAACCCTGTCTCCACTAAAAATACAAAAATTAGCGGGGCATGGTGGCAGACACCTGCAATCCCAGCTATTTGGGAGGCTGAGGCAGGAGAACTGCTTGAACTCAGGAGGAGGAGGTTGCAGTGAGCGAAGATGACGCCATTGCACTCCATCCTGGGTGACAGAGCGAGACTTCCTCTTAAAAAAAAAAAAAAAACCCACCACACAGCAATAAAAAACATTTTTGGAACAACTCAGGATATCTGAATATAGTATAAGTAGCATATATCAGGGAATCAGGTCACATGCCTGCAATCCCAGCACTTTGGGACACCAAGGCAGGAGGATCACTTGAGCCCACAAGTTTAAGACCAGCCTGGGCAACGTGGCAAGACCACATCTCTAAAAAAAAATACAAAAATTAGCCAGGCATGGTGCTATGTGCCTGTAGTCCCCAGCCACTCCAGGAGGCTGAGGCAGGAGAATGGCTTGAGCCCAGGAGGTCAAGGCTGCAGCAAGCCATGAACGTGCGGCTGCACTCTAATCTGGGCGACAGAGCAAGACCCTATCTCAAAAAAAAAAAAAAATCAAAAAGTAGTATATTATTAGGGAATTATTGGTAATTTTGCTAGGAATGATAATGGTTTTATGGCTATATAGAATGTCCTCCTTTTCCTTGGAGAGATCTGAAGATATATGTCTTCATATATATATATATATATATTTTTTTTTTTTTTTTTTTTTTTGAGACAGAGTCTTGCTCTGTCGCCAAGGTTGGAGTGCAGTGGCACGATCTCGGCTCACTGAAAGCTCCTCCTCCCAGGTTCACACCATTCTCCTGCCTCAGTCTCCAGAGTAGTTGGGACTACAGGCGTCCGCCAACACACCCGGCTAATTTTTTGCATATTTAGTAGAGATGGGGTTTCACTGTGTTAGCCAGGATGTTTATAATCTTTTAAAAGATCAAATACCAATCTAAATCTTTAAATGTCAAAGTCCAAAATACATACATTTATAATACAATCGGATTATACTTAAAAGGGAAAACTGAAAAAAACTTATTTGCCACTCTTAGTTTACTTTTAAATGGTTCAGGAAATTTATGTAAGTAGATAAAACACATATGGTAAAATGATAACAATTGTTGAATCAAGGAGGTGGGTACATGTGGGTTCAATGTATCATAGTACTTTTCTATATCTGTATTTTCCTAATAAAAGTTTTTAAAATGTACCAATGCTTCAAACAAACTAGTTTGCTTCTAAGATGTTTGAAAAGATAAAACCATATTTAATCCACTAAAAGAATATCTCTACAAAGCAAAGAGTTTTGGGGGGTTGTTTTTGTTTTTTGATTTTTTAAGAGACAGGGTCTCACTCTGCCACCCAGGCTGGAGTGCAGTGGTACAACACTACAGCTTTGAACTCCTGGGTTCAAGTAAGACTCCTGCATCAGCCTCCCAAAGCTGGGACCACATGCATGCACCATTCTTCCCGGCTAATTTTTTGTTGTTGCTTCTTTTGTTTTGTAGAGACAGGGTCTCACTGTGATGTCCACACTGGTCTCCAACTCCTGGCTTCAAGCAATCCTCCTACCCTCAGCCTCCCACAGTGCTGGGAATATAGGAATGGGCAACTGTGCCTGGCCAAAATCCTTTTTAATTCAAATATCAACTCTTAATTTGAAACATGTAGTTCAAAAATGCCAAGTTTTTATAAAGCAGGGCACACTCCATATTTCAAAGGTTATGTACAGGTTATCTGTCCTTACACGTTGAGAAGAAAAAAGAAAAATTCAATCATGCTGCGAGTTTAAAATGAAAGGAAGAGAAAAAAATGAAAGGAATTTTTTTTTTTTTTTTTTTTAGACAGTCTCGCTCTTTCGCCCAGGTTGGAGTGCAGTGGTGCAACCTTGGCTCACTGCAACCTCCACCTCCCAGGTTCAAGTGATACTCCTGCCTCAGCCTCCTGAGTAGCTGGGATTATAGGCAAGCACTACCAAGTCCAGCTAATTTTTGCATTTTTAGTGGAGACAGAGTTTCACCATGTTGGCCAGGCTGGTCTTGAACTCCTGACCTCAAGTGATGTGCCCGCCTCAGCCTCCCAAAGGGCTGGAATTACAGGCATGAGTCACTGTGCCTGGCTGGGAATTTTTTTGTTGTTTTTTGTTTTTGTTTGTTTTTGAGATGGAGTCGCGCTCTATGGCCCAATGGAGTGCCGTGTTGCGATCTCAGCTCACTGCAAACTCCACCTCCCGGGTTCAAGCAGTTCTCCTGCCTCAGCCTCCTGAGGAGCTAGGATTACAAGCACCCGCCACCATGCCCAGCTAATTTTTGTATTTTTAGTAGAGACGGGTTTTGCCATGTTGGCCAGGCTCGTCTTGAACCCCTGACCTCAAGTGATCTGCCTGCCTCAGTCTCCCAAAGTGCTGAGATTAAAGACATGAGCCACCATGCCCAGCCTGGGAATTTTTAAAAGGATAAAAATTATGGCCGGGCTCGGTGGCTCACGCCTGTAATCCCAGCACTTTGGGAGGCCAAGGCGGGCGGATCACGAAGTCAGGAGATTGAGACCGTCCTGGCTAACACGGAGAAACCCCGTCTCTACTAAAAATACAAAAATTAGCCAGGCGTGGTGGCGGGCGCCTGTAGTCCCAGCTACACGGGAGGCTGAGGCAGGAGAATGGCGTGAACCCTGGAGGCGGAGCTTGCAGTGAGCCGAGATCGCGCCACTGCACTCCAGCCTGGGTGACAGAGCAAGACTCCATCTCAAAAAAAAGGATAAAAGTTATGAAAAGGATCCCAAATAGTTTAAACAAACTTGAGAAAGAAAAACAAAGCTGGAGGCCTCATACTTCCTGATTTCAAAACACCTTACATGACAAAGCTACAGTAATCAATACAGTATGGTAGGGCTTAAAGATAGACATAAGACTAATGGAATAGAATAGAAAGCCTAGAAATAAATACTCACATATGTGATCAAATGATCTTCAACAAGGGTACCAAGGTCACATGATGGGAAAAGGAGTGTCTCTTCCACAAATGATATAGGAAAAACTGGGTATCCACATGCAAAAGAATGAAGCTGGAATCTTACATTACACTGAATACAAAAGGTAATTCGAAATAGACTAAAGACCTAAATCCAAGACCTTAAACTTAAAACTCGTAGAAGAAAACGGGGAGAAATCTTCATGACATTGGATTTGGCAATGATTTCTTGAAGATGACACCAAAGGCATAAGCAACAAAAGCAAAAATTGACAAAATGGACATCAAACTTAAAGAATTCTGTGTCACAAAGGAAACAATCAACAGAATAATAAGGCAACCTATGGGATGAGAGAAAATATTTGCAAACCATATATCTGAAAGTTGGTAATATCAGGAATATATAAAGAACTACGACTCAACAAACAAAATCCAAATAATCCAATTTAAAAATGGGCAAAGGACTTGCCATAGACGTTTCTCCAAAGAAGATATACACATGGCCAACAAGTATATGAAAAGATACTCATCACTAATCAGAAAAATACAAATTAAAACCACAATGAGATAGATATCATCTTACACCTATTGAGATGACCACTATCAACAAATAAATTAAAAAACAGGCCAAGTGCAGTGGCTCACGCCTATAATCCCAGCACTTTAGGAGGTCAAGGCAGGTGGATTATCTGAGGTCAGAGGTTCAAGACCAGCCTGGCCAGACCAGCCTGGCCAACATGGTAAAACTCCATCTCTACTAAAAATACAAGAATTAGCCTATAGTCTCAGCTACTCAGGAGCCTGAGACAGGAGAATCACTTGAACCCAGAAGGCAGAGGTTACAGTGAGCCAAGATCATGCCACTGCACTCCACCCTGGGTGACAGTGAGAATCTGTCTCAAAAAATTAAAAAATTAAAAATTAAAATGTTGGCGAAGACGTAGAGAAACTGGAACCCTTGTGTACTACTGGTAGGAACGTAAAATGGCTCAGCTACTAAGCAAAGGGTATGGCAGTTCCTCAAAAAATTAAGAACAATTATCATATGATCCAGCAATTCCACTTCAGGGTACATATCCAAAATAATTAATAACAGGATCTCCAAGAGATACCTGCACATGCATGTTTATTA
Organism: Trachypithecus francoisi; assembly: GCF_009764315.1. NCBI lineage: Eukaryota > Metazoa > Chordata > Mammalia > Primates > Cercopithecidae > Trachypithecus > Trachypithecus francoisi. Next base: position 39,936,281 of record NW_022681454.1, on the reverse strand, counting down.
CAGCGTTATTCACAATAGTCAAGAGGTAGAAGCAACCTAAATGTCTATCAACAGGTGAATGGATAAAAAAAAAAATTTTTTTTTAAATGTGGTACATACATACAATGGAATATTATTCAGCCTTAAAAAAAAAAAAAAAAAAAAGGAGGCCAGGCACAGTGGCTCATGCCTGTAATCCCAGCATTTTGGAAGGCCAAGGTTGGCTGATCACTTGAGCCCAAGAGTTCAAGACCAGCCTGGGCAACATAGCAAAACTTCATCTCTACAAAAATTACCCAGGTGTGGTGGTGCACACCTGTGGTTCCAGCTACTCAGAAGGCTAGGTGGAAGGATGGCTTGAGTCCAGGGAGGTCAAGGCTGCAGTGAGCCATGATCACACCACCACACTCCAACCTGGGTGACAGAGCAAGACCCTGTCTCAAAAAAAAAAAAAAAATAAAGGAAATTAGGTCACATGCTGCAACATGGAAGAATCTTGAGGACATTATGCTAAGTGAAATAAGTCAGTCACCCCAAAAACAGCAGTAACAGTGACAAAAAGCTGCATGTTTCTACTTATATCGGTTATCTACAAGCAGTCAAACTCTAGACACAGAAAGTAGAATCGTGGTTGCCAAGGGCTAGAAAGGAGAAAACGGGTTCATTGGGTAAAGAGTTTCAGTTTGGCAAGATGAAAAAAACTGCACAACAATGTGCATAGTTAACACTACTGTTCTGTACTCTTAAAAGTGGTTAAGATAGTAAATATGTTGTACTTTTCTCCCTAACTAAAAAAACTATGAGTAGCTTAACTATAAAGAAAAAAGTTAGGCCGGGCGCGGTGGCTCAAGCCTGTAATCCCAGCACTTTGGGAGGCCGAGACGGGCGGATCACGAGGTCAGGAGATCGAGACCATCCTGGCTAACACGTCTCTACTAAAAAAATAAAAAAAAACTAGCCGGGCAAGGTGGCCCACGCCTGTAGTCCCAGCTACTCGGGAGGCTGAGGCAGGAGAACGGCGTAAACCCGGGAGGTGGAGCTTACAGTGAGCTGAGATCCGGCCACTGCACTCCAGCCTGGGCGACAGAGCGAGACTCCGTCTCAACAAAAAAAAAAAAAAGAAAAAGAAAAAGAAAAAAATTGAGAGGTGATTTAGCAGAGAAACAGAATGTTCACTCAAGAGAGACAGACTCAAAAACAGACCAGGGCCAGGCACAGTGACTCACACCTGTAATCCCAGCACTTTGGAAGGCCAAGGCAGGTGGATCACTTGAGGTCAGGAGTTCAAGACCAGCCTGGCTAACATGGTGAAACCTCATCTCTAATAAAAAATACAAAAATTACCTGGGTGTGGTGGCACATGCCTGTAGTCCCAAGTACTTGGGAGACTGAGGCAAGAGAATCGCTTGAACCTGGGAGGTAGAGGCTGCAACGAGCCAAGATCATGCCACTGCAGTTCAGCCTGGGCAACAGAGTGAGACACCGTCTCAAAAACAAAAACAAAAATAAAAACAAAGAAAACAGAAAAGAAAATCACAAATAGAACTCCTGAGAAATGAACTAAATTTAATTACAACGACATAATCAGTAATTAACTCTGGGTCCCCTGAAAAAAAAGGTGGGCGGATCACAAGGTCAAGGGATTGAGACCATCCTGGCCAACGTGGTGAAATCCCGTCTCTACTAAAAATACAAAAATTAGCTGGGTGTGGTGGTGTGCACCTGTAGTCCCAGCTACTCAGGAGACTGAGGCAGGAGAATCGCTTGAACCCAGGAGGCAGAGGTTGCAGTGAGCCAAGATCACGCCACTGCACTCCGGCCTGGCGAAAGATCGAGACTCTGTCTCAAAAAAAAAAAAAAAAAATGCTTTACTAGATCTTTATAGGTCCAGAAACTATGTGCAAAATACTCTACTAGGTACTTGTACTCCCCAGTGACTGTGTATGTATCATATTCATGCCCCGAGTCACCCACTTCTTAACTCCCAAACACCGCCAAAAGATCCTCCATCCGCTCCTACCTGTCCTTACAAATTCTAAAAAAATTCAAATCCCTGCATTGGAAGAACTGTCTAGAAATTTTATTTTCTCCGTGCACACAGAATTGATAATGATCAGACTAACCAAACTCCTATTACTTTCTATACAGTTTCAGTTTCTTAAAATGAAAGTAGTTTATATTTGTTGTTTCAACTTTTTTCTGTTGACTCCTTGACCCCATAAAATCCACCCCAAGCAGCATTTACTGTTTTTTTTCTGGCTGGCCCTTCTTGGTCTCTGTCATGGATTTCCTGCCTTCTGCTCACTTTTTTCAGTGCCATTGCTCGCTAAGGTTCTGTTCCTAATATTTTGTTCAATTCACCTCTTCTAGGTCCATTCAAACCCATGGTTTCAATACCTACAGTTGTGACTCCAGTCAATAATTTTCTCCCATACCCCAATACAGTTAACTGCTTGACAGACATATCCACTTGAATATTGCATGGGCACTTCAAACCTGAGAGGTCCAGCTTAAATTTCCTTCAGTGACTCTCTATAGCTTACAAGATCAAGTTCCAACTCTGTGATAAAGCATTCAAAGGCCGGGCGCGGTGGCTCAAGCCTGTAATCCCAGCACTTTGGGAGGCCGAGACGGGCGGATCACAAGGTCAGGAGATCGAGACCATCCTGGCTAATAGGGTGAAACCCCGTCTCTACTAAAGAATACAAAAAACTAGCCGGGCGACTAGGCGGGCGCCTGTAGTCCCAGCTACTTGGGAGGCGGAGGCAGGAGAATGGCGTAAACCTGGGAGGCGGAGCTTGCAGTGAGCTGAGATGGGGCCACCGCACTCCAGCCTGGGCGACAGAGCCAGACTCCGTCTCAAAAAAAAAAAAAAAAAAGCATTCAAGGACTTCTATGACGTGATCCCTTATCTACCTTTGGCCTCCTCTTCTACTTCTCGTCAGGTACTCTTTAATCCACCTGTATCTAGTTATTTGTTTCCCACACAAGGTAGCCCATTTCACAGCTCTGTGCCTTATACATGCTCCGCCTGAAAGTCCCTCTAACCCCAGCTGGGCACAGTGCTCACCCTTATAATCCACTTTGGGAGGCTGAGGCGGGTGGATCAGGAGGTCAGGAGTTCGAGACCAGTCTGGGCAACATGGTAAAGCCCCATCTCTACTAAAAATACAAAAATTAGCCAGTGTGGTGGTGCATACCTGTAATCCCGGCTACTCAGGAGGCTGAGGGAGGAGAATCGCTTGAACCCGGGAGGCAGAGGTTGCAGTGAGCCGAGATCACGCCATTGCACTCCAGCCTGGGCGACATAGCGAGACTCCATCTCTACCCCATCACACCCAACCCATATTTCTTGGTTCAATTTACTTTCCTTTAGGAAAGTTTCCCACTATCTCAAAGTATGATTTAGCCACAGCTCCCAGTGCACCCTAGACATCTGTCTATCTTAGCACCTTTGTATTTACTTGTTGAGACTACTAGTCTGCAAGTATCTTGCAGATAAGTGTTTTATTTAGCAAACAAGAGCATTAAATACTTGTTAATGCCAGGCATGGTGGCTTACGCCTGTAACCCCAGCACTTTGGGAGGCTGAGGCGGGAGGATCACAAGGTCAGGAGTTTGAGACCAGCCTGACCAACATGGCAAAACCCCGTCTCTATTAAAAATACAAAATTTAGCTGGGCATAGTGGTGCGTGCTTGTAGTCCCAGCTACTCGGGAGGCTGAGGCAGAAGAATCGCTTGAACCCAAGAGGCAGAGGTGGCAGTGAGTCAAGATCAACACCACTGCACTACAGCCTGGGCGACAGAGCGAGACTCTGTCTCAAATAAATAAATAAATAAATACTTGTTATAAGCTAGCATAAGCCAAAAGGCCAACTTCTTTAAAATGTTGGACTTAGCATTTTAGTACCTGGAATACACAGGTGCATATTACAGGGCATCTCCTTACCACAAATAAAGTATCAATGAAAATAAATTCATAATCAGAAAGGTGGTTAAGAATTACAGTGGATGAGGCCAGGCACAGTGGTTCACGCGTGGTCCCAGCATCTTGGGAGGCTGAGGCAGGAGGATCACTTGAGCTCAGGAGTTCGAGACCAGCCTAGGCAACATAGTGAGACCCCATCTCTCTAAATAAATAAATAAACTTGGCCAGCATGGTGGCTCACACCTGTAATCCCAGCACTTCGGGAGGCCAATGCGGGAGGATCATCTGAGGTCAGGAGTTCGAGACCAACCTGGCCAACATGGTGAAACCCTGTCTCTACTAAAAAGACAAAAAATTAGCTGGGTGTGGTGATGCACGCCTGTAATCCCCACTACTCGGGAGGCTGAGACAGGAGAATCACTTGAACCCGGGAGGCGGTGATTGTAGTAAGCCGAGATCACGCCATTGCACTCCAGCCTGGACAACGAGAGCAAAACGCCATCTCAAATAAATAAATGAATTAATTAAAATTAAAAATAAATAAATCAATAAAATTATAAAGAATTAAAGTGGATATTCTTTATGTCCACTCAGAACTCCATCCCCTCCTCTATCTACTCAAGGTCTGCTCTGCTTTTTGCTAACAGATTCCTTGCCATGTAAGTGAGCATATCACACAACCTACAATGAACTAAGCATAGTATTTCATCCCCTTAAACGCTAGATTTGGTCAAGGTTCTAGTTGATACCCCTGTGCTGCCAGGAACCAGGTTTCCCATCTGAAGAAACATATTTGCAGTAAAAGGAATGAAGCCAGTATGCACAGAGTATAAGTATGGAAAGGTCCCAACTATGGGAAAGTTCCCACCCTAGCTCTTCATAGCCATCTCTATCCATACAATGTCTATTATATGGTTATATGAACCAATAAAGTTCCCCTACGGGCTACTCCAAGCTGTATTTCTGTCACTTGAACTCCAAAAAGTTCCTAATAAAATAGAGAATCTGAATTGATAAAAATTAGACATCAAAGGATATTTTTCATTCAGGCTATAAAAGAGCCTGGTATGCCTTCTCTGGCTTAGAAAACTTTCATCTATCAAATATAATGTCCCTTTCCTCTCCCTATTAGATAAACCCCAAAATTACTATTTCATTCTCTTGCAATACACTCCATGCAAATCACATCATTTTTTTAAGACAGTCCATTTACCGCTATGTGGTGAGATGACAAACAAGCAAGCAATCACAATAAAAGAACATGGAGTGCTAAGGACACAAAGAGGAGGCCCATGTAACCCCGACTTGAAGTATCCGAAGGTTTTCTCCTATAGCTACCACCTAGGCTGAGACCTGAAAGACAAGCCTGAGTTAACAAAACAAAAGTGAGGGTAAGGAGTAAACTAGGAAAGGTATTCCAGACAGATAGAAACTTCTGTAGTCAAGCATAGATTTAAGAACTCTGATCCCTTCAGGGAGAAATACAAGGAACTTAATAGGGCTAGCACATTGACAGCCAAGTGTCAACAAGGATCCAAATCATGAGATAAGGATCCTGAAAACCAAGTGAAGAAGTTCAGAAGTCACACACACACACGAAGTTCAGAAGTTACCCTGAAGGCCATGAAAAGTCACAAAAAAAGTTTTAAGCAGAGGAGTTACATGCTCAAATGTGTTAGACAGATTACTCTAGCTACAGTGGGAAAAATGAATTGGAAGACAGAAAGCAGGGATGAGCTGTTAGGAAGCTCCTGCAACAACCCAGGTGAGAGATGATACTAACCATGGAGTAGGAGTGCAGCAGTGAGGATAGGGAAAAGGAACAGATTCAAGAGATACTAAAGAGAGGAGGATCACAAGGTCAGGAGATCTAGACTATCCTGGCTAACACGGTGAAATCCCATCTCTACTAAAAATACAGAAAATTAGCCGGGCGTGGTGGTGGGTACCTGTAGTCCCGGCTACTCAGGAGGCTGAGGCAGGAGAATTGCTTGAACCCGGAAGGCGGAGACTGCAGCAAGCCAAGATCGCACCACTGTACTCCAGCCTGGGTGACAGAGCGAGACTCCGTCTCAAACAAAAAAAAAGTAACCAAAAAATAAAGCAGCAAAAACAAATCAAAAAAATAAATAAATAAAGCAGCAAATTAATGAAAATATATTCAAGAAAAAAACGACACTAATGGCCAGGCCTAGTGGTTCATACCTGTAATCCCAGCACTTTGGGAGGCCGAGGTGGGTGGATCACCCAAAGTCAGGAGTTCCAGACCACTCTGGCCAACATGGCGAAACCCCGTCTCTACCAAACATACAAGAATTAGCCAAGCATGGTGGCAGGCGCCTGTAATCCCAGCTACTTGGGAGGCTGAGGCAGGAGAATCACTTGAACGCGGTAGGCGGAGGTTGCAGTGAGCCGAGATCATGCCACTGCACTCCAACCTGGGCAACAAGAGCGAAACTCCATCTCAAAAAAAAAAAATACACCAGGCACAGTGGCTCAAGCCTGTAATCCCAGCACTTTGGGAGGCCAAGGCAGGCAGATCACCTGAGGTTAGGAGTTCGAGACCAGCCTGGCCAACATGGCCAAACCCCATCTCCACTAAAAATACAAAAACTAGCTGGGCATGGTGGCGCACGTCTGTAATCCTAGTAACCTGGGAGACTGAGGCAGAAGAATCACTTGAACCCAGGAGGCGGAGGTTGCCATGGCACTCCAGACTGGACAACAAGAATGAGACTCCATCTCAAAAATAAATAAATAAAATAAAATAAAATAAAATAAAAATACAAAAATTAGCCAAGAGTGGCAGTGGCCACCTGTAATCTCAGCTACTCAGGAGGCTGAGGCAGAAGAATTGCTTGAAACTGGGAGGCAGAGGTTGCAGTTAGCCGAGACTGTGCCACTGCACTCCAGCCTGGGCAACACAGTGAGACTCCGCCTCAAAAATAATAATAATAAAGACACTAATAATCATATATCTGGGGCTTGCATAAAGTTTTAAGAAAAACACCCAGCTGAGCATGGTGGCTCACACGTGTAATTCTATGGCTTTAGGAGGCCGAGGTGGGAGGATCACTTGAGCTCAGAAGTCTGAGACCAGCCTGGGCAATATGGCAACATCCCGTCTCAATTTAAATTTTAAAAAAAGAAGAAGAAAAGAAAAGCAGCCAATACATGATCAAAGGATACGGTCACACAATCCACATTTAGAAAAACAGGCCAGGCATGGTGGCTCAGGCCCATATTCCCAGCAACTTGGGAGGCTGAAGTGAGAAGACCACTTGAGCCCACAAGTTTGAGACCAGCCTAAGCAACACAGCAAGACCCTGTCTCTACAAAAAAATTTTAAAAATGAGCCAGGCATGGCGGTATGGGCCTGTACTCCCAGCTACTCGGGAGGCTATTGCAGGAGAATCCCTTAAGCCTAAGAATTCAAGGCTACAGTGAGCTATAATCATGCCACAGCACTCCAGCCTGGGCAACAGAGGGAGACCCTGTCTCAAAAAAAAAAAAAAAATCTAGCTACTTAGCCACATAAATTTATTAAAGGCTCTTTTAATTTTTAAAGTATGTGTGGCTAGATGCAGTGGCTCACACCTGTAATCCCAGCACTTTGGGAGGGCAAGGCAGGTGGATCACCTGAGGTCACGAGTTCGAGACCAGCCTGACCAACAAGGTGAAACCCCGTCACTACTAAAAATAAAAATATTAGCCGGGCATGGTGGTGTGCACCTGTAATCCCAGCTACTTGGGAGGCTGAGGCAGGAGAATTGCTTGAATCCGGGAGGCGGAGGTTGCAGTGAGCCAAGATCGCACCATCGCACTCCAGCCTGGGCAATAGAACGAGACTCCATCTCAAAAAATAAAATAAAGTATGAGAGCTCAGATAGAACTGATTAACCACAATCTAGATGTACAGTTCTAATAAAATAATTTCTAGAGGGCAATGCTGAGATTCAAGCTCTCAGGTAAGAAAGTAAAATACTCCTCCCAAAGCGCAGGCACAGTGGCTCATGCCTGTAATCTCAGCACCTTGAGAGGTTGAGGCAGGAGGATTGCTTGAGCCCAGGAGTTCGACAGCAGCCTGAGCAACATAGTGAGACCCTGTCTCTTTAAAAAAAGAAAAAAGAAAAAAAAAAGAATAAGGTTTTGGGTTATAAAGATCTAGGTTTGACTGAAACCTCCCTGATACATACATAACACTCCCACACACTAGTCGGGTAACTTTCAGCAACTTTCTTTATATTTCTCAGTCTCTGTCTCCTCCTCTGTAAGAATAGTGCAAATCTCAGAGTTGTAAGAATTAAATACAATCACATATGTAAAGTGCTTAAAACAGCACCTGGTGTGCATGTGTGTATATATGTATGTATGCCACTTCATTACTATGAGGACGAGGGCAATGAGGTTGATAATGATATATGGCTTGATGTATGCTTACTCATTATCAGGCAAGGTAGGTATCAAAAAAGCATTCAATCTAAGGCCAGGCAGGGGTGGCTCACGCCTGTAATACTAGCACTTTGGGAGGCCAAGTAGGCAGATCACTCGAGGCCAGGAGTTACAGACCAGCCTCATCAACATGGCAAAAACCCATCCCTACTAAAAATACGGAAGTTAGCCAGGTGTGGTGCTGAGCACCTGTAATCCCAGCTACTCCGGAGGCTGAGACAAAATAGCCACTGCACTCCAGCCTGGGCGATAGAGGCTCTGTCTCAAAATACATACATATATACATAAAAAATGCTCAATCTCTTCTTAAATTCCTAACATAAACTACTTCTAAAGGCATTTAATAGACAACTGATTCTTCCCAAGATTTACAATAAGATTTTGCATATAAAAAGCTGAAAGGAAAGCGAAGAAGGAAGGTAGCTATTTTTCTGAAATTCACTGACTAATATATGGTTGCTGCTTTGCATATCAAAAGATATGCATAATCATGGCTAATCATGATGAAAAGGGAAGTTTTAAAAGGAAAATAATCAGGGTTTTAAAACAGCTGGGCGGGCGTGGTGGTCACTCCTGTAATCCCAGCACTTTGGAAGGCCGAGGCAGGCGGATTGCTTCAGCTCACGGTTTGAGACCAGCCTGGGCAACATGGCGAAACCTCCTCTACAAAAAATACAAAAATTGGCCGGGCGCGGTGGCTCAAGACTGTAATCCTAGCACTTTGGGAGGCCGAGACGGGTGGATCCCAAGGTCAGGAGATCAAGACCATCCTGGCTAACACGATGAAACCCCGTCTCTACTAAAAAATACAAAAAACTAGCCGGGCGAGGTGGCGGGCGCCTGTAGTCCCAGCTACTCGGGAGGCCGAGGCAGGAGAATGGCGTAAACCTGGGAGGCGGAGCTTGCAGTGAGCTGACATCCGGCCACTACACTCCAGCCTGGGCGACAGAGCGAGACTCCGTCTCAAAAAAAAAATACAAAAATTAGCCGGGCGTAGCGGCTTGGGCCTCTAGTACCAGCTACTCTAGGGCATGAGGTGGGAGGATGGCTTGAGCCCGGGAGGCAGACTTTGCAGTGAGCTGAGATAGTGCCACTGCACTCCAGCCTTGGCGATATGGCCAGAGCTTGTTTCAAAATAATAAATAAAATAAAATAAGATTAAACTATGTAACAGTATTTAGATTCAAATATTTTTTAAAAACATGCAACTACAGTGATATTTAGCCTCTACTATGTACCAACAAGATACTATGCCTACTTTAATATACTTTAATGAAGGAAAAAACATGCCTCTACCATAACTTAAGCCCACTTTTTTTATGAAGTACAGTACTTCTATCTCCCCTCCAAATCAACTAAAGTCAACAGGTATACAAACTGCTTTATTCTTTATTGTTTTACATGTTAGTCTTTTTTCATTAACTAAATTGTAGCCTCCTTGCAAAAGAACAGCCATTTATTTCCTATTCTTCCCACCATGTTCACCACTACAGCCCCTCACTCCAACCCCCCGTCCTAGCACGGCACTTAAATAATAAAGGTCCTGGCAGCGAAACTCTAAACTGTTTATTTCTGACCTTTAGCAATAAACAATGTTAGAAAGGCAGATGGAACCACGTTTATCAAAACACAGAACGCACGATGTTTACATTTCCTAAAGCGCGTAAGAAGTCTTTTAGTTAAAATTAAAGGATAAGAGTTAAAACGAGTTACAAAAGACAGCTGGTGTTTGAAAGAAAAACACTGGAAGTAATACAAACGGAGTGAAAAGGCTGATGTTGGGATTTAAAGAAAACATTTTTTTAACACAGCTGCAAATCAGTCATTGTTTTCTGAGAGGCTAGGTTCATCTCCAGGATTTTCTTCTAGGAGCTCAACCAATCGCCACCTTTACAGAGTTAACCAGTCTCCAGGCAAGCAGCCCTTGCTGATTGGCTCAAAGATGTCGAGTAGAAAAAGCAGCCAATCCTGCCTTCAAGCCAGAACTGTGCCATGGAGACATTACAATCACTGCATGGCGAGAATGTGTACAAACCTGTCCGTACCACAAATATCAGATCCTAGTTACAAAGACTGCCGCCGAAAGGAAGAGCCTTTGAAGCTAACACTGACCTGTCATCTACATTATATTACTCTAGGTCTCTTTCGGAGGGAAAAAAAAAAAACTATTTTAACCAAAAGCGCATGAGGGATAAACTGTGCCCCCGCTAAGATGACTCACTCTGTTGAGGATGAATTTCCAAACAGACGGCTCATAGAGGGTTCCGATGAGAGAGGGGCTCTAGAAGGGTCCCAGTGAGGGTCAAAATTGCAGGTGGGGGCAGGGGAGGCGGGACGAAGGCCAAAGACGCACAAATGCCGGGAAGGGGAAAGTCTCCCCGCAGTCTCCAAAATCCGAACGTGTGAGTGGTTTTGTGTTTGGACTTGAAGTGAGTAAATAAACGGCTCGGCTAGGACTACGTGCTCAGGAAGGTGGCCTGAAGTTCCCAGAAGGCTCCGCCTGGCAAACACCGAAGGCGCCTAGAGGGGCGCAAGGTCAGGTCCCGGCGGGAACAGATCTGGGAAGAAACCTCGGGGGGTCGAGAGGGGTGTGTCTGGGGCCTGGAGGCCCGCCAGGCACTCGGAGGCCAAGGAAGCGGCCGCGGCCCCCGCCTTCGCCCGGCCTCGGGCTGAGCGCCAGGGCCCGCCTCTCGCCGACGCCTCACTTCCCTTCCGTCCGGGCAGCCGGGCCCGCAGGTCGGATCGGAGGCGGCCCGCGCCGGGCCCCACGTTCAGGGCTTGGGAGTTCACTCGCCGCGCCTCCCGCCGCTGCTTCAGGCCCTCCGCTTCGGCTCGGCGCCCCGGGACCCCTAACCTCCAGGGCCCTCACCTCGGACCCGCCTCCCTGCCTCTCACCCGCCGCCTTTACCTGCTCCTGGAACGGGCAGAGGGCGTCGAAGCCGGGGCCGCGTCGTCTAGCGCACAACGCGGCGCCGCAGGTCCACCACCCTTTCCCGCCGGCGCCACTGCGCTCTCCCGCGCCGCTCAGGGCTAGCGAGCAGCTGCGGCCGCGGGGGAGACGCGGCGAGCGCGCCTGGCGGGGAGACACTGCCGCTCTCCGTCCGGCCGGGGAAGAGCAGCCGCGCAGAAGCCCGCCGCGAGAGGGCGGGCGGGCGGCCGTGTGGGGAGGGGTCTCGAGGCGCCGGCAATGGCTGCCACGTCGCCCAGGTGGATCGCCGCCCACCGCCCCCCCAAGCCCGCCGGCTGTCCGCCACGACCTCTGCTTCGTCCCCGAGCTCCGCCTCGGCGCGGCGGCCCGGGGCACCTGAGCCCGCGGGCGCTCCCACCTCTCCCGCTCCCTTTAGAGAGCAAGTCCTGCCCGGCCGGTTCGGCGGCTTCCGGCCGCCCACCGTCCCCCCAAGGCTCGCCCAAGAGCCGGCCGTGGTCCCCACTTTTCTTGTCAGGGGGTGCCTGGAGGAGTAAGCCCTTCTTCGAGTGTCGGGTTCTGCCGGGGGGGAAGACGGTAGCCGTTTGGCGCTGGGGAACACTGCAACAGGCCCGGAATTTTTGCCAAAATAAGCGGCGCGGTAAACCACAGCTGTTTCTAGCCCTCGGCACTCGCCCGAGCACCAAAAAATAAAACAAACACGAAGTCGGCCTCGCGGGGCAAGGGGAGAGAAGAAAGCAGAGCTGGGGCGAGCCCTGACGCGCTCGGGGTCCGGGCTGCAAGTTGGGAGGGACGGCGAGGCGAGCGACCGGCCTCGGCATTGCCTGACTGGAGCTGTGAAAGCCAGGGGTCCAGCCGGGCCATGGCCGCTGCGGCGGGCACGGGAACCCGCCTCCTAGCGCGCGGCTCTCCCGCGGGAGACTTCCGGGCGCGCGGCCTCGGAGCCCCACGGGGAGACAAAGGGGTCGGCGACGGTCACGGGGTGGAGGGAGGCCGCCCAGCACCATCGGCCCTGCCAGCGTGCAGTATGAGCTCAGGGAATGTGGGCGCCTTAGCCGATGGAACCGCAGCGGCTGGCCTTTGCCCCCAGTTCGAGCTTGAGTTTTCGGGTGCCAAGAAAAAGCAAAGACGTACGCTTCCCTCTTGCAACCGCTGTAGTATGAGTCCGTCTCCAAGCCTGCACCATTTTTTTTTTCTCTCAACTCTGCTTTCCCTGGTTTATTTGTTCTGGGTTCTGATATGAAATGTTCAGTGTTTTCAGGGTACGCAAATTTTTCACCTTTGCTTTCTGGGTGGTGGTGGTGTGGTGGTGGTGGTGGTGGTGGTGGTAGTGGTTGTGGTTTTGCCTGTTTTTTTACTTCCTCCGTCCCCTCCCTTTGCAATTACTTTTCATTCCACTTGCAGTGGTTTTTTCCAGAATTCGGAAACGAAATAACCTTATGACAAAGTGTCCCTTTGCATCGAAGAGACATTGTTGGTTGTTATGGGAGTTGCTTTAAACAGAGTGTAAATTTGGGGCAAGTGCAAGTGGTTTTTGTCGTTTAGGTCTAACTGGAACACTTATTCACAATGAGAACATTCTAGTGCTTTTTCAAATAACCAGTAATATATAAGGAGAGAACTCAAGATGGTAAATTTTCTGATGAAACCATCCACATAGAAAAATAGGTCAATTTTTTCCTTTTGTATGAATTTTGTATTTATAAGAGGTCTCGAGTCCCAGTGTTAAATCACAGACTTCATGTTGATCCTTAAAAAAAAAAATCACTATACAAAAACTCCTTAATGCTTTTATTAAATTTCAAAAACAAAAAATTGTAATAACCCAGAATCTCAAGAGATAAACAGCTGTTGCTGAGAACCTAACATTAACTCTGCCTCTAAACAGCCATTATAAGAGACTAAAAACTGTAATATGTGCCACTTTAGAAATGAAAGAACCCTAGTAATTATAAACTTGAAAGAAGTCGAGGAAATTAATATTTTGTTTTTGAAATATGTTCACCATGATAATAAAAACTGGCGTTTAAATTATTTTCCTTTGAACATTTGTTAAGGATTCATCACATCTTAAGTCAGAACAATAAGAAATAAACTCTTCTTAACATTGGAAAATATGTTTCAAGCCACAAAGAAACACCCAAACTGAATGTTTTTAAAGTTTGCTTACTATGGCAATAAGAAGAACATCAATACCATAAAGTTCTGAAAGTGAGACTACAATGAAGAACAAAGCAATCTTCACTCAACATTCGCAATACCAGCCTTCGGTTGTGAATATTTATAAAGATTTCCTCCTTTCTTATTGGTTCAAATTCTAAGCCAATGGGAAAAGTACAACACGTCGTTTAAAGGGTGAAGCATTAATCAGCATTAGATTAGTACCTGGGATAAAGATTTTGTTTATCATGCTCATTCTCTTTGAAGTTCATGTCCCTTTAAATTTCTTTTTTTTTTTTTTGCGGAGGTGGGGGTGACAAGAGTTGCTCTGTTGCCCAGGCTGGAGTGCGGTGGCACAATCTTAGCTCACTTCAACCTACGTCTCCCGGGTTCAAGCGATTCTGGTGCCTCAGACCCCGAATAGCTGGAATTGCAGGCGCCCGCCACCACACCTAGCTAATTTTTGTATTTTTAGTGGAGGAGGGGTTTCTCTATGTTGTCCAGGCTGGCCTCTAACTCCTGACCTCAGGTGATCCTCCCACCTCGGCCTCCCAAAGTGCTGGAATTACAGGCGTGGGCCACCACGCCAGGCAGTGTTTCCTTAAATTTCAAAGAAGACATTTAAGAATTAGGGCCTGGCATGGTGGCTCATGCCTGTAATCCCAGCACTTTGGGAGGCGGAGGCAGGTAGATCGAATCACGAGGTCAGGAAATCGAGACCATCCTGGCCAACATGGTGAAACCCTGTCTCTACTAAAAATACAAAAATTAGCTGGGCGTAGTGGCATACATCTGTGATCTCAGCTACTCGGGAGGCTGAGGCAAGAGAATCGCTTGAACTGAGGAGGCGGAGGTTGCAGTGAGCCCAGATTGCGGCACTGCACTCCAGCCTGGGCAACAGAGCAAGACTCCATCTCGAAAAAAAAAAAATTATTGACTATCTTGTGGGTGCCACTCCTGCTCACACTCTCTTCAGTCTTACAGTTGGTTTTATTACAATTGGTCTTGTTAGAATTATGCGACAATATTGAATTATCTAAAATGCCAGCTAAATTGGAGGAATGGTAAAATGTCTACTACTTAATACGTTAAAGTTAATCCTGGCATTTTAGATTAAAAACTTACCTTTAAGGAAAGACTAAAGTTTATATTTTGGGAAATGTCTTGGATTTTTGTAAAAAAAAAAAAAAAAAAACTGCCAAGTCGTCAAAAGTAAACCTTTTATATTTACCTAAGTCCAAATTTGGTCTATTTAACAGCTAAATTCTAAACATGATTGTCTATGTTTATGTTTAGAACATAAGTATGATTTCCTTCCAACCAAAAGTATTAATAATCTATGCCACCTTTGTATTCCTATACTTGGATTACAACTTGAAGCATTCTGCTTAATTATTCATGTGTTTATAATCTCCCTTACTAGGTCATCAATGCCTTGAAGTTTCCCATTCAGCCTTGTATTCCTCATTGTCAAACTCCCAGCCTTGTACAATATAAACACTCCATGAATGTTTATTGAGTGAAAGAATAAGTGAGCATCACTCTATGACAAAACATATGGCAAATCAAGAAATCTGTGTCAGGATTTTTTCCTCTTCTACATAATGGCTGATACACTGTTTTCATTCTCAACTAAGAATAGTATTGTTGGCCAGGTGCAGTGGCTCACACCTGTAATCCCAGCACTTTGGGAGGCCAAGGCGGGCGAATCCTGAGGTCAGGAGATCGAGACCAGCCTGGCTAACATGCTGAAACCCCGTTTCTACCAAAAATACAAAAATTAGCCAAGTGTGGTGGCTCTTGCCTGTAGTCCCAGCTACTCAGGAGCCTGAGGCAGGAGAATGGCTTGAACCCGGAAGGTGGAGGTTGCAGTGAGCCAAGATTGTGCCATTGCACTCCAGCCTGGGTGACAGAGTGAGACTCCGTCTCAAAAAAAAAAGAATAGCGTTGTTGCAAGAACTTTACTAAAAGCAAGTAGAACCAACATACACTGGAATTCTTGTACTTTTCCATTTTAAATTTAGTGGAAACCGAATAGTAGATAATATTGCCATTATCTAAAGTAAATAAATATCAATGGGTTTTATCTTTATGTAAGATTGCTTTACCAGCCGGGTGCGGTGGCTCACGCCTGTAATCCCAGCACTTTGGGAGGCTGAGGCGGGCGGATCACGAGGTCAGGAGATCAAGACCATACTGGCTAAGACAGTAAAACCCTGTCTCTACTAAAAATACAAAAAATTAGCCGGGCGTGGTGGTAGGCGCCTGTAGTCCCAGCTACTCGGAGGCTGAGGCAGGAGAATGGTGTGAACCCGGGAGGCGGAGCTTGCAGTGAGCTGGGATCATGCCACTGCACTCCAGCCTGGGCAACAGAGTAAGACTCTGTCTCAAAAAAAAAAAAAAAAGATTGCTTTACCACACTCAACTCAGGGTGCGTCAAGCTCTGACTTTGGGAAAATTACTTAAACTCTCAAATACTCAGTTTTCTCATCTCTCAAATGGCATTCATAAAAGCTACATTCTGCTTAATTAAAATAATAAAGGTACATAAAAGTAGAGGCTTAATAAATAGTTTTTACAGATATTAGTGGACTTAATCATAAAGAAAATGTATTCTTAGTGCAATTATTTATCTATAAAAGGTGCCATCCTGGACAACATAGGGAAACTCCATCTCTACAAAAAATACAAAAATTAGCCCAGTGTGGTGGTATGGACCTACAGTCCCAGCTACTTGGGAGGCTGAGGTGGGAGGATCCCTTGAGCTCAGGAGGTTGCAGTGAGCTGAGATCACACTACTGCACTCCAGCCTGGACAACAGAGTGAGACCGTGTCTCAAAAACAGAAAGAAAAAAAAAGGCAAGCTTAAAGGCTGTTAATAATAAGGAAACAAATATCTTAAGGAAGGAATAGGGTACTAAGAAAATCTACCAAAAGAAGATAACTTTTGCAGCCTGGACAACATGGTGAAACTCCATCTCTACAACAAATGCAAAAATTAGCTGGGCATGGTGGGAGTAGTAGTCCCTGCTCCTCAGGAGGCTAAGGTGGGAGGATCACCTGGGTCTGGGAGGTGGAGGCTGCAGTGAGCCAAGATTGCACCACTGCACTCCAGCCTGGACAAGAGACTGAGACACTGTCTCCAAAAAAAAAGGAAAAGAAAAAGAAAAAAAAAGATAAATCCTAAGAATAAAGAACAATGGCATTCCAGTCTGAGTGAAAACTTTATGAAAAATCTAATCTGATTGTGTCTCCTCTCACAAACTTCACAGCTCCTCTTATTTCTACTAGCTTTTCTCAATAGGGATAAATAGTTATGCATTGCTTTTAAACTGCAGGGCTTCTCATTGCACCCTGTGCATTTTCTTTGAGTAAATCCTCAGAGCTTTTAATATGCCAATGTGCCTATGAACTCTAAGAAAAGGATATAATAGTAAATATTTCCAAACTTACTTGACCACAAATCCTTTATTCATAAGAGTATCCCAGGACGTGTGATTTTGTATCACGTTTTGGAGGAAACACTTGTCTACATATTCGAATTTAAAATCCAGACCCCCTCACCTCTGCTTCCAAATGCTGCCACTCCTGCAGAAATGACCTCAAATAAGCCTGAAATGTAGGTCTCCTGAGAAATGCTCTTGAGAAATTGACCTTTGTTGCGGCCGGGCGCGGTGGCTCAAGCCTGTAATCCCAGCACTTTGGGAGCCGAGACGGGCGGATCACAAGGTCAGGAGATCGAGACCATCCTGGCTAACACGTGAAACCCCGTCTCTACTAAAAATATAAAAAACTAGCCGGGCGAGTGGCGGGCGCCTGTAGTCCCAGCTACTCGGGAGGCTGAGCAGGAGAATGGCGTGAACCCGGAGGCGGAGCTTGCAGTGAGCTGAGATCCGGCCACTGCACTCCAGCCTGGGTGACAGAGCGAGACTCCATCTCAAAAAAAAAAAAAAAAAAAAAAAACAAGAGAAATTGACCTTTGTTTTACCCAGTTTCTCTGTACATGAATGGGCAGGCATGAGGCACAGTCTCCAAACTTGACAAGAAAGGGTGGAGATGGGATTGGCAAAGACAGTATTAAAAAATAAAGTCTAGATAATGCCAAGGATAGCTTCCTCATTCCCAGGATAATCCTCCTTCTGTGAGTGTGATAGCAACAACAATTCTGTGTCTTCGTGAGAAACTTTACGGGAAGCCATACCTCTTGTCTGTAAGCATGTTGTGGGAGCTCCAGCTTTATGTAACTATGAGTTTTGCTTTCTTTTCTTTTCTTTTTTTTTTTTTTTTTTTTTTTTTTTTTTTTTGATATGGAGTCTCACTCTGTCGTGCAGGCTGGAGTGCGGTGGCACGATCTCTGCTCACTGCAACCTCCGCCTCCCGGGTTCAAGCGATTCTCCTGCCTCAGCCTCCCAAGTAATTGGGATTACAGGTGCCTGCTACTACACCCAGCTAATTTTTGTATTTTTAGTAGAGACAGGGTTTCACCATGTTAGTCAGGCTGATCTCCAACTCCTGACCTCAGGTAATCCACCGACCTCAGCCTCCCAAAGTGCTGGGATTACAGGCATGAGCCACCGTGCCCAGCCAAGTTTTCATATCACCTGCCAATAAGGAAACTGTACATCCTGTAACTATACCTGCTAACATCTTTCTGCCAGTTAATTACTCCTCTATTTGAGACAATCACACACATAATACATCCTTTCCAGGGATGTTGAACCATTGGCTAACTTAGTCATTCACTTTCATGTGTGTTTTACAACCCAACCCAAATGCCCTTTTATCCTGTAAAGTTTTTCTGGATGCCCCAAATAGAACAATTTCTTTTTTTTTTTTTTTTTTTTGAGACTCACCCAGGCTGGAGGGCAGTGGCGTGATCTTGGCTTACTGCAACCTCTGCCTCCCAGGTTCAAGCAATTCTGCCTCAGCCTCCCAAGTAGCTGGGATTACAGACATGTGCCACCATACCTGGCTAATCTTTTTTGTATTTTCGTAGAGACAGGGTTTCACCACGTTGGCCAGGCTGGTCTCAAACTCCTGGGCTCAAGTGATCCTCCCACCTTGTCCTCCCAAAGAGAATGATTTCTTCTATGCCCACAGCAATGTCTGTATACTTCTCTTAATTGCAGTGATGATTATTTGTTGGTCTGTATCTTTGCTAAAACTGTGAACTCTCTTCCCCTAGACAAAATATGTATCCATAGTAACTAGAAAACATTCCTTACACATTGAAATGTACTGAATTCCTTTTAGGGTACCTTCCTAGCTTACAATTTCCTAGTCAGTTGTACCCTCTTCCCCCAATTCTACAGGACCAGACTCCAGGGTTTTGAAAAATCACTCACTTCTTTCACCACATTTAACCAAGAGTGGGTGTTTTAATCCAATTAGTCTCTTCCTGGGAAATTTTAGAATTGGGACAAAGACCATTAGTAAAATCAAAATACAAATAATAAACAAGAAAAAAATGCAATTCACATCAAAGGGCTGATTTCTAATATACAAACATATAGAAATCAATAAGGAAAAGACTAACAACCCAATAGTAAAAAATGGACACATTATAAAAAAGACTGCGCACAGGAAAAGAAATACAGATTACTCTTAAGCATATTTTTAAATTACATATGTGCAGCATTGTTTGTAATATAGCAAAAGATAGGGGAAAACCTAAATGCCCACCTACAGGGAACTGGTTAAATGCAGTATGTTACACGAAAACAGCAGAATGCCACAATATAAAAGAATGATGGCACTCTCTAAATGTTCGTACTGCACCATCTCCAAGATATATTGCTCAGTGAAAAATGTGTGTATGGTATGCTGTCATTAGCATAAAAAAATGGAGAGAGGAGAAAAAGATAGATAAATATAGATAGGTAGGTAGATAGATAGATAATAGATATGATGATGGACGGATGGGATGGATGGATGGATGGATGGATGGATGGATGGATTTTATCATATATACATAGAATATCTCAAGAAGATAGAACAAACTGCTCCATTAATTGCTTTTGAGAAAGCAAACGGTGGCTAGAAGAAAGAGGATGAAGAGACTTTTCACTGAAACAATTTTATATATTTATTTATTTTTCGTGACAGGATCTTGATCTATTGCCCAGACTAGAGTGCAGTGGCACGATGACAGCTCCCTGCAGCCTAACTTCTAGGGCTCAAGCTATGCTCCTCCCTCAGCCTCCCAAGTAGCTGGGACTACAAACGCAAACCACCATGCCAGGCTAATGTACCAATTTTTTTTTTTTTTTGAAACAGTATCACTGTGTCGCTCAGGCTAGAGAGCAGTGGTACAATCTCGGCTCATTGCAACCTCCACCTCCTGAGTTCAAGGGATTCTCCTGTCTCAGCCTCCTCAGTAGCTGGGATTACAGATGTGTACCACCACGCCCAGCTAATTTTTGTATTTTTAGTAGGGACAGGGCTTCAATATGTTGGCCAGGCTAGTCTCAAACTCCTGACCTCAGGTGACCCACCTGCTTCGGCCTCCCAAAATGCTGGGATTACAGGCATGAGCCACTCAACCTGTCTCTTTTTTTTTTTTTTTTTTTTTTTTGAGACAGTGCCTCGCTCTGTCGCCCAGGCTGGAGTGCAGTGGCACAATCTCAGCTCACTGCAACCTCCGCCTCCTGGGTTCAAGCGATTCTCCTGCCTCAGCCTCCTGAGCAGCTAGGATTACAGTCATACACCACTGTACCAAGCTAATTTTTTTTTTTTTTTAAACGGAGTCATTCTCTGTCACCCAGGCTGGAGTGCAATGGCGTGTCTCGGCTCACTGCAACCTCCGCCTCCCAGGTTCAAGTGATTCCCCTACCTCAGCCTCCCGAGTAGCTGGGATTACAGGTGGCTGCCGCCATGCCAGGCTAATTTTTGTTTTGTTTTGTTTTGTTTTTTGAGACGGAGTTTTGCTCTTGTTGCCCAGGCTGGAGTGCAATGGCATGATCTCGGCTTACTGCAACCTCCACCTCCCATGCTCAAGCGATTCTCCTGCCTCCCGAGTATCTGAGATTACAGACATGGGCCACCACACCCGGCTAATTTTGTATTTTTAGTAGAGACGGGGGTTTCTCCATGTTGGCCAGGCTGGTCTCGAACTCCTAACCTCAGGTGATCCGCCTGTCTCGGCCTCCCAAAGTGCTTGGATTACAGGCATAAGCCACTGTACCCAGCCCTAATTTTTGTATTTTTAGTATAGAATGGGGTTTCACCATGTTTCCCAGGCTGGTCTTAAACTCCTGACCTCAGGTGATCTGCCCACCGTGGCCTCCCAAAGTGCTGAGATTACAGGCATGGGCCACCACGCCAGGCCCCAATTTTTTTTTTTTTTTTTACTTTTTTTTTTTAATTTGAGACAGAGTCTCACTTTGTTGCCCAGGCTGGAGTGTAGTAGCGCCATCTAATCTCACTGCAACCTCCACCTCCCAGGTTCAACACCTCCTGGGTTCAAGTGATTCTCTTGCCTCAGCCTCCCGAGTAGCTGGACTTACAGGCACGCACCACCACACCCAGCTAATTTTGGTATTTTTCGTAGAGATGAGGTCTGACCATATTGACCAGGCTGGTCTCGAACTCCTGACCTCAAGTGATCTGCCTGCCATGGCCTCCCAAAGTGCTGGGATTACAAGCATGAGCCACTGTGCCTGGCCTTAAAAAAAAAAGAAAAGAAAAAAAGAAGAAAATTTTAATTAGCTGGGCATGGTGGTGTGTGCCTGTAGTTCCAGCTACTTCGGAGGCTGAGGTGAAAGGATGGCTTGAGCTATCATTGCTCCACTGCACTCCAGCCTGGGTAACAGAGCAAGACCCCCCAAAAAATCTATTTGCTGTGTAAAAATAAATAGCGTTTAAGTAAAAATATAAAAGATTTGCGATTCTCAGTTTCTTTGTGCTGCTAAGCTTGTATAGGATTAACTCAGGAGTTGGAGGCAGCTATATTCTACATCAGTCCAGGGTAGCAGAGGAAGCTGCTCTAGGGAGAAGAAACAAGCAGAAAAGAGATATTGGAGAGATGGAGAGAAAATGATGTCTGGGCTCTCAACAACTTGTTTCTGGTCTTTCCTGGGCCAGCTACATCTCTCTCCTTGGTGTCTTCAAAACATCCCTATATTCTTACAATAAATCTCTCCTTTTTGGCCTAAGCTAACTTGAGTTGTTTCTTGATAGTTGCATCCAGAGAAATCTAACTATCATAGCAGGTTTTCCTTTCTGTTTTTGTTTGTTTGTTTGTGACAGGGTCTCGCTCTGTCACCCAGGCTGGAATGCAGTGGTGTGATCTCGGCTCACTGCAACCTCCCCCTTCTGGGTCAAGCGATTCTTTTGCCTCAGCCTCCCAAGTAGTTGGGATTACAGGCATGCACCACCATGCTCGGCTAATTTTTGTATTTTTAGTAGAGATGGGTTTTCGACATGTTGGCTAGGCTGCTCTTGAACTCCTGGCCTCAACTGATCTGCGTGCCTTGGCCTCCCAAAGTGCTAGGATTACAGGCGTGAGCCACTGCGTGCGACCTCATAGTGGTTTTTCTGTAAATGCTTGTTAAAGGGAAATGTAAAGCTCTTTGTAATGAAATTATTTAGGTTCTCAAAATTTTATTGTACTTAAAAAACAAAACAAAAACAAAAACCTCCTAAATTGAGGGAGGCCAGCTCCAGAGGTGGTGTTAAAGACATTCACCCTAAGCTAAGGTGGTGTTTGCTTATGGAAAATGTGAGCTGGGCCTGGGGCCAAGTAACACATTCCACCCACTAGACTTTCCTCTCAGTCCCTGCCTAAGAAGTTAGGCTTTTCAATGTTTGGTAATGACCTGCCTGAAAGATAAATTCTGAATGTTGCTAATTAGAATGGAGTTTGAGGAGTGTGAGACATTTTTGTTTGGTTTGATCTGGTTTGTATTTTGAAAAGAAAGGCATTAGGGCCAGGGCAAGAGCACCAATCCCAGAGTGAAGAGTCCTCGGCTGATAGTTATTTTAGTACATTCAAATATGGGTTTCCATTCTAGCTAATTCTGCAAGACTCAAAAAAAAAAAGAAAGAAAGAAAAAGAAAGGAAAAAATATATATATGTTTCCAAGTTCTAGGACTACTTAACCCTTTGAGGCTAATACCTTTCCGAAGGCAAAGTCTATTTCTCTGTCAGTGTTTTCAACTCTATAGATAGTACTATCCTTTTACTATTTATTTTATATTATTATTCCCGGTACTGAACAGATAGAAAGTACTTAGGAAAATCCTGGAAGTCCCAGAATGGTATTCATAAGACAACTCCTAGAGTTTAATAGCCTACAAATGAAGTTAAATATATTAAATATATTTTATATGAGCATGATATAATAATGCTCCAAAAATATCATACACTCCAAAAAATGGCAGAATGGCAGCAAACATAACTGCATATATGTTTATGCTTTTTTTTTTTTTGAGACATGGTCTCACTCTGTCTCCCAGACTGGAGTGCAGTGGCATAATCACAGCTTATTGCAGTCTCAAACTCCCTGGGCTCAGGTGATCCTCCCACTTCAGCCTCCCAATAGGAGGGACCACGGGCATGTGCCACCATGCTTGGCTAATAATTATATTTTTTGTAGACACAGGGTTTTGCCATGCTCTCTTGGCTGGTCTCAAACTCCTGAGCTCAAGCAATCTGCCTGCCACAGCCTCCCAAAGTGCTGAGATTCAGGCATGAGCCACTGCATTCAGCCTGTTTACGCATTTTTTATGTAAGATGAATTTAAACTGGATAAAATTGTCTCTGATGTGAAATAAGTCAGAATAATTGCATTATAAACACTAAGGTTAAAAAAGCATAATTTATTTATATCATTGAAATACCATTGAAAAATTAAATAACAGTATTTAAATACCAGGAACCAACCATACCATCCAAGCAATATTTCCTGAAAATTCATTAGGGATACTGTAAAAGTATAAGACATAGACCCTGTCCTTAAGGACCTTTGTTATAATTTATGTGAGGTAAGACAGATACAAAGCATCATCATTGTTATTTTTGCTAAGAGAAGTAGTATGGTGAAGTGGAAAATAATACAGGCTTTTAAACTTTAGGTGTAAATCCATATTTTTAGTTCTGCCATCCCATTAATGTATGATCTCTGTAAAGATACTTAACTGCTCCTAGCCTCAATTTCTTTAATTCTACAGTGGGGATAAGGATGCCAATTTTTTTTTTTTTTTTTGAAAGGGTCTCACTCTTTTGCCCAGGCTGGGGTGCAGTGGCACTATATCGGCTCACTGCAACCTCTGCCTCTGGAACTCAAGTGATCATCCCACCTCAGCCTCCCAGGTAGCAGGGACTACAGGCACATGCCACCATGCCCAGCTAATTTTTGTATTTTTTGTAAAGACAAGGTTTTGCCATGTTGCCCAGGCTGGTCTCAAACTCCTGAACTCAAGTGATCCACCTGCCTCAGCCCCCCAAAATACTGGGATTACAGGCATGAGCCACCGTGCCTGACCAGGATGCTAAATTTAAAGGACTGGTTTTTAGCCAGGCGTGGTGGCAAGAGCCTGTAATCGCAGCTACTCGGGAGACTGAGACAGAAGAATTGCTTGAACCTGGGAGGCGGAGGTTGCAGTGAGCCGAGATTGCACCACTGTACTCCAGCCTGGTTGACAGAGAGCCTGTCTAAAAAAAAGAAAAAAGAAAAAAAAGAACTGGTTTTGTTTTGTTTAGTTTTCTTTAGAGATGGGGATCTCACTATGTTGCCCAGGATGGTCTATGAACTCCTGGGCCCAAGCGATCCTCCCCCATCAGCCTCCCAAAATGCTGGCCTGAGACACTGTGCCTGTCCAGGACAGTTGCAGGAATTAAATTGCAATATGGATGCAAATACCTAAGTAAATGCTTGATATGTGTCAGTTGTTCGAAAAATATTAGTTTATTCCCCAACTGAATTGAAAGGATTGAATATTTTCTAACTCGTTTCTACTTATTGATAAATAATAGTTTTATTATTGGTGAATTTTAAAATTGAAGTTAGCTAAAACTGCAATCATTTTAACAACCAAAACTTAGGCCGGGCGCGGTGGCTCAAGCCTGTAATCCCAGCACTTTGGGAGGCC
Organism: Trachypithecus francoisi; assembly: GCF_009764315.1. Lineage (NCBI taxonomy): Eukaryota > Metazoa > Chordata > Mammalia > Primates > Cercopithecidae > Trachypithecus > Trachypithecus francoisi. The sequence continues at coordinate 39,911,744 of NW_022681454.1, read as the reverse complement.
GAGACGGGCGGATCACGAGGTCAGGAGATCGAGACCATCCTGGCTAACACGGTGAAACCCCGTCTCTACTAAAAAATACAAAAAAAAACTAGCCGGGCGAGGTGGCGGGCGCCTGTAGTCCCAGCTACTCGGGAGGCTGAGGCAGGAGAATGGCGTAAACCCGGGAGGCGGAGCTTGCAGTGAGCTGAGATCCGGCCACTGCACTCCAGCCCGGGCGACAGAGTGAGACTCCGTCTCAAAAAAAAAAAAAAAAAAAAAAAAAAAAACTTTAATTTTCTCAACACTAAAACTCAATTCCGCGCTAGGCCTGCCAGACACCTGCGTCCGCCCACAGCCACCGCGCAGCTGCCAGCATGTCTGGCCCAGACATCGAGACGCCCTCTGCCGTCCCGATCTGCAGGATCATGCGGCCAGATGACGCTAGTGTGGCCCGCAATGTCTAGGGGTGACCATCCTGAAGATGATCGAGGAGGTGGGCGCCATCATCAGCACCTGGCCTTGCAACAGCCAGAACAGAGACCACTGTGTGACCACTCTGGCTCGAGTCGAGCACACCTACTTCCTGTGGCCCATGTGCATCGGTGAGGTGGCCCACATCAGCGCAGAGATCACCTACACCTCCGAGCACTCAGTGGAGGTGCAGGTCAATGTGATGTCCGAAAACATCCTTACAGGTACCAAAAAGCTAACCAATAAAGCCACCCTCTGGTATGTGCCCCTGTCGCTGAAGAACGTGGACAAGGTCCTTGAAGTGCCTCCTGTTGTGTATTCCCGGCAGGAGCAGGAGGAGGCGGGCCAGAAGCGATACAAAACCCAGAAGCTGGAGCGCATGGAGACCAAGTGGAGGAACGAGGACGTCGTCCAGCCAGTCCTCAACCCAGAGCCGAACACTGTCAGCTACAGCCAGTCCAGCTTGATCCGGTGGGGCCTTCAGACTGTACCCTGCACAGCTTCGTGCATGAAGGCGTGACCATGAAGCTCACGGACGAGGTCGCCAGGATCGTGGCTGCACGCCACTGCAAGACCAACCTCGTCACAGCTTCCGTGAACGCCATTAATTTTCACGACAAGATCAGAAAAGGCTGCATCAAGACCATCTCGGGACGCATGGCCTTCACGAGCAATAAATCCGTAGAGATAGAGGTCTTGGTGGACGCCAACTCTGTTGCGGACAGCTCCCAGAAGCGCTACCGGGCCGCCAGTGTCTTCACCTAAGTGTCACTGAGCCAGGAGGGTGGGTCGCTGCCCATGCCCCAGCGCTTGCCCGAGACCCAGAATGAGAAAAAGCGCTTTGAAGCCTGACTCGGTGGCTCAAGTCTGTAATCCCAGCACTTTGGGAGGCTGAGGCAGGCGAATCATTTGATGTTGGAAGTTCAGACCAGCCTGGTCAACATGGTGAAACCCCGTTTCTACTAAAAATACAAAAAATTGGCCAGGCGTGATGGTGCACGCCTGTAATCCCAGTTACTCAGGAGGCTGAGTCAGGAGAATCTCTTGAACCCGGGAGACGGAAGTTGCAGGGAGCACTCCAGCCTGGGCAACAGGAGCGAAACTGTCTCAGAAAAAAAAAAAAGAGAGAGAGAGAGAGAGAAGCGCTTTGAGGAAGGCAAAGGGTGGTACCTGCAGATGAAGGCGAAGTGGCAGGGCCACATGGTGCCTCAGCCCTAGACGCCCTCCTCCTGCCGCTGGGGCCTTGAGTAGACGTGGCAACAGGCCCAGTGTCCAGTTACATAGAAGTTACCCCTTTGGCCAAAAACCCAATTCACATTGAGAGCTGGTGTTGTCTGAATTTTTCGTATCATAGTATTAACCTGTACTCTCTCCTGCAAACCTACACACCAAAGCTTTATTTATATCATTCCAGTGTCAAAGCTACACAGTGTTGTCCCGAGCGCTGGGAGGCATTCTGTGGAAACCCTGGGGAATGCTTCCCAGCACACTGCAAGGTATGGGAAGAACCCAGCACCACTAATAAAGCTGCTGCTTGGCTGGAAAAGAAAAAAATTCTGCTGGGCGCGGTGGCTCACGCCTGTAATCCCAGCACTTTGAGAGGCTGAGGCAGGCGGATCACTTGACGTCAGGAGTTCCAGACCAGCCTAGCCAACATGGCAAAACCCATCTCTACTAAAAATACAAAACTTAACTGGGTGTGGTGGCGGGCGCCTGTAATCCCAGCTACTTGGGAGGCTGAGGCAGGACAATCTCTTGAACCTGGGAGACAGAGGTTGCACTGAACCGAGATCATGCTACTGCACTCCAGCCTGGGCAACAAGAGCGAAACTCTGTCTCAAAAAAAAAAAAAAAGAAGAAAAAGAAAAAACTAGAACTCAAATATCCAGGATTTTTAATCAGGTAACTAATGTAGATAAGGGGGAAAAAAAACTAAGAATATATTGATTTACCTGGAAAAATGTTATTTGTAATCCCAACTTGCTCTCTGAATGTAATAATATCACTTAACATCAGTGACTTTTTTTTTTTTGAGACACACTTTTGCTCTTGTTGCCCAGGCTGGAGTGCAATGGCACGATCTCAGCTCACTGCACCTCTGCCTCTCCGGTTCAAGCAATTATCCTGCCTCAACCTCCCAAGTAGCTGGGATTATAGGCGTCTGTCACTATGCCTGGCTAATTTTTGTATTTTTAGTAGAGATGGGGTTTCACCATGTTGGTCAGGCTGGTCTCAAACCCCTGACCTCAGGTATTCCACCTGCCTCGGTCTCCTGAAGTGCTGGGATTATAGGCGTGAGCCACCGCACCCGGCCAGCAACTTTTTAATATATAAAACTATGCCTTGGGCCGGGCTCGGTGGCTCACCCTGTAATCCCAGCACTTTGGGAAGCAGAGGTGGGTGGATCACCTGAAGTCAGGAGTTCGAGACCAGTCTGACCAACATGGTGAAAACCCCAGCTCTACTAAAAATACAAAAATTAGCCATGCATGGTGGAGTGCGCCTGTAGTCCCAGCTACTCAGGAGACTGAGGCAGGAGAATCCCTTGAACCTGGGAAGCGGAGGTTGCAGTGAGCCCAGATTGAGCCACTGCACTCCAGCCTCAGCTGCAGAGCAAGACTCCATCTCAAAACAACAACAACAACAACAAAAACTTGTTCCAAATCAGAAATCAATCGTAATTTATACGATAATGTCAATGAGTTTTCTCTCTTTTTTTTTTTTGGCTAAGTGCAAAATATAGAAGGATTTGGGCCTGGCGCAGTGGCTCACACCTGTAATCCCAGCACTTTGGGAGTCCAAGGTGGGCGGATCACTTGAGGTCAGGAGTTTGAGACCAGCCTGGCCAACATTGCGAAACCCCATCTCTACTAGAAATACAAAAATTAGCTGGGCATGGTGGAGTGTACATGCCATCTCAGCTATTTGGGAGGCTGAGGCAGGAGAATCGCTTGAAGTGAGCCAAGATGGCACCACTGCACTCCAGCCTGGGTGAAAGAGCAAGACTCTTGTCTAAAAAAAAAATATATATATATATACACACACACACACACACACACACATATACATAGATATATATAGAAGGATTTGATCTGTATGGACCAGAGAAAAGGGAAGTTAAATAATGGTATTTCTGCAGAAGTTAGCCAGCATCGATCAGTGTAGCCTGGCTCACTACCAGATTCTCTAGTCTCCTTCAGTTTGATTCAGTAAATCTATATTCCTATAGTTTATGTTGAGGTCTTGAGGGCATCCAATAAAGGACATGGCTCTTCTCTGCCCAAATTGAGAATAAAGGGCAAGCATAAGGTAAATGTGAGGTCAGATATCACCTTGAACTGATAAGGATTAATTGGAGGATGCAGCTCATGAGAACCAAACTGACCTGTCACCTGAACCCCAGAATGATACACACTTACTTACCCTGTGCCACAGGCAGCAAAGGCACACACTGTGGCTTTCATGGGACCATAGGCACTTCTGCTTTTTTCTTGGGCTCCCCTTCTTTTTCCTTCATTAAATATATATACTAAAAATTGTACATTATGACTATACTGATATACATATATTAAAACATTTTTGTTTGAGCTACAAATTCACTTTTTTCTTCTTCTGTTTTTTCTTTTTCTTTCTTTCTTTTTTTTTTTTCATACAGGGTCTCACTATGTTGCCCAGGCCGGACTGTAGTGCCAATATCTCGGCTCACTCCAGTTTAAGCCTCCTGGGCTCAAGGATCCTCCCACCTCAGCCTTCCAAGTAACTGGGACCAAAGGCGCATGGCACCACGCCCAGCCAATTTTTAAATTTTTTGTAGATAAGGATACGGGGTCTCACTATATTGCCTAGGCTAGTCTCCAACTCCTGGGCTCAAGGGATCCTACAGCAGCAGCCTCCCAAAGTGCTGGGATTACAGGCTTGAGCCACCGCACCCAGCCTCATTTTTTTTCTTCTGATTTTAAAGGAAATTAAAACATTTTCATGGACCCTAGGCACTGCCTGCTGTGCCTAAGGAAGAAGTTGGCCCTGGGCAACACTGAACACACTGACCCAAGTAAGGCTTAAATCCCAGAGGAAGTGTGTACTCTTGAGAGAAATGAGAAGAAATGAGGCAAGCATACCTAGGTTGTTCTTCCTGATTCAGCAATCGGTTGAGTTACTCTCTGCCTTGGATTACAGTGAATAAAGGGAAAGCAATGAGCGCATCATTCCAGCTCAACTCACATGAAAGAAAATAGCAGTAGAGAAAAAGCAACCCTCTCTTAGCAATTCTGTTCTTAAGGCTGAAATGATTGCATTCGGTTATCGTAATTAGATAACACTGGTCTTTTATGATTACCGATCTAATTCTTCTTGCTGCAGATTCCTGTTTACCAGAAAATCTGATTATAACTAGGCTTCCCATGTAGATTATCCTATAAGGAAAGAATATCTTAAGCAGGCCCGGGTGGTGACTCACACCTGTAATCCCAGCACTTTGGCAGGCCCAGGCAGGTGGTTCACTTGAGACTAGCAGTTCAAAACCAGCCTGGACAACATGGCAAAATCCTATCTTTACCAAAAATACAAAACATTAGCTGGTATGGTGGCTTGAGCCTGTAGACCCAGCTACTCAGGAGGCCAAGGTAGGAGGATGGCTTGAGCCCAGGAGGTAGAGGTTGCAGTGAGCTGAGATCGTACTGCACTCCAGCCTGGGTGCCAGAGTGAGACCCTGTCTCAAAAACAAAACAAAAAATCTCAAGCAGCTGATAAAATATACAATCTGAATATACAGTCTGCTGTCTGGTTACATTTCTCATTGTAAGGTAGTAAATTAACATTCTGGTTTATATATTCTCACAAGAGACTGTTTGGCATGAGAATCCATGAATTCATTTAACTCATTTTCATATAACTGACTTGACCATGTTATTGAACTGAAAATGTTGAAGTTCAAAATCTAAACCATAATGACTTAATCCAAGATACTACAACCCTAGAAGACTCTAAGTAGCCAGAAAGTTTGTATTAGCTGCAATTCAATTTTCCCATTTTCTAACCACAACACACCCCCCAGTCCTCACACCTTTCTTATAATCCTATGTCCTCAAATTAGCTGACTTGCGCAGTCCAAGGGAGAAAAAAAGTAGGAAACACTCCAGCAAAGTGTTTCTGATTTTTTCCTTTTTTTTTTTTTTTGAGACAGAGTCTGGCACGATCTCGACTCACTGCAACCTCTGCCTCTCGGGTTCAAGCAATTCTTCTGCCTCAGCCTCCTGAGTAGCTGGGATTACAGGCACCCACCACCATGCCCAGCTAATTTTTGTATTTTTAATACAGAGGAGGTTTCATCATATTGGCCAGGCTGGTCTCATTAACTCCTGACCTCGTGATCCGCCCTCCTTGGCCTCCCAAAGTGCTGGGATTACAGGCATGAGCCACCGTGCCTGGCCCTTTAATTTTTCTTATTTGCTTTCTTTTCCCTCTCTCTCTTTTTTTTTTTCTTGTTTTGTTTTGTTTTGCTTTTTGGAGACAGGGTCACTGCAGCCTAGACCTCCAGGACTCCTACTCCCTCCGGGATTCTCCCACCTCAGCCTCCCAATTAGTTCATGCCACTATGCCCAGCTGATTTTTTAAAATTATTTTTATTTTTATTAATTTTTTCTGTAGAGACAGGGTCTCACTATTTTGCCCAGACTGGTCTCAAATACCTGGGCTCAAGCAATCCTCCCACCTTGGTTTCCCAAAGTGCTAGGATTACAGGCATGAGCCACAGCACCTGAACTATTTTTCGGTTTTTCAAACTATTATTTTCTTTCTTTTTTTTTTTTTTTTTGAGATGAAGTTTCACGCTTGTCATCCAGGCTGGAGTGCAATGGCACAACCTCAGCTCACTACAACCTCCACCTCCTGGGTTCAAGCGATGCTCCTGTCTCAGCTTCCCAAGTAGCTGGGATTACAGGTGCCCGCCACCACACCCAGCTTATTTTTGTATTCTTAGTAGAGTCGGGGTTTCACCATGTTGGCCAGGCTGGTCTTGAACTCTTGACCTCAGGTGATCCACCCACCTCGGCCTCCCAAAGTACTGGAATTACAGCGTGAGCCACCGTACCTGGCCGTGAACTATTATTTTCATCTGGGTCTATCCAATGTCCCACCGTGCCCGGTGGATGTCAAGGAATGTTTAATGCATGACTGTTCTCCACGGCTCATAATTAAAGAAGGGTTAGTCATTAGCAGTTGGTTCTGTGTAAAGCAAGTCATATCCTTTATGACAAATTATCTCTTGGAAATTTTCGTTTAGTCTTAACCACCTCCATGGCCAGACAAGATGTCGTTTTGTTCCGTATCAAGATACGGAAGAAATGGTGACACAACAAAGTTTGTAATGGAGCATGTCAATAGTTATATTTTTTCATCAAACATGTATTCAGAGCCAATGAAGTGCTGGTCAGCTCTGTGCCTAACAGAATTGGAGGCAGGAAAGTATGATTTAGCTATGTGCCCAGAAATAAAATGAAACAGATTTGAGTGAATACATATTAATCTCTGCCTCAACAACTGGGATTATATTCCCATTTTCATAGGAAATGGAGGCACTGAGAGAATGAGTAACATGCCTAAAGCCACATAGGTAGAAATAATGATATAATCATAATGTAGTTGTGTTTCAGACTCAGTCCTGTTCAGTTTGATAAACATTTGTCCAGTCCTCATTCTATGCTATGTCCTGTGAATTGGCTTTGAGAATGCAGCCATGAACCCCGCTGAAGAACTTTATCAGCTTCCAGCCACCAAGACAGTAAACTCATCTACAGGACCACTCATGCCTTCTGCCAGCCTTCTTGATACCATGGGAGAGGCATAGCTCCTCCTAACTAAGGCTACTCTTTCCCCTGTGTTTTATTTATTTATGTATTTATTTTATTTATTTGTTTATTTTTTTGAGACAGAGTCTTGCTTTGTAGCCCAGGCTGGAATGCAGTGATGCGATCTCAGCTCACTGCAACCTCCACCTCCCGGGTTCAAGTGATTCTTGTGCTTCAGCCTCCCAAGTAGCCGGGATTACAGGCACACAGCACCATGCCCGGCTAATTTTTGTGTTTTTGGTAGAGATAGCGTTTCTCTATGTTGGCTAGGCTGGTCTCAAACTCCTGACCTCAAGTGATCTGCCCACCTTGGCCTCCCAAAGTGCTGGGATTACAGGTGTGAGCCACCTCACCCAGCCTCCCCTGTGTTTTAGATCCCACCCCCATGCCCTTTATTCGCCTTTAAAAAAAAAATTATTTTGAAATAACTTTACACTTACAAAAAAGTTATAAAAATAGTACAGAATTCACATATACCCTTCACCCAGCTCCCTCTAATGTTAAAAACATGCACAAGCGGCCGGGCGCGGTGGCTCAAGCCTGTAATCCCAGCACTTTGGGAGGCCGAGACGGGCGGATCACGAGGTCAGGAGATCGAGACCATCCTGGCTAACATGGTGAAACCCCGTCTCTACTAAAAATACAAAAAACTAGCCGGGCGAGGTGGCGGGCGCCTGTAGTCCCAGCTACTCGGGACGCTGAGGCAGGAGAATGGCGTAAACCCGGGAGGCGGAGCTTGCAGTGAGCTGAGATCTGGCCACTGCACTCCAGTCCGGGCGACAGAGCGAGACTCCGCCTCAAAAAAAAAAAAAAAAAAAAAAAAAAAACATGCACAAGCATAGTACAATGATCAAAACTATGAAGTTAACATTACTAAATCACTATAAACTATATACTGTATTTGGATTTTACCAGTTTTCCCCCAATGTCCTTTTTCTTTTTATTTATTTATTTTAATTTAATTTAATTTATTTTATTTTTGAGACAGGGTGGGTATTGCTCTGTTGCCCACACTGGAGGGCAGTGGCGTAATCCTGGCTTACTGCAACCTCCACCTCCCAGGTTCAAGCGATTCTCCTGCCTCAGCCTTCTGAGTAGTGGGATTACAGGCCTGCACCACCACGCCTGGCTAACTTTTTGTGTTTTTAGTAGAGATGAGTTTTCACCATGTTGGTAATGTCCTTTTTCTGTTCCATGATCCAATCCAGAATCCCATACTGCATTTAGTTGTGTTTCCTTAGTCTTCTCCAATCTATGACAATTCCTCAGTCTTTCCTTGTCTTTCGTAACTTTGACACTTTTTTTTTGTAAGACAGAGTCTTGCTCTGTCACCCAGGCTATAGTGCAATGTGTGATCTTGGTTCACCGCAACATCCATTTCCCCAGGTCAAGCAATCCTTCCACCTCAGCCTCCCAAATAGCTGAGAGATGAGCATGGGCCACCACACTCAGCTACTTTTTAAATTTTTTGTAGAGACAAAGTCTTACTATGATGCCCAGGCTATTATCAAACTCTTAAGCTAAAGCCATCTTCTAGCCTCAACCTCCCAAAGATCTGAGATTGCAGGCGTGAGCCCCTGCACCAGCCGACTTTGACACTTGGATGAGTATTAGTAGTCATCTTGCAAAATATCTCTCAATCTGGCCGGGCGCGGTGGCTCAAGCCTGTAATCCCAGCACTTTGGGAGGCCGAGACGGGCGGATCACGAGGTCAGGAGATCGAGACCATCCTGGCTAACACGGTGAAACCCCGTCTCTACTAAAAAATACAAAAAACTAGCCGGGCGAGGTGGCGGGCGCCTGTAGTTCCAGCTACTCGGGAGGCTGAGGCAGGAGAATGGCGTGAACCCGGGAGGCGGAGCTTGCAGTGAGCTGAGATCCGGCCACTGCACTCCAGCCCCGGCGACAGAGTGAGACTCTGTCTCAAAAAAAAAAAAAAAAAAAATCTCTCAATTTAGTTTATGTGGCATTTTTTTCATAATTAGATTGAAGTCGTGGATTTTTGACAAAAATGCCACAAAAGTCATATCATGTTCTCTCAATGCATTATATCAGAGGATATATGATGCCAATACATCTTATTACTGGTATTAATCTTGATCGCTTGGTTAAGCTGGTATCTATCAGGAATTAAATTACTGTCTTTTCGTTTGTATATTGATAAATATCTTAGAGGAGTTATTTTGAGGATGTGCAAATGTCCTGTTTCTCCTCAAACCACTGATTTTTTTTTTTTTTTTTTAATCTTTAGAGACAGGATCTCTCTCTAGCACCTAGGCTGGAGTGCAGTGGCACAATCATAACTGCAGAGTCAAATGCCTGAGCTCAGGGAATCCCTCCACCTCAGCCTCCCAAATAGCTGGGACTAAGGTGCACTCCACTACACCCAGCTAATTTTTAAAATTATTTTTGTAGAGACAGGGTCTCTCTGGGTTGCCAAGGGTAGACTTGAACTCCTAGCCTCAAGTTATCCTACCATCTCAGCTTCCCAAAGTCCCGGGATTATAGGCCTGAGCCACTGCACCTGGCCTCAACCACTGATTTTACCATTCATCAGTGGGTCTTGCCTGCAACAATTACTGTTGTGTTTATATATTGGAGATTGTATATTTCCCACATTCATTCTACATTTATTAATTGGAAATTTTCTGTAAAAAAAAATTGTTCCTGCTCTCTCATTTATTCATTTAATTATATTTATGTCAGTATGGACTCCTGGATAGTTATTCCGTGGGTTATAATCCAATACTTTCATTATTTATATTGTTTCTTAGATTGTTCCAGGTTTGGTCATTAGGCACTCCTTCAGGTTAGTTTATGAGTCCTTTTGACATGTCCACTTCCTTTTTTATTTTTATTTATTTATTTATTTTATTTTTTTGAGAGAGGGTCTAGCTCTGTCACTCAGGCTGTGCAGTGGTGCAATCATAGCTCACTGCAGCCTTAACCTCCTAGGCTCAAGCAATCATCTCACCTCAGCCTCTGAGTAGTTGAGACTACAGGCACCTGCCACCACTCCAGTTAATTTTTTATTTTTTGTAGAGACAGAGTCTCCCCACATTGCCCAGGTTGGTCTCAAACTCCTGCACTCAAGCATTCCACCTGACTCAGCTTCCTAAAGTGCTGGCATTACAGGCGTGAGCCAACATGCCCAGCCTCCACTTCTTTGTTTAAGCAGTTCTTTATTTTCTGGTACTACAAGATGTTCCAGGCTCATCCTCCCCCAACCCTTGAAACAAGCACTTCTCCAAAGAGCTCGAAGGAGGTTCTTTTCATCAAAGACTACTACTAAGGGACCAAGATCTGAGTACTAGTCGTACTCATTGCTACTGGGGTATCACTGCTCCGAGGCCCTCTTTTTTATTATTTTATTTTTTTGAGAGAGGGTCTAGCTCTGTCACTCAGGCTGTGCAGTGGTGCAATCATAGCTCACTGCAGCCTTAACCTCCTAGGCTCAAGCAATCATCTCACCTCAGCCTCTGAGTAGTTGAGACTACAGGCACCTGCCACCACTCCCAGTTAATTTTTTATTTTTTGTAGAGACAGAGTCTCCCCACATTGCCCAGGTTGGTCTCAAACTCCTGCACTCAAGCATTCCACCTGACTCAGCTTCCTAAAGTGCTGGCATTACAGGCGTGAGCCAACATGCCCAGCCTCCACTTCTTTGTTAAGCAGTTCTTTATTTTCTGGTACTACAAGATGTTCCAGGCTCATCCTCCCCCAACCCTTGAAACAAGCACTTCTCCAAAGAGCTCGAAGGAGGTTCTTTTCATCAAAGACTACTACTAAGGGACCAAGATCTGAGTACTAGTCGTACTCATTGCTACTGGGGTATCACTGCTCCGAGGCCCTCTTTTTTATTATTTTATTTTATTTTGTTGAGACGGTATCACTCTGTCACGCAGGCTAGAGTACAGTGGCATGATCACACCTCATTGCAGCCTTGACCTCCCAGACTCAAACAATCCTCCCACCTCAACCTCTCAAGTAGCTGGGACTGCAAATGTGCACCATCACCCCTGGCTAATTTTGTCTTTTTTTTTTTTTTTTTTTTTTTTTTTGTAGAAACAGGGTTTGCCATATTGACCAGGCTGGCCTTGAACTCCTGGGCTCAAGCAGTCTTCCCACTTGGGCCTCCCAAAGTGCTGGGATTACAGGGGTGAGCCACTGAGCCCAGGCCCCAGGCCCTCTTAGTGAATAGAGTTAAGAAATTGCATGTATGTTTGTTTTTGTTGTTTGTTTGTTTTTGAGACAGAGTTTCCCTCTTGTTGACCAGGCTAGAGTGCAATGGTGCCATCTCAGCACACTGCAACCTCTGCCTCCCAGGCTCAAGAGATTCTCCTGCCTCAGCCTCCCAAGTACCTGGGATTACAGGCACCCACCACCACACCCAGCTAATTTTTTGTATTTTTAGTAGAGACAGGGTTGCACTATGTTGGCCAAGCTGATCTCCATGTTTTTGCGGTTTTTTTGAGACAGAGTCTCACTCTATCACCCAGGCTGAAGTACAGTGGTGCCATCTTGGCTCACTGTGGCATCTGCCCCTGGGTTCAAGCAAATCTCGTACCTCAGCCTCCCAAGTAACTGGGACTACAGGCATGCACCACCACACCCAGCTAATTTTTGTATTTTTAGTACACCATGTTGGTCAGACTGGTCTCGAACTCCCGATCTCAGGTGATCCGCCTGCCTCAGCCTCTCAAAGCGCTGGGATTACAGGCATGAGCCACCATGCCCGGCCAGCAATTGTATGTACGTCAATGCACAAATACACACATGTTCATAATTCTTTCTGTGTTTTTGAAATATATATATCAAAAACCACAAGTTCATTCTGTCACCATTTATTTTAATCCAACACAAAGTTTATCCTTTTCTAATATTCACTCTTGAACTCATTGCACCCTGACTTCCATCTTTACTACTCCCCTGAAACTCCTCTTACTAAGATCACTACCAATCTCCATGTCACTATAATCAGCAAACAATTTTTTGCTTGACCTCTCAAAAAAATATTTCACACTCTTGAGCTCTCTTTGTATTAGTCAGTGTTTTCCAGAGAAATTGAACCAATAGGATGGAGAGAGAGAGAGAGAGAGAGATGAGAGGGCATTATTAGGAGAAATGTTTCACGGAGTTATGGAGGCTGAGAAGTCCCACATTAGGCCATCTGCATGCTAGAGAACCAAGGAAGCTGACAGCGTGACTCAGTACAAGTTCAAAGGTCTTTTTTTTTTTTTTTTTTTGAGACGGAGTGTCGCCCAGGCTAGAGTGCAGTGGTGCCATCTCAGCTCACTGCAAGCTCTGCCTCCCGGGTTCACGCCATTCTCCTGCCTCAGCCTCCCTAGTAGCTGGGACTACAGGTGCCCACCACTACGCCTGGCTAATTTTTTGTATTTTTAGTAGAGACAGGATTTCACCGTGTTAGCCAGGATGGTCTCGAACACCTGACCTTGTGATCCACCCGCCTTGACTTCCCAAAGTGCTGGGATTACAGGCGTGAGCCACCGCGCTGGCCTCAAGTTCAAAGGTCTCATAACCAGGAGAGCTAAACTAATGGTTTAGCTCTTAGTCTAAGGCTAAAGGCTTGAGAACCTAGGAGGCCTCTTGTAGGATTCCAAAGGCCAGAGAACCTGGAGTTGTGATGTCCAAGGGCAGGATAACATAGGTGTCTGGCTCCAGCAAAAAGAGAGAGTGCAGCAGTTTGCCTTTCCTCTGCCGCAAAAACATCGAGATCAGCCTGGCCAACATAGTGCAACCCTGTCTCTACTAAAAATACAAAAAATATAACAAATATCCAGGCCCTCAGCTGATTGGATGGTGCCTGCCCACATCAGATGAAGGTGGCAGTCCACTGATTCAAATGCCAATCTTGGCAGGGCTTAGTGGCTCAAACTTGTAATCCCAGCAATTTGGGAAGCTGAGGTGGGAGGATCACTTGAGCCCAGGAGTATGAGACCAGCCTGGGCAAGATAGTGAGACCTGCCCATGTCTATATTGTATTAAAATTTACTTTTTGGGCCGGGCACGGTGGCTTAAACCTGTAATCCCAGCACTTTGGGAGGTGGAGGCGGGCAGATCACAAGGTCAGGAGATGGAGACCATCCTAGCTAACACGGTGAAACCCCATCTCTACTAAAAATACAAAAAATTATCCAGGCATGGTGGCAGGCACCTGTAGTCCCAGCTACTCAGGAGGCTGAGGCAGGAGAATGGTGTGAACCCAGGAGGCGGAGCTTGCAGTGAGCCGAGATCGTGCTACTGCACTCCAGTTGGGGCGACAGAGCGAGACTCTGTCTCAAAAAAAAAAAAAAAAAATTTACTCTTTTTGGCAGGGCGTGATGGCTCATGCCTGTAATCCCAGCACTTTGGGAGGCCAAGGCGGACAGATCACGAGGTCAGGAGTTCCAGACCAGCCTGGCCAACATGGTGAAATCCCATCTCTATTAAAGTGCAAAAATTAGCCAGGCATGGTGGCACATGCCTGTAATCCCAGCTAGTCAGGACTCTGAGGCAGAAGAATCGCTTGAACCTGGGAGGCGGAAGTTGGGGTGAGCCAAGATCATGCCACTGATACTCCAGCCTGGGCGACAGAGCGAGACTGTGTTTCAAAAAAAAAAAATGTGTATATATATATGTATGTAACTAATACAATGTGCTATTCATCTGTAAGCCAAACATTGCAAGATGTTTACCTAATTAACCCTCAATTATCGTTATCAGTTTCAAAATCACTTTTTTCCAAGCTCCTTCTCTACAAAATATACAAAATTTACCTGGGAGTGGTATACACGTCTGTATTCTCAGCTACTCTGCAGGCTTAGGTGGGAAGATCACTTGAGCCTGGGAGATCTAGGCTGCATTGAGCCATGATCATGCCACTGCACTGCAGCCTGAGCAACAGAGCGAGACCCTGTCTCAAAAAAAAAAACAAAATTTAAGCTACATAATCACATGATTTTCTCCCCTGCACCCCAATGCCATCACATGCCACAAGTCCTGCAGGGTATCTAATGGACTTTCAACAAAGGGGAGAGAAAATGTTTGCTAAGCAGAATTCTAAGATGGTCCACAGATTCCTGTTCTCTGTATCATTCCCTTAATTAGATAACTGATCAGTAGTTGACTTTGAGTTAATCAAAGAGTAGATTTTCTTGGTTGGCCTGCCCTAATTCAGTAAGCCCTTATGTTTGTTTGTTTGTTTGTTTGTTTGTTTGTTTGAGATAGGGTCTGGTTCTGTCACCCAGGCTGCAGTGCAGTGGCGCAATCTCAGCTCACTGCAACCTCCACCTCCTGGGTTCAAGCCATCTTCCCACCTCGGCCTCCTGAGGAGCTGGGACGGTAGCAATGTCCAGCTAATTGTTGTATTATTATTATTATTATTATTATTATTATTTGTAGAGACGGGTTTTTGCCATGTTGCCGAGTCTGGCCTTGAACTCCTGGCCTCAAGTGATCCACCTGCCCTGGCCTCCCAAAGTGTTAGGATTACAGGTGTGAGCCACCACACCTGGCCCTGTAAGCCCTTTAAAAGAAAGCAAAGCGGTCCGCACGCGGTGGCTCATGCCTGTAATCCCAGCACTTTGGGAGGCCGAAGCGGGCAGATCACGAGGTCAGGAAATCAAGACCAACCTGGCTAACATGGTGAAACCCCATCTCTACTAAAAATAAAAAATAAAAAAAATTAGCCAGGCGTGGTGGCTGGCGCCTGTGTCCCAGCTGCTCTGGGGACTGAGGCAGGAGAAGAGCATGAACCTGGGAGGCGGAGCTTGCAGTGAGCCGAGATGGCGCTACCGCACTCCAGCCGGGGCGACAGAGCGAGACTCCGTCTCAAAAAATAATAATAAATTTAAAAAATAAATGAATGCAAAGCAACAGAGAGACACTTTCCTACTGGCCTTGAAGTTGAAGTGAACCGGCATGTTGCAAATGGGCTTATGAAGGTGCTGAGTGCAAGCACCTGAGGCAACTGGAGGACCTGAGAGCAGTCGTCAGTCAACAGCTAGCAAGAAAATGGGGGCCGGGCGCAGTGGCTCACGCCTGTAATCCCAGCACTTTGGGAGGCCGAGGGGGCGGATCACGAGGTCAGGAGAGCGAGACTACCCTGGCTAACATGGTGAAACCCCATCTCTACTAAAAATACAAACATTAGCCAGGCGTGGTGGCAGGCACCTGCAGTCTCAGCCACTCGGGAGACTGAGGCAGGAGAATGGCGAGAACCCGGGAGGCGGAGCTTGCAGTGAGCTGAGATCGCAGTCACTGCACTCTAGCCTGGGCGACTGAGCAAGACTCCATCTCAAAAAAAAAAGAAAGAAAATGGGAACGCCAACAATACAACACAAGGAGCTGAATTCTACCAACAACCCAACAACCACAGTGAGCCTGAAAGAGGCCCTGGAGCCTCAGATGAGATTTATGGCCAACACTTTGTTTTTGGCCTAGAGAGACCCCAAGGAGAAGACCTGGCCAACCCAGGCCAGACTCCTGACCTGCCAGAACTGGGACATAATAAATGTGTGGTTTGGGGTTGTTTGTTTGTTTGTTTGCTTGCTTGCTTTTTCTTTTTTTTTTTCTTGACAGTCTTAATATGTGTTTTTTTAATTTTTACTTAATTTAATTAATTTATTTGTTTTATACATATATACATATATATACTTTTTTTTTTTTTTTGAGACGGGGGCTCCATCTGTCACACAGGCTGGAGTGCAGTGGCACAACTTTGGCTCACTGCAACCTGTGCCTCCTGGGTTCAAGCAATTCTCCTGCCTCAGCCTCCTGAGTAGCTGGGATTACAGGCACCCGCCACCAAGCCCAGCTAAGTTTTTTGTATTTTTACTAAAGACAGGGTTTCACCATGTTGGTCAGGATGGTTTTGAACTCCTGACCTCAAGTGATCCACCTGCCTCGGCCTCCCAAAGTGCTAGGATTACAGGTGTGAGCCACCGCACCAGGCCTATTTTATTTATTTATTTATTTATTTATTTTTATTTATTTATTTATTTAGAGACAAAGTCTGGCTCTGTCGCCCAGGCTGGAGTGCAGTGGCGCAATCTCGGTTCACTGCAACCTCTGCCTCCTGGGTTCACACCATTCTCCTGCCTCAGCCTCTCCAGTAGCTGGGACTATAGGCACCCATCACCACGCCCGGCTAATTTTTTGTATTTTTAGTAGAAACGGGGTTTCACTGTGTTCGCCAGGATAGTCTCAATCTCCTGACCTTGTGATCCGCCCGTCTCGGTCTCCCAAAGTGCTGGGATTACAGGCGTGAGCCACTGCGCCCGGCCTATTTTTAGTTTTTAGGCGGGATCTCACTGTGTCACCCAGGCTTAAGTGCAATGGCGAGATCTCAGCTCACTACAAACTCTGCCTCCTGGGTTCAAGCAACTCTTTTGCCTCAGCCTCCTGAGTAGCTCAGACTCCAGGCGTGGCCCACCATGCCCAGCTAATTTTTGTATTTTTAGTAGAGACAGGGTTTCACTATGTTGGCCAGGCTGGTCTTGAACTCCTGACTTTGTGATCCTCCCACCTTGGCCTCCCAAAGTGCTGGGATTACAGGCATGAGCCATCACGCCACACCTATTTTATTTTGAGACAGAGTATTGCTCTGTTGCCCAGGCTGGAGAGAAGTGGCACGATCTTGGCTTACTACAAACTCTGCCTCCCGGGTTCAAGCAATTCTCCTGCCTCAGCCTCCCGAGTAGCTGGGATTATATGAGTCTGGCACCATGCCCAGTTATTTGTTATTTAGTTATTTAGTTATTTTTGAGATGGAATCTTGCTCTGTCACCCAGGCTAAAGTGCAGTGGCACGATCTAAGCTCACTGCAACCTCTGCCTCCTGAGTAGCTGGGAGTACAGGTGTGTGCCACCACACCTGGCTAATTTTTGTAATTTTAGTAGAGCCGCGGTTTCACTATTTTGGCCAGGATGGTCTCGATCTCCTGACCTCGTGATCCGCCCACCTTGGCCTCCCAAAGTGCTGGGATTACAAGTGTGAGCCACCGTGCTTGGCCTTTTTTTTTTTTTTTTTTTTTTTTTTTTTTTTTTTTTTTTTTTTTGAGATGGAGTCTCGCTCTGTCGCCTGGGCTGGAGTGCAGTGGCCGGATCTCAGCTCACTGCAAGCTCCGCCTCCCGGGTTTACGCAATTCTCCTGCCTCAGCCTCCCGAGTAGCTGGGACTACAGGCGCCTGCCACCTCGCCTGGCTAGTTTTTTGTATTTTTTAGTAGAGACTGGGTTTCACCATGTTAGCCATGATGGTCTCGATATCCTGACCTCGTGATCCGTCCGTCTCGGCCTCCCAAAGCGCTGGGATTAGAGGCTTGAGCCACCGCACCTGGCCTTTTTTTTTTTTTTTTTTTTTTTTTTTTTGAGCGGGAATCTTCGCTCTGTCGCCCAGCCTGGAGTACTGGGCTTAAGTGATTGGGTTTAAGCAATTCTCCTGTCTCAGCCTCCCGAGTAGCTAGGATTACAGGCACCTGCCACCACACCCAGCTATTTTTCTTTCTTTTTTTTTTTTTTTTTTGAGACAGAGTCTTGCTCTGTCGCCCAGGCTAGAGTGTAATGGCAGGATCTCGGCTCACTGCAACCTCCACCATGCCGGGCTAATTTTTTTATATTTTTAGTAGAGATGGGGTTTCATCATATTGGCCAGGCTGGTCTCGAACTCCTGACCTCGTGATCCACCTGCCTCAGGCTCCCAAACTGCTGGGATTACAGGCGTGAGCCACTGCGCCCTGCCTGCTGTGAAATTTTCCAAATGCTTGCTCTTAATTTCTATGAATATCTGAGCCCAGATATTCATAGCCTGGCCTCGCCTGGCTAATTTTTGTATTTTTAGTAGAGATGGGGTTTCCCCGTGTTGGCCAGGCTGGTCTCGAACTCCTGACCCCAGTGATCTCCCTGCTTCTGCCTCCTAAAGAGCTGGGATTACAGGTGTCAGCCACTGCGCCCTGCCTGCTGTGAAATTTTCTAAATGCTTGCTCTTAATTTCTATGAATATCTGAGCCCAGACAAGTAACAACAGTTCCAGAACCAACTCTGGTCCACAGTGCACACTTTGAGACTTTGAAGGGCATTTTCCTGGACCTTCCTGAAGGGTGTGATACAGCAAGTAAGGTATGAGGTGACCATTGTGTCTTTATTAAGACATGGTGCCTCTGTGGCTTACAGAGATAACATCCCCAAAATGTTAAGATTTCCTGTGGACACACAAGGACTGAGAATGCCTTCTACTTGATCGTTCTTCACTGTAGCAATGGACAGTGATCTACAAGACATCCCTAAATCATCATAGTCAATTAAAACAAGAACTCAAAAGAATAAACAGCTGAGCATGGTCGCTCACACCTGTAATCCCAGCACTTTGGGAGGGCAAGGAGAGCGGATCACGAGGTCAAGATTCAAGACCAGCCTGGCCAGCATGGTGAAACCCTGTCTCTACTAAAAAATACAAAAAATTAGCTGGGCATGGTGGCGTGCCTGTAGTACCAGCTACACCGGAGATGAGGCAGGAGAATTGCTTGAGCCCAGTAGGCGGAGACTGCAGTGAGCTGAGATGGTGCCATTGCACTCCAGCCTGGGCGACAGAGCGAGACTCTGTCTTAAAAAAATAAAAAAGAACAAACAAATTCAACCATTACATCTTACTACTCCCTTGTAGCCAAAATGCCTTTCTCCTCCATCTACTTAACCATGAAAAATCTTGTCATTAGCAAGGGAGGATCCTGGCCAGGTGCAGTTGCTCATGCCTGTAATCCCAGCACTTTGGAAGGCCAAGGCAGGAGGATCAGCTGAGGTCAGGAGTTCAAGACCAGCCTGGCCTACATGGTGAAACCCCATCTCTACTAAAAATACAAAAAATTTGCCGGGCGTGGTGGTGGGCACCTATAATCCCAGCTACTTGGGAGGCTGAGGCAGGACAATTGCTTGAACCTGGGAGGCAGAGGTTTCAGTGAGCCAATATCATGTAACTGCACTCCAGCCTGGGTGACAGAGCCAGACTCCCTCTAAAAAAAAAAAAAAAAAAAAAAAAAAAAAAAAAAAGGGACAGGAGCGGTGGCTCACACCTGTAATCCCAGCACTTTGGGAGGCCGAGATGGGTGGATCACAAGGTCAGGATATCGAGACCATCCTGACTAATATGGTGAAACCTCGTCTCTACTAAAAATACAAAAAACTATCTGAGCATTGTGGCAGGCACCTGTAGTCCCAGCTATATGGGAGATTGAGGCAGAAGAACAGCCTGAACTGAACCCGGGAGGTGGAGCTCATAGTTAGCCGAGATCATGCCACTGCACTCCAGGCTGGGCGACAGAGCGAAGACTCCATCTCAGAAAAAAAAACAAAAGGCCGAGTGCGGTGGCTCACGCTTGTAATCCCAGCACTTTGGGAGGCCGAGGTGGGTGGATCACGAGGTCAGGAGTTCGAGACCAGCCTGGCCAACATAGTGAAACCGTGTCTTTACTAAAATTATAAAAATTAGCAGCCGGGCGCGGTGGCTCAAGCCTGTAATCCCAGCACTTTGGGAGGCCGAGATGGGCGGATCACGAGGTCAGGAGATCGAGACCATCCTGGCTAACACGGTGAAACCCCATCTCTACTAAAAATACAAAAAACTAGCCGGGCGAGGTGGCGGGCGCCTGTAGTCCCAGCTACTTGGGAGGCTGAGGCAGGAGAATGGCATAAACCCGGGAGGCGGAGCTTGCAGTGAGCTGAGATCCGGCCACTGCACTCCAGCCTGGGCGACAGAGCAAGACTCCGTCTCAACAACAACAAAAAAAAAATTAGCCAGGTGTGGTGGTGCACACCTGTACTCCCAGCTAGTCGGGAGGCTGAGGTGGGAGAACCGCTTGAACCCAGGAGGCAGAGGTTGCAGTAAGCTGAGACCATGCCATTGCACTCCAGCCTGGGTGACAGAGTGAGACTCAGTCTCAAAAAAAAAAAAAAAAGGCCAGGCTTGATGGCTCACACCTGTAATCCCAGCACTTAGGGAGACCGAGGCAAGCAGATCATGAGGTCAGGAGTTTGAGACCAGCCTGGGACATGGTGAAACCCTGTCTCTACTAAAAATACAAAAATTAGCTGGTCATGGTGGTTCGTGCCTGTAATCCCAGCTCCTCGGGAGGCTGAGGCAAGAGAATTGCCTGAACCCGGGAGGCAGAGGTTGCAGTGAGCTGAGATTGTGCCACTGCACTCTAGCCTGGATGACAGAGCAAGACTCTGTCTCGAAAACAAAAAAAAAAGAAAAGGGAAGATCCTTTTCTGACGCTGCCCACATGTGATAGCAGTGATTGTAGAGATAAATGAGGAAGTGTTACTGCTTTTACTTCATGTCAAAATTTTTAGCAGAAAAATGAACACCAGAATAATTTAGAGGAAATGCTTCCATCTCTGTTAATCTCACTTTATTTTAGTAAACAACCAACCAAAACAAAGCTTTGGAATCAGCAGTGCCGCCCCAGTCCTTACGTTATGCACCATGTATGAATAAAGATCTGGCATTGGCTGGGAGTGGTGGCTCATGCCTGTAATCCCAGAACTTTGGGAGGCTGAGGCAGGCGGATCACAAGATCAGGAGTTTGAGACCAGCCCGGCCAATATGGTGAAACCCCGTCTCTACTTAAAATACAAAAAAAAAATTAGCTGGGTGTGGTGGCGGGCACCTATAGACCCAGCTACTCGGGAGGCTAAGGCAGGAGAATTGCTTGAACCTGGAGGCAGAGGTTGCAGTGAGTTGAGATCCTGCCACTGCACTCCAGCCTGGGTGACAGAGCGAGACTCTGTCTTAAAAAAAATAAATAAATAAATATGGCATCTTAATTATACTGATAGGGCTCGCTTTGATCCAATCTGCTATTTCCTAGAAGAGACTAACTCTTTCTATGAACAGAGGAGAACACTCAGCAACAGTCATGTGTTAAGGAGATAATTTTCTTCTTTTTTTTTTCTTTTTTTTTTTTTTTTTTTTTTTTTTTTGAGACGGAGTCTCGCTCTGTCGCCAGGCTGGAGTGCAGTGGCCGGATCTCAGCTCACTGCAAGCTCCGCCTCCCGGGTTTACGCCATTCTCTCGCCTCAGCCTCCCGAGTAGCTGGGACTACAGGCGCCCGCCATCTCGCCCGGCTAATTTTTTGTATTTTTTTAGTAGAGACGGGGTTTCACCGTGTTAGCCAGGATGGTCTCGATCTCCTGACCTCGTGATCCGCCCGTCTTGGCCTCCCAAAGTGTGGGATTACAGGCTTGAGCCACCGCGCCCGGCCTTCTTTTTTTTTTTTCTTTCTTTTCTTTTTTTTTTTTTTTTTTTTTTTGAGACAGGGTCTCACTCTATTGCCCAGGCTGGAATGCAGTGGCAGGATCTTGGCTTATTGCAACCTGTGCTACCTCCTGGGCTCAATCGATTCTCCCACCTCTGCCTCGCTAGTAGCTGAGACCATACCTGGCTAGTTTTTTGTATTTTTGATAGACAGGGTTTTACCATGTTGCCCAGACTGATCTCCAATTGCTGGCCACAAGTGATCCTCCCACCTCCGCCTCCCAAAGTGCTGAGATTACAGCCCATGAGCTACTGTGCCCAGCCAGGAAGATAAATTGATTGAAAGCGTGACTGTGGGATATGTCTTGAAGGTGTAAGTTTGCATGGCAAGCAGGTTGTATTTACTTAGATGACATATTTCATCCTAAACTCTGTTTCAGACCTAAAGGGTCTGAGAAACAGAAAAAAAAAGCAAGTAGATGAAATGTTTATTTGTAGTGGCTTGCAGGGTGGGGCATGATTAGCTGCAGAAAGTGATACATCCAGCTGGACGCAATGGCTCACACCTACAATTCCAGCACTTTGGGAGGCTGAGGTGGGCGGTTCACAAGGTCAGGATATCGAGACCATCCTGACTAATACAGTGAAACCTCGTCTCTACTAAAAATACAAAAAATTAGCTGGGTGTTGTGGCGGGCGCCTGTAATCCCAGCTACTCGGGAGGCTGAGGCAGGAGAATCACTTGAACCCAGGAGGCGGAGGTTGCAGTGAGCCGAGATCTCGCCATTGCACACTCTAGGCTGGGCAACAAGAGTGAAACTCTGTCTCAGAAAAAAAAAAAAGTGATACATCCCAGGACCAGGATTAGGATGAAGGAAATAAGTCACCTAATTGGGATATAAAATGTAAAAGGCGCCAAAGCACTCAGTAATTAAGTGATAAATAATAATAGTAAGTAATATTAGTAATAAAATAATTTTTTTTTTTTTTGAGACGGAGTCTCGCTCTGTCGCCCAGGCTGGAGTGCGGTGGCGCGATCTCGGCTCACTGCAAGCTCCGCCTCCCGGGTTCACGCCATTCTCCTGCCTCAGCCTCCTGAGTAGCTGGGCCTACAGGCGCCTGCCACCGCACCCAGCTAATTTTTTTTGTATTTTTAGTAGACACAGGGTTTCACCGTGGTCTCGATCTCCTGACCTTGTGATCCGCCTGCCTCGGCCTCCCAAAGTGCTGGGATTACAGGCTTGAGCCACCGCGCCCGGCCAATAAAATAATTTTTTTTCAACGGAATTTTGCTCTTGTCGCCCAGGCTGGAGTGCAATGGCATGATCTCGGCTCACTGCAACATCCGTCTCCTGGGTTCAAGTGATTCTCCTGCCTCACCCTCCCAAGTATCTGGGATTACAGGCCTATGCCACCACACCCAACTCATTTTTGTACTTTTAGTAGAGACAGGGTTTCAACATGTTGGCCAGGCTGGTCTTCAACTCCTGACCTCAGGTGATCCACCCACCTTGCCCTCCCAAAGTACTGGGATTACAGGTATTTGCCACCATGCCCAGCCTTAAAATAGTATTTTAATGCTTTTCTTTCTTTTTTTTTTTTGAGAAGGAATTTTGCTCTTGTTGCCCAGGCTGGAGTGCAATGGCATCATCTCGGCTGACCGCAACCTCCACCTCCCAGGTTCAAGCAATTATCCTGCTTCAGCCTCCCAAGTAGCTGGAAATACAGGCATGCACCACCATGCCCGGCTAATTTTTTGTATTTTAAGTAGAAATAGGGTTTCTCCATTTTGGTCAGGCTGGTCTGGAACTCCCGACCTCAGGTGATCTGCCTGCCTCGGCCTCCCAAAGTGCTGAGATTACAGGCGTGAGCCACCACACCTGGCCAATGCAGTATTTTTAAGTCAAAATAGGTGCAGCAAAATTCCATAATGAACAAAATATTGAAATGTTAAATAAAGATTAGATCAGTGTTACTAATTTTTTCTTTTGCCTCAGGCTCCAATATGGTTAGGCGCAGCACTACTTAGCACTGCCACTGAGCAAAGAGTATGGGCAGACTGAACTGCTTTCAGAACACTCTTTGTATTTTTTTTTTTTAATATGTTTGGACAGCAATGATGGAGGCAATTGCTAGAAGTCACCTCCACAGCTTCCAGGTTTTCGATGGCTGAACATTGACCTTTCTAGACTATTTTTTTTAATCTCCCCAAAACACAATCAGAACAAGAAACAGAAACACAAATGCTATCTTCAATAAAACTAGGAAACATTTATTCTCCCCAAACCCACAGCACATGAAGACAAAAAGCAGATGGAGGAATGGTGACTAAATTAGCAGAGCAGAGGAAGGCCAAGCTTTGTTGGAGAAGACCCACAAAAAGCAAGACAACTCGAGGACTGAAGCCTGGTACTTTGGAAGGCAGTGTAGGAACAGTGAAGACAGCGAGGGGTGTCTGGAGACTGAAAAGCAGCCCTACAAGCCCTCCGTCACTCCCATCAGTCAGGCAGCCACCCCTTCCCCACTCCCACAAGTACTTTTTCTGGGGAGAAACAATCTGAGAAGCTTGGGGAGCAGCAGAAAGGAAGAGAGATCGAGTGAGAATTCCTTGGAAGTCTACAGGCTGGGAATGGTGGCTCACAGCTGTAATCCCAGCACTTTGGGAGGCCAAAGCAGGCAGATCACTTGAGGTCAGGAGCTCGAGACCAGCCAGGGCAACGTAGCAAAACCCCATTTCTACTAAAAATACAAAAAATTTAGCGGGCATGGTGGCAGATGCCTGTAATCTCAGCTACTCAGGAAGCTAAGACAGGAGAATTGCTTGAACCCAGGAGGTAAGAGGTTGCAGTCAGCTGAGATCATGCCACTGTACTGCAGCCTGGACGACAGAGTGAGACTCTATGTCAGAAAAAAGGTCTACAGAGTTTCCAGAGTACTTGCTTTGTTTTCTTTTTCTTTTTTTAACAAAAAAAAAAGGGCATCCAGGCGCAGAGGCCGAGGTGCACGGATCACAAGGTCAGGAGTTCGACACAAGACTTACCAATATGGTAAAACCCCGTCTCTACTAAAAATACAAAAATTAGCCAGGTGTGGTGGTGTGCGCCTGTAATCCCAGCTACTCAGGAGGCTGAGGCAGGAGAATCGCTTGAACCCAGGCGGCAGAGGTTGCAGTGAGCTGAGATCACACCACTGCCTGGTTCTGCCTGGTGACAGAACGAGACTGTATCTCAGAAAAAAAAAAGGAAAAAGTCTACATATTGAACTGTGAAATTCCTCAGTCCAGTGCTACAGAGCCAATAGCCAGGCAGAATATTAGATTAGTACTTGCTTTTTTAAAGAAAAACAAAAAAAGGTCTACATATTGAACTATGAGATTCTTCAGTCCAGTGCTACAAAGCCAATAGCCAGGCAGAAAATTAGTTTTTCTCCAGATAAAGTAAATTGCTACAGAGAAAATACCTACACATACTGTCATTTGGGGTACCACACACGTACCTGCACACAAAAGCTGGCTGACTACCTAGGGAATCTAAAAATAAGCCCACAAGTTGACAAGACCTGCAAACTCACAAAGAGCTTCCAGTCAGCTATGCAGTGGTTCAGTTAAAAATCTGGTATTTTTAACTGAATATTCAAGGATTATCAGACCTTTGAGGAAAGCTGTCAACAGTAAAGACAGAGACCAAGGCCGGGCATGGTGGTTCACCCGTGTAATCCCAGCACTTTGGGAAGCCAAGGCAGGTGGATCACTTGAGGTCAAGAGTTTGAGACCAGCCTGGCCGACATGGTGAAACCCCGTCTCTACTAAAATACAAAAATTAGCCGGGTGTGGTGGTGCATGCCTGTAATCCCAGCTACTCGGAAGGCTGAGGCAGGAGAGTTGCTCGTACCTGAGAGAGGTGGAAGTCACAGTGAGCCAAGATCGTTGCACTGCACTCCAGCCTGGGCGATAGAGCGAGACTCCGTCTAAAAAAAAATTAAAACTTAAAAAAGTTAAAAAATTAAGGAATTAAACGAAGAAAATGGGTAAAGACATAAAGAGACTTTTTACCAAAAAGAATGCACTGTATAGATACAAATGAGCATGTTTAAAGATGTTCAACTTCACTAGCCATTATCAAAATACAAATTAAGACCATAAACAGATATTCCTACACACCTATTAGAACAGTTAAAACAAATAAATAGTGATGAAAGCAAATGCTGGTGAGACTGCAGAGAAACTGAATTGCTCCTGCCTTGTGGGAATGTATAATGATACAACACTCTGGGAAAAAGTCTGACAGTTTAATAAAAAACGAAACATATATTAACCATACAAACTAACTTGCACTGATGGGCATTTATCCCAGATAGATGAAAATTTATCAGGCCGGACACAGTGGCTTACATCTGTAATCCCAGCACTTTGGGAGGCTAAGGCGGAAGGATCATAAGGTCAAGAGATCAAGACCATCCTGGTCAACCAACATAGTGAAGCCCCATCTCTACTAAAAACACAAAACTTAGCTGGGTGTAGTCCCAGCTGCTCAGGAGGCTGAGGCAGGAGAGTCGCTTGAACCTGGCAGGTGGAGGTTGCAGTGAGCTGAGACTGCGCCACTGCACTCCAGCTCAGTTGACAGAGCAAGACTCCGTCTAAAAAAAAGAAAAAACAAAATTTATGTTCACATATAAACTGTACATGAACAGTCACAGAAGCTTTATATGAAATAGTCCTAACCCGGAAACCACCAAAATGTCCCTTAAAAGATGAATGATGACTGGGCGCAGTGGTTCACGCCTGTAATCCCAGCACTTTGGGAGGCCCAGGCGGGCAGATCACAAGGTCAGGAGTTCAAGACCAGTCTAGCCAATACAGTGAAACTGCGTCTTTACTAAAAATACAAAAATTAAACAGGAGTGGTGGCACATGCCTGTAGTCCCAGCTACTCAGGAGGCTGAGGCAGAAGAATCACTTGAACTCGGGAGGCAGAGGTCGCAGTAAGCCAAGAAGCCAAGATCATGCCACTGGACTCCAGCCTGGGCAACAGAGCAAGACTCCATAGCAAAAAAAAAAAAAAAAAAAGAACGGGTGCAGTGCCTCACACCTGTAATTACAGCACTTTGGGATGCCGAGGCAGTGTATTGCGAGGACAGGAGTTCAAGAGCAGCCTGGCCAAGATGGTGAACCCCCATCTCTACTAAAAATACAAAAATTAGCCGGGCAGGGTGGCAGGTGCCTATAATCCCAGCTACTTGGGAGGCTGTGGCAGAGAGTTGCTTGAACCTGGGCGGCAGAGGTTGCAGTGAGCTGAGATTGCACCACTGCACTCCAGCCTGGGTGACAGAGCAAGACTCCGTCTCAAAATAAAATAAAATAAAATAAAATAATAAATAAATAAATAGTTTTTAGAAAAAATGGTGAAGGGTTAAATAGACTGTGGTACATCCGTACCACGGAATACGCAGCATTAAAAAAGAACAACCTATTGATACATGCAACAACTTGGGTGGCTTTCTAGGGCATTATGCAGCCTGGAAAAGCCAGTCTCAAGGGCATACGTATGGCCTGATTCCAGTTATGTAATTTCCTCAAAGTGGGCTGGGTTGCCTGTTTCTGGATTTACATGATTGATATTTCTACAAGGCATTTAGTTTTAGTTTCCTGTAACTATGACACAACTTTCTTTCTCTCCTGGAGTCCTCCTTTCTTCTTTCTTTTTTGAAATGGAGTCTCACTCTGTCACTCAGGCTGGAGTGCAGTGGCACAATCTCAGCTCACTGCAACCTCCATCTCCCAGGTTCAAGCAATTCTCCTGCCTCAGCCTCCCAAGTAGCTGGGATTACAGGCGAGCACCACCACGCTCACCTAATTTTTGTATTTTTAGCAGAGACAGGCTTTCACCATGTTGGACAGGCTGGTCTTGAACTCCTGACCTCAAGTGATCTGCTCGCCTCAGCCTCCCAAAAGGCAGGGATTACAGGTGTGAGCCACTGTGCCTGGCCAATTTTTTAATTTTTTTGAGACAAAGTCTTGCTCTGTTACTCAGGCTGGAGTGCAGTGGCACGATCACAGTTAACTGCAGCCTCAACCTCCTGGGCTAAAGTGGTCCTCCCACCTCAACCTCCCCAAGCTGGGACTACAGTTGTGTGTTACTACACCTGGCTAATTTTTTAAAATTTTTTGTAGAGGTGAGGGTATCATTATGTTGCCTAGGCTGGTCTCAAACTCCTGGGATCAAGGAATCCTCCTCCCTTGGCCTCCCAAAGTGCTGGGATTACTGGTGTGAGCCACCATGCCTGGCTGGGTTTTACTCATTTTCTAATTGGTTTTGTTTTTGTTTTTTTACTGTTGAGTTGAAAATTATTCATATAGTCTAGATATGAGTTCTTTATCAGATATGTGATTGGTAAATCACAACAAAAGTTTTTAATTTTGATGAAGTCTAATTTAACTTTTTTTTAATGGATTGTGCTTTTGGTGTCACATCTAAGAATTCCTCAACAAGGCACAGGTCCTGGAGATTTTCTCCTGTGTTTTCTTCTAAACGCTTATAGTTTTACATTTTATGTTTAAATCTATAATCCATTTTGAGGTAATTTTTACATTTTTCCGTGTTTGTATAGGTAACTTTAGTCCCTTTGACTACTTTTTGTAATCCCTTGTATGACAAAGTTACAGTGCATTTATGTTTAGTTTTGTTTTTTGAGATGGAGTCTCGCTCTGTGGCACAGGCTG
This sequence comes from Trachypithecus francoisi, assembly GCF_009764315.1. Lineage (NCBI taxonomy): Eukaryota > Metazoa > Chordata > Mammalia > Primates > Cercopithecidae > Trachypithecus > Trachypithecus francoisi. Next base: position 39,883,483 of record NW_022681454.1, on the reverse strand, counting down.
GAATGCAATGGTGCAATCTCGAATCACTGCAACCTCTGCCTCCCAGGTTCAAACAATTCTCCTGCCTCAGCCTCCAGAGAAGTGGGATTATAGGCATGTGCCACCATACCTGGCTAATTTTTTGTATTTTTAGTAGAGATGGGGTTTTTCTCTGTTGGCTGGGCTGGTCTCAAATTCCTGACCTTGCTGTCCTGGGGTATAGTCAGTTTTTTCCCCAAACACTACTGCAGTAATCATCCTTGTTCATTTCATTTGATATTACTTATCAAGTAAATACAGGTGCCCGTAATGACGCCCAGCTAATTTTTGTATTTTTAGTAGAGACGGGGTTTCACCATGTTGGTCTGGCTGGTCTCAAACTCCTGACCTCAGGTGATCACCCTTCTCAGCCTCCCAAAGTGCTGGGATTAGAGGCGTGAGCCACCACACCCGGCCCATTATTATTATTATTTTTTTTTTTTTTTTTTGGAGATGGAGTCTCGCTGTGTCACCCAGGCTGGAGTGCAGTGGCTGGATCTCAGCTCACTGCAAGCTCCGCCTCCCGAGTTCACGCCATTCTCCTGCCTCAGCCTCCCGAGTAGCTGGGACTACAGGCGCCCGCCACCTCGCCCAGGTAGTTTTTTTTTTTTTTTTTTTTTTTGGTATTTTTTAGTAGAGACGGGGTTTCACCGTGTTAGCCAAGATGGCCTCGATCTCCTGACCTCGTGATCCGCCCGTCTCGGCCTCCCAAAGTGCTGGGATTACAGGCGTGAGCCACCGCGCCCGGCCTATTATTATTATTATTATTATTAAGACCGGATCTCACTCTTACCTAGGCTGGAGTGCAGTGGTACAAACATGGCTCGCTGCAGCGTCCTGGGCTCAAGGGATCCTCCCACCTCAGCCTCCCGGTAGTTGGGACCACAGACACGTACCATCACACCCGGCATTTTTTTTTTTTTTTTTTCTGGTAGAGACGTGGTCTCACTATGTTGTCCAGGCTGGCTTGAACTCTGAGTTTAACCTATTCCTCCCACCTCAGCCTCCCAAAATGTTGAGATTACAGGCATGAGCCACCTCACCTGGCCCTAGATCCATTTTTTCCTCTTTTTTTTTTTTTTTTTTGGTTTTCTTTGTATGAGATGGAGTCTCGCTCTGTCCTCCAGACTGGAGTGCAGTGGCACAATCTTGGCTCACTGCAACCTCCACCTCCTGGGCTCAGGCGATCCTCCCACCTCAGCAGCTGGTACAGGGAGGTGCCATCACGGCTGGCTAATGTGTTTGTTTGTTTGTTTGTTTGTTTGTTTGTTTTGAGGAGTCTTGCTCTGTCGCCCAGGCTGGAGTGCAGTGGCGCGATCTCGGCTCACTGCAAGCTCCGCCTCCCAGGTTCACGCCATTCTCCTGGCTCAGCCTCCCTAGTGGCTGGGACTACAGGCGCCCACCACTACGCCTGGCTAATTTTTTGTATTTTTTTAGTAGAGACAGGGTTTCACCGTGTTAGCCAGGATGGTCTCGATCTCCTGACCTCGTGATCCGCCCGTCTCGGCCTCCCAAAGTGCTGGGATTACAGGCATGAGCCACCGCGCCCAGCCTCACTGTTGTATTTCAAAACTCTGGCATAGTGCTTGGCACATGATAAATGTCTAATAATTATTTGTAGAAAAATAAATAAATAAATATTTGTAGAAAGAATGCAGATTTTTTTTTTTTTTTTTTTTCTGAGATGGAGTTTTACTCTTCTTGCCCAGGCTGGAGTGCAGTGGTGCAATCCTGGCTCACTGCAACCTCCAACTCCCAGGTTCAAGTGATTCTCCTGCCTCACCCTCCCAAGTAGCTGGGAGTACAGGCATGTGCCACCACGCCCAGCTAATTTTTGTGATGTTTTCTTTTGTTTTGTTTTGTTTTGTTTGAGACAGAGTCTGGCTGTGTCGCCCAGGCTGGAGTGCAGTGGCACAATCTTGGCGCACTGCAACCTCCACCTCCCAGGTTCAAGCGATTCTCTTGTTTCAGCCTCTGAAGTAGCTGGGACTACAGGCACCCACCACCACGCCCAGCTAGTTTTTGTATTTTTAGTAGAGACGAGGTTTCACCACATTGACCAGGCTGGTCTCGAACTCTCGACCTCAGGTGGTCAGCCTCCCAAAGTGCTGGGATTGCAGATGTGAGCCACCATGCCTGGCAATTTTTGTATTTTTAGCAGAGATGGGATTTCACCATGTTGGCCAGGCAGGGAAAGCATGCAGAATTTTTAAATGAATATTTAAGTAGCCAAATGAATGAATGTTTGAACAAAACATCAAAAATTGGCCGGGCACAGTGGCTCATGCCTGTAATCCCAACACTTTGGGGGGCCGAGGCGGGTGGATCACGAGTTCAAGACTAGGCTGGCCAATATGGTGAAACCCCCATCTCTATTAAAAATACAAAAATTAGCTGGGCGTGGTGGAGTGCACCTGTAGTCCCAGCTGCTCCAGAATGTGAGGTAGGAGAATTGCTTGAACCCCAGAGGTGGAGGTTGCAGTGAGCCAAGATAGTGCCACTGCACTCCAGCCTGGGCGACAGAGCAAGACTCCATCTCAAAAAAATCAAAAATCTTAAAAATATTTATTTATTTTACCTCTGAACTGATTATTGGCCTCCTGCTCCCCAAAAGGTACCTTGCTTCTGCTGGCTTAATGTCTCAGAACTTTGGTGTCGTTGGTCTCATACATCACTTTGCCATCCACTATCCTGCGGGTGGCGGTCTTCTGGATGGTTTGCATGGAGTTGCTGCTGTTCAGGGCATCGCCAAGATTGAAGTCCTTGCCGTCTTCCAGCAGACAGCGGTAGGTGACAATCTCAGCCTCCAGCTTGACCTTGATATTCAGCAGGGCCTGGGCCTGGCGCTGTCCCTCTGCCCGGGTCTGTGCCAGCTCTGACTCCAGGTGCAGCAGGATCCCGTTGAGCTGCTCCATCTGCAGGGCATAGCAGGCCTCCACCTCCTTCAGGCTGTTCTCCAAGCTGGCCTTCAGATTTCTCATGGAGTCCAGGTCGATCTCCAAGGACTGGACTGTATGTCTCAGTTCCATGAGTGGCATCTCAGCAGCTCCAACCTCAGCGGTCTGAGTGGTGACTAATGTGGTGTTCTCCTCAGTCTGCTGAGACCAGTACTTGTCGAGCTCCTCTTTCTTCCAAGCCAGCTCGTCATATTGGGCCTGGATATCTGCTATGATCTTGGCAAGGTCTTGAGATTTGGGGGCATCTACCTCCACGGTCAACCCAGAGCTGGCAATCTGGGCTTGCAGGCCTTTTACTTACTCTTCGTGGTTCTTCTTCATGAAGACCCGGTCCTCCTTGAGAGCCTTGATCTTTGTCGCCAGCTGCAGCAAGTGACATTGGTGTCATGAGTGACTTTGCGAAGCCCATGGATGTAGTTCTCCACAGAATGGTGCATGACCAGCTCTGTCTCATACTTGACTCCAAAGTCTTCAGCAGCAAGACGGGCATTGTCAATCTGCAGAACGATGCGGGCATTGTCCACAGTATTTGTGAAGATCTGAGCCCTCTGGTCCTCGATGGTCTTGAAGTAATGGCCTGGGGTCCCTTCTTCTCCAGGTGCTCCCGGATTTTGATCTCCAGCTTCCGGTTCTCGGTCTCCAAGCTCCTCACTCTGTCCAGGTAGGAGGCCAGGCTGTCGTTCAGGCTTTGCATGGCCTCTTTATCGTTCTAGATGCCTCCCATTCCTGCCAGACCCCCGGCCATCCCGGCGGCCAGGCCCACTAACCCAATGCCGAGCCGGAAGCTGGTGGAGCAGGGCACGGAGATCCAGGAACCAGAGCCCCTGGCACCTGCATAGATGCTGGCTGAGCTGCTGACTGGCTGAGCGCCATAGCTGGGCACCTGGACAGAGCCCAGGGACCGGTAGTTGGTGGAGAAGGTGGAGCAAATAGTGAAGCTCATTCTGACTGGGGAGGAGTGAGAGGACAGGATTCAGGCTTTGCCAACGACCATTTATTTATTTTTAAAATGTATTTATTTATTGAGATGGAGTCTTGCTCTGTAGCCTAGGCTGGAGTGCAGTGGTGCGATCTCAGCTCACTGCAAGCTCTGCCTCCTAGATTTAAGCGATTCTTGTGCCTCAGCCTCCCAAGTAGCTGGGATTACAGATGTGTGCTGCCACACCTGGCTAATTTTTTTGTTTTTAGTAGAGACGAGGTTTCACCATGTTGGCCAGGCTGGTCTCAAACTCTTGACCTCAGGTGATCCTCAGGCATGAGCCACCACGCCTGGCCAAAAATATTTCTATTTTTTGATTCACCATTCATTCTTTTGAGACTTGTATTATGTGAACAGTATTAAATATGGGCAAGACTTTATATGTAACCATCTTTATTTCAGTCTTATTTATAAGGACAAAGCGTACAGATGATCAAAATATCCAATAAAAAGGAAACATCAGTATATTAAGATGAGGTAAACTGTGCTTTCTTTTTTTTTTTTTTTTTTTTTTGAGACGGAGTCTTGCTCTGCCACCCAGGCTGGAGTGCAGTGGCCTGATCTCAGCTCACTGCAAGCTCCGCCTCCCGGGTTTACGCCATTCTCCTGCCTCAGCCTCCCGAGTAGCTGGGACTACAGGCGCCCGCCTCGTCGCCCGGCTAGTTTTTTGTATTTTTAAGTAGAGACAGGGTTTCACCGTATTAGCCAGGATGGTCTCGATCTCCTGACCTTGTGATCCGCCCGTCTCAGCCTCCCAAAGTGCTGGGATTACAGGCTTGAGCCACCGCGCCCGGCAACTGTGCTTTCTTTCCCAAATCTAGCTTATCATCAGAATCCCCCGAGGAACTTTTATAAAAATAGAGATTTATAGGTCTTACTCTTGACCTACTAAGTTAAGATCTCTGGGAGTGGAAATAGATTTCTCTCCCTCTCTCTTTTTTTTTTTTTTTTTTTTTTTGAGACAGAGTCTCACTCCCTCACCCAGGCTGGAGTGCAGTGGCTCGATCTCAGCTCCCTGCAACCTCTGCCTCCCAGGTTCAAGTGATTCTTGTGTCTCAGCCTCCCAAGTAGCTGAGATTACAGGTGTGTGCCACCATGCCCGGCTAAGTTTTGTATTTGTAGTAGAGATGTGGTTTTGCCAGGTTGGCCAGGTAGTCAAAAGCTCAAAAGATCTGCCTGCCTCAGCCTCCCAAAGTGTTGGGATTACAGGCATGAGCCACCGTGCCAGCCAGATTTTTCTCTTTCATGATTAGCTGGGCTTTGGAACCACTGGGTTTAGTGGGAAGAATACAGATTCTGAAGTAACACTGACCTTGCTGCTTATTAGCTCTGTAACTTTAGGCAAATAAGTTTTCAGCCTTCCATGAAGTCACTTTCCTCATCTGTAAAATACTAATCTCCAGAGGTGCTAATTACTGAATAAAATGATGTCTATGAAGCACCTGACATGCACATTAAGTAATTGCCATTATTGTTGGTATATTGGCACTCTAGAATATTACACAGCTACTAAAATTAATCTTCCTGAAAAAAACTTTGTTCTTCTCCTATGTATCAAAGTCCTAGAAGAAAGGACATGGTACACTCAAACTGGATAATTTGAGGAGATTTAGCAAAGGAATCATTTACAACCAGGGAAACCAATAAAGATTATTGCAGAACTTGTTGCAGCTGTCTATCAACAGCAGTTACAAAACGTAGACTGAAATGGAGATCCCAGAAAGCATGGCCATGTGGAAAGAGCCTCTGACAAGAGGTGAGACCTTCAGTAAAGGGGCACAGCCAACTCACCCCACTTCCTCAAAAGAGAAGGGAAATTAATACCCTATCACAGTGTCCCCATTAGGTAAACCCAAATAGAAGAGCTCAGTATAATCCATTGATGGAGTCCTCATGAGTCCCTCCTGAGACACAAAGCAGAATGAAGACGAGAAGAGAGGCTCTGGACTAAAGAAGAGACAAATCAACTGGGCACGGTAGCTCACGCCTGTAATCCCAGCACTTTGGGAGGCCAAGGCAGGTGGATCACCTGAGCCCAGGAGTTCAAGATCGGCCTGGCCAACATGGTGAAACCTCCTCCCTACAAAAAATACAAAAATTAGCCAGGTGAGGTGGTGCATACCTGTAGTCCCAGCTACTAAGGCAGGGGGATGAATCTCCAGCCTGCATGACAGAGCAAGACCTGGTCTAAAAAATAAAAATTAAAAATAAGATACAAATCACATACATAAGTATTTCCACTGGGTACAAATATCCATGGAAATTTTATTGTAAGTAAATAATTCAATATTTTAATATTGGCTGCCTTTGGAAGATGGATTATTGATTACCTTTTCTTGCTCTTCCTAATTTTTTGAATTTTCTAAAGTTTCAACCACAATTATAGCATTTATTGAATACTTACTGCTCTATGTATTTATGGGTGTATAAATACATTTCATCTTTTTTTTTTTTTTTTTTTTTGAGAGGGAGTCTTGCTCTGTCTCCCAGGCTGGAGTGCAGTGGCATGATCTCAGCTCACTGCAACTTCCACCTCCCACTTTCAAGTGATTCTCCTGCCTCAGCCTCCCGAATACCTGGGGCTACAGGCATGCATGACCACTCCCAGCTGATTTTTATATTTTTATTGTTTTTTTTTTTAATTTTTTGGAGACAGAGTCTCACTTGACATGTCGCCCAGTCTGGAGTGCAGTGGTGCGATGTTGGCTCACTGCAACCTCCACCTTCTGGGTTCAGGAGATTCTCCTGCCTCGGCCTCCCAAAAAGCTAGGATTACAGGCATTCGCCACCACGCCCAGCTAATTTTTGTATTTTTAGTAGAGATGAAGTTTTACCATGTTGGCCAGGCTGGTCTCAAATTCCTGACCTCAGGTGATCTGCCTGCCTCAGTCTCCCAAAGTGTTGAGATTACAGGTGTGAGCCACTGCGCCCAGCTAATTTTTGTATTTTTAGTAGAGATGGGTTTTCACCATGTTAGAGAGGCTGGTTTCGAACTCCTGACCTCAAGTGATCTGCCCTCCTCCGACTCCCAAAGTGCTGGGATTACAGGCATGAGCCACCGCACCTGGTCCATTTCATCTTCGTAGCAACCCTATGAGGTATGTACTATTATCCTCACATTACAGGCAACAAAATTGCAACTAGAGAGGTGAAGTAAGTGACTTATCCAAAGTTGTACAACTGCAAGTAAACTGTGGAGCCATGACTTAATATAGCCATTCTGCTACAGTCTTCATACTTTTAAAAACACTACTTCATTATATTCACAGTAGGTAACAAGAAAGATCTTTACTAGGGGAAAATAATTAATGTTTTTGGTTTTTTTGGTGTGTCTGTGAGACAGGGTGTTTCTCTGTAGCCCAGCCTGGAGTGCAGTGAGTCACTACAACCTCAACATCCCAGGCGTGAGCTATCCTCTTACCTCAGCCTCTCGAGTAGCTGGGACTAAAGGCATGCCCCACCATGCCTGGCTAACTTTTTTTTTTTTTTTTTTTTTTTTTTTTTGAGATAGAATCTCCTTCTGTTGCCCAAGCTGGAGTATAGGAGCACAGTCTCAGTCCACTGCAGCCTCAACCTCCTGGGCTCAAGCAATCCTCCGACCTCAACCTCCCAAGTAGCTGAGATTACAAGCAGGCACCGCCATGCCTGGCTAGTTTTTGTCTGTACATAAGGGTCTCACTACATTGCCCAAGCTGTTCTCAACCTCCTGAGCTCAAGCAATCCTCCTACCTGGGCCTCCCAAAGTGCTAAGATTATAGGCATGAGCCACCATGCCCAGCCTACTTTAATTTGTTTTAAAGAAAAATATTTTTATTGTATATTTTTCTGGTATTCAATAAATATTAAAAGCATACAATGATATAATACTATGTATAATAAACAGTAATATATAATAGAAATATGTATAGTTTTGATTTACTAATCTTATTTCTTCTTCCTTACTAATAAAATCCTGGGCGAGCGCAGTGGCTCATGCCTGTAATCCCAGCAATTTCGGAGGCCAAGATAGGTGGATCACTGAGGTCAGGAATTCAAGACCAGTCTGGCCAACATGGTGAAACCCCGTCTCTACTAAAAATACAAAAAAAATTTAGCCTGGTGGCCAGGTGCGGTGGCTCACACCTATAATCCTAGCACTGTGGAAGGCCGAGGCAGGCAGATCACTTGAGGTCAGGAGTTCGAGACCAGCCTGGCCAACATGGCAAAACCCCTCCTCTACTAAAAAAACAAAAATTGTCGGACATAGTGGCTCACACCTGTAATTTGGGAAGCCGAGGCAGGCGGATCACAAGGTCAAGAGTTTGAGACCATCCTGGCCAACATGGTGAAACCCATCTCTCCTAAAAGTACAAAATTATCTGGGTGTGGTGGTGCATGTCTGTAATCCCAGCTACTCAGGAGGCTGACACAGGAGAATCGCGTAAACCCAGGAGGCAGAGGTTGCACTGAGCCAAGATTGTGCCATTGCACTCCAGCTTGGGCAACAAGAGCAAAACTCCGTCTCAAAAAAAAAGAAATTAGTGGGGCACGGCTGGGCGCAGTGGCTCACGTCTGTAATCCCAGCACTTTGGGAGGCTGAGGTGGGCAGATCACGAGGTCAGGACTTCAAGACCATCCTGGACAACATGGTAAAACCCCGTCTCTACTAAAAATACAAAAAAAAAATAGCTGGACGTGGTGGTGGGCGCCTGTAATCCCAGCTACTTGGGAGGCTGAGGCAGGAGAATCGTTTGAAACGAAGGCGGAGGTTGCAGTGAACCAAGATCGCACCACTGCACTCCAGCCTGGGTGAAAGAGCAAAACTCCGTCTCAAAAAAAAAAAAAAAAAATTAGTGGGGCATGGTGGCACATGCCTGTAATCCCAGCTACTCAGGAGGCTGAGGCAGGAGAATCCCCTGAACCTGGGAGGCAGAGGTTGCAGTGAGCCAAGATCATTCCATTTTATTTCAGCCTGGGCAACAGAGCAAGACTATATCTAAAACAAAAACAAAAAAAATTAGCAGTCGGGCATGGTGGCTCACACCTGTAATCCCAGCACTTTGGGAGGCCGAGGCAGGCAGATCATCTGAGGTTGGAAGTTCAAGACCAGCCTGACCAACCTGGAGAAACCCCGTCTTTACTGAAAATACAAAATTAGCTGGCCGTGGTGATGCATGCTTGTAATCCCAGCTACTTGGGAGGCTGAGGCAGGAGAATTGCTTGAACCCAAGAGGTGGAAGTTGCAGTGAGCCGAGATTGCGCCATTGCACTCCAGCCTGGACAACAAGGGCAAAACTCCATCTCCAAAATAAAAAATTATGTTGGCATGGTATTGGGCTCCTGTAGTCCCTGCTACTTGGGAGGCTGAAGCAGGAGAATTGCTTAAGTCCAGGAGGTATATGTTGCACTGAGCCAAGATTGCATCACTGCACTCGAGCCTGGGTGACAGAGCAAGACTCCTCTCAAAAAAAAATACAATAGGCTGGGCGCAGTGGCTCACACCTGTAATCTCAGCACATTGGGAGGCCAAGGCAGGTGGATCACCTGAGGTCAGGTTCGGGACCAGACTGGCCAGCATGGTGAAACCCTGTCTCTACTAAAAACACAAAATTAACCGGGTGTGGTGGCACATGCCTGTAATCCCAGCTACTAGGGAGGCTGAGGCAGGAGAATCACTTGAACCTGGGAAGAGGAGGTTGCAGTGAGCTAAGAGAGCACCATTGCACTCCAGCCTGGGCAACAAAAGTGAAACCCCATCTCAAAAAATTTTTTTTTATTAAAAAAAAAATTTAAAACGTCCGGTCGCGGTGGCTCACGCCTGTAATCCCAACACTTTGGGAGGCCAAGGTGGGTGGATCACAAGGTCAGAAGATCAAGACCATCCTGGCTAACATGGTGAAACCCTGTCTCTACTAAAAATACAAAAAATTGACTGGGTGTGGTGGTGGGCACCTGTAGTCCCAGCTACTTGGGAGGCTGAGGCAGGAGAATGCCATGAATCTGGGAGGCGGAGCTTGCAGTGAGCTGACATTGCACCACTGCACTCCAGCCTGGGTGACAGAGCGAGACTCCATCTCAAAATAAATAAATAAATAAATAAAAAGAAAAAAGAACCAAAAAAGAGAAACTAAAAAAGAAAAAGGCCGGGCGCGGTGGCTCAAGCCTGTAATCCCAGCACTTTGGGAGGCCGAGACGGGCGGATCACGAGGTCAGGAGATCGAGACCATCCTGGCTAACATGGTGAAACCCCGTCTCTACTAAAAATACAAAAAAAAAAAAAAAACTAGCCGGGCGAGGTGGCAGGCGCCTGTAGTCCCAGCTACTCGGGAGGCTGAGGCAGGAGAATGGCGTAAACCCGGGAGGCGGAGCTTGCAGTGAGCTGAGATCCGGCCACTGCACTCCAGCCTGGGCGACAGAGCCAGACTCTGTCTCAAAAAAAAAAAAAAAAAAAAAAGAAAAAATAAATTAAAAAAAAAAAAAAAAAACGGCCAGGTGCAATGGCTCACACCTGTAATCCCAGCACTTTGGGAGGCCAAAGCAGGAGAATCACCTGAACTCATCAGTTCAAAACTAGCCTGGCCAACATGGTGAAACCCTGTCTGTACTAAAATACAAAAATTAGCTGGGCTTGGTGGTGGGTGCCTATAATCCCAGCTACTGAGAGGCTAAGGCAGAAGAATCGCTAGAACCAGGGAGGCCAAGGTTGCAATGAGTCAAGATCACACCACTGCACTCCACCCTGAGCGACAGAGTAAGACTCTGTCGCAAAATAAAATAAAATAAAATAGAATAAAATCCTTCGTTTTCTTTGATTTGTTTTGTTTTCGTTTTTTGAGACGGAGTCTCACTCAGTTGCCCAGGCTGGAATGCAGTGGCACGATCTCGGCTCACTGCAAGTGATTCTCCTGCCTCAGCCTCCCAAGTAGCTGGGATTACAGGCACACACCACCACGCCCAGCTAATTTTTGTATCTTTAGTAGAGACGAGGTTTCAGGATGTTAGTCAGGCTGGTCTGGAACTCCTGATCTCATGATCCGCCCGCCTCATCCTTCCAAAGTGCTGGGATTACAGGCATGAGCCACCACACGTGGCAAAATCCCTAGTTTTCTTTCTTTTTCTTTCTTTCTTTTTGTTTATTTCTTTCTTCCTTTTTTTTTTTTTTAATTTAACAGAGTTTATTTGAGCAAAAAGTGATTCACGAACTAGGCAGCATTCAGTACTGAAATGGGTTTAGAGAGCTGGGCTCTGCAGTGTGAGCAGTGAGCTTTTATAACCTGAATAGGAAAGTAAAGTACAGAAACAGTTTGCTTGGTTACAGTTCTGTGCTTGCCTTATTTGAACTTGGTCTGATCAATCGACTGCCTGTGATTGGGTGAGACACAGTAGTCTGTTACAAAAAACATACTTCTAGATTAGGTTTGAGTTTGTTTATATACTAAGTTGTAACAGTTGCAGTTTGTTACATAGGAACTCAAAGTATGGAGATAGTGTCAGGCCACTGGCCTCTTATTTCTTTAATTTAATAACTCCCTCCTTTTTGTCAGCCTGTCAATTTTGAGAGATTGACCAAAACCTTAGGCATTGACATCACTTTCTGTCACCATCATAATGGACTTGTTTGGTTTTGGTATGCAACTCACAAGTCACAATATTATGAAATCCCTGATTTTCACTTGGGCGTGAGATGGTCCAGAAGAAAGACTACGTTTTCCAACACTGCCTTGTAACTAGGTGCAGTCACCTCTAAATTCTGGACAGTGAATTGTAAGCAAAGGTAATGTGCGTAACATCCAGAAATTGTCCTTGAAGGGAGGTATAGGCACTTCTGTACTTTGTTTTTCCTGTTGACTGGAATATGGACACGATGACTGAAGGTCAAGCAGCTTTGCTGGTCCTGAGGTGAAAACCACATCTGAAGACTGGCTAAGTAGCAAAATAAGAATTAGTGAAACCCTTTTGTCTTAGCAGCCCTAGAATACCTGTATCCAGACTTTTTTTTTTTTTTTTTTTTTTGAGACAGAGTCTCGCTCTGTCGCCCAGGCTGGAGTGCAGTAGCCGGATCTCAGCTCCTCCCGGGTTCATGCCATTCTCCTGCCTCAGCCTCCCGAGTAGCTGAGACTACAGGCGCCCACCACCTCGCCCAGTTAGTTTTTTTTGTATTTTTTTAGTAGAGATGGGGTTTCACCGCGTTAGCCAGGATGGTCTCGATCTCCTGATCTCGTGATCCGCCTGTCTCGGCCTCCCAAAGTGCTGGGATTACAGGCTTGAGCCACCGCGCCCGGCCTTTTTTTTTTTTTTTTTTGATACAGGGTCTCACTTTGTTACCCAGGCTGGAGTGCAGTGACACAATCTTGGCTCACTGCAGCCTCGACCTCCTGGGCTCAAGCAATCCTCCCACCTTGGCCTCCCAAGTAGCTGGGACTACAGGTTCACACCACAACGCTCAGCTAATTTTTTATATTTTTAGTAGAGACAGGTTTTGCCATATTACCCAGGCTGGTCTCCAACTCTTGGGCCACTGGGATTACAGGCAACTCTACTTCTTTCATAATACACTTATCTGTTTTTGTTTGTTTGTTTGAGATGGAGTTTCACTTTTTTTTTTTTTTTTGAGATAGCGTCTCCCTTTGTAACCCAGCCTTGAGTGCAATGGCACGATCTCGGCTCACTGCAACCTCCACCCCCCAGGTTCAAGAAATTCTCTTGCCTCAGCCTCCTGAGTAGCTGGGATTACAGGTGCCTGCCACCAAGTTGGGCCTTTTTTTTTTTTTTTTTCTCCAGACATAGTCTTGCTCTGTTGTCCAGGCTGGAGGGCAGTGGTGCAATCTTGGCTCACTGCAACCTCTGCCTCCCAGGTTCAAGCAATTCTCCTGTCTCAGCCTCCCAAGTAGCTGCGATTACAGGCGTGTACCATGATGCCCGGCTAATTTTTGTATTTTTAGTAGAGACAGGGTTTCTCCATGTTGGTCAGGCTGGTCTCCAACTCCCGACCTCAGGTGATCTGCCCACCTCGGCCTCCAAAGTGCTAGGATTACAGGCATCAGCCACCGCACCTGGCCATAATTTTTGTATTTTTGGTAGAGATGGGGGTTTCACCATGTTGGCCAGCCTGGTCTCGAACTCCTGACCTCAGGTGATCTGCCCACCTCAGCCTCCCAAAGTGCCAGGATTACAGGCATGGGCCACCACATCAGCTACTTACCTGTATTTTTTTAAATCCTAGCATACCTAAACTAAGTTACGGTGATAGAAATCAAAATAGTGCAGTTAGCTGCAGTGACTCACACCTGTAATCTCAGCACTTTGGCTAGCTGAGATAGGAGGATTGCTTGAATCCAGGAGGAGATCAAGATCCCATCTCTAGTAAAAAAAAAAAAACTTAAAAAAAAAATTGGTTGGCCAGGCGTGGTGGCTCATGCCTGTAATCCCAGCACTTTGGGAAGCCAAGGTGGGCAGATCACAAGTTCAGAAGATTGAGACCATCTTGGCTAACACAGTGAAACCCGTATCTACTAAAAATACAAAAAAGTTAGCCGGGCATGGTGGCGGGCGCCTGTAGTCCCAGCTACTTGGGAGGCTGAGGCAGGAGAATGGTGTGAACCCGGGAGGTGGAGCTTGCAGTGAGCCGAGATCGCGCCACTGCACTCCAGCCTGGGTGACAGAGCGAGACTCTGTCTCAAAAAAAAAAAAAAAAAATTAGCTGGACATGATGGCATGCAGCCATAGTCCCAGCTACTCCAGGGGCTGAGGCATGAGGATTGCTCAAGAATTTGAGGCTGCAGTGAGCTATGATCACACCATGTACTCCAGCCTGGGTGACAAATTAAAACACTGTCTTGAAAAAAGAAAAAAGAACAGTGTTTGCCTGTGGTAGGCACAGAATTGACTGGAGTGCACATAAGGAAATTCTCTGAGAATAATGAAAATGTTCTTTATGTTCTTTTAGGTAGTAGTTACTTGTATGTACACTATTGTCAAAATGCATCGGTGGTAGCTCACGCCTGTAATCCCAGCACTTTGGGAGGCTGAGGCGGGCAGAACACCTGAGGTCAGGGGTTTGAGACCACCCTGGCCAACATGGTGAAACCCTGTCTCTACTAAAAATACAAAAATCAACCAGGCATGGTGGTGCGGGCCTGAAATCCCAGCTACACGGAAGGCTGAGGCAGGAAAATCACTTGAACACAGAGGCAGAGGTTGCAGTGAGCTGAGATTGAGCCTCTGCACTCAATAAAGAATTAAAGAGCCTGTAATCCCAGCAGTTTGGGAAGCCGAGGTGGGCAGATCACGAGGTCAGGAGTTCGAGACTGCCTTGACCAAAATGGGGAAGCCCTGTCTCTACTAAAAATACAAAAATTAGCCAGGGATGGTGGTGCTCGCCTGCAATCCCAGCTACGCAGGAGGCTGAGGCAGGAGAATCACTTGAACCCAGGACGCAGGGGTTGCAGTGAGCCAAGATCGCGCCATTGCACTCCAGCCTGGGCAACAGAGTGAGACTCCATCTCAAAAAAAAAAAAAAGAATTAAAGGCCGGGCGCAGTGGCTTTTGCCTGTAATCCCAGCACTTTGGGAGGCCAAGGTGGGCAGATCACCTGAGGTCAGGAGTTTGAGACCAGCCTGACCAACACGGAGAAACCCCAATTCTACTAAAAATACAAAATTAGCCAGGCATGGTGGCTCATGCCTGTAATCCCATCTACTCTGGAAGGCTGAGGCAAGAGAATCACTTGAACCTGGGAGGCAGAGGTTGCGGTGAGCTGAGATTGCGCCACTGCACTCCAGCCTAGACACCAAGAGCAAAACTTTGTCTCAAAAAAAAAGAATTAAAGAGCAAATAATAAACCAACAAGCAAAAAACCCCTCTAATCTCAGGAATTCTGATTCAGTAGCTCTATGAAGGATACCAGCATGTGTATTTATTTATTTATTTATTTATTTGAGAGGGAGTCTCACTCTGTTGCCCAGACTGGAGTACGGTGGCACAATCTCAGCTCACTGCAACCTCCACCTCCTGGGTTCAAGCAATTCTCCTGCCTCAGCTTCCCAAGTAGCTGTGATTATAGGCGCCCACCACCACGCCCAGCTAATTTTTGTATTTTTGGTAGAGACGGGGTTTTACCATGTTGACCAAGATGGTGTAGATCTCCTGACCTCGTGATCCTCCTGCCTCAGGCATCCAAATGGCTGGGACTGGTGGCTTGTGCCTGTAGTCCCAGCTACTCAGGAGGCTGAGGCAGGACAATTAGTTGAACCCAGGAGGCGGAGGTTGCAGTGAGCCAAGATCGTGCCACTGCACTCTAGCTGGGTGACAGAGCAAGACTCCATCTCAAAAAAATAAATAAATAAAATAAAATAAATAAAGACCATGTGCCTACCTCCCAAGAGTTTAAGGAAAAGTACCTCCTCAGTGATGCCAACTGAGGGTTCAAATTCAACCTAAGCTGGATAGACGTTCTTTCTGGGATAGCCCCTATGGTAGCCATTCCCTTGGTGCATTTCTGCATAGTGTCCTGGCTACTGGCCTGCATCCTACCTGCCATGTTCTCACTTCACTATTGAAAACCCTTTTCAGCCATGCGCAGTGGCTCAAGCCTGTAATCCCAGCACTTTGGGAGGCCGAGACGGGCGGATCACGAGGTCAAGAGATCGAGACCATCCTGGCTAACACGGTGAAACCCCATCTCTACTAAAAAAAATACAAAAAACTAGCCGGGCGAGGTGGCGGGCGCCTGTAGTCCCAGCTACTCGGGAGGCTGAGGCAGGAGAATGGCGTGAACGCCTTCGGGAGGCGGAGCTTGCAGTGAGCTGAGATCCGGCCACTGCGCTCCAGCCTGGGCCGCGACAGAGCAAGACTCCGTCTCAAGAAAAAAAAAAAAAAAAGAAAACCCTTTTCAAATGGCATCTCTCCAGCTGGGCATGGTGGCTCACACATATAATTGCAGCACTTTGGGAGGCCAAGGCAAAAGCGTCACTTGAGCTCAGGCGTTTGACAGCAGCCTGGGCAACATGGTGAAACTCTGTCTCTACAAAAACTACAAAAATTAGCTGCGCATGGTGGTGCATGCCTATGGTCCCAGCTACTGGGGAGGCTGAGGCTGCAGCATCATCTGAGCCTGGGAGGTAGAGGCTGTAGTGACCCCTAATTGCATCACTGTACTCCAGCCTGGGCAACAGAGTGAGACTCTGTCTCAAAAACATAAATAGGCCAGGCGCAGTGGCTCATGCCTGTAATCCCAGCACTTTGGGAGGCCAAGGCGGGCAAATCACCTGAGATCAGGCATTCAAGACCAGCCTGGCCAACATGGTGAAACCCCGTCTCTACTAAAAATTTAAAAAATTAGCTGGGCATGGTGGCGCATGCCTGTAATCCCAGCTACTTGGGAAGCTGAAGCAGGAGAATCACTTGAACCCGGGAGGTGGAGGTTGTGGTGAGCTGAGATCATGCCATTGCACTCCAACCTGGGCAACAAGAGCAAAACTCTGTCTCAAAATTAATTAATTAATTAATTAATTGGCCAGGAGCGGTGGCTCAAGCCTGTAATCCCAGCACTTTGGGAGGCCGAGACAGGCAGATCACGAGGTCAGGAGATCGAGACCATCCTGGCTAATGCGGTGAAACCCCGTTTCTACTAAAAAAATACAAAAAACTAGCCAGGAGAGGTGGCGGGTGCCTGTAGTCCCAGCTACTTAGGAGGCTGAGGCAGGAAAATGGTGTAAACCCGGGAGGCGGAGCTTGCAGTGAGCTGAGATCCGGCCACGGCACTCCAGCCTGGGCAACAGAGCAAGACTCCATCTCAAAAAAAAAAAAAGTAATTAATTAATTAATAATAAACCTTATGAGAGAGTTACTATTGTTTATCTCTATATCATAGGAAAAGAAACTAAAAGACAGAAATGCGGCCGGGCGCGGTGGCTCAAGCCTGTAATCCCAGCACTTTGGGAGGCCGAGGCGGGCGGATCATGAGGTCAGGAGATCGAGACCATCCTGGCTAACACTGTGAAACCCCGTCTCTACTAAAAAATATAAAAAACTAGCCGGGCGAGGTGGCGGGCGCCTGTAGTCCCAGCTACTCGGAGGCTGAGGCAGGAGAATGGCGTGAACCCGGGAGGCGAGCTTGCAGTGAGCTGAGATCCGGCCACTGCACTCCAGCCTGGGCGACAGAGCGAGACTCCGTCTCAAAAAAAAAAAAAAAAAAAAAAAAAAAGACAGAAATGCTAAGCAGCTATAGAACCAGGGTTTGCTGGCTCTAAAATTCAGGTTCTTTCTAACTCACTATGATATGACTTTAATCAGGGAAAAAATATAATCCCTTTCGAAATTTATACATATGAGGCTGGGAGAGGTGGCTCACGCCTATAATCCCACCACTTTGGGAGGCTGCGGCAGGTGGATCACCGGAAGTCAGGAGTTCGAGACAAGCCTGGCCAACATGGCAAAACCCCATCTCTACTAAAACTACGAAAAATTAGCCGGGCGTGGTGGTGGGTGCCTGTAATCCCAGTTACTCGGGAGGTTGAGGCAGGAGAATCGCTTGAACCCAGGAGGCAGAGGTTGCAGTGACCCGAGATTGCACCACTATACTCCAACCTGGGCAACAAGAGTGAAACTCCGTCTCATAAAATAAAATAAAATAAAAATTACTCTGGTAAAAGCATAAAAGAATTTGGAGGCCGGGCGCGGTGGCTCAAGCCTGTAATCCCAGCACTTTGGGAGGCCGAGACGGGCGGATCACGAGGTCAGGAGATCGAGACCATCCTGGCTAACACGGTGAAACCCTGTCTCTACTAAAAAATACAAAAAACTAGCCGGGCGAGGTGGCGGGCGCCTGTAGTCCCAGCTACTCAGGAGGCTGAGGCAGGAGAATGGCGGGAACCCGGGAGGCCGAGCTTGCAGTGAGCTGAGATCCGGCCACTGCACTCCAGCCTGGGCGACAGAGCGAGACTCCGTCTCAGAAAAAAAAAAAAAAAAAGAATTTGGGCCGGACATGGTGACTCATACCTGTAATTCCAGCACTTTGGGAGGCTGAGGCAGGTGGATCACCTGAGGTCAGGAGTTCGAGACCAGCCTGGCCAACATGGTGAAATCCCATCTCTACTAAAAAATACAAAAATTAGCCAAGTGTGGTGGCAGGCACCTTAATCTTAGCTACTTGGGAGGCAGAGGCAGGAGAATCTTTGAACCTGGGAGGCGGAGGTTGGAGTGAGATGAGATCAAGCCATTGCACTCATACCTGTGGGACAAGAGCAAGACTTCTCTCAAGAAAAAAAAAAAAGGAAGAGTAAGGGTGTGGCACTGGCAAGCAGGTAAGCAGAGTGGTATGAATGATGGGTGAAGGTAAGACACAAATAAGACTACTGTCTCCTTATTCTATAGTGATCAAAATAAATGCTCGGGCCTAAGCCAGGAGGGTGGCAGGAAGGATGAAAAATAGAACACAAATTGAGCGGCAGGGGAAGGTGACAGAACGATCAGGATTGAGTGACTTAAATCCTGGCCCATAAGGCATGCCATGGAGAGGCTAGCTTGCTCCATGCTCTGTGTGTGTAACAAGTGTTGGGGGTCAGCAGCTGTGGTGATTTAGGCCAACTACAGAGAGAAGCAAAGGGGACTTACCATTTTATTGTTGATCTTCATGCTTACAAGATATACAGGAAATGCACAGGGAGCTTGGGGGGAATAGCTATTGAGATTGTAGGAGTAGTGAGGGGAACAGGCACACACAAATAGTACACTGAGCCCCCACTGTCTTTCTGGCTACCCATGGTGGTGCTGAGAAAGTAACTATGGCACTGGTAGCTGACTCTCAACTTCATGGGGGAGCAATTGAGCTTTAGCCCCTAAGTTTCCTTGGGAAACTCAGTGGTCAGGGTCCCTCCGTGGCTGACGCAGCAATCAGTAACAAGCAAATGAAGGCCAGGCGTGGTGGCGCATGCCTGTAATCCCAGCACTTTGGGAGGCCAAGATGGGCAGATTACTTGAGCCCAAGAGTTCAAGATCAGTCTAGGCAACATAGCAAAACCCCATCTCCATAAACAAAGCAAATGGAATGAGCCCACTGGTTATTTGGAGGCAATTGTTCTCAGGCCAGAGTAAACCACTGGGGTTACTGGATTTATCATGCATATAGAAACTCTTGGGAAAAAATAAACCATCCATTAACTGCAAAATGGAAGTTCTAGCTATTTCATTTAAATCAGAGATCCCCAACAGGTACCAGTTCTGTCCTCGGCCTGTTAGGAACTGGGCTGCATAGCAGGAGGTGAGCAGAGGGTGAGCCAGCAAAGCTTCCCCTGTGTATACAGCCATTCCCCGTCACTTGCATTAATGCCTGAGCTCACTTCCTGTCAGATCAATGGTGGCATTAGATTCTCATAAAAGTGTGAACCCTATTGTGAGGGATCAAGGTCGTTCACTCCGTATGAGAATCTAATGCCTGATGATCTGTCACTGTCTTCCATCACCCCCAGATGGGACTGTCTAGTTGCAGAAAAACAAGCTCAGGGCTCCCACTGATTCTACATTATGGTGAATTGTATAATTATTTCATTATATATTTCAATGTAATAATAATATAAAGTACACGATAAATGTAATGTGCTTGAATCATCCCAAAACTATGTCCCAACCCACCATATGTCTGTGGAAAAATTGTTTTCTGTGAAACCAGTACCTGGGGATCAATGATTTAAATACCTTAAAAAACGGCCAGGTGCAGTGGCTCATGCTTGTAATCCCAGCACTTTGAGAGGCTGAGGAGGGTGGATCACCTGAGGTCAGGAGTTCAAAACCAGCCTGGCCAACATGGTGAAACCCCATCTCTACTAAAAAAAAAAAAAAAAAAAAAATTAGCCATGCATCTGTAGAAGACTACGTGCTCACAAATGAGACGTTCCCGATAAGTCCTGCTCTTGTAAACAGAGCTGGGCGTTCCTTCCCTGCAAACAGGGAGGACAAAGGAGCCAGCTGCAAACAGCAGACCCTGGGGGCTTGTTTATGTGTAAACATCTTGAAAATCCAGAAAGTCAGGGAAAGGTCAGAAAAACAACAATGTGTCTTGTGACTTGGTAACATTCCACAAACGACTGCAAAAAATAAAGCGGAGCGTGTCGTTCGGGGCGGCTGCCATGTTTGTCTTGTCTTGTGTTGTCTTGTGTGTTCATTCGTTTGTTTAGGAAACACGCAGATCCCAACATGCATCGTGGCACTCGCCTGTAGTCCCAGCTACTCAGGAGACTGAGGCAAGAGAATCGCTTGAACCCCGGAGGCAGAGGTATCAGTGAGCAGAGATTGAGCCACTGCATTCCAGCCTGGGTAACAAAGCAGGACTTTGTCTCAAAAAAAAGAAGAAGAAATTACTTAGGCAAATAGTAAGGGTACAGAAATCCTGGAAAAGGTTTTCCTTTATTTACTTTTTTTTTTTTTGAGATGGAGTCTCCCTCTATTATCCAAGCTGGAGTTAGGTGGTGCAATGTCAGCTCCCTGCAACCTCCACCTCCCAGGTTCAAGCTATTCTTCTGTCTCAGCCTCCCAAGTAGCTGGGATTACAGGCATGCACCACCATGCCCAGCTAATTTTTGTATTTTTAGTAGAGATGGGGTTTCACTATGTTGGTCAGGCTAATCTTGAACTCCTGACCTTAAGTGATCTGCCCGCCTTAGCCTCCCAAAGTGCTGGGATGATAGGAGTGAGCCACCGTGCCCAGTCAAGGTTTTCCTTTTAATGAAAAGCAGCCCCCAAGACCAGCCTGGCCAAGTGGTGAAACCAGAAAGTAGGTGTTACAGATTGTTAGAGACGGAGTTTTGCCACGTTGCCCAGGTTGGTCTTAAACTACTGGGCCTAAGTGATCTGTCCGCCTGTGTCTCTCAAAGTGCTGGGATTACAGGCAAGAGCCACCACTCCTGGTGCTAAGATATTTCCAACAGTGGTTTAGCAGCAGAGAATAACATGAAATGGAATATTCAGAGATGTCTCAGAATATTCTACAGTCAATGTCAATGGATGACAATGAAAAATGATATTTTTACATGGCCTATAAGACTTCAATTGATAGCCCTCTTACACTTTTTAATTTTTTCCTGCCATAATTCCCTCAACTTTATATGTCACTCATTAACTAGGGCAAGCTTGTTCAACCTGCAGCCCCAGATGGCTTTGAATGCAACGCAACACAAATTTGTGAACTTTCTAAAAACATTATGAGATTTTTTGGTGATTTTTTGGCGGTGTCTGATTTACATAGGGCTCACAGATTGGTTCAGTCAGGTATGACGTTTACATAGCTCTCAGGGGAGGCTGGCATCGTGGATATACCATGATCTATTATCTTGTTGATTCAGCTCTGCATTTAAAAGAATGTTAAGGCCGGGCATGGTGGCTCAGGCCTGTAATTCCAGCACTTTGGGAGGCTGAGGTGGGTGGATCACTTGAGGCCAGGAGTTTCAGACTAGCCTGAACAGCATGGCAAAATCCCATCTCTACTAAAAATACAAAAATTAGCTGGTGGTGGTGGCACACGCCCATAATCCCAGCTACTAGGGAGGCTAAGAAAGGAGAAGTGCTTGAAGCCAGGAGGCTGAGGTTGCAGTGAGCCACAATTGTGGCCATTATACTCCAGCCTGAGTGACAGAGGGAGACGCTGTCTCAATAAAAAAAAAAAAAAAAAAAGAAGGAATATAGCAAAACAAAAAGAAATTAGCATACAAAAAGGCCTTAGGAGTCGTCCCTTGAAAGAAAATTCCTGCAAGCTATGTTTCTTTTCAAAGGAAAAAAAAATGTTTTCAGCCTGGGCAACATGGAGAGTTTCCGTTTCTACAAAAACAATGTAAAAATTAACTGTACGTGGCCAGGTGGGTGTAATCCCAGCACTTTGGGAGGCCAAGGTGTGCAGATCACCTGAGGTCACCTGAGGTCATGTTAGCCTGCCCAACATGGTGAAACTCAGTCTCTATTAAAAATACAAAAATTAGCCGGGTGTGGTTGTGGGCACCTGTAATCCCAGCTACTCGGGAGGCTGAGGCAAGAGAATCATTTGAACCCGGGAGGTGGAGGTTGCAGTGAGCTGAGATTGTGCCACTGCATTCCAGCCTGGGCAACAAGAGTGAAATTCTGTTTGAAAAAAAAAAAAAAGGGGCTGGGTGGATCACGAGGTCAAGAGATCGAGACCATCCTGGTCAACATGGTGAAACCTCATCTCTACTAAAAATACAAAAATTAGCTAGGCGTGGTGGCGCATGCCTGTAGTCTCAGCTACTGAGGCTGAGGCAGGAGAATCACTTGAATCTGGGAGGCAGAGGTTGCACTCCAGCCTGCTGATAGAGCGAGATTCGGTTTCAAAAAAAAAAAAAAAAAAATTAGCTGGACGTGGTGGTGTGCACCTGTGGTCCCAGTTGCTTGGGAGGCTGAGGTGTGAGGATCGCTTGGGCCTGAAAGGTGGTGGCTGTAGTGAGCTGTGATCACGCCACTGCACTCTAGCCTAGGCAACAGCACAAGACCTTGTCTTAAAAAAACGTTTAGGCTGGGCGTGGTGGCTCACGCCTGTAATCCCAGCACTTTGGGCGGCCAAGGCGGATGGATCATGAGATCAGGAGATCAAGACCATCCTGGCTAACATGACGAAACCCTGTCGCTACTAAAAATTAAAAAAAATTAGCCAGGCACAGTGGCGGGCACCTGTAGTCCCAGCTACTCGGGAGGTTGAGGCAGGAGAATGGCGTGAACCCAGGGGGTAGAGCTTGCAGTGAGCCAAGATGGTGCCACTGCACTCCAACCTGGGCAACAGAGCAAGACCTCCATCTCAAAAAAAAAAAAGTTTAAAAATACTGTGTTTGTTTATATATCGAGAGAAATATGAAAAATTCACTGAAGACTGATATTCTTAATACTATCATATTTGTACAGTGTTGTAATTAATTTAAAGTGACTATAATTGTGATCATCAGAAAGCATTCCATGCATATGGGAGTAGCACTTGATCTTACACAGCTGACTCACCATTACTAGCTGTTGCAACTCAGGGACATATCTAGCTTCTGCTGAACATGCAGATATACTAAAAGTGCCATGGGCTTGCACAGTTAAGGCTAGAGTTACAGATCTCTGCTTTCAGGTCAGTACTGTGGGGGAAGCAGGAAAGAGGAAGTAGGATTAAGACTATTTGGCAGCAGATAAATAATCTCTTCTATAGTTAGGAATTCTTTTTTTTTTTTTTTTTTGAGATGGAGTCTGGCTCTGTCACCCAGGCTGGAGTGCGGTGGCCCCATCTCAGCTCACTGCAAGCTCCACCTCCCAGGTTCACGCCATTCTCCTGCCTCCGCCTTCCAAGTAGCTGGGACCACAGGCGCCCGCCTCGTCGCCTGGCTAGTTTTTTGTATTCTTTAGTAGAGACGGGGTTTCACCGTATTAGCCAGGATGGTCTCGATCTCCTGACCTTGTGATCCGCCCGTCTCGGCCTCCCAAAGTGCTGGGATTACAGGGTTGAGCCACCGCGCCTGGCCAGGAATTCTTTACTAAACGTGAGGGTATAGACAAGATCGGTTCTCCACCTCCAAGCATCAGCAAAGACCCTTTCATATCTGGACACCTTCCATCTCAAAGTATAGTTCATATATCAAATTTTGGTGATACGGACTCAGGCCAGGGAGATGCTATGGCTGTGTTGAATTACTTGACCTAGCTCTTCTTACCTGCAATTGTTAGAACCCAAATGCTTTCATGAGGTCAATTAAAGGATCAGATAGGTATTAAACTATTCCTAGCTCTTTTATTAAAACTGCTGTACAATGAAGAGTATATTCTTGCTTTTACACTGCAGCGAGGTGGGAAAAACAGTGGACTAAAAATCTCACATCTCTTATACAAGAATGTTCATAGCAGCTCTACTCACAATGGCCAATATCTGGAAATAACCCAAATGTCTATCAACCTG
Source organism: Trachypithecus francoisi (assembly GCF_009764315.1). NCBI lineage: Eukaryota > Metazoa > Chordata > Mammalia > Primates > Cercopithecidae > Trachypithecus > Trachypithecus francoisi. The sequence continues at coordinate 39,859,626 of NW_022681454.1, read as the reverse complement.
TGAATAGATAAATAGATCGTGATATAGCCTCACAATAAAATAATGTTCAGGAACAAATACCTACAAATACAACAGCATGGATGGAAATCTGAAAACGTTATGCTAAGTTTTTTGTTTGAGACAGAGTCTTGCCCTGTCACCCAGGCTGCAGTGCAATTGTATGATCTCAGCTCACTGCAACCTCCATCTCCCAGGTTCAAGCAATTCTCCTGCCTCAGCCTCCCGAGTAACTGGGATTATGGACTTACGCCACCACACCCAGCTAATTTTTTTGTAATTTTTAGTAGAGATGGGGTTTCACCATGTTGGCCAGGCTGGTCTCGAACTCCTGACCTCAGGTGATCCCCAAGCGTCGGCCTCCCCAAGTGCTAGGATTATAGGCCTGAGTCACTGCGCCCGGCCCACATTCCACATTATGCTAAGTTTTTTTTTTTTTTTTTTTTTTTTTTTTTTGAGGCAGAGTCTCGCTCTGTCGCCCAGACTGGAGTGCAGTGGCGCAATCTCGGCTCACTGCAAGCTCCGCCTCCCGGGTTCACGCCATTCTCCTGCCTCAGCCTCCCGAGTAGCTGGGACTACAGGCGCCCGCCACCTCGCCCGGCTAGTTTTTTGTATTTTTTTTTTTAGTAGAGACGGGGTTTCACCATGTTAGCCAGGATGGTCTCGATCTCCTGACCTCGTGATCCGCCCGTCTCGGCCTCCCAAAGTGCTGGGATTACAGGCTTGAGCCACCGCGCCCGGCCTATGCTAAGTTTTAAAAGCCTTATACAAAAGCATGTATGTTGCATATTATTTAAATTTCACTTATCCAGTCGGCTCTCCTTATCCATAGATTCCTCATCTATAGATTCAACCAACCACAAATACAAAATATTCAGGCCAGGTGAGGTGGCTCATGCCTGTAATCTCAGAACTTTGGGAGGCCTAGGCGTGCAGATCACCTGAGGTCAGGAGTTTCAAACCAGCCTGACCAACGTGGAGAAACCCTGTCTGTACTAAAAATACAAAATTAGCCAGGCGTAGTGGCGCATGCCTGTAATCCCAGCCTGTAATCGGGAGGCTGAGGCAGGAGAATCGCTTGTACCCAAGAGGCAAAGGTTGCAATGAGCTGAAATCACGTCATTGCACTCCAGCCTGGGCAACAAGAGCGAGACTCAGTCTCAAGAAAAAAAAAAATTTTTTTCAGAAAAAAAAAAAAAAAAAAGCAGTTGGGCATGGCGGCTCAGGCCTGTAATCCCAGCATTTTGGGAGGCTGAAGCATGTGGATTGCTTGAGCCCAGGAGTTTTGAGACCAGCCTGGGCAACATGGTGAAAACCCATCTCTACAAAAGATACAAAAGGTAGCCAGACGTGGTGGCCTGAGCCTGTGGTCCCAGCTCCTGGGGAGGCTGAAGTGGTAAGATCACTGGAGCCTGGGAAGTTGAGGCTGCACAGAGCCATGATCACACCACTGCACTCCAGCCTGGGTCACAGAGCAAGACCCTGTCTCAAAAAATTAAAGTTAAAGTTTAAATGTAAATTTAAATTTTTTAAAATGTTTAATCTTTATTTACTTATTTCTTTAGAGTCTCCCTCTGTCACGCAGTCTACCTCTGATGGCCCACTGGAGTGCAGGGGTGGCTCAACACAACCTCTGCCTCTGGGATTCAAGAGATTCTGGTGCCTCAGTCTCCTGAGTAGCTGGGATTACAGGCATGCACCACCACATCCGGCTAATTTTTGTATTCTTAGTTGAGACAGGGTTTTGCCACGTTGCCCAAGCTGGTCTACAACTCGTGACCTCAAGTGATCTACGTGCCTCGAACTCCCAAAGGACTGGGATGACAGGCGTGAGCCACCGCACCTGGCCTAAATGCTATATTTAAAGGAAAATTAAAAAAAAAAAATTACAGCTTAATACCAAGGCCAAAAAGAAAGATTGTTTAGAAAAACAATTGTAGGCCAGGCGCGGTGGCTCACGCCTGTAATCCCAGCACTTTGGAAGGCTGAGGCGGGCAGATCACAAGGTCAGGAGATCAAGACCATCCTGGCTAACACAGTGAAACCCGGTCTCTAATAAAAAATTACAAAAAATTAGCCAGGCGTGGTGGCAGGCACCTGTAGTCCCAGCTACTCGGGAGGCTGAGGCAGGAGAATGGCGTGAACCTGGGAGGTAGAGCTTGCAGTGAGCCAAGATCACACCACCGCACTCCAGCCTGGGCGACAGAGCAAGACTCCGTCTCAAAAAAAAAAAGAAAGAAAAACAATTGTAAAAAATGCAAATAAAACTCAAAACAGTATAGCAAGTATTTAAATAGTATTTGCCTTGTATTTGTTATTATAAGTAGCCTAGATTTGATTTAAAGTATATGAGAGGGGCCAGGCATGGTGTTTCATTCCTGTAATCCCAGCACTTTGGGAGGCCAAGGCAGGTGGATCACTTGAGGTCAGGAGTTAGAGACCAGCTTGGCTAATATAGCAAAATACCAGTTCTACTAAATACAAAAATTTGCCGGTGTAGAGGCAGGTGCCTGTAATCCCAGTTACTCAGGAGGCTGAGACAGGAGAATTCCTTGAACCCAGGAGGTGGAGGTTGCAGTGAGTCGGGATTACGCCACTGCACTCCAGCCTGGGTGACAGTGAGACTCCGTCTCAAAAAAAAAAAAAAAAAAAACAGAAAAACGTATGTGGAAGGAATGGGAGGAGGTACATCTAGTCTATGCAAATACTAGGCCTCTTTTACATAAGAGGCCTTGTATGGAAGTTGAGCATTCGAGGATATTTGGTGTCCATACAGCTCTCAGAACCAATCCCCAGCAGATACTGAAGGATGACAGTATGAAGTTTCAGAACAGGCAAAATTAATTTGTTGGACTCATTCACCACTTTCCGATTGCTTATGGCACACTAGTGTCAACCTGAAATAATCAAAAGGATCAGAATCCACCTTAAAGACTTTACTCAAGCAAAAAATTGGAAATAGCCGTTTGGGAGACAAAGGCTACAGAAAAATGGGGTCAGTGCTCCAAAGTTAAAAGTTAAGTTTCTTTCCTTCTATTTTTCCTTATTTTTAATTTTAATTTTACTTATTTATTTATTTATTTTGAGACGACATCTTCCCATGTCGCCGAGGCTGGAGTGCAATGGTGTAATCTCTTCCCACTGCAACCGCTGCCTCCCAGGTTCAAGCGATTCTCGTGCCTCAGCCTCAGCTAGGATTACAGGCATGCGCCACCATGCCTGGCTAATTTTTTGTAATTTTAGTAGAGACGGGGTTTCACCGTGTTGGCCAGGCTGGTCTTGAACTCCTGACCTCATATGATCCACCCGCCTCGACCTCCCAAAGTGCTGGGATTATAGGCCTGAGCCACTACGCACGGCCTTATTTTATTTCTTGAGACAGAGTCTCACTCTGTTGCGCAAGCTGGAGTGCAATGGCATGATCTCGGCTCAGGGAAACCTCCATCCCCGGGTTCAAGTGATTCTCCTGCTTCAGCCTCCCAAGTAGCTGGGATTACAGGCGCCTGCCACCATGCCCCACTCATTTTTTGTATTTTTGGTAGAGACGGGTTTTCCCATGTTGGCCAGGCTGGTCTCAAACTCCTGATCTCACATGATCCTCCTGCCTCAGTCTCCCAAAGTGCTGCGATTACAGGCATGAGCCACCGTGCCTGGTCAATTTTTAGTTTTTTTTAAGAGATGAGATCTTACCATGTTGCCCAGACTGGTATCAAACTCCCAGGCTCACAAGATCCTCCTGCCTTGACCTCCAAAAGTGCTGAGATTACAAGCGTGAGTCACTGCATCCTGCCCTTGAATTCCTTCTTACAAAGACAGAAGAAAGCAAGTTTAGTAGGATTATAACATTTTCTATACTAGCCTGGTTTATGAATTACAACAATTTAATTAATTATAGTTTACTTTTTTTCCCATACGGCTTGTTTTCTTTTTTCTCGCTTTTCTTTTCTTTTTTTTTTTCTTTAGACAAAGTCTCACTCTGTTGCCCAGGCTGGAATGCAGTGGTGCAATCTTGGCTCACTCCAACCTCTGTTTCCCAGGTTCAAGCAATTCCCCAGGCTTAGCCTCTCAAGTAGCTGGGACCACAGGTGCCTGCCACCACACCCAGCAAATTTTTGTATTTTCAGTAGAGCTGGAGTTTCACCATATTGGCCAGGCTGGTCTGGAACTCTTGGCCTCAAGTGATCTGCCCACCTTGGTCTCCCAAAGTGTTGGGATTACAGGCATGAGCCACCACTCCCAGCCTATCTTTTTTTCTTTGTGCTAGTTTTCATTACCTTTCCAATTTAAAAGAATGTACTTAACATTCCATTTTTTTTTTTTTTTTTTTTTGAGACGGAGTCTCGCTCTGTCGCCTGGGCTGGAGTGCAGGGGCCGGATCTCAGCTCACTGCAAGCTCCGCCTCCCGGGTTTACCGCCATTCTCCTGCCTCAGGCTCCGAGTAGCTGGGACTACAGGTGCCCGCCACCTCGCCCGGCTAGTTTTTGTATTTTTTAGTAGAGACGGGGTTTCACAGTGTTAGCCAGAATGGTCTCGATCTCCTGACCTCATGATCCGCCCGCCTCGGCCTCCCAAAGTGCTGGGATTACAGGCTTGAGCCACTGCACCCGGCCACTTAACATTCCATCTTAAGAGGATGTGATAGCCATGAAATCTTTGTGTGTGAGAAAAGTAAGAGGGAAGTTAATCTATGATGAAGATTAACTGTGAAGAGGGAAGAAGTCTGCCCTGGCCCTTTAGTCCTTTGCAGTATTTTAAAAACAATGTAGATAAGGAATAAGAATAATCTATAATCAGAGAAACAAAGTTTCTAGTTGCCTAGGTAACAGCTGCCTGTCACATGATTCAGGCCTTATAATCTCACTCCTTTAAAGCTCAAAATAATTTACAGTTCCAACATGCTAGATTTTCAATTTATTTTCACAGTAGCTACACTAGCATTTTTTTTTTTTAAGTTAACAAGTGTTTGGGTGAGGGAGAAGAGACAAGATGGAGGAAGGTGAACAAGAAGGCACAATCCATGTTGCTTCCAGGTTCTTCCTCACCAACTTTCCCGCACGTGGGAAAATGCAGCCGGCGCTGGGGAAGATGCAGATCAACCGAGCATGTGCCAGGTGACGTCAATCCGAAGAGATCGAAACTTACCCAGCCACGCCTATGGAGACGCCCCTATCACGCCCTTATCCCGCCCACTGCCCTCCCCCTTCCAGTACCAATGCATAAAAGTCCGCTGCCGGCAGGAGCCCGTGTGACTTCTTCGGCCCCCGCATTTGTGGACCGAAGAACCTCACCCATCACCCAAGAGCGCAGGCGTGACTTCCCTGGCCCCATACCTGAGGACAGAGGAACCTCACCCGAGAGTGTGTGCATATTTGCAATAAAGGGCTGCCGCTTTCTTATGTACTTTGGCCTCATGTTTAATTACTTAGCTCTCCTAAATTAAGTTACATTAAATTAAATTAAGACAGTTGGTGCCGAAACCCGGGAGGAGACCCCTCCTCAGGGCCTCCCAAGGTCCAGGGAGCCTCCTCCACCTTTCACACCGCAGATGGACCAGGACCCAGACGCTACTTTCCACACCTCCAAGCCTCCTAGAGGTAAGTACCTCTTGCCTCCCTCTCATACTCCTTGGCCAGAAGTCCTGCGCAGGCCCAAGGCTTTTGGTCACCAGGTGACCCACAGGAGAGTTCCCAAAGGTAGAGACGTCTGCCCAAAGGAACTCCATTCCAGTCCGTGTGAGACCCGTCCAGGACGGAGACATCCGCCTGGAGGTAATCTCCATTCTGGCTCTAGGAGCCATCCGGTCTCTAGTGGCTCCAAAGAACGCTTTGTAGCCAGATAGAGTTCAGTTTCTGCCTTCCGCGAGAGAGAGGCAATAAGAAATCCCCAATCCAAAATACCTAGAGACACGCCTTTAAGGTGTCTTCTAGCTAATCTCAAAACTTTACAATAAGAGCAAGATCTTAAACAAAAGCGACTAATTTTCCTCTCCACAGTGGCATGGCCACAATACAAGTTAGATAATCAGTCTCAATGGCCACCAGAAAGAACCCTTGACTATAATATTTTACTTGATTTGTCTAATTTCTGCCAAAGGCTAGGAAAGTGGTCAGAAATCAATTATGTCCAAGGCTTTTAGGACTTGCGCTCTCGCCCAGACCTGTGCGCCCAATGTTCAATAGCCCAGGTCTTGTTAGCAAAAACCCAGCCCTCGGCCCCCACCTCAGCACCTGAGGAGGACTCCACCTCCATTTCAGATAAGGCTGACGGCAGGCGACCTCCCTCCCGACCTTCCAACCCCCCCCTTCCTATGGGCCTCCTGACGCCCCTCCCTCAGCCACTCCCCTTATCCCTCCCTATGCACTTCCCACCGCCCCTCTCAACACTCCTCCCTCAGCAGCCACTCCTCTCACCTCTCCCATTGCAGCCCATACCCATTCAAAGACTACTATACCAAACCTTACAAATCAACCTTCCACTAACCAACCTAACCCTGCCTCCCCTACCAATCTACTGGCCCCCCTCTGAGAGGTTGCCAGAGCTGAAAGGCTAGTTAGAGTCCATGTCCCTTTTTCCTTGGCTGATCTCTCCAAAATTAGACAACGACTTGGCGATTTCTCAGCCAACCCCACACAATATTCCAAAAAATTTAAGTACCTTTGTCAGGCATATGATCTAACCTGGCATGACTTACAGGTCATTTTGTCCTCCTCCCTTAACTAAGAGGAAAAAGAGCACATTCTCGCAGCCGCCAGGCAACGTGCAGATCAACGGCATTTAACCAATGCCACCGTCCCATTAAGAGAGATGGCTGTCCCGTCCATAGAACCAGATTAGGACTACCAACCACAGCAGCCTGGCCGCCGTAGGGGGACATTATGATTCAATGTCTCTTGGCCGGTATGCAGGCAGCCTCTAACAAAGTGGTAAATTTTGATAAATTAAAGGAAATTATCCAACACCCAGATGAGAACCCGGCTTCCTTCCTAAATCACCTTACAGAGGCACTAGCCCAATTTACCCAGCTAGACCCTACTTCCCCAGCCAGGGCAGCTGTCCTAGCCTCCTATTTTATTTCCCAGTCAGCCTCAGATATTCGAAAAAAGCTAAAAAGGTTGAAGATAGGCCTCAGACTCCCATACAAGACCTAGTAAAAATTAGCCTTCAAAGTTTTTAACTCCAGAGAAGAAGCAGCTGAGGCCGCAGAGCTAGACAAGGAGAAAAGAAAGGCTGCGCTTCAGGCACAAGCTTTAGTGGCTGCCCTCCAACCAGGGTTGCCCACTCTGCCGGCAAGGAAGACACAGGGCAAGTCTCCTAAAGGCTCCTACAAGTCTCCTAAGGGCTCCTGCTATAAATGCGGAGACCCAGGACACTAGGCAAACCAGTGTCCCCAGGCCAAGCTGGCCACTCCATCTCATCCATGCTTTAAGTGTGGCACAACCAGGCATTAGGCAAAACACTGTCCAAATCCTCACCTGTCTACCACGCCATGCCCAACCTGCCAACAGAAAGGACACTAGAAGTCTGATTGCCCCTCCATCAAGACAGGTGCCGCGCCTCAACGTGGTGCCTCTCCTCAAAGGTCAGAAAGCTCCTTCCAGCTCCTACACCTTGATGACGATTGATGGTGCCCACACTCAGAGACCCCGGTCACCCTTGCCGAGCCCAAGGTAACGCTACAAGTAGCAGGTAAGCTGTCCCGACCTGCAGGACAGTCGAACAGACCCTGGAAGGGGGAGTGGGAATGGAGGAGACAAGAAAACACGAGAAATGGAGACAAGACAAATAGCCTGATCAAGTCTCATTTAATGGTGGCGGTGCAATGCCTTATATAGGCTGGCAGAGGAAGAGGTTGGGCCAGGGCGGTGACAGGAGGCTGGGCTTACTCAAATTACAATTGCACATGCGCTGTGGGTTTGTAATTTTCCCGGGCGTGGGATCGTGCCTGCACTGTAGGGCGCATATCTTCCTGGGCGGGAAAAATGTTTGCGCGTGCGCGGGAAAAGTTAGCATGCGCGCAGGAAAGGTTTAGGCGTGCGCGGGAAAGGTTTGTAATAAAGAACCCGGAAATGTGCTGTCTTGTCTCCGCTTTGCGGAGATCAAGCAACAGAGGTCGGCTAATTCTGGGCCTCATGGCTCCGGACAGGTCCCCCTTTTTTATATATAATTTTGGCTAGAAGATTGTCCCTTGGGAACTGCGCCTGTCTTAGGTTGGAGTAATGCATCTCATCACTGGTACCCATCATGGGATTAGGCAGTAGCTTATGTCGGCCCTCCTGCCTTAGGTTAGTGAGAGATGATACTCTCTTACCCGTCATTGGCTGTCCAGTTCAGCGCATAGGGAAGGTGGTCATAACGGGTGTGAGTATGAACCACCACGATCTTCTTGTTCTAGGCGATGATAATGGACCTGTATAGGTTTTGCTTGGATAGCCTCGACCTGTTGCTTAATGAATGTCATGAGCTTATTGAAGACCAAAGGTCCTACAGAGAGTAAGAGCAATAGGCAAAGCAGGGGGCCCAGGAATGGCATAAGATAGGGAAGGAGTCCATGGAACCCAGTCCAAAACGGGTTATCGGTTATTTCTTTTTGTCGTTTTTCTAGGTCTTCTTGTAGACGCCTGATTTTATCTCTGACGATCCCGGATTTATTGGCATAGAAACAGCACTTCTCCTGTAAAACCAAGCAGATGCCTCCCTGTTCTGCAGTTAGTAAATCTAGGCATCTTCTATTTTGGAGCACTACTTCTGCCAGAGAATCTACCTGATCTTATAACTATTGTATAGTACTTGAGATGGCCTGCATATCTGAGATCAATTGATGAGACAATTTGGTGTATTGAGTAACAGAAACCCCTAGGCCTGTAGCCCCAGTTGCTATGGCGGTAGTTATGCCTAACTAAGTGATCTATAGCTGGGATAGGTACAGGTTCATCTCCAGGGATAATGTCTATGTCTGGCAAAAGTGTGGCTAAGACACAGCGTCCTGTCCAGTTAGTAGGTAAATAGGTATAAGCCCTATTATTGCCACATATAAAAACTGAGCTGTTTGGGGCACACAACGGTTGGGAAATATTTGCTATGGTGGAACAATTATTGAACTCATTGAATCCTACATCAAGGTCGTAAGTGTTATTAAGGGGAGGGGAGTAGATGCAAGAGGAACTAGGAAATTCTAAAGGTGGTACTTTAAGGGGAGGAATTATGGTGCAAAGGGTATTGGATGTATAATTTAAGTCATTGCTGGGTATAGCAAGAGGAACGGGATCTCCTGATTGCAGACACAGCCAGCAGTCATTAGCTAGACTAGAGTTGGAATTGTTAAGCAGGTTATGAGTAGCAGTGAGGAGGTCAAAGGTCTGGGCATCAATTTTCTCTTTCTCTCGGGCTTTGGGCAAGGCCAAGGGGTGGTAGTGAATTTCCGGGTACAGGGACCTTTGCAACTCCTCAAGTTTTTTGTATACCATAATTTCTCGGACCTTGTCTTGTGGTCCTCCTCCGTCAGAGATATGAAGGGGGGGGCGAATATTCCAGCAGACAGGCTGTCCTACAATTGCAGTACAGCCAGCTGATATAAGGTTATTGGTATTTCCTACAACTGTAGGGACACTACTGGCCCCTATAGTAGGGGTTCTGGATCTTGTTAAGATAGCAGTATAGTATGTTTTACCGTCAGAGGTACATTCTAAATAAGTAGTATAGCAGGAACTATGCATAGCAGCCTCAAATGTGTCACAAGGGCAGGTTGTGGTACCCCCTCCGCTAGATAATCTTGGGGTTGACACACACCTCCACTTAAGAGAGTCACTAGGCAGGTATGCTGTGTGAGCGGAGCAGGACACAGTTGAGATGTACTTATTTGGAGGGGAGGTCATATATCCCCCATAACAATCACAGGGCTTACCGTATCGTTGTTGTATATATGTACGGGCCTCATGGGGATTACCGAAGCCGGCATGAACCTGGAATGCTTGGCAGATCAGCACCATGGTCCAGAGGGGCTTGTAGTTGGAGTTCATCTCTGCAATAGAGAAAAAGAGTACTCTCAGGGAGAAAATTACTCCCTGGATTGGCTATTGTTAGGTACCTGTCTCACCAGTCGCTCTGGTAGCCATCTGGCTGCATCATGAGTTTGAGAAAAAACACAAACTGAGCCTCTTCCCCAGATTAACACTGGGTCTGGACCATGCCATGTGTTGTCTAAGGGGTCTTTCCATTTAACCATGGCAAATTGTTTTTTGGACTCGGAATGCCAAAATCGATCGGCTGCTGATCTGTTCAGGTTGTCCAAATTTAAAAAATTTAAAATAAAAAGTGTGTGATTAAGGATATTTCTAGGGGTGCCCTTAGTAGGGTACCATTCTCCCTTTTTTATTTTGTCAATGGTGGTTTTTAAGGATAGGTGAGCTCTTTCAACTATTTCTTGTCCTTGAGGGTTATAGGGAATTCCAGTAATGTGTTTTATTTGTAATTTAAGACAGAAGTCTTGAAAGGCTTTGGATGTATAGCCAGGACCATTGTCTGTTTTTAGTTGTTTAGGTTTTCCAACTACGGAAGAACAGTGTAGTAAATGAGCTATGACATGTTTGGTAGCTTCTCCTGTTTGTAAGGTGGCTAGTATAAATCCACTATATGTATCTATACATACATGGACGTATTTTAAGTTACCGAATTCTGAATAATGAGTGACATCCATTTGCCAGATCATGTTGGGAACTAGTCCTCTTGGGTTAATTCCTAAGTGAGGGACTGGCAGGTATGTTACAGGTCTGACATTGTTTAACTATTTGTCTTGCTTGTTCTCTAGTTATTTTAAACATCAGTCTCAAAGTTTGAGCATTAAGATGGTGCAGGGCATGAGTAGCCTGTGCTTGGGCTAGGTTTGTATTTGTAGCTATGGCTACTGTCTTGGTTGCCATATCAGCCAGTTGGTTGCCCTGGGATAGAGGTCCTGGTAATCCTGAATGAGCTCTAATGTGTCCAAGAAAGAAGGATGTTGTTCTATTATGTATTAATTGTTGGCATTGTAAAAATAACTCGGCTATATGTGACACATGCTTAATTTGTGCTACTGTCTCAAGTAGAGGTATTGAGTGAACTAAGTATGCATTGTCAGTATAAATATTAAGGGCCTGATCAGGGAAGGCTGACAGCACCGCGATTAGGGCCTGCAATTCTACTAGCTGAGCCGAGGTATGGCTGGTTTTGAATTTAACAGTGGTGTCAGCAAAGGTATGTGCAGCAGTTCCTGTGGATGACCCATCAGTGAATACTAATAAGGCATTGTCTAAAGGTGTTTTACTGATGACATGAGGAAAGACAAAAGCATCTAGCTTACAAAATTGAATAAGCCTGTTTGGCGGGTAATGGTTATCTAAGTTGCCAGCATAAGAGGCGCAAGCAATTGGCCATGTTTCAGTGTTTTGCATTAGCCAATGGGTTTGCGGCTTAGAATAAGGTTGTATGATCGTAGAGGGTTCAATTCCAAAATATTTTTTGCTATTGTGTCTACCTAAGATGATTAAATCTGCTATGGCATCATAATAGGGGAGTAATACCTTTTTGGGTGATGAAGGCAAGTGGACCCACATAATAGGGTTATTTTGCCAGAATAAATCAGTAGGTGTCAGTGTTGTGTTAAATATTAAAAAGGTTAATGCCTGTGAATAGTCTATGTTAGTAACAAATTGCTCAGCAATGGCCACCTCTACTTTATTAAGTGATAAAAGAGCTTCTTTTGATAACGACCTAAGGGACTTAGGGTTGGGGTCACCTCTCAGGGTGTTGAATAAAGGTTTTAAGTCTCCCGTGGTGAGTTTTAAGTATGGTCGGAGCCAATTTATGTCTCCAAGGAGCTTTTGGAAATCATTAAGGGTTTGTAACTGATCTTTACGGATAATGGCTTTTTGATTGGTAATTTTAGGTCCATTTATTTGAAAACCTAAATATGTATAAGGGTCTTGTAGTTGTATTTTTTCTGGAGCTATTTGTAGTCCAACCATAGTCAACTCTTGTTTGAGTTGAGCAAAACACTGTAAGACTTGTTCTCCTACTTGTCCTGCTATAAGAATGTCATCCATATAGTGTATAATATACATTTGTTTCCATGTCTCTCTGAGTGTATGGCTGTAGCCACATATTTTTGACACAAGGTGGGACTGTTGGCCATACCTTGAGGTAACACTTTCCATTGGTATCGTTTCATTGGTTCTTTGAAATTTATAGATGGTAAGCTAAAGGCAAATCGTTTTTGGTCAGTAGGATGAAGGGGAATTGTAAAAAAGCAATCTTTAAGGTCTATGATAATTTTAAAATATCCTTGAGGGATTGCAACTGGAGAAGGTAGTCCTGGCTGTAAGGCGCCCATAAGACCATAGTAGCATTTACTGCTCTTAAATCTTGTAAGAGTCTCCACTTTCCGGATTTCTTTTTTATGACAAATATGGGGGTGTTCCAAGGAGAGATGCTTTCTGTAATGTGTCCTGCCTCTAATTGTTCCTGCACTAACTGTTGGGCAATGGCAAGCTTCTCATTGGTTAGTGGCCATTGATCAACCCAAACGGGTTCATCTGACTTCCAAGTGATTGGGTCAGCACTTTTTTGGGGTGCAGGCATGTCAAGCCCCCTTTTATCTAATTTTCCTATGGCTGGGATTGGCTGCAAAATGCCATCTTCTCTTTTTCCTAACCCTTTCCCAGGGTGGTAGCCCTGAGCCAACATTTGTGTAGTGACTATATCATTGGGCTACACATCAGGACCCTCATTTGGGAGAGAAGATCTCTACCCCAAAGGTTAACAGGCAAATCAGGGACAACAAATGGCTTAATGAGACCGGAATTACTTTCTTGATCTCTCCAGGTGAGATATTTGGAACTTTGTCTAGGGTTATTACTTTGCCCGATTCCTCGTAAATTCGTTAAGGTCTCTGAAGTGGGCCAACTGGCGGGCCAATCTTGTTGTTTAATATTGTTACGTCGGCCCCTGTGTCTATCAGCCCTGTAAATAACTTTCTGTCCAGCCATAAGGTGAGAGAGGGTTTTTGATTAGTAATGGGCTGTACCCAGTGGATGTCTGAGGATCCGAATCCTCCCTTTCCCCTTAGGGGCAACTGGACTTTATTAGCTGTTTTTAGCAATGGCAACAGGAGTAACTGCGCTATTCTATCCCCTTGAGGAATAATAATGATGTTGTCAATAGCCTTGGCCATGATTTTGATTTCTCCTATATAATCACTATCTACTATTCCCGGAAAGACCTGTAGGCCTTTCATGGTGATGCTGCTTCTCCCTAGGATTAATCCAAACATGTTTGAGGGTAGGGGTCCGTATACCCCAGTACCTAAGGCTTGGGGTCCCATTTCAGGGGTTAATACTGTGTGGGAGGCGGAACAGAGGTCCAATCCTGCGCTTCCTGGGGTTGCTCTATTAAGCTGTGAAATGGATATTTGTTGGTTGGTACAAAACTGACCGCCCCATAAGCTTGTTTCGGGGCCTGGGGCCGGCCCCTCAATCCGTTTCCCTGTTGAGGTGTTAGGGGATTTCCTTGATTGTCAGTTTTAGATTTACATTCGTTGGCCCAATGTTTTCCTCTTTTACACCTAGGGCAGAGGCCTGGAGCTTTTGCCTCTAAGGTCTTAGCTAGCTCTCCCTTACAATCCCTAGCGAAGTGTCCCATTTTTCCACACTTGAAGCACCCCTTGCTATTCTTATTTTTACTAGCGAGGAAATCTTTTACGGTTTGTCCACTAAAGGCAGCAGCCGTAGCCAAGCCCTGTTGATATGAGGGCCCTATGTCTGAACAGAGGCAGATGTAGCCTGTTAAGTCTGTTTTCTTTCTGTAAGGGCTGATTGCTGCCTGACAAGCCGGGTTAGCGTTTTCGTAAGCTAATTGTTTTACATAATCCACCCCTGCCTCGGCATTTCCAAATATTCTGCTGGCCGTGGTTAAAAGTCTATGTACAAAGTCTGCAAAGGGCTCATCAGGCCCCTGTTTGACCCCCGTGAGCGAGGCTCCTGGATCCCCCCAACAGGGAGTTTTCTCCAGGCTTTGGTAGCCGCTGCTTGGATTTGAGAAAACAGTCCAGGATCGTACTGCATCTGAGCATTGGTTTCTGTGTAGCTACCCGAGCCAGTTAGCATATCAAAATCCCAACCATTTCCGGCTTGTTGGTTTCTCTTGGCCGTATCTCTACAATTTTCATAAAATTCTGACTTCCAAATCAGATGGTCGCCTCCGGAAAGAACTGCTCTAACTAAGGTATTCCAATCTACGGGAGTGAGCCAATTTTCGGCCACAGATTCGACTATGGCCAGGGTGTATGGGGCAGTAGCTCCATATTGCGAGACAGTGGTTTTTAGTTCTTTTATTACAGTAAATTCAAACCCATTGTGGTGTCTCCAGGCTCGACCCTGAGCATCTGTAGTTTCAGTTACTGGAAAAATGTCTCGAGGAGAGAAATCCTCCCTATCCCTACTACCAAGCGACCTTCCTTTTGGGACATGCTGTCCGGGTCTCTGAGGGTGAGAGTGTTTCTCTATTCCTTTAGGGTATTGAACGCTCTCACTTCCTGTCCTTAATTTCTGCAATCTAGTGATTAAAGACTGATGTAGTTCTTCGAGCTTTATTGGCTCTTCAAGCTGTGCAATTTTTTCTCTAAGCTCCTCTTTTGGGTCTATTACTGCCATAACTGTGGGGGCAGAAGCCTTATTATAGGGAGGGGGATAAGTAAGAGTTTGTTGCCAGTCAGAATTATTATATTTTGCTGCCTCTTCCTCTAAATTATCCCAGTCTACTTCTGAAGGGTTAAGGTTATTTTTACTTTTGTTTTCATTAGTTGTAGGTAAAACTGGGTATTTTTTTGGCCTTTTCCTTATTTGATGTTTCTATATTTGTTATCGAGGGGACCCCAGCCTCTTCCTCATCGCTTTGTAGCGATATAAGGTCTATTTCTTTATTAGGTATGGATTTTTCGAGGTCGGTTTGGGAGCTGCCTCTTAATATTTCCTCAGTCTGAGTAACCACCACCATTACCTCAGCATCTTTTTCTTTTTCCTTTTTATCTATTATATCTCTGATTAAGTTCCAATAAGAAAAAGCTGTCACCGGAACCTTTTCTGGTCCAAAAGTACTATAATAATCTTGAAAACAGTCTCCCACCCTACGCCATCTCTTTGTGTCAATGGTTCCCTCTTGTGGAAACCAAGGTCAGGTATCTTTTACAAAACCAAAAAACTTAAATAAATCATTACTTTTAACCTTTACTCCTCGTGTTTTTAAGGCCTCTTTTAATTGCCCTACATAAATTTGATGTTGGCTCAATTCTTGTCCCATAATCAGACACTGTTACTCACCTCTGGTTCCAACGCGGCAGGCTCCCGCGACGTCCGGAGGAATTTCTTCCATTTTTACTTTCGGCCAACTTTAGTGCCTTCTTCCTCGCTTCTTCCCCCATGTCCAGGTCCCTGGCCGGGCGCCAGGTGTCCCGACCTGCAGGACAGTCGAACAGACCCTGGAAGGGGGAGTGGGAATGGAGGAGACAAGAAAACACGAGAAATGGAGACAAGACAAATAGCCTGATCAAGTCTCGTTTAATGGTGGCGGTGCAATGCCTTATATAGGCTGGCAGAGGAAGAGGTTGGGCCAAGGCGGTGACAGGAGGCTGGGCTTACTCAAATTACAATTGCGCATGCGCCGTGGGTTTGTAATTTTCCTGGGCGCGGGATTGTGCCTGCACTGTAGGCTGCATATCTTCCTGGGCGGGAAAAATGTTTGCGCGTGCGCGGGAAAAGTTAGCATGCACGCAGGAAAGGTTTAGGCGCGCGCGGGAAGGATTTAGGTGCATGTGGGAAAGGTTTGTAATAAAGAACCCGGAAATGTGCTGTCTTGTCTCCACTTTGCGGAGATCAAGCAACAGAGGCTAATTCTGGGCCTCATGGCTCCGGACAGTAAGCCAATTTCTTTTCTCCTCGTTATGGAGGCTACCTACTCAGTTTTGCCGTCCTATAGTAGACCTAGCCAACTCTCCACTATTTCAGTAGTAGTAGACAGTAAGCCATCTAACCCTTGCCAGAACTCAATGTTAAACTCTTGCCTGGACTATGCATGTTTTGCCCACTCTTTCCTCATCATGCCCTCATGTCCCACCCCCCTCTTAAGACGAGACATCTTAACCAAACTCTCCATAGAGACACGTCAATGGTAGGTAACCCTACTTCCCCTTGCCCTTACCAGACTACAGGCGACACCTAGAAGCCCTACAGGCCTTAGCCCATTTGAACTAGTTTACAGGCGCCCTCTTGCATTACGAGAACTTCCTATTCTTCCCATACCGTTGGCACCCTACTTGCCCTATCTCTCTTTCTTAAGAAAATTACTTAGAGAACACACCGAAAGGTCACTTCCCCCACCTACATAAGGAAATCCAGACACCCCCTCGGCCCTTTCTCCAGGTGACCAAGTTCTACTCAAGGATCTACATGCAAAAGGCCTTATTCCTAAGTAGAAGAGCCCATATACAGTAATTCTTACCACTTCTACAGCAGCCAAGCTTTTAAGTCACAGTTCCTAAGTCCATTTTACCCAGTTGAAGAGAGCCTAGCCCCCTCAGGCTAAGTGGCAGTCCACCCAACTATTGCCCACCCGTCTAAAAATAACCAAGATAGAAACAAGCTAGATGAGCCACACCCTCCTCAAATTTTCCTGTTTCCTCACTATTCTTCATCTTAACTGACTTTTCCCTCACAAACCCCATAGATACCCTCCTCCCCGGCCCATCCCCCAACCAGTAGGTCTCCCAACTTTTTACTCTCATGGAAGACCTAGCTTGGCAAGGTGCCCTTTGTGATTTCAGCAATGTTAAACTTACTCTCTACACTTTTCACCTTTGCCACCATTATTATAGTTCACTCTAATCCCCCTACTTACTCCTACTAATCCTAACTTTGTATCGAAATTTTCTATAACTGAAACCTAGTCTACAGACAACCAGGTACACTCAGTCATGCAGGGCACTGCAGAATGTCTTCCTCAGGGCTGTCAATCTGCCCTCTCCCTAAATTTTTCCCTAAGTTCCATCGCTGGAGGCCTCCCGGCCATATGTTTCTTATATGACCAAACAGAATATAATTATAAGAACTACTGGCAAGAAACCAACCTCAGGTGTCCATACAATTACTGCAAAATCCATCCTTTGTATGACTTCTTTGCACAATCCCAACATAAAAATATGTTTCAAAGCCCTTCGCCAGGAACATATAGTCTTATTATTAATGATCCCTAGGACCCTCGGTGAGCCCAGGGAGTAAAAGGTGGACTATATGCATCAACTTCTTCCTCATATCCCACCACAACCATCCAGGTAAAGAGAATATATGTTCAGCAAGTACAACTCCCTAAGGGTGTACAGACCCTACAAAATTTAACCTCAGCCATAAAATCTCATGAACAAAAAAATACAGAAGCTGTTAAGCCCCCAAGCCCCCCTAACAATGAGGACCCATTCTCATGGCTAACACTTATTCGCCAGGGACTTGACTTAACCCAGGCTGCCGGAGTAAAAAACCTCTCCCAATGCTTCCTTTGCACTGCACTCGGAACAGCTCCCTTAGTGGCAGTCCCTCTACCAGCCACTTTCAATATCACCACCGACTCTACCAGCTCCTCTCAAGCAACATCCTTGCCTCAAGTCCCACTATACCGTAATCCACAGAGTCAAACCCTTCCTTGTTGCTACTCTACTCCCAACTCTTCATGGCGTAATTATACCCAATTGCCCAATAAGACCCAGACAGCCCCTGTTGGCGGCTACTTCTGGTGTAACCAAACTTTATCTAAAATTCTTAACCCCACCTCCATCACCCAATCCCTTTGCGTCCCGGTGTCTTTAGTGCCTAGCTTAACCCTATATAGCGAAGGGGAACTGTCCGAACTAGCTTCCCAGCTTACCACGCCCAGCAATAAAATCCAAAAGTGGGCCGTTTTTCTTCCCTTAGTCATCGGGGTTTCCCTAGCATTGTCCCTAATAGCCTCAGGACTTAGGACAGGGGCACTCGCCCACTCAATTCAGCCCACACGGGCTCTCTCCACTCAGGTCCAGGAAGCCATAGAGGCTTCAGCTGAAAGCCTGGCCTCTTTACAGCATCAGATTACCTCAGTGGCCGAGGTAGCAGCTCAAAATAGGTGAGCATTAGATCTTCTTACTGCTGAAAAAGAAGGAACATGCCTCTTCCTAGGAGAAGAGTGTTGCTATTATATAAACGACTCAGGCCTAGTTGACACCAACGTCTAAACTTTAAACAAAATCAAAAGGAGCTTCAACAACTTAATGCCCCCTTAACCCCCGGACCACCGGTATGGCTGCTGCTGGAAGTACAGCAGCTACTTCCATTCCTAATTCCCATACTAATCCTCTTCCTTGCCTTATGTTTTGCTCCCATTTTTATAAAATTTCTCTGAGCCAAGATCCAAGAAATCACCCGAGTCACCTTCAATCAAATGCTCCTGCATCCCTACACCCAACTGCCAACCTCAGACCCTAACTACACCCCTTAACAGCAGGAAGCAGCCAGACAGACAACGGTGCCCCAAATTCTTATAATCAATAAGAGGTTGGACTGTTTGGGTGAGGGAGAAGGGACAAGATGGAGGAAGGTGAACAAGAAGGCACAATCCATGTTGCTTCCAGGTTCTTCCTCACCAACTTTCCCTCACGCAGGAAAATGCAGCCCGCGCCCGGGAAGATGCAGATCAACTGAGCATGCGCCAGGTGATGTCAATCCGAAGAGATCGAAACTTACCCGGCCACGCCTATGGAGACGCCCCTATCACACCCTTATCCCGCCCACTGCCCTCCCCCTTCCAATACCAATGCATAAAAGTCCGCTGCCGGCAGGAGCTGGTGTGACTTCTTCGGCCCCCACATTTGTGGACCGAAGAACCTCATCGGAGAGCGCTGGCGCAACTTCCCTGGCCCCATACCTGAGGACCGAGGAACCTCACCCAAGAGTGTGTGCATATTTGCAATAAAAGGCTGCCGCTTTCTTATGTACTTTGGCCTCATGTTTAATTACTTAGCTCTCCTAAATTAAGTTACATTAAATTAAATTAAGACAAGTACTTTCCTACCTCAGAGCCTTTTGTTCTGCTATTCCCCCAAAATAGGTTATTCTTTCTTCCCCTTTTAATCTGGATTACTACCCCAATTTAGACATCCTGTTTTTCAAGGAATCTTTCTGGTTAGCTCTCTTGCACTTATTTTTTGTCATAATTATACTAATTATAAATAAGTCATCATTGGTAAGTTTACTTGTTAGGGGCCTATTCCACCTTAGACTGTGAATTCCTTGATGTGCAGGACTATTTATGTCTATTTAGTGTTCTACTCCCAACCTCTATCAGCATTTTTGAAAATACAGTGGCAGCCAGGCACAGTGGCTCACACCTGTCATCCCGTCACTTTGGGAGGCCAAGGCAGGTGGATCACCTGATGTCAGGAGTTCGAGACCAGCCTGGCCAACATGGTGAAACCCTGTCTCTAATGAAATTACAAAAATTAAGCTGGGTGCGGTGGCAAGTGCCTGTAATCCCAGCCCTTTGGGAGGCTGAGGCAGGAGGATCATGAGGTTGGGAGTTTGAGACCAGCCTGATCAAGACTGTGAAACCCCGTCTCTACTAAAAATACAAAAATTAGCCAGGGGCAGTGGCAGGGGCCTGTAATCCCAGCTACTCAGGAGGCTGAGGCAGGAGAATTGCTTGAACCCAGGAGGCGGAGTTTGCAGTGAGCCGAGATCGTGCCACTGCACTCTAGCCTGGATGACAGAGCAAGACTCCATCTCAAAAACAAAACAAAACAAAACAAAAAAACAAAAAACTAGCCAGGCATGGTGGTGGACACCTGTAATCCCAGCTACTTGGGAGGCTGAGGCAGGAGAATCTCTTGAGCCTGAGAGGCGGAGGTTGCAGTGAGCTGAGACGTTGCCATGGCACTCCAGCCTGGATGACAGAGCAAGACTCCACATCAAAAAAAAAAAAGAAAGAAAAAAGAAAAGAAAAAGAAAAAGAAAATATAGTGGGCAACTAATAAATATTTACGGATTAAGCCACATAGTCGAATGAATCCATGTTTCCATCTTCTCATTTTCCAAAAATTTGGTGAACTTTAGTCATCTTTTCATAGGCAACAATGTTATAATATTATTTTCCATATAGAGAATGAAAAGATAGTCTCAATTAGTCAGGCGTGGTGGCACACACCTGTAGTCCTAGCTACTTGGGAGGCTGAGGCAGGGGAATCCCTTGAACCAGGAGGCAGAGGTTGCAGTGAGCCACGATTGCGCCACTGCACTCTAGCCTGGGTGACAGAAGGAGACGCCGTGTCCAAAAAAAAAAAGGAAAGAAAGAAAAAGGTATACATTTCTATGGTCCAGAAAGGGGGGACAACTCAAAGGGGTGGGAGGGGGCACTTACAGGCTATAGATAAATTTGAACATTTTCTGGTTGACAATTGGTTGAATTTGACTAAAGCCCTGGGATTGATAGAAAGGAAATGTTCAGGGTAAGATAAAGATTGTGGAGACTGCCAGGCGTGGTGGCTCACGCCTGTAATCCCAGCACTTTGGGAGGCCGAGGCGGGCGGATCACGAGGTCAGGAGATCAAGACCATCCTGGCTAACACGGTGAAACCCTGTCTTTACTAAAAATACAAAAAATTAGCCGGTCGTGGTGACAGGTGCCTGCAGTCCCAGCTACTTGGAGGCTGAGGCAGGAGAATGGCGTGAACCCGGGAGGCGGAGCTTGCAGTGAGCCGAGATCCCACCACTGCATTCCAGCCTGGGCGACAGAGCAAGACTCCG
The DNA here is from genome assembly GCF_009764315.1 of Trachypithecus francoisi. Lineage (NCBI taxonomy): Eukaryota > Metazoa > Chordata > Mammalia > Primates > Cercopithecidae > Trachypithecus > Trachypithecus francoisi. Next base: position 39,838,783 of record NW_022681454.1, on the reverse strand, counting down.
TCTCAAAAAAAAAAAAAAAAGATTGTGGAGACCAAAGTTCTTTGTAAGTCTTATTGTGGCTGCCTTTAAAGACAATAGATGACAAATGTTTTCTATTCAGATCTTAGTTAATCTCTTCAGCATTGGGAGGGTCTGGAGGAAAAAGATATAGCTATGTTAATAGAGATCCTTTAGAGATGCAAATTTCCCCCACAAAGAACAGCTTTGCAGGGCCATTTTAAAATATGACAAAGAAACATGTTTTGGGGTAAAATACTTTTTTTTTTTTTTTGAGACGGAGTCTCGCTCTGTTGCCCAGGCTGGAGTGCAGTGGCCGGATCTCAGCTCACTGCAAGCTCCGCCTCCGGGTTCATGCCATTCTCCTGCCTCAGCCTCCCGTGTAGCTGGGACTACAGGCGCCCGCCACCGCACCTGGCTAGTTTTTTGTATTTTTAGTAGAGACGGGGTTTCACCGTGTTAGCCAGGATGGTCTCGATCTCCTGACCTCGTGATCCGCCCCTGTCTCGGCCTCCCAAAGTGCTGGCATTACAGGCGTGAACCACTGCGCCCGGCCGTTTTGGGGTAAAATACTTTGATTCTGGCCAGGCGCGGTGGTTGACGCCTGTAATCCCAGCACTTTGGGAGGCTGAGGCAGGTGGATCACGAGGTCAGGAGATTGAGACCAGCCTGGCCAACATGGTGAAATCCTATCTCTACTAAAAATACAAAAATTCTCTGGGCATAGTGGTGCGTTGCTATAATCCCAGATACTTGGGGGGCTGAGGCAGGAGAATCTCTTGAACCAGGGAGTCGGAGGTTGCAGTGAGCTGAGATCGTGCCACTGTACTACAGCCTGGCCACAGAGCAAGACTCTGTCTTAAAAAAAAAAAAATACAAAAGTTAGCCTGGCATGGTGGTAGGCACCTATAATCCCAGCTACTCGGGAGGCTGAGGCAGGAGAATTGGTTGAACCTGGGAGGCAGAAAGGTTGCAGTGAGCCAGGATCGCAACACTGCATTCCAGCCTGGGCAACAGAGGGAAACTCTGTCTCAAAAAAAAAATAATAATAATAAATAAAGATAAAATAAAAACACTTTGATTCCTTATCTGTTAATGTTATGCCAGAGTCAGGTTGGGAAATAAGTCAAGATACATAGGGATAAATAAAACCCATCTGGCCAGGTAGGGTGGCTCACTCCTATCATCCCAGCACCTTGAGAGGCTGAGGCAGGTGGATCACCTCAGGTCAGGAGCTGGAGACTAGCCTGGCCAACGTGGTGAAATATCGTCTCTAGTAAAAATACAAAAACTAGCCGGGTGTGGTGAAAGGTGCCTCTAGTCCCAGCAACTCAGGAGGCTGAGGCAGGAGAATCACTTGAACCCAGGAGGTGGAGGTTGTAGTGAGCTGAGATTGCGCCATTGCACTCCAGCCTGGAAGTGCAAGAGCAAACCTCCATCTCAAAATAAAAACAAAAACAAAAAACCCATCGAATGAGAATGTATGATTTGTAGGACATAACTCCCCAGACCCTTTGGATAGTGTTTTGTTTTTTTCTAAGACCACCAGATCGGGCTCAAAGGAACCAGCGACTAGGCAAGGGTAGGAGCAAAACTGCAAGTTTATTTTGGTCACCTAGCTTCAGGGGAAGAAGGTGGGTAAGGAGAGGTCTGTTGGCCTCCGGCAAATGAGGCCCACAGAGTTCTCCGTGCTGCTCTCGGACGGAGTTCCGACAGTCCCGACCGCAGTGGGGAAGCTGGGAAGTCTGCGCGTGGCACTCGTCCGGAGCGGCTTTTCTGGGAGTGGGAGGGCGATAGGCGGGGCACGGGCGTGTCCGGGGGCGTTCCGCAGGTGCGACCAGGTAAATCTTGGTCTCTTCAGATTGACGTCACCTGGCGCATGCCCAGTTGGTCTGCACCTTCCCAGGCGTCGGCTGCATTTTCGCGCGCGCGGGAAAAGTTGGAGGGATGAAGAACCCGGAAGTGCGCCATCTTGCCTCCGTTCGTCCAAACAGATAGGAATTTGGGCAAGATAAAAAAAAACAAAAACAGTTTAGTCCTCACAGGTCACACCTTGTAACTCATCTTTAGGGGCCTGCTCGGACTTGAGTCTAGTTATACATCTAGAAGCAAAGTGGGTGTGGAGGTGGGTCTTGAGGAGAATCAGCATTGACTGACATGGCAACTGCCTCACTGAAGGCCATTCCCATTCCTCAGCCATTACCAAAGCAGGGTTAATGGAAAGCCTAGTATCACTGCCACTGAGGCTACTTCCACGGAGATGGGGGAGGTCGCTTTCACCGGGGGTGTGGAGACCTCTTCCACTGAGAAAGATTCATCAGAATTTAGGGGCTCAGAATCCACAGTTTCATCAGGGTCTTTCCCCATATTCCTATCTCAATATATACAATGGGATTCCATTCTTTCCCAATTCATGCTCTAGCTTTGATACTGGATACCCTTGAAAAGCTGGGATTTCAATTTGCATCGTAATTCAGCCAATTGCAGATGATTTTCAGCAATTTCAGTCCTGAGGCTACAAGTGATAAGGCTCTTTAGGGCACACCTACAAGCTCTTAGGTTATGTATATTGTGCTTGAGTTGGGAATTTGAATTCCTGAACTTATTCTTTTCTTTTAGCACTTTATCCAGCAACACTAAGAGCAACCAACCAACATCATTATATCCCTTAGTTTTCCAAAAATATTTGAAAGCATCATATACAGAGTTACTTAGCTCCTTGCTGCTCATACGTGGTTGACAAGGAGTATCCATGCTGATATCTCTATAAATAGTTCACACCATAGACTATCAGTGCTCTCTTTCCTCCTGGAAACAGAGTCATTAGCATCTCCAAATCTAATCAGATTAAAGATCCAATTCCAGAAACCCCAAAGCCAATTCAGAAAACTCATCCTTAAAATTCTGCTCCTGGCTGGATGCTGTGGCTCAGGCCTGTAATACCAGCACTTTGGGAGGCCAAGGCGGGCGGATCACGAGGTCAGGAGTTTGATCTGCCTGTCCAAGATGGTGAACCCCCATGTCTACTAAAAATACAAAAATTAGCCAGGCGTGGTGGCGGCTGTAATCCCAGGTACCCGGGAGACTGAGGCAGAAGAATCACTTGAACACGGGAGGCAGATGTTGCAGTGAGCCAAGATCGCGCCTCTGCACTCCAGCCTGGGTGACAGAGGGAGACTCGCTCAAAAAACAAACAAACAAACAAACAAACAAACAAAAACTTTATGTTCCTTGGCTGGGAGTGGTCGCTCATGGGCCTGGCACCTGTAATCCCAGCACTTTGGGAGGCTGAGATGGGTAGATTGCTTGAGTCCAGGGATTCTAGACCAGCTCAGGCACCATAATGAGACCTTGTCTCTACCAAAAGAAGAAAAAAAGTGGCCGGGCGCGGTGGCTCAAGCCTGTAATCCCAGCACTTTGGGAGGCTGAGACGGACGGATCACGAGGTCAGGAGATCGACACTATCCTGGCTAACACGGTGAAACCTCGTCTCTACTAAAAATACAAAAAACTAGCCAGGTGCGGTGGCGGGCGCCTGTAGTCCCAGCTACACAGGAGGCTGAGGCAGGAGAATGGCGTGAACTCGGGAGGCGGAGCTTGCAGTGAGCTGAGATCCGGCCACTGCACTCCAGCCTGGGCGACAGAGCGAGACTCCATCTCAAAAAAAAAAAAAAAGGAAGAAAGAAGAAGAAGAAGAAAGAAGAAAGAGAAGGAGGAGAAGGAGGAGAAGGAGGAGAAGAAGGAGAAGAAGAAGAAGAAAAAGTTACCTGAGCATGATGGTCATGCTTACCTATGGTCTCAGCTACTCTGGAAGCTGAAGTGGGAGGATTACTTGTGCCCAGAAGGTCGAGGCTGCAGTGGCCATGATGGTGCTCGGGTGATAGAGCAAGACTCTATCTCACAAAAACAAACAAACAAAATTATGTTTCTCTAGGACCACTCCCGGTAACAAAATATATATCAGCAGAATTCTCCAGAGAAACAGAACAAATAAGATACATGTAAGTATATGTATAAGAGAATATTTAGGCCGGTTGCCGTGGCTCACTCCTGTAATCCCAGCACTTTGGGAGGCTTCAGCTGGCAGATCACCTGAGGTCAGGAGTTAGAGACCAACCTGGTGAACATGGTGAAACCCCGTCTCTACTAAAAATACAAAAATTAGCCGGGCATGGTTTATAATCCCAGCTACTTGGGAGGCTGAGGCCAGAGAAGCACTTGAAACCGGGAAGGGGAGGTTCCAGTGAGCCGAGATCATGCCATTGTACTCCAGCCTGGGCAACAAGAGTAAAACCTGGTCTCAAAAAAAAAAAAAAAAAGGAGAGAGAATATTTTTTATGAGAATTAGCTTAGCTTATATACTTATGGAGGCCTAGAAATCTCAAAATCTGCCTTCTGCCAGCTAGAGAACCTAAGAAAGCCAGTGGTCATTCAGTTTGAGTCTGAAGGACTGGGAACCAGAGGAGTCAGTGGTGTAACTGTCACTCCAAAACCACAAGCCTGAGAACCATAGGAACTGCTGGGGTAAGTCCCAGAGTCTGAAGGCCTGAGAACCAGGAGCTCTAAGGGCAAGAGAAGATGAGTGTCAGGGTTCAAAAGAGAGAGAGGCCTGCATGGTGGCGGCTTACGCCTGTAATCCCAACACTTTGGGTGACCGAAGAGGGTGGATCACTTGAGGTCACTAGTTCGAGACCAGCCTGGCCAAAATGGTGAAACCTCATCTCAACTACAAATACAAAAATTAGCCAGGCATGGTGGCATACCTCTGTAATTCCAGCTACTCAGGAGGCTGAGGCACAAGAATTGCTTGAACCCAGGAGGCAAAAGCTACAGTAAACCAAGATCGCACCACTGCACTCCAGTCTGAGTGACAGAGCAAGACTCCATCTCAAAAAAATTGAAAAATAAACAAAAGAGGCCGGGCGCGGTGGCTCAAGCCTGTAATCCCAGCACTTTGGGAGGCCGAGACGGGCGGATCACGAGGTCAGGAGATCGAGACCATCCTGGCTAACATGGTGAAACCCCGTCTCTACTAAAAATACAAAAAACTAGCTGGGCGAGGTGGCGGGCGCCTATAGTCCCAGCTACTCGGGAGGCTGAGGCAGGAGAATGGCGTGAACCCGGGAGGCGGAGCTTGCAGTGAGCCGAGATTGCGCCACTGCACTCCAATCTGGGCAACAGAGCGAGACTCCGCCTCAAAAAAAAAAAAAAAAAGAAAAAGAAACAAAACAGAGAGGGATAATCCGCTTCTCCTTCACCCTTTTGTTCTATTAGAGCCCTCAAGGAATTGCATGATGCCTACCTGCAGTGATTAGAGTAGGTCTTCTTTACTCAATCTATGGAATCAAATGCTCATCTCTTCTACAAATATCCTCACAGACACACCCAGAAATAATGTTTTACCAGCTATCTGAGTATCCCTTAGTCTGGTCAAGTTGACACATAAAATAAACCATCACAAGCAGAGTCTACATCTAAATTTCATCTTATTATTATTTTTTAACAGGGTCTTGCTCTGTTGCCCAGGCTGGAGTGCAGTGGCATTATGTCAGCTCACTGCAGCCTCAACTTCCTGGGCTCAAGTGATCCTCCCTGCTCAGCCTCCAGAGTAGCTATAACCACAGACTTGCGCCACCACACCTGGCTAATATTTGTATTTTTTGTAGAGATGATATTTCACCATGTTCCCTAGGCTGCATCATTATCATTGTGATGATTATCATATATATACAAACTCTTGAGCTCGAGTGATCTGCCCGCCTTGGCATCCCATAGTGCTGGGATGACAGGTGTGAGCCATTGCACTTGATCTACTGGTTGATTTCTTTTTTTCTTTTTCTTTTTTTTTTTTTTTGAGATGGAGTCTCACTCTGTCGACAGGCCGGAATCCAGTAGCGTGATTTCCGTTCACTACAACCTCCGCCTCCTGACCTCAAGCGATCCTCCCACCTCAACCTCAGCCTCCTAAGAAGTGAATAGCTGGGATTACAGTTGTGTGCACCCATGTCTGGCTAATTTTTGTATTTTTAGTAGAGAAGGGGTTTCACGATGTTGGCCAGGCTGGTCTGGAACTCCTGACCTCAAGTGATCTGCCTGCCTCTGCCTCCCAAAATGCTGGAATTACAGACTCGAGCCACCACGCCCAGACTTGCTGGAGTGCAGCTGCGCAATCTTGGCTCACCACAACCTCCATCTCTTAGGTTCAAGTGATTATCCTGCCTCAGCCTCCCCAGTAGCTGGGACTACAGGCATGCCCCACCATGCCCGGTTAATTTTTGTTTTTTCATTTTAATTTTTGTATTTTTAGAAGAGGTGGTGTTTCACCACGTTGACCAGGCTGATCCTGAACTTATGACCTCAAGTGATACATCCTCCTCTGCCTCCTGAAGTGCTGGAATTACAGGCGTGAGCCATCGTGTCCGGCTGATTTCTAATGAAACGTCAGAATTATGCCCTGAATAGGAAATGCAGAGGTGGTACAATCCAATATAAAACAATCCCTCTGTTAGCCAGTCAAGCATATATATACAATCTAGAATTTATTTAATTGAACAAATATTTATTGAGTAACTATAGGTGCCAGGCGCTCAGGATATATGAGTGAACAAAATAAACAAAGCTCCTTGCCCTCACAGAGCTTTATTCTTACAGAATGTACATAATAGTCCCTTGCTTCAAGTTAGTGTCAGAGCTCCCAACTCCAAGCCCCAAGGGAGTAAGAGTTTGGAAAGAGTTCCTCTATTCTTTTCATATCAGCTTTCCCGTTTATCCTTAATGGACAGTGGTCCATTTAGGACACCTTCTTTTAGGTCCATTGAGCTGCCCTATATGGCCACGCCTCTTTTTGCCCACAAATATACACTCTCCCTTTGGGATCTTCTCTTTCTTTTCTCCTCCCTCCATGACAGAGACTTGCACCCTTTCCCTAGGATCCTATCTCTTCTCTACATTTGGCGCAGGCTTGAGCCATTCAGCTCTGCTCCACTTTAGATGAGATCAGGAGTGTATCAATCCTATCCGTGGTGTATATACAATCAGACTGTTCACATTGAAAAGACTGCCCTTCTCCAATAATATTCAAAAAGAATCTCTGTCTGTCTCTCTCCCTGCATTCAGTCACATTGCCAAATATCCCTTCTGTTCCCCATGGCATTTGCTAAATACCCCAGAAAGGAAATGGCACACAAGGAGGAATAAAAGTCTGTCTTGCGACACCAACTGTGACAGACTCAGGGATGCAGATCATGGTCCAGCCATGGAGTTTCTTATGAGTAATAGTTGTCCTCCTTCTCCTTCTCCTTCTCCTTCTCCTTCTTCTTCTTTTTTTCTTGTTGTTGTTGTTTGAGATGGAGTCTGGCTGTGACACTCAGGCTGGAGTACAGTGGTGCAATCTGGGCTCACTGCAACCTCTGCCTCCCAGGTTCAAGCGATTCTGGTGCCTCAGCCTCCCAAGTAGCTGGGATTACAGGCATGCACCACCATGCCCAGCCAATTTTTCTATTTTTAGTAGAGAAAGGGTTTCACCATGTTGGCCAGGCTGGTCTCCAACTCCTGACCTCAAGTGATTCGTCTGCCTTGGCCTCCCAAAGTGCTGAGATTAGAGGTCTGAGCCACTGCATCCAGCTGTATTATTAATTTTGAATCTATAAATATATATTAAGGATTACTTGTTAAAATGTGAATAGTGGGCCGGGGTCGGTGGCTCAGGCCTATAATCCCAGCACTTTGGGAGGCCAAGGCCTCCGTCTCTACTAAAAATACAAAATAGCCAGGCTTGGTGGTTTGCACCTGTAATCCCAGCTACTCAGGAGGATGAGGCAGGAGAATCGCTTGAACCTGGAAGGCCAAGATCTCGTCATTGCACTCTGGCTTAGAAAACAAGAGCAAAATTCCATCTCAAAAAAAAAAAAAAAAAGAATTTAAAAAGTCAAACTGAAAATTTCATTTAAATAATTAAATGTGATGCTGAGAGAGATTTTATTTTTAACAGATTGGTGGGTACATTGTGAATGTTGGGTGTGTGTAATATAAAGAACACCGAGTTGGTGCTACTTTAACAGAAATAAAACTTTGGTGGAGATCTTTTGGAGGATATATCTGGTGCATGATTCTTCCTTTCTCTGAAAATTGCTACTGGTTTCCCGATTCATTAATGATGGTTCACTTCATGTTTTAGACATGACCCTGCACACTTGTCCCCAGTTGATTAAACAAGGCATGTGCATCTGGAGAAGCAAACCATAAATAATCAAAAAAATAAATAAGTAAATTATTTTGTATTCTAGATTGTAAGTTCTATGGGAAAAAGAAAAAAGAATTCCATTTGTTGTCCTTGGCATTTCGTATTTGGACTAAGAGATTCTAGTTTAGTCTGGGCTAGTCTAAGATGTAGGAGATGTAAACTCAGAAGATGAGAGGTGGCTGGGTGTGGAGGCTCACACCTGTAATCCCAGCATTTGGGGAGGCAGAGGTGGGCAGATCAATTGAGTCCAGGAGTTGGCCTGGCCAACGTGGTGAAACACTGTCTCTATTAAAAATACAAACAAAGCTGGGCACGGTGGCTCATGCCTGTAATCCCAGCATTTTGGGAGTCTGAGGCAGGCGGATCACAAGGTCAGGAGTTCGAGACCAGCCTGGCCAACAGAGTGAAACTCTGTCACTATTAAAAATACAAAAAATTAGCAGGAGCTTGGTGGCTGGCACCTGTAATCCCAGCTACTCGGGAGCCTGAGGCAGGAGAATTGCTTGAACCTGGGAGGTGGAAGTTGCAGTGAGCCGAGATCGCACGTTTGCACTCTAGCCCAGGCAACAGTGAGAGACTCCGTCTCAAAACAAACAAACAAACGATGAGAGGTGATTCTCTACTGCATGTCATGTGGACTGAAAAGCAAAGAAGGAGCTCTTTTTTAAAAGCAAAGTATGAAGGGCCGAGTGCAGTAGCTCACACCTGTACTCCCAACATTTCGGAAGGTCAAGGCAGGTGGGTCACCTGAGTTCAGGAGTTTGAGACCAGCCTGACTAGCATGGTGAAACCCCATCTCTACTAAAAATACAAAAATTAGCCTGGCATAGTGGTGCATGCCTATAATCCCAGCTACTTGGGAGCCTGAGGCAGGAGAATCACTTGAACCCAGGAGACAGACATTGTAGTGAGTGGAGATCATACCATTGCGCTCCAGCCTGGGCAACAAGAGCGAAACTCTGTCTCAGAAAAAAAAAAAAAAGGAATGAAGGAGATGTTGAGAGGAAAATTAGGAGTAGAATGTATTCCTGATGTCATCTTTCAGTTCTTACCTGACTCTTTTCTTGAAGTCTAGCTGTAATTTTACTCAGGTTCCATGAAGCACCCCTGTTATCATTATCATACATATGATGATGATTTTATATATATATACATTTTTTTCCTTGCTTAAGCTAGCTTAAGTTCATTTCCTTTGCTCCCGGAAACCAAAGAGAACTAACAGCAATAGTGGCAATAATATGAACAACATTAACAATCGTAGGCTGTGCATGGTGGCTCAGGCCTGTAATCCCAGCACTTGGCAGGCCAAGGTGGGCAGATAACGAGGTCAGGAGTTCGAGACCAGCCTGGCCAACAGAGTGAAACTCTGTCACTATTAAAAATACAAAAAATTAGCAGGAGCTTGGTGGCTGGCACCTGTAATCCCAGCTACTCGGGAGCCTGAGGCAGGAGAATTGCTTGAACCTGGGAGGTGGAAGTTGCAGTGAGCCGAGATCGCACGTTTGCACTCTAGCCCAGGCAACAGTGAGAGACTCCGTCTCAAAACAAACAAACAAACGATGAGAGGTGATTCTCTACTGCATGTCATGTGGACTGAAAAGCAAAGAAGGAGCTCTTTTTTAAAAGCAAAGTATGAAGGGCCGAGTGCAGTAGCTCACACCTGTACTCCCAACATTTCGGAAGGTCAAGGCAGGTGGGTCACCTGAGTTCAGGAGTTTGAGACCAGCCTGACTAGCATGGTGAAACCCCATCTCTACTAAAAATACAAAAATTAGCCTGGCATAGTGGTGCATGCCTATAATCCCAGCTACTTGGGAGCCTGAGGCAGGAGAATCACTTGAACCCAGGAGACAGACATTGTAGTGAGTGGAGATCATACCATTGCGCTCCAGCCTGGGCAACAAGAGCGAAACTCTGTCTCAGAAAAAAAAAAAAAAGGAATGAAGGAGATGTTGAGAGGAAAATTAGGAGTAGAATGTATTCCTGATGTCATCTTTCAGTTCTTACCTGACTCTTTTCTTGAAGTCTAGCTGTAATTTTACTCAGGTTCCATGAAGCACCGCTGTTATCATTATCATACATATGATGATGATTTTATATATATACATTTTTTTCCTTGCTTAAGCTAGCTTAAGTTCATTTCCTTTGCTCCCGGAAACCAAAGAGAACTAACAGCAATAGTGGCAATAATATGAACAACATTAACAATCGTAGGCTGTGCATGGTGGCTCAGGCCTGTAATCCCAGCACTTGGCAGGCCAAGGTGGGCAGATAACGAGGTCAGGAGTTCGAGACCAGCCTGGCCAACATAGTAAAACCCTGTCTCTACTAAAAATACAAAAAATTAGTTGGGTGTGGTGGCAGGCAACTATAATCCCAGCTACTCGGGAGGCTGAGGCAGGAGAATCACTTGAGCCTGGGAGGTGGAGGCGGAGGTTGCAGTGAGCCGAGATCGCACCATTACTCTCCAGCCCAGGCAACAGTGTGAGACTCTGTCTCAAAAAAAAAAAAAAGAAAATAAAAGAAAAGAAAACAGTAGACAACAGCTATTAAGCACATATTATGCTCCAGGCACTGTGCTAAGCACTACAGGTACTTTATCTCATTGAGATTATAGGTGTGAGCCACAGTGCCCAGCCTATCCTGTGCTTTCTAAGGACTGGAAAAAAGAACTGATATATTCTAGAAATATTTCCAAAAGAGTGGAAAGAAAAGGAGTTTTCTAGTTAAGATTCAATTTATCAAATAATTCAATTAACAAGAAACTTCCTGTATCCTGAAAATTATGATATATCTCAGTTATGATTAGAAGGTGAAATTAGTTCTTAAATTTCCTGCAGACTCTGCTTAATTTTCTTTAGTCTCTAGACAAGCCTCTGCATAACTGAACTCTGTAGAGTTTTCCCAAAACAGTATTTATCTAGGTAGTCCACATTCCAAGAACTGAGCAGTTTCTATAATTACTTGGAAAATTTTATAAGGCAAAAGTTGCGCAAATCCTTGGCACACCTCTCAGACAAGTCAAATAGTGTTGGCTACCAGTTCTAATTTGGTTACATTTCCAGTTAAACTAGAAATTTGAAGTTCAAGTACTTAACAATCTGCTGGTTATTATATAACGACTTTTTTTTTTTTTTTTGAGACAGAGTCTCACTCTGTCCCCCAGGCTAGAGTGCAGTGGCATGATTTGGCTCATTGCAACCTCTGCCTCCCAGGTTCAAGTGATTCTTCTGCCTCAGCCTCCCAAGTAGCTGAGAATACAGGCGTGAGCCACTGTGCCCAGCCTATAATGACATTTGATTGGTTATAAATAATAGAAAATGTTTCTCTTGGCTGGACTCTGTGGCTCACACCTGTAATGCCAGCACTTTGGGAAGCTGAGACAGGAGGATTGCCGGAGCTCAGGAAGGAGATCAAGGCTGCAGTAAACTGTGATTGCGCCACTGCACTCCAGCTTGGGCAGAGGGAGACTTTTCCTCAAAGAAAGAAAAACAGGCGGGGAGAGAGCAATGGTTCACGTCTGTAATCCCAGCACTTTGGGAGGACAAGGTAAGCGGATCACCTGAGCTCAAGAGTTTGAGACCAGCCTGGGCTACCGAGTGAGAACCTGTCTCTATAAAAAAATACAAAAATAAGCCAGGTATTCTAGTGAGTGCCTGTAGTCCCAGCTACTACTTCAAAGGCTGATGTGGGAGGATTGCTTGAGTCCTGGAGGTCCAAGCTGCAGTGAACCGAGATAATGCCACTGCATTCCAACCTGGGTGTCAGTGAAGCATCGTCTCAAAATAACAAAATAAAACAAAACAAAACAAAGTAACTTCCTTGAGTTTTGTCCTTTCAATTTTGCACAACCTCAGTTATTCATTATATTCTTCCATTCTTTTTTTTTTTTGAAACAGAGTCTCGCTCTGTCGCCAGGCTGGAGTGCAGTGGTGCAATCTTAGCTCACTGCAACCTCTTCCTGCTGGGTTCAAGCAATTCTCCTGCCTCAGCCTCACGAGTAGCTGGGACTGCAGGCGCACACCACCACACCCAGCTAATTTTTGTATTTTTAGTAGAGGCAGGCTTTCACCATGTTGGCCAGGATGGTCTCGATCTCTTGACCTCCTGATCCGCTCACCTAAGCCTCCCAAAGTGCTGGGGTTACAGGCATGAGCCACTGTGCCTGGCCTTTTTTTTTTTTTTTTTTTTGAGATGGAGTCTGGCCCTGTCATCCAGCTGGAGTACAGTGATGCCATCTCAGCTCACTGCAATGTCCGCCTCGAGGGTTCAAGCAATTCTCCTGACTCAGCCTCCCGAGTAGCTGGGACTACAGGCGCACACCACCACGCCTGGCTGATTTTTGTATTTTTAGTAGAGATGGGGTTTCATTATGTTGGCCAGGCTGGTCTTGAACTCCTGACCTCAGGTAATCCACCCGCCTCGGCTTCCCAAAGTGCTGGGATTACAGGCATGAGAGACCGGGCCCAGCCTATACTTCCATTCTTCTTCTTTTTTTCTCCCCCCTGGAGACGTAGTTTTGCTCTGTCACCAGGCTGGAGTGCAGTGGTGTGATCTTGGCTCACTGCAAACTCTGCCTCCTGGGTTCAAGCAATTCTCCTGCCTCAGCCTCCCGAGTAGCTGTAATTACAGGCACCCACCACCACATCTGGCTAATTTTTTGTATTTTTAGTAGAGACGGGGTTTCATCATGTTGGCCAGGCTGGTCTCGAACTCCTGACCTCGTGATCCGCCTGCCTGAGCCTCCCAAAGTGCTGGGATTACAGGCGTGAGCCACCACGTGCAGCCTATACTTCCATTCTTTTTTTTTTTTGAGACAGAGTCTCACTCTTTTGCCCAGGCTGGAGTGCAGTGGCATGATATCGGCTCACTGCAAGCTCTGCCTCCCAGGTTCACGCCATTCTCCTGCCTCAGCCTTCCAAGTAGCTGGGACTACAGGTGCCCGCCACCGCACCCGGCTAATTTTTGTATTTTTAGTAGAGATGGGGTTTCATTATGTTGGCCAGGCTGGTCTTGAACTCCTGACCTCAGGTAATCCACCCGCCTCGGCTTCCCAAAGTGCTGGGATTACAGGCATGAGAGACCGGGCCCAGCCTATACTTCCATTCTTCTTCTTTTTTTCTCCCCCCTGGAGACGTAGTTTTGCTCTGTCACCCAGGCTGGAGTGCAGTGGTGTGATCTTGGCTCACTGCAAACTCTGCCTCCTGGGTTCAAGCAATTCTCCTGCCTCAGCCTCCCGAGTAGCTGTAATTACAGGCACCCACCACCACATCTGGCTAATTTTTTGTATTTTTAGTAGAGACGGGGTTTCATCATGTTGGCCAGGCTGGTCTCGAACTCCTGACCTCGTGATCCGCCTGCCTGAGCCTCCCAAAGTGCTGGGATTACAGGCGTGAGCCACCACGTGCAGCCTATACTTCCATTCTTTTTTTTTTTTGAGACAGAGTCTCACTCTTTTGCCCAGGCTGGAGTGCAGTGGCATGATATCGGCTCACTGCAAGCTCTGCCTCCCAGGTTCACGCCATTCTCCTGCCTCAGCCTTCCAAGTAGCTGGGACTACAGGTGCCCGCCACCGCACCCGGCTAATTTTTTGTATTTTTAGTAGAGATGGGGTTTCACCATGTTAGCCGGGATGGTCTCGATCTCCTCACCTCATGATCCACTCGCCTCAGCCTCCCAAAGTGCTGGGATTACAGGGGTGAGCCACCGCACCCAGCCTATACTTCCATTCTTAAATTGCTTTTAAAATTTTAGTTTTGGCCGGGCGTGGTGGCTCAAGCCTGTAATCCCAGCACTTTGGGAGGCCGAGACGGGCGGATCACGAGGTCAGGAGATCGAGACCATCCTGGCGAACACCGTGAAACACCGTCTCTACTAAAAAATACAAAAAACTAGCCGGGCGAGGTGGCGGGCGTCTGTAGTCCAAGCTACTCGGGAGGCTGAGGCAGGAGAATGGCGTGAACCCGGGAGGCGGAGCTTGCAGTGAGCTGAGATCCGGCCACTGCACTCCAGCCCCAGCGACAGAGCAAGACTCCGTCTCAAAAAAAATAAATAAATAAATAAAATAAAATAAAATAAAATAAAATTTTAGTTTGAACTTTTGCACAGCTGAAAAATGACAAATCAATACTTGAAGCTAGGGTTTGGTAAAGCTGTCTGCCATACAACAGTTCCATTTTTGCAGTTTTTCCACATTAGTTGCATAATTGTTTAAATATTTGCTTGCATATTGTTCTATTGCATAAGAATGTGCGTAAATGGGCCTGGCACGGTGGCTCATGCCTGCGGATCACCTGAGGTCAGGAGTTCAAGATCAGCCTGACTAACATGGTGAAACTGTCTCTACTAAAAATACAAACATTAGGGGGCCGGGTGCGGTGGCTCACACCTGTAATCCGAGCACTTTGGGAGGCTGAGGTGGGTGGATCATGAGATCAAGAGTTTGAGACCAGTCTGACCAACATGGTGAAACCCCATCTCTACTAAAAATGCAAAAATTACCTGGGCATGGTGGCATGCATGTGTAATCCCAGCTACTCAGGAGGCTGAGGCAGCAGAGCTGCTTGAACCCAGGAGGCGAAGGTTGCGGTGAGCCAAGATGGCCCCACTGCACTCCAGCCTGGACGACAGAGTGAGAATCCGCCTGAAGAAAAAAAACAAATTAGCCAGGTGTAGTGGGGGGCTCCTGTAATCCCAGCTACTTGGGGGCGCTGAGGCAGAAGAATCGCTTGAACCCGGAAGGCAGAGGTTGCAGTGAGCCAAGATCACGTCATTGCACTCCAGATTGGGCAACAAGAGCAAAACTCTGTCTCAAAAGAAAAAGAAAAGGAAGAAAATGAGAAAATATACATGGACATAAAACTGGGAACACTAGCCACTAGGGACTCCAAAAGGAGAGAGGGAGAGGGGAAAGGGCTGAAAAACTTCCTACTGGGTGCTATGTTCACTGTCTGGGTGATGTGATCAATAGAAGCCCAAACCTTAGCATTACACAATTTACTCTTTTTTTTTTTTTTGAGATGGAGTCTCACTCTGTCGCCCAGGCTGGAGTGCGGTGGCAAGATCTCGGCTCACTGCAAGCTCCGCCTCCCAGGTTCACGCCATTCTCCTGCCTCAGCCTCCTGAGTAGCTGGGACTACAGGCGCCCACCACCATGCCTGGCCAATTTTTTTGTAATTTTAGTAGAGATGGGGTTTCACCGTGTTAGCCAGGGTGGTCTCAATCTCCTGACCTTGTGATCCGCCTGTCTTGGCCTCCCAAAGTGCTGAGATTACAGGTGTGAGCCACCACTCTCAGCCACAATTTACTCTTATAATAAACCTGTACATGTACCCCTGAATCCGAAATTTAAAAAAGAGCACATAAAGAAATTGATTTATGCTCACAAAGTTAACACAATTGAAAAAATGTAGAAATCAGGTAAGCTGTTGTTTACAGCTATATAGATGTTTAACAGTTCTGCAAAAGCAAATGTTTATGTCAACATGAGAATGACGACATTTTTCTCTCAGAGGGTAAATGTTTTTGCTTTCTTATGGCTACTAACTACTCCACTTTAAGACAGGTTTTTTTTCTTCTTCTTTTTTTTTTTTTTTTTTTGAGACAGAGAGTCTCGTTCTGTCACCCAGGCTGAGTGCAATGGCGTTATCTCAGGTCACTGCAACCTCTGCCTCCTGGGTTCAAGCAATTCTCCTGCTTCAGCCTCCTGAGTAGCTGGTATTACAGGCACCTGCCACCTCACCTGTATAATTTTTGCAGTTTTAGTACAGATGGTGTTTTACCATGTTGGCCAGGCTGGTCTCAAACTCCTCACCTCATGATCCGACCACTTCGGCCTCCCAAAGTAATGGGATTACAGGGGTGAGCCATTGTACCCAGCCAAGACAATTTTTGCATATGGCTGCTGTATTGGTTTCATAGGACTGTTGTATTGAAGTGCCACAAATATGGTGGCTTAAAACAACAGAAACTTACACTTTTACAGTTTCAGAGTCTAGAAGTCTGAAATCTAGGTGTGAACAAGGCTATGTTCGCTTTGAAGGCTCGAGGAAAGAATCCTTCCCTGTCTCTTTCTCTGTTTCTGGTTCTTGCTGGTGATCCTTGTCATTCCTTGGCTTGCAGTCATCACTCCATTCATTGCCTCCAACCCCACATGGGACTTCATCCCTGTGTGTCTTCATATCTTCTTATTAAGACACTGGTCAGTGGGTTTAGGGCCTACCCTAATACAGTATGAGTTTGTTTTAAATAATTACATCTGCAAAGATGCTGCTTCCAAATAAGACCATATTAGGAGGTTCCAGGTGGACATGAATTGTGTGTGTGTGTGTCGTGGGGCACTATTCAACCCAGTACAGATGGGTTCACGAATCTTGGTTAAGATTTCATAAAGTCCAATTGTTCATTCTAAGTTAGCTCATATTTGGTGGTTAACATCAGAAATGTACTCAAATTAGCTCAGATAAAAGATATTTTACATGAAGGAAACAATTTTTTTGTGTGACAGTCTTGCTCTGTCACCCAGGCTGGAGTCCAATGGTTTGATCTCAGCTCACTGCAAACTCTGCCTCCTGGGTTCAAGTGATTCTCCTGCCTTAGCCTCCTAAGTAGCTGGGATTACAGGCACCCACCACCATGCCTGGCTAATTTTGGGTGGTTTTTTTTTTTTTGGAGACGGAGTCTCGCTCTGTCGCCCAGGCTGGAGTGCAGTGGTGCAATCTCGGCTCACTGCAAGCTCCACCTCCTGGGTTCATGCCAGTTTCCCATCTCAGCCTCCCGAGTAGCTGCGACTACAGCTACAGCGTGCCCGCCACCATGCCCGGATAATTTTTTGTATTTTTTAATAGAGACGGGGTTTCACCATGTTAGCCAGGATGGTCTGGATCTCCTGACCTCGTGATCCACCCACCTCAGCCTCCCAAAGTGCTGGGATCGCAGGCGTGAGCCACCGCACCTGGGCATGATTATCTTCTCTAATACATTTGATAAATGAATCTATTCTGCCCATAACTCTAGTAAAGAAGTACATGTCATAAGTTTACTTTCTTATTTTATTTTTATTTTTTTGAGACAGGGTCTTACTCTGTCACCCAGGCTGGAGTTCAGTGGTGTAATCACAGCTCACTGAAGCCTTGATCACCTGGGCTCAAGTGAGCCTCCCACCTCAGCCTCTTGAGTAGCTGGAAATACAGGTACACGCCATGATGCCTGGCTAATTTTTTTTTCTTTTTTAGACTGAGTCTTGCCCTGTTGCCCGGGCTGGAGTGCAATGGCACGTCTTGGCTCACTACAACCTCCACCTCCCAAGTTCAAGCAATTCTCTTGAACCACACCGGGCTAATTTTTGTATTTTTAGTAGAGAAGGGGTTTCACCATGTTGGCCAGGCTGGTCTAGAACTCCTGACTTCAGGTGATCTGCCTGCCGCGGCCTCCCAAAATGCTGGGATTACAGGCGTGAGCCACTGCACCTGGCCCTATTTATTTATTTATTTATTTTTGAGGAGGAGTCTCACCCTATCGCTCAGGCTGGAGTGCAATGATACGATCTTGGCCCACTACAACCTCCACCTCCCAGGTTCAAGCAATTCTCCCGCCTCAGCCTCCGGAGTAGCTGGGATTACAGGTGCATACCACCACACCTGGCTAATTTTTGTATTTTAAGTAAAGACAGGGTTTCGCCATGTTGGCCAGGCTGGTCTCAAACTCCTGAAGTCAGATGATCTGCCCGCCTTGGCTCCCGAAGTGCTGGGATTACAGGCGTGAGCCTCTGTGTCCGGCAATGCCCAGCTAATTTTTTATTAGAGACGGGGGTTTTACCATGTGGCCAGGCTGGTCTTGAACTCCTGACCTCGTGATTCACCAGCCTTGGCCTCCCAGTGTTGAGATTACAGGTGTGAGCCACTGCGCCTGGCCTTTTTTTTTTTTTTTTTTGAGAAGGAGTCTCACTCTGTCACCCAGGCTGCAATGCAGTGGCATGATCTCAGCTCACTGCAACCTCCGCCTCCCGGGTTCAAGCGATTCTCCTGCCTCAGTCTGCCAAGTAGCTGGGATGACAGGCGTGCGCCACCACGCCCAGCTAACTTTTGTATTTTTAGTGGAGACGGGGTTTCACCACGTTGGCCAGGGTGGTCTCGATCTCCTGACCTCATGATCCGCCCGCCTCGGCCTCCCAAAGTGCTGGAATTATAAGCGTGAGCCACTGCACCCGACCTAATTTTTTGTATTTTTAGTAGAGACGGGGTTTCACCATGTTGGGCAGGCTGGTCTCAAACTCCTGACCTCAAGTGATCCACCCACCTCAGCCTCCCAAAGTGCTTGGATTACAGGTGTGAGTCACTGTGCTCAGCCTAATTTTTTATTCTTAGTAGAGACAAAGTATCACTATGTTGCTCAGGCTGATTTTGAACTCCTGGGCTCAAGTGATCCTCTTGCCTTGGCCTTCGAAAATGCTGGGATTATGGGCATTAGCCACTTTACTTGGCCAGTTATTTTAAGTTTTTTTTTTTTTTTTTTTGTTGAGACGGAGTTTCGCTCTGTCGCCCAGGCTGGAGTGCAGTGGCCGGATCTCAGCTCACTGCAAGCTCCGCCTCCCGGGTTTACGCCATTCTCCTGCCTCAGCCTCCCGAGTAGCTGGGACTACAGGCGCCCGCCACCTCGCCCGGCTAGTTTTCTGTATTTTTTTTAGTAGAGACGGGGTTTCACCGTGTTAGCCAGGGTGGTCTTGATCTCCTGACCTCGTGATCCGCCCGTCTCGGCCTCCCAAAGTGCTGGGATTACAGGCTTGAGCCACCGCGCCCGGCCTATTTTAAGTTTTTTTAAAAAATATTTTTTTGCCGGCCGCGGTGGCTCAAGCCTGTAATCCCAGCACTTTGGGAGGCCGAGACGGGTGGATCACGAGGTCAGGAGATCGAGACCATCCTGGTCTACACGGTGAAACCCCGTCTCTACTAAAAAATACAAAAAACTAGCCGGGCGACGAGGCGGGCGCCTGTAGTCCCAGCTACTCGGGAGGCTGAGGCAGGAGAATGGCGTAAACCCGGGAGGCGGAGCTTGCAGTGAGCCGAGATCGCGCCACTGCACTCCAGCCTGGGCGACAGAGCTAGACTCCGTCTCAAAAAAAAAAAAAAAAAAAAATATTTTTTTATTTTTTTGAGATGGAGCTTCATTGTTGTTGCCCAGGCTGAAGTGCAGTGGCGTGATCTTGGCTCACTGCAACCTCTGCCTCCCAGGTTCAAGCCATTCTACTGCCTCAGCCTCCTGAGTAGCTGGGATTACAGGTGTGTGCTACCACACCCAGCTAATTTTTGTACTTTCAGTAGTGATGGGGTTTCGACATGTTGGCCAGCCTGGTCTTGAACTTTTGGCCTCAAGTGATTTGCCCACCTTGGCTTCCCAAAGTGCTGGAATTACAGGTGTGAGCCACCACACCTGGCCTATTTTAGTTATATAGAACAACAGGAGGCTGACATCCCAAGCTTCATAACAAAAGTACACTGTAATGTGATTGTTGAAATTTTATTTACCCTGAAAACTCTTTCAGTTTTATAATCATCTGTCATCCTAATACTAGCAACTTGAGAAAGGGTTAAAAGGTGGCATTTGTACAAAATATAACTCTAAATAATTTCTTATGGTACTACCATTACTAGACAAAAATTATAATTATCATGAGGGTATAATTTTTTTGACTTCAGGGATATAATTGAAAAAATATTAAATTACAATATTAAAATGTTTGGAAATTTGTTGAGTTTGGTTTTATTTTTTTCTCTTCTGGACGTCATGTGCCCCAACTAGATTAATTATAATTGTTGGGTTATGAACACATCCCTCATTAGTCCATTGGCTGCCTTTAGTCATTCACCCATTCATTCTTTAGCATAGTTAGCATATGTGAAGTCATCATCTTGCCCAGGAATAAAGCTTTAACAGAATACATCTACCAATATATTCATTTTCCCATGTTGTCCCACTGGGTTCCCTGCTTCTCCTCGTACTCTAAGGGTAACCACTATCCTGAACCTTGCTTTTGAACTTTATATCACTAAGATTTATCCATATCACTTATACCTGCAGTTTTTTTCATACTTGAAAATATTTAGGATTAGGCTCGGTGGCTCACGCCTGTAATCCCAGCACTTTGGGAGGCCCAGGTGGGTGGATCATTTGAGGTCAGGAGTTCAAGACCAGCCCGGCCAACACGGGAAACCCCATCTCTACTAAAAATACAAAAATATGCTAGGTAGTGGCGGGCACCTGTAATCCTAGTTACTCAGGAGGCTGAGGCAGGAGAATCACTTGAACCTGGGAGGCGGAGGTTGTAGTGAGCCAAGATTGTGCCACTGCACTCCAGCCTCGACAGGGCGACAGGGCGACAGAGCGAGACTGTCTCATAACAACAACAAAAGAAAATAATCAAAATCAAATTAAATTAAAAATTCACTTCTCTTGTGGCACTAGCCACTTTCCAAGCGCTGTACAGTCACGTATGGCTGGTGGCTACTATTTTGGACAATGTATGTATGGAACATTTATATTGCTGAAGAAATTTCTTTTGGACAGAACTGCCCTAGATTTTTGCTCTAGAATTTCTTTCTTCTTCTTCTTCTTTTTTTTTTTTAATTTTTCTTTTTTTTGAGACAGAGTCTGGCTCTGTCGCCCAGGCTAGAGTGCAGTGGCCGGATCTCAGCTCACTGCAAGCTCCGCCTCCCGGGTTTACGCCATTCTCCTGCCTCAGCCTCCCAAGTAGCTGGGACTACAGGCGTCCGCCACCTCACCCGGCTAGTTTTTTGTATTTTTTTAGTAGAGACGGGGTTTCACCGTGTTAGCCAGGATGGTGTCGATCTCCTGACCTTGTGATCCGCCGTCTTGGCCTCCCAAACTGCTGGGATTATAGGCTTGAGCTATTTTTCTTTTTTTTTGAGACAGAGTCTCACTCTGTCGCCAAGGCTGGAGTGAAATGGCACGATCTCGGCTTACTGCAACCTCTGCCTTCCAGGTTCAAGTGATTCTCCTGTCTCAGCCTCCCGAATAGCTGAGATTACAAGTGCCCTTTACCCTGCTTAGCTAATTTTTATATTTTTAGTAGAGACAAGGTTTCACCAGGTTGGCCAGGCTGGTCTCAAACTCTGACCTGAGGTGATCCACCTGCCTCAGCCTCCCAAAGTGTTGGGAGTACAGGCATGAGCCACCATGCTCAGGTCTTTTTCCTTTTTTTTTTCAGACAGAGTCTTTCTCTGTCGCCCAGGCTGGAATGCAGTGGTGCAATCTCAGCTCACTGCAACCCCTGCTTCCCAGAGTCATACTATTCTGATGCCTCAGCCTCCCAGGTAGCTGGGACTACCGGTGTGCACCACCCCACGAGGCTAAGTTTTGCATATATATGTATATATATATATATATATTTTTTTTTTTTTTTAGTAGAGATGAGGTTTTGCCAAGTTGGTCAGGAGCTCTAGAATTTGGTTTTTTTTTGTTTTTTTTTTGTTTTTTTTTTGTTTTTTTTTTTTTTTTTGAGACGGAGTCTCGCTCTGTCGCCCAGGCTGGAGTGCAGTGGCCGATCTCAGCTCACTGCAAGCTCCGCCTCCCGGTTTACGCCATTCTCCTGCCTCAGCCTCCCAAGTAGCTGGGACTACAGGCGTCCGCCACCTCACCCGCTAGTTTTTTGTATTTTTTTAGTAGAGACGGGGTTTCACCGTGTTAGCCAGGATGGTGTCGATCTCCTGACCTTGTGATCCGCCGTCTTGGCCTCCCAAACTGCTGGGATTATAGGCTTGAGCTATTTTTCTTTTTTTTTGAGACAGAGTCTCACTCTGTCGCCAAGGCTGGAGTGAAATGGCACGATCTCGGCTTACTGCAACCTCTGCCTTCCAGGTTCAAGTGATTCTCCTGTCTCAGCCTCCCGAATAGCTGAGATTACAAGTGCCCTTTACCCTGCTTAGCTAATTTTTATATTTTTAGTAGAGACAAGGTTTCACCAGGTTGGCCAGGCTGGTCTCAAACTCTGACCTGAGGTGATCCACCTGCCTCAGCCTCCCAAAGTGTTGGGAGTACAGGCATGAGCCACCATGCTCAGGTCTTTTTCCTTTTTTTTTTCAGACAGAGTCTTTCTCTGTCGCCAGGCTGGAATGCAGTGGTGCAATCTCAGCTCACTGCAACCCCTGCTTCCCAGAGTCATACTATTCTGATGCCTCAGCCTCCCAGGTAGCTGGGACTACCGGTGTGCACCACCCCACGAGGCTAAGTTTTGCATATATATGTATATATATATATATATATTTTTTTTTTTTTTTAGTAGAGATGAGGTTTTGCCAAGTTGGTCAGGAGCTCTAGAATTTGTTTTTTTTTTGTTTTTTTTTTTTTTTTTTTTTTTTTTGAGACGGAGTCTCGCTCTGTCGCCCAGGCTGGAGTGCAGTGGCCGGATCTCAGCTCACTGCAAGCTCCGCCTCCCGGGTTTACGCCATTCTCTCGCCTCAGTCTCCCGAGTAGCTGGGACTACAGGCGCCCGCCATCTCGCCCGGCTAATTTTTGTATTTTTTTTTAGTAGAGACGGGGTTTCACCGTGTTAGCCAGGATGGTCTCGATCTCCTGACCTCGTGATCCGCCCGTCTCGGCCTCCCAAAGTGCTGGGATTACAGGCTTGAGCCACCACGCCCGGCCTAGAATTTGTATATAGAAGGAGTTGTAGTGAAATTGGGGGTTGGAGTTTGTCCTCAAATTGCACTGGATGCAATTTTGTACATTGATTATATAATTGAATGTGTGTGTGAGGGGGACACTGATTGAAATTATGTGGGGGGTAGAATAAAGACTCACAAAGCCACCCCTTTGTACAATTATTAACCACAGAAAACTCTTTTTTTTTTTTTTTTTTTAATTGAGACCATGTCTTGCTCTGTGGTCCAGGCTGGAGTTGGGAATACAGTGGCGTGGTCTCGGCTCACTACAACCTGCACCTCCTAGGCTTAAGGGATTCTCCCACCTCAGCCTCCCAAGTAGCTGGGACTATGGATGTGTGCCTGTAGGCTAATTTTTGTATTTTTTTGGTAGAGACAGGGTTTTGTCATGTTGGCCAGGCTGTTCTTGAACTCCTGGGCTCAAGGCATCCTCCTGCCCTGGCCCCTCCAACGTGCTGGGATTAAAACTTTTTCCTCCAAAACAAATAGGATTAAATCACTTCTAAACCTTGTGTGTTTTTTTGTGGGGTTTTTGTTTGTTTGTTTGTTTTTGTTTGTTGGTTGGTTGGTTTTGAGACAGAGTCTCATTCTGTTACCAAGCTGGAGTGCAGTGGTGCGATCTCAGCTCACTGCAATCTCTGTCTCCCAGGTTCAAGCGATTCTCCTGCCTCAGCCTCCTGAGTAACTGGGACTACAGGCACATGCCACCAGGCCCCGCTAATTTTTGTATTTTTAGTAGAGATGGGGGTTTCACCATGTTGGCCAGGATAGTCTCAAACTCCTGACCTAGTGATCTGCCTGCCTCTGCTTCCTAAAGTGCTGGGATTACAAGGGTGAGCCACCATGCTCAGCTGTTTTTTTTTTGTTTGTTTTACCCTGTGGTTACGTTTATTAGCTATTCTCTCCACAACAACTATTCGCTGTAACTCATTCTTCAAGGCCTAGCCTCAAATGTCTCCTTTTTGAAGCTCCCCAGCATCGCTTTTCCAGGCTCCCAGACAATGTGGTTCACATCTCCAATATAAAACATATCACAGTGGCCTGGCGCAGTGGCTCATGCCTGTAATCCCAGCACTTTGGGAGGCTGAGGCAGGCAGATCACTTGAGGTCAGGAGTTTGAGACCAGCCTGGCCAAAATAATGAAATCCTGTCATCCCTGTTAAAAATACAAAAATCAGCTGGTTGTGGTGGTGCATGCCTGTGATCCCAGGTACTCAGGAGGCTGAGGCAGGAGAATGGCTTGAACCTGCAAGGTGGAAGTTTCAGTGAGCCAAGATTGCACCACTGTACTCCAGTCTGGGCAACAGAGTGAGACTCCCTCTCAAACAGAAAACAAAATCAAAAACAAAAACAAAAACACAAAAACATATTGCAGGCTTGTCTCAGATTGGGATTAGATGTATGTCTCTGGTTCCTCCAATAGACTGTGATCCTGTAAAGCATAGGGACTTTGTCATAGTTTTTTTTTTTTTTTGAGATGGAGTCTCACTCTATCGCCCAGGCTGGAGTGCAGTGGTGCAATTTTGGCTCACCACAACCTCCATCTCCTGGGTTCGAGTGATTCTCCTATCTCAGCCTCCTGAGTAGCTGGGATTACAGGCACGTGCCACCATGCCCAGCTAATTTTTGTATTTTTAGTAGAGACGAGTTTTTCACATGTTGTTCAGGCTGGTCTCGAGCTCCTGACCTCGTGATCCACCCACCTCCGCCTCCTAAAGTGCCAGGATTACAGGTGTAAGGCACCCAGCCCGGCCTTTTTTTTTTTTTTTGAGATGGAGTCTCACTGTCCCCTAGGCTGGAGTGCAGTGGTGTGATCTTGGCTTACTGCAACCTCTGCCTCCCGGGTTCAAGAAATTCTCCTGCCTCAGCCTCCCAAGTAGCTGGGATTACAGGCGCCCACGACCATGACCAGCTAATTTTTTGTATTTTTGGTAGAGACAGGATTTTACCATGTTGGGCAGGCTGGTCTTGAACTCCTGACCTTGTGATCCGTTCTCGGCCTCCCAAAGTGCTGGAATTACAGGTGTGAGCCAGCATGCCCAGCCGGATTTTGTTTTTAACATATTCTCTCAGTGCCTAGTTCAATGCCTTACCCAGTATAGGAGCTCAGTGACTGTTTAATTAACTTTTATGATAGCATGGATATCTTTTAGGACCTAAATCTGATCTGATCCAAGCATAGTCCTCATTATCTTGATAGTGGTTCTAGTTACTCAGGCTGAAAACTTTTAAGAGTCATCTTTGATTTCTTTCTTTTCTTCTTCTTCTTTTTTTCTTTTTTTTAACAGAAGTTTATTCTTAAATGTACAATAGTTCCAAAACAACACTTAATTCCAACTATCGGTGGCAAAAGATGTTATGGCAGGGAATACTGATGTTTAAATACTGATGAAATAAAGGGTCATCATTTCCTCAGGCACAAGGAACAGCTTACTTTTTGCCAGATTTCTTAATTCCACCTGTGGCCAGGGGCCCCTTCCCCGCCGCCTTCGCTTTTAGCTCCTTGAGTTTCTTTTGCTCCTCTTTTTGTTTCTGCTTGAAAGCCTTCTCTACCTCGTCCATCTCTGTGGCCTGCTTCTTGGGCTGTTTCAGGGGCTTCCTCTTGCCACCTTCGCGGCTGGACATGGCACCTGCTGTCATCCCTGATTTCTTGTCTCTTCTTCTTCTGCCCCTTTTTACCACCTCTACTGCCATTACTTCTATTAGCTATATCATTCTAAGAAATGGTTCCTTTTTTTTTTTTTTTTTTTTTGAGACAGAGTCTTGCTCTGTCGCCCAGGCTGGAGTGCAGTGGCACTATCTCAGCTCACTGCAACTCCGCCTCCCGGGTTTACACCATTCTCTTGCCTCAGCCTCCCGAGTAGCTGGGATTACAGGCGCCCGCCACCACGCCCAGCTAGTTTTTTGTATTTTTTAGTAGAGACGGGGTTTCACCATGTTAGCCAGGATGGTCTCAATCTCCTGACCTCGTGATCCGCCCGTCTCGGCCTCCCAAAGTGCTGGGATTACAGGCTTGAGCCACCGCGCCCGGCAGAAATGGTTCTTGTTACCATTTTTCCTTGGGATTTTTATAGTTGTCTTACACCTACCGGGCTACCCTTCTTCCACATTTGCATATCTACTGCTATTTTCAACCCAGCAGCTATAATGATTTTTTTTATTTTATGAAAAAAAATTATGTAGAGCTTAGCATATGTGAGTTACTATTCTAGGCACTTTACAAACATTAACTTATGGCCAGGCGCAGTGGCTTACACCTGTAATTGTAGCACTTTGGGAGGCTGAGGTGGGTGGATCACCTGAGGTCAGGAGTTCAAGAGCAGCCTGGCCAACCTGATGAAATCCCATCTCCACTAAAAATACAAAAAATAGCTGGGCGTGGTGGCGCGTGCCTGTAATCCCAGCTACTAGGGAAGTTGAGGCAAGAGAATCTCTTGAACCTGGGAGGCAGAGGTTGCAATGAGCCAAGATTACAGCACTGCACTCCAGCCTGGGCGACAGAGAAAAAAAAAATTAACATATTTATTCCTCATGATGATCATCTGAGGAAGATACTATTATTATCCTTGTTTTACAGATGAAGAAAATGAGGCACAGAAGGATTAAGTGGTTTGTCCAACGTTGCCTAACTCAGGATATACATCATATCACCTCTTTGCTTAAAACAGACCATTAGTTTCCCATCTGAATCAGAGGATAGCCACAGTTCTACCAGAGGTCTATAATGCTATATGCGATCTATACTCTCTCTCACTCCCGGGAGTCTCACTCTGTCGCCCAGGCTGGAGTGCAGTGGTGCTTTCCCAGCTCACTGCAACCTCCATCTCCCCGGTTCAAGCGATTCTCCTGCCTCAGCCTCCCTAGTAGCTGGGATTACAGATATGTGCCAGCGTGCCTGGCTAATTTTTGTATTTTTAGTAGAGACAGGGTTTCACCATGTTGGTCAGGCTGGTCTGGAACTCCTGACCTCAGGTGATCCACCCTCCTTGGCTTCCCAAAGTGCTGGGATTACAGTTCTGAGCCACTGCATCTGAGCCACTGAGTCTAATTTTTTTGTGTTTTTAATAGAGATGGGGTTTCACCATGTTGGCCAGGCTGGTCTGAAACTCATGACCTCAAATAGTCTGCCTGCCTCCCCCTCCCAAAGTGCTGGGATCACAGGTGCGAGTCACCGTGCCCAGCTCTTCCCTACTTTATTTTCATATACATGTATTATTTTTATTTTGGTCTATTTCTCCCCAAAAAAATTGAGGTCCACCAGGAGGACAGGCCTTCCTTTGTGAAACAATTATTTAAAGAGGCCTACAATATAAGCATTGTTTTGGGCACTGAGCGGGGAAGAAAAGCTTGGTGGAGGTTGGGTGCAGTGGCTCACGCCTGTAATTCCAGCACTTTGGGAGCCCAAGGCGGGTGGATCACCTAGGGTCAAGAGTTGGAGACCAGTCTGGCCAACATGGTAAAACCCCATCTCTACTAAAAATACAAAAATTAGCTGGGCGTGGTGGCGCATGCCTGTAGTCCCAGATACTTAGGAGGCTGGGGCAGGAGATTTGCTTGAACCCAGGAGGCATAGGGTGCAGTGTGCCCAGACTGCACCACTGCACTACAGCCTGGGCAATAGAGCAAGACTTCATCTCAAAAAAAAAAAAATAGGCCAGGCACAGGGGCTCACACCTGTAATCCCAGGACTTTGAGGGGCCGAGGTGGCTGGATCATGAGGTCAGGAGTTCGAGATCAATCTGGCCAATATGGTGAAACCCCATCTCTACTAAAAATATAAAAATAAGCTGGGCGTGGTGGTGTGTGCCTGTAGTCCCAGCTACTTGGGAGGCTGAGGCAGATGAATCTCTCGAACCTGGGAGGCAGAGAGGTGCAGTGAACCAAGATCGCACTACTGCACTCAAACCTGGTGATAGAGTGAGACTCTATGTCAAAAAAAAAAAGAAAAATGGCCGGGCGCGGTGGCTCAAGCCTGTAATCCCAGCACTTTGGGAGGCCGAGACGGGCGGATCATGAGGTCAGGAGATCGAGACCATCCTGGCTAATACGGTGAAACCCCGTCTCTACTGAAAATACAAAAACTAGCCGGGCGAGGTGGCGGGCGCCTGTAGTCCCAGCTACTCGGGAGGCTGAGGCAGGAGAATGGCGTAAACCCGGGAGGCGGAGCTTGCAGTGAGCTGAGATCTGGCCACTGCACTCCAGTCCAGGCGACAGAGCGAGACTCCGCCTCAAAAAAAAAAAAAAAAAAAAGAAAAGAAACAAAATCAACCAGTAAGGCCAGGCGCGGTGGCTCACGCCTGTAATCCCAGTACTTTGGGAGGCTGAGGCGGGCAGATTACCTGAGGTCAGGAGTTTGAGACCAGCCTGACCAACATGGTGAAACCCTGTGTCTACTAAAAATACAAAAATTATCCAGGCATAGTGGCGGGCGCCTGTAATCTCAGCTACTTGGGAGGGTGAGGCAGGAGAATTGCTTGAACCCAGAAGGCAGAGGTTGTAATGAGCCAGGATCACACCACCACACTCCAGTCTGGGCGATAGAGGGAGACTGTCTCAAAAATAAAGTAAAATAAAATAAAAATTAGCCTGGTATCGTGGCGCACACCCGTAGCCCCAGCTACTTGTGGGCTTGAGTCACAAGAATCGCTTGAACCTGGGAGGCAGATGCTGTAGTGAGCCGAGACCATGCCACTGCCACGCAGCCTGGGCAACAGAGTGAGACTTCGTCTCAAAAAATAATAATAATTAAAAAATCTATGTACACATATAAAACTCCATTGAATAATGGGCAAGCTACTGAGGAGAATGAAAGATAAAATCATTGCTGTTTAATTAAATGTAACAGAAAAAAATATCAAAAGTTGGCTGGGCGCAGTGGCTCATGCCTGTAATCCCAGCACTTTGGGAGGCTGAGGCGGGCAGATCATGAGGTCAGAAGATCGAGACCATTCTGGCTAACACAGTGAAAACCTGTCTCTACTAAAAATACAAAAAAATAAAATTAGCTTGGCGTGGTGGTGGGCGCGTGTAGTCCCAGCTACTCGGGAGGCTGAGGCAGGAGAATGGTGTGAACCCGGAAGGCAGAGCTTGCAGTGAGCTGAGATCGCACCATTGCACTCCAGCCTGGGCGACAGAGCAAGACTCCGTCTCAAAAAAAAAAAAAAAAAAGAAATATCAAAAGTGACAGGGAGAGCCTAAAAAGAGAGCAGCTTTTGGTCCACTTAATAGTTTGGATGAAGACAATTTTAAATGGATTCTGCCTGGTGCTGCAAATGCCTAAGAACAAACCACTGACTTTTGGGCAGAGTTCTAGCAAATCAGCAATTGGAGTGTCAGACTCGCAATGACTGCTCTCTTGTGTAATACGTCAAAAACAAGTCAGTGAGCTGAAGTACCTTTACTATTTTTAAGTTGACATTAAAGGATGTGGGAAAAAAATAGACCAATGGATATCCATCAAGAATAATTTGAATACACAAAAGAATATCATTTTATTTATTTATTTATTTATTTATTTTTTTTGAGGCGGAGTCTCGCTCTGTAGCCCGGACTGGAGTGCAGTGGCCGGATCTCAGCTCACTGCAAGCTCCGCCTCCTGGGTTTACGCCATTCTCCTGCCTCAGCCTCCCGAGTAGCTGGGACTACAGGCGCCCGCCACTTCGCCCAGCTAACATTTTAAACTATGGTAGTGGTTAGTTTCAAGAGCTGAATGCGATTTCATATTATTGCATCCTTTTTTCAACTTCCTCTTTGGAAATTTTGTGTATGCTCTTGATTTTTTTTTTAAATAGGTATTTTTTTAAATAGAACGCTCTTGCGTTCATTTATTTCACATACATTAAAATGCTCAAACACTGCTGCGTGCACTTTTTTTTACCTGATAGTTGTTTTCCTTTGGATGACAGAAAACGTTAATGCTTGGTACGTTTAAAACATTAAAAAAAAATGAGTTCTTCCTTTTTGACAAGAATCACCCACCTAATTAATAAACGCTTATTTCTGGGTTCCACTCTCAGAGATCCTCACTTTTTTATGTTTGGAGTTGGAAACCTATGTTTCCAGCCAGTACCCAAAGTGATTGTGAGGCCTGGTGGCCCAAAGACCATACCTTGAGAACGACTCGACCCAATGCTATTTTCATGTTTTGCAGCTTTCAAAATATTAACTTCAGAAATCTAAGGACGGTGGGCAACTCGGGTGGCTGTCAGAAGACCCGAGAGTGAGCCGCTCACGCTGTGCCCCGTTGCACAACTTTCCTTGACTTTGCAGATCTCTCCCTGAGGAGGAAATCAGTTCATTTTCACCGAGCAATTAACTACTCCCAACCAGTTCCGTCTATGTCCCTCAGGATGACCCCCCAAAGTCACCAGCTCATCGCCGCTGCGAAAAATAAAGCGCTGTTTGCCCTGCGTGCCTTCGCAGGGCCGCGGGAACCTGGGCTCGCTTCCCGCCACCCGGGCTCCTCCTCCTCTCGCCCTCTCCGGTCGGGTCCTCCCGGAGGCGCCCCGGGCGGCAGGTATTGGCGCCAACCGGGTGGCGGCGCTGTCCGCCCTGCGCGCGGCCGCCTCGGGCCCGAGGGAGGCGGATGCACGGCCGGCGGAGGAAGGGGAGGGAGCGAGGAGCGCGCGCTGCTCTCGCGTGTTCTCGCGCCGCTCGCGTGACCGTCCGGTGTGTGCGCGAGGGCCGGCTCCCGGGGCACGGACGGCCGGGCGCGCGCCGCTGCGAGGGGCGTCCGGGTCCGAGTCGGCGGTCCGGGCCGGCGCGAGGTGCGTGTGGGCGGGCTGCGGGGGTCCCGGGCGGACCCACGCGCACACGTTCCCGGAGGAGCCTTCGAGGCTGCTCTTCCTCGGCCAGACGGAGAGCGGCACTGTCTCCCCGCCCAGCGCTCACTCGCCCCGCGTCTCCCCCCGCAGCGGCTGCTCCTCCTCGGCACCGCCAGCCCCAGCGCCGCTCCCGGGCGGGCGGGCGGCGGCGGCGGCGGGACCCGCGGAGCCGCTTTGTGTGCAGCCCGACGAGGGGCGGCGGCGCAACCACCTGACAGAGGCCCGGGCGCTCGATGCACCTTCCGCCCGCATGAGGAGGAGGTAAAGGCGGCGGTGGCTCGGCTCCCGCCCTAGGCTGCTGGAGGGAGGGGACGGAAGAGGAGACCGGAGGGGGGGCCGCGGGTCCGAGGCCCGGTGGGGCCGCCCGGGGGTGCCGGAAAGGCCTTGGCGGTGCCGGAGGCGCCAAGCGGCCGGGGGCCAGAGAAGCAGCTGGGGTCCCTCAGCCGAAGTTGAAGGAACAAAATGTGAAGTGCGGAGCCGCGTCAGCCGCTTCCTGGCGTGGGGCTCGGGGTGGAGAGCGGCTTGTTTTCCCCTCCCGCGGGGGTGAGGGAGCGGAACAGGGGAGGGGCGGCAGTGCGGCGGGGCACTACCCCAGGTCCGAGGCTCGGCTGGGCAAGGGCGTTTTGTTCCCGGGAGCCGCCGCTGCGCGTGGGTCCGCTGGGTCCCTAGTTTTGCGGCCTAAGCCGAGCCTTATAGGCCTCGCGTCTGCTTTCCCGGGGGGGACTGGCCGGGCGGGACTGGGCGCTTCCCGACGGCCGAGCGGGGGCCTTGGGGTTCTTGCCGGCCTCCTGAGGCTGCCAAACTTCGTACCTTGGTGCTCGGGGCTGGATTTCATTGTGAAAGGCGGAATGGGAAACTCCTGGCGCTGTTCGGCGCCTCCCGCGGCCGCGGCTGCTGGTGCCGAGGAGCCCCGTGAGCCTGGGGCTGGCTGGGCTGGGGCTGGTGGGGCCGGCGGGGTTCGAGCCCTGGGAAAGAGCGGGTGGCGAGGCCGCTGCCGGGTCCCCGGCCTCCGGGGAGAAAGGGCCTTTTCCAGATTAGAGAGATTTGAAATGAAAAAAGAGGTTACAAAGTCGCCCCTTTCCCGCTGAACTTTGGTTTTCTGACCGATAGAGGCCGGTAGAGGACTGTGAACCAAAAGTTGTCCCCCAGGATGGACTTCACGGCGCAGCCCAAGCCTGCCACTGCCCTCTGTGGCGTCGTGAGTGCCGACGGGAAGATCGCTTACCCTCCGGGGGTAAAAGAGATCACCGACAAGATCACCACTGACGAGATGATCAAACGCCTGAAGGTAAGCGTCTGGACGGATTGTTCGCTCTTCAGACGTCTTTGGTAGGAGGCGCTTTCTCCTGTCATTGCTACCCTGCTCGTTCTGGCCTTTAGAGTTCCAAGTTTTTTAGATCTCTTACGCCCTGTGAAAGGTACTGTTGTATCTCAGATAAGTTATCTTTGAGTAAGCTTTGTAAGGACATAACCATTGTGGGAAATTTAAAAAGTGTGATTTTTCAAAAACTTCCTGGTTTTCAAACGTAAGAATTTGTGTGTTTTTAGAGTTTTTTCTGGAGGTATTTCATGAGAATACTGTTCAGAGTGTCTTGCACACTTACGTGTAGGCAGTAATTTGCCCAAGAAGTTTCCTATTTTCAACTTCTGAGGAGGACTGATTGAAGTGCAAAGTCCTTTTTAAAAATTTGCATGATTTTCTAGTGTTCAGAAGCTTAAATATGTATATATTGTGGTTAAACTTTGACAGAAGGTACACTTTTCATAATTCAGGCTTAAAGTAAGATGATTTAAGTCTATACATAGTTCAAAGGAGTTTAAGAGTATTATGGCTCTTTTTATGAGATGTCAGCTAATTTCGTTTAAGCATGGCAGCCCTAAGGTTAAGGTTTTAAATTTCAGCCTCACGTTTGTAAGTTTTTTTGGTTTCTGTTCCACTGACATAGATTGTGGCCAGAATCTTACCAAATAAGTGATACTCTTGTAGGATCAGCTTGAAGCAGTGGTTCTGAGTCAGGGCAACTTTGACCTCCAGGAGATGTTTGGCAATGCTGGAGACATTTTGATTGTCACAATTGGTGCTAGATTGGAGTAGGGAAACACCAGAGGCAGTGAGTCCGGCTAGGAAACTATGAACAGTAGTCTAGGTGAAAGACGTTGAAATCTTCAGGTAAGGCTGTGGCATTGGTAATAGTGACTAGGAAGTGATTTAACAACTTTTCAGAGTTAGAATCAGAATTGGTGGGAGGTGAGGCAAGCAACATTGTTGACAGTGTTTCCATCTTGGGCGACTTGGCGAAATGTATTTTAGGGAATGAGCTTGGCCTCTTGCTCTTGGAGCCCAGTAAATGTACCTAATGTTACATTTTAATTAGTACAGTATTTAAAATATTCGTGTGGCTTAGTTTTCAAACTCTAATTTGGTTGTGCAATTTGTTGCCTTTTTGGAAGGAATAAGAGAACAGTTTCTTTCATTAAAACGAATCTATGTGCAGTGGTGTGATCTCAGCTCACTGCAACCTCCACTTCCCAGGTTCAAGCTGTTCTGCCTCAGCCTCCCAAGTAGCTGGGACTACCAGCGTGTGCCACCACACCTGGCTAATTTTTTTTTTTTTTTTTTTTGAGACAGAGTCTTGCTCTGTCACCCAGGCTGGAGTGCAGTGGTGCCGTCTCAGCCCACTGCAACCTCCACCTCCTGAGTTCAAGCAATTCTCCTGCCTCAGCCTCCCCAGTAGCTGGGATTATAGGCGCCCAATCCCACGCCCAACTAATTTTTGTATTTTTAGTAGAGATGGGATTTCACTGTGTTGGTCACTTTGGTCTCCAATTCCTGACTTAGAATGATCTGCCCACATCAGCCTCCCAATATGCTCGGATTACAGGTGTAAGCCACTGCTCGCGGCCCCTTTCATTAAAACAAATCTTGGACCCAGGGCAGTGGCTCACGCCTGCAATCCCAGCACTTTGGGAGGCTGAGGCAGGTGGATCACCTGAGGTCTGGAGTTCTACTAAAAATACAAAATTAGCCGGGCGTAGTGGCACATGCCTGTAATCGTAGCTACTGGGAGGCTGAGGCAGGAGAATCACTTGAATCCGGGAGGCAGAAGTTTTGGTGAGCAGAGATTGCGCCATTGCACTCCAGCCTGGGCAACAAGAGTGAAACTCTGTCTCAAAAAAAGTAAAACAAAATAAATAAAACAAATCTTGATACTAAAGATTATATATGAATTGAGGTGCTTGATTGATGCTTCTAAAAGTTATACTGTTTTGGGAATGATAAATTATGAAATATAAAACTTAAACAATTTATGGATCTTTAACATTAAGTTCTCAAATTAAGAATATTGAAACCTTGAATTCTAGTGTTGGATAATTTTGGTTAAAAAATGGAAAGTTGATGTGTTAGCAACACGCTCTGTTGACATGACTCATAGAACCTGTGAAGAAGCTGGTCTCATAGTACTAAGTGGTGGTCTAGGAGCAGCTGGGCGGATAGCACCAGGCATATTGGAATGGATGAGGTGTGGCACCCTGAGCAGTCCAGCAAGGACTTGGTCTTAGTAGAGCAATTTGGCTAGGAGGAGAGTATGCAGCACAGTTCTGAGTGTGGAATAGCTGCCATGAAGTAACCAGGTGCTGTCTGGTAGGGGCTGATGACATGGTTGGGCACAGCTCGTACACTTGGCCATTCTCTGCATATACTGGTTAGTGAAATGAGCCTGGCACTCTTTTTGGCTCTGAGCTAAATCTACATACAGTGGTTTTTGTGGCCCCAATTCTACCGTTCATTTCTGTAACTGCTTTAGTGGCTTCTTCCGGGAAGGGGAAACAGAAAACCAAACCCTTTGCTGCGACCACCCTCCATCATAGCCTTTGCACTAGTGATTGTACCAAATGGAGAAACTCTTACTGGAGACGTTCATCATCAATACCATTATCAAGATTGTTCACATAAATATTAACACTCTGGTATCTGCTGCAGCTACTGCTGTCCGCACTGTTCCACAGTATAAATATGCTGCGGGAGTTTGCAGTCCTCAGCAACATCTTAATGCACAGCCACAAGTTACAATGCAATAGGTTGCTGTTCATGTACAAGGTCGGGAACCTTTGACTGCTTCCATGTTGGCATCTGCCCCTCAAGAGCAAAAGCAAATGTTGGGTGAACAGCTGTTTCCTGTTATTCAAGCCATGTACCCTACTCTTGCTGGTAAAATCACTGGCATGTTGTTGGAGATTGATAACTCAGAACTTCTTCATATGCTTGGCCGGGCGCAGTGGCTCACACCTGTAGTCCCAGCACTTTGGGAGGCTGAGGCAGGTGGATCACGAGGTCAGGAGATTGAGACCATCCTGGCTAACACGGTGAAACCCCGTCTCTACTAAAAATAACAAAAAATTAGCCGGGTGTGGTGGTGGGTGCCTGTAGTCCCGGCTACTTGGGAGTCTGAAGCAAGAGAATGGCGTGAACTCAGGAGGCAGAGCTTGTGGTGAGCCGAGATCACGCCACAGCACTTGAGCCTGGGCGACAGAGCAAGACTCCGTCTGAGTCTCCAGAGTCACTCGGTTCTAAGGTTGTTGAAGCTAGCTGTATTACAAGCCCACCAAGCTAAAGAGGCTACCCAGAAAGCAGTTAACAGTGCCATCGGTGTTCCTACTGTTTAAAACTGATCAGGGACCACAAAAAGAAACTTGTGCTTCACCAAAGAAAACTATCCAAACATAGAAAAACCTAAATAGGGGGAAAAAATTGCGAAATATAAAATAAATTTAAAAAGGAAAGGAAACTTTCCTTTCCAAGCAGATGCCAGGTCTAGCAAACATAATATTAGTCCTAGATTACTTATTGATTAAAAAAAAAAACCCCACAAAAAAATAAAATATAAAAACAAATTAATGTTTTATAGATCCTGGGAACAATAATTTTCAGCAAAGTACAAAAATTCAAAGTATTCCTTTCTTTAATTTTGTAATTCTTTACTGTGGAATAGCTCAAAATGTCAGTTCTGTTTTAAGTAACAGAATTGATAACTGAGCAAGGAAATGTAATTTGGATGATAAAATTCCTGCTTTAATAAAAATTACTTAAACAGTGGAGAAAAAAAGGAAAGTTTTGGCTGGGTGCAGGGACTCATGCCTGTAATCCCAGCACTTTGAGGGCCAAGGCAGGAGGATCATTTGAGCACAGGAGGTTCAGACCTGGGCAACATAGTGAGACCCTGTCTCAGTTTTTTTAAAGGTATAGTGGGGAAGTTATGACTACTTACATACATTTTCTGTTTGAAAATAGATTATCAGAAGTGCTGTTAACTATAAATGGACATATATCAGTGGAGAATGAGTATCGAGTTAGATTATCCATTTGTTACTAGTTCTTTTGGAAGTTAAAATCGACATTCATATCAACCAACTTCAATGTCCTACTGCCAAAATTTTGATTTTCTGAAAAATTCTTTTGATTTTGTATTTCTTCTGCCTTCCTTTCTATTTTGACTTTGTGCTTATTAGGGTTCCCTGTTTAAAGTGTCATGCCTCATTGGAAATGTAGATTTTTAACAATACTTATTTTTGAAATTTTGTTAGTTTTTTATTAGAACCTTAGTTATTGGTAATTTTATAAATTTGGGAGTTTTTTATTATTATAGCATAGCAATAGTGTTGAAATGCTATACAAATACAAAGAGAGCTTAAGCCTGGATGCAGGGGCTCTTGCTTGTAATCCTAGCACTTTGGGAGGCCAAGGCAGGTGGATTGCTTTAGCTCAGGAGTTCGAGACCAGCCTAGCCAACATGGTGAAACCCCATCTCTCCTAAAAATAGAAAAATTAGCCAGGTGTGGTGGCATACCTCTGTAATCTCAGCTACTCCTGTGGCTGAGGCATGAGAATCACTTAAACATAGGAGGCAGAGGTTGCGGTGAGCCATTATCGTGCCACTGCACTTTAGCCTAGGTGACAGAGTGAGACTCTGTCTCTTTAAAAAAGATCTTAAAGGCAGGCCCGGCGCAGTGGCTCACGCCTGTAATCCCAGCACTTTGGGAGGCCGAGGCGGGCGGATCACAAGGTCAGGAGATCAAGACCATCCTGGCTAACACAGGTGAAACCCCATCTCTACTAAAAATACAAAAAAACTACCCAGGCATGGTGGCGGGGCCTGTAGTCCCAGCTACTCGGGAGGTTGAGGCAGGAGAATGGCATGAACCCAGGAGGCGGAGCTTGCAGTAAGCCACCATGGCGCCACTGCACTCCAGCCTGGGCGACAGAGCGAGACTCCATCTCAAAACCCTGCCCCTCCCCCCCGCAAAAGAAAAAATAAAACATCTTAAAGGCAAGTACAATCTCGGTCAAAGGAATTCAGCGGTGTTTGGTCCTGTTCTCATCAGTTTTCAAGAATGGAGCAAGGCTGGGTGTGGTGGCTCATGGCTGTAATCCCAGCACTTTAGGAGGTCAAGGTGGGAGGAACGCTTGAGCCCAGGAATTTGAGATAGGCCTGGGCAACATGGTAAAACCCTGTCTCTACAAAAAATACAAAAATTAGCTGGACATGGTGGCATGCAAATGTGGTCATAGCTACTCAGGAGGGTGAGGTAGGAGGATCACTTGATCCCAGGAAGGTCGGGGCTGCGGTGAACCATGATCCTACCACTGCACTCCAGCCTGGGTGACCGAGTGAGACCCTATCTCAAAAAAAAAGGAACAAGCAGTTTTACAGTGGAACCATAATTTTAGAATTAGAAGGATCTTAAAGGAAATTCTGGGACCTCCCCTTACTTCACAGATAATAAAAGTTAGGCCAAAGTATCCAAGTAACTTTTACCAAAATCAGTCACAGGTCAGTTTAGTGACAGAGATGGGGCAATAACGCCATATTTACCTTGGTTCTTATATAGTTGCTGTCTTTTAAGGAATCTAAACTAAGTAGAACTAAAAAGTTGTGATTTTTATCATGTAGTTGAAGACATTGCAGTGAAATGTGAAGAGAATCAATGAGAGTTAGTTTGGTCTTTTGTAGGGAGAAAAAGGACAGCTTTTTTTTTTTAGTAAAACATTTGAGAGAAACTATTGTGAAGCTTTGAAGCTTCATTGACAATAAATTTTAGAGTATGTCTTTGAAATAGCTAAGATATGCTTTTGTATACTAGAACTTTTCATTCCTGTTTCCAGGGCACTACTTTACCAATTTTTATTATGTCAGGCCACACTGGTCTTCGGTCAGTTCCCTGAACATGCCTTCTTTATTTCTGTCTAGACAGATTCCTCACATTAAATAGCCCATAAGATCATTTGTCACTCATTTGTTACTTCTTAAGGGAAGCCTTTAAGATTCTGCATCACAGGCTGGGCGCGGTGACTCGCGCCTGTAATCCTAGCACTTTGGGAGGCCGAGGTGGGCGGATCATGAGGTCAAGAGTTCGAGAACAGCCTGACCAACATAGTAAAGCCCCATCTCTACTAAAAATACAAAAATTAGCTGGGCGTAGTGGCACATGCCTGTGTGTGCCTCCCATCTACTTGGGAGGCTAGGGCAGGAGAATCACTTGAACCCGGGAGGCGGAGGTTGCAGTGAGCTGAGATCACACCACTGCATTACAGCCTGGGCGACAGGGTGAGACTCCGTCTCAAGAAAAAGAAAAAAAAAGAAAAAAATGATTCTACTCTTTAACTCCTTCATATTACATTTATCCATACATTTATTTGGTTTCTCTCTCCAGCTTCTCTGTAAACCTTATTAATAAAGATACCATGTCTGTTTTTGATTCCTCTCAGTGCCAAGCTTAATGCCTGGCACATAGTTGGGTGCTGAACAAATATTTGTTAAGTGAATGAATGAACATTTTGTATTAATATTGGATTAGAGAAATGTTTTTATTTTTTAAAGTAAAGGATAATTTGAAAAAATTTCAAATTGCAACTAAGAACTTTTTTTTTTTTTGAAACCAAGTTTTGCTCTTGTTGCCCAGGCTGGAGTGCAATGGTGTGATCTCGGCTCACTGCAACCTCTGCTTCCTGGGTTCAAGTGATTCTCCTGCCTCAGCCTCCTGAGTAGCTGGGATTATTGGCGCCCACCACCATGCCGGCTAACTTTGTATTTTTAGTAGTGACAGGGTTTTACCACACTGGTCAGGCTGGTCTCGAACTCGTGACCTCAGGTGATCTGCCCTCGTCGACCTCCCAAAGTGCTGGGATTACAGGCATGAGCCACCGCGCCCGGCCAGGACTTTTCAAACCAAGGAGTTTGTGTCTTAGAGATAGTAACATAGGTGCAGTACTTAGAATTTTGGAGTCAACAGGTAGTTTAGAGATTATGTATTTCTCTTCTAATTTTTCAGCTGAAGAAACTATTTGAGAGGTTGTGAACAACTCTAGTCACATAAAGCTGAAAAGTGTCATTAACTTCTGCTACTTAGATAAGTTACAATTATATATTAATTGACAAATTTAAAAACCATACTAAAGTTAGCTGTGTGGAAGGATGGCCAATAGTTTAGTATCATTGTTACATTAAGAATCACAAATAGCTGGGCACTGTGGCTTATGCCTGTAATCCCAGCGCTTTGGGATGCTGAGGTGGGTGGATCACCTGAGGTCAGGAGTTTGAGGCCAGCCTGACCAACATGGAGAAACCCTGTCTCTACTAAAAATACAAAATTAGCCGGGTGTGGTGGCGCATGCCTGTAATTGCAGCTACTCAGGAGACTGAGGCAGGAGAATTGCTTGAACCCAGGAGGCAGAGGTTGCAGTGAGCCGAGATCACGCCACTGCGCTCCAGCCTGGGGAACACAGTCACAAGGAAGAGAAGAAAAAGCATATACTGAACAAGTGATTTTTTAAAAAATTCATACTATAATTAAGTAATCTAAGCACGATTGCACTGCAGCCTGGGCAACAAGAGTGAAACTCCAACTCAAAAAAATAAATAAATAAATAAATAGTAAAAAAATTTTTAAAAAAATGATAATCACAAATAGCCATCCTCCCATATAGTTGTGGGTTCTGAAACTAATGCAGGGCTCACATCTGATAAGTAACATTTAAAATACACTTACAGGTCTGATGTCCTGGCTTATACCTGTATTTCCAGCACTTTGGGAGGCTGAAATGGGCAGATCACTTGAGCTCAGGAGTTTGAGACCAGCTTGGGCAATATGGCAAAACCTCATTTACAATAAAAATTTAAAAAATAAAATACACTTAAAAGTAGCTGTGCAGGCCGGGCGCGGTGGCTCAAGCCTGTAATCCCAGCACTTTGGGAGGCCGAGACGGGTGGATCACGAGGTCAGGAGATCGAGACCATCCTGGCTAACACGGTGAAACCCCATCTCTACTAAAAATACAAAAACTAGCCGGACGAGGTGGCGGGCGCCTGTAGTCCCAGCTACTGGGGAGGCTGAGGCAGGAGAATGGCATAAACCCGGGAGGCGGAGCTTGCAGTGAGCTGAGATCCGGCCACTGCACTCCAGTCCGGGCGACAGAGCGAGACTCCGCCTCAAAAAAAAAAAAAAAAAGTAGCTGTGCAAATTCCATAAAGGGCTTAATGGAATTAAGTTAGTTATGTAGTATATCCTATGTCATGGATTGCTACAGAGCTATTTGCTACACACATACTTTGTTGTTTCTTTCTTGCTTGCTACTTTGGAGATGGGAGGGCCTTGATAATTATTGATTTTTTTGTTTGTTTGTTTGAGACAGAGTCTCTTGGTCTGTTGCCAGGCTGGAGTGCAGTGGTGCGATCTCAGCTCAGTCTCCTGAGTAGCTGGGACTACAGGTGCCTGCCATCACACTCACCTTACTTTTGTATTTTTAGTAGAAGTGGGGTTTCATCATGTTGGCCAGGCTGGTCTCGAACTCCTGACCTCATGATCCGCCTGCCTTGGCCTCCCAAAGTTCTGTGATTACAGGAGAGAGCCACCATGCCTGGCCTTTTTATTTTTATTTTATTTACTTATTTTTCTGAGATGGTGTCTTGCTCGTAAGCCACCGTGCCTGGCATTTCTTAGTTTTTAAATGGTGGGATGGATAGAGTGAAATTGTTTTGTTTCTTTTCTTTTCTTTCTTTCCTTTCTTTCCTTTCCTTTCCTTTCCTTTCTTTTCTTTCTTTCTTTCTTTCTTTCTTTCTTTCTTTTTCTTTCCTTTCTTTCCTTTCTTTCTTTTTCTTTCATTTTGAGACGGAATCTCTCTGTCGCCCAGGGTGGAGTACAGTGGCAAGATCTTGGCTCACTGCAACCTGTGCCTTCCAGGTTCAAGCAATTCTCCTGCCTCAGCCTTCTGAGTAGCTGGGATTACAGGTGCGTGCCGCCACATCCACCTAATTTTTTATATTTTGGTAGAGGCAGAGTTTCATCATGTTGGCCAGGCTGGTCTTGAACTCCTGACCTCTAGTGATTCACCCGCCTAGACCTCCCAAAGTGCTACAATTACAGGTGTGAGCCACCGCACCTAGCCTGAAATTGTTTTTTTTTTTTTTCTTTATTTTTTGAAACAGAATTTCACTCTTGTTTCCCAGGCTGGAGTGCAGTGGCGCAATCTCAGCTCACTGCAACCTCCACCTCCCAGGTTCGAGCAATTCTCTTGCCTCAGCCTCCCGAGTAGCTGGGATTACAGGTGTCTGCACCGTGCCCAGCTAATTTTTTGTATTTTTAGTAGAGACAGGGTTTCACCATGTTGACCAGGCTGGTCTTGAACTCCTGACCTCAAGTGATCCACCCAGCTTGGCCTCCCAAAGCACTGAGATTACAGGCATGAGCCACCATGTCTGGCCTGAAATTTGTTTCTTATTTTCATCTCTTAATTATCTGATCTCAGAGAGCAGTGCTCCAGACATTAATACAGCTACCCTGGTCTGCTATATTATTTTGTCACAGAAACAAATAAAAATACCTACTATCTTGATGCTGAGAATTAGAAAAATTAAATAGGGTTTTGTGAAAGTATCCCCATTTTTTCTTTTTCTTTTTTTTTTTTTTTTGAGACAGAGTCTCGCTCTGCCCCCAGGCTGGAGTGTGCAGTGGCCGGTTCTCAGCTCACTGCAAGCTCCGCCTCCCGGGTTCAGGCCATTCTCCTGCCTCAGCCTCCCGAGTAGCTGGGACTACAGGCGCCCGCCACCTCGCCCAGCTAATTTTTTTGTATTTTTAGTAGAGACGGGGGTTTCACCGTGTTAGCCAGGATGGTTTCGATCTCCTGACCTCGTGATTCGCCCGTCTCGGCCTCCCAAAGTGCTGGGATTACAGGCTTGAGCCACTGTGCCCGGCCTCCCATTTTTTCTTAACAGGTATGTTTTCCTTATCTCTAATCTCTAATCTTATCTCTAATCTTTCTTCCTGTATCAGCCATTCTCATCTGGCCTATTTGATGGTTTAGTAGGAATTAGGATATAGTGGAATTGATTTTAACGTAGGGCATCCCCTTTTCCTCACAAACCTTGTTAGAGGTAGTGAATAGATTAAGGGCAGGAAGGCCATAATTCTTTCCCTTTGCTTTCCTCCAGGAGGACCCCAGAAGTACTGGTTTGGTTGTAATTGTTTTTACTTCCATGAATGATTTTTATTTATCCCTCATTGCCACACAGTGTGATAATTTTGCATGTGATTAAGTATATAATTTTAACTCTAAATTCTGTTCATATGTTTTAATGTTTCTATGAATGTAGAAGATTCTGCTCAGAACATTAAAAATTAAATGGAGACGCAAGACTTCTTAAAATCATATCCTAAAATAATAGCCAATATACATTTGTGAAGGGAGTCTTAGTGCAGTATAGTTCTTATTTCAGACTTCTGTTTGTGTATAATTGTTCTGGATATCTGTTGCTGTGTAACAAGCTTTTTAAAAGATATTTCAAAATTTTCATGATAAAATATCCGTAACATAAAATTTATCATTTTAATCATTTTTAAGTGTATAGTTCTTTGGCATTAGGTACATTCACATTGTTGTGAAACCATCACCACCATTCATCTCCAGAATTTTCCATCTTCCCCAACTGGAACTCTACCCACTAAACCCTAACTCCTCATTTTTCCCTTCCCCAGCTCCTGGCAACAACCATTCTGCTTTTTGTCTAGATGACTTTGACTTACTCTCCACTTGATCTTAGCCAAAAGGCTCAGAAGCGATAGCCTTACTCTCAAATAATTGAAATCACACAACATCTGTCGTTTCGTGATTGGCTTATTTCACTTAGCATGTACCTTTAAGATTCATCCATATTTTAGCATGTGTTATTACTTCCTTCTCTTTTAAAGCTGAATAATATTCCATTGTATGTGTGTATCACATTTTGTTTCTCTGTCAATGAACACTTGAATTGTTTCCACTTTTTAGCTATTGTGAGCAACTTACTATCTCACAGTTTTGTGGATCAGGAATTCAGGCATGGTTTGTCTTGCGTCTGCTACACATGGCTACTGGGCTTACTCATTGGTATTCAACTAGTGACTAGATTGGTCTAGAGGATCCACAGTGGCTTTACTTAAACACTTGATACCTTAGTGGGAACAACTGAAAGGCTGGACTCAGCTGGGTTCTTTTCTCTAAGATGTAGTCTTAGGGTTTTCCACATAGTCTTTCTAGTAGAGTAGTTGGACCAGGGGTTCCAAGACACCATAGAGGAGGTTGCCAGAAATTGGTCCAGAAATGGCATTTGTCACCTCTACCTTACTCTGTTGGTTAAAAGAAAGTACCATTGTCATAGCCCAGCCCACGTTCAAGGGGAGAAAAAAGATGGGCCTTACCTCTCAATGGAAGCAGGAAAGAAAATTTGTAGCCATCATTAGTCTACCACAGGAGCTCTTGTGACAAATCAAAGTATACTAACCATATGTACTTTCAAATTTTTATTTTATTATTATTATTGTTTTTTTTTTTTGAGACAGTTTTGCTGTCGCCCAGGCTGAAGTACAGTGGCGCGATCTCAGCTCACTGCAATCTCCGTCTCCCAGGTTCAGGTGATTCTCCTCCCTCAGCCTCCCGAGTAGCTGAGATTACAGGGATGTGCCATCATGCCCAGCTAATTTTTTATGTTTCACCATGTTGGCCAGCCTGGTCTCGAACTCCTGACCTCAGGTAATCTGCCCACCTCGGCCTCCCAAAGTGCTGAGATTATAGGCGTGAGCCACCACACCAGGCCATATTTTATTATTTTTTGAGATGGAGTCTTGCTGTGTAGCCCAGGCTGGAGTGCAGTGGCATGATCTCGGCTCACTACACCTCCCGGGTTCAAGTGATCCTCTTGTCTCAGCCTCTGGAGTAGATGGGACTACAGCCGCAAAACCCCACCATGTAATTTTTAAATTTTTTGTAGCTTCGGGAGTTGCTCTCCGTTGATCAGGCTGGTCTTGAACTTCTGGCCTCAAGCGATTCTCCCACCTCAGCCTCCGAAAGTGATGGGATTATAGGCATAAGCCACTGAGTCTGGCTTGCATTGCTATTAGGATATAATTTCTTCAGGCCTTTTCCGTATATAGGGCTGGGAAATGCATCTCCCTTATTTATATAACTTAATTTAATCAGCCTGTCAACCATGTTACTCCAGTTGAACCTCCAGCACAGAGTACTTCTGAGCTTCCTCCATTCCATATTTCTGTCTTCTACAGTCAAAACCTGGATTTCCTCTAACATCCATAAGGTTGTTTGTACTACCCTATTGTAAACACAATCTAAATTCAGATCTGCTTTACCAGTATCCTTTACAGGATTTCTTTGCAGTTCTTTCTGTCCCATGAAAAGTATATGAAGTACCATGTTTGTTAGTTACTTAAATTTGAATTCTTTATGTTAATCAATTTTTATAA
The DNA here is from genome assembly GCF_009764315.1 of Trachypithecus francoisi. NCBI lineage: Eukaryota > Metazoa > Chordata > Mammalia > Primates > Cercopithecidae > Trachypithecus > Trachypithecus francoisi. The sequence continues at coordinate 39,794,258 of NW_022681454.1, read as the reverse complement.
ATAGCTCATTTCAGGCTGAGGTAGGAGAATGGCTTGAACTTGGCAGGCAGAGGTTACAGTGAGCCAAGATTGCACCACTGCACTGTAGCCTGGCGACAGAGCGAGAGTCGGTCCCGGGGAAAAGAAAAAAAGCTAATTTCTTTGTGTTCTGTTTATCAATTTATATATATATTTGTTGACACTCCGTCCCACCCCCTGCTTTTTGAGACAGAATCCCACTCTGGTACCTAGGCTGGAGTGCAGTGGTGTGATCATGGCTCACTGCTGCAGCCTGGTTCTCCATAGGCTCAGGTGATCCTCCTACCTCAGCCTCCCCAGTAGTTAAGACCACAAGCATGCACCACTACGCTGGGCTAATTTCTGTAGGTTTTGAAGAAACAGAGTTTTGCCATGTTTCCCGGTCTGGTCTTGAACTCCTGGGCTCAAGCATTCTACCTACCTCAGCCTCCCAAAAGTGTTGAGATTACAGGCATGAGCCACTGCGCCCAGCCGACCTTTTATTTCCACTGATAAATGTAATCCTTGCTTTATTATTATTATTATTTTGAGAGTGACTCGGGTTACAGGCCACCATGCGCAGCCAATTTTTTTTTTTTGAGACGGAGTCTGGCTATTGTTGCCCAGGCTGAAGTGCAGTGGCGCAATCTCAGCTTCCTGCAACCTCCGCCTTCCAGGTTCGAGCGATTCTCCTGCGTCAGCCTCCTGAGTAGCTGGGATTACATGCGCCTGCCACCATGCAGCTAATTTTTAAATTTTAGTACAGATGGAGTGTCACTGTGTTAGCCAGACTAGTCTCGAACTCCTGACCTCAGGTGATCCGACTGCCTCGGCCTCCCATTTTTATTATTTTTTTTGTTTTTTTGAGATGGAGTTTTCCTCTGTCGCCCAGGCTGCAGCGCAGTGGTGCAGTCTTGGCTCACTGCAACCTCCACTTCCCAGGTTCCAGTGATTCTCCTGCCTCTGCCTCCATAGTAGCTGGGACTACAGGCATGTGCCACGACCTCTGGTTAATTTCCCTGCTCCCCGCCAGACAGTCTTGCTCTGTTGCCAGACTGGAGTGCAGTGGTGTGTTCACTGTAACCTCCGCCTCCTGGGTTCAAGCGATCTTCGTGCCTCAGCCTCCTGAGTAGCTGGGATTACAGGCTCGCGTCACCACACCCAGCTAATTTTTGTGTTTTTAGTAGAGACGGAGTTTCACTATGTTGGCCAGGATGGCCTTGACCTCATGACCTTGTGATCTACTCGCCTCGGCCTCCCAAAGTGCTAGGTTTACAGGCATGATCCTCTGTGCCCAACCTCCCTACTTTTAATTTGCAGTCAAATAAACTAATTATTGTTTTCCAATGAAGCCAACTTACTGCTTCCTGGCAACAAGAGTAGTTCTGTGTGAGAATAATTAAACATAAGTGTCACATTGAGGTTCAGAGGGATAAGAACTCTATTTAGATTTCCTTAAAAACTCAGAAAGAATTGAGTGATACCTTTTTAGTTTGGAGAAATGAGGGTAGGAAGGGATGGGGACAGAATTTTAATAACAGAAATAATGTTGAAAGCTTCAAGCCTAACTTAGGTCTTAATTGAAGATCTTGAATTAAATAGAAATTAGGTTAAGGCTTATTAAAAACCCCATATATGAAGTAAGTAATATTGACATGTATGAAGGCCAATACCATGATTTATATATCTTGTATCAGAAATCTATATAATACTCACAGTAAGAGAACAGATTTAAGGACATTAATGAATTTTATTTCTGTTGGCTTTTATTTTCACAGTTAATTGTTAAACACTTTGACTGAGGTTATTGGCACATTAAAATATGTCCACACGGCTGGGTGCAGTGCCACATGCCTGTAATCCCAGCACTTAGGAAGGCCAAGGCAAGAGGATCACTTGAGCTCTGTAGTTCCAGACCAGCTTGGCCAAAATAGTGAGACCCAGACTCTATTAAATATAAAAGGAAAGATGACCAGGCACGGTGGCTCATACCTGTAATCCCAGCACCTTGGGAGGCCGAGGTGGGCTGACCACAAGAGGTCATCTGTTTGAGACCAGCCTGGCCAACGTGGCGAAACCCCGTCTCTACCAAAAATACAAAGAAAATTAGCCAGGCATGGTGGCGGGCACCTCCCAGCTACTGGGGAGGCTGAGACAGGAGAATGACTTGAACCCGAGAGGTGGTGCAGTGAGCCGAGATGGCGCCACTACACTTCAGCCTGGGCGACATAGCAAGACTCCATCGCAAAATAAATAAATAAATAAATAAATAAAAAAGGAAAGAAAAGATTTCTTGAATTCCCTGGTGCAGAAGATAAAATTCATGGAGCTAGTGGAGTTTTTACAATGTACAAAATCCAAGATTATACTTTTCAGGGATCAATTCTATAGTTCGTTACAATATATGAAATCCTAATAGTTTTTATTTGCTAAAGACAACAGATCAAGAAAGTTCTACCTAGGTGTGGTGGCTCATGCCTGTAATCACAGCACTTTGGGAGAGCGAGGTGGGAGGATTGCTTGAGGCCAGGAGTTCAAGACCAGCGAGACCCCCACCTCTACAAAAAATAAAAAATTAGGCCGGGTGTGGTGGTTCATGCCTGTACTGCCAGCACTTTGGGAGGCCGAAGCAGGTGGATCATGAGGTCAAGAGATTGAGACCATCCTGGCCATGATGGTGAAACCCTATTTCTACTAAAAATACAAAAATTAGCTGGGTGTGGTGGCTCATGCCTGCAGTCCCAGCTACTCAGAAGGCTGAGGCAGGAGAATAGCTTGAACCTGGGAGGTGGAGGTTGCAGTGAGCCGAAATCACACCATTGCACTCCAGCCTGGCGACAGAGTGAGACTCCGTTTAAAAAAAAAAAAAAAAAAAAAATTAGCATTGTGTGGTGGCAGGTGCCTGTCATCCCAGCTACTTGGGAGGCTGAGGTGGGAGTATCACCTGAGCAGTGAGCCAGGATTGCACCACTGCACTCCAGCGTGTGTGACAGAGCAAGACCCTGTCTCTTAAAAAAAAAAAAAAAAAGTTCAAGATAACTGTTGCAATAGAAAGTTGAACGTAAGCATAATGAAGAAATTTTCTAAATTTCTTTCCCTTGCTGTTGGCATTTGGTCTTTGACATTAATTCATGGCTTCCTAACTAGTTTGCTTCTACACAGTTACAATTGTGCCTAGACCCAGAGTCCCTCAGCCTTTGGAACTTATACACATATCATTGTTATTGTGTATTATGTGATATTTTAGAAGTTGGTAACTTCCATAATATATGTGGTTTTGTTTTTTTTTTTTGTAGTTGTTGTTTTGTTTTTGTTTTTTTTTTTTTGAGACAGCGTCTCCCTCTGTCACCCAGACTGGAGTGCATTGGTACAACTTCGGCTCACTGCAACCTTCGCCTCCTGGGTTCAAGCGATTCTCCTGTCTTAGCCTCCTGAGTAACTGGGATTACAGCTGCGTGCCACCACGCCCAGCTACTCTTTGTGGGTTTTTTGTTTATTTTTTTGAGACAAAGTCTCACTCTGTTTCCCAGGCTGGAGTGCAGTGGCGCGATCTCACCTCATTGCTACCTCCACCTCCCAGGTTCAAGTGATTCACCTGCCTCAGCCTCCCAAGTAGTTGGGACTACTGGTACGCACCACCATGCCAGCTAATTTTTGTATTTTTAGTAGAGATGGCGGGGTTTCACTATGTTGGGCAGGCTGGTCTTGAACTCCTGACCTCATGATTCATGATCACTTGCCCTCCCAAAGTGCTGGGTTTATAGGCGTGAACCACCACGCCTGGCCTAATTTTTGTATTTTTACTGTAGACAGGGTTTCACCATATTTACCAGGCTGGTCTCGAACTCCTGACCTCAGGAGATCCACCTGCTTCGGCCTCCCAGTGTGCTGGGATTACAGGTGTGAACCACCATGCCTGGCCTTATGTGTTGTTTTTCTGTTATAAAATTAATGCCTGGCTGGGTGTGGTGGCTCATGCCTGTGATCCCAGCACACTGGGAGGCCAAGGCAGACGATCACTTGAGCTCGGGAGTTTGCTACCAGCTTGGACAGCATGGTACTAAAAATACAGAAAATTAGCTGGGTGTGGTGGTGTGTATCTGTAGTCCCAGCTACTCAGGAGGCCAAGTTGGGAGTTTCACCTGAGCCTGGGGAGGTAGAGGCTGCAGTGGTCATGATCGTGCCCCTGTGCTCCCGCCTAGATGACAGTGAGATACTTGTCTCCAACAACAACAAAAAAATTTAGATTAAACATTTTTAGCTTGCTAGTAGGGTATAAAATAAAAAACTTTAAAAAAAGATAAACATTTAACATTTCCTACTAAAGTAGGGGCATTGTTATTTGTGTTGGTAAAGCCAGCCCTTAAATAACAGCATTAGTTCAGTAAGGGAAAGTAATACTGGGAATAACAGTAGAATGGATTTCCATATGAGATTATCATATTTTGAGATTATTATAATTTACAGTGTAAGTGCCAATTATGTGGTTGGATTACATTTGTTTCTTTAGATAAAATGAAAAGATCACTAAGAATTTTGATTGTCAAGAAATTCATAGAGAAGGTGACAATTGAGCTGGGATTTGAAGTCTCAGACTTGGGTAGGCAAATGAGTGGTAAAACATTCCAAGCAGATGAATGGCAGAAAGGCAGAAGCATGTTTGGTGTGTTTAGGGAAAATAAATAAGTACAGCAGGGCGCAGTGGCTTACGCCTAATGCCGGCTCTTTAGGAGGCCGAGGCAGGCGGATCACTTGAAGCCAGGAGCTTGAGACCAGCTTGGCCAACATGGTGAAACCCCGTCTCTACCAAAAATACAAAAATTAGTCGGCGGTGGTGATGTGCACCTGTAATCCCAACTACTCAGGAGGCACAAGAATAGTTTGAACTCATGATGCAGAGGTTGCAGCGAGCAGAGATTGCGCCACTGCACTCTACCCTGGGTGATAGAGTAAGACTCTTGCCTCAGAAAAAAAAAAAGAAAAAGACAAAAAATGAGTATTACTATTTTGCTAGTGCTGAGGCAAGTTAAGGTTAGGTAAGGCTTAGGTAATTCCCTAACCGTACTTTTTTTTTTTTTTTTTTTTTTTTGAGAAAGTAGTTTTGCTCTTGGGCTGGAGTGCAGTGGCGCGATCTCAGCTCACTACAACCTCCACCTTCCGGTTTCAAGCAATTCTCCTGACTCAGCCTCCTGAGTGTCTGGTACTACAGGCGCACACCACCTTGCCTGGCTAATTTTTGTATTTTTGGTAGAGACAGGGTTTCACTATGTTGGCCAGGCTGGTCTTGAACTCCTGACCTCATGATCCGCCTGCCTTGCCTTCCGAAAGTGCTGGGCTTACAGGCGTGAGCCACTGCACCCAGCCAGATTTTTGTATTTTTAGTAGAGGTGGGGTTTCACCATGTTGGCCAGGCTGGTCTTGAACTCCTGACCTCAGGAGATCCGCTTGCTTTGGCCTCCCAATGTGCTGGAATTACAGGTGTGAATCACCATGCCTGGCCTTATGTGTTGTTTTTGTTGTAAAATTAACACCTGCTTGGGCATGGTGCCTCATGCCTATGATCCCAGCACTTTGGGAGGCAAAGGCAGATGGATCACTTGAGTTCAGGAGTTTGCTATCAGCTTGGGCAGCATGGCAAAACCCTGTCTCTACTAAAAATACAAAAAATTAGCTGAGTGTGGTGGTGTGCACCTGTAGTCCCAGCTACTCAGGAGGCTGAGTTGGAAGGATCACCTGACCCTTGGTTTCTCCATGTTGGTCAGGCTGGTCTCAAATTCCTGACCTCAGGTGGTCCACCCACTCAGCCTCCCGAAGTGCTGGGATTGCAGGCGTGAGCCACTACACCTGAACTGTGGAGTGTTTTTTAGCCTCATGTCCAGATCACGTAGCATCTTTGTTTGAACAGAAATCCATTTCCTTTTTTTTTTTTTTTTTGAGACAGAGTCTCACTGTGTCGCCCAGGCTGGAGTGCAGTGGTGCAGTCTCAGCTTACTACAAGCTCTGCCTCCCGGGTTCATGCCATTCTCCTGCCTCAGCCTCCCGAGTAGCTGGGACTACAGGTGCCCGCCACCACGCCCAGCTAATTTTTTTACATTTTTAGTAGAGATGGGGTTTCACTGTGTTAGCCAGGATGGTCTCGATTTCCTGACCTCGTGGTCCGCCCTCTTCAGCCTCCTAAAGTGCTGGGATTACAGGTGTGAGCCACTGCTTCTGGTCCAGGAATCCATTTCTAATTGATGCTGTCTGAGTAAATTTGTTGCTGAGATTATAGTCATCTGACAATAAGTGTGAAAGCTGTGGATGAGTAAAATTTAAAAAGTGGCTAGCAACATTTTATGTACTTAGATTACTTAATTATAATACTAATTTAAAAAAAAACTTAGTGAATGCTTTTTCTTTTTCTTTTTTTTCTTGTGATGGAGCCTCGCCCTGTCCCCCAGGCTGGAGTGCAGTGATGTGAACCCCCACGCTGGCCCTAAGTAAACCTTAATAGTAAATTGATGCCATTTTTTTATTTTGTTAAGTTTAATACTTGAAAATTGGGTTAAGTTCAGTGGCCATGTATGATTATCCTATAACTTCAAATGCTTATTGAATATCCTTCATGTAGCCACTATAGAATAAGTAGACGTGAATTCCTTGTGTGTGAAAAGAAAATCATTGAATAAAAATTCTTTCCTAAGATTCATGAAGATTGAGTCAGTGTAGATAGAGAGAATACTTTGTTTCTGGCAGAAGTTATTTAGAAAATGTCTTTTGGCTGGGTGAGGTGGCTCATGCCTGTAATACCAGCACTTCGGGAGGCTGAGGCAGGCAGATCACTTGAGCCCAGGAGTTTGAGACCAGCCTGGGCAACATGGCAAAACCTCATCTCTACAAAAAATACAAAAATTAGCTGGGTGTGGTGGCAGGTGCCTATAGTCCCAGCTATTCAGGAAGCTGAGGCAGGAGGCTCGCTTAAGCCGAGATGGTCAAGTGTACAATGAACCATGATTGTGCTGCAGCACTCCAGCCTGGGTGACAGAGTGAGACCCTGTCTCCAAAAAAAAGTAAGAAAATCTGTCTTTCTTCTTGAAGCATATACCTGTAAAGCTTTGAAGAAAGGGTAAAAACCAGGTAGTAATAAAATTGTCTTTAGATGTTTTTTGAAATGTTGTATAATTTTGTTTTTTTGCCAGGCGTGGTGGTTCATGCCTGTAATCCTAGCACTTTGGAAGGCCGAGGTGGGTGGGTCATGAGGTCAGGAGATTGAGACCATCCTGGACACGGTGAAATCCCATCTCTACTAAAAATACAAAAAATTAGCCTGGTGTAGTGGCAGGTGCCTATAGTCCCAGGTACTCGGGAGGCTGAGGCAGGAGAATGGCATGAACCCGGGAGGCGGAGCGCGCAGTGAGCCAAGATGCGCCACTACACTCCAGCCTGGGCAACAGAGCGAGACTCCGTCTCAAAAAAAAAAAAAAATTTGTTTGCTGTGTTCAGTTCTCGTATTTCCTTGTTATTTTATCAGACTTTTTTTTTTTTTTTTTGAGACAGTGTCTCACTCTGTTGCCCAGGCTAGAGTGCAGTGGCACAATCTTGGCTCACTGCAACTTCGTCTCCTGGTTTCAAGCGATCCTCCCACTTCAGCCTCCCAAGTAGCTGGGACTACAGGCATACGCCACCATGCCTGGCTAATTTTTGTATTTTTTGGTAAAGATAGGGTTTTGGCTTGTTGGCCAGGCTAGTCTCCAACTCTTGGTCTCAAGTGATTTGTATGCCATAGCCTCCCAGAAGTGCTGGGATTGCCAGTGTGAGCCATCGCACCCTGCCAGATGTTTAATACTATAATCCACTGCTGCTATGTCAGTTGTTCTATACATTTTTCTTATAGTTTTTTTTTTTTAATTTTTTGTTTGTTTGTTTGAGAGGCAGTCTCAGGCTGTTTGCCTAAGCTGGAGTGCAGTGAAGAGATCACGGGTCACTGCAACCTCTGCCTCCCAGGTTCAAGCAATCCTCCCACATCAGTCTCCCAAGCAGCTGGGACTGCAGGTGTGCACCACCACCATGTCTGGCTAATTTTTGTGTTTTTAGTAGAGATGGAGTTTCGCCACGTTGGCCAGGCTGGTCTCGAACTCCTGACCTCAGGTAATCCACCTGCCTTGGCCTCCCAAAGTGCTGTGATTTCAGGTATGAACCACCACACCGGCCTTAATTGTTCAAATTTTTAAACAGACTTTTTTTTTAGGGCAGTTTTAAGTTCACAGCAAAATTGCTGGGATGTACAGAGTATTCCCAAGAAACCCCCTGGACTCACCCCTCAGTAACACTCCCGTCCCCCAGGAAGACTCCCCCTCCCTAGTCATACCTCCCTCCCACAGTAATGCCTCCCCTCAGTCACCTTCCAGAGTGCTACGTTTGTTTGTTTTGTTGTTTTTTTATGACAGAGTCTCGCTCTGTCACCCAGGCTGGAGTGCAGTGGCATAATCTCAGGTCACTGCAACCACCGCCTCCTGGGTTCAAGCTATTCTCCTGCCTCAGCCTCCCAAGCTGGGATTACAAGCATCCACCACAACACCTGGGTAATTTTTTGTATTTTTGGTAGAGACAGGGTTTCACCATGTTGGCCAGGCTGATCTTGAACTCCTGATTTCAGGTGATCTGCCTGCCTCAGCCTCCCAAAGTGCTGAAATTACAGGTTTGAGCCACCACACCCAGCCCTAGAGTGCTACATTTCTAAACCAACATCACAACATTATCACCCAAAGTCCATATTCCTGTTTTGTTTCCCTGTGTATTTTTTAGCATGATAAAGCCCAAATGTTCTATTCATGTAATGCTCTTAGTTTAAACTCTAAGTTAGATTTAGCATATTATCCTTTAATATTCCAAATTTTGGCTTTTGTTGTTTGGCCAGGGTGAGCTCTAAGTGCCGATTTACTTTAAATCCTGAAGATAATCAGCATGCTTTATTTATTTATATTTTTTGTTTGCGACAGGGTCTCACTCTATCACCCAGGCTGGTGTTCAGTTTCATGAGCATGGCTCACTTCCGCCCCCACCTCCTGGGATCAAGCCATCCTCCCATCTCAGCCTACCAAGTAGTTGTGACTACAGGTGTGTGCTGCCATGCCTAGCTAATTTTTGTATTTTTTGTGGACACGGGCTTTGTCATGTTGCCCAGTCTCGAACTCCTGAACTCACGTGATCCTCCTGCCTCAGCCTCCCAAAGTGTTCATGCCTATTAACCGGCATGAGCCACTGTGCCTGGCCTCATAGTTATTTTAACGTCTCTGTCTGATAGCTTTAGGGTTTGGACCACCTCTGTTTCTGGTTTTTTTGACTTATCTCTTGACCATGGATACTTATTTATCTCTTGACGATGTATTTCAAACTGGGCACGATGGTCACACCTGTAATCCCAGCACTTTGGGAGGCCGAGGCGAGTGGATCACCTGAGGTCAGGAGTTTGAGACCAGCCTGGCCAACATGGTGAAACCCCACCTCTACTAAAAATACAAAAATTAGCCAGGTGTGGTGGCACATGCCTGTAATCCCAGCTACTCAGGAGGCTGAAGCAGGAGACTTGCTTGAACCTGGGAGGTGGAGGTTGCAGTGAGCTGAGATCACGTCATTGCACTCCAGCTTGGGCGAGAGAGCAAGATTCCGTCTCAGAAAAAAAAAAAATGTATTTCAGACTGGGCATGGTAGCTCACGCCTATAATTCTTGCACTTTGGGAAGTCAAGGCAGGCAGATCACTTGAGCCCAGGAGTTTGAGACCACCCTGGGCAACACAGTGAAACCCCATCTCTACAAAGTAGCCAGGTGTCGTGGCATGTACCTGTAGTCCCAGCTACTCGGGAGGCTGAGGTGGGAGAATCACTTGAGCCCGGGAGGTAGGGTCTGGCTGCAGTGAGCTGTGATCGTGCCACTGCAGCCAGTCTGGACTACAGAGTGAGACCGTCTCCAAAAGAAGACATATTTTAAAGTAAGTTGCAGTTATCCATATATTTTACTTCTAAACACTTCAACATGAGTATCATTAAGAGTACACTATTAATTTGGCCGGGCGCGGTGGCTCAAGCCTGTAATCCCAGCACTTTGGGAGGCCGAGACGGGCGGATCACGAGGTCAGGAGATCGAGACCATCCCGACTAACACGGTGAAACCCTGTCTCTACTAAAAATACAAAAACTAGCCAGGCGAGGTGGCCGGCGCCTGTAGTCCCAGCTACTCGGGAGGCTGAGGCAGGAGAATGGCGTAAACCCGGGAGGCGGAGCTTGCAGTGAGCTGAGATCTGGCCACTGCACTCCAGTCCGGGCGACAGAGCGAGACTCTGCCTCAAAAAAAAAAGAGTACACTATTAATTTACAGTATTTTTACAGGGGTGTAAAATTTATGTGCAGTTAAAATGCACATATCTGAATTGTGCCACTTGATGAGTTTTAACAGATGCATACTTTTGTGTAGCCCAAATTTACAATATTACCATCACCCCAGAAAGTTACCCCTTGTCCTTTTTCAGTCAGTCCCTTTCCATCGCTGACACCACCCCTCCGCCCCGCTGTCACCCTCATGTAGGCAACCACTCTTCTTTTTTTGAGACAGTCGTGCTCTGTTGCTTAGGCTGGAGTGCAGAGGTGTGATCTTGGCTCACTGGAACCTCCATCTCCCAGGTTCAAGCGATTCTCCCATCTCGGCCTCCCAAGTAGCTGGGACTACAAGCATGCACCACCATGCCCGGGTGATTTTTTGTATTTTTAGTAGAGATGGGATTTCACTATGTTGGCTAGGCTGGTCTCGAACTCCTGGCCTCAAGTGATCCACCTGCCTCGGCCTCCCAAAGTGCTAGGATTACAGGTTTGAGCTACTGTGCCCAGCAGAATGTTGTATTTTCAAGGAATTTGTCCGTTTCATCTCAGTTGTTCTAATTTATTCACATAAAGTTGATATTCATAATATACTATCCTTTTAATGTCCATAAGATCAGAAGTAATATTCCCCTCTGGTATTCTTCATTTGGCTCTTTGTTTTTGTTTTTGTTTTTGAGACGGAGCCTCATTCTGTTGCCCAGGCTGGAATACAGTGTCATCATCTTGGCTCACTGCAACCTTCGTCTCCTGGGTTCAAGCAATTCTCCTGCCTCAGCCTTCTGAGCAACTGAGATTACAGGCATGTGCCACCACGCCTGGCTAATTTTTTGTATTTTTAGTAGAGATGGGGTTTCACCATGTTGGCCAGGCTGGTCTCAAGCTCCTGACCTCAAGTAATTCACCTGCCTCAGCCTCTCAAAGTGCTGGGATTACAGGCATGAGCCACCACGCCCGGCCTGGCTCTCTTTTTTTAGTCTGTCTACAAGAGGTTTATGAAATCTGTTTCTTGGCCGGGCACAGTGGCTCACGCCTGAGCTCGGGAGTTCAAGACCAGCCTGACCAACATGGAGAAACCCCGTCTCTACTAAAAATACAAAATTAGCTGGGCATGATGGTGCATGCCTGTAATCCGAGCTACTCAGAAGGCTGAGGCAGGAGAATCACTTGAACTTGGGAAGCGGAGGTTGCAGTGAGCCAAGATCGTGCCACTGCACTCCAGGCTAGACAACAAGAGCAAAACTCCGTCTCAAAAAAAAAAAGAGAGAAATCTATTTCTCTTTCCCCACAGACCTAACGTTTCCCTTTGTTAATTTGTTCTATTAATTGTTTTTCTTTTGTTTCATTAAAGTTTGCTCTTTATTATTGCTTTCCTTCTGTTTTGTTTGGGTTTTCTGACACAGCGTTTCCCAACCTAAGCACTGTTGACATTTTAGACCATATAATTCTTTGGAGAGATGTCTTGTGCCTTGTAGGATGTTTAGTGGCTTACCTGTCTTATACCCATTAGATGAGATGACAGTAGCAACCCTCTGCTTCCCAGTGATGGCAACTAAAAATGTTTCCAGACATTATCAGATGTTTCTTGGGGAGCAGAATCGTCTTTTTATTGAATACTACTGTGCTGACGTAAACTTTTAAAGCGATTTCTTTCTTTGGAAACACTGTCTTGTGTCCCACTAGTTTTGATAAATTTTCATTACCATTTAGTTAGAAATGCTTTTCATGTTCCTTGTGATTTCTTCTTTTTTTTTTTTTTTCTTGAGGCGGAGTCTCGCTCTGTCGCCCGGACTGGAGTGCAGTGGCCAGATCTCAGCTCACTGCAAGCTCCGCCTCCCGGGTTTACGCCATTCTTCCGCCTCAGCCTCCTGAGTAGCTGGGACTACAGGCGCCCGCCACCTCGCCCGGCTCGTTTTTGTATTTTTAGTAGAGATGGGGTTTCACCGTGTTAGCCAGGATGGTCTTGATCTCCTGACCTCGTGATCCGCCCATCTCGGCCTCCCAAAGTGCTGGGATTACAGGCTTGAGCCACCGCGCCCGGCCGTGATTTCTTCTTTGACTTTTAAGTTACTGGGAAATATGGTTTAATTTCCAAATATTTGACGTATTTATAAATACTTATTTGTTAATGATTTCTGATTTAATTCTACTGTGGCTAGAAAACATACTTGTAAGACTCGTCTTTGACATTTATTAGGCTCTGTTTTTGCAAGTATACCATGTACACCTGAAAAGTGTGTATTTTGCTGCTGTTGGATGACTCTTTTATTACGTCATTTACTGTTCTTTAGGCCAGGAGATTGAGATTTGTATTCATTTTCTATGTTTTAGTGACTTTTTTTTCTTTTTTTTTAAGACGGGGTTTGTTCTTGTCACCCAGACTGGAGTGCAGTGGCGCAATCTTGGCTCACTGCAACCTCCACCTCCGAGTTCAAGCGATTCTCCTGCCTCAGCTTCCTGGGTAGCTGGGACTACAGGCGCCCGCCACCACGCCCAGCTAATTTTTGTATTTTCAACAGAGATGGGGTTTCACCATCTTGGCCAGGCTGGTATCAAACTCCTGACCTCGTGATCCACCCACCTCAGCCTCCCAAAGTGCTGGGATTACAGGCACGAGCCACTGCACCCAGCCCAATGTTTTACTGACGTTTTAATTTAATTTAATTTTATTTTATTAATTTTTTTTTTTTTTTTGCGATGGAGTTTCGCTCTTGTTGCCGAGGCTGGAGTGCAATCGCGCAATCTCAGCTCACTGCAACCTCCGCCTCCCAGGTTCAAGTGAATCTCCTGCCTCAGCCTCCCTAGTAGCTGGGATTACGGGCGTGCGCCCCTACGCCAGACTAATTTTGTATTTTTAGTAGAGACGTGGTTTCTCCATATTGGTCAGGCTGGTCTCAAACTCCCGACCTCAGGTGATCCACGTATCTCGGCCTCCTAAAGTGCTGGGATTACAGGCGTGAGCCACTGCGCCTGGCGGCATTTTTGTTTTTATGCTTAGTTCTCTTGCTGAGAAGGGGGTGATAAAGCCTCAAACTGTGATTGTGGGATTGTCTGTTTCTCCCTTTAATTCTGGATTTTTTGTTTTATTTGTATTGAAACACTTTTTAGGTATGTTTGCATTTATGATTGTTAGACCTTTCCAATATATTGACCCTTTTAGTGTTATAAAATGTTCCTCATCTCTCAACTGTACCCTTTTAGTGGTTTCTATCTGTATTACATATTTTTCCACACTTTCAACCTTGGTGTGTCTTTAAAATGTATCCAGCATATAGTTGGGTCTATTTTTTCTCCTGTTTTTAATTTTTTAACCATCTTGACAATCTCGGCCTTTAAAATTACAGGGTATAGTTTGCTTATATTTGATAGTATTAAGATTGAATATATGCCTACCATTTTGTATTTATTTGTTTGTCTCATCTTTTTGCTGTTCTCCCTCCTTTCCTGCCTTCTCTTTTTGTGTGTTTGGTTTTTCTTTTTTCTTTCTCTTTTTCTTTTCTTTTTTCTTTTTTTTTTTGAGACAGAGTCTTGCCCTGTCACCCAGGCTGGAGTGCAGTGGCATGATCTTGGTTCACAGCAGCCTCTGTCTACCAGGTTCAAATTATCCACCCACCTCAGTTCCGAGTAGCTGGGACTACAAGCAAGCAGTACAAGGGGTAATTTTTGTATTATTATTATTATTATTATTATTATTATTTTTTGATAGAGACAGGGTTTCACTGTGTTGCCCAGGCTGGTCTTGAACTTCTGGTCTCAAGAAAGCCTCCTGCCTCAGGCTCCTGAGTTGCTAGGATACAGGAGTGAGCCATCACGCCTGGCCTTTGTTTTTATTTTTATTTTTTTAATTTTATGTTATTTCATTTTATGATATTTTATTTTATTGTATTTATTTTTTTTGAGACGGAGTCTCGCTCTGGCGCCCAGGCTGGAGTGCAGTGGCGGATCTCAGCTCACTGCAACCTCCGCCTCTCAGGTAAAAGTAATTCTTCTGCCTCAGCCTCCCAAGTAGCTGGGACTACAGGCATGGGCCACCATGCCAGGCTAATTTTTGTATTTTTTTTTTTGTTAGAGACAGTGTTTCACCATGTTAGCCAGGCTGGTCTCAAAACTCCTGACCTCAGGTGATCTGCCCTCCTCAGCCTCCTAAAGTGCTGGGATTACAAGTATGAGCTGCCACGCTGGCCTCTTTTGTTTTTTTAAAAGACAGGATCTCACTCTGTCACCAAGGTTGAGGTGCAGTGGCACTGTCATGGCTCACTGCAGCCTCAAACTCCTGGGCTGAAACAATCCTCCCACCTCAGCCTCCTAAGTAACTCGGACTACAGGCACATGCCACCCCGCACAGCTAATTTTCTTTTTCTTTCTTTCTTTTTTTTTTGTAGAGACAGAGCCTCCCTGTGTTATCCAGGGTGCTGTCAAACTCCTAGGCTCTAGCAGTCCTCCCACATCGGCCTCCCAAAGTGCTGAGATTACAGGCGTGGGCCACCATGCCCTGCCTCATCCCATTGTTTCTTTTTCCTTTACTTAGTACCTCACTTGGGGCCTATTGCATTTTGTTTTGTTTTTAAGTTGGTAGATTGTATGAAAACTTCATTCCAAGGGATTCTGACTTCATTAGGACACTGAAGTTTCCTATGAACTTTTAATATTGCATATTGTGCCTTGGCTATTGAGAGTGTGGTGTCAGTTCACAGTAGGACAAATGCAGAAATTGAGAGTAAATAGAAACATTTATAGGTCATTTGCTTTTTTTTTTTTTGAGACAGAGTCTCGCTCTGTCGCCCAGGCTGGAGTGCAGTGGCCGGATCTCAGCTCACTGCAAGCTCTGCCTCCCGGGTTCACGCCATTCTCCTGCCTCAGCCTCCTGAGTAGCTGGGACTACAGGTGCCCGCCACCTCGCCCGGCTAGTATTTTGTATATTTTAGTAGAGACGGGATTTCACCGTGTTAGCCAGGATGGTCTCGATCTCCTGACCTCGTGATCCACCCGTCTCGGCCTCCCAGAGTGCTGGGATTACAGGCTTGAGGCACCGCGCCCGACCGGTCATTTGCTATTGATTACAACAATGTCTAAGTGCATCTCAGTGTTTTATATTTTAAAAATGTGTTGGAATTTTACTTTACTTATTCTTTTGAGACAGGGTCTCGCTCTGCGGCCTAGGTTGGAGTGCAGTGGTACGATCATGGCTCACTGCAGGCTTGACTTCCCAGCTCAAGTGATCCTCCTGCCCCAGCCTCCTGAGTGGTTGACATTACAGGCATGTGTCACCATACCCAGCTACATTTTAAATTTTTAGTAGAGACAAGGTCTCACTATGTTGTCCAGGCTGGTCTTGAACTTTTGGACTCAAGTGATCCTCCCGCCTTAGTCTCCCAAAGTGTTGGGATTACAGTTGTGAGCCACTACTCCCAGTGTGTTGGAATAAAAAAACCACAACTGATTCTTCACCATTAATAGTTTGAAAAACACTGCCCTACACCACCTGATGAGCTCCAGAAATAGTTCCCCCTGCCCTTATTTCATACTAACAACCTAGGTTTCTCACAATAGTTGAGATCAGTTACCCCAGCCACAGTAAAACTTTTCTTTAACTGTTGTTTCAGCTGGCATGAATAGCTCGAAATGGTCAGTCAGCTCAGCTTCACTGTAGTGGAACGGTTGTTGTGTCCTAAGGTAAAAGTATTCCTCTTACGGAAACCAAGACCTCTAAACCAGCTGACCAAATGTTTTAGGGATGGAGGCAAAAATTTTTTTGAGTAGGTTATTAGGTATGATAATGAGAGGGAGCACTCTGATTCAACCTTTAAATTTCCAGATCTGGACTGGCGTGGTAGCTCACACCTGTAATGCCAGCACTTTGGAAGGTCAAGGTGGGTGGATCACCTGTAGTCAGGAGTTCCAGACCAGCCTGGCCTAACATGGCTAAACCCTGACTCTACTAAAAATACGAAAATTTGCCAGGCATGGTGGTAGGCGCTTGTAATCCCAGCTGCTTGGCAGGCTGAGGCAGGAGAGTCGTTTGAACCCAGGAGGCGGAGGTTGCAGTGAGCTGAGATCATGCCATCGCATTCCAGCATGGGCGACAAGAGCAAAATTTAGTCTCAAAAAAAAAAAAAAAATTCCAGATCTATGGACTATGGGACAAATATAGCACAATTTATTGGTCACTAATTTAGATAATGTATCACATCTTATAAAATAAGCACCTCATCTTCTCAATGCGTTATCTTTCAGCTGGTATTATCACAGTAAGCTAGCTATTCCACTTTACTATTAAGCTGGCTGTCCAGAATGATAGGATAGAAAGACCAAGGAATTGGATTACTATGAGCCCATCATTAAAAAGAAAAAAAAATTAACAAATTATGATCTGGTGATTTTTAACACTTAGAAAATTTTATTTTTTTTTTTTTTTTTTTTTTTTTGAGACGGAGTCTTGCTCTGCCGCCCAGGCTGGAGTGCAGTGGCCGGGTCTCAGCTCACTGCAAGCTCCGCCTCCCGGGTTTACGCCATTCTCCTGCCTCAGCCTCCCGAGCAGCTGGGACTACAGGCGCCCGCCATGTCGCCCGGCTAGTTTTTTTTGTATTTTTTAGTAGAGACGGGGTTTCACCGTGTTAGCCAGGATGGTCTCGATCTCCTGACCTCGTGATCCGCCCGTCTCGGCCTCCCAAAGTGCTGGGATTACAGGCTTGAGCCACCGCGCCCGGCCGAAAATTTTAATTTTATACTTGTTGAAAGAGCTCCTATAGTTAACTCATTTAGACAAATTTTTTTCCACATCACCTTTTTACATATGTAAAGGAAAATAAAATTTAAATAATTGGTTTTTGTTTTGTTTTGTTTTGAGATGGAGTCTCACTCTGTTGCCCAGGCTGAAGTGCAGTGGCATGATACAAGCTCACTGCAACCGCCGCCTCCCGGGTTCAAGCAATTCTCCTGCCTCAGCCTCCGGAGTAGCTGGGACTACAGGCACGTGCCACCACACCCAGCTAATTTTTGTATTTTTAGTAGAGACAGGGTTTCACCATATTGGCCATGCAGGTCTCGAACTCCTGACCTCAGGTAATCTGCCCACCCCTGCTTCCCAAAGTGCTGGGATTACAGGTGTGAGCCACCATGCCTGGACAATTGGTTGTTATTCCTATAATTGGTTGTTCACATTCATAGTTTGACCATTGTGATCTTTTTTGTTAAAACTAGTAATTGATGCTGGGGTTTTTCACAATGTTGTCATCACCAATAGTGTTAGTGATACAGATTTTTTGTTGTTGTTGTTGTTTTTTTTTTAGACAGACTCTGCTCTGTCACCCAGGCTGGAGTGCAATGGCGTGATCTTGGCTCACTGTAACCTCCGCCTTCCGGGTTCAAGCGATTCTCCTGCCTCAGCCTCCTGAGTAGCTGGGACTACAGGTGCCTGCCACTATGTCCGGCTAATTTTTGGTATTTTTAGTAGAGATGAGGTTTCACTGTGTTAGCCAGGATCATCTAGATCTCCTGACCTCGTGATCCGCCCGCCTTGGCCTCCCAAAGTGCTAGGATCACAGGTGTCAGCCACCGCTCCTGTCATGATATAGAATTCTTTTGAGTGCTCCAATTATTGTTGCTGAGATGCTCTTCTGAGTCATTAACACTTAATGCTGCAAGATTTGATGCTTGTGCTTTCTAGATGTTATCAGTTGTTATCAGCACAAGATTTTCAAGGTGAAATTTGTGTAAGTGCAAGTAACAGTAGTTTCCTTACAATTGCTTCTGGCAGTCACTGATTGGAAAACCACTGGTTTTTGAGACACATCCCAGTTTCAGAGATGTGAGCCTTAGAATTGATAAAACATGGTTATTTAATTTGTCACAGCCCCCATGTGTGCCATACAGTAGATCTGGCACTTATCGTCTCTAAATATCACAATCTTACAAGATTATATTGCTGTCTTCATTATGTAGTCACAGAAAGACTAAGTAATTCAGATTACCTATCCATTAAGAGGCAGAACAGAGACTGTATGGAGTGGTTTATTTCTGTAATCCTAGCACTTTGGGAGATTGAGGCAGGAGGATCACATGATCCCAGAAATTTGAGAAACATAACAAAACTCTGTCTTTACAAAGTGGGGGAAAAAAAATTAGCCAGGCATGGTGGTGTGCACCTGTAGTCCCAACTACTTGAGAGGCAGAAATGGGAGAATTTCTTGAGCCTGGGAGGTGGAGAGAGACTGCAGTGAGCTGAGATCAAGCTGCTGCACTGCAGCCTCCAGGGCGACAGTGAGACCATGTCTCCATAAAGATGGAAAACATTGATGAGAGGTGCGTTTAACAATTATGCTGAGATAATAGGTATGAATGAGGACTATATGAGTAAATTGGAGCATATGGTCACTTTATGAATACGGAACTGTAATACCGGGATATTAATTTGGTCTTTGATCTAGAGTGGATTATAAATTTTAATTCTTAATCTGGGAACTGTGAATTTGAATGTAAAGATTTGTGTCTAAATCCTGGATCTTCTGTTTACCAACAATCAATGTGATCTGTGTGAAATCTATTCTCTAAAGTTCACTTTCTTTTGTAGAATTTTTTTTTTTTTTAAAAACAGAGTCTTGCTCCATCACCCAGGCTGGAGTGCAGTGGCATGATCTCGGCTCACCACAACCTCTACCTTCCAGGTTTAAGCGATTTTCCTGCTTCAGCATCCTGAATTGCTGGGATTACAGGCGCGTGGCACCACGCATGGCTAAATTTTGTATTTTTAGTAGAGACGAGGTTTCGACATGTTGGCCAGGCTTGTCTTGAAATCCTTACCTCAGGTGATCCACCAGCCCTGGCCTCCCAAAGTGCTGGGATTACAAGGGTGAGCCACTGCACACAGGTCTTTTGTAGATAATTAAGTATATGGACATTTGATAGGGATGTTGCAGATTTGGTACTAGAACACCACAGACAAGCAAATGTGGAAATAAAGCAAACATTCCAATAAAGCATGTCACATGAATTTTTTGGTTTCCCAGTGCATAACAAAGTTATGTTTATGCTATGCCATAGTATATTAAAGGTGCTGTATATATATCTATATATATATATAGATTTCTTTTTTTTTTTTTTTTTTTTTTTGAGATAGATACATGCTCTGTCACCAGGCTGGAGTGCAGTGGCATGATCTCGGCTCACCACAACCTCTACCTTCCAGGTTTAAGCGATTTTCCTGCTTCAGCATCCTGAATTGCTGGGATTACAGGCGCGTGGCACCACGCATGGCTAAATTTTGTATTTTTAGTAGAGACGAGGTTTCGACATGTTGGCCAGGCTTGTCTTGAAATCCTTACCTCAGGTGATCCACCAGCCCTGGCCTCCCAAAGTGCTGGGATTACAAGGGTGAGCCACTGCACACAGGTCTTTTGTAGATAATTAAGTATATGGACATTTGATAGGGATGTTGCAGATTTGGTACTAGAACACCACAGACAAGCAAATGTGGAAATAAAGCAAACATTCCAATAAAGCATGTCACATGAATTTTTTGGTTTCCCAGTGCATAACAAAGTTATGTTTATGCTATGCCATAGTATATTAAAGGTGCTGTATATATATCTATATATATATATAGATTTCTTTTTTTTTTTTTTTTTTTTGAGATAGATACATGCTCTGTCACCCAGGCTGGAGTACAGTGGCGCAGTCTCGGCTCACTGCAACCTCTGCCTCCCAGGTTCAAGCGTTTATCCTGTCTCAGCCTCCCAAGTAGCTGGGATTACAGGCATGCACCACCATGCCTGGCCGATTTTTGTAATTTTGGTAGAGATTGGGTTTTACCATGTTGACCAGGTGGCCTCAAACTTCTGACCTCAGATGATCTGGCTGCCTCAGCCTCCCAAAATGCTGGGATTACAGTCATAAGCTACTGTGCAGGGCCTATTATTTTCATTTTTAGAGACAAAGTCTCACTCTGTCACCCAGGCTGCAGTGCTATGATATAGTCATGGCTTATCATAGCCTCCAACTCCTGGCTCAAGCCATCCTCCCACCTCCAGAGTCTCTTGTAACTGGAATTACAGGTGTGTGCCACTGGGCCTGGCTGATTTTTGTATTTTTTTCTAGAGACAGGATTTTGTCATGTTGTCCAACTTGGTCTTGAACTCCTAGGTTCAAGCAGTTTGCCTGCCTCAGCCTCCCAAAGTGCTGGGATTACAGTCATAAGCTACTGTGCAGGGCCTATTATTTTCATTTTTAGAGACAAAGTCTCACTCTGTCACCCAGGCTGCAGTGCTATGATATAGTCATGGCTTATCATAGCCTCCAACTCCTGGGCTCAAGCCATCCTCCCACCTCCAGAGTCTCTTGTAACTGGAATTACAGGTGTGTGCCACTGGGCCTGGCTGATTTTTGTATTTTTTTCTAGAGACAGGATTTTGTCATGTTGTCCAACTTGGTCTTGAACTCCTAGGTTCAAGCAGTTTGCCTGCCTCAGCCTCCCAATGTGTTGGGATTACAGGCATGAGCCATGGCACCTGGCCTTTACTGGTTTAAAAAATACTTTATTCCAAAAAAATGCCAATGATTACCTGAGCCTTTAGCAAGTTATAATATTTTTGCTGATGGAGGAGAAGGGGAGCTTGCCTTGATACTGATAACTGCTGACTGATCAGTGTGGTATTTGCTGAAGTTGGGGACACTGCCAATTTCCTAAAATGAGATAGCAATGAAGTTTGCCACGTGGATTGACTCTTCCTTTCGCAAAAGATTTTTCTAGCCTGTGATGTATTTTATCCACAGTAGAATTTCCTTGATAGCATAGTTAATCCTATCAAACCTTGCTACTACTTTATCAACTAAGTTTATGTAATAGAAGTCTTTTGTTGTCATTTCAGCAGTTTTCACGGTATATTCACCAAAGGTACATTCCATCTCAAGAAATTACTTTCTTGGCTCATCCATAAGAAGCAACTCCTCATGCATTAAATTTTGTCGTGAGATTGCAGACGTTCAGTCCCACTTTCGGCCTCCACTTCTAATTCTTGCTCTTGCTCCTTCTACCACATCTGCAGTTACTTCCTTTATTGACATCCTAAATCCCTCAAAGTCATCCATGAGACTTGGAATCAAGTTTTTTTTTCTTGGAATCAACTTTTTTTTTTTTTTTCATTTCCACAGCTTGACTTCTTCCAAAACTCCAGTTAATGTTGATATTTTGACCTCCTCCCATGAATCATGAATGTTCTGAATGGCATCTAGAATGGTGAATCCTTTCTAGAAAATTTTCAATTTGCTGTGTCCAGCAAATTGAGGAATCACAATCTATAGCAGTTTTAGCCTTACAAATTGTATCTCTTAAATAATAAGACTTGAAAGTCAGAATTATTCCTTGATCCATGGATTGCCAAATAGATGTTGTGTCAGCAGGTCTGAAACCATTTATGTCCTTGTACATCTCTATCAGCACTCTTGGGTGACCAGATGCATTGCCAGTGAGCAGTAGTATTTTGAAAACAATTGTTTTTTCTGAGTAGTATGTCTCAGCAGTGGACTTAAAATATTCAGTAAACTGTCTGGGCATTGTGGCTCATGCCTGTAATTCCATCACTTTGCGAGACCAAGGCCAGATGATTGTTTGAAGCCAGGAATTTGAGACCAGCCTGGGCAACGCAGTGAAGCCCCGGCTGTACACAAAAAAGCAGAGTATGGTGATGCATGCCTGTAGTCCCAGCTACTTGGGAGGCTGATGTGAGGATTGCTTCAGCTCAGGAGGTCGAGGCTGCAGTGAGCTATGATTGTGCCGCTGTATTCCAGCCTGGTCCACAGAGGGGAGACCCTCTCTACTTTAAAAATTAAAAAAAAAAAAAAAAATTCAGGCTGGGTGTAGTGGCTCCCACCTGTAGTAATATCAACATTTTGGGAGGCTGAGGCTGGTGGATTACCTGAAGTTAGAAGTTGGAGACCAGCCTGGCCAACATGGCGAAACCCTGTCTCTACTAAAAATACAGAAGTTAGCCTGGGTGGCAGCATAGACCTGTAGTCCCAGCTACTTGGGAGACTGAGGCAGGAGAATCTTTTGAACCCATGACCTGGTAGAGATGGGGTTTCATCTCTACTAAAACTGTTGGCCAGGCTGGTCTTGAGTTCCTGACCTCATCCACGTGCCTCGGCCTCCAAAGTGTTGAGATTACAGGCAGGAGCTACCGCACCTGGCCATCTTAATAATTTCTAACTTTTGTTTTTTTGAAACAGAGTCTTGCCGTGTCACCCAGGCTGAAGTGTATACAGTGGCGTGATCTCGGCTCACTGCAATCTCCACCTCCCAGGTTCAAGTGATTCTCTTACCTTAGCCTTCTGAGTAGCTGGGATTATAGGTGTGACCCGCTGTGCCCGGCCTAAATTTTCTTCTTTAAAAACAGTTTTGTTGAGATACAATTCTCATACCATAGAGTTAACCCATTTAAAACGTACAATTGGCTGAGTGTGGTGGTGGCTCACACCTATAATCCCACCACTTGGGAGGCCGAGGTGGGCAGATTGCCTGAGGTCAGGAGTTCGAGACCAGTCTGAACAACATGGAGAAACCCCGTCTCTACTAAAAACATACAAAATAAGCCGAGCGTGGTGGCGTATGCCTGTAATCCCAGCTGCTCTGGAGTCTGAGGCAGGAGAATCGCTTAAACTCGGGAGGCAGAGGTTATGTTGAGCTGAGATCGCGCTATTACACTCCAGCCTGGGCAACAAGAGCAAAACTCTGCCTCAAAAATAAAATAAAATAAAATGTACAGTTTTTTTTTTTTTTTTTTTTTTTTTGAGACGGAGTCTCGCAGTCGCCCAGGCTGGAGTGCAGTGGCCGGATCTCAGCTCACTGCAAGCTCCGCCTCCCGGGTTTACGCCATTCTCCTGCCTCAGCCTCCCGAGTAGCTGGGACTACAGGCACCCGCCAACTCGCCCGGCTAGTTTTTTCTATTTTTTAGTAGAGACGGGGTTTCGCCGTGTTAGCCAGGATGGTCTCGATCTCCTGACCTCGCGATCCACCCGTCTCGGCCTCCCAAAGTGCTGGGATTACAGGCTTGAGCCACCGTGCCCGGCCCAGTTCTTTTTAGTATCATCACAGATGCTTGCAGTGATAGCCACAGTCAGGTTTTTTGTGGTGTTTTTCTTTCCTTTTTTTTTTTTTTTTTTTTTTTTGAGACAGTGTTGTTCTATCGCCCCAGCTGGAGTGCAATGGTGCAATGCACTGCAGCCCTGGCCCCTGCAAGTTCAGTGATTGTCCCACCTCAGCCTCCTGGGTAGCTGGGTGTGCACCACCATGCCCAGCTAATTGTTAAAAAAAATTTTTTGTTTTAGTGATGGGGTTTTACCTGTTGCCCAGTTCGTTACCCAGAACCCCAGAGAGCTGGGATTGTACGTGTGAGTCACTTTGACCAGCTCATAGTCAGTTTTAGAACAGTTATCTCAAAATGAAATCCCTGTGTCCATTAGATATTATCCTCATAATTCCTCACCACAGTCCTAAGGAATCACTAATCTACTTTTTGTCTATGTACATTTCCCCGATCTGGACATTTCACATAAATAGAATCATAAGCAAGTGGTCTCTTGTGGCTGGCTTATATTTCAGTTAGCGTAACATTTCGCCCAGTCATACCATCAGTACTACTACTTTTTTTTTTTTTTTGAGATAGGTTCTTGCTCTTTCATCAATGCTAAAATGTAGTGGCCCCATCTGGGTTCACTAAAGCCTCAACCTCCCACGTTCAAGCAATCTTCCCGCCTCAGCTTCCTGAGTAGCTGGGACTACGGACATGTGCCACCACACCTGGCTATCTTCTTTTTTTGGTGTTTTTTGTAGAGACAGGGTTTTAAAAACTGTTGCCCAGTCTCAGAATCTTGGGCTCAGGTGATCCTCTGGCCTTGGCCTCCCAAAATACTGTGATTATAGGTGTGAGCCACCACACCTGGCCTTCATTATACTTTTTATAGCCAGATAATACTGTGGTATATAGGTGTAGCAAATTTTGTTTATCCATTTGTTTAGTTGATAATAAATGGGGTTGGGCTGGGTGCAGTGGCTCACACCTTTAATTCCAGCACTTTGGGAGGCCAAGGTGGGCAGATAACCTGAGGTCAATAATTCAAGACCAACCTGGCCAACATGGTGAAACCCCATCTCCACTAAAAATACAAAAACTATCTGGGCATGGTGGCACATGCCTGTAATCCCTGCTGAGGCAGGAGAATTGCTTGAAGCCGGGAGGCGGAGGTTGCAGTAAGCTGAGATGGTGCCACTGCACTCCAGCCTGGGCAACAGAGTGAGACTCGGTCTAAAAAAAAAGGTTGAGCGTGCATGGTGGCTCACACTTGTAATCCAGCACTTCGAGAGACTGAGGCAGGTAGATCATGAGGTCCGAAGTTGAAGACCAGCCTGGCCAAGATGGTGAAACCCCGTCTCTACTAAAAATACAACAATTAGCCTGGTCTGGTGGTAGGCGCCTATAATCCCAACTACTCAGGAGGCTGAGGCAGAGAATTGCTTGAACCTGGGAGACGGAGGTTGCAGTAATGCAGTGAGCCAAGGTCGCACCATTGCACTCCAGCCTGGGCAACAGAGCAAGACTCCATCTCAAAAAAAAAGGTTGATTCACCTTTTGGCTATTGTGAATAAACATTCTTGCGCAAATTTCTGTTTCTTTTCTTTCTTTCTTTTTTTTTTTGAGAGAGAGTGTCTTGCTCTGTTGCCCACCTCCTGAGCTTAAGGAATCCTCCTGCCTCAGTCTTTCAAGTAGCTGAGACTACTGGTACGTGCCACCATACCCAGCTAATTTTTTAATCTTTAGTAGAGATGGGGTCTGGCAGTGTTGCCCAGGGTAGTCTCGCATTCCTGGTCTCAAGGCATCCTCCCTCCTTGTCTTTCCAAAGTGCTAGGGTCATGGGAGTGAGCCACCATTCCTGGCTTATGTGGAAATTTTTGTGTGGACATTGCCATTATTTGGATATGGTTTGTCCTCACCAAAACTCATGTTGAAGTTTGTTTCTCATTGTAGCAGTGTTGGGAATTGGGGCCTACTGGGAGGTGTTCCATCATGGGGCCAGTCCCTCATGAATAGATAATGCCATCTTGTGAGAGTGGGTTCTCATTCTTCTGGGACTGGATTAGTTACCCAGAAAGTGGGTTCCTATAAAGCAAGCTTGGTCCAACTCACAGCCCGTGGGTCACATGTGACCTAGGACAGCTTTGAATGTGGCACAACACACATTCATAAACTTTCTTAAAACATTATGAGTCTGTTGTGCAATTTTTTTTGTTTGTTTTAAGGTTATTAGCTGTCATTAGTGTTAGTGTGTTTTATGTGTGGTCCAAGACAATTCTTCTTCCAGTGTGGTCCAGGGAAGACAAAGGATTGGACACTCCTGTTATAAAGCAAGTTTACTCCCTCATGTTTGTTTCATGTTTCCTCTCTCACTCTCTTTTTTCCCCCCTTTCAGACAGAGTCTCTTTCTGTTACCCAGACTGGAGTGCAGTGGCATGCATGATCTTGGCTCACTGCAGCCTCTGCCTCCTGGTTCAAATGATCTGCCTCAGCCTCCCAAGTAGCTGGGAGTACAGGCACCATGCCAGGCTAATTTTTCATATTTTTAGAAGAGATGGGGTTTCGCAATGTTGGCTAGGCTGGTCTTGAGCTCTTGACCTCAAGTGGTCTGCCAGCATCACCTTCCCAAATTGCTGGGATCACAGGCGTGAACCACCATGCCTGGTCATGTTTGTTTAATTTCTTTGTCAGATTTTTCATTCCAAGTATATAGAAATAGGATTTTTTTAAAATATATTTTAATTAATTTTTTTTCCCAATAGAGATAGGATCTTCCTCTGTTGCCCAGGCTGATCTCAAACTCGTGGGCCTGAAGTAATTCCCCTCACCTCATCGATGCCCTCACAGTGCTGGTTTTTTCACAGGTGTGAGCCACCACTTCCAGCCTATAGTAATCCTTTATGATCAGTTTTATGTATTTCTTTTTTTTCCGAGACACAGTCTCTGCAATGCCCAGGCTGGAGTGCAATAGTGTCGTCTTGGCTACTGCAACCCACACCTCCCGGGTTGAAGTGATTCTCCTGCCTCACGCTCCCAAGTAGCTGAGATTACAGGTGCCCGCCACCACGCCTGACTAATTTTTTGTGTTTTTAGTAGAGACGGGGTTTCACCATATTGCCCAGGCTGGTCTCTAACTCCTGACCTCAAGTGATCTGCCTGTCTTGGCCTCCCAAAGTGCTGGGATTACAGGCATGAGCCACCACGCCCGGCCAATGGGTTTTATTTCTATAAGGGAATTAGTAACTTGTCTATTTTCATTCTTAATCTAGTAATTTAGTCTTTTTTTCTTGGTCAGTCTAGCTGAAAAGTCGTCAATTTTGTTGATGTTTTCAAAGAACCAGCTTTTTGTTGCCCTTTCTCTAGCTGCCATCAAGTTCTTCTGGGTGGTAATATTTTTGGCAACTGATATAGGAAGGCACTTCTGCTTCTCTGCCACTGTCTACTTTTTCCCACCACCCCCTTTTCATTGTGCCTGTAGGGGAATTTCCCTATACTTACTGTTGATTTTCCTCTCTCACTGCTTCAGTGCCGTAATTAATTCCATCTTTTTCCCACATGTGTACACTTGTCGGCTTGAATCTCTTTTCCTTTCCTTTTTTTCTTTCTTTCTTTTTATTTTTTTTGAGATGGAGAGATGGAGTCTCACTCCATCACCCAGGCTGCAGTGCAGTGATATGATCTCAGCTCACTGTAACCTCCGCCTTCTGGGTTCAAGCGATTCTCCTGCCTCAACCTCCTGAGTATATGGGATTACAGGCACCTGCCACCATGCCCAGCTAATTTTTGTGTTTTTAGTAGAGATGAGATTTCGCCTTGTTGGCCAGGCTGGTCTCAAACTCCTGACCTCAAGTGATCCACCTTCCACAGCCTCCCAAAGTGCTAGGATTACAGGAGTGAGCCACTGTGCCTGTCCTCCTTTTTTTCTTTCAACTCTTAATCCATTTAACCTTAGAAAAACTGCTGTGTTTTATTTTATTTTTGAGCAAAAACACCTTACATAATGTTTGATCATTTTAAGCATAAGGCAAACGAGTTTTTTTTTTCATGAAGGAAAAGGAAAGCCAGGGTACTTGACATTCAATTAATGGATTAAGAGATCTATTAAGTTGCTAGATGCTCCCATCTAAATTTTCTACTGTAGTCTTCATCTAACTAAATTGTGACAAAGTGGGCTTTTTGAGTTTGCCTAGAAACAATCACTTAGTAGTTATAACTAATACAGTACAGTTTTTATAGTATAATGTGTGTATTTCAGTAGTCATTTGGGTAAGCATTCCTCCTTCTATATATAACATCTAGGTAAGAGTACTAAGTAGTGATTGACTAGCTATGTTGCCTGCATTTAAATTTTTATGCCCTTGCACAACTTACTTGGCCTGTTTCCTTATCTGTTAAACGGGGGTATTAATAATAATGCTTCTCTTAGGTATCATTGTATTACATAAGTTAATAGTGTATTTAAATTACTTGAAATGTGCCTCACACATAGCAGGAACACAATACATGTTAACTATTAGTACTATTGCAAGTAGTTCCCATAAAAAAATGGGCTTTAAGAATTGAGAATTCATAAAGAAAATAAAATTGAAATTGTGTTGTAAAGAAAAAAAGAATAGAGAATTTATTATATGAGGGTCAAAGTATAGAATGATTGGTTTGTGTCATATTGTCTTCACTCACTTTATTCTTCCATCTCACAAATACCTGAAGATTAGAGAGCATCTGAGGTTATGTTAAAACCAAGTCTCAAAGCCTTTGAACCCGCCATGCACGTATCAAACTCTCAGCCTTTTTAAAATTTTGTTTTTTTGAGATGGAGTTTCACCCTTGTTGCCCGGGCTGGAGTGTAATGGCGTGATCTTGGCTAACCGCAACCTCTGCCTCCTGGGTTCAAGCGATTCTCCTTCCTCAGCCTCCGAATAGCTAGGATTACAGGCATGTGCCACCAAGCCTGGCCAAGTTTTTGTATTTTTAGTAGAGACGGGGTTTCTCCATGTTGGTTAGGCTGGTCTCAAACTCCTGACCTCAGGTGATCCACCCACCTCGGCCTCCCAGAGTGCTGGGATTACAGGCGTGAGCCACCGTGCCCGGCCAAACTCTCAGCCTTTAAGGCTACTCAGTGTTTTAGGACCTTATGAATTCCCCTTGAGGCTAAAAATAACTTCTATGATGATTGTTCTGTTACAGTCAGTATCCTGGTAATTTTTAAGAATCTTATTTGTGGGTTATCTGGAAGGCAGAAATAAATGGAGTAAACCCTTTTAACCTACATTAGAAACTTTCCATAATGATTAATACTGTATTTTGTAGTATGTGCTTGTTAAATGGTTTAGGTCTGATACAATGGATCTTTTTTTTTTTTTTTTTTTTTTGATATGGAGTCTCACTGTCGCCCAGGCTGGAGTGCAATGATACGATCTTGGCTCACTGCAACCTCTACCTCCCAGGTTCAAGTCATTCTTGTGCCTCAGCCTCCCAAGTTGCTGGGATTACAAGTGCACACCACCACACCTGGCTAGTTTTTTTTTTTTTTTGTATTTTTTGTAGAGATGGGGTTTCACCATGTTGGCCAGGCCGGTCTCAAACTCCTGACCTCAAGTGATCTGCCTGCCCTGGCCTCCCATAGTGCTGAGATTACAGGCGTGAGTCACTGCACCTGGCCAGAATGTATCTTTAAAATAGAATTGGGTTTGGGGTTCAGGAAGAAGGTAGTAAAATGTGTGGCATCTAATTTTTCTGTACCACACAATTTAGGTATGAAATAATAACTTTGTCTTATTAAGTAATGCTAACCTTGACTAAATATATTAGTAATAAATTATATATTCAAGTAATCTATGCTGGTTTATTAGAAAAATGCCAAATGCAAGTTTTGGAGGCATTTCTGTTCTCAGACTTGGTCAGTCACTGAAATCTAGAACGTGTAAAAAATATACTAATAAATTTCATTCCTTCAGAAAACATCTTGTACATACATCTTAGTGTGTAAGGCAGATGTGGAATATGTAAAACACAGCCCCCATCCTTTAGGAGATCCTTTAGGAGTTCACTGCAGCCTTGAACTTCTGGCCTCAAATGATCCTCCCACTTAAGCCTCCCAAAGTGCTGGGATTAGTGTCTTGAGAAGACATGATTTTTATACTAATGATCACAGCATTAGATGCTGTAAAACAATTGCTTCATAATTGGTACAGTGTTTCCAGTACAAAGGAGTCAGTGATCCCTTCAGAAGAGGAAGTTGACTGGGCGTAGTGACTCAGACCTGTAGTCCTAGCACATTGGGAGGCCTTGGCAGGTGGATTGCTTGATGAGCCCAGGAGTCCAAGACTAGTCTGGGCAACATGGCAAAACCCGTCTCTACAAAAGATACAAAAATTAGGTGAGTGTGGTGGTGCATGACTTTAGTCCGAGCTACTCCGGAGGCTGAGAGCTTAAGGCTGTAGTGACCTGTGATTATGCCACTGCACTCTAGCCTACGTGACTGAGTGAGACCCTGTCTCAAGAAAAAATGGAATTTGGGCAAAAACATTAAGGATGGGTAAGAATTTAGTAAAAGCATATGTTTGGGTAGGGTGGCTTGTATTGAGGAGCAGAAGCAATTCTAGGACATACTCACATATTTTAAAAAGTGTCAAACTCTGTGAGCTTTCTTTTTTCTGTGTAAAGCTGTAAAGAGGCTCAAGATATTTTTGGAAGATAATGAATTAACCCAGTTTGACTAGAGTGGAGAGTTGACATTACATAATGTTTTATAATTATATATAAACGTATACATATGCGTAAGTATACACATGGAAAAGGCAAACAGAATTATAAAATTGATTATGATGTTTAAAATGTAAGGAATTCGGCAACAGGAAATCACTGTTTGAGTTGGGATAACATTAATTTAGGAGCACTGTGTTTGGTTTTAAAATCTAAAGAGACTCAAGTTGGATATGATGCATTAAGGGCCTAAACTAGGCATTTTGGCAGTGGAATCTAAATGTTACCAACTTTATTCAGTATGAAACTAGCTCGCTGTTTTTGTTGTTGCTGAGATAGGATCTTGCTCTGTGGTTCAGGCTGGAGCAGCAGTGGTGCAATTATAGTTCACTGCAGCCTTGAACTCTTGGCCTCAAGAGCTCCTCCCTCCTCAGCCTCCCAAAGTGCTGGGATTACAGACATGAGCCACCACTCCTGCCTGTGAGGTTTTCTTAAAAGGAATTTACAATCTAGGTGCAATGAAAAGGCATAATAATGATGTGATAAACTTGGTCAGTAAGCCACTTGAACTTAGAGCTTTAGGCCCAAAAGTTGCTCTAATGTGCTAAACTCCAATATCAGTTTATGTGTATTCAATTCTAATGGCTTTATGCATTCACTATGCTCCTGCACCACCTGCCTTAAGTGTTCACCTTGAATGTGTATTAAATAAATAAAAGGGCTATGTTAGAAATAATGGTACAAAATAGGAAAGGAAGCTGCAAAGAGTCACATGTTGGCAAATAGGTTGTTCATTCTCAGTCTTAGCTGGCAGTCCATGTATATGCTTAGTGAGTAAACTGCCATTTTAATATAAAAATTAGATGGCCTGTTTAATTCAGAACTCACATTATCGTTACACCTGACAGGTGAATTTTTGTTTTTGAAAGATTGGTGTACATGTAAAGTTTTCTGGGATAGTAGTTTCATTAATTCAAGAAATACTGAGTACTTACTCTGTATGAGGCACATTTTTTTTTTTTTTTTTTTGAGACGGAGTCTCGCTCTGTCGCCCAGGCTGGAGTGCAGTGGCCGGATCTCAGCTCACTGCAAGCTCCGCCTCCTGGGTTTACGCCATTCTCCTGCCTCAGCCCCCCAAATAGCTGGGACTACAGGCGCCCGCCACCTCGCCCGGCTAGTTTTTTGTATTTTTTAGTAGAGACGGGGTTTCGCCGTGTTAGCTAGGTTGGTCTCGATCTCCTGACCTCGTGATCCACCCGTCTCGGCCTCCCAAAGTGCTGGGATTACAGGCTTGAGCCACCGGCCCGGCCGAGGCACATTTTTTATAGACTCTAGGACTACACAGACAAAATTTAAATCTATTGCCTTCACAGAACTTAAAAGTCTAGTGCAGGAAAGACAGAGTAAGCAAGTAAAATGTAAGAAAAGTGAAGAAAAGTAAAACTAAGAAGAGAAACAGTGCTTTTACAGCATATGAGTTAAAATGGTGTCCTTTCAAGTTATTAGATTGGCATTACTGAAACCTGGGTTTTAGTTTTCAGTTCTAGACCTACCATTAACTCATTATGTTTCTTCAGTTAATATCTCTAGGCTGAGCATAGTGGCTCGTGCCTGTAATTTGAGGACTTTGGGAGGCCGAGATGGGCGGATTGCTTGAGCCCAGGAGTTTGAGTCAGCCTGGGCAGCATGATGAAATCCTGTCTCTACAAAAATAAAAACAAACAAAAAGACACTAAAAATTAGCCAGGCATAGTGGCGCATGCCTGTAGCCTCAGCTACTCGGGAGGCTGAAGTGGGAGGATTGCTTGAGCCCTGGAAGTGGAGGCTGCAGTGAGTCCTGTTCACACCTCTGCGCTCCAGCTTGGGTAACAAAGCAAGACCTTGTCTCCAGAAAATTAAAATAAAATAAAAGTCTGTGGGTCTGTTTCTTCCTCTCTTTCTTTCCTGTTCCTCCTCCTCTCTATTTTTATGTGAAGGAGTTCACATTTCTGAAGCCCCTAAATTATCTAAAAGGTGATTAGATTAATTGCTTTAAAGAGAACCTGAGATTCTTATGTATCTAAAATTCTTACATATCTTTAGATTCTTATATATCTGAAATGTAACATAAAAGGTGCATAAAACAAATGCAGTTTGGTAAATAACCACAAAGTGAATATATGAATAAATAGAATATCATCAGCACCCCCAGAAGTTGTGTGTTCCCCTCAGTTGTAAGCTTCTTCCTTCATACGTAATTCCTCCATTACCATGTTAATGCAGTCTCCTTGGTTTTCTGATATTTTCACTATATATCTCTAAAAATAATAGATTCTTTTTTTCTTTTCTTTTTTCTTCCAGACAGGGTCTCGCTCTGTCACCCAGGCTGGAGTGCAGTGGCGTAATCTTGGCTCACTGCAACCTCCACCTCCCGGGCACAAGTGATTCTCTCACTTCAGCCTTCCAAGTAGCTGAGATTACAGGCACCTGCCACCATGCTTGGCTAAATTTTGTTTTTGTTTTTGTTTTTGAGGTGAAGTCTGTTTCTGTCTCCCAGGCTGGAGTGCAGTAGCGCGATCTCGACTCACTGCAACCTCCGCCTCCCGGGTTCACACCATTCTCCTGTCTCCTGCCTCAGCCTCTCCAGTAACTGGAACTACAGGCGCCCGCCATCACGCCCGGCTAATTTTTTGTATTTTTAGTAGAAACGGAGTTTCGCTGTGTTCGCCAGAATGGTCTCGATCTCCTAACCTTGTGATCCACCCACCTCGGCCTCCCAAAGTGCTGGGATTACAGGCGTGAGCCACCGCGCCCGGCCTAAATTTTGTATTTTTAGAACAGATGGGGTTTCGCCATGTTAGCCAGGCTCATCTCAAACTCCTGACTTCAAGTGATTCTCCTGCCCTGGCCTCCCAAAGTGCTGGGATTGCAGGTGTGAGACACTGCTCCTGGCCAGTTTCATTGTTTTCTAGTTTTGTTTTTCACTCTATTTAGACAGAGTCTCTGTTGCCCAGGCCAGAGTACACTGGTACAACCATAGCTCAATTTAAATATATCCAAATTATTGTACAGTAGTTGAGCTATACCTTAATAAAACTATTTTTTGTTTGTTTGTTTTTGGTTTTTTTTGGAAATGAAGTCTTGTTTTGTTATCCAGGCTGGAATGCAGTGGTGCAATTTCAGCTCACTGCAACCTCTGCCTCCTGGGTTCAAGCGATTCTCCTGCTTCAGTGACCCGAGTACCTGGGATTTCTGCAGGCGTGTGCTACCATGCCTGACTAATTGTTGTATTTTTAGTAGAGAAGGGTTTCAGCATGTTGGCCAGGCTACTCTCCAACTCCTGACCTCAAGTGATCTACCTGCCTTGGCTTCCCATAGTGCTGGAATTAAGGCATGAGCCACCTCACCCAGCCCCAGTAAAGCTATTAAAAAAATTTTTTTTTTATTTTATTTTTCGAGAAAGGGTCTCACTGTGTCGCCCAGGCTGGACTGCAGTGGTGTGATCAGAGCTCATTACAGCCTCACCCTGCCAGGTTCAAGCGATCCTCCTGCCTCATTCTCCCAAGTAGCTGGTACTACAGGAGCATGTCACCATGCACACCTAGCTTTTATTTATTATTATTGGTAGAGATGAGGTCTTGTTATGTTGCCCAGGTTGGTCTCCAACACTTGGGCTCAAGCAGTTTTCCTGCCTCGACCTCCCAAAGTGTGATTACAGGCATGAGCCACTGTACAATGTACAACCATAGCTCAACCATAGCCTTGATCTGGGCTTAAGGCATCTTCTTGCCTCAGCCTCCCAAGTAGCTGGGGCTACAGGCATTGGCCAACATGAATAGCTTTTTTCTAGTTTTACTTTTTCAGTTTTATATGGCTAGAATCATACTATATGGTTCCTTGTGTTACTGTGTCTTCAGTGTTATGTTTGAGTTTCATGTTACTGCTTTTTTTTTATTTATTTTTTTTTTTTTTAGATGGAGTCTCGCTCTGTCGCCAGGCTGGAGTGCAGTGGTGCGATCTCGGCTCACTGCAACCTCGGACTCCCTGGTTCAAGCAATTCTCCTGCCTCAGCCTCCTGAGTAGCTGGGATTACAGGCATGTGCCACCATGCCCAGCTAATTTTTGTATTTTTACTAGAGATGGGGTTTCACCATGTTGGCCAGGATGGTCTTGATCTCCTGATCTCATGATCCATCTGCCTCAGCCTCCCAAAGTGCTGGGATTACAGGCATGAGCTACTGTGCCCGGCCTAACTATATAGTATTTCATTATACAGTTTAATCAGTCTTCTGTTGACATTTTTCACTTGTAGATTTTTGGCTTTTACAAACCACATTGCTGCTGTTAAAATAAAAACTTCAGATATGTTATTATTTTTGAGACAGAGTCTTGCTCTGTCACCCAGGCTGGAGTACAACGGCGCGATCTCGGCTCACTGCAACCTCTGCCTCCCAGGTTCAAGCGATTCTTCTGCCTTAGCCTCCCAAGTAGCTGGGATTACAGGCACCTGCCACCATGCCTGGCTAAGTTTTGTATTTTTAGTAGAGACAGGTTTTCGCCATGTTGGCCAGGCTGGTCTCAAACTCCTGACCTCAGGTGATCCACCCACCTCGACCTCCCAAAGTGCTGGGATTACAGGCGTGAGCCACCGTGCCCGGCCCAGGCACATTAAATTTAACAGAATTTAATTGAGCAAAGAATGATTCACAAACTGGGCAGTCCCTTCAAACTCGAGTGGGTTCAGAATAGTTCCAGAGCTGCCAAGTGGTCGGTAACATTTATGAACAGAAAAAGGAAAGTGATATACGGAAAACGAAAGTGAGGTACAGAAATAGCTGAATTGGTTACAACTCAGCATTTGCCTTATTTGATCACAGTTTTAACAATTGGCCACCCATGATTGGCCACAATTCTGTGTGGTTGGCAGGAGAGTAGGTTAGTCTTTTTATAATCTGGTTAGGTACAGCTCACTATGTATGGAGAATCCTTTAGGCTGAATTTATGCAAGGAGGCAGCTTTAGGCTAAACGTAACACTCCAGTCATCCTTGTATACATACTCTAGCTGCTTTAGGGCACCACCAGAGGTGAAATTGTTGGATCATTGGTCATGCATGTCTTCTGATTAACTGAAAGCACCAAAGTGGTTGTACCAACTTACATTTCAATTAAAAAGTGAGTGAGAGGCCGGGCGCGGTGGCTCAAGCCTGTAATCCCAGCACTTTGGGAGGCCGAGACGGGTGGATCACGAGGTCAGGAGATCGAGACCATCCTGGCTAACACGGCGAAACCCCGTCTCTACTAAAAAAATACAAAAAAACTAGCCGGGCGAGGTGGCGGGCGCCTGTAGTCCCAGCTACTCGGGAGGCTGAGGCAGGAGAATGGCGTAAACCCGGGAGGCGGAGCTTGCAGTGAGCTGATATCCGGCCACTGCACTCCAGCCTGGGCGGCAGAGCAAGACTCCGTCTCAAAAAAAAAAAAAAAGTGAGTGAGAGTTCTCATTTGCTATGTTGGATTTACAAAAAGTTCATTTGGCCAGACACAGTAACTCATACCACTTTGGGAAGTCAAGGCAGGAGAATTGCCTGAGGCCAAGAATTGGAGACCAGCCTAGGCAACGTAACAAGACCCCATCTCTGCCAATAGTAATAAGTAAAAATTAGCTGCGCATAGTGACATTCGTTTGTGGTCCCAACTACTCAGGAGACTGAGGCAGGAGGATCCCTTGAGCCAGGGAGGTTGAGGCTGTTGTAAGCACTGATGACACCACTGTAATCCATCCTGGGCAACAGAGTAAGAACCTTTCTCAAAAAATAAAATTAGAAAAAAAATTGTAATAGCTATATTGAGGTATAATTGAATTACTGTACAATAATTTGGACATATTTAAATTATATGACATATAATTGTCTGATCTTTGTTCTGATTCTTGGCACAGAGCCTCAAAAACCCTTGGAACTTCCCAAGTGAGAGTGTCTTTGTTACACTAATGAGGCACCCTCTGGCAGTGCCACTAGATAACTTCAGAATGGGGCTGGTCACTTAAATTAGAGGATTGGAACTTTCTCCCAGGAGGAGAGGGAGGCTGGAGATTGAGTTCAGTCTTGATTTTATCATTCATGCCTGTGTCGTAAAGCCCAGTGAATCCTGTAAACACTAAAGCTCAGGGGAGGTTACTGGTTGGTGAACACAGTGATATGCTGGGAGGATGACACGTCCAGATTCCATGAGAAAAGGGCATAAAGCTCTGTGTCCCCATCCCATCCACACACCCCTCTTTACCCCCAAGACTTTGGCTTACGTATCTCTTCAGTTTGACTGTTCTTACGTTATATACTCTTCTTCCACCTTGTTATTTTCTGTTTCTTTTTCTTTCTAGCACCTGGTATGCCCCAGTGGTCTACCATCCAAGATCAAGCCTGCTCAATCCTGTTTAGGCTTCCAAGTATTTCCTTTATAATAAAACTGTGACAATAAACATAGTGCTTTCAGGCTGGGTGCAGTGCCTCACACCTGTAATCCCAGCACTTTGGGAGGCCAAGGTGGGCAGATCACCTGAGGGCAGGAGTTCGAGACCCACCTGGCCAACATGACGTAACCCCATCTCTACTAAAAATACAAAAAAATTAGCCAGACATAGTGGTATTCACCCAGCTATTAGGGCAGGCTGAGGCATGAGAATCACTTGAACCTAGGGGACGGAGTTTGTAATGAGCCGAGATTGCGCCACTGCACTCCAGCCTGGGTGACAGTGAAACTGCGTCTCAAATAAATAAATAAATAAAAATATAGTGCTTTCCTTGAGTTGTGAGTTATTCTAGCAAATTTTTAAACCTATGTATGTATGTATGTAACCACAACAGAGAAAATCTTTGCAAGTTTTGGTTAGGTAATGATTTCTTAGGTAGGACGCACAAAGCACAAACCATAAAAGAAAATAGTTGATAAAGTTAGATTACATTAATTAATCCTTCATCAATTAAATTTTTCTATGCTGTTAAAGACAAGCCTCAGACTGGGAGAAAATATTTGCAATATACATATCTGATAAAGGATTGGTACCCAGAATATATGACAGCTGAAAACACATAAGGAAAAACGAAAAGAGATTTGGAGAGGCACATCACCAAGAAAATGTAGAGTAGATGGCAAATACATGAAGAGATGCTTAATTTTGAGTTAATTTGTCTCAAAAAATAATATTTATAGAGTGCTGGAATGTAAATATTCAGTAAATGTTAATCATTATTAATAGTATTGGTGTTAGTGTTTCTTTTTTATCAATATTATAAAAACCTAGCTGTGGGCAAAATACTTTGATTTTTTCCTGCTCGTTTCTTCGAAGACAAAAAGAAATACTAAGACCGCAATAGATAAATAGCCAGAGGGTATTAAAACACAATCCACAGGAAAAAAACCTCACACAGACATACCAAGAAATTGTTTCTCATAAGTGTATGATAGATGAGGTAAGAGGAGATTAGTCTACAAAGAGCCAATAGCATTTTAAAAGGCCCAAAGGGCACAGGGGATTCTGACACGTTTAAGGATCTGAGAAAATCAGAGTCATGTTTCAAATACCAGTCAAGCTTTAGTTATGTTATTTTAAGCAGACAGGGAACTTGGTATTTAAAAAGTGATTTGGAATTGCTGGAAGAGCACCCTTAATTCAGGCTTACAGGACTAGACTCCCAGAACACTTCATATAGCTGGCCCACAAGAAGAGCTGAATCCTGTGCTCTAATCAGAAGGGGGGGAAGTCAGGAAGCCACCCTGGAGCTCTTAAGTAGAGACACACTTTTAGCCGTAATCCAGTGATTAGGAAGTCACCATTGGTATAATTTGCTACAGAGCCTCACGCAGTTTAATAGATTAGTACCAGCACAAAATGGATGATTCTTCCCTCTGTCTTCACAGTACTAACAGCCAGTCAGTAGAAAGCTGCTGTGTATGTGCATGCCCGCACACACACACACAACACCTCACTCCATACTTGCCATATGACAACAGCAGAAACTACACCACCACCTCTTCTGAACTTTCACCTTCCAAATCTTGAATAAGTGCCTCTGACGGGCTATACCAGAATTACGACTTCAACTCCATTGCAAGGGAATCTAGGAAATGTAGTTTTTAGCCTCAGTACAGCACATTAAAAATGTGCACAGAATGACATATTTAAAAATAGAGAAGAATGAATGGAATTTCATTTGTGTTCCTGTGTGGTAAAGCAAAATCTAGTGGCTTAAAATGAATAATTGTTTCTTACAATTCTGTGAATAGACTTTGTGGTCCTTCTTTTCCATGTGGTGCCTGCCGGGCTCAGTTTTTTTTTTTTTTTTAAACAGTTTATTTTAATTTAATAACAATCTGGGAAGTCTGCATCAGCTGTTCCAGTGTAGTATAAAGTGCAATTGGGAATTCAGAAATCTCAGTGGAACTGTTAGTGTAGCGAACCTTCTAGGTAAAATATATGCATACTTTAACTCTTACTTTTCTAGAGATAGTGTTTTGTTCTGTCACCAGGCTGGAGTGCATTGGTATGATCATAGCTCACTGCAGCCTAGAACTTCTGGGCTCAAGCAGTCATCTTGTGTCAGCCTCCCAGGTAGCTGAGATTATAAGTGCAAGCCACCATTCTTGATAATACATACTTTTGATAGCACACATGAACAGATCTCTCTAAAATTGCCCTCAATGATTTCATTCTCAGCAAACTGATCTGGGTCACTCAACATGTTTTGGTTTTGATTTTGAGACAGAGTTTTGCTTTTGTCACCCAGGCTAGAGTGCAATGGCACAATCTTGGCTTACTGCAATCTCTGCCTGCCAGATTCAAGTGATACTCTTGCCTCATCCTCCCGAGTAGCTGGGACTATAGGCACCCACCACCATACCTGGCTAATTTTTGTATTTTTGGTTGAGACAGGGTTTCACCATGTTGGTCAGGATGGTCTCGAACTCCTGACCTCATGTGATCCACCCACCTCAGCCTCCCGAAGTGCTGGGATTATAGGCATGAGCCACTGTGCTCGGCTTCAACATGGCTTTTGATTGTTCCTCATGTTAGTGCATGTTCTCTCTCTCTCTCTTTTTTTTCGAAATGGAGTCTTGCTCTTGTAGCCCAGGCTGGAGTGCAGTGGTGTGATCTCAGCTTACTGCAACCTCCGCCTCCTGGGTTCAAGCGATTCTCCTGCCCCAGCCTCCTGAGTAGCTAGGATTACAGGCGCGCACCACCAGGCCCGGCTAATTTTTTTTTTTTTTTTGAGGCGGAGTCTTGCTCTGTCGCCCAGGCTGGAGTGCAGTGGCCGGATCTCAGCTCACTGCAAGCTCCGCCTCCTGGGTTCCGGCCATTCGCCTGCCTCAGCCTCCCGAGTAGCTGGGACTACAGGCGCCCGCCACCTCGCCCGGCTGGTTTTTTGTATTTTTAGTAGAGACGGGGTTTCACTGTGTTCGCCAGGATGGTCTCGATCTCCTGACCTTGTGATCCGTCCGTCTCAGCCTCCCAAAGTGCTGGGATTACAGGCTTGAGCCACCGCGCCCGGCCTGTTTTTTTATTTTTAGTAGAGATGGGGTTTCACCATATTGGCCAGGCTGATCTCGAACTCCTGACCTCATGATCCGCCTGCCTCAGCCTCCCAAAGTGCTGGGATTACAAGTGTGACCCACCGCGCTTAGCACCGCATGTTCTCTTTTTGTAATAAATTCATGACCATCGGAAGATACCAGTTTGACATACATGGCATCAGGACCTTCACAGCCACCACAGGTTTTCTCCCCTTCATTGTGTGTATTTATGAAGCTCTACTTTGCTTCTACAGGGCCACTCTTGTGGCTAAATTTAGATGACCGCTCAATGAGGTCACCTTAGTTCTCTTCCACGTAGTCTATCTATGTGATATACACAGCCTCTGTTTTTTGAATAGTCTGGGATTCCTAATAGCATGGTGGGTACATTCCCATAGGGGCATTGCAGTCTCAATGTACAAATGCTTATCAGGCCTGTTCTTGCATCAGGCTGACTAATGTCTCTTTGGTCAAAATAAGTCACCTAGACTGGGCATGGAGGCTCATGCCTGTAATCCCAGCATTTGGGGAGGCTGAGGCAGGTGGATCACCTGAGGTCGGGAGGTTGACCAGCCTGGCCAACGTGGTGAAATCCTGTCTCTACTAAAAATGCAAAAATTAGCCAGATGTGGTGGCAAGTGCCTGTAGTTCCCAGCTACTCAGGAGGCTGAGGCAGGAGAATTTCTTGAACCTGGGAGGCAGAGATCGCAGTGAACCAAGATCATGCCACTGCAGTTTGGCCTGGGCGACAGAGCAAGACTTTCTTTAAAAAAAAAAAAAGTCACATGGCCAAATCCAGAGTCATTGTGGGAGAAGACTATACAAGGTATATATATGAGAAGGCATTGTATCATATAACCTTCAATATAGCCCTGAATGATCCTTATTTCCTTGTATTTACTCCCTACAACACTGAACAGGGCTGACCTGAGTAACCAACAGGCTGTGGTAGAAGTGACAATGTATGCTTTTCAAGATTAGATCATAAAAGACTACCACTTCAGATTTGCTCTCTTGGATCTTGCACCAGGGGAAAACCAACGAACTGCCTTTTCACTCAAGCTGTCAAGAAAGGCCCATGTAGTGAGGAACTGAGGCCTTTCAACAACAGCCAGTGTCAACTTAGAACCATGAGAGTGAGTTACCTTCAAAACACACCCTCCATGCCCAGTCAAGCCTTCAGGTAACTGCAGCCTTGACCAGGTACAGCCT
This sequence comes from Trachypithecus francoisi, assembly GCF_009764315.1. Taxonomy (NCBI): domain Eukaryota; kingdom Metazoa; phylum Chordata; class Mammalia; order Primates; family Cercopithecidae; genus Trachypithecus; species Trachypithecus francoisi. The sequence goes on along the minus strand of NW_022681454.1, from coordinate 39,753,389 downwards.
CTTGAGAGATTCCAGGCCCACACAACTTAGCTAAGCCACTTTCCAATTCTTCAACTACATGTGATAAATGTTATTGTTTTAAGGCACTGAGTTTTGGGATAGTTTATTACATAGCAATAATTTGAAAATATTTTTTAGCCTGGGCAACATATGGCAAAATCCCATCTCTACAAACACACAAAAAAAGTACAAAACTTAGCCAGGTGCAGTGGCGTGTGCCTGTAGTACCAGCTGCTCAGGGGGCTGAGGTGGAAGGATCTCTTGAACCTGGGAGGTGGAAGTTGCAGAACTGAGATTGTACTACTGTCCAGCCCGGGCTGCAGAGCCAGACCTTTGTCTTGGACTCCTGGGCTCAAGCAGTCCTCCTGACTTGGCCTCCCAAAGTGCTAGGATTACAGGTGTGAGCCACCACGCCCAGCCCTTCTCTGTCTTTTGCTTCACAAACCCTGGTTCTAGTTTATTTGGATTTATCTAATTTCTCTAGATGGAAATATAGATGATGGATTTTTCATTCTTTCTTTTGTAAAATACACATTTAAGATTATAAATTTTCTTTAAGTACAGTGGTAAGTGCGTCCTATGAGTTTTGGTAGTTCATATTTACATTATAATTCAGTTCAAAATATTTTCTCATTTCCATTATGATTCCTTCTTTTATCAGTTATACTTTCCTAAATATTTAAGGAAGAAATAAGACCAGCCTTACCAGCACACTTTTGATATACTGCAATAGAAAAAAAGAGGGATTACTGCTTATTTTGTTTCAAGCCAGTATAATTTAGTACTAAAACCTGATACGGTTGTCTTTAGAAGTTATAAGCCAGTTTCTTTCATATAATTACAAAGAAATAGAAATAATGTAATAGCAAATAAAATATAATACATAAAGTGTTATGACCAAGTTTATTAAGTGTTAATTCACAAGGCCCCACGATAGGTTGTCTGCAAACTGAGGAGCAAGGAGAGCCAGTCCGAGTCCCAAAACGAAGAACTTGGAGTCTGATGTTTGAGGACAGGAAGCATCCAGCACGGGAGAAATATGTAGGCTGGGAAGCTAGTCCCGCTTTCCCTTTTCACGTTTTTCTGCCTACTTTATATTTGCTGGAAGCTGATTAAATTGTGCTCACCAGCTTAAGGTGGACCTGCCTTCCCCAGCCCGCTGACTCAAATGTAATCTCTTTTGGCAACACACACACAGGCACACCCAGGATTAGTACTTTGCATCCTTCAGTCCAATCAAGTTGACACTCAGTTTAAGACACACAGATTAAGTAAACTATGATTTATAATTAGAGAATAATTTTTAAGGTCTGGAGAAATTATTGTGATTTGGTACATAAAGAATTATAGTTATTTGCATGATTACAGAGAAAACAGGCCAGAATAAAGTACACAAAAATGTGAATCGTAGTTTCTGGAGTTGATAAATTATGGATTTTTCTTTTATTATTTTTTTCATGATTCTTTGCATTTTATAATGATTCCAAGGTGTGTATTGGTTAAGTTTATAACCATAAATAACAACAGGTTAATTATACTTAAATCTTTTAATTAGAATACGACTGCGTTAAAATAATTCTAAAATGCCTTTTTTTTTTTTTTTTTTTTTTAAAGACAGCGTCTCTGTCGCCTAGTCTGGAGTGCAGTGGTATCATCTTGGCACACTGCAATCTCCGCCTCCTGAGCTCAAGGGATTCTCCCATCTCAGCCTCCCATGCAGCTGGGACTACAGACACATGCTACCATACCCAGCTAGCTTTTGTATTTTTTGTAGAGACAGGGTCTTGCCATGTTGTCCAGCCTGGAAAATGACTTTTTATTGTGAAGTGTAAAAGTCATTAAAGCATGAAATGAAATAGCAATTTTAAGGAGCCTAAACAATGCACCTTTAATCATAAAATATAAAAGAAACGTAGTCAATGATGTTGCCAAATATCAGATGAATATTAGTGTCCACGTGGGGCCAGAAACTACCTGGGCTAGATTTAAAATGAGTAATAAGAGGCTTAAGTTCTTCATAAATGAGGTGCTAGTTCAGATAATGTGTCTAAGAAGTTGATACTTGTTTATGGGTTTTTCAGACTGGCTGTTTCATGCTTGTGATCTTTTCTGAAATTCTTAAATGAAGATTTATAAAAAGTTGACTGTGAATTGTCTGGTGACCACCAATTGCTAATGGAAATGACTTTAAAAAAAAAAAAAAAATTACATCCTCCACTGATTTCTAAATGCCAGGAGTTGATTCTTTTGTGTTTTTGTACATTTTTACAGATGGTAGTGAAAACTTTTATGGATATGGATCAGGACTCAGAAGATGAAAAACAGCAGTATCTCCCACTAGCCTTGCATCTTGCATCTGAATTCTTCCTCAGGAACCCCAATAAAGATGTGCGTCTCCTTGTAGCATGTTGTTTGGCTGATATCTTTCGTATCTATGCCCCGGAAGCTCCATATACTTCCCATGATAAACTTAAGGTAAATATAGTCTTTTTCATTTTATTATATTTTTCATTCCACTGCTGTTCAGAAGGTATACTTTTATTTTTATATTTTACCTTTGTGAACATAGGTTTCATATTAGTCTCTTCATCTTAAGAATATATCATAAGTTGCAAAATTATTCATTCAGTTAGTATTTCCACAAATAACTGGGTTGGTTGGTTGGTTGATTTGAAGCGTAGAAAGGTATGATTCAGAACTAGTCCCTGTATGCTCAAATCCAATTTTCAGGTTAATACATCACAAAAGCCCAGATGGCTATGTTCCAGGGATAAATAGCAGATTAATGATACTTTTTAAAATAATAGCATACCAGAATTTACATATTCATATGACTGTTTTCCCCTATACGTTATTCAGCGTGCAAAACTATAGCTCATCTTGGTCATTCTGCCTTTGTTCAAGTGTTTGTGGAACTCATATTGATCTCGAGGAGATTTTGTATTTTGAATAATTTTATTCTTGGCAAATTTTAATCCTGTAGGCTGCTTTCTTTAAAAAATAGTCCTAAAATTATTTTGTATTATATTGATACTACTATGAGTTAAAACTTCTAAAGAAAGCTTATTAAGAAATGAAAGACTATCATCATGAAACATAGTACCATTGGACTAGTCTTTTGCCTTTTTTCACACTCAACTTCGTAGTCATACATCAACTTCAAAACATTGGCTAAAAATTACTGTTTACTTGTAGGAAATAGTAATGGAAATACTCATATCCAACTCCTTAAAATGAAGATAGTTTTTGCCACTATGCAAGGTGGAGATAGTGAGTAAAGTGAAAGCACGATAGTAGAAGAAAATATAATGAGATACAGAGCCCGTGGTCCTCTCTGAAAGAGAAAGCCTAAAGATTTGTGGTTTATTTTTGCTTCTAGAGAGTATAATTTTATTTGATTGGATCTTTTGAATCATTTTGAATAATAGACTAGGCCAATCCCAAGACATTCATCTAAAGGGGAATTTTCTTTTATTGTAGTTTGTACACAAATAATAAATTTACATACTATTAGTGTGTTGTGAAAGAAAAGTATTTGTGTCTAATATGTTTTATTTTTTTTTAACAGGACATCTTTTTGTTTATTACCAGACAATTAAAAGGTTTGGAGGATACAAAGAGTCCACAGTTTAATAGATACTTTTATTTATTAGAGGTAAAAAAAAAAACTTTATTTAATAACTGTTATATTATTTCACATGATAGAAAATTCTTCATGTTAACTTTGTAATGTAAAATGAGTCTTTTTGTTTTATTCAAAGCCTATAATATCTTTTACATTTCATAAGGAAAATACTATTTTATTTTTCTTCCTATCCTGAAGAGATAAAGTATATTCTGATGGAAAAACTGTAGATTATTTGAAACTATGCCTTTTGTTTGTATCTTTCTATTTTTACTATTTTTTATTCTAGAAACAGATTTTTTAACTGCTTCTTAAATTTTGTGTGTAAATATATCTACCAACTTAAAAAGATTGAGTATTTTTCAGTTTGAGAAAATTGATGCCATCAGGTATATATCTTTTTCAAGGTCAGAATATGTGATTAACACTTAAAATTTTATATGTTGAGTCTTTATAGACTTTAATATGTTTCTAACTCTAAAAATTAATTTTTACTGTATTTTTATTATATAACTATTCTGTTTATATATGTATAATTCAATAATTATTTTTATTTATTTAAGAATTTAGCTTGGGTTAAATCATATAACATCTGCTTTGAATTGGAAGATTGCAATGAAATTTTTATTCAGCTTTTTAGGACTCTCTTCTCAGTGATCAAGTAAGTTATTTTTTAAGCATTTCTGCTTGTCTCTTTTTCTTGATTTATATATTCAGATGTTGTATACCCTACATCTACACTAAGATATTTCAGAGTTATAAGGAATTGTTTTCCTTAGAAAACTTAACATGAAGGGGAAAGTAAAAATTCTGTTGTCTCGAACACTGCCTTTGACCTTCTACAACCATTTTAAATTATGCTATCAGTTTACTGGTTGGCCCTTCAGTGCCCCAGTCTGTCCTGGAGGCTGTGGACCAGTAGAGAAGTATAAAGTGGTGCTCTTGTTTTGAAGGAACTTACTATCTAATAGAGGCAACCACATATGGTTGTAAAGCAAATCCTCCAAAACCTTACATTAATACAATGAAGTATTAAGTTATGAGGTAGAAATTATGCATGTTGTATGTACCATTAGTACTGGGAGACATAATAGCTCAGTCTTTAAGCTCACTAACTTTGACAACTTCTTATTCTAGACCTAGAAAAAAAGTCTTTTTTTTTTTTGAGACGGAGTCTCGCTCTGTCGCCCGGGCTGGAGTGCAGTGGCCGGATCTCAGCTCACTGCAAGCTCCGCCTCCTGGGTTCACGCCATTCTCCTGCCTCAGCCTCCGGAGTAGCTGGGACTACAGGCGCCGGCCACCTCGCCCGGCTAGCTTTTTGTATTTTTTTAGTGGAGACGGGGTTTCACCATGTTAGCCAGGATGGTCTCGATCTCCTGACCTCGTGATCCGCCCGCCTCGGCCTCCCAAAGTACTGGGATTACAGGCTTGAGCCACCGCGCCTGGCCGAAAAAAAGTCTTAAACATTGCCTAAATTGGCCTTCTCTTTATAGAAATAGGGAAACTAATCCAGAGCCAGGAAGTGTAGTGGCTTGCCCAAGGACCAGTTGCTGAACAGGAGGCTCAAATTCTGATTTTAGCCCATGTTTTTTGGTTTGTGAGTTTTTTTGTTTTTGTTTGGTTTGTTTTTTGTGTGTGTGGAGTTTTTTGTTGTTGTTGTTTTCTTCTGTGTGGGTTGTTTTGTTTTGTTTTGTTTTTGAGACAGTGTTTTGCTCTGTGTCACCCATGCTGGAGTGCAGTGGTTCCATCTTGGCTCACTGCAACTTCCACCTCCCGAGTTCAAGCAATCCTCCTGCCTCAGCCTCCTCAGTAACTGGGACTACAGGTGTGTGCCACCACGCCCAGCTAATTTTTGTATTTTTAGTAGAGATAGAGTTTCGCCCTGTTGGCCAGACTGGTCTCAAACTTTTGACCTCCAGTGATCCCCCCACCTCAGCCTCCCAAAGTGCTGGGTTTACAGGTGTGAGCTCCTATGCCCAGCCTGGTTTGTTTTTTGTACAGTAAATCAAGTACTGCTATGAGATGTGTTCTAGAACATTACATTATATATAAACATATTTCACATAAGTTTTCTAGTAGTCACATTAATAGAAAAGTAAAAACAAGTGAAATTCATTTTGATAATATATTTTATTTGTTCCACTGTATCCAAAAGTATTTTCATTCCAACATGTGGCCCTTGTCATGTTTCACATGTTCACCAGCCACATGTGGCAAATGGCTTGCATATTGAACAGCACATTTCCAGAGTTTTCTGGAGATTTTTATGAATGCTATATCATATTTTCTTTTTCCTTAGATGGAATGGTAGGATTAAGCATGATCCTGAAACAAACAGGGAAGGATCACTCCAGCTTGGCATAGGATAGAAGCTTGTAGAAAGACAGCATGAGAAAAAACTTCCTGTGGCATTTGACTAGCAGTAGGCCTTTAAAGTAAATGATAGAACATATAAACCTTACCTTTGTATTAGCTTTTACTGCATTACAAAGTAACCTAAAACTTGATAGTTTAAGACAGCCACCATTTTATTTAGCTCATGATTCTGCTTGGCAGTTGATTTTATTTGGGTTGGATTTGCACCTGTGTTTGTAGTCAGTTGGCAGGATATCTGGCCGATACCTGGCTGTTGGCTGAGGTGGACTGAAGTGATAGAACTGAGTCACATGTCTCACCCATTCAGGAGGTCAGCCCAGGCCTCTTCATATGCTGACTAAGTTCAAAAGTAGCAAGAAAGGGCAGGCCTCACTGTGGAAGCACTTGAAACTGATTCTTGGCCTTATATTTTATACTTTATTGATTTTTCATTTGTCTGTTTGAAATTCTTTGAGAGGTACTGGGATGACATTTTCAGAAAAACCTTCTAGTTATTGAAAGCATTTTAGATGAAACTTTTGATTTTCAGTATTGGTGAATTAAAACTTCTAGTGGCAATGATACGTCAATAATTGCTTATGTTGGCTTATGCATTTGGGGGTATTTAAATAGGTTTTTATCTTAATTTGAGGAATTTATTAAGACCTAAGGTGTGGGAGTTGAAAAAAATGTCTGCCTTTATTATCATACTTTTTGTTTGTTTCCTTAAAATTTTATCACCTTTAAAAATCTGGGACATGTAAGCAGAAGTGTCCTTTCTTTGAAGTGGACGTGTGTGTGTGTGTGTTTTGAAACAGGGTCTTGGTCTGTCACCCAGGCTGGAGTGCAGTGGCACAATCATGGCTTGCTGATGTCTCGACCTCCTGGGCTCAAGTGATCCTCCCATATCAGCCTTCTGAGTAGCTGGGGCTATAGGACACACCACCACGCCTGGCTAATTTTTAATTTTTTTGTAGAGACAGAGTTTCGTCACATTGCCCAGGCTAAAATTGACATTTTTATTAGGCAGAATTTAATTTACTCTTGGAATCCTAGTTGTATAGAGACTTAATTTATTTTAAAGGTCTTTTTTTTCCTTTTCCTTTTCTTTTCTTTCTTTCTTTTTTTTTGATATGGAGTCTCACTCTGTCGCCCAGGCTGGAATGCAGTGGCATGATCTCTGCTCACTGCAAACTCTGCCTTCCAGTTTCAAGTGATTCTTCCACTTCAGCCACCCCAGTAGCTGGAATTCCAGGCGCCCGCCACTATGCCCCACTAATTTTTGTATTTTTGTAAAGACGGGTTTTCACCATGTTGGCCAGGCTGGTCTCAAACTCCTGATGTCAGGTGATCCACTCGCCCCGGTTTCCCAAAGTGCTGGGATTACAGGCACGAGCCACTGTGCCTGGCCTTTTTCTTTTTTAAAAAAATGTGAATTGAGGAAAATATAGTTTATTAGAAATTAGGTTTGTGTTTGTTTTTATAAAATACAACAATAGCTTACAACTGTTGTAATAGTCAACAAAAGGAGAAAGAAAATAGAGCCCCCCAAATTTCTCTGCCATTATTGGCACTGTCCCTCAAGTGAAAATCCTTTACATGTGAGATTGTTGTTTTAAACTAGGAAGTTTAATTTCCTATTGGAAGCTTGAATTCTCTTATTCTTTTCCTCTTCCTCCTACTTATTCTGTTTTTTTTTTTTTATAGCAATAGCCACAATAAGAAGGTACAAATGCACATGCTAGATTTGATGAGTTCTATCATCATGGAAGGTGATGGAGTTACTCAAGAGTTATTGGACTCCATTCTTATTAATCTCATTCCTGCACATAAGGTCTGTAAAATATGAAGATATTAAAGGTTAATATTTAACAGTCATGCTACACATAAGAATGAACAATTGTTTTCAGGCCATTTGCAATACCATATGATTGTTCCCATGACCATTCTCCACCTCAAATAAAATAGGTTAACATACATTAGTCTTGTGGCTATTATTTTTACAAAATATATTGATTAACATATCATGTAAGAGTTTCATTCAAGTGGAACTGAAAATGTTTCGTATTCACACAAATCTGAGAATTGTAAGGGGTTAGGGGTGTTGTCTTTTTGGTTAATTGTGTTTGGAAAGGAAATGTATTTCCTCCTTATTAACATAGATGTGACACATAGGAGTTTGGATTTCTTTTCAGAATCCGTATCGTATCTTTTTCTTAGGTACTCTCAGAAAAAGATTTGGGCAGAAGCTATATGGTTAATGTTAAGAAGAAAAGGATGATTCAGAGGTGTATCATTCTTCCCCATTTCCTTTTTCTATTTATCTCCACCAGATCCTCCTAAGAATCTGAAGGACTTGGCTGCCCTCAAGCTCCACCACTGGGCTCTACTCAAGCCTACCCCAGTGTTGTTATTTGCCCCCCTGCTTTTTTCTTCTAATGGTTCAGTAACCTGTTATCAGATATTAGTGGAAAAATATGTACTCATTCACAGAAAGATACAATTAATTTTAAATTCTTGAATCTAAATATTATTTATTTTATTCAAATGTAGTTTATAAAATTCTGTAGTTTGTAAAAATTCTGGGACTGTGGCAAAGGAGAGTATATTTTGGCAGATTAAGACAGTATATTTGGTTTTTATATGCTAGGTAAGTAGGTTGGTGGTATGTTTATGGGACGGGGTCTCACTCTGTCACCTAGGCTGGAGTGCAGCGGCACGATCTTGCCTCATTGTAGCCTCTGTCTCCTGGGCTCAAGTGATCCTCCTACCTCAGCCTCCCAAGTAGCTGGCAATACAGGCATGTGCCACCATACCTGACTTTTTTTTTTTTTTTTTTTAAGTTTTCTTTGTAGAAACAGGATTTTGCAATGTTTCCCGGGCTTATCTCAAACTCCTGGGCTCAAGCGATCTCCCGTCTTAGCCTCCCAAAGTGCTGAGATAACAAGCATGAGCAACCACACTGGACTTGAGAGAATTTTTATTAGTAGTAGGAAATAGACTTCTTTTAATAAATAGAAATGTTAACTTAATTTTAAGCAAATCTTATCCTTTGCCAATGAAATAAAAATGTAGAGCAGGGGTCAAGAAGCTATGGCTTGTTAATCAAATTTGGACCATTGCTTATTTATGTAAGTAAGATCTTATTGGAACACAGCCATGTTCATTCATTTTCGTTTTGTTTATATCTGCTTTCATGCTACAACAGCAGAGTTGTGCAGTTGTAGCAGTGATTTGTATGACCCACAAAACCTAAAATATTTACCATGTGGCCCTTCATAGAAGAAGTTTGCTGACCTCTGGCCTAGAGTGTAGGTTTCCTAGCCTCATTTTGGAAGAGGTGTGAGATGATGGTGAATGAATCTGTTTGATCCAAAACTTCAAGATATAGCGGTGTTACTCTGTGTTATTCGAAACAAGAATTCTCTTTTCAGGCATTTAAAAAAAATTAAATATATATTTTCTAAGGTTCTTCTCAGATCCTTTAATTTATTTGAGTACATTGGGACTCTTTAAGCAGAAGCATAGTATTCAACATTTCAAAAATATAATTGATCAATAACTCTGTTTATTTGAAACACTTACCAGGTCTACTCTTCTCCAGAGCATGCATTGATTAAACAATGAAATAATTGAGCATGTTGTGTTAGATTGGGGAGTGTATGTGTTTAAGATACATGGGTGTAGTTGTTAGTTTACATTGGTTAACACATAAAAACCAAAAAGCGTTAGGTCTATTTTGAGTTTAGTAAAACTTAATATAGGGTTGTGCTTTTGCTAACTAATCCATTTTAGTTTTTGATTAATAAATGAGTTTGATTTGCAATGTCTGCATTTAAGACCACTTGACTAGAGGATATTTGCAAAACCTTGAAGAGAATTCAGGTATTTTTATTTTTGCTTCACATTTTAGTGAAGAAAAATTTGTATTTTATTACAGATTTGAAGACTACAGTATTCTGGTGTTGCTATCTCATAAATTAACAAATTCATTTGTAACTTTCCATGTTTTTATTATTTTTCAGAACTTAAATAAACAGTCTTTTGACCTTGCAAAAGTGCTATTGAAAAGAACAGTCCAGACTATTGAGGCATGCATTGCTAATGTATGTATTTCTATGTTCATTCTGTATTTTGTAATTCTTAATCCATTGTACTAATTTATTAGAACCTCTTACATAGAAGTTTATTTAGCTTATAAATATAGAAGAACTTACGTCCAAATGTGACCAAGGTTAGAGAAATGCAGCATAAGCTTCATGACGTTGTTTTTAAAGGGTGGATGTTACTATAAGAAAAGTTATCTGCAACTCCCATCCCCTTATCTGCATTTGTATTTATATTTATTTCATTGTCTCCCAGATATGCTGATCTCTTTCATTTTTTCTCTACATCTTTATCCTTTGGTCTCTGTGTCTCTCTTTATATATTTTCTTCTTTGTGTCTTTTGGGTCATTCTTCTGAAGTCCTCTGATGTTTCTTCCTTTTTTTTTTTTTCAAAGATTATAGAGATTTATTTAGAAAATTGGTTGTTTTGGCTGTTGTTTTTGGCAAACATTTAAATACTTTGAGTAATGAAAGATTGTGATAGTTGCTATATAGTAATAGTTTAAAAAAACTGTACTGAGGAATTTGTTCTGGGTTTGTTTTTACTAAAAAAGTTAATAATTTGGAAAAAAAGTTTGCAATTTCACTACCTTATAACAACTAATTCCATTGTACATTTGCTCATATTTATAACTATTTTCCCACATACTTTATGAAAAAAATTTTTTTTTTTGAGGCGGAGTCTCTGTCCGTCCCTGAGGCCAGAGTACAGTTGTGCAATCTTGGCTCATTGCAAACTCCGCCTCCCGGGTTCATGCCATTCTCCTGCCTCAGCCTCCCGAGTAGCTGGGACTACAGGCCCCCGCCACCATGCTTGGCTAATTTTTTGTATTTTTAGTAGAGACAGGGTTTCACCATGTTAACCAAGGTGGTCTCGATCTCCTGACACCGTGATCCACCCTCCTCAGCCTCCCAAAGTGCTGAGATTACAGGTGTGAGCCACTGCACCTGGCTACTTTATGTAAAATTTTTATTGTCTTTCTTGTATTTACATATTTTGACATTCTTTTTAAATATATAAGAATGACTGTAAATGTTTCTTGATATGTATTTTCTTATAGTCATAGATTTAGGTCTTTTCAGTGTTTCTTTCCTAATCATCTTTGTGAATCTTAACATTTATGTGTTGTTAAATTATTTTCCATGGATAAAAATACAAATGAGGCTTTTAATTTAAATGTTATCCTATTAGTATTGCTTGGATTGCTAAATTAATATTTAAACAGATTAAACAATAATGGTACTAAAGAAGTGTCTGTCTTCAGCCTTGAATACATTTCTCAATTCTCAGAAATAACCATCCCCGATAGGTTTTCTTATATCCTTTCAGAAGTAGTATTCTATGCTTTTTTTTGTGTGTGTATGCATATATTTTTGATAAAACTGTCTTCATTATTTTCAGTGTCTGCATAGTAAATATGAATTTTTTGGTATTATTCTTGTCCAATGGGAATGATTTTTTTTTTTTCCTTTTTTTTGGAGATGGAGTCTCACCTTGTTGACCAGGCTGGAATGCAGTGGTACAATTTCAGCTGACTGCAACCTCTGCCTCCCAGGCTCAAGTGATTCTCCTGCTTCAGCCTTCTGAGTGGCTGGACTGCAGGCGTGTGCCACCACATGCTGCTAATTTTTATATTTTTTAGTAGAGATGGGGTTTCACCATGTTGGCCAGGCTGGTCTTGAACTCCTGACCTCAGGTAATCTGTCTGCCTCGGCCTCCCAAAGTACTGTGATTACAGGTGTGAGCCACTGTGCCTGGCCAATAATGAGCATTTTCTAACTCTTAATTTATGCTGCTTTTCAAATTATGTTACTACCAGAAATGTATGCTTGTATCAGTTGCATACAATTGCCCCTGAGACATTTTAAAAATTGAATTCTTCTGCATTTGTGGCGGTCGTGGTGTGCAGTGCTAGTATCTTTTAATCTGTGCTCTTGGCCTTGTATACCCTTTATTTCCATCTAGCATTAAAAAAAAAAAAATCAGTTAGCTTTTGTATTACCAACTTTTTGTTCTTTTTGTCATGCAAGCCAAAACATATTTGACTTTCTCTGAGTGTTAAAAGAACCAACCCAACAACAACAAAAAAATCCTTCCCCTTTAAATACTCTATTTCTAAACTCATGGAAACATTATTCTGATTTTTTTTTTTTTTTTTGAAATAGGGTCTTGTTCTGTCCCCCATGCAGAAGGAGTACAGTGATGTGATCACAACTCACTGCAACCTCGACTTCTTAGGGCTTAAATGATCCCCCCTGCCATGGCCTCCTGAGTAGCTGGGGCTATAGGCATGCACCACCATGCCCAGATAATTTTTTAATTTTTTGTAGAGTCAAGGGTCTCACTGTGTTGCCCAGGCTGGTCTCCAATTCCTGGGCTCAAGATTGTCATGCCCTGGCTTCCCAAAAGTGCTGGGATTATAGGTGTGTGCCGCTGTGCCTTTGATTTTTTTAAAAAATCTAAAGGTTGAGGCCAGGCGCAGTGGCTCACACCTGTAATCTCAGTACTTTGGGAGGCCAAGGCCTGTGGATCACCTAAGGTATGGAGTTTGAGACCAGCCTGGCCAACACGGGGAATCCTTGTCTCTACTAAAAATACAAAAATTAGCTGGCCATGGTGGCAGGTTCTTGGGGCTGAAGCAGGAGAATTGCTTGAATCTCGTAGGTGGAAGTTGCAGTGAGCCAAGATCACGCCACTGTATTCCAGCCTGGGCGACACAGCCAGACTCCATCTCAAAAAAAGAAAAAAAAAATCAAAGATTGAGACTTCGTAATATTTCTCTGCTAACAAGGAAATTTTTCTAAAATCCTTTGTAATGAACTACACAGACTGTCTAAATTGTTTTAATGAAAACAAAGATTCCTAGAAATGTCCTTATTTGAAATATACCCAACAAACCAATTTTGTTTTTTGCTTTTCTCCTTGTAACATTCATGATTTGATATTATTAGGAAATTATTTCTTCTGCTGTTTAGATGATTGTCCTATTATATATTAGTAATCACACATGTATTTGTATCACCTCCTTCAATTGTATGTGTAAAACCTAATTATATAGTTTATAAAAATGTTTATTAAAATGTATCCATGTTTTTAAGTGAACTAGATGTTTTATTTTTGTTTTTAATATCTCATAGTTTTTCAATCAAGTCCTAGTGCTGGGAAGATCATCAGTAAGTGATTTGTCAGAACATGTATTTGATCTGATTCAGGAACTTTTTGCTATAGATCCTCATTTATTATTATCCGTCATGCCACAGCTTGAATTCAAACTAAAGGTAAGATTGACCAATTTTCTTTTCTATTTTGTTTTTCATGTTTCTTTCTTATTTCTAGAGCAAGTACAATGTAAAATTGACCAATTTTCTTGCCCTTTAAACTTTCCAGGAAAAATGTATACCGCATAATTTTTCTGTAACTGTAGAAGAATAAAGTATGACTTCAATTTATCTTTTTCTTTCTTTTTTTTGGACGGAGTTTTGCTGTTGTTGCTCAGGCTGAAGTGCAGTGGCACAATCTTGGCTCACTGTAACGTTCGCCTCCTGGATTCAAGCGATTCTTCTGCCTCAGCCTCCTGAGTAGCTGGGACTACAGGTGCACACCACCACACCCATATAATTTTTATATTTTTAGTAGAGACGGGGATTTGTCATGTTGGCCAGGCTGGTCTCAATCTCTTGATCTTGTTATCTGCCCACCTCGGCTGCCCAAAGTGCTGGGATTACAGGCATGAGTCACCATGCCTGGCCACAAAATTATAATACTTCCAATTGTTAAATATCTCCTGATAATCACAGTGACACAAGCAATAGATAGGAAAAATGGTATTATCTTAAAAATTTTTTTTTTTTTTTGAGACGGAGTCTCGCTCTGTCGCCCAGGCTGGAGTGCAGTGGCGTGATCTCAGCTCACTGCAAGCTCTGCTTCCCAGGTTCACGCTATTCTCCCACCTCAGCCTCCGGAGTAGCTGGGACTACAGGCGCCTGCCACCACGCCCGGCTAATTTCTTTTTTTTTTGTATTTTTAGTAGAGACGTGGTTTCACCGTGTTAGCCAGGATGGTCTCGATCTCCTGACTTCGTGATCTGCCCGCCTCGGCCTTCCAAAGTGCTGGAATTACAGGCTTGAGCCACCGCGCCCGGCCTATCTTAGAAATTTATAATACATGTTGGTATTAAATGGTATCCATTATTAGATAGATATGTTTTAGAACATCCAAAGATTTTAAATGGAATCCTAATATGGTATTGCTTACAATTTTATGACCTTTTCATGGTACAGATTAAGGACAGAAATTTGACTGTCCTAAAAATAGTGTATCTATTTTTTATAGACAACTGAGCAAGTAATTTGTAATTCTTGCTCCTCTGATATTTGTAAAAGTTTAATACTGCCTTGAAGTCTTGGGCTCAAGTGATCCTCTTGTCCCAATCTCTTGAGGAGCTAGGACTGTAGGTATACCTCACCATTCCTGGTAATATATATATATATTTTGTTTTTTGGTTGAGAGTGGTTCTCAATATATTACCCAGGCTGGTCTCAAATTCCTGGCCTAATGCAATTCTCCTGCCTTGGCCTCAGATTACTGAGAAGACATGAGCCACTGAGCCTGGTCAAGGAATATATTTTGACTTTTACAAATAGCAGAGGGGCGAGTTTTCAGTTAGTTTTACTTCTGTGGTTTATAGATGTTAAATGTCACCTCATTTGAAATAATCACCAATCTACTAAAATAGTTACTTGCTATTCGAATAAAATTTCCATATATTATTTCATATGTAAGGGACAGATTACTTTTTCTTTAAGAAATAAATCATATTGGCTAATAAATTGAACTTATTAGGAGGTTGTGCTACTCTGCATTATTGTCACTTTGCTTGAGAAAAATTTTGTCAAAATCAGGCTGGGCCAAGTGCTGTAGCTCATACCTGTGTAATCCCAGCACTTTGGGAGGTGGAGGCAGGCAGATCTCTTGAGCCCAGGAGTCTGAGACCAGCTTGAGCAACATGGTGACACCCCATCTCTACAAAAAATACAGAAATTAGCCAAGGATAATGGCACACACCCATAGTCCCAGCTACTCAGGAGGCTGAGGTAGGAGGATGGCTTGAGCCTAGAAGGTGGAGGTTATAGTGGACTGAGGTTGCTCCACTGTACTCCAGCCTGGGTGATAGAGCCAGACCCAGACCTTGTCTCACAAAAAAAAAAGAGAAAGAAAATCAGGCCAGGTGTGGTACCTCATGTCCATATAATCCCAGCATTATGGGAGGGAGGCTGAGATGGGAGGCTTGCCTGAGGCCAGGAGTTCAAGACCAACCTCGTTAACGTGGTAAGATTCTGTCTCTGTAGAAAAATAAAAAATTAGCCAGGTGTGGTGATGCACACCTGTATGTCCAGTTACTCAGGAGGCTAAGGTGGGAGGATCACTTGAGCCCAGGAGTTCAAGGTTACAGTGAGCCATGATCATGCCATTGTACTCTAGCCTGGGCAACAGAGCAAGACTCTACCTCTTTTTTAAAAAAAATCATTTTTGTCATTTATAATTAAAATAGTTGATGTAATTTTCATTTTTATGTTGATTAAGTGTGCCTGTTTTACCCACAGAACCCCTGTTCTTGAGCGTTAAAACATTCATAAGAAAAATATTTTATCCTGTCATCTTTATTTTTCTATTTTTACTTCTCTTTTGCCAAAAATATTTTGTTTATTGGATATCTGGTATTGCTTTAGCCACATATTGTATGTGAACACCTAAAAAAAAAAATTAACAGTTGCTTTTAGATGTTGTATTTATTTTCCTAGCGAATATGATTTTTGAAAAGTTTCACACAACATATCGTTTCAGAATAACTTATTTTACATTAAAGCGTGGCATCACTACTGAAACTGAAACAGAATTTTTATCGCATATACTGTTTCAGGATAAGAAAATAAGAGACTCTTACTAGAAAACAATGAAGTTTTGCTTTTTTATGGTATTTACGTTGACCTTCAGATCATCTTTTTGATTCTTGGGCTGCTATTAAAATGAGTTTCCATGAATCATGAAATTCTGTAGTATCGTATTCACCAGTCAGTAGGGGATTCTTCATTAAAACTTTGAATATCAGCGAGGTGCGGTGGTTCATTCCCATAATCCCAGCACTTTGGGAGGCTGAGGCAGGTGGGTCACGAGTTCAGGAGTTCGAGACCAGCCTGGCCAAGATGGTGAAACCCCATCTCTACTAAAAATGTGAAAATTAGCCAGGTACAGTGGTGGGCGCCTGTAATCCCAGCTAGTCGAGAGGCTGAGGCAGGAGAATCTCTTGAATCTGGGAGGCAGAGGTTGCAGTGAGCTGAGATCACGCCACTGCACTCTAGCTTGGGAGACAGAGCAAGACTCCTCAAAGAAAAAAAAACTTTGTATATCAAAACTTGAATTGATGTGTTTATGTTGGAATGTAAATTGCAGATTTCCTATAAAGTAAGCTTATTAGGGTGGTAACTGTAGCTTTGTCCTTCATAGACGTTTTTATAGGGTTCGTAATGTTAGAAGTGAATTATATGTCTATATTTACAATGTCCATAACCAGTGTATAGAATGCAATTAATCAGTGAAGTAGACATAAATTAGCAGTTGGGAGGGTGTGAAATAAGAGCAAAAACCCAGATGATCTTACATGAAATCAAATCAATTTCTGCATAGTAAATGAGGACATATGATATTTTAAACTTCTCTCAGTTATAAGCAGAAATATGAAATTGTATCTTCTTAAGAATGTTTCAAGATATTTTCTGTAATCTGATGAATAAAGCTCAGGCTTCACTTTCTGTTTTCCCTTCTTAGAGCAATGATGGAGAAGAGCGATTAGCTGTTGTTCGACTTCTTGCTAAATTGTTTGGCTCCAAAGATTCCGATTTGGCAACACAGAATCGTCCTCTTTGGCAATGTTTTCTTGGACGGTAAGAGAACATATAATTCTGATGTTTATATTTTGGAAAATAGTCAGTAGGGTGCAGGTCACTTGATTAAAACTATACATATCAAAACTTTCTTTGATAGATGTTGGTTTCATTGTCATCTGTGTTGCCATCCTTCTTATGGAATAAATCGTAGGAAAATTTTTTTACGGAGAAAGCTTAGTATTTTATCTGTGTAACACTTTTTAACTTCTTGTTAAAATAATGTCATGGCCAGGCCTGGTGGCTCATACCTATAATCCTAGCACTTTGGGACGCTGAGGTGGGTGAATCACTTGAGGTCAGGAGTTCAGGAAACCAGCCTGACCAACTTGGTGTCTCTACTAAAAATACAAAAATTAACCGGGGGTGGTGACCGGTGCCTGTAACCACAACTAGTCAAGAGGCTGAGGCGGGAGAATCCTTGAACCCGGGAGGCAGAGGTTGCAGTGAGTTGAGATCCAGCCACTGCATTCCAGCCTGAGTGAGACTCCATCTCCAAAAAAAAAAAAAAAAGAAAGTCATTAGAATGAATAGACAGCACTGCAGTATATTCTAAGTCTTAAGATTTTTAAATCATGAAGCTGAATACATACTGATCCAAATTTAAGAACCTGTGCCATTTGTCAGCCTACCAACTTTTTCATTTACTAGTGCTTGTCTTTTGGGTCTGTAACTTATCTGAACACACTATATGGTGTTTTTTTAACTAACTTGGTATAATTGTATAATTTTTAAATGGAAAATATTATTGCCCTTAACTCAGATAGTTTTTAATGTTTCTTCTCAAGAGCTTAGAATGACTGAATTCTATTTGGCTTGATAGTAGTGTTGACAAATTTATGAAATTCATTACATTCCTCCTTGCATTCCATTTACCTGTTTTGCTTTTAAAGCTGATTGGAAAGTAGATATTTACTATTAATATTCTGGAGATGTTTGTGATTCCCCATTATTTAGTTCAACTGATTCAGAAGTTGGTGCCAGAATTTTTCTTGATGTAAATTCACCACAATAGTTCTCATACTAATCCTAGGTTCTGAGAAATCTCTGACAAGGCCATAATGCTATCTTAGCAGTTACTTGCCCAGAACATGCCATTTTGAAGGCCTTATAGGAATAAATGCTAAATATTTGAATAGCTAAATGTGACTCCATGAGAATTTTGAATGGTGGGAATGAAGCAACTGTACTTTCAAAGTTGTGGGGGAGGAATTCCCTATCCCAGGATGGACATCAAATATTTTTTATAAATAATTTAAGCAAAAATACAAGGCTTCATTTTTACTTCGGTTACTTATGAAAATGAAATCACCCATAGTAGGTTTCTGACACTTATTATTTTACACTCACTGCTAACTGTAGTGGTGTCTCTGATCCATAGAAACAATTCATAGTCTGCAGTATTATTTTCCATAATTATAACATATTTTCCATAATTGTTTTGATACTTTGTAATTACTTGATCATTAATAATGTATAATTTTTCTCTGCCAGCTAGAGAATTATAAATCCTAAATGTAAGATTTTATTAAAACATGAAAATTATATCTGGGTAAGAAAGTAGGAGGCCATAGACATTAAGACATTTATTAAACAACTTTCTTTTACTTGGTTATTTTGTGAGATCATTTCAAAAATAAAAATATTTCCAGCTATTTCATATCACATTATTTATCATTAATCAGCATATTTTAAAAGTTGCCTAATAATCTATTTTAAATTTGAGGATTCCTTACCTTATCCTTAACATGTGCATTTTTGAGTCTACATATTGTGTTGCGTGTTAATTGAATTCGTACGTATACTAGACCTTTAAAAGAGCATTGTAATACAAGGTGGTGCTGGCCAAAAGAAACTTACGTCAGGCAGTGCAACACACAATTTTTTTTTTTTTTTTTGAGACGGAGTCTCCCTTCGTCACCCAGGCTGGAGCGCAGTGACGTGATCTCTGTTCACGGCAACCTCTCCTGCCTCGGCCTCCAGAGTAGCTGGGATTATAGGCACCCGCCACCACACCTGGGCTAGTAACACATTTTCTGCACTCATCTTTGAACTTCCAGATCTGCCCCTTATATATGGTTTGCTCTCTACCTCAAGTTCCCCAGTGTTTGTCTCATATAAACCTTTTGTCTTGTTTTGTTTTGAGACAGGGTCTGTTACCCAGGTTGGAGTGCAGTGGCACAATTATGGCTCACTGCAGCCTCGACCTCCCAGGCTCAAGCAGTCCTTCTACCTCACCCTCCCGAGTAGCTGAGACTACAGGGGAATGCCACCACGCCCGGCTAATTTTTGTGTTTTTTTGTAGAGACAGGGCTTTGCTATGTTTTCAAGGCTGATCTAGAACTCGTGAGTGCAAGCAATCCACCCACCTCAGCTTTCTGAGTAGTAGCTGGTACTACAGGGGCATGCCACCATGCCTGCCTAATTTTTATATATTTATAGAGACAGGGTTTTGCCATGTTTTCAAGGCTGGTCTTAAACTCGTGGGCACAAGCAATCTACCTGTCTCCGCCTCCTAAAGTGCTGTGATTACAGGTGTCAGCCACCGTGCCTGGAATCTCCTATATACTTATTCTTCAAGAAGATTTTGTGTGTTTTGAATATTTTTACTTTGTAGCATAATATTAAGCTCTCAAATTATAACTCCATAAAGTGTATAGTTTGGTTTGAGGGATGTGTTTATACTGTTTTTTGTTAGTTTTAGCATGGTAAAGAAATTCTGTTTGTGAAAATGTTTTTGTGAAATTGTGTCATTTCACCTTGTAGTGTACTTTGTACTTTGTATTCTTCCTTCAGAATACCTTAGCTCATAACAAATTATCTAATCAGTAACTATTGTTGTGTATAAGCATTTTCATGTTAGATATACCTGATTTGAGAATAATTTTTTTGCCTTACAATTAATGTTTAGCAATCTTTTTCTGTGTAGATTTAATGACATTCATGTTCCTGTGAGATTAGAAAGTGTGAAATTTGCCAGTCATTGTTTAATGAATCACCCAGATTTAGCGAAGGATCTCACAGGTAAGTTAGCTGGTTTATTACAGATATTAGCATAGTCATAAAACTGTATTGTAGATACGACTTGTGACCTAACTTCACTTTCGAAGTAGATTTTAACTCTAGTATGGTCTCGGGTTTTCATTTGTTGTACACTAAGAAATGATTTCATGTTCATGTAATAAAATTACACTTAAAATCTTTTTATTTATTTGTTTGTTTAAAAAAAGGCTTTCAGTCCTGGGCTCAAGTGACCTCTCACTTTGGCATCCCGAGTATTACAGGCAGGTGCTACAATGCCCAGCTTAAAATCTTCATATTTTAATCCTTTGAGATTTTTTGAAAAATCATAATTTAAGGAAGTAGCGTATTTCTTAAGACATTGGATTTGGGTAGAAATCATTATGTCTATTTAATTAAATATAGTGGCATTTAATAATAAGTGGGAACACGATTATCTTCTGCACTAGACTAGAATTTTTCATTCTTTTGAATCTAGAGCTTTTAAATCTACCTGTTTGGTAGCAGCACATAAGTGGTTTTATCAACAGGCTGTTATTTACCAAAAAGAACAGGGGAAACAACATTTTTTTGTTTAGATTTAGTTTGTATTATAAATTATTTAAGAATTTTTAAAGAGATTATAAAATAGTCTGGATTTTATATTGTGTAATTTGCAGGTATATACCTATCAGTTAAATTGCCATAAGCATTTTCACTTATGTTTTTCTTTTAAGCCTGTTAATTTGTAACTGAAATTCAAACTGACATAGATCAGATACTGCATTGTGAATTGACTTTTCCAGGATAACTGATGAAAATACATTATTAAAATGTAACTATGGGTGTGGTGGCTCACAGGTGTAATCCCCTGCACATTGGGATGCCAAGGCAGGTATATCACTTGAGGCCAGGAAGTCAAGACCAGCCTGGCCAACATGGTGAAACCCCATCTCTACTAAAAATACAAAAATTAGCCAGGCATGGTGGCAGATACCTGTAATCTAAGCTACTTGGAGGCTGAGGTACGAAAATTGCTTGAACCTGGGCAGCAGAGGTTGCAGTGCACCGAGATCACTCTATTGCACTCCAGCCTGGGTGACAGAGTGAGACTCTGTTTCAAAACAAAAAAAGAAGATGTAACTATGAAGTATTTTATTTTATTTTATTTATTTTTTGATACAGGGCCTCACTCTGTTACCCAGGCTGGAGTGCAGTGGCTTGATATTGGCTCACTGCAGCCTTGACCTCTGGGCTCAAGTGATCCTCCCTCCTTAGCCCCCCAAGTAGCTGGCACTGCAGGGCCAGGCCACTATACTTCTGGCTAATGAGTTTTTTTTATTTGGTAATTTTCATATAGGTGGGGTTTTGCCATGTTGCATAAGCTGGTATGAACTCTTGAGCTTGTGTGACCTGCCTGCCTCAGCCTCCCAAAGTGCTGGTATTACAGTTGTGGGCCACTACACCTGGCCAGCTTTGGAGTTTTAAGTGCAGTTTTGTGATTACAGTAGAGTACTGCTGCTGTAAAAATAACATGATTTATTTTCATTTCATATTTTACAAACATTGTTTTAGTATGGACAAAAACTTAACGTGTTTCTGTTCTTTTTTTGCCATTCCAAATCATGACAAATTACATAGTTAACATTTAGCCTAAGTTTTTTTCTCTTATTACAGAATATTTAAAGGTTAGATCACATGATCCAGAAGAAGCTATTCGTCATGATGTCATTGTTACTATAATAACAGCTGCCAAGAGGGACCTGGCCTTAGTAAATGATCAGCTGCTTGGCTTTGTAAGGGAAAGAACACTGGATAAACGGGTAAAATCTGAGGCATTTTATTCTTCTGTAATTTACTGTTTAAATTGCTAAATACAATTGGGTATCATTTTCTGTTACATTTAGTGTCTTTCTGTGTGAAAATCAAATTAATAACAATGAGAAAGAGGTCCTAATTTGTATGTTTCCTGCATATCTTTTAATTATCCTTGTGAATAAATACGTTGGATTCTATACTTTTTGAGATCTTAAGCATGGATTTCTTTTCTAGCATACCTTTATAAGAGAACCACTAAGTTAATCAAAATTTTACCTTTTTATTTACACGATGAGTTTCGAAAGAATAACAATTGATCGTATATTCTTATAGTTAACATTTTCACATATGACTTTCTTGTATAACTTAGCTGGGTCTGTCATTCATTGAACTAAAGAATATCACTTAAAGAAAGTGACGTTTACGTATTGATGTACCAAGCTAAGGACGATAGTGATGGTTATATGTTTAGTTATTTTTCCTGTGATTTTCTCCATTTGATACAGTTGAAAACATGGATTGCTGGGCGCGGTGGCTCACGCCTGTAATCCCAGCACTTTAGGAGGCCAAGGCGGGTGGATCATGAGGTCAGGAGATCGAGACCATCCTGGCTAACACGGTGAAATCCCGTCTCTACTAAAAATACAAAAAATTAGCCAGGCCTGGTGGCGGGCGCCTGTAGTTCCAGCTGAGGCAGGAAAATGAGGCAGGAGAATGGTGTGAACCTGGGAGGCGGAGCTTGCGGTGAGCCAAGATTGAGGCACTGCACTCCAGCCTGGGCGACAGAACGAGACTCCATCTCAAAATAAAAAAGAAAAGAAAACATGGATTGATAAGGAAAAGGAAAAGTAGTGCTAAGAATACAACTAACGAATAGGGTCAGGTGTGAACAAGAGACATACCTGTAAGGCAGGCTGATTAGGCCTAACATTTCTAACATGTTTCATGATTGCCTTGCAACATACTATTATTTTATTTGAGGTGTAATTGAAAATTACTTTCCTCTGCAAATGACTATTATAGTTTCAGGGTAGAAAAATAATTGGTTTTGGTTTTAAAATATAGAAAGAGGTATTATTTAAGTTTTTACTTTTAAAATTGTCATAGGAGCCAGATGTTTAAAAAAAGGTGGATACTTTTTAACTTGTTCAACAGTGTTAGTAATTCTAACTTTGAAGATTTTTTTCCCTTAGCTTTAATTTAAATGAAATGACTCTCCCCCTAGTGGTTATTTTGACATTCCTCCCTTCCCCCTTTTAAAAAAGTTTCGGCCAGCTGCGGTGGCTCAAGCCTGTAATCCCAGCACTTTGGGAGGCTGAGATGGGCGGATCACGAGGTCAGGAGATCGAGACCATCCTGGCTAACAGGGTGTTTAACCCCGTCTCTACTAAAAAGTACAAAAATCTAGCCAGGCGAGGTAGCGGGCACCTGTAGTCCCAGCTACTCGGGAGGCTGAGGCAGGAGAATGGCATAAACCCGGGAGGCGGAGCTTACAGTGAGCTGAGATCCGGCCACTGCACTCTGGCCTGGGCGACAGAGCAAGACTCCGTCTCAAAAAAAAAAAAAAAAAAAAAAAGTTTTACTACTATTACAGTTTTTTCATAGTTTCAGAAAGTTGAATAAATGAATCTTCCTAACTGAAACTGTATGATGTGGTAACAGTAATACCTACTGTATATTTTCTGACCCAGATTTTGGTTTAATAAGTTAGATGACCTTTATAGCCTTTCTGGAAAAAAAAATTATTTTGTCTCTAGAAATTTGGGAACAGGATTTCATCTTAAAATTTTATTGCTTGTGTTTTTTTTTTTTTATGTCATATAAGAAATGTCAAAATGCTTTTGCTAATCTGCTATATAGGGACAAAATTTTATTCCATCTAATAAGTGGCCTAAAAAATGAGAAAATGATACAAAAAATTTATAAGAAAGTATTGATAACATACTCCCACCCACCTCTCTTTTTTAGAGGTGACGTGTTGCTATGTTACCCAGGCTGAACTTGAACTCTTGGATTCAAGTGATCCTCTTGATTCATTCTCCTGAATAGCTGGTACTGCAGGCACCCACCACCACACTCAGCTGCTTCTGCTGCTGCTTCTGCTTCCTCTTCCTTTTCCTCCTCCTCCTCCTCTTCCTCCTCTTCCTCCTTTTCCTTTTCCTTTTCCTTTTCCTCCTCTTTTTCCTCCTCCTACTCTTCCTCCTCCTCTTCTTCCTCCTCTTCTTCCTCTTCCTCTTCTTTTAATACACAGATATATTTTTTTACTACTATTTTTCTTACATCTTATGATGATCCTCATTCTGAGTTTTAATGGTCTCCTTTCCTGTCTCTTCTCTCACAGCCTTTTTTTCCTACCCTATTAAACTTTCCCAACCTCTAAAAGTCCCAAAGAGTCTTCTGCTAACTAGCTAAATCGTTTGCATTTTAGGCTTGCAAGGTAAGGACGTTCACTTATGGTGATCACTAAGATTCTTTTTTTTTTTTTTTTTTGAGACAGGGTCTCACTTTGTTGCCCTGGCTTGAGTGCAGTAGTGTAATCTCAGCTCACTGCACCCTCCTCTTCCCAGGCTCAAGTGATCCTCCCACCTCAGTCTCCCAAGTAGCTGGAACTACAGGTGTGTGCCACTACACGTGGCTAATTTTTGTATTTTTTGTAGAGACCAGGTTTCACCATGTTGCCCAAGCTGGTCTCAAACTTCTGGGCTCAAGGGATCTGTACCTGTTTCCACCTCCACCTCCCAAAGTGTTGGGATTACAGGCGTGAGCCTGTTCTCTCTTTTGGGAACTCTTTAATTTGATGTTGAAATTCTTGGACTGATAGTTTGATTTTCTTATCTTTGTTGTTTTACTTCATCTCCATTTTTAATTTCCAAAAGCACCTCTCATTATCTAATTTCTTTTTTTTTCTTTTATTTTTTAAATCATTTTCCTCAGGTTGAATCATTAATTTTTCTAACTTCCTTTCTCCCTGCCTCCTTTCCTTTTTTTCTTCCCTCCTTTCCTTCCTTTTCTTCTTCCTTGCTTTCTTCCCTCCTTTTCTCCCTGCCTCTCTCCCTACCTTCCTTCCTTTATTCCTCAGAGGAATTGAGTCTTATTTTATGGTGTAAAATCTTATCTCACTGAGAATATTTGAAGGTGTCTTCTACTACCTGTATTTTCTCTGTTTCTACTGAGTCCTGTTTTCCTCTTCTGGCCTGTTTGTTTTGGTCCCTCTCCTTTACTGTTGAAAGCATTCCTCAAAGGTCTGATGATCCTTGAATATCTCGTCAGTTTTTTGTTTTTTGTTTTTTTGTTGAGACAGAGTCTCACTGTGTCACCCACGCTGGAGTGCAGTGCTGTAATATTGGCTCACTGCAACCTCTGCCTCTCAGGCTGAAGTGATTTTCCTGCCTCAGCCTCCCAAGTAGCTGGAATTACAGGTGTGTGCCACCATGCCCAGCTAATTTTTATGTTTTTAGGAGAGACTGGGTTTCATCATGTTGACCAGGCTGGTCGTGAACTCCTGACCTCAGGTGATCCGCCCACCTCAGCCTCCCAAAGTGCTGCCCACCCTTGGTTAGATTTTTAACTGAATCCCTGCACAGCTGATTGGAAGCTCTGTGTGAGTGGGCAGGTTTTGTCAGCTTGTGAGCGTATTTTTAGATTGACTGAGTAGTCAGCCAGCTCAACTCCTAGATTCACTGCAATTTTAGATTTACTAGGATTTTAGATTCACTGGGTAGTCAGTTCCCCAAGTCCTGAGCTCAAGCGATCCACCTGCCTTGGCCTTCCACAGTGCTGGGATTACAGGCGTGAGCCACCGTGCCTGGCCCAGAATTCTTGATAGTGAATTTTGTTCTTATCCGAAGTTAACATCTAAAGGGATGTGGCTGGCAGTTAAAACATTCCAGATAATAGGGGTTTTGTTTGCAAGGAAAATTATAATCACTTCTAAAACTTGGTGAATTTTCTTTCAATAGAATCAAATGAAATCTCCCATAAGATTATTACTGGTTTTCAAGGGAAATAAAAAATCAGTAGCCTGTAGTTCTAGCTACTCGGGATGCTAAGGCAGGAGAATTATTTAGCCCAGGAATTTGAGACCAACCTAGGCAACATAAAGAAATCCCATTTCTTTAAAAAGAAAAAAGTAGATCATTAGCAATATTTGCATTGGAAAATTTCTAAATAGGAACAGATTCAAAATTGTTTGTACAGCCTTTTATGAAGAGAAATAATGTGCCAGTTTATAAAGGCACACATAAGATTGTACAACCTAATGAACCCAAGGCAATCTTTGGAAATTAGTACAGAGTTTTGTTATCTTTCTCATCTAATAAATTTTATGCTTTTTAGTGGCGAGTAAGAAAAGAAGCTATGATGGGTCTGGCTCAGCTTTATAAGAAATACTGTCTTCATGGTGAAGCAGGAAAGGAAGCTGCAGAGAAAGTCAGCTGGATAAAGGACAAACTTTTGCATATTTATTATCAGAACAGCATTGATGACAAGTGAGTTTAATATGTTGGTAGAATGGTTGAGTATAAAACTACTTTTTACTTAAAAAATGTCTTAATATTTTAGTAATTTCTTATTTTTATGTATTTACTTCATTAAAAAAATTAAGTTCATTCAACTTGATTAGTCATTTATTTCTAAGTTTAGAGATAACTTTTTACATATTTTTATATACTGTGTTTAAACAAGACTCTGTCCATGATTATAAGGTAACCTTTTAATAGTGAAATAGGCATGGACTTTGGAGTTAGAGACCAAATGTTCACTCTGCCCTTTATTAGATGTGTATTCTTACAGAGGTTCATTAACTTCTTGTGCACTTCAGTTTTATATAAAAAGGAAAAATAATAATGCCTTTTCTATAGGATTATCATGCAGATTAAATAAAATAAAGAATGTAAAGCATCCTAGCCCAATGTGTGGCAAGAGAGCACTATTCAATTAACTACTACTTTCCTTTTTACAACACTACCAATAGAGGAATTACTAACTTGTTTTCATTTTCTGAATATTACTTGTAATTCTGTATTGGATCATACAGATGATACTTGGTTTGTGCAGAATAGTTTCTTTTGTTTAATTAAGCTAACTTCTTTGGCATCACTGGATATGTATTTCATTTGTTAATTAAGAGACCTTGTATATTTTTAATCCAGTGATGTTAAATAATAAAAGCAAGAAGATACAAGCAATATGTACTAGCAAGAAGGATATTCCAATATTGTTAAGGAATTTAGATTATGGAGAGAAGAATAATCAGATATACACAGGAAAAACTACATTTTCTGGAAGTAATATGAAGCAGGGGGGACCCTGTTTTTAACTATGTGACAACATGGGAAATGGGCTGAACTGTAATCAGGAAATTAAGGAGTTTCTTGAGAATTAACTCTACTGTGGATCATAGGTTTATATGTTGCATTAATGAATTCGCTATTGTTGTAGACTGCTGAAGAGTAGGTGGAACAGCCTAGCACCCTGTATTTAGGAATAACATTTAAACCTTCTAGAACAAATGTTTCGTACTGACAAATTATAAAGCCACAGATAGTAACCGTGTCTCTGAAGTTAAACTGTACTGAATGTTTTCCAAGGAAGGAAGTCATTATAAACTGATATCTTCCATTGTATGTGCACACATAGCTATTATCTTGATATGGTATCTTGGCACAAGATGGTTAAAACTTAAAATGATAGCTGGGTGCGGTGCCTCATGCCCATAGTCCCAGCACTTTGGGATGCTAAGGCAGGTGGATTGCCTGAGCTCAGGAGTTCCAGATTAGCCTTAGCAACATAGGGACACCTTGTCTCTACAAAAAATACAAAAATTAGCCAGGCATGGTGGCACATGCCTGTAGTCCTAGCTACTGGAGAGGCTGAGGTGGGAGAATTGCTTGAACCTGCGAGGCAGAGGTTGCAGTGAGCCGAGGTCGCACCACTGTACTCCAGCCTGGGTGACACGGCAAGAACCCTGTCTCAAAAAAAAAAAAATTGCTTCTTAAAAATAGAATAATTGTGTCACTTAGGTTTTTGTTGTTGTTATTTCCTAGACTGTTGGTAGAGAAAATCTTTGCTCAGTATCTTGTCCCCCACAACCTGGAAACAGAAGAGAGAATGAAATGCTTATATTACTTATATGCTAGTTTGGATCCAAATGCTGTAAAGTAAGTTACTTTTCAAATAACTGCTGTATTTCCTAAGGATTTCATAAAACTACTTCATCTTATCTAATTAATTGTTACTGATTGGGTTGTTGCTGCTTCTATAGTTGAATCAAGAACCTCAGGTAAATATTTATCAACAAAATATTATGATTCATGTTCAGGTCAGTTAACACCAAAAGTATTCTTACTCATATATGTGAAGGCGTGTTTGGCAGCTGGGTCAGTAGTAGGATAGTTTCAGGTATTCAAATAAATGACCATGTCAAAATACCTGTGGCTAGTGTCTGAAACTGCTGATG
Organism: Trachypithecus francoisi; assembly: GCF_009764315.1. Classification (NCBI taxonomy): domain Eukaryota; kingdom Metazoa; phylum Chordata; class Mammalia; order Primates; family Cercopithecidae; genus Trachypithecus; species Trachypithecus francoisi. The sequence goes on along the minus strand of NW_022681454.1, from coordinate 39,725,085 downwards.
CTTTATCCTTCCAGACTAAATATTAAGCCTAATAACTGAATACTGATTCTTTGTTGGGTGAACATATTCATATCTTTTCTATGTAGGATGGTCATACGATTGATGGTCCAGCTGGATTATTTTCAGACTGAAAGGTTTCACTATTGGTATTTTTGCTCAGATAACTAGCATACTCAAACTGTCCCAGGCCAACCAGGATGTGTGGTCATTTCACTTCAATATATACATATATTATGTTGTACATGATAGTATATGTAATTTTTGTCAGAAATACACAAAGTAAATGAGTGATGTCATTAAGAATTCTGATCTCAAGATGGAAGGGTCTTTTCAGCCTAGAAGTTTGACTATCCTGGGCAACGTAGTGAGACTCTGTCTTAAAAAAGAGAGAATTCTGAGTTAGGAATTTGACTGTTTGCCCTTGTGGCTTCTTCAGGTGTTCCTGCATTATTAGATTAAGACTGCATTTTTAAGCGAGGCGTGTTGGCTAACCCCTGTAATCCTAGCACTTTGGGAGGCCGAGTCAGTCAGATCATTTGAGGTCAGGAGTTCGAGACCAGCCTGGCCAACATGATGAAACCCCATCTCTACTAAAAATACAAAAAAGTTAGCTGGCGTGGTGGTACACGCCTGTAATCCCAGCTACTAGAGAGGCTGAGGCAGCAGAATTGCTTGAACCCAGCAGGCAGATGTTGCAGTGAGCCGAGATCATCCCATTGTACTCCAGCCTGGGCAACAGAGTGAGATGTGTCTCAAAAATAAAAATAAAAAAGACTGCCATTTTGGCAGAAGTTCTATTAAGATAGTGTTGTATTGTGGTTACTAATACCTTTCCTTGCTTAAGGTTTCGATGTTTGTTTACATTTCAAAATACCTGACAAAGAGTGCTTAGAAATTAGTGATTTCTCAGAGCTCTGTCACCTGGGCACCTGGAAATACGGATGGGATTTCTGAGAGAAGAAAATCTATGTTCCTGGAGAGAGAAAAGTTGAGAATAAACACAATAATGTAAATTTGGCATCTTGAATCTGCATCATTTTTGATATTTCATTTTTCAAAATAGTCTATAGTGCTTCATGTATACGCCTTAGCCTGTATAATAAGGCCTTCATGATTTGATCTGTGTCTATGGAATGCTCCAGCTTCCTTATGCTCCACACACATGCCCTGTGCTCCAAGCATATACATGGTTTTCAGTTTGTTGTATGTCCCTTACGCTTTGACATTTTCTTTCCTTGTACCAGAACTTTCTAGCTACCTGTATTTAGTACATCTTTCAATCTCTTTATTATCTGTTAATCTTTCTAAACCTGTCAAATATTTTCTCTCATAAGAAGGCTTATATTTACCATTTGTACTAAATAGTTTTAAATCCTAATAAATATGTTTCCCGGTGTTTAAACTTTTAGTTAGATGTAGAAGAGTGGTGTATATACCACTCTTGCATGCAACAAGAAAGGTTGTAACGCTGAATAATTTCCAGTATTGTTATGTAATGCGTTTTTTCATATTCATAACTTTACAGAGCTCTCAACGAAATGTGGAAGTGTCAGAACATGCTTCGGAGTCATGTACGCGAACTGTTGGATTTGCACAAGCAGCCTACAGTAGGTTCATGATTTGTTTAAATTCATAGTTTATTATATCACTGTTCAGATTTTCTGTAGTTCTACATAATAAAGCAAGGAAAAAGGATCTCAGGTGTTTTATTTTCCAAATGTCAGTTAAATATAATTTCTGTAGTTGTCCAGGCTAAATTTCCATTTAAAATAAATATAACAAACTCTTATTTTCCAGTGTAAGCAAAGAAATGGTGGTTTCTAGTTTATATGAAGTTTTCAGACACTGAGAGTTTATATATAATCAGTTTTCAAATAATTAGAATTAAATTTCAAGATAAAATTACATTAGACATCATATTTCTTTTTCACTGCCTGATTCATGGTCTCTCAGTGTAGAGTGAATATCAGATATCAATCCTATAAATATGCCAGTGGCAAACTAAAAGAAATAATGCTGTTAAATTTTTGCAACATGGGGAAAAAAACTTTACATTTTTAAGTGTATTTACTAGAATAGGTGTTCTTTTTTTTTTTTTTCTTTTTTATTGATACAGAGTCTCACTCTGTCGCCCAGGCTGGAGTGCAGTGGCCGGATCTCAGCTCACTGCAAGCTCCGCCTCCCGGGTTTACGCCATTCTCCTGCCTCAGCCTCCCGAGTAGCTGGGACCACAGGCGCCCACCACCTCGCCGGCTAGTTTTTTGTATTTTTTTGTAGAGACGGGGTTTCACCATGTTAGCCAGGATGGTCTCAATCTCCTGACCTCGTGATCCGCCCGTCTCGGCCTCCCAAAGTGCTGGGATTACAGGCATGAGCCACCGTGCCCGGCTAGAATAGGTGTTCTTAACCAGGGGACCATATATATGTGTCCTCAAGGACACATGGATGCTGGAACAGGGGCGGGAAACTTTTTTTTTTTTTTCTTAAATACACAGGATCTTACTCTGTTGCCCAAGCTGTCACATAGTGGCACGATCACAACTCACTGCAGCCTCCATGTCACTGGGCTGATCCTCCCACCTCAGCCTTCTGAGTAGCTGGGACTACAGGTGTGCTTCACCATACCCAGATAGGTTTTGTACGTTTTTTGTAGAGGTGAGTTTTCACCATGTTTCCCAGGCTGGTCTCAAAATCCTGGGCTCATGCAGTCCACCTGCCTAGGACTCCCAAATTGCTAGGATTACAGGTGTGAGACACTGCACCTAGCCTGGCAAACTTTGAAATATAAAGTAATGCTTTATGGGATAGAGGAAAGGGAAGTACATTTTAGAAAGGAGGTTTTCCTGAAGTTATTTAAGTAATGGGCCACAAAGTAGCTAACAAAACTCTATTCCAGAAAAAAAGAGTTTCTCCTCTTTATATTTTTAGTTAATTTTTTGTGACATGTAGTTTCATAGTAATTCTGATACGATAATTTTATATGTTGATTGCTTCATTGATCTTTTTCCAATCTTCTGTCAATGTAACTTTCATGTGAAAGTTGTATACTTGTGTTTTTTTTAGTACCTTCCTCCTAACATCTCCTTTCCTTCTATTTGTCTTAATAGTTGCTACTATGTAATTCTTTGTTGTTAATTTAGTGTATATATTTGGTAAAACCATTTTCCATTGAGCAGACTGTGATGAACTTTTTTTTTTGAACTTCATGAAAAATATACAGTAATGAGTATTGATTTTTGTTACAGAAATTTCTTAACGTATATGACTAGTTGTGCTTTTGTTTCTGTTTTAAATTTCAGTCAGAAGCTAACTGTTCTGCCATGTTTGGGAAACTGATGACCATAGCAAGTGAGTATGTTTATTTACTCACTAAACGTGTAATAAACGTCAATACAGACAAACAAATTATTTACCCGGTGGGACTATTGATTTAATGTTAAGTAAAAGAAAACAATCTTTATCTTAATTTTATTTCTAAGAACTAGTTAGGCTGATTTTCTTTTAGTGGCCCCACAATATTTTTATGGCACCTGTTCTTTAGCTTAGTATAATAGGTTTTTTTTTTCCTTCTTTAATATTGATTCTCTTTTAATTTTATAGAGAATTTGCCTGACCCCGGGAAAGCACAAGATTTTGTGAAGAAATTTAACCAGGTTCTCGGCGATGATGAGAAACTTCGGTCTCAATTGGAGTTATTAATTAGCCCAACCTGTTCTTGCAAACAAGCAGATATTTGTGTGGTTAGTAAATCATACTTTACACTTTTTCTCTAGCTTTACTTTCAGAAATATGTATGTCATTAAAGTCTGTTTTACATATAGTGATTTGTATAAATTTAAGAATATCGTGAGCTCTGAATTACTTTGAAGTATATCTGTTGTCAAGTTAATTCTCTATTTACCATTCACTCTCCAGCCACATTCCAGGAAAATAACTAAAGAACTAAGCCAGGGAGATTGGTCTTAGGAATTTTACAAGATAAAGTACTTTGTATTTAGTAGACATTCATTGAGTAATTGGTAAGTATTTTCTGAATACTTGCGTGCATGTGCATTTTCTTCTTTCATGTATTAGAATGGAAATAACCGTCAATAAATTAGTAGTAGTAACATTGCCATATATCTGGTTTCATTTATAGATAAAGTAAATTCCTATCTAGACTTTTGTCTTCATTCTACTCTTGAACTCATTTCATATAAAACCAATATTCTTAAAGCTATCAGGAGGGAAAATTTATCCATTCATCTATTCAGCCTTTTTTTTTTTCCCCTAAGATAGTCTTGCTTTGTCACCCAGGCTGGAGTACAGTGGCACAGTCATAGTTCACTGCAGCCTTAAACTCCTGTGCTCATGTGATCCTGTACCCTAGCCTTCTGAATAGCTAGAACTATTGGCACACGCATCCACACACAGCTAAGTTTCTAAATTTTTTTGTAGGCCGTGCATGTTGGCTCACACCTGTAATCCCAGCACTTTGGGAGGCCGAGGTGGGTGGATCACCTGAGGTTGGGAGTTCGAGACCAGCCCGGATAACATGGTGAAACCCCATCTCTACTAAAAATACAGAAATTTGCCAGTTGTGGTGGTACATGCCTGTAATCTGAGCTACTCAGGAGGCTGAGACAGGAGAATCACTTGAACTCGGGAGGTGGAGGTTGCAGTGAGCTGAGATCATGCCATTGCACACCAGCCTGGGTGACAGAATGAGACTGTCTCAAGAAAAGGAAAAAATGTATGTTTCCCAGGGTGATCTCAAACTCCTTCAAGTGATCTCACCTCACTGCAACCTCCACCTCCTGGGTTCAGACGATTCTCGTGCCTCAGTCTTCCGAGTAGCTGAGATTACAGACATGTGCCATCACATCTGGCTAATTTTTGTATTGTTAGTAGAGATGGGTTTTCACCATGTTGGCCAGGCTGATCTTGAACTCCTGACCTCAGGTGATCCACCCACCTCGGCCTCCCAAAGTGCTGGGATTACAGGCATGAGCCACACACCCAGGCAGAAGATTCTTGATGTATCTAAAACCATATACTGCATAACAACGTTTTGGCCAAAGATAAGACCACATATATTTTGGGAGTCCCATAAGCTTATAACAGAGCTCAGGTTGATGTAGGTGTAGCAAACCACCATGGCACATGTATACCTATGTAACAAACCTGTACATTCTGCACATGTATCCCATAACTTAAAGTTTAAAAAAAAAAAAAATGATTATAACAGAACTGAAGGATTCCTATCACCTAGTGACATCTTGGTGATCCTGACCTTGCGTAGGCCTAGGCTACTATGTGTGGTTGTATCTTAGTTTTGCACCAAAAAAAGTTTTAAAAGCTTTTTTTTTTTTTTTTTTTTTTTTTTTTTGAAACAAGGTTTTACTCTGTCACCCAGACTGGAGTGCAGTGATGTAATAAGGGCCACTGCATCCACAGCCTGCTGGGTTCATGTGATCCTCCCACTTCAGTCTCCTGAGTAGCTGGGACTATAGGCACATGCCACCATGCCCAGCTAATTTTTTATGTTTTTTAGAGACAGGTTTCTCCATGTTGTCCAGGCTGGTCTGGAACTCCTGAGCTTAAGAAACCTACCTGCCTCAGCCCCACAAAGTATTGGGATTACAGGTGTGAGCCACCACATGCAGCCAAAAAAAATTTTAATAGAAAGAAGCTAGTACAATAAGGATATAAGGAAAGAAAACATTTTGTGTACAGCTGTACAATGTGTGTTTTAAGCTAAGTGTTACTACAGAAGAGTCAAAAAGCTAAAAAAAGAAAAAAAAGACCGGTACATTGGCTCACACCTGTAATCCCAGCACTTTGGGAGGCCTAGGCAGGAGGATCACTTGAAGCCAGGAGTTTGAGACCAACCTGGGCAGTATATCAAGACCCCAGCCTCTACAAAACATGAAAGAAAATAGCTGCATGTGGTGGTACACACCTATAGTCCTGACTACTCCAGAGGCCGAAACGAGAGGATAACTTGAGCCCAGGAGTTTAAGCCTACAGTGAGCTTAAATGGAATACAACGCTGCATTCCAGCCTGGGTGACAGAACAAGATCCTGTCTCCAAAAAGTTTTTTAAAAGCTAAAAAAAAGCCTGGCCAGGTGCGGTGGCTCACACCTGTAATCCCAGCACTTCGGGAGGCCAAGGTTGGCGGATCATGAGGTCAGGAGATCGAGACCATCTTGGCTAACACAGTGAGACCCTGTCTCTACTAAAAATACAAAAAAAAAAAAAAATTAGCCAGGCATGGTAGCGGGTGCCTGTAGTCCCAGCTACTCTGGAGGCTGAGGCAGGAGAATCGCGTTAACTCAGGAGGTGGAGCTTGCGGTGAGCTGAGATAATGACACTGCCCTCCAGCCTGGGCGACAGAGCAAGACTCCGTCTCAGAAAAAAAAAGCCCTTGAGGTTTAGTAAAAATATTACAAAAAAGCTAGGGATAATTTATCATTGAAGAAAGAAAACATGTTTAAATAAATTTAGTGCTGCCTAAGTGTACAGTGTTTATAAAGTCTACAGTAGTGTACAGTAATGTCCTATTTCTTCATATTCATTCACCACTTACTCACTGACTTACTCAGGTCAACTTCCAGTCCTGTAAGCTTCATTTATGATAAGTGTTTATGTAGGTGTACTGTTTTTTATCTTTTATATGGCATTTTTATTATATGGTTTATATTATGTTTTTATCTTTCGTATTTTTACCTTATGTCTAGATAATGTTTACACAAATACCACTGTGTTACAGTTCCCTATGGCATTTAGCATAGTAACATGCTGTACAATTTTGTAGTATAGAAGTAGTACACTATACTGTTTAGGTTTGTGTGCATGCACTCTGATGCTCACATGATGAAATTGCCTTAACAACACATTTCTCAAAATCTGCCTCCACCGTTAAGTGGTGGATAATTCTTTGTGTTTGTGGGCGGGGGGAGGGTATGTGTTTCTCCGTATAAGGGCCCCGCACTGCCCTATTGGATTTAAATAAATAATCCTTCTTACAATATTACGCATAAACGTCAAGTACTATGCTTGGTACCAGGCTTATAGAGACAAATAAGGGAAACCTAATTTCAATTACATAGGTCTAACTTTGTTCTAGAAAGGATTAGAGTTGATAGTTTTAAAATAACTTATAAAGGATACAGACTATATTAGATGTATATGCAAAGAGGTCTAGCTGCATAGAACATGTATCTTTTATTCAGCATAGAGACCTGAATACCATTACAAATACCAATAATTAGGAGGACTTGAGGAGGAAAACCAATTTAGGGAAGAGAAAAGAGTGGGCTTGTCTCTCAGGGCTGGGAATGTGGATGTGCCAAATTCCCAGACTGCCTCAACCTTTGCATTTGCACTTCTTTTTAAAATTTTATTTACTTTTTTATTTTTTTGAGATAGGCTCTTGCTCTGTCACCCAGGCTGGAGTGCAATGACACAATCTCAGCTCGCTGTAACCTCTGCATCTAGGGCTCAAATGATCCTCCTGCCTCAGCCTCCCAAGTAGCTGGGACTACAGGCATGCACCATCATGCCTGACTAATTTTTGTATTTTTAGTAGAGACGAGATTTCACCATGTTGCCCAGGCTGGTCTTGAACTCCTGGACTCAAGTGATCCTACCCACCTTGGCCTCCCAACGTATTGGGATTATAGGCATGATCCACCATGCCCAACAAGCTTTGTACTTCTGAGCTGAGTAACTTGCTGAAAACGCTTAAAAGTTTCATTGTCTTCTTTGGCATTTAGAAGTCTAGTTTCAGAGTACTGTGTCCTGCAGAGAATCTACTATTATAATTAGATCAGACAATGAAATAGTTTGAAAAGGCTGGGTGCGGTGGCTCACTCTTGTAATCCCAACACTGTGAATGCATCAGCCACACAGCATAGCCAATCAGTGCTCTTGATATTAGGAGCCAGTGAGGTAGAAATGAACACTGCACTTGCAGTGGTAAGAGCATGGGTTCATGATACCTTCTTTTCTAGCTCATATGTTGGCATTGTGTGACTTGAGTATGTTATTTATATGCTCTCATATGTAAAGTGGGACTTAGAATACCCCTTAGACACATATGAAAACAACCTCTATTAGAGTACCTCCATGAGTTTGTCCTTTCCTCCATGGGCTACTGAATATTATTTACATATTTCCTCTATTATCCCCATTCCTCTTCTGATGTAGAAGAATAAAGAAAAATATGCAAATGTAAAATTTAGTTTCTCTCATTCTGTGTAGCTTGCATTCCATCCTTAAGAGTTCCTTCTCTGTACCCTAATGTATATTTATCATTACCTCCTTATTTTCATAAATTACAATCATATCTCACTTCTCAAGAGGTAGATATTAGTTGGTAAGAGAGTTAGTAGGCAGAGACATCTAATATTTTCTTCCCTCTTTGTCCAAGTTCCATTTCTGAAAAATCTTAGCAAAAATACTTTGAGCAAAGATTACCAACAGACATGTGTATTTGTGTGTGGGTTGGGGGATATAATGAATGAGAGTGAGAGGTGGAATTGAAATGTGATGTATAGATTTACTTTCCCTTTAGAATTCAGGTTTTAAATTTCTACACCTTGACCCTAGAGAAGGACCACATATTTACCATAGCTTCAGTGGTGCATCCTAGTTTATGCTCCATTGCTCCCTCTATGAGAATGGTCTCCAAATTTTAATATTTTCCAGGAAGCTTGTTTATTCAGCATTTAATGAAACAGTCCTCAGTTTGAATATCAGCTATATAGTTTACTACCAATATGACCTTTAGTAAGTTACTCAGTATTTTCAAGCCTCCTTATTCATTTTCTTCACCTATAAATATAATGTAAAATGAAATTTTATATGTGACCTAATGCAGGGCCCCCTTGCACTGCCTGCAGGGTTTCAATAAATGGTCATTCTTATAAGTCTTACCCTTACAAAGAGTAGGGATCTTTAAAATAGGTATAATGTAGGATTATGAATCTCTCCATCTTTTAACCAAGTCTCAACATGAGTTTTTTATGGACTACAGTTTTAAGAACTCTCCTCTACCTAATAACCTGGATATGCATTGTGTCTTCAGAAGTCCAAATATCTTCTTCCTTGATCAATCACACACTTAAAATTCACTGCATGATTTAATAAATTTCATAATTCATGGTTGCTCATGGAGCTTGCAGAATAAGTGACAGAGACTGACAGATATTTCCATTGAATTGTGTGCTTTGGTAAAATAAAGGAGCATTACTCATTCCAGGCAGGGGTGGAAATAGGTCCAGGAATGACTTCTTCCAGAATAAGTGACTCTTAAGTTGAGTCTTAAAGGGTGAGTAGGAAGTAGACCATTGTGTGAAGAATGACTGCTATATTTCTAGTTTGACTGACTGGATATCAGAGGAGATGCGTTAGGGAAGAAGATAGCGTCTTAGCAGTTGTGTTCAGAAGTGTTGAGATTCAAGCCTGGTTCTATATATTAGCAGAGTTATATCACTTGGAGGAAGTAGAGAAGAAATGAAAGAGGAGACAAATCTGAGAATACCCACTCTGTCTCTTTCTCTCTTTGTGTGTGTGTGTGTGTGTGTGTGTGTCTGTGTGTGTTGTGTGTGTGTTTAGACAGCATCTCACTGTGTTGCCCAGTCTGTGGAGTGCAGTGTTGTGATCATAGCTCATTACAGCCTTGACCTCCTGGGCTCAAGTGATCCTCCTACCTCAGCCTCCAAAATAGTTGGGACTACAGATGTGTGCCACCATGCCCAACTAATTTTTTGATTTTTTTTTTAAGAGAAGAGATCTCACTGTGTTGCCCAGATTGGTCTCATACTGCTGAGCTCAGGTGATCCTCCTGCCTCAGCCCTGTTTCTGTTTAGTTATATCTTTTTATAATTCAATGAGTATAATGCACATCTTACTGTAATATGAAAGTTAAAACTTTGGAAGTTGCCTTTTTTTTTTTTGAGACAGTCTCACTCATGTTATTGGAATGCAGTGGTGTGATCTCAGCTTACTGCAACCTCTGCCTCCCAGGTTCAAGCAATTTTCCTGCCTAAGCCTCTTGAGTAGCTGGGATTATAGGCACCCGCCACCACACCCGGCTAATTTGTTTGTATTTTTAGTAGAGATGGGGCTTCACCATGTTGGCCAGGCTGTCTCGAACTCCTGACTTTGGGGCATCCGCCTGCCTCGGCCTCCCAAAGTGCTGGGATTACAGGCATGAACCACGTGACCAGCCTAAAACATTTTTTTTTTTTCTAATTGTCAAAAGGAAAAGATGTACAAAGAGGAAAGGGGTAATATATGGACACAGTATTTTTTAAGCTCTCTCATTATTTTATTTTAAAAATCAGATTGATAAATTATAAGCATATTGAAAATAGAGCTTAATCTTTTGATATTTCTTAAGAGTACTTAAACAATGTATGCAATTAATAAATATATACTAGTAGTAGTAATATACATTGCTACTATAGATTTTATCGGAAATTTCCAAAACATTGTCATGCATACAGACAACTATTTGGTTTTGTTTTGAAACTTTCTGCCAACTGTCCTTTCCTAAAAGGTATTGTTATGAGTGATTACCTCAATGTAAGATTGTTATGTGAGAATACAAAAATGTCACTTTAAAAGCTGTTTATCTAGTATTAGTGTTTATATATGTAGGTGTATTTGTGTTATTGTATTTAAATGATTGTGCATTCTTCTTTTTCCCTCAGCACTTTAAAAGTTCTATGTTTACATATCATAATTGTCTTTTCTAATGCCTACTTTTTTCACTTATTAGTGACCTTTTCTAAGGCAGTGGTAATACAGTTGGCCTAGCAGTTTTCCAGTAGTCATATTGTTAGATAATCTGTAACATATTTTTCTTAGGTTAAAGCAACTTAACTTTGTACTAGAGGGGAAAATAATCCCCTTTTAGGGATATTTTCTCCCATAAGATTATATTTAAATTCAGATTTAAAATGTGAACCTCTAGTTTAAAGGAAATTATGTAAGGGATTAAGCACTGAATATTTTTCTTTTCTCTAATGCTGAAATATTGCCCAGCTAATTACAGCTTGTTACAGTGAGTTAGACATCTGCTAATGACTAAGAAATATCCTTCAGAATCTCAGTCCTTTGGACTTAGACTATTAACAAATATCTATGATATCAAATTTAATGTAACCTTTGTAATTCATATCAAGATATAACTGAGTTTAATAGAAATCTTTTCTCCCTTTGTTCTGAACATTTCACTAAAATATATTTTTATGAGAAAATCTTATAAATAGAATGATATAATTTGTTACTGCTTTTGTAGTTTAGAATGCATATTTAATGTTCATTATCTCCTCAGCTAAGATACCTATTTGTGCATTTTTATAATTAAAAGCCTTGTTCTTAAATATCTTTCCCAAGGGTCCAGCACATTATAAATTTAACTCTGTCTTTGGAGAAGTCAGTCTCTATAATTACTAAGTCCTCATCTTCAGAAACTTCCAGCAAGAATGTCTTTCTTGGTAGGAACATTTGATCTAATACCATAATCTTTGCTTTTTTTTTTTTTTTTGACACAGAGTCTCACTCTGTTACTCGGGCTGGAGTGCAGTGGCGTGATCTCGGCTCACTGCAGCCTCCACCTCCTGGGTTCAAGCAATTGTGCTGCCTCAGTTTCCTGAATAGCTGGGGCTACAGGCATGTATCACCACGCCTGACTGATTTTTTAATATTTTTAGTAGAGATGGGGTTTCACCATCTTGGTCAGGCTGGTCTCAACTCCTGACCTCAAATGATCCGTCCACCTCGGCCTCCCTAAGTGTTGGGATTACAGGCATGAGCCACTGCGCCTGGCCTAATATCATAATCTTTGAGCTTAAATGGATAGTTACTTTTTTGTTTGTTTGTTTGTTTGTTTTCTTTTTTTGAGAGAGGATCTGTGCAGCTGTGCAATCTCAGGTGGTCACTGCAACTTCTGCCTACCAGGCTCAAGTGATCCCCCCCACCTCAGCCTCCTGAGTAGCTGGGACCACAGGCATGCACCATCACGCCTGGCTAATTTTTTGTATTTTTTGGTAGAAACAGGGTTTTGCCATGTTTCCCAGACTGGTCTCAAACTCTTGAGCTCAGGCAATTCACCTGCCTTGGCCTCCCAAAGTGTTTTAATTACACGCGTGAGCCAGTGCGCCTGGCTGAGAGTTACTTCTATTATTGGGGTCATCTATTAGCCCTCCATAATTATATGTCTAACTTATAAAAAAAATTGTAGGGGTGTACAGGGTTCTCATTTATCCTCCATCTATGTTCTTCCAGAACTGAAAAATTTTGCAAGTATTTATATATGTATGAATATGTTTTTGTTTTTGTTTCTTTTTTTTTTTTTTTTTTTTTTTGAGACGGAGTCTCGCTCTGTCGCCCAGGCTGTAGTGCAGTGGCCGGATCTCAGCTCACTGCAAGCTCCGCCTCCCGGGTTTACGCCATTCTCCCGCCTCAGCCTCCCGAGTAGCTGGGACTACAGGCGCCCGCCACCTCGCCCGGCTAGTTTTTTGTATTTTTTTTAGTAGAGACGGGGTTTCACCATGTTAGCCAGGATGGTCTCGATCTCCTGACCTCGTGATCCGCCCGTCTCGGCCTCCCAAAGTGCTGGGATTACAGGCTTGAGCCACCGCGCCCGGCCTGTTTTTGTTTCTTTTGAGACGGAGTTTTGCTCTTGTTGCCCAGGCTGTAGTGCAATGGCATGATCTTGGCTCACCGCAGCCTCTGCCTCCCGGTTTCAAGCAATTCTCCTGCCTCAGCCTTCCAAGTAGCTAGGATTACAGGCATGCACCACCAAGCCCGGCTGATTTTGTATTTTAGAGACGGGGTTTCTCCATGTTGGTCAGGGTGATCTCAAACTCCCGACCTCAGGTGATCCACCCACCTCGGCCTCCCAAAGTGCTGGGATTACAGGTGTGAGCCGCCCGCACCTGGCCTGAATATGTATTTTTTAAAAAACAAATTAACTGGCCAGGCGCGGGTGGCTCATGCCTGCAATCCCAGCACTTTGGGAGGCTGGGAGTTCAAGACCAGCCTGGCCAACATGATGAAACCACGTGCCTACTAAAAATGCAAAATTAGCCGGGCATAGTGGCGCACACCTTTAATCCCAGCTACTATGGAGGCTGAGGGAGGAGAGTTGTTTCAATCCGGGAGGCAGAGGTTGCAGTGAGCCAAGATTGCGCCATAGCATTCCAGCCTGAGTGACTGACAGAGCGAGACTCTGGCTCCAAAAAGAAAAAAGAAAAAATTAACTGAAACAAAACACAGTATTCTGTCAAATTATGAAATTAAAACCAATAAAGTATACCCATAAAAGTACAAATTGTTTTTATTCTAAATTAGAGTGTTAAAATGGTTGCAATAGGCCAGGCGTGGTGGCTCACACCTGTATTCCCAGCACTTTGGGAGGCCGAGGCAGGCGGATCATTTGAGGTCAGGAGTTCGAGACCAGCCTGGCCAACATGGTGAAACCCCATCTCTATAAAAATACAAAAATTAGCTGGGCATGGTGGCCTGTGCCTGTAATCCCAGCTACTCTGGAGCCTGGGGCAGGAGAATCGTTTGAACCCAGGAGGTGGAGGTTGCAGTGAGCCGAGATCGTGCCACTGCACTCTAGCCTGGTGACAGAGTTAGACTCCGTCTCAAAAAAAAGGTTCCTGTATTAGCCAATAATTTTCATCAAAGAATTGTGAGGCAAGGCTGTGTTCACTCAGAAACCGCATCATACACTTCTTTTCTCTGCTGTCCAGATTTTGCAGTCATTGCTCGGTGGGTGTAAAATTTTTAGTCAGGGTCTGGAGCAGACAATTCTTAACCACTTATGCTGGTTTTGAATATTTCAGTTCCTTCTTTTGGCCTACAGTCATTTTTCTTTTCAAAAATACGAAAGCAAATCACATTTTTGGTAAAACTCTTTTTCTTCTATAGAGAGAAATAGCCCGGAAACTTGCAAATCCTAAGCAACCAACAAATCCTTTTCTAGAGATGGTCAAATTTCTGTTGGAAAGAATCGCACCTGTGCACATTGATTCAGAAGCCATAAGGTAAGCCAAGAAGTATATTCACTCAAAAATAGATAATAATCTGAAACTACAATTGTTGTTAATTTAAATTCTGGGCTCCTAAAGATACCTAAAAACCTCCATATGTCTCTTTTTAATCACAGGGGTGTACATCATTCCAGTTGAAGGGAAAGCCTTCGCATTTTATGATCTTTGACTTTATTTAATGCTTTCTGTTTTTAAAGAGTTCTTGTGTTTATTTTTAGCTTACGCGTTCTCATTAAAGAAAACTTAGAACAAAGAGAAAGACAGAAAAAGAAATATTTTAGATCTTTGTTACTGTTGACCAACCTCTCAGTTTTCTTAAGTATTTTAATGGCCCTGTAATATTCTGTAGTACATACTATACCACTGTTCATTTAATGTATGAGAACAGAATGATATATTGGAAAGAGGACAGGATTATCTTTAGACAAATTTGGTTTCAAAACATAAGTCTACTTTGTGGCTTTGGATAAAGTCTTTGGATTCCATTTATTTTCAACTTTAATATGGGCATAAAATCGTGGTGGATGATTATGTTAATTTGAGATAGTATATAAAGGTAAGCAGCCTGGCATCATAGACGTTAGTTACGAGCTATTGATTTTTTATTACGTATTCTCATGATTTCAGACTTTTCAAACTTCTGGTAATGCTTTTCTCTTGCACCAATCATTTTTCCAGTAGATAAGCTATATATCTTTCCATATTGAGTTACTGTGCAGCACTTGTTGGTTCTTTTTCCAAACAACTTAGAATTCAGAGATCAGTTCCAGTGCCCAAGCTTCACTGTTTATTTCACCTTAGGTGAATCACTGACGTGGCTGTATTGAAATGCTGATTGTCATTTGCTAGGGCTTTCATAACAAAATACCCCAAAGTGCCTAGCCTGAACAAAAGGAATTTATTTTCTCACAGTTCTGGAGGTGTAAGCCTGAGATCCAAGGTATCAGCAATTTTAAATTTTTTCCTGAAGCCTCTCACACCTTCATTTGCAGATGGCTTCCTTCGCACTATGTCCTCTCATGGTCTTTTCTCTGTGCACCCAGCATGTCTATGTCCTAATCTCTTATAAGAACAATAGCTATATTGGATTAGGCCCCACCCATTCAGTCGTATTTTACCTTGATTATCTTTTCAAAGGCCCTGTCTCTAAATACAGTCACATTCTGAGATACCAGGGATTAGAATTAATATGAATTTGGGAGAAACACATGTCAGCCCATAACATAATAAATGTACATGTATTTGGGCTATGTCTGATAATTTAATACATTTATACAGTTTGTGAAGATCAAATCAGTGTATTGGTGATATACATCACTGTAAATATTCATCTTTATGCTAGAAACATTCAAATTATCTTCTAGCCATTAAACTACAGTCACTCTCCCAATCTCTAAAACACTAGTTGTTCTATATTAATTAACCTCTCTTCATTCCCCCTTTCTCACCCTTCCCAGCTTCTTTTAGCTACCAGTCTACTATGTCATCATGAGATTCACATTTTTAGCTCCCACATATGACTGAGAATATGCAGTATTTGTTTTTTTGTTCTTGGCTTGTTTTATTTAACGTAATGAGCTCCATTTCCATACGCATTGCTACAAATGGCAGGATTTCATTCTTTTTTTATGGCTGAATAATTTTTCATTGTACATATATACCACATTTTCTTTCTTCATTCGTTGATGTGCACTTAGGTTGATTCCATATTGGCTATTGTGAATAGTGACACAATAAACTTAGGAGTGCAGATATCTCTTCAATATGTTAATTTCCATTTTAAAAAATATATACCCAGTAGTGGAATTTCTAGATCATATGGTAGATCTAGTTTTAGTTTTTTGAGGAACCTCCATACAGTTTTCCTTAGTGGCTATGCTAATTTACATTCCCAACAACAGTGTACGAGGGTTCACTTTTCTCCACATCCTCGCCGGCATCCGTTATTCCCTGTCTTGTTGATAAAAAGCCTTTTTTTTTTTCTTTTTTTTCTTTTTTGCTGGAGTCTTGCTTTGTCACCAGCTGGAGTGCAGTGGCGCCATCTCAGCTCACTGCAATCTTCGCCTTCCGGGATCAAGCAGTTCTCCTGCGTCAGGCTCCCAAGTAGCTAGGACTACAGGCACGCACCACCACGCCCAGCTGATTTTTGTTTTTTAGTAGAAACTGGGTTTCACCATGTTGGCCAGGATGGTCTCAATGTTTTGACCTCATGATCTGCCTGCCTCAGCCTCCCTAAGTGCTGGCATTACAGGCGTGAGCCACCGCACCTGGCCTCTTTTCACACTTTTAAATTGGAATTTTTGTGTGTGGTTTTGATTTTTTGTCTGTCTTGTGTTTTTTTGTTTTGTTTTATTATTTTGCAGTTGAGTTGTTTGAACTCCTTACATGTTCTGGTTATTAATCCGTTGACAGATGGATAATTTGCAAATATTTTCTCATTCTGTGGGTTATCTCTTTGCTTTTTTTATTGCTACCTTAGCTGTGCAGAACCATTTTAGCTTAATGTAATCGTATTTTTCTATTTTTGCTTTGGTTGCCTATACTTTTGGGATGTTAACACAAACAAACTTGGCTCAGATCAACGTCTTTAAGCATTATCCTAGCATTTTCTGCTAGTAGTTTCATCCACTAGGTCTTAATCCATTTTGATTTATTTTTTTAGAGAGTGAGGGATAGGGGCATATCACTGATGAACGTAAATGCAAAAATCCTCAAAAATACTAGCAACCTGATTTCAATAACACATTAAAAATATCATTCATCATGATAAAATGGAATTCATTTCAGGGATGGTTCATAACTCATATATCGATAAACATGATTCATATGAATGGAACCAAGAATAAAAACCGTATAGTCATTTTAATAGGTACCTAAAAAGCATTCAATAAAATTCAATATTACTTTATAATAAATACCCTCAACAAAATAGGTATAGAGGGAACATACCTCAAAATAATAAAGTCCATATGTGACACACCCACACTGAACATTGTGCTGAATGGGGTAAATTGGAAGGCTTTCATCTAATATCTGGAATAAAATATGGAAGCCACTTCTGGCACCTTTGTTCACCAAATTACTGGAAGTCCTGGCCAGAGCAATTAGTCAAGAGAAAAAAAGGCCATCCAAATTTAGCAAGAAGGAAGTCAAATTAGCCTTGTTCGCAGATGACATTATCACAGAAGAAGCTAAAGACTCCACTGAAAAACTGTTAGAACAGATAAATGAATTCAGTATAATTGCAGGATACAAAATCAACATACACAACTCAGTAGCATTTACATATGCCAACAGCAAACAATATGAAAAATCAAGAAAGCAATCTTGTTTACAATAGCTACAAAGAATATTAAATACCTAATAATCAACTTAACTAAATAAGTGAAAGATCTATTACAAGGAATACTTTAAAACGCTGATGGAAGAAATTAAAGATAACACACAAAAAAAGGAAAGATATTCCATGCTCATGAAATGGAAGATTTTTTTTTTTAAATATTTCTTTTTTTCCTTTTTTTTTCTTTTTTGAGACGGCGTTTGGCTCTTGTTGCCCAGACTGGAGTGCAATGGCGTGATCTCAGCTCACTGCAGCCTCCACCTCGTGTTCAAGCAATTCTCCTGCATCAGCCTCCCGAGTAGCCAATATTAACAGGCATGCACCACCACACCCGCCTAATTTTGTATTTTTAGTAGAGACACGGTTTCTCCATGTTGGTCGGGCTGGTCTCAAACTCCTGACCTCAGGTGATCTGTCCGCCTTGGCCTCCCAAAGTGCTGGGATTACAGGCATGAGCCACCATACCTGGCCAAAATTAATCTTGTTAAAATGACAGTACTACTCAAACTAAATGGAATTTCTATCAAAATACAAATGACATTCTTCATGGAAATAGAAAAAACATCCTAACTTTTACATGGAACCACAAAAGACTCAAATAGCCAAGCAATATGAGGAAAAAGAACAAAAGCTGGAGCGATCACACTACCTGACTTTAAAATATACTACAAAACTACACTAACCAAATCAACATGATACTGGCATGAAAACTGGACACATCTAAAGGAACAGAATTGAGAACCCAGATACATGTTCGTGCTTTTTTGGCCAGCTCATTTCCAACAGAGGTGTCAAGCACATACAAGGGGGGAAGGGATAGTCTCTACAATATTGTGCTTGGAAAACTGACTAGCAGAAGAATGAAACTAGACCCCTATTTCTCATCTCTCAACGTATAAAAAAGTCAAAATTGACTTTTTTTTCTTTCTTTGTTTTTGAGACAAGGTCTTGTTGTGTCACCCAGGCTGGGATAGAGTGGCATGATCATAGTTCACTGCAGCCTTGACCTCCTGGGCTCAGGTGATGCTCCTCCCTCAGCCTCCAGAGTAAATGGGACCATAGGCCCATGCCACCACAACTGGCTAATTTTGTGAACGTGCTTTTTTTGTTTTTGTTTGTTTGTTTTGGTTTGGTTTTGGTAGAGACAGGGTTTTGCCATGCCGTCCAGGCTGGTCTCAAACTCCTGGACCCAAGCACTCCACCCACCTTGGCCTCCAAGAGTGCTGAGATTATAGGCATGAGCCACCAAACCCAGCCCTTTTTTGTTAAGATTTTCTTTTTTTTTTTCTCTTTCCTTTTTTGGATATGGGGTCTCACTCTGTCGCCCAGGCTGAAGTGCAGTGGCACAATCCTGGCTCACTGTTGTGTAGGCTCAAGCAATCTCAGACCTCAGCTTCCTGAGTAGGTGGAACTATAGATGTGCATCACCATGCTCAGCTAATTAAGTTCTTTTATAGAGAAGCAGTTTTGCCATGTTGCCCAGGCTGGTCTTGAGCTCCTGGGCACAAGCGATCTGCCCACCTTGGCCTCCTAAAGTGCTGGTATTTCAGGCATGAGCCACCATACCTAAGTCTTGTCTTGTCTCATCTCTTCTCTTCTCCTTTTTCTTTCTTTTTCTTTCTCTTTTTCTATTTTTTTTTTTGAGAAGGAATCTTGCTCTGTCACCCGAGCTGGAGTGTGCAGTGGCATGATCTTGGCTCACTGCCACCTCTGCCTCCTGGGTTCAAGTGATTTTCTTTTTTTTTTGAGACAGAGTCTCGCTCTGTCGCCCAGCCTGGAGTGCAGTGGCCGGATCTCAGCTCACTGCAAGCTCCGCCTCCCGGGTCTACACCATTCTCCTGCCTCAGCCTCCCGAGTAGCTGGGACTACAGGTGCCCGTCACCTCGCCTGGCCAGTTTTTTGTATTTTTTAGTAGAGACGGGGTTTCACCGGGTTAGCCAGGATGGTTTTGATCTCCTGACCTCGTGATCTGCCCATCTTGGCCTCCCAAAGTGATAGGATTACAGGCTTGAGCCACTGCGCCCGGCCTGTTCAAGCGATTTTCCTGCCTCAGCCTCCTGAGTAGCTGGGTCTACAGGTATGTGCCACCATGCTAGACTACTTTTTTGTATTTTTAGTAGAGACGGGGTTTCACCGTGTTGGCCAGGCTGGTCTCAAGCTCCTGTGCTCAAGCAATCTGCCCACCTCGGCCTCCCAAATTGCTGGGATTTCAGGCATGAATCACTGTGCCTGGCCTAGAATTTTGAAAGAAAGGATTGAGGTTAATATAAAATCATTCTAAATATAATCCATTTCCCCCCCATATATATGTCCATATACCTTGACATATGTGTGTTACAGTTAGTTAATGGTCTATAGGTAGTAGATGAAAATGAAGTAGTCATTGTAATGATGGCTGGAACCCAGGTAAAAGTAAAATTTTAAAAAGGAAAGAGTTGAGGACTGAATCCTGAGGGAAATTAGCAATTAAGTGGCTGGCAGAAGATAATGGACTTAAATTTTTTTTTAAGTTTTAAGCAGACATAGTCAAAAGCAGAAAATTGGGAGTTTTATCACAGAAACCAAAGTGGGGCTAGGGAGGACTCAGATGGTATCCAGAAGTTGATTAAATACTAAGAATCATCGCCTGGATTAGGAAATGGGAAAAAATCACAATGACCAGAGCAGTTTCTGTGGAGTAGCAAGGACAAAGCCAGAATACCATGGATTCAGAAGGCATAGGACAGTCTTTCCAACATCTACATCATGGTACACAGAGAAAGTGATCAGTGTTACTTAGGCAGAGAAGACTGCTGAGTGTGTTTTTTACTGACCCAGCTCATCAGAAAGCCACTGGGTACCACTTGGCTACACTGAGGCTTGAGCATATTAAAGGGATACATAGTCTCGTCACCCTTCTAAACCCTGCTTAGGAGATAAATTGACAGCACAAGTGGGGACAATCAGTGCAGAGAGCACCAACCTTATATAAAAAGCAAAGGAGGGCCAGGCATGGTGGCTCATGCCTATAATCCCAGCACTTTGGGAGGCCGAGGCAGGCGGATCACAAGGTCAGGACTTTGAGACCAGCCTGACCAACATGGTGAAAACCCCGTCTTTACTAAAAATACAAAAATTAGCCTGATGTGGTGGCACGCAACTGTAATCCCAGCTACTCAGGAGGCTGAGGCTGGAGAATCACTTGAACCTAGGAGGTGGAGGTTGCAGTGACCGGAGATCACGTTATTGCACTCCAGCCTGGGTGACAGAGCAAGACTCCGTCTTAATAAAAAACAAAGGAGAAGACTGGGTGTAGTAATCCCAGCACTTTGGGAGGCAGAGGTGGGTGGATCACTTGAGTCCAGGAGTTCAAAACAAGCCTAGGCAATATTGGCAAAACCCCATCTCTACAAAAATACAGAAATTAGCAGGACACCAGGGCATGTGCCTGTGGTCCCAGCTATGTGGGAGGCTGAAGTGGAAGAATGAGCCCAGGAAGCAGAGGTTACAGTGAGCTGAGATCACGGCACTTCACTCTATCCTGGGCAACAGAATGAGACTGTGTCTCAAAATAAGACAAAAACAAAAAAACTGAGCTAAAATCAGAGTTTGAGCCTCAAAAGAAAAGTAACAGAGAAAAATAAGATGATGGAAAGGGAGTAAGCTTGAAGAAGAATCTTCTGCTGTTATTTTTGGCTAAATAATTTTGAATGTTTAAATACCTTGAAAAGGTGCTAGCTGAAGGTCGGGTGCAGTGGCTCACACCTGTAATCCCAACACTTTGGGAGGCTGAAGTGGGCGGATCACCTGCAGTCAGGAGTTCAAGACCAGCCTGGCCAACATAGTGAAACCCCGTTTGTACTAAAAATACAAAAATTAGGCAGGTGTGGTGGTGCGTGCCTGTAATCCCAGCTACTCGGGAGGCTGAGGCATAAGAATCACTTGAACCTGGGAGGCGGAAGTTGCAGTGAGCCGAGATCGCACCATTGCGCTCCAGCCTGGGCAAAAAAAGCGAAACTCCATCTTTTTTTTTTTTTTTTTTTTTTTTTCTGAGACGGAGTCTTGCTCTGCCGCCCAGGCTGGAGTGCAGTGGCCAGATCTCAGCTCACTGCAAGCTCCGCCTCCCGGGTTTTACGCCATTCTCCTGCCTCAGCCTCCCGAGTAGCTGGGACTACAGGCGCCCGCCTCGACGCCCGGCTAGTTTTTTGTATTTTTTTTAAGTAGAGACGGGGTTTCACCGTATTAGCCAGGATGGTCTCGATCTCCTGACCTCATGATCCGCCCGTCTCGGCCTCCCAAAGTGCTGGGATTACAGGCTTGATCTTTTTTTTTTTTTTAAGGTGCTATTTGAAGACAGATTTCAGATAAGGGAAGGGAAATATAGGTATGAGGGAGCAGCATTCCTAAGGAAGCAGAGTGGAAAGAAGGACATCTTAGCCTATGACAGGACAAAATAATACACACAAGTTAGAGGAGGTTAGAAAATTAGGTATGGAAAATTAGAAGAGTTTTCACTCAAGGCTTCCATTACTACTCTCCCTTCTGTTCAAGATGAAGTTGTTCAGTGGGAGTATTTAGACTTCGGTTAGAATGGTGAAGATTTGTAACAGTGGTTGTATAGCATAGACTTCCCTAGCAGTTTTGAAGAGGCAGTTGGATTGGTGATCATCTTTTGCATCTTGATAGCCCTGTGAAGTATATATTATTTATCTAATTTACAAAAGAGAAAAAATACTTTATAAGAGGAAGGACGGTGAACCTGGTTTGAAGACTTTGGTCTTTCACTTATAGGTGATTACCAACATTACAATGATAGCAGAGATTATGTCTCTCATTTCACACTATATTTCTCAGGGAGACCTTAAGACTTGGCACATGATAGGTAGTTAATAAATACTCATTAAATAATCGTATGCATGGAACCTATCATAGGTATTCATGTATTTATGAATTTTTTTGAAACACACTTGAAATTTTGTTAAATTCAAGCAATGTTTACTAGGATTTCTTAATAAAAAGCTCAATCTGGAATAATTTTCTCAAATTGAATAAATCTTTAAAATACAATGTCAGAGCTAGAATTTCCAGAAAACATATAGGGTAGGCAAAGATTTCTTAGAGGGCACATAATAGCCACAGACTAGGAGAAAATACTTGAAAAGTATGTATTTGGTAAAGTATTATATCCAGGCTATATAAGGAACTCTGACTACTCAATAAGACAAATGACTTTGTTTTAAAATGGACAAATTTGAACAGATACTGGATAAGATGGTAAATAAGCACAAGAAAGGACAGTTAGTATTAATACTCATTTGGGAAATGCAAATTCGGATTTTTACAATTTTATTTTATTTTATTTATTTATTTATTTATTTTGAGACAGAGTCTGGCTCTGTCACCCAGACTGGAGTGCTGTGGCATGATCTCAGCCCACTGCACCCTCCTCCTCCTGAGTTCAAGCCATCCTCCTACCTCAAGTAGCTGTGACTACAGACACACACCACCACACCTGGCTAACTTATTTTTATTTTTGTTGTTTATTTTTTTGGTAGAGACGGGGTTTTGTTACGTTGCCCAGGCTGGTCTCAAGCGATCCTCCCTCCTCAGCCTTTTCAAAGTGCTGTTATTATTGGCATGAGGCAACGTGCCTGGCCTATTTTTATTTATTTATTTTGACACAGGGTCTTGCTCTGTCTCCCAGGTTGGAATGCAGTGATGCAATCATGGCTCACTGCAGTCTTGACCTACTGGGCTCAAGCAATCCTTCCACCTCAGCCTGCTGAGTAGCTGGGACTACAGGGGTGTACCACCACACCTGGCTAATTTTTGTATTTTTTGTAGAGACGGGTTTTACCATGTTGCCCAGGCTGGTCTGGGCTCAAGTGACCTGCCCTACTCAGCCTCCCAAAATGCTGGGATTATAGGTGTGAGCCACTGCGCCCAGTCAGAATTCAAATTATAATGAGAAATGCCACTTACTCACTAGAATATTTAGAATTAAAGATTTTAACCATACTAATTGTTGGTGAATTGGAAAATAGTTCCTTGTTACTTTAAATGTACATACAACATTACCATCCAACCCAGGAATCCTAATACTAGATATTTGTCTAAGAGGAAAGAAAACATACATTCCCTTGTGTTTAACTGCTTTCAGCAGCTGTATTCGTAATAGCTATAAATCAGAAATACTCAGAAGTTCATCATTGGGTAATTGGATATTCATTATGATGGAATACTCAGCAATAGTAAGGAGTAAACTACTGATTATATGCAACAAGTTGGATAAATCTCTAAAGTATTAGCATTATGTCACATGGAAGATGTCAGACACTACATACATGAAGTTCTAGAAAAGTCAAAACTATAGTGACAGAAACCAAACCAGTGGTTGCCAGGGTGAGGGTAGGGAATTGACCACAGAAGAGGTTTAGAGCAATATTTTGTGGAAGTGAGAATGTTTTCTCTCTCTCTCTCTCTCTCTCCTCTCTCTCTCATTTGGAAATTTCTTTAAATGATGCTACACTGATTCATGCTATGGTGTGGATGAATGTCGAGAACATTATGCTAATTGAGAGAAGTCAGTCACAGAGGATAACAGTTGTTTGTTAGTCTGTTCTCATGCTGCTGGTAAAGCCATACCCGAGACTGGGTAATTTATAAAGGAAAGAGGTTTTAATGAACTTGCAGTTCCACATGGTTGGGGAGGCCTCACAATCATGAGGGAAGACAAAGCAAGAACAAAGGGATGTCTTATATGGTGACAGGCAAGAGAGTATGTGCCGGGGAACTCCCGATTTATAAAACCATCAGATCTCCTGAGATTTATTCAGTACCACAAGAACAATATAGAGGAAACTGCCCCCATGTTCAATTATCTGGCCCCGCCCTTGGCATGTGGGGCTTATTACAGTTAAAAGTGAGACTTGAGTGGGGACACAGCCAAACCCTATCAAATTGTATGATTTCATTAATATGAAATGTTCAGAATAGGCAAGTGTATAGGGGAGAAAATAGATTGGTAAATGCCTAGGGCTGGAGGGACTAATGGTGAATGAGTTCCTGCTAACAGGTAAGGGGTTTGACTTAGGATAGTGATGGATGTTCTATAATTAGGGAGTACATCCCTGTGAATATAGTAAAAACCATTGAGTTGTACATTTTAATTCAGTGAATTGTGTGGTGTATTATACTTTAAGTTAATGTTTATACACATATACACCAATTTGGTTTTTTTTAATGTTATCAGATTAACTGAAGATAATGAATTTTAAAATATTTGTTGTGATATAAGAGAAAAAAGGAAAGGAAGTGCTAAACTTAGTTTAAACAGCCATTATGGAGAACAGTGGAGGGTCCTCAAAAAGACTAAGAAATACAACTACCATATGGTCCAGCAATCCCACTACTAGGTATACATCCAAAATAAATAAAATAAGTTTATCAAAGGGATATCCGTACACCCATTATCATTGCAGCATTATTGACAATAGCCAAGATTTGTCCACCAAGGAATGAATGGGTAAAGAAAATATGGTACATAGATAAATGGAATACTATTCGGCCATAAAGAAAGAATGAAATGCTGTCATTCGCAGCAATATGGGTGGCATTGGAGGACATTATGTTAAGTGAAATGAGCCAGGACCAGGAAGTTAAATACCACATGTTCTCACTGGTAGGTGGAAGCTAAAAAAAAAAGTAGATCTCTCAGAAGCAAAAAATAGAACAGGAAACAAAAGGCTGGAGAAGGTAGTGGGAAGGGAAGATTAGGGAGAGATACAAAATTATAGAAAAGGATATAAAATTACAGCTAGATGGGTGGATGAATTCTAGTGTTCCATAGCATAATAGGATGACTATAGTTAATAATAACATAGTTTCAGATAGCTAGGACAATATTGAATGTTCCCAACACAAAGAAATAAGTGTTTAAGATAATGGATATGCAAATTATCCTGATCTTATCACCATGCATTATGTGTCTGGAAACATCACTCTGTACCCCATGAATAGTTATAGTTTTTGTTAATTTTTTATAAGTGAAAAGAATTTCATCTGTATGCTATACATATTTGGTACTTACATTTTTAAAATGAATAATTTGACATATACATAACACCAAAGGAAAAAAAATTAACCAAAATCTTGTTTTGCACATTTGTAATAATAATTGAATGTTCTCATAATAGGGTAATATCTTCTTCAGTTTACTGATCTCAAAACCAGAAATCACATTTGTTTTTACTTAAAATAGCACCATGTTGCTACATCTGATTTTTATTGACCAGATAATATTCTATTTCCTGGTGGTATTTTGAAAAAACTAATTCCTTAATTTTTGACAATTAAATTGTTTCTAATTAATGAATCTTTATAAATATAGCATGATGACTTGCTTCTTTGCTGTAAGTTTATAGAAATAAAGTTACTGATTCAGTAAATTACCAGCAATTAATTCATTTGTCCATGTATATGTTTATTATTTGTATTTTTTTGAGTCAGTTGTCATTGCCCACTTAACTACTATATTATTGTTTTTCTTAAAACTGAAAATGATCTGTGTATATATGGAAATGAATATTAAATTACTTATGTGAATATATTACCAGTGTGTTGTGTCATTTAATTTTAGTTTTGTTATTTTTTAGAAGAGTTACTCTCAATACATTAAGGTTTTTAGGGGGATAAACTAAGTAGAGGTTTAGTTATCAAGTAGATGACAAGGTTGAACTTTTTTCCCTCACAGAAATTCCTTTGAATTTAATATTTTAAGGTTCTATATATGTTCTGTCACAGTGTGATTAGGATATAGTTACTACTCTAGTGGTTACTGATTTATATTTTCTTATTTTTATAGTGCACTAGTGAAATTGATGAATAAGTCAATAGAGGGGACAGCAGATGATGAAGAGGAGGGTGTAAGTCCAGATACAGCTATCCGTTCAGGACTTGAACTTCTTAAGGTATTTTTGAAACAGTTTTGTTGCCATGTATTTCCCTGGGGTCATAATTTGCCTTCCCTTCAGGATATGCAAGAGTCAGGCTTATTTCATAGGAAACTATTTGAAAGATTTAAAACCTGTGTTGGAAATCAGATTATGTAAAAGTAATATTTTTATGTTATAATATAATAATGTAATTATTTTACATTATAAATTAATATTTGTTTCACTGTTTATCATTTTCATGCCTTCTATGGTTGGTAGTGATTACTGTACAATCTATTCTTAGTAATAGCAAGGTGTGACTTAAGACTTAGTGGACAGGGTATGTGACTAAATCTAGGGGAGGGAATATCATCATTAAAGGGAATATTTCTTGGTATATTTGTGGGTTTTTTGGGAGACTGGCATGACTAGAAAAAAGGGGTGTTTTGAGGAATAATGGGAGACAAGGTTGGTTCCAGATTGTCGAGTGCCACTGGGTAAGAAAGGTACTGTCATGAGCTTTAACCTGGCTTACAACCAGCTGCAGCCCTTGATAGAACTTTCATTGGATTGAGTAAAAGAGGGGAAGAAATTGAAGGCAAAGGGACATGATACCACTGTGACTTACAGGAGAAGAGACAAACCAGTGCAATGGATGTTACATAGAAAAAGAATTATGGGCTCATATTCCGAGGTTCTTTTTTTTTTTTTTTTTTTGAGATGGAGTCTCGCTCTGTCGCCCAGGCTGGAGTGCAGTGGCCGGATCTCGGCTCACTGCAAGCTGCGCCTCCCGGGTTTACACCATTCTCCTGCCTCAGCCTCCCGAGTAGCTGGGACTACAGGCGCCCGCCACCTCGCCCGGCTAGTTTTTTTGCATTTTTTAGTAGAGACGGGGTTTCACTGTGTTAGCCAGGATGGTCTCGATCTCCTGACCTCGTGATCCGCCCGTCTCGGCCTCCCAAAGTGCTGGGATTACAGGCTTGAGCCACCGCGCCTGGCCAGAGGTAACATTTTTTAATAGATTGGTTTTTATTACATTTTTCTAATTTAATTCTCCAGTTTTCTATAAATAATTAAAACCACATAAGTAAATATTATCACTACAAACCTTGCCAAATGAGACAGTAGCACTTAATGACCATTCAATAAGTGCTTATTGAAAAATTAATGAAAACCACCTGCTCATTCCCCTTTCTCCCCGCTTCTCTCTTTGCATCCCTAATGTTGATACTACACTAACTGAATTGTTTCTACTTTATGGAAGGTTAACTCTTTAGACGTGTATCTAACTTGCTAAAAATTATTTAAGAACAGGCTCGTGCTCATGTCATAATAAGGGAATAATTATATATTGTAACCATAATTAAAAGTTCACAGTAGTGGCTTCTTTGTTGATAATTATGATGAGTGATTTCACTTGAAATATTTTCTTGGCTTGGTACAGTGGTTTATGCCTGTAATCCCAGCCGAGGCAGGAGGATCTCTTGAGCACAGGAGTTGGAGACCAGCCTGGGCAACATAGCTAGACCTCATCTCTACAAAAAAAAAAAAAAACCTCTGGGCGCGGTGGCTCACGCCTGTAATCCCAGCACTTTGGGAGGCTGAGGCGGGCAGATCACGGGGTCAGGAGATCGAGACCATCCTGGCAAACACGGTGAAACCCCGTCTCTATTAAAAATATAAAAAATTAGCCGGGCGTGGTGGCGGGTGCCTGTAGTCCCATCTACTCAGGAGGCTGAGGCAGGAGAAGGGCGTGAAACCAGGAGGCAGGGCTTGCAGTGAGCTGAGATCCGGCCACTGCACTCCAGCCTGGGCGACAGAGCAGGACTCTGTCTCAAAAAAAAAAAAAAAATTTTTTTTAGCTGGGCTGGTGCACCTGTAGTCTCAGCTCAGGAGGCTGAGGTGGGAGATTGAGACCACAGTGAGCTGTGACGTTCCACCACACTCTAGCCTAGGTGACAGAGTGAAATCCTGTCGCAAAAAAAAAAAAAGAAAAAAAAATTTCTCATAGATTATCTTTTTGCCAGTCAAAGAAAGCTCTGAGTTAGCATTTTGTTTACATTACACAAAGATTGAGTCATTACGTATGGAGGTTTTATTTCAAGTAAGCATTCCTTCATCTACATACAATATATTTATAAACTGATAGTAGTTATTAATATTGTAAATCACATTCCATAAAAAAGGAGTTTTGTGTTCTAAGTAGCAGAGTAGACTAAGAGGTGAAGAAGAAAATAGGACAAAGGCTGTCTGTCAGTTGTGTGAAGGGATAACTGGGAGCTACCACACCACACAGTATTTCTGATAATGTCTAATTAGCCATAACTAACTGCAAGGGTGGCTAGGAGATGTATCTCTATTCTGTGTAGCTAGCATATTTACCCCAGAATTTATTTATTTATTTATTTATTGCGGGAAGTATTTCTTTTTTAATGGATTAAAACAATTGTCTGTACTTCTAAAGCTGTATCTATTTTTTCAGGTTCTGTCTTTCACACATCCTACCTCGTTCCACTCTGCAGAGACATATGAGTCCTTGTTACAGTGCCTAAGAATGGAAGATGACAAGGTGGCAGAAGCTGCTATTCAAATTTTTAGAAATACAGGTCACAAAATAGAAACAGACCTTCCCCAGATACGATCGTGAGTACATTTTTTCTCCCATGGTAAATACAAAAGTTTCTAAGTGTGGGAACCATAAAATCATTGTTTTCCTTTTGTATAGGAAGATAGGAGGGAGGAAAGACAATTTTGATTTAAAAGCTACTTTTCTGTGTCCTCCTCTGTTTTGTCTTTCCCTTGCCTTACACCCCTCTCCCACCATTAGAATGTAGGCAGCAGAGTAAACTGAAACTACATGTTTGTTTATAACAAAATTATTTTAAGATATTAAGAATCAAAGGTTATCACAGAATTTAGTGTTTTATTTATGATTAATATCTTTCTAATCCATGTATATTCATCTTTTTTCTGTAAATGGGTTGTAAATTCAATAACTGTCACACTGCTATCCTACCAAAAAATGGGGCCAATAGTTCACTTTGGCATCTTAAAAATGTTAAGGTGAAACTTGTGTTGAGATGTTATATTTAGACTTAAAATATGCAGAAGACATCTTCTGGAGGAAAAAATACATTGCAAATGGCTGTTGAATCATATGTATTTGCAAGTAGTTCAAGGTATATTGAAATACATACCATTTTCCTCTTGTGGTAATCATAGAACAAGCGGTCTCCTGAAGTTTTTATTAAATTTGTGAGCTTATAGTTTAACTTGTGAAAAATTCAGTGTTCATTGTACATTCTCTTCATTCTCAGCATTGTCTGGCTAATAAAAAAAGTTACCACAATCAGTCCCTGCCCTCGAGGAATTTGTAGACTAGAAATAATAAACTTTATATGTATACATTATTTAAAAAAGATCATTGACACAGTAGGATAGATTTTGATAAGTTTTTCAAGGGAGGAAATCCTATACATTTTTTTAAGGCAGAGGATCTATTCTTAGAGGAATTCTACCCCAAAGGAAGCAATTGAAAATGGGTATAGGTAGAAGAGGTAACTTTGGACGTGAGGAATAAAATACCTCATTCATAAGACTAATGGAGGAGAAAGGAGATAATCACTGGAAAGAAGAAAAGCACAACACTAAAGACCTCAATAACATCTCTGATGGCGTCACTGGATTATACTGCTCTATAAAAAAACAAGAAGAAAGTTTTTTTTTTTTTTTTTTTTTGAGACGGAGTCTTGCTGTGTCGCCCAGGCTGGAGTGCAGTGGCGTGATCTCAGCTCACTGCAAGCTCCGTCTCCCAGGTTCCCGCCATTCTCCCGCCTCAGCCTCCGGAGTAGCTGGGACTACAGGCGCCCGCCACCGCGCCCGGCTAGTTTTTTGTATTTTTAGTAGAGACGGGGTTTCACCGTGTTAGCCAGGAGGGTCTCGATCTCCTGACCTCGTGATCCACCTGTCTCGGCCTCCCAAAGTGCTGGGATTACAGGCTTGAGCCACCGCGCCCGGCCAAGAAGAAAGTTTAAAGTTGACTTTCTGTATTATTTTATTTGGCTAATAATAATAATACATTTAACAACAGTTTGGTTGAAACTGTCTTCCTTTATCATTTACCAGTGTTATTTTATAAGAGATCATAGTCTGGTAGATGGAATGGTGAAAGACTAAACAGATAGGAGAGAGGAAAGACATCTTCCATGTAGAAGTGTGGTCAAGACTCAGTCAAGGAAGTCTGTTTGGGCATGGACATCCCTATCTCATAATTCCAAAGTCTGTAGAGACAGAGTTCAGGCATATTTATAAATGTCACATCAGTCTTATACCAACTAGCATATGTTCCCATTTTTGGTTAAGGTACATGGCCTGGAGCCTGCAGTATAGCTTTTCATATCTAGCCTCCCATTATCATAAGAGGGCATTGTCACCCTTGCATTTGATACCACTAACTTTGTAATCTATGAAACAGGCTCTTCTCTAATAACATTAAATATATGACAAATATCTTTCCGTAAATACTTGTTTCGCTTTATCAGTTTTCTTCTGATTATAAAAATACTTAATGTTCATTGTAGCAAACTGAAACTAGAAAAAATGTAACGAAATAGTCACCATTAACATTTGATATGTATACTTTCTACAAATGTTCATCTACTAGATGTGTTTGTCTATTTTTTATAAGTTCATATATGCACACTGTTTTCTTCATTCTACCTAATGTTTTTTCATGTCATCAACATTTAATTTTTGGAGAATGTTATATGTTTCTCCATCTCGTCCTAAAAGAAGACTGTTTTAGTTTACTTTTCATTGTCAGTGTAGAGGGTAAGTGTATGGATTTTGAAAGAGGTGCTAATTTTCAGATCTCAACTCCCAGTTTCCTAACTTTGTCATCTTAGGAAGCTTAAATAACATCTTTGTGCTTTAATTTTCTCATCTGTGTAATGACTATAATAGTCGTCTTTGGGTGGATGTGAACATTAGTTGAATTAATACATGCGGAAATACCTAGAATGGTGCCTGGCACATAATAGTTAGATATTTATATTGCCATCCTAGTGATATATATGTAGCTGTATCCTTGCATACTTTCTTTCACTAGTATTATTTCAGCTGCTTAATACAACTTGGCCTTTTGCTACTCTCTTTCCGTAGCTACTTTGAAATAACTGAAGGGGATTATAAAAGGGAATTGAAAAATTAGCAATCTCCTACTTAGAAGGTAAATGTAAAAATATGTCATGGGATAAGCTTTAGATTATGAATTAAGGGTTACTTGTTATTTTGCATATTTGTCAGGTAGCTTTAAAATGAAAATTGTCTCCTAAAGTAGGCTTTTTCTTGAGGCATTGTATTTCTTGGTTTATACTTGAGGGCAGAGAGGGAGGTTTTTTACAAGTTTCTTTAGATCAGATAATTTTTAAGAGAGCCTTCTCTACCAGCATCCATCCATATAGGGGACGTGGAAGTCAACCAAAGGAATAATTGTTGGTTTATGGGTTTAAGAAAAAAAAAAAAAACTATATTATTTTTTGCAGGACCTTAATTCCCATTTTACATCAAAAAGCAAAGAGGGGTACTCCACACCAAGCAAAACAGGCTGTGCACTGTATACACGCCATATTCACAAATAAAGAAGTCCAGCTTGCACAGATTTTTGAGGTATATCTAATATATAGGTTGTGTTTATATTGGTCTTTATTTTTTAAGCTCTATAGTTTGATGAAGATGGAAGCTAGGTTTTTTAAAGCTGTTTATATGAAGTCCTACCCTAGAATATAAATTCCTTGTGAGCAAGGATTCTGTCTATTTTATATGGTACTGCATTCCCGGTCTGTGGATCAGATTATATGTTCAAATACCTCATATTGAAGGGTTTTGTCATTTTTGTTTGTTTTTTAGTTTGTTTTTGAGATAAGATTTCACTTTCTCACCAGTGCTGGAGTACAGTGATGCAATCTCTGCTCACTGCAGCCCCGAACTCCTAGTTTCAAGCATTCCTCCTGCCTCAGCCTCCCAAGTAGCTGAGAGTACAGGCACTGCCACCATGCCCAGCTATTTTTGGATTTTTTATAGAGATGGGGTTTTGCCATCTTGCCCAGCCTGGTCTCAAACTCCTGGACTGAAGCGATCCACCCACTTCATGCTTTCAAAGTGCGAAGATTACACACATGAGCCAGCACACCTGGCCTTACGTGTTTATGTTAGAACATTTTACTTAATTTTAGCCTTATTGGTTCAGTGGTGCATTTATCCTCAGAAAGTATTAGTAGATAATTTTGAACAATCCAGTTTTAAGTACCTAAGAACCCTACCTGACAATCCTGTTTCCCTTTCTTTACTTACAATGACTGGCCTTATTTTACTATTAAAAATGTATTCCTATTATCATAAATCGGAGGTAGTGTGACCAAAACCCAGTGAACCCTTATTTTATATGATTTAAGGTCATTTAAAATATTCCCACAGGATAAGAAATCCACCAATATAGCAAATCCATTGTTGTAAATTAGTCAAGAATAATGCTGATTTCATGAAGCAAAAAATTTTTTTAACTTCTTTTGAGTTTTATTTTTTGTGTTTTTTCTACATTCTTTCAATCTTGCCAAATTTTAGTAGGTGAATTAAGTACCAGGTGTCTTAGGTTGAAGTTAGTTATGATCATATTAGAGAAGATTGGTTTGGGCATGATAAATTCAGGAGGACCCAGGAAAATGTACTATTTCAGTAGAGTGTCTAGATATTTATCAAACACATTGGTAATTTTGTCTGTTTTATTTTTATAGCCACTCAGTAGGAGTCTGAATGCTGATGTGCCAGAACAACTTATAACTCCATTAGTTTCATTGGGCCACATTTCTATGTTAGCACCAGATCAGTTTGCTTCCCCAATGAAATCTGTAGTAGCAAATTTTATTGTGAAAGATCTGCTAATGAATGACAGGGTAAGTTTCTCATTTAATTAAATTGAGAATCATGAGATTAAGACTGTTTACATCTTTATCGCAGAAACACTTCTGTTTCTATGTAATTCTCTTTTTCTTTTGAATTATTCTATATTGGTTCTACTTATTTATTATTTAAATTCCAAACTACTTCCTTATTTCATGGTAGCTATTACTACTAGAATTTCACACTTAAGAAACAAAAATTAGGACATGGGATTGGTGAATCATGAAAGATAAATATAAGTAAAAGCTATTTTCCTGACCCTCAAAAGACAGTTTATCATTTTCTGGAATGTTAGAATTGGGTTATTTTTGGTTTTTGTTTTGAAGACAGAGTCTCGCTCTGTACCCTAGGCTGGAATGCAGTGGCTCGCTGCAACCTTGGCCTCCTCTCATTCCTCAGCCTCCCAAGTAGCTGGGATTACAGGTGCCTGCCACCACGCCTGACTAATTTTTGCATTTTAAGTAGAGACAGGGTTTCACCTTGTTGGCCAGGCTTTTATTGAACTCCTGACCTCAGGTGATCTGTCCGCCTTGGCCTCCCAAAGTGCTGGGATTACAGGTATGAGCCACCATGCCAGGTTAAAATTTGTTTTATCAGACATTGTTAGAAATCTAAGTGGATTAGCCAGGCGTGGTAACGGGCGCCTGTAATCCTAGCTACTCAGGAGGCTGAGGCAGGAGAATCACTTGAACCCAGGAGGCAGAGGTTGCAGTGAGCCAAGATTGCACAGTTGCACTCCAGCCTGGGCAACAAGAGGGAAACTCTTATCTCCAAAAAAAAAAAAAAAAAGTAAGTGGACTTGAATTTGACTAATTTTTAAGATAATACACTGTACTTTTGGCACTAGATTTATTGATGTCTGTGTGCTCTGATTTATTACCTCTGTCTAGGTTGGAATGTATAGATTGAAAAGACTCCCCAAATGATTTCGGAAACACACCTTAATTAAGAATCACTACTGGCAGGGCGTGGTGGGTCACGCTTGTAATCCCAGCACTTTGGGAGGCTGAGGCGGGTGGATCACCTGAGGTCAGGACTTCAAGACCAGCCTGGCCAACATGGTGAAACCCCGTCTTTACTAAAAATACAAAAAAAGTAGCCGGGCGTGATGGCGAGTTCCTGTAATCCCAGCTATTCAGCAGGCTGAGGCAGGAGAATCGCTTGAACCCAGGAGGCAGAGGTTGCAGTGGACCAAGATTGCGCCATTGCACTCCAGTCTAGGCAACGAGAGCAAGACTCTGTCTCAAAAAAATAAATAATAGAATCACTGCTTTACCAAATGGATCTGAATTAAATCTGTTGTTACTGAATAAAGACACAGATATGCTGGATCATTATGGATAACTTTCAGTTAAGTGCTAGTTTGTCACAAATCCAACTTATCCAAAGTTATTAACTCTCACATGGTTCGGTGGTCTTGAGGCCTCAATATAAGGAACTTAAAGACACCAGCTAGTGTACTTTCTGTATTTGTACCACCTCCCACTTTTGAATGCAGCAGACAAGAAGAGAAGAACATGGCCTAAGTCTCATTTCCCACACCACATATCCTTGCTGCTGTTTTTACTTTTGGTAGATGTGGTTGTCAACAAATGTGAAATTTAAGATACCTCTTAAATGATGATTGTTGATAAATTGTGTTTTCAGATAGTCTTTTTTATTGTGATAAACTATACATAATATCAAATTTGCCATTTTTAAGTGTTAACATAATAGCCACATTATTATCTAATCATCACCATCCCATCCAGCTCCAGAATTTTTTCATCACCCCAAAGAAACTCTGTACCCATTAAGCAACAACTCTCCATTGCCCTCTGTTCTACCTTCTGACTCTATGACTACCTGTTCTAGGTATCTCTTATATGATATTTGTCCTTTTGTGTCTGTTGTATTTCACTTAGCATGTCCTCAGGGCTCTTCCATGTTGTAATATGTATCAGAGTGTTGTTCCTTTTGTGGCTAAATAGTGTTCTATTATATGTATATTTTTGTTTGTATATATCCCACATTTTGTTTGTCGATTGATGGATACTTGGGTTGCTTCTACGTGTTGGCTATTGTGAATAATGCCGATGTAAACGTTTATGTTCCTGTTCTCCCATTTCTTGGGTATGTATCTAGGAATAACATTGTTGGGTTACATGGCATTTTCCTTTTTTTTTTTTTTTATTTTCCTTTTTAAAAAAGCAATAGCCAGCCGGGCACAGTGGCTCACGCCTGTAATCCCAGCACTTTGGGAGGCCGAGGCGGTAGGATTAAGAGGTCAGGAGATCAAGGCCATCCTCAGTAACACGGTGAAACCCCATCTCTACTAAAAATACAAAAAATTAGCTGGGCGTGGTGGTGGGTGCCTGTAGTCCAAGCTACTCGGGAGGCTGAGGCAGGAGAATGGCGTGAATCCGGGAGGCAGAGCTTGCAGTGAGCCTAGATCGTGCCACTGCACTCCAGCCTGGGCGACAGAGCAAGGCTCCATCTCAAAAAAAAAAAAAAAAAGCAATAGCCATACTAGTGCATAAGAAGTGGTATCTCATTGTGGTTTTGATTTGCATTTTCCTAATAAATAATGATGTCAAGGATATTTTTTCTGTGCTTATTGACTGCCCTGTATATCTTCTTTAGAGAGCTATTAAATTCCTTCACCTACCCCACTCTTCTTTTTTTTTTTTTTTGAGACATGGTCTCACTGTCACCCAGGCTGGAGTGCACTAGTGCAACCTTGGCTCACCGCAACCTCTGCCTCACAGGCTCAAGCAATACCTCCTGCCTCAGCCTCCTGAGAAGCTGGGTCTACCAGCACATGCCACCATGCCTGGCTAATTTCTGTATTTTTTTATAGAGACAGGGTTTCGCCATGTTGCCCATGCTGCCTTCACCCTCTTTTAATTGGGTTGCTTCTTGTTGAGTTTTAAGAGTTGTTTACATTTTCTGTGTATTAAACCGTTGTCAGATATTTACCAGATACAAGATCATGAAGATTTCTCCCTATGTCATCTTTTCAGAGTTTTATGGTTTTAGCTATTAAATTGAGATATTTGATTCATTCTGAGTTAATTCTTATATATATTAACAATCTAGTTTCGTTTTTTGTTTGTGTGTTTGTTTCTTGTGGATATCCAGGGTTTTTTGTTTTGTTTTTGTGTTTTTGAGACGGAGTCTCACTCTGTAGCCCAGTCTGGAGTGAGGTGGTGCAATCTCGGCTCACTGCAACCTCTGTCTCTTAGGTTCAAGCAGTTCTCCAACCTCAGCCTCCTGGATAGCTGAGACTAAAGGCATGCACCACCATGCCCAGCTAATTTTTTGTATTTTTAGTGGAGGCGGGGTTTTGCCATGTTGGGCAGGCTGGTCTCAAACTCCTGACCTCAAGTGATCCACCTGCCTCAGCCCCCCATAGTGCTAGGATTACAGGCACTGACCCTCTGCACCTGGCTGAATATCCAGTTTTTCTAGCACCATTTGTTGAAGAGACTGTTCTTTCCCTAAAGGTGGTCTTGGCACCCTTGTCAAAAAGGAATTACCATATATGCAAGGGTTTTCTGGGTTCTTTATTCCATTGATCTGTATGTCTGTCCTTGCCAGTACCAGCCACACTGTTTTGATTACTGTAGGTTTTATAGTAAGTTTCAAAACTGAGAAGTATGAGTCTTCTAACTTTGTCCTTTTACAAGCTCTGGTTGGTGATGTTCCCATCCGTTTCTCAGAGGCTGTGTTGATCAACATGAAAAACTTAATCAGCAAAAAGTTAAATTTTTTTCTTCATGCTAATAGCTAAATTTATTCAATTGTCTATAGTCAACAGGTGAAAAGAATGGAAAACTGTGGTCTCCAGATGAAGAGGTTTCCCCTGAAGTACTAGCAAAGGTAAATTTGTTTAGGCCTTGATAACCTTCATGTTTAAAAAAGGAACATTCGTAGTTATCTTCCTCACTTTTTTTTTTTTTTTTGACGGAGTCTCGCTCTGTCGCCCAGGCTGGAGTGCAGTGGAGCGATCTCCACTCACTGCAAGCTCCGCCTCCCAGGTTCAAGCCATTCTCCTGCCTCAGCCTCCCATATAGCTGGGACTACAGGTGCCTGCCACTGCGCCTGGCTAATTTTTGTATTTTTTTAGTAGAGACGAGGTTTCACCGTGTTAGCCGGGTGGTCTCGATCTCCTGACCTCGTGATCCGCCCATCTCAGCCTCCCAAAGTATCTTCCTCACCTTTTAAACATTTAATAAACAGAGATGGGATCTTGTTGTGTTGCTCAGTTTGGTCTTGAACTCCTGGGCTCAGCTGATCCTCCCACTTCAACCCCCATGAGCTTGAGCCATCGTGCCTAGCTGAGAGCCTTTTTTATTCAACAAGCTTTTCTTAAGGAGGTGCTTTATTTTAAAATTTATTTTTAAATTCTTTGCAAAAAATTATTTCTTGAAGACATTGTAGTTGTCGTTGTTTATTATATGTCAGTGTCTTCTGCCTGCTAAAGCAATCTCAATGAGGCTGTTTTTTAGAGAGGTTGTTTATAGAATGACGGTGCTCAGAGGCATCTTAAATCCAGCCTCACCACCACTATCTACAAGCATATGAATATTAACTTGGCAAAGATAGATAATTGTCAAGCTGGTCACTGTGGCAGATTTGGGATTTAAAATAAGATTGTATCTTTGATAATCTGTTTCACTTTGTGTTGCTTCATAGTCATCATATATTCTATCAATTCATTTTTCCTGGTTGTCAGTAAATACAATAAATAACACTTTGGGTTTTTTTTCACACCTATAATCCCAGCACTGTGGGAGGCAGAGGCATGAGGATCGCTTGAGCCCAGGAGTTCAAGACCAACCTGGGCAGCATAGTAAGCCATGTCTCTACAAAATATTAAAAATAATTTAGTTGGACTAGGTATGGTGGCTCATGCCTATAACCCCAGCACTTTGGGAAGCTGAGGCGGGCAGATGGCTTGAGATCAGTTCAAGACCAGTCTGGCCAACATGGTGAAACCCCTTGTCTACTAAAAATACAAAAACTAGCCAGGCGTGTTGTTGCACGTCTATAATTCCAGCTACTTCGGAGGCTGAGGCAGGACAGTCGCTTGAACCTGGGAGGTAGAGGCTGCAGTGAGCCAAAGTTGCGCCACTGCCCTCCAGCCTGGGTGACAGTGAAACTCGGTCTCAAATAATAATAATAATAATAATAATAATTTGGCCGGGTGTGGTGGTGCATGCCTATAGTTCCACCTACGCAAGGAGAAAGCTGAGGCAGAAGGATCGCTTGAGCCCAGGAGGTCAAGGCTACAGTGAGTTGTGATCATGCCAGTACACTCCAGCCTGGGCGACAGAGCAGATAGATGATTGTTACTAAATTTGTGGATTTAATAAATGTAAAGCTCAGTTTAAAAGGGGGGGATTTGGGATTTAAAATAAGATTGTATCATCTTCTTTGATAATCTGTTTCACTTTGTGTTGCTTCATAGTCATCAT
Organism: Trachypithecus francoisi; assembly: GCF_009764315.1. Taxonomy (NCBI): domain Eukaryota; kingdom Metazoa; phylum Chordata; class Mammalia; order Primates; family Cercopithecidae; genus Trachypithecus; species Trachypithecus francoisi. The sequence goes on along the minus strand of NW_022681454.1, from coordinate 39,686,362 downwards.
ATATTCTATCAATTCATTTTTCCAGGCTGTCAATAAATAAATAATACCTTGATTTTTCGGCTGGCTCTTTCACGTATATTGGTAACAATCTTTTGACTAGACATTTCTAAGTAATTATGACTACCAATAATTATAGCAGTTCCTTTTTTTTTGGATCAGAATGTTAAATGAGACTGAATCAGACTTGATGGTTTCTTCAAAGTAGTTTTTCAATACCACAAAACTATGAAACTCCAAAGTTATTTTCAGTCACTACAATCAGTAGTTTTTTTGTTTGTTTGTTTGTTTTGTTTTGTTTTGTTTTTTATGAAACAGAGTGCTCTGTTACCCAGGCTGGAGTGCAGTGGCACAATCTCAGTTCACTGCAACCTCTGCTTCCCAGGTTCAAGCCATTCTCATGCCTCAGCCTCCTGAGTAGCTGGGACTACAGGCATATGCCACCATGCCTGGCTAATTTTTTTTTTTTTTTTTTTTAATTATAGACAGGATTTTTTAGTATATACAGTGTTTCAACATGTTAGCTAGGCTGGTCTCAAATGCCTGCCTTGGCCTCCCAAAGTGCTGGGATTATAGGCGTGAGTCACCACGCCCGGCCTGTATAGTTTAAATTGTTTTTAAAGTGTATGTTTTCAAATAGTTTCAAAATCTTGGACAAACGTCTAAGTTCTGGATAAGCCTAAATTCTGGAACCAGACTTTTGAGCAAGTTATCTATCATAATAATGTGTCTCAATTGCCTTATCTGTTGGGAAAAAAATCTTCCTCATAAGAGTTTTTTGAGAGATTAAGTAAGTTAATACATGTACAGCTCTAAGAAAAGTATCTGACACTGGTTAAGCACAGAGTAAGTATTAGTTCTTATTGTTACTGTTATTATCCCATAGATTTATTTAATGAAATGTCTGCTGATGGAGATGAATAATCTCATTAATTAATATAAATTAATTTTCCCTTTAATTGGAATTTTAAGTTGCTCTCTTTTTTTAGCATGTTAATATTTTATAGGTACAGGCAATTAAACTTCTGGTAAGGTGGCTGTTGGGTATGAAAAACAACCAGTCTAAATCTGCCAATTCAACCCTTCGGTTATTATCAGCGATGTTGGTTAGTGAGGGTGACCTGACAGAGCAAAAGAGGATCAGGTGAGATTTGTCTTTCTTTCCAGTTTTATTACTGCTGAAATTTTGGTAGAATTTACATAGGAATTACTTACCTAATGAATACTGAATGGTGTAATGACACCATGTTCTTCAGGGTCAAATCTTATGTACTCATTTAGGGCTTGTCTGTCTGTTAGTATTGTTATTTTAATAGTGCCAATATATTTTTCTTCATTCCTAAAGAAGAGGAACTTTTTCCAGTAAATATTTAATCATAATCACTGTATTGTACTATTACAGTTAGCATCAACATTTGGTTCAATTAAACAAATATTTGTTAAATTTCTACTCCATAAAACACTGTGAAAAGCATTGCAGCAAAAATAAGTAGGAAAAGTGCCTGCTGTTTTAAAGTGATTAAATAAGCGGAGTGACTCGAGTCCCATGAAAGTAATAAAAATTTCAGTGGCAGCCGGGCACGGTGGCCCATGCCTGTAATCCCAGCACTTTGGAAGGCCAAGATGGGCAAATCACGAGGTCAGGAGTTCGAGACCAGCGTGGCCAATATGATGAAACCCCGTCTCTACTAAAAAAAAAAACAAAACTTAGCCAGCATGGTGGCACATGCTTGTAATCCCAGCTACTAAGGAGGCTGAGGCAGGAGAATTGCTTGAAACCAGAAGGCAGAGGTTGCAGTGAGCTGAGATCGCGCCACCACACTCCAGCCTGGGCAACAGAGCGAGAGCCTGTCTTAAAATAAATAAATAAATAAAAATTTCAATGGCGACTCGAGAGAGTTTAAGCCTTCTTCTTGTACAAATTCGGGTGTGTACACATGTATGTGCACAGATTGTTTACATTGTTACACATTTTCACTTTTAATCTGTAAAATTGCCATCTCATTTTAAGATGAAAATAGAAGCTCGATTTTTCATGATCCTGGTTTCTTGGAAATTCTTGATTTAGTAGGGGCCAAGATTACCAACATAGATAACTAGAGTATTCTACATACGATGCATTCCTGTTTAAAAATTTGTTTTAGAGGACAGAGGTTTAATCATTCCTTTATGAGGCTGAGCACAGTGGCTTACGCCTGTAATGCCAGCACTTTGGTAGGCCAAGTCAAGCAGATCAATTGAGGTCATGTTGAAACCCTGTCTCTACTAAAAATATAGAAATATAGCCAGGTGTGGTGGCACATGCCTATAATCCCAGCTACTGGGGAGGCTGAGGCATGAAAATCGCTTGAACCCAGGAGGTTGAGGTTGCAGTGTGCTGAGATCATGCCATTGTACTCCAGCCTTGGCTAGATATGTGATAGTGCTATGCTATTAATTTTTTTAAAAATTATTATAATTAGGAATGGAATCTCACTATGTTATCCAGGCTAGCTGGGCTCAAGCAATCCTCCTGCCTCAGACTCCTGAGTAGTGGGACTATAGGTGTGCACCACCACACCCTATTTTTATCATAGAATAAGCCAAGGGCAGTCTTTTATAACACTGTTTAGAACTGCGTTAGGGATAATGAAAGCTTTAAATTGGAGGTAATTATGTACAGTATATGGCAAAGGCATAATAATAATGAGCTCAGGCCGGGCGCGGTGGCTCAAGCCTGTAATCCCAGCACTTTGGGAGGCCGAGACGGGCGGATCATGAGGTCAGGAGATCGAGACCATCCTGGCTAACATGGTGAAACCCCGTCTCTACTAAAAATACAAAAAAACTAGCTGGGCGAAGTGGCGGGAGCCTGTAGTCCCAGCTACTCGGGAGACTGAGGCAGGAGAATGGCGTAAACCCGGGAGGTGGAACTTGCAGTGAGCTGAGATCCGGCCACTGCACTCCAGCCCGGGCGACAGAGCAAGACTCCGTCTCAAAAATAATAATAATAATAATAATGAGCTCTTACAAGTTAGTGATACCTAGGCAGGGCCCCCAGTGGAAAGATTAGCCATTATCAGTTTACTTTTAAAAGTTTAACATCGGATCACGAGGTCAGGAGATCGAGACCATTCTGGCTAACACGGTGAAACCCCGTCTCTACTAAAAAAAAAAAAAACACACACACAAAAAAACTAGCTGGGCGAGGTGGCAGGCGCCTGTAGTCCCAGCTACTCGGGAGGCTGAGGCAGGAGAATGGCGTAAACCCGGGAGGCGGAGCTTGCAGTCAGCTGAGATCCGGCCACTGCACTCTAGCCTGGGCGACAGAGCGAGACTCCGTCTCAAAAAAAAAAAAAAAAAAAAAAAAAAGTTTAACATCACTAAATGCAGTCGATACAATTTGAACTTAAGCAATACCTCTTTTCCTTACAAATCAGAAAGGAAAAAAAATTTCATAAGCAATAATTCCTCAGTATGATCATGGAAATGGATTCCTTCATTACTCCTATGAGTATAAATTGGCAGGACTCTTCGGCATTTTTGCATCTAGATCCTCAAAAATGTTATCCTTGACTCTTTATTTTTACACTCATAATTCATGAGTATAAAAGAATCATATGAAAGCATATACACAAGCATGTTCCTGCAGCATTATTTTCCATCACAAAAAATAGGGGAATGGTTAACCATGGAATGAACACCCATTAGACAGATCCTAACTGGATATCATATAATATAGTATTACCTTTTCTAAGCCGCAATTTCCTCATCTTATGGAGTGAAAATTAATTGAGATAAAGCCTATGAAGTGTTTTTCACACCTGCCTGGCGTGGAGTAAGCACTCACATGATAGCTATTAAGTTTGATTCCTGAATGAATGCCATAGAAACCATTTGAGGCTCCCTCATTGTTACCAGTGCTCATTGTAACAATCCTGTTGTCCAAGAGTGCCAGGTTTTTTCCTCTGTATGCTTAGCAACAGTCCCAGTGGGTTCCGGCTAGCTTTCTGCATTTCGTAAAGTGGTCACAATAAATATAAAAGCCATGCTGTGTTCCACATAGAAGTCGAAGTAGAAAGACTCCCATGCCATCCCATTCATTGCCACATTTTACCACATAAGTAATAAAAATTCATACTGTGGGGGTGGGAGTGCCAAGGCTTCATAGGTTCCATTTGAAAACTGTATTCTGCAAAAGGAGGTCAGCCCCAGGAACTAAGACAGACACTGGCTCTTATATTTCATATCCTTTAGGTATTTGTCTGATACTTCTTCCCTATTAACTGCAGCCCTGCCATTTCAGCAGGCATAAAGCTAGATTCCTGTTACACGTTTATATACAGGAAATAGATTTTAAATTATGATAGGTGATTTTTTTTTTTTAATTCTTTGTGGTTTTTTAAATCAAGTTTTCTTTCTTTCTTTCTTTCTTTCTTTCTTTCTTTTTTTTTTTTTTTGAGACAGAGTCTCACTCTGTCGCCAGGGTGGAGTGCAGTGGTGTGACCTTGGCTTACTGCAACCTCCGCCTCTCAGGTTCAAGCAATTCTCCTGCCTGAGCCTCCTGAGTAGCTGGGAGTACAAGTGCGCACCACCACGCTCAGCTAATTTTTTTGTATTTTTAGTAGAGACAGGGTTTCACCATGTTGGCCAGGATGGTCTCAATCTCTTGACCTCGTGATCCGCCCACCTCAGCCTCCCAATGTGCTGGGATTACAAGTGTGAGCCACCATGCCCAGCCACTTTAATCAACTTTTTGACAATCAATATGTGTTTCTCTTAAAATGAGGGATACTCCTGATGTAAAGAGTTTTTCCTAACCTTGCAATTACTGTGGTTGCAAGAATAAGCAGAGTTGTTGGGTTGTGGTAAAGTATCTAACTTAGAGCTGGACTAGAAATGAAGGCAGGTAAATTTGTAATCAGAAAGTCACAATGATTTGATTTGATTGTGAAAGTCACAATCCCTTGTGTTAAGTTCATGGACTCAAAGTAGCTTTCCCATATTTGTACGTCATTTTAAGCATAAATTATCCTCTAAGGACCCTACATTCAAAAAGGGACGAAAGCATTTTTATGAATGATAATGGTTATAGGAAATGTTTATTTCTTTTTTGTTTGTTTATAGTAAATCTGATATGTCTCGCTTGCGATTAGCTGCTGGTAGTGCCATAATGAAGCTTGCTCAGGAACCTTGTTACCATGAAATTATTACCCCAGAACAGTTTCAGCTCTGTGCACTTGTTATTAATGTAAGTAACAATCTTATATTTTTTGTCAATTACTTGTCTTCAAAGTTGAATACATTACTTTTCTATGGATACAAATCCATTTATTATGTGAATATATGCACAAAAGGTACTGCTATTATTACCTGTTTAACTGTCTTCCAATTATTACATTATTTATTCCCCCATATAATTATCTTTTTTTAATTGAAGAAAACATTAAGAATACTTAAACTGCTGGGTCTTTGTTTAATAAATGGTTGCCAATTTGAGTTTTTCTGTGCTGCTGTAGGATGAATGTTACCAAGTAAGGCAGATATTTGCTCAGAAGCTACATAAGGCACTTGTGAAGTTACTGCTCCCATTGGAGTACATGGCGATCTTTGCCTTGTGTGCCAAAGATCCTGTGAAGGAGAGAAGAGCACACGCACGACAGTGTTTACTGAAAAATATCAGTATACGCAGGGAATACATTAAACAGAACCCTATGGCTACTGGTAAGTAACTCAAAGTTCTCTGTGCGCAAATATATTTTGTCAGTGTATCAATTTTTAGGTTTTTTTTCTTGTCATGTGTTTCTATTATAGTTTATAATAAAACTGGGAGTTTTATAGAATACTGTCATTGTAGTTATTATGTACTTAAAAACTGAACTCCTCAGTCCTGTTTATGCTGCATTAACTCCTGGCAAACTGCATTTTTCCTACAGGATCAGGAGTGTGGTTTAATTTGAACATATTGCTCAGATGTCAGACTAAATAATTTTTTCCTAGCTTTGCCAGGGACCTGTTGTTTAATGGGTTTCATATCTGATACCTTTGACTTTAATATCTTTCAAAAGTGAAATATAACTCCATACCAGGTACCAGAAAAAGAAATTGAAAAGTGAAGTGTAAAGTATTTTAGTATCCAGGTACCATGTTGCGTCTAATTTAGAAATAACTGAGGGGGCCGGGCGCGGTGGCTCAAGCCTGTAATCCCAGCACTTTGGGAGGCCGAGGCGGGCAGACCACGAGGTCAGGAGATCGAGACCATCCTGGCTAACATGGTGAAACCCCGTCTCTACTAAAAAATACAAAAAACTAGCCGGGCGAGGTGGCGGGCGCCTGTAGTCCCAGCTACTCGGGAGGCTGAGGCAGGAGAATGGCGTAAACCCGGGAGGCAGAGCTTGCAGTGAGCTGAGATCCGGCCACTGCACTCCAGCCTGGGCGACAGAGCGAGACTCCACCTCAAAAAAAAAAAAAGCAGAAAACAAAAAAAAAAAAACAAATAACTGAGGGGAAAAATGGAAACTTAAGTGGTTAGAACTCAGTCCACTAAGGCATTTTATAAAGATTGTTTTTAATAATGTTTTTACTTCAGAGAAATTATTATCACTGTTGCCTGAATATGTAGTTCCATACATGATTCACCTTCTGGCCCATGATCCAGATTTCACAAGATCACAAGATGTTGATCAGCTTCGTGATATCAAAGAGTAAGTCTTGTTTTTCGAGAACTCTAAAAATTATGTTTAGTTTTCAATAAATGGTAAATTATGTATTATTATGTTTATATTTCCATTAGAATTAGAATCTCCTTATGGTTTTATTCATTTATTATAAATTGCCAGTTTCATCTTTCAAAAATGTTCCCATCTGCCAGGTTTTGGTTGTTCATTTTCTGTTTGCAGCTAGTCAAGCTATCTAAGTGTTTGAAATAGGTTAGTTTGGTTATCTTAGATATTATATTTGATTTTTACTATTTATTTTGAGAGGGTTTGAATATGGGAAGACTACTGAAGTGTGTGAAATAATTGGAGTTGGAACTGAAAACAGTGGAGCATATTTTTTATTCTTTGTTCTGTCTAGCATGCAACAGCTTCGAGTATCTTTAAAAATTTTTTTGATACATAATAATTGTACACATTTATGAAGTACACATAATATTTTGGTACATGCATATAGTGTGTAATGAGAAAATCAGAATAATTAAGATATCCATCCCCTCTTCATCCCAGGCAGTCGGAGCTGCAATGAGCTATGATCAAGCCACTGCACCCCAGCCTGGGTGATAGAGTGAGACCCTGTCTCTAAAAAATAATAGTAACAATAAAATTGTTAAAATACAAGTAAGTTATTGTTAACTATAGTCACCCTACCGTGGTATCAAATGTCAGAACTTATTCCTTGTATCGAAGTGTATTTTTGTACCCATTAACTAGTCTCTTTTTTTTTTTTCCCCGAGATAGAGTCTTGCTCTGTCACACAGGCTGGAGTGCAGTGGCACGATCTTGGCTCACTGCAACATCTGCCTCCCTGGTTCAAGTGATTCTCCCATCTCAAGACTCCTGAGTAGCTGGGACTTCAGGTGCTTGCCACCACTCCTGGCTAATTCTTTTTTTGTATTTTTGTTAGAGATGGGGTTTTACCATGTTGGCCAGGCTAGTCTCCTGACCTCATGATCCGCCTGCCTCAGCCTCCCCAAGTGCTGGAATTACAGACATGAGCCACTGCACCTGGCACCCAGTCTCTCTTTATTCCCCTTTCCCTTCTACACTTGACAGCCTCTGGTAACCACCCTTCTACTCTCTGCCTGTATAAGATCTTCATTTTTATTTTATTTTATGTTTTTAATGATACAAGTTCTTATTCTACCACCAGGCTGAAGTGCAGTGGTGTGATCAGGGCTTATTGTACCCTGACCTCCTGGGCTAAAGCAATCTTCCACCTCAGCTTCCCAAGTAGCTGAGACTACATGTGCCACCATGCCCGGCTAAGTTTTATGTTTTTTGTAGAGATGGGGTCTCACTGTGTTGCCCAGGCCGGTCTCAAATTCCTGGACTCAAGTGACCCTCCTGCCTCAGCCTCCCAAAGTGCTGGGATTACAGGCATGAGCCACCATGCCCGGCCAAGATGTACCAAATGCCTTTATTTTGGATATATATCCAGCAGTGGGATTGCTGGATGATATGGCAGATCTGTTTTTGTTTGTTTGTTTGAGAAACCTTCTTTTTTTCCTCTCTCTCTCTTTATAGAGATGGGATCTTGTTATGTTGCCCAGGCTGGTCTTGAACTCCTGGGCTCAAACAGTCCTCCCACTCTGGCCTCGCAGACGTCTGGGATTACAGGCATGAGCCACCACACCCAGCCTGAGGAACCATCATACTGTTTTCCATAGTAGCTTCAACATGGTGTCCCCACTGACTGGAGCACTGAGTAGTCACCAAAGTTCAAGCACAATCAGTGCCCTGCTCTTTGTCCCCAGTTCATCCCAGGTGGTTCTGCCCATCTAGCAGTCCCAGTGGTTCTCATGGGACAGGACTGGAGTGGGCTTCCCAGACTTGTGGAGAGCTCAGAGTTCCACTTCCAGTTCCCTCCTCTCATCTCAGAACCACGAGTCTAGGGAAATTGTATGCAAGTGGTGTTGTGACAGTTCAGGAGATCAGGGTGGTGCAGTCTGAAATTGAACTGTTTCTCTTACCAGTGGTGGCATCACTCAGTTCTCCTCCTGCTTCTGGTGCATTAAAGATGGTATTCTTGTCTTAAATATTTTCTAGATGTTCTGCCATCTTGCTGAAATCATTTCCATTTTTGTGTATAAATTACCATGTAATTTGAAGTTCCAAATAATGTTTTTCATGGCGGGTGTGGTGGCTCTCACCTGTAATCCCAGCTACGTGGAAGGCTGAGGTGGAAGGATTGCTTGAGCCCAGGAGTGGAAGGCTGCATTGAGCTCTGATCCAGCTACTACATTCTATCCTGGGTGACAGGAAACCCGGTCTGTTTTTTTTGTTTGTTTAAGGTTTTCAGAATGTAGTTACATAACTTTATGGAAACTAGTAAGTTATTGTGTCAGAAACAATTTTTTTGTTAATTGTGTTAAATATATATATAGCAAAATTTGCCGTTTTTAACCACTTTTTTTTTTTTTTTTTGAGACGGAGTCTCGCTCTGCCGCCCAGGCTGGGGTGCAATGGCCGGATCTCAGCTCACTGCAAGCCCCACCTCCTGGGTTTACGCCATTCTCCTGCCTCAGCCTCCCAAGTAGCTGGGACTACAGGAGCCCGCCACGTCGCCCGGCTAGTTTTTTTGTATTTTTTAGTAGAGACGGGGTTTCACCGTGTTAGCCAGGATGGTCTCCATCTCCTGACCTCGTGATCCGCCCATCTCGGCCTCCCAAAGTGCTGGGATTACAGGCTTGAGCCACCGCGCCCGGCTAACCACTTTTAATCATACAATTAAGGGGAGAAATGTCCAGTGACTTTGCCCTTTTATATTAATTGGGTTGTCTTTTTGTTATTGAGTTGTAAGAGTTCTTTCTGTGGCCGGGCGCGGTGGCTCAAGCCTGTAATCCCAGCACTTTGGGAGGCCGAGACAGGCGGATCACAAGGTCAGGAGATCGAGACCATCCTGGCTAACACGGTGAAACCCCGTCTCTACTAAAAAATATAAAAAACTAGCCGGGCGAGGTGGTGTGTGCCTGTAGTCCCAGCTACTCGGGAGGCTGAGGCAGGAGAATGGCGTGAACCCGGGAGGTGGAGCTTGCAGTGAGCTGAGATCCGGCCACTGCACTCTAGCCTGGGCGACAGAGCGAGACTCCGTCTCAAAAAAAAAAAAGAGTTCTTTTTGTATTTGGGTATTTATCTCTTATCAGGTACATCATTTACATTCTTGATAGTATCCTTTGATGCATGAAAGTTTTCACTTTAATGAAGCCCAGTGTATTTTTTCTTTTGTTATCTATACAGTACTTTTGTTATCATAATTAAGGAGCCAAATCCAAAACTTTTTTACTGTGTTTTCGGCCAGGCACAGTGGTTCATGCCTGTAATCCCAGCATTTTAGAAGACCGAGGCGGGTGGATCACCTTGAGGTCAGGAGTTCGAGACCAGTCTGACCAACATGGTGAAACCCTGTCTCTACTAAAAATATAAGAAATTAGCTGTGTGTTGTGGCGGGCATCTGTAATCCCAGCTACTTGGGAGGCTGAGGCAGGAGAATCACTTGAACCTGGGAAGCGGAGGTTGCAGTAAGCCGAGATCGCACCGTTGCACTCCAGCCTGGACAATAACAGCAAAACTCTGTCTTAAAAAAAAAGAAAATTTTACTGCATTTCCTTCTATGACTTATAGTTTTAGCTCTTCAGTTAAGATCTTTGATCCATTGTAAATTTATTCCTGCAAGTGGTATAAGGTGTAAACATTCAGATTCATTATTTTGTTTGTGAATATCCCATTTTTCCAGTACCATTTGTTGAAGAGACTGTTCTTTTCCCAAAGTTTGGTTTTGGCACCCTTGTCAAATATCAGCTGACCATATATGCAAGGGCTTACTTCTGGGCTCTCAATCCTATTTAATTTGTATGTCTGGCCTTATGCCATGTAACTCTGTCATTACTGTAACTTTATAATAAGTTTCAGAATTGGGAAGGCTGATTTCTGTTCTTTTTCAAGATTGTTTTGGCTTTTGATATTTCTTATGAATTTTAGGTTGCATTTATCTATATTTCTAAAAAATTCCATTGTACTTTGATAGGAATGGCATTGAATCTGTATATTGCCTTGGGTGATACTATCTTACAAGTATTAAGTCTTCTAATCTATTAGCACAGGATGTCTTTGCATTTATTTAGGCCTTTAATTTTTTTATTTTTATTTTATTTATTTTTCCAGCACTGTTCTGTAGTTTTCTGGGTACGGGTCTTTGTCTTCCTTGGTTAAATTTATTTCTAAACATTTTATTCTTGGCCAAGCATGGTGGCTCACACCTGTAATCCCAGCAATTTTGGGAGGCTGGAGCGGGAGAATTGCTTGGGCCTGGGAATTTGAGACCAGCCTGGAAGCATAGTGAGACTCTGTCTCTTTTTAAAAAATTAAATAGAAAAAAGAAAATGGGTTATTGATGTCTCCAGTTCTTATTAAGGCACTCTATTTCTCCCTTCAATTCTGTTGATTTTTTGCTTCATAGATTTGGGGACTTTCTTGTTTGTTTTGTATATATTTATTACAGTCACATTTTCTTGCCAGATTGACCTTTTATCAGTATAGTCCTTGTGGTCTCTTGTTAGCTTTTTGACTTTAAATCTGTTTTATCTAATAATAAAATAGCCACTTATCTCTAGTTACTGTTACATGAAATATCTTTTACATTAAAAGTAATTACTGATAAGGAAGGAGTTTTGCTAAATAGCTGTGTATTTCCTTTTTTTTTTTTTGAAACGGAGTCTCGCTCTGTCGCCCAGGCTGGAGTGCAGTGGCGCGATCTCTGCTCACTGCAAACTCCACCGCCTCCTGGGTTCACGCCATTCTCTGGCCTCAGCCTCCCTAGAAGCTGGGACTACAGGCGCCCGCCACCACGCCCGGCTAATTTTTTTGTATTTTTGGTAGAAACGGGGTTTCACCGTGTTCATCAGGATGGTCTCGATCTCCTGATCTCGTGATCCGCCCACATCGGCCTCCCAAAGTGCTGAGATTACAGGTGTGAGCCACCGCGCCCGGCCTTAGCTGTGTATTTTCTGCATGTCTTGTGTTTTGTTGAATTCCTCCAATTTTGCCTCTTTCTTTTGTATTTAGTTGACTTTTTTGTGACGAACCTTCTGACTTCTCTTTTGTAAAATTTTTAGCTATTTCATTAGGTTTGAGATCACAGCTGACATCTCAAATTTATAACAACCTAGTTTGAATAATAGTAAATTTGTTTCAATAGCTTACGGACACATTGCTCCTCTACATCTGTATTTTCCCTCCCTTTATTTTTTATTATCACAAATCACATCTTTATAGGCTATATTCCCATTTACTTAGATTTACAGTTACTGTTTTATGCATTTTCCTTTTATTTTTATTTATTTATTTTTTGAGACGGCGTCTCACTCTGTTGCCCAGGCTGGAGTGCAGTGTCACGATCTCGGCTCATTGCAGCCTCCGCCTTCCAGGTTCAAGCAATTCTCCTGCCTCAGCCTCCTGAGTACCTGAGATTACAGGTGCCCGCCACCAAGCCCGGCTAATTTTTGTATCTTTGGTAGAGACGAGGTTTCACCATGTTGGCCAGGCTGGTCTCGAACTCCTGACCTCAGGAGATCCACCCACCTTGGCCTCCCAAAGTACTGGGATTACAGGCATGAGCCACCACGCGCAGCTACATTTTCCTTTTAAATCATGTATGAAAAAAATGAGTTATGAGCCAAAGTACAATAATACTGTCTTTTAAATGTACCTATATGGTTACTTTTACCAGATATACTTATTTCTTCTTGTGGCTTTAAATTACTATCTAGTGTTCTTTCATTTCAGCCTGATAGACTCACTTTAGCATTTCTCTTACGATAGGTCTGCTAATGACAAACTCCCTTTGCTCTTGTTTATTTGGAAAATGTGTTGATTTTGTATTTATTCTTGGACAAAGACAAATCTTATGTAGGATATAAGATTCTTAAAAAAAAACAAAAAAAAAAGATTCTTTGTTGACGAGTTGTTCAGAGTTTTTTGTTTTTTGTTTTTATAGAACTTGAGGATGTCATCCCACCACTGCCTCTTGGCCATTATGGCTTCTGATGAGAAATCAGCTGTTTTTCTTATTGAAGATCCTTTAACATGAGTCACTTCCTTCTTGGCTGCTTTGAAGAGACCTTTATCCTTTATCTCTTTATCACATGTTCAACCATTTGACCCTAATGTGTCTCAGTGTGGGTCTCAGATTTCATCCTGCTTGGAGATCACTGAGTTTCTTGGATGTATAAATTCACATCTTTCATAAAATTTGCAAGTTTTTGACCATTATTTCGTCAAATATTTTTTCTGCCCCTTTCTGTGTTTCCATTTGGGAATTCCATGATGTGTATGTTAGTATTTCTGATTGTGTCTTGCAGGTTCTTTAGAAATTGTTTTTCTTCATTCTCTTTTCTTTCTGTTCAGACAGGCAATTTTCAATTGCCTTATCTACAGATTTGCTGAATCTTTTTTCTGCCTGCTGTAGTCTGCCATTGAATCCTCCTAGAGTGAATTTTTAATTTCAGCTGTTATACTTTTCTGTCCTGTAATTCCTGCTTGGTTCCTTTTAATTATTTCTGTCTCTTTATCAGTATTCTCTGCTTGTTCATACATATAATTATCTTTGTTTCTTTTATCTCATTGAGTATATTCAAGACAGTTGATTTAATGTCTTTGACTAGTCACTCTAAAATCTGGGCCTCCTCAGGGTTAATTCCTAATTCTTTCTTCTCCCCTGTGAGTTAGTCATATTTGCCTGATTATGTGATTTGTAGTTTTTTGTTAGGAATTGGACATTTTAAGTACTATAATGTGATAACTCTAAAAGTCTGGTTCTTCCCCTCTTTCTAGATTGCTTTTGGTTCTTGTAGGGCGCAGTCCACCATTCTGACTTTTCTAAACTACTTTCACAAAGTCTGTATTCCTTGTTTTGTGTAGGCCTTGAAGTTATAGTTCTGTTATCTCTATGGTCAGCCTGTGACCCTGACATAGATTCCCTTCACTGTTGAGATTCATCCCCTCTCCCTCCATCAAACCAGGTGTTTACCTCCTGGTTGCTGGGTCCCATGAGCTTCCAGAGTTCTGGACAGGTGATTATGATTGGTTTTTTCCAGCTTTTGTTTTGTTGTTGCAGTTGATACCTGAAATTTCTTAACTCTGCCATTTTTCTGACATCAGTAATAATTTATTTGAATTTGAAAAATCTTACTTAAATGTAGCCTTTAATGTTTATTTAGTTTTTTTTTTTTGCTCTGTCGCCCAGGCTGTAGTGCAGTGGCGCCATCTCGGCTCACTGCAAGCTCCACCTCCCGGGTTCATGCCATTCTCCTGCCTCAGCCTCCCAAGTAGCTGGAACTACAGGCACCCGCCACCATGCCCGGCTAATTTTTTGTATTTTTAGTAGAGACGGATTTTCACTGTGGTCTCCATCTCCTGACCTCGTGATACGGCCGCCTCGGCCTCCCCAAGTGCTGGGATTACAGGCGTGAGCCACCACGCCCAGCCGCCTTTAATGTTTAATGATTACCTTTCTCCTTTATTGATATTCAATAAGATAAAATTGAAAATGAATTCATTAAGAAGAAAATAATTATTCATCATTAAACCCCCTAAAAGCCCATCATTGCTATTAACAGTTTGGTCTGTATGTTTCAACACTTTTTCTTCTTCATATGTTCATACTTCCTTAACAAATATTTATAGAGTACTTTCGATGTGCCAGATATGCTAGGTTCTTGGGCTGTGAGGTTATGTAATATGAGTATCATATATATTCCCTTAAGGTTTACAATCTAATGGAAGATGAAGAAAGGTAAAGAGGTGGTTACAATATGGTATGTGATATATGCTCTGCTATTGTGGGAGAACCTAGAATAGGCACATAACTCACACTTGGAGGGAGTCAGAAGTTAAAAAGAGGAGGAAGAAAAAATAATCTGTAGAGCAGAACTTCTAATAGTGTAGACTTCAGACATATCACTGCTGGAAAGAAGAGAGAATCAGAAAACGACCTGGAGGAAGAATATTGGAGGTCAAAGGAGCAGCAGTTTGGAAAAATGATCAGGAACCCGCTAACTTTCATTGGCTTTTTATTATATGTTAAGTGTACTGGAAATATTACCTCATTTATTCGTTAGAACAATGGGATAATTACTGTTGTTCCCATTTTATTTTTGTTTTTGTTTATGTTTTGAGATGGAGTCTTGTTCTGTCACCCAGGTTGGAGTGCAGTGGTGTGATCTTGGCTCATTGCAACCTCCGCCTCCCAGGTTCAAGCGATTCTCCTACCTTAGCATCCCGAAGTAGCTGGGACTACAGGCATGCACCACCATGTCCAGCTAATTTTTGTATTTTTTTAAAGAGATGGAGTTTCACCATGTTGGCCAGGCTGGTTTCAAACTCCGGGCCTCAGGTAATCCACCCGCTTCGACCTCCCAAAGTGCTGGGATTACAGGTGTGAGCCACCACACCCTTCCTGTTGTTCCCATTTTACAAATGAAGATATCAGCAAGGGTAAAGTCACACAGCTAATAAGTGTCCTTTGAATTTAACAACAAACTGTATGTATTTGCTTACTGGTTGGAAAAATTGTTTAAAATGTGTTTAGCAACAAAGCACTCACTGATAAGCTTGGCAGGGGCAGCTATAGTAAAGCAATGCAGATGAAAGCCAAATTGCCAAAAGATAAAGAATACGTATCGTTTAGACAAATCTTTTTTAAAAATTGGCTATGAACTGGGGAGGAAGACGGCAATGGGAAGTATTTAAGGAGCCAGGGGATAAAGTGTGATTGTAGGTAAAAGAAACGATGGTAATAAATTGAGGGGAGGACTTCTAAAAGAAGAATTTGTGAGGTGGTGGGATCTTAAAGATAGATAAAAGGAAGGCCAGGGAATAAAAATAATTTTCCAGGACTGCTGTTAAGTAGTTGAGGTCTCATCTAATGATAGGCTTCTAAATGATAAAGGAGCAGAGTCTACTGGTAGGTGAGGGTGATAGAATTAGATATGAGTAGTGTAAAGATTGGAAACAGCTGCTGTGAAGAAGTAGCTAAAAATCCTGGTGACACATAGGATAGCTGGCTAGCATAAAGTACCAAGTTAAAAATTTTAAATTTATAATTATATCAAGCTTCTCAGCTACATGGTTTTTCTGTAGCATTAAACAATTCTAAATATAGCTGTCAAGAAGCCAAAGACTTGGATTGTTCTTGAGTTTTTCAAAGCAAGTGTACCAGAAGAAAAATTGGTAAGAGAGTTCACACTGTTTTTAAAAAAGTGATTAAAATGTTGAGAGGCCATGACAAGAGGATTTTTTGAGTCCAGGATTTCAGGACCAGCCTGAGCAACATAGCAGGACCCTATCTCTACAAATAATTTTTTTGAATTGACTTGGTATTGTAACGTGTGCCTGTAGTCCCAGCTACTCAGGAAGCTGAGGCAGGAGCGTCGCTTGAGCCCAGAAGGTAGGCTGCAGTGAATTTGTAATTTCACAGGTGAACAATTTCTAAAGATTAACCAAGTCTAGGAATGTCTGAGGCAGTGAAATGTCTTAGGCAAAGAAAATTTACCAGGATTGGAACCGCCAAAGAATTAGGAAATCGTGTTGAGTAGGTTGCCCAGAAAATAGGCAGGACTTAAAGATGGAGTTGAGGAAAAATGTCATCCAGAAACTAAATGAATGCAAGGAACATAGGGAAGCTGATAGATAAGTTGACAAGGAGAGGATGGTAGAAGCAGCCAAATGGCATAAGTTTCCTTGGAGTAATTGTACATAAACATGAAAAAATAACTGGAATCAGCATTGGGGATGATAGAAGCTGAACCCACTCTCTAACCCTGAGTATGCGTCATCTAATAGAATGAGCAGTTACAACTTTAGGGGAATGCAAGGCAAGCATTCTTGGAGTGGGGGTATGGTTTCAGTTATGGCAAAAAGGTGAAGTGAGCATTCATTGAAGTTTCTTTTTGGGGGAAAAGTGTATTCCAGAGAGCTCAGTGAAAAGACATTGAGATGGAGAGGAATTAGCTCCTTTGGATAAGGCAAGAAGAAACAGAGGATTATGGGAGTCTGTGTACTTCGTAGGATGGGTAAACATTAATGATTACATTTCTTGGGCAGTATTGAGGATGCAGAAGTGAGACACGGCCCCAAGGTTTTCATCATATTCTAATTTCACAAAATGCCATTTTAATGTCTATTTTCTATTGTTTTATAATACATTTTGTTTTGTATTGTTTTGTATCCTGTTTTAAACATAACATTATATTGAACAGCTTCCAAGTACTAAAATTTATTGAGTCAATTGGTTCATGTTAGATAGCACATTAGTCTCAGCATGTTTGCATAAAATTAAGGTGGAATTGGCGTTCTTACCACAAAACAATCATACTTTTTTCCAGTTACTTCAAGGAATAAATTCTCTATTGTGTTGATGTGCATTCAAGTATTTTATATATATATATATACTAATGTTTAAAACCTTATTGCAAGATTTTTTTGTTACAACTTTTTAAAGAAACGCTGTGTAGGAATGCTTCCTCACCTTATCCCCTAAAACTGAGAGTAATCCTAACCCTATACTTTTGTGAAAAGGGATCAAACAAATCTTCAAGTTAATAGAAACTCAACAGAATTCTGACCTGAGAGTCAAGGAAATGACTTCAGTGTTTACATAAATATATAGAATCCTCAAACCTGTAGAACTGATGTGTTCAGTGTTGCCACCTTTGTCTAGTACATAGTTGCTCAGATAATGTTTATTATATTTATTTTGTGTATTTTTGTTAAAAGTGTAAAGGCAGACCTGGTTCTAATCCTAGCTCCATCTTTTTATCTCTGTGACCCTAAACAGGTAACGCTTGAAAAAAATACTTAGACAGCCAGGTGTGGTCGCTTACGCCTGCAGTCCCAGCACTTTGTGAGGCCAAGGCCAGTAGATTGCTTGAGCCTAGGAGTTCAAGACCAGTCTGGGCAACCTGGCGAAACCCCAGCTCTATAAAAAGTAGCCAGACGTAGTGGCAAACGCCTATAGTCCCAGCTACTCAGGAAGCTGAGGTAGGAGGATAGTGTGAGCCCAGGACACCATGGCTGCCAGGGCTGTGATCACGCCACTGCACTCCAGCCTGAGAAACAAGCAAGACCCAGTCTTAAAAGACAGACAAAAAAAAAAAAAAATAGGTTCTATATATAATGGTGATGATTTTTCATATTCTTTATAGAGTTATGAGGATTATATGAAGGTAAAGTGCTTAGCCTAATGCTTATTAGATAGTAAGCACACATTAAATATTTGCTAATTTTTATTATATGTGTTGTTATTCATTATTCTGCTCCTTTCTTTGATCAGGATTCTAGCAGCTATCCAATATCTAACTAGAGTTGACAACTCTTTGCCAAAGTTAATAAATATTATTGAAACAATCAACTATCATTTAAGCCATTAAGCTAAAAAACTAATGCATGCTACAGTAGTCTCTTAAAACAGTTACATGGAATGTAGGAAAAGAAACTTTGTACAGAGTATCATCAAATAATTTCTCCCCTGTTGATGCAGTAATGTAGTAGTCGTGTCACTGCCTGAAAATCCCGGGATCTTTATAAAAACAGGCCCCATTTCCAGATTTGTCTATTTAAGTTCTCCAAGCAATTCTAATGTTCAGCCTGATTTGGGGTTCCCTTTTACTTGGAAATTCAAATGTTCCCTTCAGACACAATATGTTAAATGAATATACAGTGACAAGTGTAGAATAGCAAAAGTGGTTTGAGATTGTGACTCCTTAATTGAGTGGCTGAGTACCACACACATCAGCCTCATAGTACATGCAGTTTAGATTTGTTTCTCAGCAGAACTGCATACCAATTGTAGAACTTCTGCATAGCTTATAAATAATCAAAATGCCAAGACTGTTGTGTGTTGATTTGCTCATCATTGCTGGGTGTTAAGATACATCAGATTATCTAAACTTACCTGTAGGGTGAATCTGTGTTTTCTTTTCAGAGGGTGTCACTTTTTTGTCCAGGCGCGAGTGCAGTGGTGTGATCATGGCTCACTGCAGCCACAAGCGATCCTCCCACCTCAGCCCCACAAGTAGCTGGGACTACAGGTACCCACTACCATGCCCAGCTAATTTTTGTATTTTTTTGTAGAGATGGGGTCTCACGGGGTCGGTCTCGAATTCCTTGTTTTGTTTTTTTTCCATTTGAGACGGAGTCTCACTCTGTCACCCAGGCTGGAATGCAGTAGTGCAGTCTTGGCTCACTGCAAGCTCCGCCTCCCGGGTTCATGCCATTCTCCTGCCTCAGCCTCCCAAGAAGCTGGGACTACAGGCGCCTGCCACCACACCCATCTAATTTTTGTATTTTGGTTAGAGACAGGGTTTCACTGTGTTAGCCAGGATGGTCCCGATCTCCTGACCTCGTGATCCACCTTCCTTGACCTCTCAAAGTGCCCAGATTACAGGCATGAACCACTACGCCCGGCCTCGAATTTCTGGTTTCAGGCAATCTACCCACCTCAGCCTCCCAAAGTGCTGAGGTTGTAGGCATGAGCCACCATGTCCAGCTAGGGTGAATCTTTATATGCCTTATGAAACTTAATATGAGAAACAGAATTTCTCATATTAAGCTATGTTTTCATTTTTTATATATTATTTCATGCTTTAATTTTCCATTTGAATAGAATATTATTAATAGGATAATAACATGTACTAGTCATTAAGGTTGATCATTTTATTTTATTTTATTCAGACAACAGAAATTCCTGTTAACATATTTATTGCTTTAAGCTAAAGCATCTATCTATATCTAGTCTCTTTAATATGTTTACATTTAGGTGCCTATGGTTCATGCTTGAAGTTTTAATGACAAAGAATGAAAACAATAGCCATGCCTTTATGAAGAAGATGGCAGAGAACATCAAGTTAACCAGAGATGCCCAGTCTCCAGATGAATCCAAGACAAATGAAGTAAGATGAGTCTTAGGCCAGTGGATGTTAAGATGTAATAGAAAAATATATTGTCCCACTGTTTTTTTTTTTTTTTTTTTTTTTTGGCCATACATAATAATTTAAATTTTAGAATGTTTACAAAAGTAAATGAATAGTTTTTATTGCACTTCATTACAAGTGAATTTTATTTCAAGAATCTTTAGTGCTCTGAAAAGACATTATAACCTTAGATCTAGAGGATAAGAATAAAATGTACAACTATGCTATTTTACAAACTTACAGTAAGAGTTACAGACAAATGCTTGTTCTTTTTGTGTGCTTTCTTTGGGTTGGTTCATTTGTTATATGAATGCCATGCATATTGGCATTCATGTTAAATTCATATAGAGGGATTTTTCTTTACCACAAGGCTACATAAACAATGCTGAACAGAAATATGGAATGTTCAAGGAATAAATAACAACCACAGTATCATTCTTTTAACTCTAATTTATACATTTAGTGGAATTGGTAATTGTGATTATTTCGCAATACTAAAAGTTATATATGATTCGTTTTCTTCCCTAGAAACTGTATACAGTATGTGATGTGGCTCTCTGTGTTATAAATAGTAAAAGTGCTTTGTGCAATGCAGATTCACCAAAGGACCCAGTCCTCCCAATGAAATTTTTTACACAACCTGAAAAGGTAATTTTCTTCCTCTCATTTTTCCTACCACACTAAACTGATTTAAATTTCAGTTACTATCAACCATTGTGACAAATACTGAATTGTCTTGACTACAGAGTAAAAAAAGAAAATCAGGGTTTATCAAGGAATGGGAGATTGTCTTACACAGCCCTGAACATTATTCTGACTTGAACAGAAGACTACAAATATTGTTGATCTTATGTTTACTCTAGGAATTTCTAGTATTAAAAAGAGTTTTCAGATTTTTTAAATTATTTTAATCTCATTTTATTGAAACGTGGTATTTTTGCAGACAAAAATTTTTAATATTTGGCACACTGTAAGGAGGGACAAGTTCCCTCCTCTAAGCCTCAATTTCTTCATCTTTATAATGCAGATGTTAATAATACATATGGACAATTACTAATATCTAGGTTTATATGAAGTTTATCACATAAAACCATTCAATAAATGGTGTTATTAATTAATATACAGTGTATCCATTCTGCTTTCAGCAAGTTGTTTCCCATGTAAGTAAATTTTTCAGGTAACCCAGGCTCTGTTAAGTGTTTCCAGCTAATTTGGATTTTTAAAAGCTTTTATTTGTTTCCTGCTTTTAGATGGTATTTTAAACTTGTTTAACTTTGTCCTGTAAATGTATATATATGTGCCTCAGTAATGACCCCTTTAGAGCAGTGATTCCCAACCTTTTTGACACCTGGGACCAGTTTCGTGGAAGACAATTTTTCCACAGAGAAATTGAGGTGGGGAGATGGTTTCAGGATGAAACTGTTTTACCTCAGGTCATCAGGCATTAGTTAGATTCTCATAAGGAGCACACAACCTAGCTCCCTCGCATGCATAGTTCACAGTAGGATTTGTGCTTCTGTAAGAATCTCATGCTGCCATTGATCCAACAGGAGGCAGAGCTCGGGTGGTAATGCTTGCTGGCCAGCCACTTACTGCTTGCTATGCATCCCAGTTCCTAACAGGCCGCAGACCCACGACCTATAACCCATACCGGTCTGCGGCTCGTGGGTTGGAGACCCCTAGCTTAGAGAATTCTCCAAATGCACATTCCAAGAAATAAACGGAGCTTCCTACTTTGAATGCCGTACTTTACTAAAAGTTTGCTAAAATGTAATGATTTTTATTATTGATTTAGTATTAAACACTTAACTGTGCCTTGCTTTTGATAGAAATAATGAGAATTGCAAAAGTATGCTCTCTAATCGAATCCACTGATCTGTATAAAATTTTTTTTTGGTCTCCATCACTCAGGCTGGAGTGCAGTGGCTTGATTTTGGCCCACTGCAGCCTCCAACTCCCTGGCTCAAACAGTCCTCCTACCTCATCCTCTCAAGTAGCTGTGACTGCAGGCATGTGTCACCACACCTGGCTGATTTTTTAACTTTTTTGTAGAGAGGTGGTTTCATCATGTTGGCCAGGCCTCAAACTCCTGGGCTCAAGTGATCAACCCACCTCCCAGCATCCCAAAGTGCTGGGATTACAGGCATGAGCCACCATGCCCAGCCTATAAAATGCTCTTAAGTGAGCTGTTGAATTAAAATTAATCCTGTTGTTGACCTAGGACCGTCATGAATAGAATAATACCTGAATAGAATCTTCATAACAGTGGTAATACCATCATCAGAATTAAATTCCTACATGTCACTACACCTGTCTGGCCTCGTAAAGAACAATTTTTTTTTCTTTTGATATTTTCTGTGTTATAGTGTTTTAGTCTTCTTAATAATAACTTAGGTTTTTCTGTTTTCAGTATGCAGCATTCCTTATTTTTCTAACATGTTGCTTTCAATGTGTTATAAATTCATAAACACTAGAAAACTAGGTTTGTGAAGTTAGTGAACCTAGTGAAGCTATAGTATATCTTTATGAATGAAGTGAATGAACTTTGGTACACAGGTTTCTTGATGTTTATTTTAGCTGCATAGAAGACAGTGCAAAAGAAATGATACGGCTTTGCCTAGCACACATGACAAAACTGTGATTTCCTCACAGGCACACTTTGTTCTTTCCTACTTCTGTGAAGGTAAATTTAATACAATTAAAAATATTTTTTAATGGGATTACTTAAAACGTATTTATATTTCCTGAGTTTATTAGCTGGTTTTGCTTCACTGACACAATATTGTGGTTTATTTGTGTGCCATTTTCAGATATTAAACAGGAAGAGGCATCGAGAGATCAAGTTTGAACTCCTAATTTGTTTTTTCTTTTTTTTTTTCTCTTTGAACTCCTAATTTGTATATAGATACAACTCTCAAAGTGCTATCATTTTCCACTTTTCGTTTAAATCGTTTATTTACTTGTTAATATCACAGCTGTCAAAGAACATAATTCACTTAATTGTATTTTGACAGTTGATCTACTTATGGTTCTAAGAAACAGTTTTATGTGTTTTTTGTTGTTGTTTTTGTTTGTGTTTTGAGGTGGAGTTTCACTCTTGTCACCCAGGATGGAGTGCAGTGGCACGATCTTGGCTCACCACAACCTCTGCCTCCCAGGTTCAAGTGATTCTCCTGCCTCAGCCTCCTGAGTAGCTGGGATTACAGGCGCGTGCCACTTGGCCCGGCTAATTTTGTATTTTTTGTAGAGATGGGGTTTCACTGTTGGCCAGGCCAGGTGGGTCTCAAACTTCTGACCTCAGGTGATGTGCCCACTTTGGCCTCCCAAAGTGCTGGGATGAGGCTCACAGGCGTGAGTCACCACACCCAGCCCGAGTTTATGATGTGGTGGAATTCAATGAATAAATCTAACGAATAAACTGCATTGAACCATATGAAAACATGGGTGTGCTTTATTTATGGTGTGATTTAGGAAATTTATCTTTGACATTTGCCTAAGTGTCTGTGCCATCAGTTTAATTTAAAGCTAGACTTATGGTATGGCTCATTAAATGTTTTGTTTGTTTGACGAACTGGTATATGTGTTAGCACAAGTGTATTTATTATTGCAAGGCACAATACCTAAAAAACCTTATTGGGATAATTAAAATACTCATGTTCCCTTTGATTGATGTTTCTTTTTTCTTTTTCTTTTTTCTTTTTTTTTTTTATTAATAGGACTTCTGTAATGATAAGAGTTATATTTCAGAAGAGACAAGAGTACTTCTGTTAACAGGAAAGGTATTATGTACTTAATAATTTTGAGATCTTTGTTTCATGTGTATATTGCTTCTGCTATTCCTAGAAATACCTTTAAATGACCACTAGATTATATAGTTCCTGATTCTTAGGGATCACATTATGGATTTAAAGCATCTAAAGCAGCCATGCTTTTAGACTTTTTCTGCCAGCAGCCACTCTTCTGAATTGCCACTGTGTGTTCTCATTAGTAATGTTAAGCACAGTTTATTTACAATTCACAAAGAAGGCTTTCCTGGGAAATGCTATAACCAACTTAGGTATATAAGATAAAAGAAATAATTTTATACTACTAATGAATGAGATAATTCATGTTCTATATAAGTAATACGGTGACACCTAGAACAGCAAAAGGAAATTTAGTTTTTTGTAAACAATTCCTAAAGTATTACTCTATATATATATCTCCAATAGTTTGTTTATAGAAGCGTTTATTATGTATTTTGCTGTATTTTAGGGGAACTTTGTATTTTGATTGAATAATAAAGGATAAATTAATATTACCTAGTTATTATTAAGTAGGGATATGCTTATGACTTTTGATTGTATTAAGGCAGCCAAACACAATTTTACAGAATGAACTTTTTTTTTTTCTTGAGACAGTCTCATTTTGTCGCCCAGGCTGGAGTACAGTGGTGCAATCTCAGCTCACTGCAACCTCCACCTCCTGGGTTCAGGCAATTCTTGTGCCTCAGTCTCCCAAGTAGCTGGGGCTACAAGCTTACACCACCACACCTTACTAATTTTTATGTTTTTGGTAGAGGTTGGGTTTCACTGTGTTGGCCAGACTGGTCTTGAACTCCTGGCCTCAAGTGACCCACCTCCCAGAGTGCTGGGATTTATAGTCAGGAGCCACTGTGCCTGGCCCAGAATGAACATTTCTGGTAAATTTAACTAATTAGCATTTAACAATATCTCTTACTTTTGTCTAAATTTACATGTATACATGGTAAGATATAAACGTGTGTGTTTTTGGGGGGTTTTTTTCTTTTTGTTTTTAGCCAAAGCCTGCTGGAGTACTAGGTGCAGTAAATAAGCCTTTATCAGCAACGGGAAGGAAACCCTATGTTAGAAGCACTGGCACTGAGACTGGAAGCAATATTAATGTAAATTCAGAGCTGAACCCTTCAACCGGAAATCGATCAAGGCAACTTTTCTCTCCAATTATTTTGTTCCTAGCACTCACTACTTGGTTTATCTTTTATTCCTAAAGTGCTGTCTCATAAAATGGTCTTCTGTCGTTAGAGGTGTTCTGGTACAAAATAATATTGATGGATTTTAGTATTTTCTTTTTCTTTTTTCTTTTCTTTTTTTTTTTGATACGAAGTTTCACTCTTGTCCCCAGGCTGGAGTTCAATGGTGCAATCTCGGCTCACTGCAACCTCCACCTCCTGGGTTCAAGCGATTCTCCTGCCTCAGCCTCCCAAGTAGCTGGGATTACAGGTGCCTGCCACCACACCAGGCTAATTTTTGTATTTTTAGTAGAGACGGTTTCGCCATGTTGGCCAGGCTGGTCTCGAACTCCTGACCTGAGGTGATCCACCCCCTTGGCCTCCCAAAGTGCTGGGATTACAGGCATGAGCCACCACGCCCGGCCAGTCAGTATTTTATTTTCTTTCTCAATTTTGTGTAATTTTTTTTTTTTTTTTGAGACGGTGTCTCACTCTGTCGCCCGGGCTGGAGTGCAGTGGCCGGATCTCAGCTCACTGCAAGCTCCGCCTCCCAGGTTGACGCCATTCTCCTGCCTCAACCACCCGAGTAGCTGGGACTACAGGTGCCCGCCACCTCGCCCGGCTAGTTTTTTGTATTTTTTAGTAGAGATGGGGTTTCACCGTGTTAGCCAGGATGGTCTCGATCTCCTGACCTCTTGATCCGCCCGCCTCGGCCTCCCAAAGTGCTGGGATTACAGGCTTGAGCCACCGCGCCCGGCCGTAATTATTTTTTTTTTAAGAGACAGGGTCTCACTTTGTTGCTTAGGCTAGAGGGTAGTGGCAGAATCATAGCTCACCATAGCCTCAGACTCCTGGGCTCTAGGAATCTTCTCGCTTCAGCATCCCAAGTAGCAGGGACTACAGGCATGCACCACCAACCCCAGTCAATTTTCTTTTGTACTTTTCGTAAAGATGGGGTTTCGTCATCTTCCCCAAGTCGGGCTCGATCTCCTGGGCTCAAGTGATCCACCCACTTCAGCCTCCCAAAGTGCTGGGATTACAGGTGCAAACCACCGCACCCAGGCACATTTTAGTATTTTCAATGAGGAAATGAAGAGTGTACTGCACACTTTGAAACTATTAATATATAGCATTCTAAGTGTGTAGAAAAGTTAATAGAAAATAATATAAGAATTAATACAACCGATTTGTATCAAAATGCTTTTTTTAATATTTTTGAGACAGAGGGTCTCTGTTCGTCACTCAGGCTGGAGTGCAGTGATGGGATGTCAGCTCACAGCAACCTTTGCCTCCTGGTTTCAAGTGATTCTCGTGCCTCAGCTTCCTGAGCTTACAGGTGCACACCACCACTCCCAGCTAATCTCTGTATTTTTAGTAGAGACGGGGTCTCACCATGATTGCCAGGCTAGTCTCTGCCCACCTTGGACTCCCAAAGTGCTGGGATTACAGTCATGAACCATCACGCCTGGCCCAAAATGTTTATTTTTTATACATAAGAAAATTCAACGCTTAGGAAAACTATGAAAACATAACTTTTAAATAAAATGAAATGCTTTTTAATTTTTAACTCAAATTAGTATAGGAGAGCTGGGTATAGTGCATTACAGCTGTGATCCCAGAACTTTAGTAGGCCAACGCAGGATTATCGCTTGAGCGCAGAAGTTCAAGGCTAAAGTGAGCTGTGATGCCACCGCTACACTCCAGCCTGGGTGACAAAGCAAGACCCTGGCTCTTAAAAAAAAGAAAAGGCTATGTGTGATGGCTCACACCTGTAATCCCAGCACTTTGGGAGGCCGAGGAAGGATAATCACTGGAGCCCAGGAGTTTGAAACCAGCCTGGGCAACATGGGACATACACTTGTAGTCCCAGCGACTTGGGAGCTCAGGAGACAGAGGCAGGAAGAGCACTTGAGCCCAGGAGTTCTAGGCTATATCAGCTATGATTACACAATTTCATTCCAGCCTGAGTAAGACCCTGTCTCTTTTAAAAGTATAGGATAAGTTTACATTGTTCTAACATTTTTCACTTATAAAAATATTCCATGTTTGTTTTAACATACTAAGTATTCAGGGTATTAGCTACTACATAAGAATTTCTACCTGCAATTTTTTTCATAAACATAATTATTTTGATACATAATAATTGTGCATATTTATGAGGTGTTTGTGATATTTTGGTATATGCATACCATGTATAGTGATCAAATCAGGGTAATTAGGATATCTGTCACGTCAAACCTTTATCATTTCTGACCCTACTCGTAGGAACATTTAATATTGTGGCTTTTATAGATATTGTTCTTACACATGAAATCTTACGAATAAACTCAACCAATGATGTTTTAAACCACTTTTCGCAAAAATGAAGCCCAAGATATAAAATCAATTAATGTGGTTTAAAGAATAGTGGGGCCTCAAATACCTACCAAATAGGCTCTTCTGACAGCCCTCTCCTTTTTTTTTTTGAGACAGAGTCTCGCTCTGTCACCCAGGCTGGAGTGCAGTGGCCAGATCTCAGCTCACTGCAAGCTCCGCCTCCCGGGTTCACGCCATCCTCCTGCCTCAGCCTCCTGAGTAGCTGGGACTACAGGCGCCCGCCACCTCGCCCGGCTAGTTTTTCGTGTTTTTTAGTAGAGACGGGGTTTCACCGTGTTAGCCAGGATGGTCTCCATCTCCTGACCTCGTGATCCGCCCGCCTCGGCCTCCCAGAGTGCTGGGATTACAGGCTTGAGCCACCGCGCCCGGCCGACAGCCCCCTTTTTTGTAGAACACTATGGGAATGACAACTATACTATGGTCTATAGTTTTACTTTCGTTTTAGGATTTTCTATTCCCAAAAGATAAAGTTAACAATAGTTGTGTTATTTTGTCTCTTGACAATTAACCCTTTTATCGGGTAGTCTTAGGCAGTCATTTCTGTCTTAAGGTTATTAAGGCAAAATGGAAATAGATACCACTTTATCAAAGCTAAATGGAAAATGGTACTTTTAAAGCAATAGTCTCTATAACTACAGAATATCCGAATCTTGCTATTGTTGCTTCATTTGTCCAGATTTCGAAACCATCCTAAGCCTTTTTTTATTGGTATGGTGAGAGAGTGAACTTTCTCTTCATGGAAATATGAAGTCTTGGTTTATTTGTCTTAAACAGGGAACAGAGTTCAGAGGCAGCAGAAACTGGAGTTAGTGAAAATGAAGAGAACCCTGTGAGGATTATTTCAGTCACACCTGTAAAGAATATTGACCCAGTAAAGAATAAGGTAAATTTTTTAAATTTTTTCTTTTTTTTTTTTTTTTGAGACGGAGTCTCGCTCTGTCACCCAGGCTAGAGTACAGTGACCGGATCTCAGCTCACTGCAAGCTCCACCTCCCGGGTTCACGCCATTCTCCTGCCTCAGCCTCCCGAGTAGCTGGGACTACAGGCGCCCGCCACCTCGCCCGGCTAGGTTTTTGTATTTTTTTAGTAGAGACGAGGTTTCACCGTGTTAGCCAGGATGGTCTCCATCTCCTGACCTTGTGATCTGCCCGTCTCGGCCTCCCAAAGTGCTGGGATTATAGGCTTGAGCCACCGCACCCGGCCAATTTTAAAATTTAACAAGTGGATTTTTTCCATGGAGATTATGACAGTTTTTCCACAGGGGTAAGAAATCTACAGCCAACATGTTAATCCACATGCTACATTTTAAACTTGTGTGTATTACCACCCCTGGGTATACTTTGTTACACTTTCCAAAAATGATTCGGCTTACCTCCATCCACTTTATTTTATAAGAATTTATGTGGTCTGGCTGGGCACAGTGACTTACACCTGTAATCTCAACACTTTGGGAGGCCAAGGAAGACAAATCACCTGAGGTCGGGAGTTCAAGACCAGCCTGGCCAACATGGTGAAACCTCATCTCTACTAAAAAAAAAAAAAAAATTACCAGGACATGATGGTCGGCAGTGAAATCCCAGCTACTCGGGAGGCTGAGGCAGGAAAATCTCTTGAGCCCAGGAGGCAAAGGTTGCAGTGAGCCAAGATAACGCCATTGCACTCCAGCCTGGGTGACAGAGACTCTGCCTCCAAAAAAAAAAAAAAAAATTAATGTGGTCACCCATAATGGTATTCTTTTCCTATACTACCCATTTCAACTCTTTTAAAGAATAGGAATTGAGGCCCGGCACGTTGGCTCACGCCTATAATCCCAGCACTTTGGAAGGCTGAGGTGGGCAGATCACGAGGTCAGTAGTTTAAGACCAACCTGGCCAACATGGCGAAACCCCGTCTCTATAAGTAAAAAAATTAACCGGGCGTAGTGGCAGGCACCTGTAATCCCAGCTACTCAGGAGGCTGAGGCAGGAGACTTGCTTGAACCCAGGAGGCAAGACTCTATCTCAAAAAAAAAAAAAGGAATTGAGAGTTTTAGAAATCTTTCAAAAGTTTACTGATTCCTACCAGTGATCAACCCTTTACTTTGTTTCTACTGTGTTTTTAAAAGTTCATCTTGGCTGGGTGCGGTAGCTTACACCTGTAATCCTAGCACGTTGGGAGGCAGAGGTGGGTGGATCAGTTGAGGTCAGGAGTTCAAGACCAGCCTGGCCAACATGGTGAAACCCCGTCTGTACTAAAAATACAAAATACTAGCCAGGTGTGGTGGCGCACTCCTGTAATCCCAGCTACTTGGGAGGCTGAGACAGGAGAATTACTCGAACCCTCAAGGTGGAGGTTGCAGTGAGCCAACATCATGCCATTGCACTCCAGCCTGGGCGACAAGAGTGAGACTTGGTGGATCACTTGAAGTAAAACCCTGTCTCTGCTAAAAGTGCAAAAAATTACTTGTCTGCAGTCCAAGCTACTCAGGAGGCTAAGGCACTAGAATCACTTGAACCCGGGAGGCAGAGGTTGCAGTGAACCGAGATTGCACCACTCACTGCTCTTCAGCCTGGGCAACAGGGTGAGACCCTGTCTCAAAAAAATAAAAAAAAAAGACCAGGCGCAGTGGTTCACACCTGTAATCCCAACACATTGGGAGGCCAAGGCAGGTAGATTGCCTGAGGTCAGTAGTTCCAGACCAGCCTGACCAACATGGTAAAACCTCATCTCTACTAAAAATACAAAAG
Source organism: Trachypithecus francoisi (assembly GCF_009764315.1). Lineage (NCBI taxonomy): Eukaryota > Metazoa > Chordata > Mammalia > Primates > Cercopithecidae > Trachypithecus > Trachypithecus francoisi. The sequence goes on along the minus strand of NW_022681454.1, from coordinate 39,656,631 downwards.
TTAGCTGGGTGTGGTGGTATGCACCTTTAATCCCATCTACTCAGGAGGCCAAGGAAGGAGAATTGCTTGAACCTCTAAGGTGGAGGTTGCAGTGAGCTGAGATCACGCCACTCCAGGCTGGTCTTGAATGCCTGACCTCAGGTGATCTGCCCGCCTCAGCCTCCCAAAGTGCTGAGATTACAGGCGTGAGCCGTGCTTGACTTTTTTGTTGATCTTTAAACTATACCACCCAATTTTGTTTTGTTTTGAAACTGGATCTCACATGCCCAACCCAATTTCTTAATTTTTTGGCAGGAGAGAAAGGAGTGGTGCATAATTGATAGGAGCATCACACAGATCTGACTTGCACCTCTCTTTTCTGCTACTCACTGGCTGTGTGTTGACTAGAGCAGATTGCTTGACTTCTCTGGTCTTCAGTTGTTTTTGTTTTGTTTTGTTTTTTGAGACGGAGTCTCACTCTGTCACCCAGGCTGGAGTGCAGTGGCACAATCTCGGCTCACTGCAACCTCCACTTCCCGGGTTCAAGCAATTCTCCTGCCTCAGCCTCCTGAGTAGCTGGGATTACATGTGCACACCACCGTTCCCAGCTAATTTTTGTGTTTTTAGTAGAGACGGGGTTTCACTGTGTTGGCCAGGCTGGTCTTGAACTCCTGACCTCGTGATTCACCCACCTCGGCCTCCCAAAGTGCTGGGATTACAGGCATGAGCCGCGTCTGACTCAACTGTTACGAAATTGGTAATTTATCTCAGTAAGAATGGCTTGAAAATACTATTAAGTATTCCCCCCTCCCCTGCCACCCAGGATCATATTCTTGAAGTGCTTATCTTTTTATTGCTCGCCATATACTTACGGTGGTCATCAAATATTTTAGGTATTACCCTTGCGTACATGAAATATACTAGGATTATGCGGTTACACAACAGTAGCTTAACTTTTCCTATCCAAACTCTCATTTTCTGAACTCAGCTACATGAGGATACTTTCTGAGATGGAGTCTTGCTCTGTCGCCCAGGCTAAAGTACAGTGGCACGATCTCAGCTTACTGCAACCTCCGCCTCCTGGGTTCAAACGGTTCTCCTGCCTCAGCCTCCCAAGTAGCTGGATTATAGGCATCTGCCACCGTGCCCGACTGATTTTTGTATTGTTAGTAGAGATGTTGTTTCACCATCTTGACCAGTCTGGTCTTGAACTCCTGACCTCATGATCCACCCACCTCGGCCTCCCAAAGTGCTAGGATTACAGCCATGAGCCACCATGCCCACCCAAGGTTACATTTTTAGATCAATCTCTTGCTATCTAAACTCTTTTTGCTTAGTGTTTGAAACACAGCATGTCAATGGATTCAGGTAACAAGTTACCTCTTACTATCAAAATTCTTAGAACCCAGATACCAATAGATTAGAATATTGTGGGATCCTTGTGTAAAGTTAAGCAGTCTTGACTTAAACAAACTTACATACAAAAAAATGCATATTGCCATAGACATTGAGTTACATCATATACTTACAATACTTACTAAAGGGTGGTACATTTGCAAAGGCCTAAGTGTTTATCTAGTACAACCAGCAATCTGTTACCTTTATGGCCTTTTCCTAAAAGTCTATGTAATTTTGAAATTGGAAATTTAAATTCTAATTTCTGTTATATCCAAACCTTCCTTTCAGCTTGATCTGTAATATTATATTGCTCCAAACCCTTACTTCAACTTTCTTTTCTTTTTTTTTTTTTTTTTTCTGAGACAGAGTCTCACTTTGTTGTCCAGGCTGGAGTGCAATGGCATGATCTCAGCTCACTGTGGCCTCCACCTCGCAGGTTCAAGCGATTCTCCTGCCTTAGACTCCCGAGTAGCTGGGATTACAGGCACCTGCCACCACACCTGGCTAATTTTTGTATTTTTAGTAGAGACGATGTTTCACTATGTTGGCCAGGCTGGTCTCAAACTCCTGACCTCAGGTGATCTGCCTCCCTCAGCCTCCCAAAGTGCTGGCATTACAGGCATGAGCCACTGCACCTGGCCCTCTTTTTTTCTTTTTCAACAGTTCAATCTTATTTTCACATTTGTATACACATATACTTTCCCTTTTTTTCTACTATAATGTCGCAGTAAATATTGTTTATAAACTTATTGTGTGTAAAATAATAAAATATACACACAAGCAGCCGGGTGCAGTGGCTTACGCCTGTAATCCCAGCACTTTGGGAGGCTGAAGCAGGCAGATCACGAGGTCAGGAGTTAGAGACCAGCCTGCCCAATATGGTGAAACCCAGTATCTACTGAAAATACAAAAAATTAGCTGGGCATAGTGACATGCTCCTGTTATCCCAGCTGCTCATAAGGCTGAGGCAGGAGAATTGCTTGAACCTGGGAGATGGAGGTTGCAGTGAGCCAGGATTATGCCACCACATTCCAGCCTGGAAGACAAGAGTGAAACTCCATCACCAAAAAAAAAAAAAAGAGAGACATATATATGTATATATACATACAGAAGCACACTTACTGGTGCTTTTATTTCTGTGGGCTGAATATCTCAGAGTAGTATTAGTGGGTCAAAGGATAAATGCATTAGAGCTTTTAGATATTTCCATATTGGTTTCGTGAGAGATTAGAACACTTGACATTTCTAGCAGCAGGGTATGAGAGTACTTTCTTCTCTATATACCAACAACAACATGTTTTACAGTTCATTTGAATTTTTTTCTATCTCCGCTTACCAGATCTAATGCCCTGCTACTTTAATTTGCATTTCTCTGACTGCCAGTATGTTTATTGACCATTTGATGTACTGTTCTGTAAATTGCCTGTTCATATTTTGCCCATTTTAAATTTGTTATCCTTGTCTCATCTAACTCAGCTTCTTTACCCTGTTAGCACACAGGTTTGTGCTTAAGTATTTACCTTTTTAAAAATCAGTTACCTACCGTACTAACCTATATGAAGAACCATACCTGTTTTGTTCCTCAATGTATGCCCAAGAACCCCCACACCTATTAAACTTTCAGTTGAACAAGTGGTTCCTACTCCAGGTTAAAACCTTGATTGTGTTTAGACCAATACTTGGTCCTGTTGTTGATCCATTCCGTTATGTCCAGCAGTCGCCATCATTCCCGAAGATGACTTTGCATATTTCTTCTCTGATCCGTTATGTATTGTTTTCACAGTTCAGTTCCTGCAAGCCATCTTACTCTTGTCCTTTCATGGATTATCTGTTCACTAAAGTGAGGCTTCACATTAAAGGAGACTTCAGGCTGGGCACGGTAGCTCACGCCTATAATCCCAACACTCTGCGAGGCTGAGGCAGGTGAATTGCTTGAGTCCAGGGGTTTGAGAACAACCTGGGCAACTGGGTGAAACGCCATCTCTACTAAAAATAGAAAAATTCGCTGAGCATGGTGGTATCTGCCTATAGTCCCAGCTGCTAGGGAGGCTGAGGTGGGAGAATGACTTTAGCTGCAGTGAGCTGAGATTGCGCCACTGCACTCCAGCCTGGCAACCAGAGCGAGGTCCTATCTCAAAAAAAAAAAAAAAGGAAACTCTAAAGTAAAACACTGATTTGTGGGTTTTCTCACTTAAGTTGTTACTCCTGGGAATTTTCTTTGAACTAAATTTTCTTGAAACATGGAAGATTTGTCACTTATTTTCCCTTGTCTTTCTGGGAATATTTTCTGGGGAAAATGAAAATTAGTTAATTAAAAAGATTTAATCTAATTTTTTCGATGATTGTATTACTCTTTCTCTTTAATCAGTTCAGTTAGAATTATGTCAATTAAAATAATAATTTCTGTGTTTTGTTTTGTTTTGTTTGAGACAGTCTTTCTCTGTCACTCAGGCTGGAGGGCAGTGGCATGATCTCAGCTCATTGCAACTGAGATGAGATGAAAAGTTAAAGAACTTTACGTTACAGAACTACAAAGATTATTATACTTAGATGTACTCATAGACAAAACATGAATAGCATGTAGAATTCTGAAAATACTCTTCTTTTAAGAAGTGACAGATTTAGTACATACCATCAATAAGAAGCACCTTTCATTTGGATGGAGTATAACAACAAAACCAAGTAAATTTTATTTTTCAAGTACTATTTGTGCTTTATATTTTTATTATTGCAATTTTTTGCCCCCCTGAGACAGCGTTTCACTCTTGTTGCCCAGGCTGTAGTGCAATGGTGCAATCTCGGCTCACTGTAACCTCCGCCTCCCAGGTTCAAGCTATTCTCCTGCCTCAGCCTCCCGAGTAGCTGGGATTACAGGCATAGGCCACCACGCCTGGCTAATTTTGTATTTTTAGTAGAGACGGAGTTTCTCCGTGTTGGTCAGGCTGATCTTGAACTCCCAGCCTCAGGTGATCCGCCCTCCTCGGCCTCCCAACGTGCTGTGATTACAGGTGTGAGCCACCGTGCCAGGCCTGCAATTATTATTTTGAGATAAGATCTCCCTTTGTCACCCAGGCTGAAGTCCAGTGGCATAATCTCTGCTTACTGTAACCTCAGCCTCCCAGGCTTAAGCAATCCTCCCACCTCAGTCTCCTAAGTAGCTGGGACTACAGGCATGAGCCACCATGCCCAGCTGATTTTTTAAATTATTTGTAGAGATAGGATCTCACTATGTTGTCGAGGATTGTTTGGAACTCCTGGGCTCAAGCGATCCTCCCGCTTTAGCCTCCCAAAGTGCTGCGATTACAGGCGCGAACCACTGTTCCCAGCCTCTGCTTTTTAGTGAGCATTTATCGAGCACATTATATATGCTATTCACCATGGTAGGTACCAGACACAGTCACTCTCCTCAAGTAGCTTACTTTCCTAATGTGATGTAAGCAGTTAACTGGAAGCCCTCGAATCCAGACTCCTTTAAAATACTTTCAAAACACTCTTTTCTAATAGAGATCATTAATATTTAAGGAATTTGTGTTTATGGAATTGTTTTGTGCTTTTTTAGGAAATTAATTCTGATCAGGCTACCCAGGGCAACATCAGCAGTGACCGAGGAAAGAAAAGAACAGTAACAGCAGCTGGTGCAGAGAATATCCAACAAAAAACAGATGAGAAAGTAGATGAATCGGGACCGCCTGCCCCTTCCAAACCCAGGAGAGGACGTCGACCCAAGTCTGAATCTCAGGGCAATGCAACCACAAATGATGATCTAAATAAATCTATTAACAAGGGAAGGAAGAGAGCCGCAGTGGGTCAGGAGAGCCCTGGGGGTTTGGAAGCAGGTAATGCCAAAGCACCCAAACTGCAAGATTTAGCCAAAAAGGCAGCACCAGCAGAAAGACAAATTGACTTACAAAGGTAATGTATGCCATTCTTCCTGAAGTGGGAATTTAGACGTTCTGTTTTATACATAGTATATCCTTAGTGCCAGTCACCTCAACACCTAAGCATTTGAGAGTGAAACCTGTATCTGGTTTTCCTGGGTCAGTTTATAATAGCATCTGTTATTATCTCATAACCTCCAGTTTTAAGGCACGAATTTGAAGAAAAATCTTTTCTTCTTTGTGTAATTTTTTTTAGTATATGGTATTTTGATATTTCTATTTTCATTAACAAGACAAGTATTTCTTTCGCTTAGTGCCTTTCAAGTGGTTGCAGAGGTTTACATAAAGTAAGGGCTACCTTTTGGATACAATTTCCCATAATGGAGAAAACAGTCATGAAATGTCAATAGGTAATAGGGCCCACTCTTTAATTCTTCATTAATTCTAACACAGGTCAACAACTTACATCTTCCCTACCTTGCCCAGAGAAACGGCTTACCAAACTGTTCATCTTTGATCATTCTTGGGCTGAGATTTCAGACTTTTCCTTTTGGAAATCTAGAAGGTGGCTCCTTTCACCTTGGCCTTAGAACTTAACTCATCCTCCTTTTTTCCTTACATACCTAACTCATTTACCCCTGAAATTAGACTGCAGGTATTTGAGTTTCTTCTAGGGAAGAGTCCCAGATTTGATCAGCTCAGGATACCCCCACTATCCTGCTTCATTATTTTTATAAAACTCAATGTCAGGCCGGGTGCAGTGGCTCGTGCCTGTAATCCCAGCACTTTGAGAAGCCTAGGTGGATCACCTGAGGTCAGGAGTTCAAGACCAGCCTAATCAACATGGTGAAACCCCATCTCTACTAAAATTTAAAAAAAAAAAGAAAGAAAGAAAATGCAGAAAGTTAGCCAGGTGTGGTGATGTGTGCCTATAATCCCAGCTACTTGGGAGGCTGAGGCAGGAGAATCACTTGAACCCAGGAGGCAGAGGTTGCAGTGAGCCAAGATTGCGACACTGCATCCAGCCTGGGCAACAGAAGGAGACTGTCTCAAAAAACAAACAAAAAAAAAAGTCACTGAAGCATGTGTATAAAAACATTTAAAATATTGTCATTTATGAGCTGGGCCCCGGTGGCTCACACCTGTAATCCCAACACTTTGGGAGGCCGAGGCGGGCAGATCACCTGAGGTCAGGAGTTTGAGACCAACCTGGCCAACATGGTGAAACCCCGTCTCTACTAAAAATACAAAAAAAAACCTGGATGTGGTCATGGGCATGGGCACCTGTAATTTTAGCTACCCAGGAGGCTGAGGCAGGAGAATCGCTTGAGCCCAGGAGGCAGAGGTTGCAGTGAGCAGGGACTGCGCCATTGCACTCCAGCCTAGGCGACAGAGTGAGACTCTATCTCAAAAAAAAAAAAAAAAAAAAATTAGCATTTATGAAATTCTGAAATTTTGAACTATTAAATTTCTACATCATCTAAGTGCCCTCTTGGCAACCTTTCACATCCTCTCATGGCATCTGATCCAGAAGGCTCAAACCTGATCTGAGTACTAGTGTGTTTCTCCTACTCACTTCTGTTTCTATTAACTAGTAAGTGTAGTAATGAAAGCCAATATTAGGGGAAAATTTTACATGACTTTCTTCTCAAACCTGGACCTTTATTGAACCTCTGCCTCCCTTTTTCGTTAATATGACAGTATGTATCTTAACGGGTTCCTCTAAGAATTAAATGGATCAGTAGATATAAAGAAAGCACCTAGCAAAAGGGCTATTACAAAATAAATGCCCAACTGTTATCGTTACTCCCTAGTAGCTGGGACTACAGACACATGCTATCATGCCCTGCTAAATTGCTTTGATTGTGCTTTGTCTTCAGGATTGTACTGGTAAAGTCATGTTTCAGTTCCCATTGCAGTTCTTTGAAGAACTGCTTTAGGATCTTGATCCTACTTGTCTAGACTTTCCATCAAAAGCTCTGCTGTTGTCTACAGCTGATCTAGGTGCAAAGGGTTTTAACAGCCATTGAGTGGAAAGCTTGCTCAATTTTAATTTTTCAGTCAGAATTTTGTAAACTGAACCAATTGAAATGACCACAGTGTTGACTATTGTTTCTGCTTTTGTGAGTCCTCTTGAATTGGCAAAAACAAGATTAATTTTTTTCCTCATAATGTGGAGGGCATGATGTTCAACATAGTCTCGACCTTTCCTGAAACAATTTATCCAGCTGGGCATCATGGTTCATGCCTATAATCCTACCACTTTGGGAGGCTGAGGCTGCCAGATCACTGGAGCCTAGGAGTTTGAGACCAGCCTGGGCGATATGGCAAAACCCCATATCTACAAAAAAAAAAAAGAAAAATTAGCCAGGTGTCTGATGTGTGCCTATAGTCCTGGCTATTTCAGAGGCTGAGGTGAGAGGATCACCTGAGCCTGGGAGGTCAAGGCTACAGTGAGCCATGATCATGCCACTCCTCACTACACCCTAGCCTGGTTGACAGAGGATACCCTGTCACACACACACATACACAAAATTTACCAGTTTTAAGCTACCGATTTCTTTGGGGCATTGTCCCATAAACTTTTCCTAAAGCATCAGTGATTTCACCATTCTACCCAAGCTTCACCAGACATTTGATGCTTTTCTTGCTTCAATTTTAGCAGAATTCCTATTGCTCTGATAGGGACTCTCTTCAAACATTTTTTGTTTTTTGTTTTTTGTTTTGTTTTGAGTCGGAGTTTCACTCTTGTTGCCCAGGCTGGAGTGCAATGGCACGATCTCAGCTCACTGCAACCTCTACCTCCTAGGTTCAAGCGATTCTCCTGCCTCCGTCTCCCTAGTATCTGGGATTACAGGCACCCGCCACCACACCCAGCTAATTTTATTTTATTTTATTTTATTTTATTATTATTTTTTTTTTTTAGTAGAGATGGGGTTTCACTATGTTGGCCAGGCTGGTCTTAAAGTCCTTGACCTCAGGCGAACCACCCACCTTGGCCTCCCAAAGTGCTGGGATTACAGGCGTGAGCCACCGTGCCCGGTCTCTTCACAACTTTTTTGAGAGACCAGTCTCACTCTGTCACTGAGGCTGGAGTGCAGTGGCACCATCATGGCTCACTTTGTTCTATGAGAGCACTGAGGCTCAAGCAGTCCTCTTGCCTCAGCTTCCCAAGTAGCTGGGACCATAGGTGTGCACCACCATGGCTGGCTAATTTCTTTTTAAATCTTTTGGGTCTTGCTGTGTTGCCCAGGCTGGTCTCAAACTCCTGGACTCAAGCAGTCTTCCTGCCCCAGCCCTCAAACTTTTCAAACATTTTCAGTGCCTCATACTAGATCCTGTTGAGACATAACAAGTTAGTATGAGTTTATTTTGGTGCAAAAAAAATTTTTTTTGAAATCCATGCATTATTATTTCATAACATTCATTTTCCATGAACTTTTTGAAGATCCCTTATATTCTTGTTTTTGGGTTTTTGTTTTGTTTTTGAAATGGAGTCTTGGTCTGTCGCCCATGCTGGAGTACAATGGGGAGATCTCAGCTCACTGCACCCTCTGCCTCCTGGGTTCAAGGATTCTCTTGCCTCATCCTTCTGAGTAGCTAGGACTGCAGATGTGTACCACCACGCCCGGCTAATTTGTGTTTTTGTAGTAGAGACGAGTTTCACCGTGTTGGGCAGCCAGACTCCTAATATTCTTTTTTTTTTTTGAGACGGAGTTTCGCTCTTGTTGCCTAGGCTGGAGTGCAATGGTGTGATCTTGGCTCACCGCAACCTTCGCCTCCCAGTTCAAGTGATTCTCCTGCCTCAGCCTCAGCCTCAGCCTCCCTAGTAGCTGAGATTACAGGCACGCACCACCAACCCTGGCTAATTTTGTATTTTTAGTAGACATGGGGTTTCTCCCTGTTGGTCAGGCTGGTCTTGAACTCCCCACCTCAGGTGATCCGCCTGCCTCGGCCTCCCAAAGTGCTGGGATTGCAGGCATGAGCCATCGCGCCAGTCCCTTTATCTTCTTAATGCCATTAAACTCCATACTTAAAAATTATTAAAATGATAAATTGTATTTGATATATATTTTATCACAATTTTAAAACTTAGTGTGTTAAAAAACAGCTAACAGTAATAAAGTGCTTATTATAAGCCAAGCTCAATAATAAGCTCTTTGTTTGTTAACCCTATGGCTCTGTGGCTTAAAACAACTCTATGGCTGGGCACGGTGGCTCACACCTGTAATCCCAGCACTTTGGGAGGCCAAGGCGGGCAGATCACGAGGTCAGGAGTTCAAGACCAGCCTGACCAATATGGTGAAACCCCCTCTCTACTAAAAATACAAAATTCAGCCGGGCATGGTGGCACATGCCTCTAATCCCAGCTACTCAGAAGGCTGAGGCAGAAGAATTACTTGAACCCAGGAGGCGGAGGTTGCAGTGAGCCAAGATCGCACCATGTACTCCAACCTGGATGACAGAACAAGACTCCATCTCAAAAAACAAAAACAACTCTATGTGGCTTAGTACTGTCATTCTCTCCAGTACTGTCATTTCCTCCTCAAAGTGGAGGAAACCCAGGTATAAAGGGCTATATAGCTTTTGATCCCTTATATAAATGGGATTATAGGCGTGAGCCATTGCACCCGGCTGAACACAGTTTTAGTAACTAAGTAAAAACAGTAGTTTATTTGAAATAATCACCAGTTAAATTAGACCAACTCTACTCATCTTTTTCACCTCTTTGGGTAGTATATGCGAAGAAAATCCTTGCATTTTAGGGTCAGAGAGGAAAACCGAGAGATAGATCAGATGTTTTTGAAAGTGGCATACTTTAATTGAATGTAACACCCAATGCCAAGAACAAGACTGGGGTGAAAATTAGTTCAAATGGGCTGGGCATGGGGGCTCACACCTTTAATCCCAGCACTTTGGGAAGCCTAGGTGGGCAGATCACTTGAGGTCGGGAGTTTGAGACCAGCCTGGCCAACATGGTGAAACCCTATCTCTACTAAAAATACAAAAATTAGCTAGGCGTGGTGGCACACACCTGTAATCCCAGCTACTCAGAAGGCTGAGGCGGGAGAATCACTTAAAACTGGGAGGCGGAGGTTGCAGTGATCCAAGATCATGCCAGTGCACTCCAGCCTGGTCAACAGAGTGAGACTTTGTCTCAAAAAAATGAAAATTAACAAAAATTAGTTCAAATGATATTTAGTACTATAACAAGACCCTGTCTCTACAAAAAATTTAAAAAGAAATTAGCCAGGCTTGGTGGTATTCACCTGTGAGGTCCCAGCTACTTGGGATGCTGTGGCAGGAGGATTGTTTGAGCCTTAGTGTTCATAGCTCCAGTGGGCCATGATGGTGCCACTGTACTCCAGCCTGAGTGATAGGTGCCTGGCATCTGTATTAGTAGTGACAGTAGGAAATGTTTTGTGAGCAGATATCTGACCTGCCAACATCCATTATGAAGCAAGTACCACACTATATGAGCGGTAAGGAAATGAAGACCTGAAAGGACTTTGCTTAGGTCACTTGGCTAGTGCTACACAGGGCATGGCTTAAGATCCCATCATGTCACTTATTATCTGGTCTGCCTCACATACTGCTAACAGCAGTAGCTGCAGCTGTGTTTCTCCTCTAATTTATTAATTTATGTAGTATTTGGAAAATTTTTTTTTTTTTTTTTTGAGACGGATTCTCGCTCTCTCGCCCAGGCTGCAGTGCAGTGACTCCATCTCAGCTCATTGCAAGCTCCACCTCCTGGGCTCACACCACTCTCCTGCCTCAGCCTCCCAAGTAGCTGGGACTACAAGTGCCCGCCACCACGCCCAGCTAATTTTTTGTATTTTTAGTGGAGACGGGATTTCACCGTGTTAACCAGGATGGTCTCGATCTCCTGACCTGGTGATTTCGTCCACCTTGGCCTCTCAAAGTACTGGAATTATAGGCGTGAGCCACCGTGCCTGGCCGGAAATTTCTTTTCTTTTCTTTCTTTCTTTTTTTTTTAGATGGAGTCACCCAGGCTGGAGTGTAGTGGCGCAATCTTTGCTCACTGCAACCTCTACCTCCTGGATTCAAGCAATTTTTCTGCCTCAGCCTCTCTAGTAGCTAGAACTACAGGTGTGTGCCACCACACCAGCTAATTTTTGTATTTTTGTAGAGATGGGGTTTCACCATATTGGTCAGGCTGGTCTTTATCTCCTGACCTCATGATCCACCCACCTCAGCCTCCCAAAGTGTTAGGATTACAGGTGTGAACCACCACACCCAGCCTCAGTTGATGTTTTGAATGTCCTTCAGTTGAATGGTCAAAATCCTGAAAGTGCTAACTATTTTTATTTCATGTGGAACTGCAGCTTCCACCTTGCTGCAAGATTCTAAACATAGCTCTCATAAACTGCTAGTATTCCCTGTGAGTGATTTGACATTCCACCTGCATTTTCGTGAGACCTGGTGAGGATCATCCTGTTCAGGTTTTTTATCATTACAGTTTCAACCAACTAACTGGTAAGAGAAGACGTAGAGGTGCCAAACCTGAGAGCAGTCAAACACATTACTGAGCTACAGATGAACCTAGGATGATAGAATCAGCTCTCCTTAAGGGCCTTACATCATGGAGTCTGATGTGGATTGCTGCACTAAGTTCAGCCCTGGGTTTTACTTGATAAATAAGGCCTGGCACCCTTGTGTTTCTCTGTGTGTCTGCATTCTAACTCCAGATGCCCAATTTATCAGTCTTATTTTTCCTTGCATGATTCTCCACACTTTTCACTTGCTTTATTTTTCACTTCCCAGATGATCATTTCCTGCTCTGATCACAACTCTGCAGTAATACCTTAAAAGAGCTTGCCTCCTAACCTCACCCCAGTCATCTATAGGTGCTCTTTTGTCGATCTGAGTACAGAATCCCCCCAGAGGGGTACTTCACACCAGCACCACCTCCAGAAAGCTTGTCCAGTTGTTTTACTTGGTATTTGCTATCATATTTTATGATTAATCATTAATTAGTGAAAATCATTTTTAGGCCCTAGTATATGCCAACTACAGTTTACACTTTAGGTTTGTTAACTTCATTTCATCTTCAGCTCTTTTAGATAGATTTCTGATGTGTTAAGCTTCTAGAGCCATTTTAATACCACAGCCATAACTTCTAATATGTGGCAAGTGCTAACCCTTGCAGAATTCCTCTTACTAGGTTTTTACTCACAACATTAGGGTCAATAATGTTTATTTTTAGCTTGATTCCTGCCTATATGGTTCAAGGATACTTTATTCCACCAAAACAGAGAGAGGATACGCAAAATCCTACTGGCCTCAGTTTTAGCTGGGAGTTGATGCTGAGGGTTTTAACTTGTAAAGTTAACATTAGAATTTTTAGATCGGATTTTTGTGGTAAATGTATTCTCTCAGCTATTTGCATGTATGTGGGTTTCAGTAAGTAGTCCTGTTTATGTTTTGGGCTGCATTTGGACTTCTTAGTCGTTTTGCAAAAATTCGTTTAGTTCACCCAATAAAACCAATAAAAATCAGCCATTTTCACTGTGGTCAGGGAACAGTCAACAGTATTAGCTGGACATTAGTGTTGGGTCTCTGATTTCAGTAGTTTAGTTCAGTTGTTTTTCCTCTTTGTGTTAAGGCTATCATTCAAAGCGCAAACAGTTAATGTTTTGAATTGAAAATATGTTCTGAATAGATTTGCTGATCCTTGAGTATGTTTTGCTTACAGTTAAGGCCAAATTCTTCCTTGAAGATGAGCTTGTCAATAAACATCAGTGGAAAAATAACCCCAAATTTGTGATTTCTGAGGAATCTGAATTTAAACAGAATATCTGTAGGGTAACAGACTGTGGGTTTCTAGTCTTTGGATTAACATGTTTTGTTTAGCATGCTTAGTGTGGGGGAGTGTTCAAGGGTCTTAGAATTTGTTTTTCTTAAAGCAAAGAATTTACTGAGTTTTTTTTTTTTTTTTTTTTTTTTTTTTTTTTTTTGAGGCGGAGTCTCGCTCTGTTGCCCTGACTGGAGTGCAGTGGCCGGATCTCAGCTCACTGCAAGCTCCGCCTCCCGGGTTTATGCCATTCTCCTGCCTCAGCCTCCCGAGTAGCTGGGACTACAGGCGCCCGCCATCTCGCCCGGCTAGTTTTTGTATTTTTAGTAGAGACGGGGTTTCACCGTGTTAGCCAGGATGGTCTCGATCTCCTGACCTCGCGATCCGCCCGTCTCGGCCTCCCAAAGTGCTGGGATTACAGGCTTGAGCCACCGCGCCCGGCCTAGAATTTACTGAGTTTTTGTGCTCATTTGTATATTGAACTTTCCTCCCATCATGTGGGTTCATATCTCAAAATTAACCCCTAAGTATATATCCTCAAGTGTGTATCCTTATGTATTAAACAGCTATATATTAGTTCAGTATGAATTTTTTTTAGTAACAAGTGAATTTTTCTCAAAATAACATGAAATTTTTCAGAAGCCAAGTGCTTTCAGTGATGGCAATTCATCTTGGTACATCTTGGTACATCGAATCAAGTCCAGGGGTCTCTTCCAGTGACCTGGGTCTTTCACAAGTCTGTGAGAGCAGCCCAGGAAATACAGAGGACTCAGGGCTAGGAAAGGGAAGCTTCCTGAAGGTGTAGCAGGCAGCTTGTAAATAATTCTTTGGCCAGTACGGTGGTTCACGCCTGTAATCTCAGCACTTTGAGAGGCCAAGGCAGGCTGATCACAAGGTCAAGAGTTCAAGACCAGCCTGGCCAACATAGTGAAACCCCATCTCTACTTAAAATACAAAAATTAGCCGCACTTGTGGGCGCACACCTATAGTCCCAGCTACTCAAGAGACCAAGGCAGAAGAATCACTTGAACCTGGGAGGTAGAGGTTGTGGTAAGCCGAGATCATGCCACTGCACTCCAGCCTGGACAATAGAGCAAGACTCTGCCTCAAAAAAAAAAAAAAAAGAAAAAAAACTTTAATAGCATATTGTTAAAATTGCTTCAAATAATATAACAAATTAATAGTCTCTGTATGAATTATAATAATCACTAATAGTCTCTGTATGAATTGTAATAATCACTTAGCTCTTTTGGCATTGTTACCTTTATAAAATATGTACATAGTAAAGGAGTTTGGGAATATTTCTTTCTCTTTTAGGTGTAAAATTTGTTGAAAAGGAGACAGTCTTACTACTGATCAGGCTGATTAAAAATGTAGAATGGGCCAGGCATGGTGGCTCACACCTGTAATCCCAGCACTTTGGGAGGCCGAGGCAGGCGGATCATGAGGTCTGGAGTTCAAGACCGTCCTGGCCAACATGGTGAAACCCTGTCTCTACTAAAAATAGAAAAAATGAGCCGGGCGTGGTGGCACACACCTGTAGTCCCAGCTACTTGGGAGGCTGAGGCAGGAGAATCGCATGAACCTGGGAGGCGGAGCTTGCAGTGAGCCCAGATCACACCACTGCACTCCAGCCTGGCAACAGAGCAAGACTCCATCTCAAAAAACTAAATAAATAAATAAATAAAAATAAAAATGTGGAATGAATTAGGCAAGTTGGGCTGCTAATGCCTTGCCGCTGAATTGAACAGCCACAGACAAACCAGAATGCACTTCTCAGGGCAAAAGAACAAATCTTGGTGAAGCCAAACCCAACATGTTCGTTCCTTTTCCCCAATCGCATCTATTAGATGAGTTCCTCCTCCTCCCAAAGAGGAGCAGGTGAGAGGAGTTGAGAAAGAGGTCATGTCCCACTCTCCTGTGCTTCCAGGGATCAGAATTTCTCTCCCTATTAGGGAAATGCGATGGGGGAATTCCTCCTTATCTCTTTAAAAAAAAAAAAAAAAAAAAATGCTGATTTTTCCTCCTGGTTTGGTTGGGGTGTTTTTAGTATGCTAAAACGTATGTTTACCCAGCGCAGGAGTCTCGGAAGTTATTTTGCTACTTATAAATTCATTTTGCCATAGTGTCATAAATAGCTTTTATTGTTGTAAGCAAATAGGGCATTGGATAGCAGCACTGTCATTAAAAACAAAAACTCCTTTATTGGTGTTTTGTTTTTATATAGTTTAGGGAAAGGCTCTTTAAACCAAGTTTCAGGTGAAAAAATGAAAAAACTTTTTAAGGATTTTAGATAACATGCCAAGCACAGTGACTCATGCCTGTAATCCCTGTAGTGAATCTGAGAAGCATAGTGAATTCCCAGATCGCTTGAGCTCAGGAGTTGAAGACCAGCCTGGGCAACATAATGAGACCCTGTGTCTGTACAAATAATTTAAAAACTAGCCAACAGTGGTGGTGTGTGCCTATAGTCCTAGCGATCGGGGAGGCTCAGGCTGGACACTGAGCGTGGAGGACTACTTGAACCCAGGAGTTGGGGCTGAGTGAGCCATGATCGTACCACTGCACTAAAAAGCCTGAGTGACAGAGTGAGACCCTGATGCATAAGTTTTAAAAAAAAAAAAAAATTATTATATAACAACTATAGAAATGAAATCATTTTAGTTTGGTTTATATCTTCTCCACATCTTTTCTAACTGTGCATTCTATTCTTATCCCTAAGGTAAAAACGCATTCGCAGAGGGAGAAAATGAAGGCCAAACAGAAGCAGGCTTCAGCTTCTGCAAAAACTTGGATTCACAAATGTCCTTGAACAGAAAATGAAGCTCACTTCAGAACACACACTCTCTGCCTTGAAAACTACAGAAACTATTATTTCCTTTTCACATGACCACAAGTCCTCTGATGGAAATGTACAGCAGAAACTCTTGAGAGAGAGGCTAAAAGCAACTCTGTTCTCACCCTTCCCCTAGACTTTTCTTATGAAAAGTCAATAATTAAGCAAATTGCTTAACACTTGGTTCCAGTTCCTGCCTATCTGGAGTTTAAATGCGTAATACACCATTAATTTCCACGCTGCAGTTTTTATTTTAAAGAAAGTAACAAGATGTCTTTACACTGACACTGAAAATTCATCCATTTTAGAGCCAGGAAGTCCCATGTTACACAGGAAAAAATAGAAGTCTACTGAATTAATTTTTTAAAAGAAAAGAGATCAGATTAAATATTTCTTTGTTTTTCCTTTTGGAAACTTTTATGTATAATTCTTTCTGCCTGCCTACTTTTCTGCAAAAATGAGATGTACAGATTTCGGTTCCCTGCTATGAAAAGTGATGTGGTGGCAATTTTATAAATGTTGCTTTCTGATTTTTATCAGAGTGAGAAAATAATTAAAATTATTGATTTGCAAGTAGTAAACAGTTCATATTTTGATTTCCCCTCATTTTAGTTTAATATAATTTGCAATAAGTGTACATATTGTTGTTTGTTTCATAAAGCATATCACTTTAAAATGGTTTTTACTCCTGTGATTATGTTGGAATATTTGGAATTTTAAAGGAGTAAAGACTGTCCAGCATTTGGTTTTATAATGTTTGTCACCAGATTTTTATTAATGTAAAAAAAGAAAAGTCAATTTTTAAAAAATAGTTGGACTTTGGCAGCTTTGTAAGGAAAGTTGGAGGTGTTTTAGGATTGCTATCAATTTTCAGCATTGTGCTACTGGGAAATAAGTGTTTTGCTTTTGTCTGATGGTCTGGGCTCATTTTTATGTTTATTTTAGAAAACTTGCATCAATATATTATGTCTCAGCATTGTTCAGCATAGGTAATGTGTGCACTTTTTGTGTACACATAATCATATTTAAGTTTTTTGCATAAAATAAATGCTTCTAGATGTCATGGCAGTCTTTTTAATCTTTTTATCATACACTTGCTTGTGAATTTTTTCATGTTAAAGAGCTAAAGTCATAACATGATTACAGTCAACTCTCCATTATCTATATAAAATAGTGACTATGCCTCAGGTTTTTAATTTTAATGATAAACTTAGAACAAAATAACAAAGGCATGTAAGACCTGATTCTGGAAGAACGTGAAATTTGTCTTTTCTCATGTCCAGAGTTCTATCCTGCCCTCATTGTCCACTGTAGAGTCATCTGCAAAGCCCTAGCAGAATGTGCTCACTCCATTTCCTTACACATTCCTAGCATGGGTCAGAGGAAACAACATTTGTGTTATAACTTGGTCTTGATAGGCTGTGGTGTACATGGGAAGTAAAACCATGAAGTGTATCAAAGGTGGATGTTTCTGTTAGAGTGAAGTTTGAGAGTAAATGTCACTTACGTTTCTCATAGATAATCAAGAGTTGGCTGTGTCTTGATTGAAAGATGGGTAATTATTTTAAATATGCATATACACACATTTAGGTATCAGAAGATGCTTAGGGAACAATGGATACCAATGATAGAAAACGATACCTTTACAGGGGCAGAAAAAGCCCTACTCTTCCTTATTGCCTCTTCAGAACCCTTTAGAAAGTATAAAATATTGCCTCCAACATGCTGAAAAAGAGTATCTATGCATAAGTATCAGAGAAGTCCCTCAAGCAGTCAGTAGGTGTGTTCTATTTAGAAAGAGTTTAAAGTTCTCTTAGCATCAGACAACTTGATTCCTAAGGTTTCCAGTGTGTCACCAACAGAAAGTGCATTGATAGGGACCTTTGTCTCTTCCTCCCTTTGATTAATTGCCCGGCGTCAGTTTACCAAGAGTTACATCATATTAAACAAAATGTAGCAGAACTATCTGCATCAATACATTCTTGTTTAGATTTTTGCAGGAGAGGAGTTACTCAAAAGGATCTGGTCTTTGTCTGATGTAAATGGCCCACCCCAATTCTGTAACATGATGCAAGTGTCTGGCACTAAGGGAAGCAAGAGCAGGATTGTAGAAAGATCAAGCTGATGGGGAGGGACTTGTTTATGGGAATTTTTTTAGTTTTCCTTTTTGAAGGAAAACATAAAAATCCCTTAGGAATTTGGTATTCACATCTCAGAGAACTACAACACAAAAGTGCAGACTTATATTTGAGAATTAATGTTAACCCTTTGTGTCTAGTTTGAAGCTTCTTGTATTTGTCTAAAACTACAAGCCAGAATTTTGTATCTCCTTTGATAAAAAGTGTGTATAATGTAAAGTAGTTTTGCATATTCTTGTGCTGCACATGGGCTGAATTTTTAAATTTTTTTTAAAAACTTGAAGCAGAACCTTGTAATTTGTGTAAATGACAAGTGTAAAATCCTACCATAAAATGCTAAAAATATGCACTGTTTCAAATAAAACCAAGAAATGCAGCATTATATAGTAGTGTGGAGCCCTGAATATTCATGTACCCCTGGTATGTCACAAGTTGCTAGAATGTCTCTGCATATTTTCTATTGAGATGCTGGAGTCTGAATATCCTAATTAGAAATCAAAAGCCACCTTCAAACTTCCTGGCTGGGTACTCTGATATAGCTTACAGTGGCTAAGGAAGAACATAGTGGATGATAAATTCTGAGGGACATTTGGAATTTCCAAACAAGAAGTTGGTTTTAGGGGGTGGCTTTTTTTTGAAATGTTATCTTACCCTGTTGCCCAGGGTGGAGTGCAATGGCATGATCATGGCTCACTGTAGCAATCCTCCTGCCCTAGGCTCCTAAAAAAGTACTGGGATTACAGGCCTGAGCCACCAGGCCTGACCAAGAGGTTATTTTTCTAACCTAAGAATTTAAAAGCAGCCTTTGATTCATATTAGTCTATGGTTCATCCATTCATTGCAAGTTCTGCACTCACATATTTAGTTTCACAACAAATTCAAGGCCAGGCGCGGTGGCTCACACCTATGATCCCAACACTTTGGGAGTCTGAGGCGGGTAGATCACAAGGTCAGAAGATTGAGACCATCCTGGCTAACATGGTGAAACCCTGTCTCTACTAAAAATACAAAAATTACCCGGGCGTGGTGGCATGTGCCTATAGTCCCAGCTACTCGGGAGGCTAAGGCAGGAGATCGCTTGAACCTGGGAGACGGAGGCTGCAGTGAGCTGAGATCACCCCATTGCACTCCAGCCTGGGCGACAGAGTGAGACTCCGTCTCAAAAAAAAAAAAAAACAAATTCAAGAGAGCAAGCAGATTACATAAACATATCTGGGATAAGAGGTGACCAGAATGAGAGGTAAGAAAAGCTATTATGGCTGGGTGCAGTGAGTCACACCTTTAATCCCAGCACTTTGGGAGGGCAGCCGAGGCAGGTAGGTCACTTGACCTTAAGAGTTCAAGACCAGCCTGGGCAACATGGTGAACCCTGTCTCTACCAAAAATACAAAAAGCGGAGTGTGGTGGTGCACACCTGTAGTCCCAGTTGCTCAGGAGACTGAGGTGGGAGAATCAGTTGAGCCTGGAAGTCAGAGGTGGCAGTGAGCCAAGATCGTGCCACTGCACTCCAGCCTGGGCAACAGAGCAAAACTGTGTTTCAAAAACAAATAGGCCAGGTGTGGTGGCTCACGTCTGTAATCCCAGCACTTGGGAAGCCAAGGCAGGTGGATCACCTGAGGTCAGGAGTTCGAGACCAGCCTGACCAACATGGAGAAACCCCATCTTGATTAAAAATACAAAAAAGCCAGACGTGGTGGTGCATGCCTGTAATCCCAGCTACTTGGGAGGTTTTTTTTTTTTTTTTGAGACGGAGTCTTGCTCTGTCGCCCAGGCTGGAGTGCAGTGGCCGGATCTCAGCTCACTGCAAGCTCCGCCTCCCGGGTTCACGCTATTCTCCTGCCTCAGCCTCCGGAGTAGCTGGGACTACAGGCGCCCGCCACCTCGCCGGCTAGTTTTTTTGTATTTTTTAGTAGAGACGGGGTTTCACCGTGTTAGCCAGGATGGTTTCGATCTCCTGACCTCGTGATCCGCCCGTCTCGGCCTCCCAAAGTGCTGGGATTACAGGCTTGAGCCACCGCGCCCGGCCCTACTTGGGAGGTTAAGGCGGGAGAATCACTTGAACCTGGGAGGTGGAGGTTGCAGTGAGCCGAGATTGTGCCATTGCACTCCAACCTGAGCAATAAAAGTGAAACTCTTGTCTCGAAAAAAAAAATAGGCTAGGTGTGGTGGCTCATGCCTGTAATCCCTAGCACTTTGGGAGGTTGAGGTAGGCAGATCACCTGATGTCAGGAGTTTGCGACTAGCCTGGCCAACATAGTGAAACCCCGTCTCTACTAAAAATACAAAAATTAGCCGGGCATAGTGGCGCACGCCTGGAGTCCCAGCTTTGCGTGAGGCTGAGGCAGGAGAAAACCTGGGAGACGGAGGTTGCAGTGAGCCAAGATTGTGCCACTGCACTCCAGCCTGCGCAATAGAGCGAGACTCCATCTGAAGTCTCAAGTAACTAAACAAAGGCCTGAAACATGTACATTTGCACCACTGCACTCCAGCCTGAGTGACAGTGAGACCCTGTCTCAAAAAAAAGGAAAAGCTATCATGCTTAGTTTTGTATTTTACCCATAATGGGTTGACCTTCCACCCCCAATACTTGCACTGACAAGACTTTTTTTGTCTTTGCTACTCACATAAACTGTCCTGCTCTGACAAGCAGCTTTGTAGCCTGCTTAGGTGATGCTGACAGCATTTCCTACAAGGAGCTAGCCATAAGCCGGCAAGGTAGGGAGGATGGAAACTAGAGTGCAGAATCAAGCACATTTCTACTCTAAACCACACCTTCAACCTTTCACTCCCATGAGAGTAATAACCTTCATTTATTTCACTATTGTATCTTATTTCAAAGTCTTAGCAGGGCAACATAGAACCCATCTCTACCAAAAAATTTAAAAAATAAGCCAGGCATGGTGGGACGTGCCTGTTTCCGCAGCTTCTCAGGAGGCTGAGGTGGGGACGATTGCTTAAGCCCAGGAGGCAGAGGCTGCAGTGAGCTGAGATCGCACCACTGCACTCCAGCCTGGGTGACCGAGACCTTGTCTCAAAGAAAAAAAACCTAACAGGAACATGTACAAGTATCACGTCTAAGGAACCTGGGCCAGGCTGCTGATCAGTACTTCAGTTTTGGGGTGTTTCTCAAACGTTTCTTTATCAAGGCTGATTGCTAACTTAAAGCACCTTTCTCCCCTGGTTCTCTGGTTACTCCTGTTGTTCTTGAGCAAGGACCATGTTATTCTGAATAAAACCTGTTATTTTCAGTAAACAGCACTACATCCATTCTTCTTGAAGAAGCTTGAATAGTGACATGGTTTGGCTCTTTGTCCTCACCCGAATCTCATCTTAAATTGTCATCCCCATATGTCGAGGGAGGGACCAGGTGGGAGGTGACTGAATCGGGGGCGGTTTCCCCCATGCTGTTCTCTTGATAGTGAAGCTCTCACAACATCTGATGGTTTAAAGGTGTGGCCCTTCCTTGCTCTGGCTCTCCCCTGCCGCCATATAAGATATGCCTTCCTTCCCTTTCCCCTTCCACCATGATTAAGTTTCCTGAGGCCTCCCCAGCCATCTGGAACTGAGTCAATTCAACGTCTTCCCTTTCTAAATTACCCAGTCCCAGGCAGGTTTTTGTTTTGTTTTGTTTTGTTTTTTTGAGACGGAGTTTTGCTCTTGTTGCCCAGGCCGGAGTGCAGTGGTGCAATCTCAGCTCACTGTAACCTCCACCTCCCGGGTTCAAGCGATTCTCCTGCCTCAGTCTCCCGAGTAGTAGTATTTTTAATAGAAACGGAGTTTCACCATATTGGTCATGGTGGTCTCGAACTCCTGATCTCAGGTGATCCACCTGCCTCAACCTCCTAAAGTGCTGAGATTACAGCCATGAGCCACTGCACCCAGCTTCAGGGAGTTATTTATAGCAGCGTGAGAATGGACTAACAGAAAAACACACTAGAAGTCAGTAAGACATGTAAGGAGCACCATAGTGCTGAGTCTGGATCTGCAAAAGCCAACTAGAAAATGGGGAGTCGTCATTTTTCATCATTACCGGCATTTGTGATCTGTAGAGACTAGGCATGATGCCAGGGGCAGACATTAAAACACCAAGATTGGTGCCTCACAAGGACTAGCAACAGATAACACAGGCAACTGCGACTGTTCCAGGGGATACATTTTGTGTGGACTTCAGAACCCTGATGGATGCTGTAGAAGCAGAAAATCCTCACCTTTTCTACACAGTGAAGTGCAATTCTGAGAACTATTATGAGCATGTAGGTGCATGTAATCCCAGCACTTTGGGAGGTCGAGCTGCACGGATCACCTAAGGTAGGGAGTTCGACACCAGCCTGACCAACATGGAGAAACCCTGTCTCTACTAAAAATACAAAATTAGCTGGGTTTGGTGGCACATGCCTGTAATCCCAGCTACTCACGGGGCTGAGGCAGGAGAAACGCCTGAACCCAGGAGGCAGAGGTTGTGGTGAGCCAAGATCGTGCCACTGCACTCCAGCCTAGGCAACAAGAGCAAAACTCCTCAAAAAAAAAAAGTGACTGGCCTGAGCAAACCGCCCTGCCTCAGGGGACAAGGAGCTTGACCTGAAGCTGGAGGTGGCTCTCCAGGTTGAGGACTGGGGAAAGACAAGAAGGCCACCATTTCAGCGATGACCAACACTCCTTAAACTTCCCTGGGCCCGGCCATGTTGTTCTGTGGAAGAGCTGGTCCCAGCCCTCATACCTCTCTACGCACTGCAGTCCTGAGGGACATGGGACACACCCTACTCTAAGCACAAATTCTGGGGTGTCAGTCATTCTGGGGTGTCAGTCATTCCTGTGTCTTCTTTGGACAAACTTTGCGCCACCTTAGGAGCTTAATGGACTTCTCCAAAGCAAGGCAGCCCATGAAGCACCCATGTTTCGGAGTCTTTTTGGTGGCCCCCAACCCCTTCCCCAAGGAAACCCTGGCAGTTTAGTCTTCTGAATGCATCTGGCATGTCCCCTCCAAGAGGAATGTCAACCGCAGGGACTGAAAGGAAGCTGTCCCTTTGCAACCCACCTCAGGCTAAAAGCTGAAAAGCAAAATACTGGTCGCCCCAAAACTACCTTACTTTTAGATGTAGGCCAGACCCAGGGACTAAACCCTCTGCATTTTTTGACCATTTGGCAGCTTGGCTGCCCATGGAAGCTTATACTTGTGAGCAGCAGGATGTGTCTTTTTAGAAGCCATGGCTTATTAGGGATATTAAAAGTAGACTGGTTCTCATTTTCTTCTCTCTACACATACATAGCTTGGAGGTTGTCTTAATGACAAGGCATCCACACAGCATGGGAGTCAAACATTTCTCAGTCCCCACAGCTGATTCAGAGGAGAACATTCACAGACGTTATAAACTCCGGCAAGGCGCTAAATTTTCCTTAGTTTCCTTGCCTGTAAAATGGGGACTTTCAGATTAAGTAGGCTGGTCACGGTGGCTCATGCATGTAATCGCAGCACCTTGGTAGTCCAAGGCGGGAGGACTGCTTGAGTCCAGGAGTTCGAGACCAGCCTGGGCAACATGGCGAGACTCCATCTCTTTAAATAAATAAATAAATAAATAGCTGGGCATGGTGGTGGGTGTGCACCTATAGTTCCAGTTTTCAGGAGACTGAGATGGGAGGATCACCTGAACCCAGGAGCTACAGGCTTACAATGAGCCATGATCACACCACTGGGTGACAGAGATTGTCTAAAATATATATATACATACATACATATATATATATATCAAATATTACATCATCTCCAGTCTCACAGTAATTCCACCTTTTCATGGAAATGGCAGAGACGTGTATGTTGTCTGTAGGCTGTTTTTTTTTTTTTTTCAAGACGGAGTCTTGCTCTGTTGCCCAGGTTGAAGTGCAGTAGCGCCATCTCAGCTCACTACAACTTCCGCCTCCCAAGTTCAAGCAATTCTCCTGCCTCAGCCTCCCAAGTAACTGGGGTTACAGTCGCGTACCACCACGCCTGACTAATTATTGTATTTTTAGTAGAGACGGGGTTTCACCATGCTGGCCAGGCTGATCTCAAACTCCTGACCTCGTGATCCACCTGCTTCAGCCTCCCAAAGTGCTGGGATTGCAGGCTTGAGCCACTGCGCCCAGCCTCTGAAGACCTTATTCTTTACTGATGATGCATGATTTCTATTTTACTGACAATTATTGTGTTTTAAGAGTCACAGTTACCTAGCTTTTACAGTTCGTATAGAAGGATGAAGGGAATTACAAATATTCAGAACAGGTAGAAACAAGACTGCCATTTGGCTTTGGGGAGAACAGGATTCTGACAGCAGAGGAAGAGTAAATCAGGATTTCTGCCTGAGTTCATTTCCATTTTAATGTCCTGCTTATGATTAATATCATTCAACAATGATAATTCAGCAGAAGCTCAAAAAGGGCTGGCATTGCAACTTGATTCTCTGCCCCTTAGGAATCCTCAAATATAGGAGAAACATTTGCTGTGTAAATTCCGGCAGGAATCCTGTAAGGTGAGGGTTGGACACCTCACGGTGTCAGTCAAGTGGTAGCAACCAGGCAGCGGGGGAAATGTGCCTTTAAAATGATGCAGGAGGCTGGGCGCGGTGGCTCAAGCCTGTAATCCCAGCACTTTGGGAGGCCGAGACGGGCGGATCACGAGGTCAGAAGATCAAGACCATCCTGGCTAATACGGTGAAACCCCGTCTCTACTAAAAAATACAAAAAACTAGCTGGGCGAGGTGGCGGGCGCCTGTAGTCCCAGCTACACGGGAGGCTGAGGCAGGAGAATGGCCTAAACCTGGGATGCGGAGCTTGCAGTGAGCTGAGATCCAGCCACTGCACTCCAGCCTAGGCGACAGAGCAAGACTCCATCTCAAAAAAAATAATAATAAAATAAAATAAAATAAAATGATGCAGGGCCAGGCATCGTGGCTCACACCTGTAATCCCAGCACTTTGGGAGGCCAAGGCAATCAAATCACTTGAAGTCAGGAGTTCAAGACCAGCCTGGCCAACATGGCAAAACCCCATCTCTACTAAAAATACAAAAAATTAGCCAGGTGTGGTGCACGGCTATAATCCCAGCTACTTGGGAGGCTGAGGCAGGAGAATCGCTTGGATCTGGGAGGCAGAGGTTGCAGTGAGCCAAGATTGTGCCACTGTACTCTAGCCTGGGCAACAGTGTGAGACTCTGTCTCCTAAATAAATAAATAAAATGGTGCAGAGTCCAATTCAGGAGGCCAAACCTGGGGCTCCTGGACAGAGGAGTTCTTAGGAGGCCCTCCCACCTACCCTGGTACTCAGGAGGGGACATATACAACTTACATACCATAAAATCCACTTGCTTTAAATGCACAATTCAATGATATGTGTGACATTATACCGAGTTATATAAGTAGCTGGGATTACAGGCGCCTGCCACCATGCCCAGCTAATTTTTGTATTTTTACTAGAGACAGGGTTTCGCCATGTTGGCCAGGCTGGTCTCGAACTCCCGGCCTCAAGTGATCACCCACCTCGGCCCCCAAAGTGCTGGGATTACAGGTGTGAGCTGCCGCGCCCGGCCGGCTGTAAAGATCTTGAACGTTTCCTCCACACACTCATGGTCACACTCAAGGACTGCCCTTATAATAAGGCAAAGACACAAAAGACTGTGTAACCAGCAGTCTACATGTTCATGGTGGATGACTTCTCGCTCTCTGCTTGGGAAGTCTCTTGGCAGCTGAGTTCGAGTGAGCTCTGGAAAGCGCAGGCACAGCTGGCCAGGGCATCCCCACGGTCCGCCTCCACTCGCAGCTCAAGCGGAAGGAGTGTCCCCAGCCAGGACTTCCTCCGGCAGCAGCTGGATGCGCTCGCAGACGCTGCTGTTCCCACTCGCTTGGTGCAGCATCTGCTCTCTGGGCTCTGGGCCTGCATCAGGCTTTCTTGAGCCAGGGTATAAAGTCTCCAGTTTCTAGTTACATTGCCACACAGTTCAGCCTCCAAGAGGCCACATCAACAGGAAAACTTTCTTGCTCGGCCAGTACCTGAGCTCCCATTTTGTATTTGGGGAACCCTCGTGAGGCAGCATCCACTTTTCTCTGTGGAACAAAATGCAATACACTCACTTTCCAGCCTTGCATATGCAGTAGGGCTCCGACACAACCCGAGCTCCACCAACCACACACCCACACCACAATCACAACCACACAACCACACCACACACACCCACAATCACAACCACACACCCACAACCACAACCACACTCACAACCACACCACACACCGACAATCACAACCACACACCCACAACCAGACACCCACACCACAATCACAACCACACACTCACAACCACCCACACAGCCACACAATCACAACCACACTCACACCCACACTCACAGACACCCACACCCATATGGGGTCTCACTCTGTTGCTCAGGCTAAGTGCAGTGGCACAATCACGGCTCACTGCAGCCTCCGAGTAGCTGGGACAACAGGCGAGCAGCGCCAAGCCTGGCTAATTTTTTATTTTTTGTAGAGCCAGGGTCTCACTATGTTGCCCAGGCCTGTCTCAAACTCTTGGATGCAAGCCATCCTCCCACTTCGGCCTCCCAAATAACTCAAAGCAATCACGATACATTAGACAGCATTTTGTAACTGTCTTCATATATTTCCATGATTATAGAATCCATACATGTTCCGTATCCTACCTTTCCCACCAAAAGATAGAACTTTCCATCTCTCCAGCATCCTCCGTTTCTCTCTCCCTACAGACTTGTACCCTTCTGTCACAAAATGTGCCTGGCACAAGTTTCTCACACCTGACTCTATTTTGTAATTGTTGTAATTCCCTTTAAGCAGTCAGACTGTTCCCCAAAATTTTAGCTCATCACCCTCTAATTTCCACACTAGCTGTTAATCCCATCGATCGATCAGACCTCCTCAAGGATTGGAAGAGAACAACTAACAAAATGCTCAGGCCAGGTGCGGTGGCTCATGCCTGCAATCCTAGCATTTTGAGTGGCTGAGATGGGTGGATCATCTGAGGTCAGGAGTTTGAGACCAGCCTGGCCAACATGGCGAAACCCCATCTCTACTAAAAATACAAAAGAATTAGCCGGGCATGGTGGTGTGTGCCTGTAATCCCAGCTACTCAGGAGGTTGAGGCAAGAGAATCACTTGAATGTGGGAGGTGGAGGTTGCAGTGAGCAGAGATTGTGCCACTGACATCCAGCCTGGGCGACACAGCAAGACTCCATCTCAAAAAAAAACAAAAAATGCTCAAACCGTTGGCCACATACAATGTCTAGCTCTAATATGCTCCATCTTTCTGATGCACTTCATGTCACTGATGGCACCCTCCTTAGTCCCATTTCCTCTGCTCTTGATTTTTATGATGCATTTAATAAAGTTGATATTAATTAAGTGACTGTTAAATGCCATGATGTAAAAATATTGTGCATAAGGAGTTTACAATCAACAGACAGCTAACAAGAATATAGAAGGTGAGGCTGGGCATGGCGGCTCAAGCTGTAATTCTAGCACTTTGGGAGTCTGAAGCAGGAGGATTGCTTGAGGCCAGGAGTTTGAGATCAGCCTGGGCAACACAGCTCACTGTTTTTTTGTTTCTCGCTTTTTGTTACTTTATTTTATTTTATTTTATTTTGAGACAGAGTCTCATCTTTCGCCGAGGCTGGAGTGCAGTGACGCGATCTCAGCTCACTGCAACCTCCACCTCCCGGGTTCAAGTGATTCTCCTGCCTTAGCCTCCTGAGTAGCTAGGACTACAGGCACGTGCCATCACGCCTAATTTTTATTTTTTATTTATTTTTTATTTTTAGTAGAGATAGGGTTTCACCATGTTAGCCAGGATAATCTTGATCTCCTGACCTTGTGATCCGCCCGCCTCGGCCTCCCAAAGTGCTGGGATTACAGGCATGAGCCACCGTGCCCAGCCAAGACCCCTATCTTTTTTTTTTTTTTTTTTTTTTGAGACGGAGTCTCGCTCTGCCACCCAGGCTGGAGTGCAGTGGCCGGATCTCAGCTCACTGCAAGCTCCGCCTCCCAGGTTTACGCCATTCTCCTGCCTCAGCCTCCCGAGTAGCTGGGACCACAGGCGCCCGCCTCGTCGCCCGGCTAGTTTTTTTTTGTATTTTTAAGTAGAGACAGGGTTTCACTGTATTAGCCAGGATGGTCTCGATCTTCTGACCTCGTGATCCGCCCGTCTCGGCCTCCCAAAGTGCTGGGATTACAGGCTTGAGCCACCGCGCCCGGCTTTTTTTTTTTTTTTTTTGAGACGGAGTCTCGCTCTGTCGCCCAGGCTGGAGTGCAGTGGCCGGATCTCAGCTCACTGCAAGCTCCGCCTCCTGGGTTCACGCCATTCTCCTGCCTCAGCCTCCCACGTAGCTGGGACTACAGGCGCCCGCCACATTGCCCAGCTAGTTTTTTTTTTTTTTTTTTTTTTTAGTAGAGACGGGGGTTTCACAGTGTGAGCCAGGATGGTCTCAATCGCTTGACCTCGTGATCCGCCCGTCTCGGCCTCCCAAAGTGCTGGGATTACAGGCTTGAGCCACCGCACCTGGCCCAACACCCCTATCTTTACAAAAGACAAAATTAGCTGGTACCCACCTGTCATCCTAGCTACTTGGGTGACTGAGGTGGGAGGATCAATTGAGACTAGGAGGTTGAGGCTGCAGTGAGCCATGATTGTGCCACTGCATTCTAGCTTGGGCAACAGAGTGAAACCCTGTCTCAAACAAACAAACAACAGGTGGGATGTCTATCACTACTGGAACAGTTGAGTCCTATGGGAGATTTGGACTATGGGACTATCTCCTATGGGAGATAAGGTTTCTTTCGATTTATAGAAATGGAAAGCCTGGGTAGCGTGGTGAAACCCAGTCTCCACAAAAAACTACAAAAATTAGCTGAGCGTGGTGGCTTGTGCCTGTACCCCAGTTTCTAGGGAAGCTGAAGTGGTAGGATTGCTCGAGCCCAAGAGGTCAAGGCTGCAGTGAGCTGAGATTATGCCATTGCACTCCAGACCAGGCAACAGAGCAAGACCCTGTCTCAAAAATAAAAAAGAAGAAATGGAAGAGAATCACATTACAAAAGAAGAAACAGTAATTTTAAATGTGCAGTGACAGGAAGCACAATGTATACTTGGAGAAATGTAATTACAATACAGAGAAAATGAAAGATCTTTGACTATCAACTTTTATTTTTATAAAAAGAATACACAGTGGCTAAAGAAACAAAAGGCTTATAATGAAAGTAAGTCTTCTGTCCTAGTGTTTTCTAGTCCCAAAACTTACTCTTGACAAGATTTCTTAGCTGTTTCTTCAGATAGTTGCCGTATTTTAAAACAATATGCTTTGAATATTCTTTCTTTTTTTTTTTTTTTTTAGGTACATCTATTGAAATGGGAACTATTTCTTAATTTATAAATTTTGAGTATTAGTCTGTTTTTCTTTCTTTCTTCCTTTCTTCTTTCTTCTTTTTTTTTTTTTTTTTTTTTTTTTGAGACAGTCTCACTCTTATCATCCAGGCTGGAGTGCAGGGGTCCACCACCTGGATTGAAGCAATTCTCTTGCCTCAGCCTCCCAAGTAGCTGGGATTTCAGGTGCCCGCCACCACACCCAGCTAATTTTTTTATTTTTAGTAGAGGTGGGGTTTCACCATGTTGACCAGGCTGGTCTCAAACTTCTGACCTCAGCTGATCCATCTGCCTTGGCCTCCCAAAGTTCTGGGATTACAGGCATGAGCCACTGCACCTGGCCTACTCCTTTTTCATAGTACTATAAAGAACTGCTGGAGGCTGGGTAATTTATAAAGGAAAGGTTCACAGTTCAGCATGGCCGGGGAGGCCTCAGAAAACTTACAATCATGGCGGAAGGGGAAGCAAATAAGTCCTTCTTCACATGGAGGCAGCAAGGTGAAGTGCACAGTGAAGTGTGAGAGGGAAGCCCCTTATAAAACCATTAGATCTGGGCCAGGCGACGTGGCTCAAGCCTGTAATCCCCCCACTTTGAGAGGCCAAGGTGGGTGGATTGCTTGAGGTCAGGAATTCCAGAACAACCTGGGCAACACGGTGAAACCCCATCTCTACCAAAAATACAAAAATTAGCCGGGAGTGGTGGTGTGCACCTGTAGTCCTAGCTACTTGGGAGGCCGAGTCAGGAGTCAGGAGAGTCACTTGAACCAGGGAGGCGGAGGTTGCAGTGAGCCAAGATTGCACCACTGCACTCCAGCCTGGGCGACAGAGTGAAACTCTGTCTCAAAAAAAAAAAACAAAAAAAAACTTACATCAGATCTCATGAGAACTCACTGTCATGAGAACAGCATGGGGAAAACCAGGAAACCGCCCCCACGATTCAGTTACCTCCACCTTGACACACGGGGATATGGGAATTACAGTTCAAGGTGAGATTTGGGTGAGGACACAAAGCCTAACCATATCAAGTATAGCAACAAATGTGCCCTGGAAGATGAAAACTTGACATTCTTAGAAATAACTATCGGCTGGGAGCCGTGGCTCACGCCTGTAATCCCAGCACTTTTGGAGGCCGAGGTGGGCAGATCACGACATCAGGAGATCGAGACCAGCCTGGCTAATACGGTGAAAATCTATCTCTACCAAAAGTACAAAAATTAGCCGGGTGTGGTGTGAACCCGGGAGGCAGAGTTCGCAGTGAGCCGAGATTGCGCCACTGCACTCCAGCCTTGGCGAAAGTGAGACTCCATCTCAAAAAAAAAAAAAAAAAGCACAAAAAGAACTATCAATCTTGCAATACAGATTTATCACTACATTTGGTTAAATCACTTAGTAGTAGTTGTTACCTTGCAAATGTTGTTCATGAAGAGCCAAATTCTTTATTTTAACTATATGTCTTCTCTTAAGGGGATCTATAGAATATGAATTAAGAGTCTATCAGCTCTGGCTGGGTGCAGTGGCTCATGCCTGTAATCCCAGCACTTTGGGAGGCCGAGGTGGGCAGATCATCTGAGGTCAGGAGTTTGAGACTAGCCTGGCCAAAGTGGTGAAACACTGTCTCTACTAAAAATACAAAAAATCAGCTGGGCCTGGTGCCGAATGCCTGTAATCCCAGGGAGGATCCTAGTTGGGGAGGCTGAGGCAGGAGAAACACTTTCTGTGGAGGTTGCAGTGAGCTGAGATTGCACTAAGACAAGAGTGAAACTCTGGGCGCCAAGAGCGAAACTCTGCCTCAAAAAAAAAGTTTACCAGCTCTTGGAGCCCTGAGAGGGTCAAACCCTACGAAGTGCTTGAGCACCCCCTAGCTGTATTAATTCTGAGCAAGTTATTTAATCTTTCTGTCCCTGTTTCTTCATTGCAAAATGTGGATAAGACCTACAGGGCTCTCCTAAGGATTAAATGAGTTAATACATGTAAAAGGACTTAGAACAATTGGCACTTAGTATACACTCAAAAGTGTCACCTTTTACTCTTACTGCAGAGTTCCGTCCTGGAGTTTATAATTATCTTTCTCTTAGGCATTTCCAATAGTTCCTTCCATGTAGGTCATGAACTGCACACCTCCAAGTTCTCATTCAAATAGAAAGAATAAACAGGGTTCTGCAATAAGGCAGTCTGTCTCCATATCAGGTATTTCATCAAGTCCCCCTTTCCCAGAGCCATCTGTCCTGAAGCCCTTGTCCAGCTCTAATAAAGGTAGACTCTTTTAGCGCTGTCGTCACAAGTCGTTCCGGTATGGCGCTGCTGAGTTAGATTCACTGTTTCTTTGTTTCTTTGACTCCAAGTGTCTTTTCTCTTCTTTTTTCTCCTTTCTTTTTTTTTGAGAAGGATTTTCGCTCTTGTTGCCCAGCTGGAGTGCAGTGGGACAATCTTGGCTCACTACAACTTCCACCTCCCGAGTTCAAGCAATTCTCCTGCCTCAGCCTCCCAAGTAGCCGGGATTACAGGCATGCGCCACCATGCCTGGCTAATTTTTTTTTTTTTTTTTTTTTGAGACGAAGTCTCACTCTGTTGCCCAGCTGTAGTGCAGTGATGCAATCTCGGCTCACTGCAAGCTCCACCTCCCAGGTTCACGCCATTCTCCTGCCTCAGTTTCCCAAGAAGCTGGGACTACAGGCTCCCATCACCACGCCCAGCATTTTTTTTTTTTTGTATTTTTAGTAGAGATGGGGTTTCACCATATTGGCCAGGCTGGTCTCGAACTCCTGGCTTCAAGTGATCCTCCCACCTCAACCTCCTAAAGTGTGGGATTACAAGTGTGAGCCACTGAGCTGCCAGATGCAATCTTTTTTTTTTTTTTTTCTTTTCGAGATGGAGTTTCGCTCTTGTTGCCCAAGCTAGAGTGTAATGGCATAATCTTGGCTCACCACAACCTCCGTCTCCTGGGTTCAAGAGATTCTCCTGCCTCAGCCTCCCGAGTAGCTGGAATTACAGGGCATGTGCCACCATGCCCGGCTAATTTTTTGTATTTTTAGTGGAGACGGGGTTTCTCCATGGTGGTCAGGCTGGTCTCGAACTCCCCACCTCAGGTGATTCACCCGCCTCAGACTCCCAAAGTGCTGGGATTACAGGCGTGAGCCACCACACCTGGCTGGCTTTCTTCTTTCTTTCCTTCCTTCCCTCCCTCCTTCCCTCCCTTCCTTCCCTTCTTTTCTTTCTTGAGACAGAGTCTGGCTCTGTCGCCCAGGCTGGAGTGCAGTGGCGCGATCTCGGCTCACTACAAGCTCCGCCTCCCGGGTTTACGCCATTCTCCTGCCTCAGCTTCCCGAGCAGCTGGGACTACAGGCACCCGCCACATCGCCCGGCTAGTTTTTTGTATTTTTTAGTAGAGACGGGGTTTCACCGTGTTAGCCAGGATGGTCTCGATCTTCTGATCTCGTGATCCGCCCGTCTCGGCCTCCCAAAGTGCTGGGATTACAGGCTTGAGCCACCGCACCCGGTCTCTCTCTTTCTTGCTTGCTTCCTTGCTTTCTTGCTTGCCTGCCTGCCCGCCCGCCTGCCTGCCTGCCTTTCTTTCTTTCTCTTTCTCTCTCTCTCTCTTTCTTTTCTGTTTCTTTCTTTCTTTCTCTCTCTTTCTTTTTCTTTCTTTTTCTTTCTTCTTTCTCTCTCTCTCTCTCTCTCTTTTTTCTCTCTCTCTCTCTCTCTCTCTCTTTCTTTCTTTCTTTCTTTCTTTTCTTCTTTCTTTCTTTTGAAACAGAGTCTTGCTGTGTCACCCGGGCTGGAGTACAATGGCACCATCTCGGCTCACTGCAACCTCTGCCTCCCGGGTTCAGGAGATCTTCCTGCCTCAGCCTCCCGAGTAGCTGGGATTACAGGCATGCACTACTAGGCCCAGCTAATTTTTGTATTTTTAGTTTAGTTAGTTTAATTTAGTTTTTAGGTTTTTTTTTTTTTTTTTTTTTTTTTTTTTTGAGACAAGAGTCTTGCTCTTGTCGTCCAGGCTGGAGTGCAATGGCATGATCTCGGCTCACTGCAACCTCTACCTCCCAGGTTCAATCGATTCTCCTGCCTCAGCCTCCCGAGTAACTGGGATTACAGGCACCCGCCACCATGCTCAGCTAATTTTTGTATTTTTAGTAGAGACAGGGTTTCACCATGTTGGCCAGGCTGGTCTCGGACTCCTGACCTCATGATCCACCTGCCTCAGCCTCCCAAAGTGCTGGGATTACAGGCATGAGCCACCACGCCTGGTCTAATTTTTGTATTTTTAGTAGAGACAGGGTTTCACCAGGTTGGCCAGGCTGGTCTCAAACTCCTGAACTCAAGTGATCTGCCCACCTTGGTCTCCCAAAGTGCCCGGATTACCAGCCCTTCTTTTTTTTAAGAGACAGGCTTGCTCTGTCACCCCAGCAAGGAAGCCTGGGAGTACAGTGTCAGGATCCTAGCTCACTACATTCTCTATCTCCTGGGTTTATTCATTGCTACATTTTGCCACAGTATACCTACAAGCAATTTAAAATGATGTGCCTAAGTAGAACTTCTGAATATTTGTTTTTTTGTTGTTTGTTTTGTTTTGTTTTTTTGAGAATCTTGCTCTGCCCAGGCTAGAATGCAGTGGCATAATCAAAGCTCACTGCAGCCTGACTGGGCTCGAGTGATCCTCCTGCCTCAGCCTTCAGAGTAGTTGAACTACAGGTGTCCATCATCACACTAGCTAATTTTTAAAACTTTTTGTGGCAACAGGGTCTCACTGTAGTGCCCAGGCTGATCGCTAACTCCTGGCCGCAGGTGATCCTCCTACCTCAGCCTCCCAAAGTGCTGGGGTTACAGGTGTGAGCCACCATGCCCAGCCCTGAATCTTTGAATGTAAAAAAAAAGATTGCATCTGGGGCCAGGCATGGTGGCTCACACCTGTAACCCCAGCACTTTGGGAGGCCGAGGCAGGTGAATCACAAGGTCAGGAGATCGAGACTATCCTGGCTAATGCAGTGAAATCCCTTCTCTACTAAAAGCACAAAAAATTAGCCGGGCGTGATGGCAGGTGCCTGTAGTCCGAGCTACTCAGGAAGCTGAGGCAGGAGAATCACTTGAACCCAGGAGGCAGAGGTTGCAGTGAACTGAGATTGTGCCACTGCACTCCAGCCTGGGTGACAGAGCAAGACAGCATCTCAAAAAAAAAAAGATTGCATCTAGAGTTCTCTGGCTTACACTTGTAACCCCAGCACTTTGGGAGGCCGAGGTAGGTGGATCACTTGAAGTCAGGAGTTCCAGACTAGCCCAGCTAACATGGTGAAACCCTGTCTCTACTAAAAATACATAATTAGCTGAGCACAGTGGTGCACACCTGTAATCCCAGCACTTTGGGAGGCCGAGGTAGGTGGATCACTTGAAGTCAGGAGTTCCAGACTAGCCCAGCTAACATGGTGAAACCCTGTCTCTACTAAAAATACAAAAGTTAGCCAGGCATGGTGATGCATGCCTGTAGTCCCAGCTACTTGGGAGGCTGAGGTAGAAGAATCGCTTGAACCCAGGAGGCAGAGGTTGCAGTGAACTGAGATTGTGCCACTGCACTCCAGCCTGGGTGACAGAGCAAGACAGCATCTCAAAAAAAAAAGATTGCATCTGGGGCCAGGCACGGTGGCCCATGCCTGTAATCCCACCACTTTGGGAGGCCGAGGCGGATGTATCCCTTGAGGTCGAGACCAGCCTGAGCAACATGGCGAAACCCCATCTCTACTAAAAATACATAATTAGCTGAGCACAGTGGTGCACACCTGTAATCCCAGCTACTCGGGAGGCTGATGCACGAGAATTGCTTGAACTTGGTGGGTGGAGGTTGCAGTGAGCCGAGATTGCACCATTGCACTCAAGCCTGGGCAAAAAGAGCAAAACTCCGTCTCAAAAAAAATAAATAGGCTGGGCGTGGTGGCTCACACCTGTAATTCCAGCACTTTGGGAGGCCGAGGCGGGTGGATCACCTAAGGTCGGATGTTCAAGACCAGCCTGACCAACACAGAGAAACCCCGTCTCTACCAAAAAAAAAAAAAAATTAGCTGGGTGTGGTGGCACATGCCTGTAATCCCAGTTACTCGGAAAGCTGAAGCAGGAGAATTGCTTGAACCTGGAGGGCAGAGGTTGCAGTGAGCCGAGATCACACCGTTGCACTCCAGGCCCAGGCCACAAGAGCAAAACTCCGTCTCAAAAAAATAAATTAAATAGATAAATAATAAAGACTGGGTGCGGTGGTTCACACCTGTAATCCCAGCACTTTGGGAGGCTGAGGCAGGCGGATCATGAGGTCAAGAGATCGAGACCATCCTGGCCAACATGGTGAAACCCTGTCTCTACTAAAAATACAAAAATTAGCCAGGCATGGTGATGCATGCCTGTAGTCCCAGCTACTTGGGAGGCTGAGGTAGAAGAATCGCTTGAACCCAGGAGGAGGAGGCTGCAGTGAGCCGAGATCATGCCACTACACTCCAGTCTGTCGACAGAGCGAGATTCCGTCTCAAAAAAATAAATATAAATAAATAAATAAATAAAACAATGTCACTGTCTCCATAATACAGTGTATTAATAGTTTATAAGAAATCTGATTGGCTGGGTACAGTGGCTCATACCTGTCATCCCAGCACTTTGGGAGGCCGAGGAGGGCAGATCACTTGACGTCGCGAGTTTGAGACCAGACTGGCAAATATGATGAAACCCTGTCTCTACTAAAAATACAAAAGTTAGCCAGGCATGGTGGTAGCTGCCTGTAATCTCAGCTACTCAGGAGGCTAAGATACAAGATCACTTGAACCTAGGAGGCAGAGCTTGCAGTGAGCTGAGATCACCACTGCATTCCAGCCTAGCCTGGGCCGCAGAGCAAGACTCTGTCTCAAAAAAAAAAAAAGAAAGAAAAAGAAAAGAAAATATAAGAAAAAAATAACGAAATTGGATTGATTCATGCTCTTTTCTTTCGGGGGGCCCTTAGTGTCCTCTCCTCTACCCAGTGCTCTAAAATTAGTCAAATATGTGTAAGTCTTTTTTTTTTTTTTTTTTTTGAGGTGGAGTCTCTCTCTTTTGCCAGACTGGAGTGCAGTGGCGCAATCTCGGCTCACTGCGACCTCTGACTCCAGATTCAAGCGATTCTCCTGCCTCAGTCTCCCAAGTAGCTGGGAGTACAGGCACCTGCCACCACACCCAGCTAATTTTTGTATTTTTAGTAGAGACGGGGTTTCACCATGTTGCCCAGGATTGTCTCAATCTCCTGACTTCGTGATCTGCCCGCCTCAGCCTCCCAGAGTGCTGGGGTTAGAGGCATGAACCACCGTGCCTGGCATTTTTTTTTTTAATCGGACTGAACTAGTAAGTTTATCTGAAAATTTGTGTCCTTTAGCTCTGCAAAATGTTTTGTCCTCTTTCTTTGGTAATGTAAGCCTCATTTTCTCTTTTTCTTGGTGGAGCTCAATTGTTCTCTGTTTTCTCTCTGGGATGATCAGTTATCAGAACTAATGGGTTGACACATTTCTCATATTCTTGCTCCTATCTTTTTTTTTTTTTTTTTTTTTTGAGATGGAGTCTTGCTCTGTCACCCAGGCTGGAGTGCAATGGTGTGATCTTGGCTCACTGCTACCTCCGCCTCCCGGGTTCAAGCGATTCTTCTGCCTCAGTCTCCTGAGTAACTGGGACTACAGGCACGCACCACCAGGCCCGACTAATTTTTGTATTTTTAGTAGAGATGGGGTTTCACCATATTGGCCAGGCTGGTCTTGACCTCCTGACCTCGTGATCCACCTGCTTCGGCCTCCCAAAGTTCTGGGATTGCAGGCGTGAGCCACTGCTCCTGCCATCTTGCTCCTATTTTTTAAATCAGCCTCTTCTTTAAAAGTTTTTCCGGCCGGGCGCGGTGGCTCAAGCCTGTAATCCCAGCACTTTGGGAGGCCGAGACGGGTGGATCACGAGGTCAGGAGATCGAGACCATCCTGGCTAACACGGTGAAACCCCGTCTCTACTAAAAATACAAAAAAAAAACTAGCCGGGCGAGGTGGCGGGCGCCTGTAGTCCCAGCTACTCCGGAGGCTGAGGCAGGAGAATGGCGTAAACCCGGGAGGCAGAGCTTGCAGTGAGCCGAGATCCGGCCACTGCACTCCAGCCCGGGCGACAGAGCAAGACTCCGTCTCAAAAAAAAAAAAAAAAAAAAAAAGTTTTTCCATTGAGACTTCCTCTATTCATTAATCCTTCAGTTAATTCATTTACTCATTTACTGAAACAGGTGTTTACTGATAACTGACCTACAGTATTCTTCTGTGTCCAGGTAATGTTCTGGGCAGTGTAGATACAGCAATGAATAAGACAAATCCTCATCCTCATTTTGGACAAAATTTAAAAGTGGATTAATAGTAAGTGCCAAAATGTGCCATAAAGGAAAATTAAGCCAGGGGAGGAAAAGAAGGAGAATGGGGCTAGAAGCTGTTTTAGCTAGGATGGTCAGGGAAGGAAGGCCTGACATTTGAACAGCGGCATGAAGGAGATGATGGAGCAAGTCCTGGGAAGACCTCTAGGAAGAACACTCCAGGCAGAAGGCCTGAGTTTGCAACAAGGTTAGTGTGCTTGATAAACAGCAAGGGGCTAGCATGTCTAGGGCAGAGTGAGCAAGGTGAGAGATGAAAGAGGCTGGACATGGTGGTTCATGCCTGTTATCCCAGCATTTTTGGAGGCTGAGGCATGAGGGTCGCTTAAGCCCAGAAGTTTCAAACAAGGCTGGGCAATATAGTGAGATCCTGTCTCTCTAAAAACAAAAAAAAAAAAACCAGGAATGCAGGCATAGTGGTAGATGCCTGTAGTCTCAGATACTTGGGGACTGAGGCAGGGGATCACTTGAATCCAAGAGTTCAAACTATGATGGTGTCACTGCATTCCATTCTGGGCGACAGGAGACCCTGTCTCAACAACCACTACCATCAATCATTCAATCAATCAATCAATAAATAAATAAAGAGAGAAAGAAAAGAGATAAGGTCAGAGAGGTAGTCAGGAACAATGGAGGTAGTAAGGCCATGTAAGGTATTGTGGCCATGGTAAGGAGTAAGGATATTATTCTAATTTAGTTAAAAGGCATTTTAAGCAGGCAACTACCATTAAAAACAACATTCTGGCTGGACATGGTGGCTCATGCCTGTAATCTCAGCACTTTGGGAAGACGAGGCAGGTGGGTCACTAGAGGTCCAGAGTTCCAGACCAGCCTGGCCAACATGGTGAAATCCTGGAGTTCCCATCTCTACCAAAATTACAAAAATTAGCCAATCCTGGTGACCCACCTGTAATCCCAGCTACTTGGGAGGCTGAGGCACCAGACTTGCTAGAACCTGGGAAGCAGAGGTTGCAATGAGCCCAGATTGTGCCACTGCACTCCAGCTTGGGTGACAGAGCAAGACTTAGTTTCAAAAAAAAAAAAAATCAGTTTGCCATCTGACAGATGGACTGTAAGAGCTCAAGAGTATAAGTAGAGACACCTATATAAGTCTAGCGTAGTGGTCAAAGCAAATGTTACACTGGCTTGGTTAGAAAGTAGCAGACAAGTAAATGGAAATCAGAACTAGAATATTCAGGCTGAGCTAATAAGAGTTGCTGATGAATATGGGCAGTTAGTCAGGGAAAGGAGTGAAGGATGATTTGGGAGGTTTTAGCCTG
Source organism: Trachypithecus francoisi (assembly GCF_009764315.1). Classification (NCBI taxonomy): domain Eukaryota; kingdom Metazoa; phylum Chordata; class Mammalia; order Primates; family Cercopithecidae; genus Trachypithecus; species Trachypithecus francoisi. The sequence continues at coordinate 39,617,509 of NW_022681454.1, read as the reverse complement.
AGCAACTGAATAAATAATGGTCCCATTCAATTGCCTAAGGACAGACAAAGAAAGCAGCAAGTCTGGGTGATGGTAGAGTGGAATAAGGTTTTTTTTTCGTTATTTTTTCTTTTCTTTTCTTTTCTTTTTTTTGAGACAGAGTTTCGCTCTTATTGCCTAGCCTGGAATGCAATGGCGCGATCTTGGCTCACCACAACCTCCGCCTCCTGTGTTCAAGAGATTATCCTGCCTCAGCCTCCCGAGTAGCTGGGATTACAGGCATGTGCCACCACCACAGCTAATTCTGTGTTTTTAGCAGAGACGGGGTTTCTCCATGTTGATCAGGCTGGTCTTGAACTCCCAACCTCAAGTGATCCGCCCGCCTCGGCTTCCCAAAGTGCTGGGACTACAGGCGTGAACCACCACACCTGGCCAGGTTTTGTTTTGTTTTTTGTTTTTTTTTTGGAGATGGGAGTCTCATTCTGTCACCCAGGCTGGAGTGCAGTGGCACGATCTCAGCTCACTGCAACCTCCGCCTCCCAGGTTCAAACGATTCTCCTGCCTCAGGCTCCCAAGTAGCTGGGATTGCAGGCATCTGCCACCATGCCCAGCTAATTTTTTGTATTTTTAGTAGAGACAGGTTTCACCATGTTGGCCGGGCTGGTCTCAAACTCCTGACCTCAAGTGATCCACCCACCTCGCCTTTTTTTTTTTTTTTTTTTTTTTTGAGGCGGAGTCTCGCTCTGTCGCCCAGGCTGGAGTGCAGTGGCCGGATCTCAACTCACTGCAAGCTCCGCCTCCCGGGTTTACGCCATTCTCCTGCCTCAGCCTCCCGAGTAGCTGGGACTACAGGCGCCCGCCACCTCGCCCGGCTAGTTTTTTTTTTTTGTATTTTTTAGTAGAGACGGGGTTTCACCGTGTTCGCCAGGATGGTCTCGATCTCCTGACCTCGTGATCCACCCGTCTCGGCCTCCCAAAGTGCTGGGATTACAGGCTTGAGCCACCGCGCCCGGCCTAGGCCTTTTTTTTTCAAGACAGGGTCTCACTCTGCTACTGAGGCTGGAGTGCAATGGCATAATCATGGCTCACCACAGCCTCAACCACCGAGGCTCAGGTGACCCTCCCACCTCAGCCTCTTGAGTAGCTGGACTACGGGTGCCCGCCACCACTCCCAGCTAATTTTGTATTTTTTGTAGAGACAGGGTTTCACCATGTTGCCCAGGGTGGCCTCAAACTCTTGGGCTCAAGCGATCCACCTGCCTCAGCATCCCAAAGTGCTAGGATTACAGGCGTGAGCCACTGCGCCCAGCCAGGAATTTGTTTCTAAGACATAAATTTGAAGTGTCCCACCACAGTGTTTAAAAGAGTGGATTCTGAAGGGAGACAGCATTAGATTAAATTCTAGACTGGATAGGGCACGGAGTGTACAAAAATATCTTTTCTCCCCTTAAAGTGGAGATATTATAGCATGTATGTACGCTAAAGCAAAAAGAGAGAAATGAACAATTCTGGAGAAAAAGAAGGATTAATTATAGGAGTGAAGTCCTTGAAGAGACGAGAGTGAAGACAGGCCGGGCGCGGTGGCTCACACTTGTAATCCCAGCACTTTGGGAGGCCGAGGTGGGCAGATCATCAGGTCAGGAGTTCAAGACCAGCCTGGCCAATATGGTGAAACCCCATCTCTACTGAAAATACAAAAAAGTTAGCCAGGTGTGGTGGTGCACGCCTGTAATCCTAGCTACTCAGGAGGCTGAGGCAGGAGAATTGCTTGAACTTGGGAGCGAGGTTGCAGTGAGCTGAGATGGCGCCACTGTACTCCAGCCTGGGCAACAGAGTGAGATTCCATCTCAGAAAAAAAAAAAGACAGTGAAGACAGACCATATGACCACTGGTGTAGATAAGATATATTTGATGATGAGATACATCACTTTTTGCTTCAATTTATTAGCAATATAAGAAATTGTTGCCGGGCACGGTGGCTCAAGCCTGTAATCCCAGCACTTTGGGAGGCCGAGACAGGAGGATCACGAGGTCAGGAGATCGAGACCATCCTGGCTAACATGGTGAAACCCCGTCTCTACTAAAAAAAATACAAAAAAACTAGCCCGGCGAGGTGGCGGGCGCCTGTAGTCTCAGTTACTCCGGAGGCTGAGGCAGGAGAATGGTGAAAACCCGGGAGGCGGAGCTTGCAGTGAGCTGGGATCCGGCCACTGCCCTCCAGCCTGGGCGACAGATAGAGGCTCCGTCTCAAAAAAAAAAAAAAAGAAGTTGTAAGGGATTCATATAAGTTGTTGGATATTCAAAATGAGAGAAGTTGTGAAATAGTCACCTCGGAGAGTGAACAGGGAGACATACAATTCTGCTACTTAGGCATAGGAGTTGACTAGGCAGATAACTGAGATTTTGCAAGGTCAGTCAGGAAGCAAGGGAAAAGAAACTTAATACAGTAATGGCCTATGAAATCTAAGCTGCATAAAGGAGATGTATAACAAGGACCATATCTGTCTCACCTTCATTAATGTGGGGCATGTGATCAATAGAGACTGGGGGTGGTGGCTCACACCTGTATCCCAGCACTTTGGGAGGCTGCGGAGGGCGGATCACCTGAGGTCGGGAGTTTGAGACCAGCTTGGCCAGCATGATAAAACCACATCTCTACTAAAAATACAGAAATTAGCCAGGCATGGTGGCACACGCCTGTAATCCCAGCTACTCAGGAAGTTGAGGCAGGAGAATTGCTTGAACCTGGGAGATGGAGATTGCAGTGAGCTGAGATCACACCATTGCACCCTAGCCTGGGCAACAAAAGCGAGACTCCATCTCAAAATAAAATAAAATAAAATAAAAATAAAAATAGCAACTAGGGACTAGGGACTGGGTGCAGTAGCGCAGGCCTGTAATCCCAGCACTTTGGGAGGCAGACACGGACGGATCACCTGAGGTCAGGAGTTCAAGACCAGTCTGACCAATATGGTGAAACACTGTGTCTACTAAAATTGCAAAAAAATTAGCCAGCCATGGTGGCACATGCCTGTAATCCCAGATACTAGGGAGGCTGAGGCAGGAGAATCACTTGGACCCAGGAGGCAGAATTTGCACTGAGCCGAGATCATACCACTGCACTCCAGCCTGGGTGACAGGGTGAGACTCTGTCTCAAAAAAAAAAAAAAAAAAAAAAAAAAAAGCTACTAAAAAAAGCATGGAAATGGTCTAAACACATCAGCTAAAAGAGAGATTATCAGACTGGATTAAAAAGCAAGATTCATGGCCTGGTGCGGTGGCTCACACCTGTAATCCCAGCACTTTGGAAGTCCTAGGCAGGCAGATCACCTGAGGTCAGGAGTTTGAGACCAGCCCAGCCAACATGGTAAAAATCCAAAAATTAGCCTGGCATGGTGGGTGGTACGTGTCTGTAGTCCTGTCTACTCGGGAGGCTGAGGCAGGAGAATCACTTGAACCCCAGAGGTAGAGGTTGCAGTGAGCTGAGATTGCTCCACTGTACTCCAGCCTGGGTAACAGAGCGAGACTGTCTCAAAAAAAAGGAAAGAAAATAAAATGACAGAGGTCTGGCCAAGGCAGGTGGATCACTTGAGCCCAGGAGTTCCAGACCATACTAGGCAACATGGCCAAACCCCACCTCTACAAAAATTAGCCAGGCTTGAGGCTGGGTGCGGTGGCTCATGCCTGTAATCCCAGCACTGGGAGACCGAGGCGGGTGGATGACCTGAGGTTAGGAGTTCGAGGCAAGCCTGGCTAACATGGTGAAACCCCATCTCTATTAAAAAATACAAAAAATTAGCCGGGCATGGTGGCATATGCCTGTAATCCCAGATACTTGGGAGCCTGAGGCAGGAGAATTGCTTGAACCCTGGAGGCGGAGGTTGCAGTGAGCCGAGATTGCGCCACTGCACTCCAGCCTGGGTGACCAAGACAGACTTCATCTCAAAACAAAACAAACAAATTATCCGGAGTGGAGTGCACTTGGTGGAGTGCATCTGTAGTTCCAGCTACTTGGGAGGCTGAGGTGGGAGGATCACCTGAGCCTGGGAGGTCGAGGCTGTAGCTGTAGTGAGTTGAGATCACCTCACTGCACTCCTGCCTGGGTGACACAGTGAGACACTGTCTCAAAAAAAAAAAAAAAAAAGAGGTCATTCTCTAAGAAGACAGAACACTCCTAAATGTATATGCACCTCAAACAACTGAGGCAAGAATAATATATCTGGACCAGGCGTGGTGGCTCATGCCTGTCATCCCAGTACTTTGGGAGGCCAAGTCGGGCAGATCACCTGAGGTCAGGAGTTCAAGACCAGCCTGACCAACACGGAGAAACACTGTCTCTACTAAAAAATACAAAATTAGCCAGGCGTGGTGGTGCATACCTGTAATCCCAGCTACTCGGGAGACTGAGGCAGGAGAATCGCTTGAACCCGGGAGGCGGAGGCTGCAGTGAGCTGAGAACACACCATTGCGCTCCAGCCTGGGCAACAAGAGCAAGACTCCACCCCAAAACAAAAAGAAAGAATAATATATGTAAAAAGAAAATACATAAATCTGCAATTATATTTGAGGATGTCAATATTCCTGTCAGTAATTGATAGAGGAAGCAGGCTGAAAATTAGGAAGGCCATAGATGACCTGAGCAACATCACTATCAACTAAAGTAACCTGACATTCAGAATACTCCACCCAATAATGGCAGATTATACATTATATTTTTTCTTTTTTCTTTTTTGAGACAGAGACTTGCTCTGTCACCCAGGCTGGAGTGGAGGGCAGTGGTGCAATCTCGGCTCACTGCAGCCTCCACCTGCCAGGTTCAAGTGATTCTCCTGCCTCAGCCTCCCAAGTAGGTGGATTACAGGCGCCCGCCACCATCCCTGGCTAATTTTTATATTTTTAGTAGAGATGGGGTTTCTCCACATTGGCCAGGCTCATCTCGAACTCTTGACCTCAGGTGATCCACCCACCTTGGCCTCCCAAAGGGTCAGGATTACAGGCGTGAGCCACTGCACCTGGCCTTTTTTTTTCTTTGGTATTTTTGTAGAGATGGGGTTTCACCATGTTGGCCAGGCTGGTCTTGAACTCCTGACCTCAAGTAATCCACTGCCTTAACCTCCCAAAGTGCTGGGATTATAGGCATTAGCCACCACGCCCGGTCTCTACAAAAAAGTTTTAAAAATTAGCCAGGTGTGTGGCATGCCCCTGTAGTCCTAGCTACTCAGGAAGCTGAGGAGAGAGGATTGCTTGAGACCAAGAGGTTGAGGCTGCAGTGAACCATGACTACACTACTGCACTCCTGCCTAGGTGATAGAGCAAGACCTTGTCTCAAAAAAACCCCAAACACAGCTAGCCAACACAGTGAAACACTGTCTCTACCAAAAAAAAACAAAAACAAAAACAAAAAATCTAGCTGGGTGTGGTGGCGAGTGCCTGTAGTCCCAGCTACTCAGGAGACTGAGGCATGAGACTTATTGGAACCCTGGAGGCAGAGACTGCAGTGAGCCAAGATCACACCACTGCACTACACCCTGGGCGAAATAGTGAGACCCTGTCTCAAAAAAAAAAAAAAAGGGGGACCATATTCCAGGTCGTAAAAAAAAACAAAAATTTTTTTTTCTTTTTTTGAGATGGAGTTTTTTTGCTCTTGTTGCTGCTCTTGCTGCCCAGGCTGGAGTGCAATGGCGCAATCTCGGCTCACTGCAACTTCCACCTTCTGGGTTCAAGCGATTCTCCTGCCTCAGCCTCCCGGTAGCTAGGATTACAGGCGCCGGCCACCACGCCTGGCTAATTTTTATTTTTAGTAGAGATGGGGTTCTCCACATTGGCCAGGCTCATCTCGAACTCTTGACCTCAGGTGATCCACCCACCTTGGCCTCCCAAAGGGTCAGGATTACAGGCGTGAGCCACTGCACCTGGCCTTTTTTTTTCTTTGGTATTTTTGTAGAGATGGGGTTTCACCATGTTGGCCAGGCTGGTCTTGAACTCCTGACCTCAAGTAATCCACTGCCTTAACCTCCCAAAGTGCTGGGATTATAGGCATTAGCCACCACGCCCGGTCTCTACAAAAAAGTTTTAAAAATTAGCCAGGTGTGGTGGCATGCCCCTGTAGTCCTAGCTACTCAGGAAGCTGAGGAGAGAGGATTGCTTGAGACCAAGAGGTTGAGGCTGCAGTGAACCATGACTACACTACTGCACTCCTGCCTAGGTGATAGAGCAAGACCTTGTCTCAAAAAAACCCCAAACACAGCTAGCCAACACAGTGAAACACTGTCTCTACCAAAAAAAAACAAAAACAAAAACAAAAAATCTAGCTGGGTGTGGTGGCGAGTGCCTGTAGTCCCAGCTACTCAGGAGACTGAGGCATGAGACTTATTGGAACCCTGGAGGCAGAGACTGCAGTGAGCCAAGATCACACCACTGCACTACACCCTGGGCGAAATAGTGAGACCCTGTCTCAAAAAAAAAAAAAAAAGGGGGACCATATTCCAGGTCGTAAAAAAAAACAAAAATTTTTTTTTTCTTTTTTTTGAGATGGAGTTTTTTTGCTCTTGTTGCTGCTCTTGCTGCCCAGGCTGGAGTGCAATGGCGCAATCTCGGCTCACTGCAACTTCCACCTTCTGGGTTCAAGCGATTCTCCTGCCTCAGCCTCCCGAGTAGCTAGGATTACAGGCGCCGGCCACCACGCCTGGCTAATTTTATATTTTTAGTAGAGACGGGGTTTCACCATGTTGGTCAGGCTGATCCTGAACTCCTGACCACAGGTGATCCACCAACCTCAGCCTCCCAAAGTGCTGGGATTACAGGTGTGAGCCACCGTGCCTGACCAAAAAAACAAATCTTAACAAATTAAAAATAACAAAGTTCAGCTGGACATGGTAGCTCATGCTTGAGGTTAGAGGACTGCTTGAGCCCAGGAGTTCCAGGCTGCAGTGAGCTATGATCATGCCACTGAACTCCTGCCTGAGTGTCCCTAAAAAAATGTCGTGGAAAATACATTTTTAGGCTATAACAGAATTACAAATCAATGACAAAAACATCTGGAGGCCGGGCGCGGTGGCTCAAGCCTGTAATCCCAGCACTTTGGGAGGCCGAGACGGGCGGATCACGAGGTCAGGAGATCGAGACCATCCTGGCTAACACGGTGAAACTCCGTCTCTACTAAAAATACAAAAACTAGCCGGGTGAGGTGGCGGGCGCCTGTAGTCCCAGCTACTCGGGAGGCTGAGGCAGGAGAATGGCGTAAACCCGGGAGGCGGAGCTTGCAGTGAGCTGAGATCTGGCCACTGCACTCCAGTCCGGGCGACAGAGCGAGACTCCGCCTCAAAAAAAAAAAAAAAAAAAATCTGGAAAATCCCCTAATACTGAGAATTAAACGACATAAAATATGTATTTTGAGACAGGGTCTCACTCTGTTACCCAGGCTGGAGTGCAGTGGCTCACACCTGTAATCTCAGTAGTTTAGGAGGCTGAGGTGGGAAGACTGCTTGAGGCCAAGAGTTTGAGATCTCCCTGAGCAACAAAGCAAGACCTCCACTCCACAGGAAAAAAAAAAAAATTAGCCTGGCATGGTAGTGCATGTCTGTAATCCTAACTACTTGGGAGGCTGAGGTGGGAGGATCCCTTGAGCCTAAGTGATTGAAGTTATGATGAGCTATGATCACGCCATTGCACTCCAGGCTGGGTAACACAGCAAGACTCTATCTCTCACAAAAAAAAAAAAAAAAAGAAGAGAAAAGAAAAAAAGAAAGAAAAGAAAAAAGTAAAAGTCATACATGCCATGATTGTCAACGTTAAAAACAATATATAGCCACCAACTGAAGAGGCTCTAGTGGAAACAGTAGCTTCAGGGAATAGTCATGTTTGAGTTAGAAGTTGAATGGATAAAGAGGTGTGGTGATAGCTATTCTACTCCAAGCTGTTTTTTGTTTTGTTTTTGTTTTTGTTTTCTTGAGATTACAGGCTTGAGCCACTACGCCCGGCCTACTCCAAACTGTTTACCCAACATAATTTTTTTGTGTGTGTGAGACGGAGTCTCGCTCTGTAGCCCAGGCTGGAGTGCAGTGGCCGGATCTCAGCTCACTGCAAGCTCCACCTCCCGGGTTCACGCCATTCTCCTGCCTCCGCCTCCCGAGTAGCTGGGACTACAGGCACCCGCCACCTCGCCCGGCTAATTTTTTTGTATTTCTTTTTTTTAGTAGAGACGGGGTTTCACCGTGTTCGCCAGGATGGTCTCGATCTCCTGACTTCGTGATCCACCCGCCTTGGCCTCCCAAGTGCTGGGATTACAGGCGTGAGCCACCGCGCCTGGCCTACCCAACAGAATTAAAGCATGTTTCCATAAAAAGAAAAAACAGCTGCGTTTACATGGAATTTTGCTCATTACTGTTCCTAAGAATTTGAGAATGGAGGAAGGAGGCAGATAGGGGGCCAGTTAGTAAGATTAGATAAAGACTAGGAAATCCACAGGGCGCAGTGGCTCATGCCTGTCATCCCAACACTTTGGGAGGCCAAGGCAGGTGGATTGCTTGAGCTCAGGAGTTTGAAACCAGCCTGAGCAACATAGTGAGACCCCATCTCTACAAAAACTACAAAAATTAGCCTGTTGTGGTGCACGCCTGTAGTCACAGCTCCTCCAGAGGCTCAGGTGGGAGGATCACTTGAGCCCAGGAAGTGGAGTTGCAGTGAGCTGTCATCAGTCTCTAGCCTGGGCAACAGAATGAGGCTCTGTCTCAAAAACTAATGAATGAAAATTAGCCAGGGATATGTGCTGTGTGCCCGTAGTCCCGCTGCTTGAGGGGGCTGAGATGGGATGATCACTTGAGCCTGGGGGTGGTGGCTACAGTGAGCTCTGATGGCTCCACTGCACTCCAGCCTGAGCAACCGAGTGAGACCCTGTCCACCACCCCCCACCAAAAAAAAAAAAAAAAAAGAAGGAAGAAGATACAGAGTTTTGTGCCAAATAACGGGAAAGTACTGAAGTGAGTGACCAAGGTAATTGAGATGAAAAGCATGATTAGTCCCCTAGGCAGTGGTAAAGTGGGTAACATTTTCATAGTGGTCTTATCCATATGGATAAGACTATTCCCCCTATTCCCTACAAGGAACACTGTGGGTCTCCCTTAAATCCTGTCAGGACAAAAATAAAGTTGGAGGTCTGGTGGCTCATGCCTGTAATCCCAGCACTTTGGGAGGCTGAGGTGGACGGATCACAAGGTCAGGAGTTCCAGACCAGCCTGGTCAATATGGTGAAACCCCATCTCTACTAAAAATACAAAAGTTAGCCAGGTGTGGTGGTGGGCGCCTGTAGTCCCAGCTACTTGGGAGCTGAGGCAGGATAATCGCTTGAACCTGGCAGGGGGAGGTTGCAGTGAGCCGAGATCGTGCCACTGCACTGCACTCCAGCCTGAGTGACAGAGCAAGGCTCTGTCTCAAAAAAAAAAAAAGAAAAGAAAAAAAAGTTGGAGAATAAATTTATAGATTTTTTTTTTTTTTTTGAGACGGAGTCTGGCTCTGTCGCCCGGGCTGGAGTGCAGTGGCCGGATCTCAGCTCACTGCAAGCTCCGCCTCCCGGGTTTATGCCATTCTCCTGCCTCAGCCTCCCGAGTAGCTGGACTACAGGCGCCCGCCACCTCGCCCGGCTAGATTTTTTTTTGTATTTTTTAGTAGAGACGGGGTTTCACCGTGTTCGCCAGGATGGTCTCGATCTCCTGACTTCGTGATCCACCCGCCTTGGCCTCCCAAAGTGCTGGGATTACAGGCGTGAGCCACCGCGCCTGGCCTACCCAACAGAAATTAAAGCATGTTTCCATAAAAAGAAAAAAACAGCTGCGTTTACATGGAATTTTGCTCATTACTGTTCCTAAGAATTTGAGAATGGAGGAAGGAGGCAGATAGGGGGCCAGTTAGTAAGATTAGATAAAGACTAGGAAATCCACAGGGCGCAGTGGCTCATGCCTGTCATCCCAACACTTTGGGAGGCCAAGGCAGGTGGATTGCTTGAGCTCAGGAGTTTGAAACCAGCCTGAGCAACATAGTGAGACCCCATCTCTACAAAAACTACAAAAATTAGCCTGTTGTGGTGCACGCCTGTAGTCACAGCTCCTCCAGAGGCTCAGGTGGGAGGATCACTTGAGCCCAGGAAGTGGAGGTTGCAGTGAGCTGTCATCAAGTCTCTAGCCTGGGCAACAGAATGAGGCTCTGTCTCAAAAACTAATGAATGAAAAATTAGCCAGGGATATGTGCTGTGTGCCCGTAGTCCCAGCTGCTTGAGGGGGCTGAGATGGGATGATCACTTGAGCCTGGGGGTGGTGGCTACAGTGAGCTCTGATGGCTCCACTGCACTCCAGCCTGAGCAACCGAGTGAGACCCTGTCCACCACCCCCCACAAAAAAAAAAAAAAAAAGAAAGGAAGAAGATACAGAGTTTTGTGCCAAATAACGGGAAAGTACTGAAGTGAGTGACAAGGTAAATTGAGATGAAAAGCATGATTAGTCCCCTAGGCAGTGGTAAAGTGGGTAACATTTTCATAGTGGTCTTATCCATATGGATAAGACTATTCCCCCTATTCCCTACAAGGAACACTGTGGGTCTCCCTTAAATCCTGTCAGGACAAAAATAAAGTTGGAGGTCTGGTGGCTCATGCCTGTAATCCCAGCACTTTGGAGGCTGAGGTGGACGGATCACAAGGTCAGGAGTTCCAGACCAGCCTGGTCAATATGGTGAAACCCCATCTCTACTAAAAATACAAAAGTTAGCCAGGTGTGGTGGTGGGCGCCTGTAGTCCCAGCTACTTGGGAGGCTGAGGCAGGATAATCGCTTGAACCTGGCAGGGGGAGGTTGCAGTGAGCCGAGATCGTGCCACTGCACTGCACTCCAGCCTGAGTGACAGAGCAAGGCTCTGTCTCAAAAAAAAAAAAAAGAAAAGAAAAAAAAGTTGGAGAATAAATTTATAGATTTTTTTTTTTTTTTTGAGACGGAGTCTGGCTCTGTCGCCCGGGCTGGAGTGCAGTGGCCGGATCTCAGCTCACTGCAAGCTCCGCCTCCCGGTTTATGCCATTCTCCTGCCTCAGCCTCCCGAGTAGCTGGGACTACAGGCGCCCGCCACCTCGCCCGGCTAGATTTTTTTTTTGTATTTTTTAGTAGAGACGGGGTTTCACCGTGTTAGCCAGGATGGTCTCGATCTCCTGACCTCATGATCCGCCCGTCTCGGCCTCCCAAAGTGCTGGGATTACAGGCTTGAGCCACCAGGCCCGGCCTTTTTTTTTTTTTTTTTACTTCAGTGATTATTTTTAAAATTTCTAACAGCTCTTATTTTCTTAAAATTCCTTTTTATAGGCCGGGCACAGTGGCTCAAGCCTGTAATCCCAGCACTTTGGGAGGCCGAGACGGGCGGATCACGAGGTCAGGAGATCGAGACCATCCTGGCTAACACGGTGAAACCCCGTCTCTACTAAAAAATACAAAAAACTAGCCGGGCGAGGTGGCGGGCGCCTGTAGTCCCAGCTACTCGGGAGGCTGAGGCAGGAGAATGGCGTGAACCCGGGAGGCGGAGCTTGCAGTGAGCTGAGATCCGGCCACTGCACTCCAGCCCGGGTGACAGAGCAAGACTCCATCTCAAAAAAAAAAAAAAAAAATTCCTTTTTATAGCATCCTGTTTCTGTATGGGTGCAATGACTTCTTCAAATGTCAACATTTTCAGTTAATTCTTTTCTTTTTTTTTTTTTTTCTTTTGGAAGACAGGCTCTCACTATGTCATCCAGGCTGGAGTGCAGAGGCCACAGTCCTCTGGATGCGTGGAGTGCAGTCTTGATGTCCCGTGCCCAAGCAATCCCATCACCTCAGCCCTCCAAGTAGCTGGGACTAAGGTGCACGCCATCACACCTGGCTCTTTTATTTATTTATTTATTTATTTGAGACAGAGTCTTGCTCTTGTTGCCCAGGGCTGGAATACAATGGCATGATCTTGGCTCACTGCAACCTCTGCCTCCAGGGTTCAAGCGATTCTTCTGTCTCAGCCTCCAGAGCAGCTGGGATTAGAGGCGCCCGCTACCACACCCAGTAATTTCTTTCATATTTTCAGTAGAGACAGGGTTTCGCCATGTTGGTCAGGCTGGTCTTGAACTCCTGACCTCGTGATCTGCCCACCTCGGCCTCCTGAAGAGCTAGGATTACAGGCATGAACCACGGAACCTAGCCTGGATTTTTGTTTTAATTATTCTGATCCCTAGGTTAAGTTTCATCCAGGTTATTTTTCTTCTTGATTTCTTTTATGTTGAAGGCTCTTCTAAAAAAAAAAATTTTTTTTTTTTTTACATTTTTTTATGAGATAGAGTCTTGCTCTGTCACCCAGGCTGAAGTGCAGTGACAACATCTCACCTCACCACAGCCTCGACTTCCCAGGCTCAAGTGACCCTCCCATCTCAGCCTTCCTAGTAGCTGGGACCACAGGCACACACCACCACCACACCTGGCTAATTTCTTGTAGAGACGGGTTTTTGCCATGTTCCCCAGGCTGGTCTTCTCAAAGTTTTCATCTTAGTTCCCCTTATGGTTAGGAGTGTGGCACTAAAATGCTGATTAAGAACAGTATGACTATAAGATAATCATGGAGGGTGGGGAATAATTCCAATTTTCAGTTAATTCTTTTCTTTTCTTTCTTTTGGAAGACAGGCTCTCACTATGTCATCCAGGCTGGAGTGCAGAGGCCACAGTCCTCTGGATGCGTGGAGTGCAGTCTTGATGTCCCGTGCCCAAGCAATCCCATAACCTCAGCCCTCCAAGTAGCTGGGACTAAGGTGCACGCCATCACACCTGGCTCTTTTATTTATTTATTTATTTATTTTGAGACGGAGTCTCGCTCTGTCGCCCAGGCTGGAGTGTAGTGGCCGGATCTCAGCTCACTGCAAGCTCCGCCTCCCGGGTTCACGCTATTCTCCTGCCTCAGCCTCCGGAGTAGCTGGGACTACAGGCGCCCGCCACCGCGCCTGGCTAGTTTTTTGTATTTTTTAGTAGAGACGGGGTTTCACCGTGTTAGCCAGGATGGTCTCGATCTCCTGACCTCGTGATCCACCCGTCTCGGCCTCCCAAAGTGCTGGGATTACAGGCTTGAGCCACCGCGCCGGGCCACACCTGGCTCTTTTAAAAAACTCTTGTAGAGAAAAGGTCTCACTATTTTGCCCAGGCTGGTCTTGACCTCCTCAGCTCACGGGAGCTGCCCCCTCGGCCTCCCGAAGTGTTGGGATTACAGGCATGAACCACCGTGCCTGGGCCAGTAGCAAGAGTTTTGGTTTCAGGAAGTTTGAAACCTAGTTTGGTCAGGTTACGCTTTGTTGAGTTCTGGTGAGTTGTATATACTATTTCTTCAGTTGTAAAAAGACTATAATAAGAAAAGTACTGATATATTCAACCACACCAAATCTTCACTTAAACACAAATCCCCATTACTGTCACCTTCATATGAACTTTTTTCTTTTTTTTAGACAGGGTCTTGTTCTGTCGCCCCGGCAGGAGTGCAGTGGTGCCCTCACAGCTCACTGTAGCTTTGACCTCCCACCTCAGTCTCCATAGTAGCTGGACTACAGGTGTGGTCCACTATGCCCAGCTAATTTCTAAAATATTTTTAGAGATGAGGTCTCATTACGTTGCCCAGGTTGGTCTCAAATTCTTGGGCTCAAGCAATCCTCCCACCTCGGTCTCCCAAAGTACTGGGATTACAGGTGTGAATCCACCATGCCCAACCATGTGAGTATTTTTGAAGAGAATACTTATATTTGCCATGAGTAGTGTGAACCTTTCATATATATGAATGATTTTATATATACATATATATATACACATATAGTTTTTTCTTTCTTTTTTTTTTTTTGAGACAGAGTTTTGCTGTTGTTGCCCAGGCTGGAGTGCAGTGGCACAATCTCGGCTCACTGCAAGCTCCGCCTCCCTGGTTCAAGCGATTCTCCTGCCTCAGCCTTCCGAGTAGCTGGGATTACAGGCGCCCGCCACAAAGCCCGGTTAATTTTTTTTTTTTTTTTTTTTTTGAGACGGAGTCTCGCTGTGTCCCCGGGCTGGAGTGCAGTGGCCGGATCTCAGCTCACTGCAAGCTCCGCCTCCCGGGTTTACGCCATTCTCCTGCCTCAGCCTCCGGAGTAGCTGGGACTACAGGCGCCAGCCACCTCGCCCGGCTAGTTTTTTTTGTATTTTTTTTAGTAGAGACGAGGTTTCACCGTGTTAGCCAGGATGGTCTCGATCTCCTGACCTCGTGATCCGCCAGTCTCGGCCTCCCAAAGTGCTGGGATTACAGGCTTGAGCCACCGCGCCCGGCCCCCGGTTAATTTTTTGTATTTTTAGTAGAGACGGAGGTTTCACCATGTTGGCCAGGCTGGTCTCGAACTCCTGACCTCAGGTGATCCACCCACCTCGGCCTCCCAAAGTGCTGGGATTATAGGCATGAGCCACTGTGCCTGACCATGAGTGGTAATATTTACTAGTACAACATGGTGGGGAAATACTGTCAATAAAGGAAGGTTCTGAAGAGTGACCTTAAGGAAATAATCTGAAATGCACACAGTGGTTCAAGACAGCATTATTTTTTGTTTTATCAAAGGAATATATAAATTTTAAAAGTCAAATATTGCTAAAATATTATTTTAAAAAACAAAAGCATGACTGCTAAGGGGTGCTGGGTTTCTTTTTCAAGCAATGAAAATTTCTAAAGTTGATAGTGGTGATAGATGCACAACTTCATGAATATACTAAAAGTCACTTTTTTCTCCCGCTTTATTAAGGTATATAACTGCCAAAAATTATGGAAACAGTGTACAAAACGTCCCAATGTATTGTACACTGTATTTAACAAGTTTTAATTTTGTAGAGTCTCACTTTGTTGCCCAGTCTGGTCTTGGATTCCTGGCCTCAACAGATCCTTATCAGCCTCCCAAAGTGCTGAGATTACAGGAATAAGCCACCATGCCTGGCCTGTATTGTACTTTATTTTTTGAGACAGGCTCTCCCAGGCTCAAGTGCAGTGGTGTGATCACAGCTCACTGCAGCCTGGACCTCCTGGGCCTAGGTGATCCTTCCACATCAGCCTCCTGAGTAGCAGGGATTACAGGTGTGCACCACCACACCCAGCTAATTTTTTTGTGTGTGTATATATACATATATATACACACATATATATATGTGTTTTTTTGTTTTGTTTTTGAGACAGAAGACAGAGTCTTGCTTTGTTGCCCAGGCTGGAGTGCAGTGGCCGGATCTCTGCTCACTGCAAGCTCCGCCTCCCTGGTTCATGTCATTCTCCTGCCTCAGCCTCCTGAGCAGCTGGGACTACAGGCGCCTGCCACCTCGCCCGGCTAATTTTTTTGTATTTTTAGTAGAGACGGGGTTTCATCGTGTTAGCCAGGATGGTCTTGATCTCCTGATCTCATGATCAGCCTGCCTCAGCCTCCCAAAGTGTTGGAATTACAGGCGTGAGCCATCGTGCCCACCCTAATTTTTGTATTTTTTGTAGAGATTGGGTTTCGCCATGTACCCAAGCTGGTCTCCTGGATTCAAGCGATCCACCTGCCTCGGCCTCCGAAAGTGCTGGGATTACAGGCGTAAGCCACTGCGCCCTGCCCTTTTATTCACTGGATTTAAAACATACTTTTTGAAGGTAGTTGAGTACTTACTTGGTTCTTTTACATGGTCCACCCTCACTTCCATTCTTCTTACATTATGACTAATTATTGGTTGTTTAATGAGCATACTAAAAATGGTTCTTTACATCTTTTTCTATTTGATTAGTTTTCTGTTTCTACTAGTTCTTCCTATTTTTGCTAATTCCTTCTTTGCACTTCATCGCAATGTAATTACACACATAAGATGTATGTGATAACCCATTAATTTCTTTTGTTGATCACCATTCTGGAGTATTTTACAGTTCTGGTCCTAGGGACGGGAATAGCTGCATGTAAGGCTGCTGCACAGCTGGCATTCTGGACTTCACTCATCCCGGAAACAGCCAGCTCCTGTGTTGTATCCCATTTCATTTGCATGACTTTCCTCCTTTTTGGTGGAGTATATCACTCAGGTGCTTCCTGAGAAAATCCAAATGGAAGATAAAATTTGAGATCTTGAGTGTCTGACAACATCTAACTTTTCACTTAGAACTTAAAAATTTTTTTATATATTTTTTATTTTATTTTATTTATTTATTTATTTATTTTTGAGATGGAGTCTGGCTCTGTCGCCCAGGCTGGAGTGCAGTGGCCGGATCTCAGCTCACTGCAAGCTCCGTCTCCCGGGTTTACGACATTCTCCTGCCTCAGCCTCCAGAGTAGCTGGGACTACAGGCACCTGCCACCTCGCCCGGCTAGTTTTTTGTATTTTTTAGTAGAGACGGGGTTTCACCGGGTTAACCAGGATGGTCTCGATCTCCTGACCTCGTGATCCGCCCAACTAGGCCTCCCAAAGTGCTGGGATTACAGGCTTGAGCCACCGCACCCGGCCTATATATTTTTTAAGAGACAGGGTCTCACTCTGTTATCCAGGCTGGGGTGCAGTAGTGCTATCATGGCTCACTGCAGCCTTGACCTCCTGGTCTCAAGAGATCCTCTTGCCTGAGCAACACCACACCTGTTTTTTGTTTTTTTGTTTTTTGGCAGAGATGTTGCCAAAAAACAAACAAACAAACAAAGAACAGGTGTGGTGTTGCTCAGGCAACACTATGTTGCCCAAGCTGATCTTGAACCCCTGGCCTCTAACACTCCTCCTGCCTCGGCCTCCCAAAGTGCTGGGATTACAGGCGTGTGCCACCACACTTGGCCTCACTCAGAACTTAGAAGTCATTGATTCCTTGTCTTGTAGCTTCCCATGTTGTTGAGAAAGTTGATGCCATTCTCATTCCCAATTCATTTAGCTCTTTTTTTTTTTTTCGTAGACATAGTATTTTACCTTTGAAGACGGTTGTCTTTTCAGGTTTTCTTCTCCCTGTAGTTGAAACTATTTTGATCTTGGTTATTAGTGTTGGGAAACAATCTTTAAAAATCTAGTGACACTTAAAATTGCTCATGTTTTGGAATTCACCGGGTGAAAACAGCTTTCTCACTGGAAAAACTTCTCTTCTAAAGTCTGAATCCCTTTGAAGTTATTTTCTCTGGGAACACTGAATTTCCACAGAAAAGGATCTTTCCTCCTCCCTGAGACTTAACTGCAAGCATTGTAGAAACTAAGAATCTACCATCCTGTATAGTTAGTTGATCTTCATTTTCAGTTTATGCCTGGCATTTCTCAGTCTGAGGATTTCTGTTTCTAATTCTCAAAAGAGCAATTTTCCTTCCATGTTAAGAGCACAGTAGTAACCTAGTTACCTATCTCACTGGGTAGAAAAAATACAAACTTTTTTTTTTTTTTGAGACGGAGTCTCGCTCTGTCGCCCAGGCTGGAGTGCAGTGGCCGGATCTCAGCTCACCGCAAGCTCCACCTCCCGGGTTCACGCCGTTCTCCTGCCTCAGCCTCCCGAGTAGCTGGGACTACAGGCGCCCGCCCATGCCGGCTAATTTTTTTGTATTTTTAGTAGAGATAGGGTTTCACCGTATTAGCCAGGATGGTCTCCTGACATTGTGATCCGCCCGCCTTGGCCTCCCAAAGTGCTGGGATTACAGGCATGAGCCACCGCGCCCGGCCTAAAGAATACAAACTTTTAACCAATCTCCATTCTCAGTCATTCTGCAGGGCCTGTTTTTCTCCACTGTCTAGTTCTAAGTTTTAAGGAGTTAATTGGCTTGCTTCTAATCAGTATTCCTACAATTAGGTTTGAACTTCCTCTGCTGTACTATGTCAGTACCTATTTTCCATCCACTTTCCATCTCCCAAAAGTATTTTGACCTTTTAGCTACCATTCTTTGTCCCTAGAACTTTGTACCTCTAAATGTCATTTTGCTGAAGGCTCAAGACACAACTATAGTATTGAAACATTTGTGCTATCCACCATGTTTAATCGGAAGTCCATGGACCAATATTGTAATAGAGAAAAATCACAAACAATCTAGATATCTAATAGGTTAACTGCCATAAAATATGGCAGCCCTACTCAATGGTCTCCTTATAGTTCAATGTTTATGTAAAGAAACCTTACACAAACCATTCAAATGTTTATGTAAAGAAACTTTAAAGAACGATAATTTCCATGTTTTTAAAAGATGAATATTAACAATTATATGCCCAGGCTGGAGTATTAGCTCACTTGTACTGAGCTAAAAATAGTACAACGAAAGAATACTAAGTGAATTCAAGGAGGTATGGTTAGAGCTTATGATTTCTGAAATGAGCACATTTTTATTACTAAAATTGCTTAGGAAAATAAAAGCAAAGCAAGCAGTTTAAGAGACAGAAAACCTGAGTTCTTAGTTTGACAATGCCAGTCATCATCATCTGGAAGGGCAGCAGAATTTTCAGACCAATTTTAGTATCATGATGCAGGCCCAAACTGTAAGAGATAAAGAAAAGGGGCCAGGTGTGGTGGCTCATGCCTGTAAATCCCAGCACTTTGGGAGGCCGAGGCAGGCGGGATCACCTGAGGTCAAGAGTTCAAGATCAGCCTGACCAACATGGAGAAACCCCGTCTTTACTAAAAATAAAAAATTAGCCGGGCGTAGTGGCACATGCCTGTAATCCCAGCTACTCAGTATGCTGAGGCAGTAGAATCGCTTGAACCTGGGAGGTGGAAGTTGTGGTGAGCCGAGATCGAGCCATTGCACTCCAGCCTGGGTAACATGAGCAAACCTCCATCTCAAAAAAAAAAAAAAAGAAAGAAAAAGAAAAGGATAAGGAAGCAATCTATTCAGGATGCAGTATTTTTCAAATGTGTTGGGAAACAGAGTAGGGAAAAGAGGAGAAATACATAAACATATTTAAATAGTTTAGGGGATGAAGTACTGGAGGGAAGAACATCTAGATGAAGGAAAAAAAACACAACAAACCTGAAATAAGACAATGGAAAGTAGTAAAGAGTACAATAAGTTATCCTTCGAAAAAGAGAAAGCTTCCCAAAGAGAAAAGGCCCAGTGAAGAGTTATCTTTTCTGGAGACAGGGTCTTACTTTGCACTTTATCCAGGCGAGAGAGTAGTGATGCAATCACAGTTCATTGCAGCCTTGACCTCCTGGGCTCAGGTGATCCTCCCACTCAGGTGATCCTCCCATCTCAGTCTCCTGAGTACCTGGGACTGCAGGCACCCATCACCCTGTACGACTAATTTTTGGCTAATTTTTTTGTAGAGACAGAATTTCACCATGTTGCCCAGGCTGGTCTTAACTCCTGGGCTCGCCGGGCGCGGTGGCTCAAGCCTGTAATCCCAGCACTTTGGGAGGCCGAGACGGGTGGATCACGAGGTCAGGAGATCGAGACCATCCTGGCTAACACGGTGAAACCCCGTCTCTACTAAAAAAATACAAAAAATTAGCCGGGCGATGTGGCGGGCGCCTGTAGTCCCAGCTACTCGGGAGGCTGAGGCAGGAGAATGGCGTGAACCCGGGAGGCGGAGCTTGCAGTGAGCTGAGATCCGGCCACTGCACTCCAGCCTGGGCGACAGAGCGAGACTCCGTCTCAAAAAAAAAAAAAAAAAAAAAAAAAAAAAAACTCCTGGGCTCAAGCAATCCACCTGCCTCAGCCTCCCAAAGTGCTGGGATTACAGGCATGAGCCCCAAGAGAGTTTTACTGCACTGAATGGGGGATAGAAAGCAGTACTGGCAACATTTTAATCAACTAGACTTTAACGATTTTTTAATTTTTTTTTGAGATGGAGTCTCGCTCTGTTGCCCAGGCTGGAGTGCAATGGCGTGATCTTGGCTCACTGCAACCTCTGCCTCCCTGGGGTCAAGCAGTTCTCCTGCCTCAGCTTCCCGAGTAGCTGGGATTACAAGCGCCTGCCACCATGCCCGGCTAAGTTTTGTATTTTTAGTAGAGACAGGGTTTCACCATGCTGGCCAAGCTGGTCTCGAACTCCCGACCTCAGGTGATCCACCCACCTCGGGCTCCCAAATTGCTGGGATGAGCCACCGTGCCTGCCCTTTAACGATTTTTAACAAATTAAAAGGATTAACAAAGCATTTGGGGCCAAGATTTTTAGTTGTACTCTCTACGCAGAATCTTCCTACATAAGCACTTTTATCCTTCCTACTCTGCCCTCAATAGGAACCTAGATTTTACCACACCTTGCCTTTTTGTTCTTTTTATAATCTCTCACCTATCCATCTTTTTTTTTTTTTTTTTTTTTGAGATGGAGTCCTGCTCTGTCACCCAGGCTGGAGTGCAGTGGCGCGATCTCAGCGCACTGCAACCTCCACCTCCCGGCCTCAAGCGTTTCTCCTGCCTCAGTCTCCTGAGTAGCTGGGACTACAGACGCCCACCACCACGCCTGGCTAATCTTTGTATTTTTAGTAGAGATGGAGTTTCACTATGTTGGCCAGGCTGGTCTCGAACTCTCACTGTGTTGCCCAGGCTGGAGTGCAGTAGCATGATCTTGGCTCACTGCAACCTCTGCTCCTGGGGTTCAAGCGATTCTGACTCAGCCTCTAGAGTAGCTGGGACTACAGATGCCCACCACCACACTTGGCTGATTTTTGTATTTTTTTTTTTTTTTGAGACGGAGTCTCGCTCTGTCGCCCAGGCTGGAGTGCAGTGGCCGGATCTCAGCTCACTGCAAGCTCCGCCTCCCGGGTTCACGCCATTCTCCTGCCTCAGCCTCCTGTGTAGCTGGGACTACAGGCGCCCGCCACCTCGCCCGGCTAGTTTTTTGTATTTTTAGTAGAGACGGGGTTTCACCGTGTTAGCCAGGATGGTCTCGATCTCCTGACCTTGTGATCCGCCCGCCTCGGCCTCCAAAGTGCTGGGATTACAGGCATGAGCCCCAAGAGAGTTTTACTGCACTGAATGGGGGATAGAAAGCAGTACTGGCAACATTTTAATCAACTAGACTTTAACGATTTTTTAATTTTTTTTTGAGATGGAGTCTCGCTCTGTTGCCCAGGCTGGAGTGCAATGGCGTGATCTTGGCTCACTGCAACCTCTGCCTCCCTGGGGTCAAGCAGTTCTCCTGCCTCAGCTTCCCGAGTAGCTGGGATTACAAGCGCCTGCCACCATGCCCGGCTAAGTTTTGTATTTTTAGTAGAGACAGGGTTTCACCATGCTGGCCAAGCTGGTCTCGAACTCCCGACCTCAGGTGATCCACCCACCTCGGGCTCCCAAATTGCTGGGATGAGCCACCGTGCCTGCCCTTTAACGATTTTTAACAAATTAAAAGGATTAACAAAGCATTTGGGGCCAAGATTTTTAGTTGTACTCTCTACGCAGAATCTTCCTACATAAGCACTTTTATCCTTCCTACTCTGCCCTCAATAGGAACCTAGATTTTACCACACCTTGCCTTTTTGTTCTTTTTATAATCTCTCACCTATCCATCTTTTTTTTTTTTTTTTTTTTTTGAGATGGAGTCCTGCTCTGTCACCCAGGCTGGAGTGCAGTGGCGCGATCTCAGCGCACTGCAACCTCCACCTCCCGGCCTCAAGCGTTTCTCCTGCCTCAGTCTCCTGAGTAGCTGGGACTACAGACGCCCACCACCACGCCTGGCTAATCTTTGTATTTTTAGTAGAGATGGAGTTTCACTATGTTGGCCAGGCTGGTCTCGAACTCTCACTGTGTTGCCCAGGCTGGAGTGCAGTAGCATGATCTTGGCTCACTGCAACCTCTGCTCCTGGGGTTCAAGCGATTCTGACTCAGCCTCTAGAGTAGCTGGGACTACAGATGCCCACCACCACACTTGGCTGATTTTTGTAATTTTTTTTTTTTTTGAGACGGAGTCTCGCTCTGTCGCCCAGGCTGGAGTGCAGTGGCCGATCTCAGCTCACTGCAAGCTCCGCCTCCCGGGTTCACGCCATTCTCCTGCCTCAGCCTCCTGTGTAGCTGGGACTACAGGCGCCCGCCACCTCGCCCGGCTAGTTTTTTGTATTTTTTAGTAGAGACGGGGTTTCACCATGTTAGCCAGGATGGTCTCGATCTCCTGACCTTGTGATCCGCCCGCCTCGGCCTCCCAAAGTGCTGGGATTACAGGCTCGAGCCACTGTGCCCGGCCTGATTTTTGTATTTTTATTTTGAGATGGAGTCTCACTCTGTCTCCCACGCTGGAGTACAGTGGCAGATCTTGGCTCACTGCAACCTCTGCCTCCCAGATTCAAGCAATTCTCCCTGTCTCAACTTTCCAAGTAGTTGAGACTACAGGCGCACGTCACCACACTCATCTAATTTTTGTATTTTTAGTAGAGACAGGGTTTCACCATTTTGGCCATGCTGGTCTTGAATTCCTGACCTCAGGTGGTCTGTCCGCCTCAGCCTCTCAAAATGCTGAGATTGCAGGCATGAGCCACTGTGCCCGGCCTGATTTTTATTTTTAGTAGACGGGGTTTCATCATGTTGGCCAGGCTGGTCTTGAACTCCTGACCTCAGTGATCCACCTGCCTTTGCCTCCCAAAGTGTTGGGATTACAGGTGTGAGCCACAGCACCTGGCCAATCTCTTCATCTTTTAATTACTACCTTTATCTAGGTACCATAGTCCCCTTGTTGCAGTTACTCATTTTCCTTTCCTCTGCCCTCAGTCCAAAGCAATTTTACTTCAGTGAGTAGGTGCCCCTTAACTATACATACTTGCCCCCAAAACCATCTGATTTTCTCAAGGTTTTTCTGCATATGACAGCCCTCCTTTAACCTAAACTCCACTGCTGAGTGAAGATAAAGTTGGGGATAAAAACATGGAGTCAAGAGATAACCAGGTGTAACTGACAGAACAGAAATGAGTTACTGAAACAGGAATAAGCACTTTATTTAGTGATCTGGAGGTAACCTAAAAACAAAAATCCATTATTTAAAAACTGTTCTGTGTACTAATAGTCGAGTTTCGTAGACAATCAGTTTTTTTCACTATGAACTCTTACTACTGACTTTTAAAAAGCAATGTTTATTTGGAATAACAGTATTTTTTTGAGATGGAGTTTCGCTCTTGTTTGCCCAGGCTGGAGTGCAATGGCGCGATCTCGGCTCACTGCAGCCTCTGCCTCCCGGGTAGCTGGGATTACAGGCGTCTGCTACCATACCTGGCTAATTTTTATATTTTTAGTAGAGACAGGGTTTCATCATGTTGGCCAGGCTGGTGTAAAACTCCCGACCTCAGGTGATCCCCCAGCCTCCCAAAGTGTTGGGATTACAGGCGTGATCAGGTGTTAGCGATTGCGCCTGGCCTAATACTTTTTTTTTTTTTTTTTTTTGAGACAAGTGTCTTGCCCCGTCGCCCAGGCTGAAATGCAACGGTGCAATCTCAGCTCACTGTAACCTCCGCCTCCTGGATTCAAGCGATTCTCCTGCCTCAGCCTCCAGAGTAGCTGGGATTATAGGCGCGTGCCACCATGCCCAGCTAATTTTTGTTTTGTATGTTTAGTAGAGATGGTTTTACCTGGTCTCGAACTCCTGACCTTATGATCCACCCAGCTCGGCCTCCCAAAGTGCTGGGATTACAGGCATGAGTTGCCATACCTGGCCAGGAATAATTTTTTTTTTTTTTTTTAAATTTTATCTGGAGGCAGGGTCTTGTTCTGTTGCCCATTCTCATGTGCAGTGGTGGATCATGGCTCACTGCAGCCTCCTATTTGGACTTAAGTGATCCTCCCCCCTTAGCCTCCCAAAGTGCTGGGATTACAGTCGTGAGCCACCACACCGGTGAAGAAAATCAACCATGCTCCAGCTAATAATCACCTCAGCAATTATCCTGAATTAGTGTCATTTTGCAAATTTTGCCATTTGACTTTATCTGATAACCTTAAGTTATCCTTAGTAACTTTCATATTATCCACTAAAAAAAACTAATTCACTGATGATCAAAACAAGTACCAAATGTCTGATGCTCTTTAAATTTGACTATTGCCAGGGTATGAGAGCTCCTTAAATTCTCACTGTTGCCCAGGCTGGAGTTCAGTGGTGCAATTTTGGCTCACTGCAACCTCTGCTTCCCGGGTTCAAGCAACTCTCCTGCCTCAGCTTCCAGAGCAGCTGGGATTACAGGCATGCACCACCATGCCCAGCTAATTTTTATGTTTTTAGTAGGGATGAGATTTAACCATGTTGGCCAGGCTGTCTCAGATGATCCACCTGCCTCTGCCTCCCAAAGTGTTGAGATTACAGGTGTGAGCCACCATACCCAGCCTTGAATTCTCTTTGCTATCCTAGATTTTTAGTACCTAAAGACCCAGTCTTGCTCCACAAAAAGAACACTTTACATTGGTATTCCAGGTCAGGAGGAATTCCATTTCCTGGCAAAGAAACCTATAGGCCTGCTGTTAGTTGGTTACAAATACCATAAAGACACAATCAGTTTTGCCATGTAAAATAATTTGTACAAACCCTGACAAAGTGTCTTCTAATTATCAGCATTTATGGAGGAAGGGGCAATCTACAGATAATAACCAATCAATGGACCTTTGAAATAGACATAACAAAAAATAGCTACTTTGCCAAACAAGAACAATTTTCAAACAAGGTATCCTCTTGGTGGTTTCAGATTAGGAACAGAGTAATCGTTTCATAGTTAAGCCAAAATTTAGTGTTAGAATTATATTAACGTCTATACAAATATATTAAGTATTTTTATAGCTACATCAATCATTTAATTTGAACTTCACAAACATGCTACAAAGTACTGGGGAAATATCTACCTAGATGAGGAAACTGAGGCTCAGAAAAGTCCAGGTTCTCTGCTCTTGAGTAAAAGCTGGGATTAAACCCTGGACTTGCTGAAACAATTCAGTCTTTTTGATAGCACCATGCAACATTTCCAGAAAGCATATACGGAAATAGAATACAAAGTATTACTTAACTAACTCTTAATTACTCTACATTTTGGATTAGAACCTAAGCAAATATGTTCTACTTTTAGTAAGTTTAATTAGAACTAAATTTCAATGTTTTTAAATTCAAAGATCTGATACAACTTACTGCATTTATATGTCAATCACTATGAAATTTGTGAAGGAGAAATATCTGCCTAGTTCTTATTCTTAGAGTAAGACTTAATTGCTTGTCCACAGATGAGTACCCAGAAATAAGATATAAACCATTTTCAGGGGAAAACATGCATGCATTTATTTTTAAGAATTCCCAATAAGGGGGGAAAAATTCAACATCTTTAAAAATGTGTTTATTTTTTAAAAAATCAGTTGTGTACAAAAGTGTTTCGTAGTTTTTAATTCTCAAGACAAATACCCCAACCCTCCACCCACAGCCCACCCTGCTTCAATGGTATTTCTGGTGACCCACCCATTTTCCCCTTACAGGAAGTTAACGGCTCAGAATAGACCCTCCTACAGAATTTATCATCACTAACAGATTGTTTAGAATAGAGATCTAGAGAAGCTAACAAGCAAGGTTCCCTATAATGGCAGTAGACTTCCAGCAGACACCACAACAAAGCACCATCAATTGCTGAAAGCTAAAAAATAGATATTATTTTCAATAATATTTCATTTTCTATTGGAAAAGTTTTTTAAATTACATTAAATAAGTCTCTTTCCCCCCAAAGAAATAGTCTAGCTTTTATTATGATGCCTGTAAAAAGTAGGTAACAGCAAGCAGACAAGGATCGTTAACAGCACAGTGTAATGATTTCTATCCACTCACACCTAGAATCAAACTGACAAACTGTGCCACACCTGATTATATATAGCAGCATGGTTGAAATAACCAAGCAAAAGGTGACACATTCAAGACTCCATTTAGGTGATTGCAAGTTCATGAGGGTAGATCAGTCCAATGAAGCAGTAACAGAACAAATGGGACAAGGGAGATATAGTAACACTCCCCTATCCCTATGCCACAAGATCTTTGATCTATATTGCAGCAGTGCAAATAGAACGTGTGACATAATATGTAGACACTGAAGAAAAGTCACACTTGGGAATAAAGGCTATTTATCAGTAAATACTTCAAGTTGCCTTCTTCCCAGTGACAGCAACTGGCTGATGGTAAGCATTTACTTTAAACTGGTACTAAAAAGAATGGAAACGTAATTTTAAAATCAATGGTTTGTACCCTGGAATTGAAATTCCTTGAACTAGAAAAAGCGATTAATACAACATTATTTTGTAGAAGTCCATGAAATAAAGTTAACTGTAAACAGATGGCTTCCTTTTTCATATCTAAACATTGTTTCCCTCTACATACCAGAAGGTATACCTGTCTCCAGCTGTTCCCTACCCCAATCCATCTTAAATCTTTAAAACAACAACAAAAATTCATAATTTCCTATTTTGCTACATAGGATTGTAAAACATTACCATACACCTACTGCACAGTTTTAAAAGCTCAAATCAGGCATACACTTATGCCCAAGATCTGCTTTTCACATTGGTAAACTTATTAAGCAGCCTCAACAGTAATACAGTATGCTGCATTCTGTAGTGCATAAATAAGCAAAATCTGTTTAAACTGCCAATTCTTTCTTACAGATACTTAAAAAGAATTATTTTGCATAGTTTTATGTGCCACCAACAATCATAAATGTGTATAACTTCTAAAAAATGAAAAACAATCATTCATTTCATAGATTATTCTCTTCAAAAGCAAAATACAAAATCCAAACATTTATATATCCTTGAACGTGTTACAAGGATGTAAGTTAAGTAAATCATAGTTTTAATTCCAAACATTTCGGGGTGCCAACTCAGAGCATCTAATTCAGTACCTAGTCCCTCAAATATTTATATACCACTGAATACTTATTTGGGTCCACTAACTGCCATTCATTCATTCATTCATTCATCAGTACTGAAATACTATACAGCTAATTATTTCTTCTTTTAAAAGAGGCACATACTCAGGAAACAGGCCTGATTACAACAAAAGCCTACTGGAGTATCAATGACTTCTAACAAATCAGCCTGCCCTAAATGGGATTTCACTGGATTTTTTTTTTTAAACATAATTTTTGAGACTTTTAAAACTGACAAACGGAGCCAACTCAAAAATATTAAGAATTACAAAAATAATTTCCACCAGGGTACTTTTCCCCTAGGCCTGATCTTTTAGTGTCTTTTTTTCCAAACATATTTAACAACAGAGGAAAAAAGTAATTGCTTTAGTTTCTATGTTTGGGTAACTAAATCTACCCACAGACAAGAGAATAACAAAAGCAAACAGTACAGTGGGAAATATACCAGAAAGGAAAAAAAAAATCATCACATTAAATGTAAATGAGGTAAATTTTTATAATAAAGAATCTTTTATGAAGATGTCTCAAACCAAATGTTGTACTTTCCAATTTCTTGGGCACTGGGGATGTTGAAGTGTAGTCAGATGAGCATATAACCCTATAGGGCTCACGTGCATAAAAATCAAAGCAGGATATAGCTGCCTCCAAGAGCATGTACGTATGTATGTAATGCCTGACCTTTAGAAACCTCTGAGCTCTCTCACCTTTGTCTAACCACAGGACAATTAAATATACCCTGATAATACAGGCAAAAAATAAACTGGGTAGATGTGTCTGATATTTTTAAACCCAAATTCTATGAATACTACCAAGTTGCCCTCCACTTAAAAAAAGTAATTCTAACCAATAATGGAGAAAAACCATCCACATTCTCACACAATCCCACCTTACTTCAAAATATAAAGTACAAGGTTTCAGGTATTTAAAATAAATAAAGAAAAATCTTGTTTCCTTTGGCATCTTTAGAAAATAAACTACAACAATAAAAAGAGGTGGTTGTATAAAGACATGCTTAAGCAAACATATGGGGAAAAAACAGCAACTTGTGTTTAGTATGCAATAATATCAACTATAAGAGTTTACTGTTAATTAAGAAAGCCTTACAAATTTTTGGAAGAACCTTCACATCTTTAACATTATAATATATTTAATAATGGTTCTTTTATTGCTTCTAGTATCAAGATTATTGAGAAGTCAAATGAAGTTATGCTGACGTTATGATTCAAAAATTATCTTCCAAACACTTAATGATTATAATTTAAGATAAATAACACTTAAAGAAAGCAAACCTTTTATAATATGACTTTCAATATACAGCCTTACTTTAATTCAGTCTGATTCCATTACATTTTTGTTATTTTGTATTGGTCCTAAAAATTTAAAAAGAATTGTATTTCTATATATAGAACTGCCTGCATAAATCCACTTCAACCTTCATAAAATGGTCACATTAGTGTTTGATCTTGCAAAACTAATAATTTTCAAACTTTTGAACTTAGAATGAAATGAAAATTTAATACAAATAGTCTGACTATGTACAAGAGAAGGTAAAGTTTTCAATTCTCATATTATCAGAAACATCATAAAGAAAGCTAGATTTATAACACACTTCTATTCCTATGTGCATCTGAAGTATGTACAATAAAACACCAACACAGCTTTCATGTGTCAATAGGGGAAGTGCAAGCAAGAATGACTTGAAGTATCCAATAAAGCAATCGCTATAGACCCCAAAATCAGGCTAAAAACTACTGGAAACAGCTGACTGCATCCTTGCCAGTTCTCAAAGAAAAATTTCATCGTTTAAAAAACAGGTGTCAAATTCACTGAAAAACTAAGTTGGGTTCTTTCATTAAACCTGGGAATAATGTAACACCAAGTATTTACTATTTTTGCAGGAGAAATAAAATTGGCAGTTCCATTTTTACATTACTTAGGAAAAATTTAAGAGTGTTTGAAGAACTGGGACAAAACATTCCAAACCTACTGACCTAAAAACGAAGCAAGGGATACATACTGTCCTTCAGCACATTTCCCCACCAAATACAGAGAAATTTACAATTAGAATATTAGCTGTGTGTGGCAAGGTGGGGGTGGGGAATGGGGTGGGAAGGGGGGAAACAGACACTATGTCCCAGTCTGTTGACAAGGACAAAAAGGCTCTGAATACGTCACCATCTTCAATTCTGAATAAATTTCATATTTAAGAATTCTCAAATGCTTAAAATGGTGGTCTTTTCAGCTACCCATCCTAAGAAGTCAAGTACAAGCATGCAAGTAAATTCACAGGCACAGAGGATCCATGTTAAAAACAGTTAAGGTAGCTGTGATGCAACACCAACAATTTGAATGGCCCTGACACACTCAAAGTATTATCTTAATTATTCAACAAAATCCTGAAGCAAACTCTTGCTAGTCTTGGTACACTGCTAAACACTAAAGTAGCATGTTTCTTCCATGGTTTTATCTTAGCTCAAGGAATTTTTACACTATTAAGAAAAAAAAATTAAAGTATTTCCCCTTTTTAAATTTACACAGACGTTTAATTAGCTTTATTTACAGAGCAGGGATTTTTTTTTTTTCAGTCTCCAATGGTGCCTAGATAACATCATTAGGCAAGAATGCCAGTTTAAAAGAAATCTATGCAGAATCCTAAAAATAACAGATGTTGGTGCTCCTCAAGAAGAGGCAAGCTTGACTATATCAGCAGCTCTCTATGCCTCAGTTACTCAGAAGCAATTCTGTTGCAGTCTCTACATCCCATGATTTTGAAGACAAGGCCACTATTACTGCATTCTGTAGAGAAGAAAAGGGGACAAGAAATTAAATCTCAAGGAAACACTTAAACAATACTGAATCATTCACTCTTTATATTGGGAATTAACACCTTGTTTCTTTTCTGAAGTTGATTTACATTTGCAGTGCATGAAAAGCTTCTAAAATCAATGACAGTAATCAGTAAAAATAAAAAAAATCACTGATTTCGAAAACAGAAAGTATGTTTACCAAAACTAGATTTTCTCTTATTTTCCTTTTTTTTTTTTTTTTTTTGAGACAGGGTCTTGCTCTATCACCGAGGCTGGAGTGCAGTGGCATGACTATCGCTCACTGCAGCCTGGACCTCCTGACCTCCTGGGCCCAAGGGATTCTCTCACCTCAGCCTTCAGAGTAGCTGGGATTACGGGCACTCACCACCACGTCCAGCTAATTTTTGTAGAGATGGGTTTCGCCATGTTGCTCAGGCTGCGAATTTCTCTTAATTTTCTAAACCACTTTTGTCAGTCAAGAATTTGCAATAATTTAAAATCAATCAACATATCAAAATCAACATGCCCTTATGTACTTACCCTATCAAAGCCCATAGCACATAGGTTTTCTATTTTTTTGGTGTATTCTGGACTAGAAACTGGTGCTCCAGCATACACATGTGCCCAAAGTCGAGCTGTCTGTTTGAACATTTCGGGATTTTGTTTGTACTATATGGGGGGGAAAAAATTGATTGACATGACATTACAGTTATAATATTTGATATGGTATTTCAGCTCTTAATTGCCTACAACCCTACTTTTTCCAAATAAAACAAATCTACATTTAAAATGTGATTCACTTTGCATTATAGACAACCTATGTCACTCAAGAAAAGACCACTTAACCTGAAGCTTTGACTCACAGTGTGTTGACAATAATAAAGACAAGTAACATTAATCTACTTTAATCTCCAAATTCAATAGATATAACTAGCAAAAGACTAAAATTAGATTAAGTGAGGTATTAAGAGATGTTCCAAATACTGTAGAGCAGCAAACATTATACAACTGAACACAGATTACTAGCTTATCAAAATATGTGGACATTAGAATCATTTTTTTTTTTTGAGACGGAGTCTCGCTCTGTCGCCCAGGCTGGAGTGCAGTGGCATGATCTCAGCTCACTGCAAGCTCCGTCCCCCGGGTTTACGCCATTCTCCTGCCTCAGCCTCCTGAGTAGCTGGGACTACAGGTGCCCGCCACCTCGCCAGGCTAGTTTTTTGTATTTTTTAGTAGAGACGGGGTTTCACCATGTTAGCCAGGATGGTCTTGATCTCCTGACCTCATGATCCACCCGTCTCGGCCTCCCAAAGTGCTGGGATTACAGGCTTGAGCCACCGCGCCCGGCCGACATTAGAATAATTTTTTTTTTTTTTTTTTTTTTTTGAGACGGAGTCTTGCTCTGCCACCCAGGCTGGAGTGCAGTGGCCGGATCTCAGCTCACTGCAAGCTCCGCCTCCCGGGTTCACACCATTCTCCTGCCTCAGCCTCCCGAGTAGCTGGGACTACAGGCACCCGCCTCGTCGCCCGGCTAGTTTTTTGTATTTTTAAGTAGAGACAGGGTTTCACCGTATTAGCCAGGATGGTCTCGATCTCCTGACCTCGTGATCCGCCTGTCTCGGCCTCCCAAAGTGCTGGGATTACAGGCTTGAGCCACCGCGCCCGGCCTAGAATAATTTTTTACAATGTGACCAGCTTTTGTATTACCCACAGCCCAGACTAGAATACAACTAGATTCTTCTGTTTTCTTACAGCTGCATTAGTGTACAGTGATTTATGGAAACCTCACATGCAAAGATCTAACTTATTACATAACTTGAGATGATCATAAACTCACAATAAGAGTAATTTCATTAAAAGACTTCCCATATGCATTGGGAAGAGGTAAATTTATCAAATACTTTGGAACCACCACTTAGTAAAGCAAAGTATAAATTACTAACGATTCAATTCACTTTTATTTTTCTTTTTAAAGTACTTTATATATTTAAATCTATTACATATTAAAATGATAAATCTACTTTCTACCACTGATTCATCACAAGAAAGTAAGTCAAATTATTGAACTATCTTAGGAGCTAAAAGAAACCCTTGAGTCTAACCTCAGCCTATAAGGCTTAGAGTTCAACAGGAAAGCAAAAGCTAGAATATAAGCCATGCTTTTAACAACCAAATATGAATAAATAGCACATATATAAAACATGGGAAATCCGAATTGGAAGTACTCTGAGGCAAATAACAGAATATACTGACAAGGATATATACATAAAGTAAGGAGTAAACAGATCTTCAAGGGAAAAGAAGATAACACACAAATTAAAATCTTACAGGTTAAAGAAGTTTGCCAAGAGGAAGTTTCCTCAGGCAGAGGAAATATGGCAGATTGGATACAATATGTAAAAACGAATGCAATGCTTGAAAAAGCATGAGTTTGAAGAAAAGAATTTAGGAAATAAAGCTAGGTTTGCAGAGAGTTCAGATCATGGAAAAACTCTACGAACTAAAGAATTTGGACTCAAGTAGGTGACAGTAGAGCTACTAACAAGTTTTTGTTAGTGAAGATTTGCACTTTATAAAGCTACCTGATAGCAACGTAGAAAACGGAGAAAGGAAGAAAGAGGTTGAGAAAAGATCTATCAGAGCAGTTGAAAAGAATTTTTAAAAAGTGACCTACGGCAATCAGAGTAATTACGTAAATATAGTGACAGAATGATACAGGGAATGGTTATCAACAGGAACAAAGGAGACAGAGAAAAACTCCAAAGGCTGCGACTTGGGTGGTTAACCATACGAATGTTCCTTAGATACCTGAGTGTAACACTGCCAAAACTGAACGCAATATCATAAATCCTGCGAACCTATCATTCTATGATACCATCACCTATCAATTTAGTTAAACACCAGGCTCTTGCGAGAGAGGGCAAGCCTAGGAGAGAGGGCAAGCCTACACATTTCATCAATGTATGGGTGGTAACATCAGTATAGATATGATCATCCAAGTGTGAATGTGTACAGAAAGTAAAGGTAACAAGGTCAGAACTGAGGAACTACATTTAAGAAAGACGAGTAGGAAGGGAAATAATTGTGGGAACTAACAAAGAACAGCTATGAAGTAAGGAAGAAAAGTGGGTAATATCTTAGAAGTCAAGAGAAGAAAAACTAAGGTTAAAAAAAAAAAAGAATGTTCATTATATTCCAATTGCTTAGAGCAGGTGTTGGCAAACTTTTTTTTTTTTGAGAAAGGGTTCCGTTCTGTCACCCGGGTTGGAGTGCAATGGCGTGATCTCAGCTCATTGCAACCTCTGCCTCCCAGGTTCAAGCGATTCTCCCACTTCAGCCTCTCAGGTAGCTGGGACTACAGGTGCGTCCCACCACGCTGGGCTAGTTTTGTGTTTTTAGTAGAGATAGGGTTTCACCACATTGGTCAGACTGGTCTGGAACTCCTGACCTCAAGTGATCCACCCACCTCGGCCTCCTAGAGTGCTGGGATTACAGGCATGAGCCACCGCACCCGGCCAGCAAACTGTTTCTTAACGGGTCAGGTACTAATAACTTAGGTCCAGTCTCTGATGTAATTATTTATTTTTTTTTTTTGAGACGGAGTCTCGCTCTGTCCACCAGGCTGGAGTGCAGTGGCGCGTTCTCGGCTCAATGCAAGCTCCACCTCCTGGGTTCAAGCCATTCTCCTGCCTCAGCCTCCTGGGTAGGTGGGACTACAGGCGCCCGCCACCGCGCCCTGCTAATCTTTTGTATTTTTAGTAGAGACGGGGTTTTACCGTGGTCTCGATCTCCTGACCTTGTGATCCGCCCGCCTCGGCCTCCCAAAGTGCTGGGATTACAGGCGTGAGCCACCGTGCCCGGCCTCTGATGTAATTATTAAACTCAGCCACTGTAGCCAGAAAGTGAAATGAAAAATATTTATTCCATTCAACAAATGACCAGGTCATTGGAAACTGTGCCATGCCACGTCAGTGCCATGATAGGAGGTGATTAAAATTATTAGCAGGAGGGATCATCCTTCCTGAATGGAAGGATAAAAAGATGGATACATACACCAGCATTAATCCTAGAATCTAGATGGTGGGAATATGGGTGTTCACTGTGTAATTCTTTTGACTTTATGTGTTTGAAAATACTCATGTTAGGAAAATAGCATCTATATCCAATTAAACTAGATGTTAAAAGTCTATTAAGTTTTCACTATTACACCTGACAAAATAATCCTACAAGAAAGAAAACCATTTCAAAATTTAGTTTCAATAGAGTATGCTCATGTGTTAATGTGCAAAACATTAAAGCGGTTAAAGACTCATACATAATGTAAGGAAGTCTTTCAAAAGCAGCCATCTTACCTGATTTGCTACTACAGCATCCTGTGGATCATCTGGTTCTGCAGCTGCCAATAGTGCTTGCAATGACAATAATACCGTGCGAAGAGTCATTGCAGCTGCCCTAAAATTCAAAAGATGAAAATATCCCAATTAAGAGGGCTCTGCAGGCAAAAGCAATTAAGTACTTTCTTAACAAAAATTAAAAAATTGTGGAGCTAAAAGTTACTTAGATCTTTATCTTAATTATTCAGTTAAGTCACAGACATTTATAATTATGTATGTGCCTATCATTTATTTTCTTCCTTACTTTACAATTTGCCTATTTCTTTTTTCTTTTTTTTCTGAGACAGGGTCTCACTCTGCCGCTCAGGCTGGAGTGGGCAGTGGCACTATCTTGTCTCACTGCGACCTCTGCCTCCTGGGTTCAAGCAATTCTCCTGCCTCAGCCTCCCGAGTAGCTGGAACTCCAGGCACATACCACCACACCCAGCATTTTTTTGTTTGTTTGTTTTTTCCTTTTTTCGTAAAGACAGGGTTTTGCCATGTTGCCTAGGCTGGTATTGAACTTCTGAGCTCAGGTGATCAGTCCACCTTGGCCTCCCAAAGGTCACGGATTACAGATGTGAGTTACTACACTCAGCCAGTTTTTCTATTTCTTTTTTTTTTTTTTTTTTTTTTGAGACGGAGTCTTGCTCTGTCTCCCGGGCTGGAGTGCAGTGGCCGGATCTCAGCTCACTGCAAGCTCCGCCTCCCGGGTTTTACGCCATTCTCCTGCCTCAGCCTCCCGAGTAGCTGGGACTACAGGCGCCCGCCACCTCACCCGGCTAGTTTTTTTGTATTTTTTAGTAGAGATGGGGTTTCACCATGTTAGCCAGGATGGTCTTGATCTCCTGACCTCGTGATCCGCCCGTCTCGGCCTCCCAAAGTGCTGGGATTACAGGCTTGAGCCACCGTGCCCGCCAGTTTTTTCTATTTCTTTTTTTTTTTTTTTTTTTTTTTTTGAGGCGGAGTCTCGCTCTGTCGCCTGGACTGGAGTACAGTGGCCGGATCTCAGCTCACTGCAAGCTCTGCCTCCCGGGTTTACGCCATTCTCCTGCCTCAGCCTCCTGAGTAGCTGGGACTACAGGCGCCCGCCACCTCGCCCGGCTAGTTTTTGTATTTTTAGTAGAGACGGGGTTTCACCGTGTTAGCCAGGATGGTCTCGATCTCCTGACCTCGTGATCCGCCCGTCTCGGCCTCCCAAAGTGCTGGGATTACAGGCTTGAGCCACCGCGCCCGGCCAGTTTTTCTATTTCTTAAGACAACTCAAATTCTGAACTGTCCTTGTTTTTCTTGTTGCCAAGATCCTTCTTGTTAGTTTTATTCACTCATTTTCTATCCATTTCTCTAAACACAAAGTTAAAGTGATAAATCATTAGTACCAATAGCTTGTGAGACTTTCTTTCAATGGCACTCTAAAAACAAGATACTATGAAGCAAATACATTTTTTCTTTCTTTTTTTTTTCTTGAGATGGAGTCTCACTCTGTTGCTGAGGGTGGAGTGCAGTGGTGCGATCTCGGCTCACCGGAACCTCTGCCTCCCTGGTTCAAGCAATTCTCCTGCCTCAGCCTCCAAGTAGCTGGGACTAGAGGCACATGCAACCACGTCCAGCTAATTTTTTGTAGTTTTAGTAGAACAGAGTTTCACCGTGAGAGACAGGATGGTCTTGATCTCCTGACCTCGTGATCCGCCCGCCTCGGCCTCCCAAAGTGATTGGATTACAGGCTTGAGCCACCGTGCTTGGCCATATTTTCAAGAAAATATGAAATCATTCCATAACATTTTGAAATAGGACAACATTGGCCGGGCGCGGTGGCTCAAGCCTGTAATCCCAGCACTTTGGGAGGCCGAGACGGGCGGATCACGAGGTCAGGAGATCGAGACCATCCTGGCAAACACGGTGAAACCCCGTCTCTACTAAAATATACAAAAAACTAGCCGGGCGACGAGGCGGGTGCCTGTAGTCCCAGCTACTCGGGAGGCTGAGGCAGGAGAATAGCGTGAACCCGGGAGGCGGAGCTTGCAGTGAGCTGAGAGCCGGCCACTGCACTCCAGCCTGGGCGACAGAGCGAGACTCCGTCTCAAAAAAAAAAAAAAAAAAAAAAAAAAATAGGACAACATTTTTGGCTTAAACTACATCCCTTATGATTCTAAATGTATTTATAAGGAAAGTATCTTTATAAAGCTAATATTTGTCTAAAAAATAGTATCTACTTGTCTAGTAGTAATTCTTGGCATTTCTGTTAAAAAGTTGTTTCACTGGCCAGGCTCAGTGGCTCATGCCTGTAATCCCAAAACTTTGGGAGGCCGGGGCGGGCAGTCATCTGAGGTCAAGAGTTCGAGATCAGCCTGGCCAACATGGTGAAACCTCATCTCTACAAAAAATGCAAAAATTAGCTAGGCACGGTGGCATGTACCTATAATCCCAGCTACTCAGGTGGCTGAGGCAGGAGAATTGCTTGAGCTCGCGAGGCAGAGGTTGCAGTGAACCAAAATCACGCCATTGCACTCTAGCCTGGGCGACAGAGCGAGACTTCATCTAAAAAAAAAAAAAAAAAAAAAAAAAGTTGCTTCACCAATTAATAGAGGTATGTATAAATACAATGTGGACATATTAAAAATGTTGCATGTAAAGAGAATGACCATTTTTACCATGCAAATTCGATCTTTTTTTTTTCTTTTTTGATAGGGCCTCACACCGCCTAGGCTAAAGTGCAGTAGAGCACAATCACAGTTCACTGTAGCCTTGACCTCTTTGGCTCAGGTGATTCTCATACCTCAGCCTCCTGAGTAGCTGGGACCACAGGCACATGCCAACACGCCCAGCTAATTAAAAACAATTTTTTTTTGTAGAGACAGGGTTTCACGATGTTACCCAGGCTGGTCTCGAACTCCTGAGCTCAAGCAATCCTCCCACCTCAGCCTCTGAAAGTGCTGGGATTATACGTGTGAGCCACAACAACTGGCCAATTACTCTAAACCAGCCTTTTTCAACCGGTTCCTGATTTGAACCACAGAATAGAAAAGATTAGTGACTGTTCTCTCAATTTTCCCAAGTTTGGTACATAAATAGTACTTCCCTAGATGTCTACAATAAAAGTTAATTTAGGCTGGGTGCAGTGGCTCACTCCTGTAATCCCAGCACTTAGGAAGGCCGAGGCAGGCAGATCACTTGAGGCCAGGAGTTTGAGACTAGCCTGGGCAACATGGCGAAACGCAGACTCTGCTAAAATTACAAAAATTAGCCAGATGTGGTGGCACATGCTTGTAATCCCAGTTACTTGAGGGGCTGAGGCAGGAATCGCTTGAACCTGGTAGGCAAAGGTTATATGAGTCCAGATGGCACCACTGTACTCCAGCATGCGGGACAGAGCCAGACTCTGTCCCTGGGGTGGAGGTGTGGGAGACACCTCCACCCCTAGCCAAAAAGTTAAGTTATTGCCACCAACCAACAACGGACGTCTTAAGGCAATGATCTCACAGTGTTGTTCATCCAACCAGCAGCATCAGCATCCCTTGGGAAGTTATCTCTATCCCAGAGCTACTGAATCAAAAACTCCAGGGTTGTTTTAACAGGTACTGCAGGTGATTCTGATGCACATTAATACTTGGCAAATACTGTTAATTAGGGTGGGCATGGTGGCTCATGTCTGTAATCCCAATACTTTGGAAGGCTGAGGCGGGCAGATCACCTAAACTAGAGGTCAGGAGCTCGAGACCTACCTGGGCAACATGGCGAAATTCCGTCTCTACTAAATATACAAAAATTTTCTGGGCATGGTAGTGCACACCTCTAATCCCAGCTATTAGGGAGGCTGAGGTTGCAGCGCATACCACTGCACTCCAGCCTGGGTAATAGAGTGATACTCTATTAAAAATAAATAAATAAAATAAAACAAACCAAAATGAGATACTACCTAGCACTCGTTAGAATGGTTATTATAAAAACGATGAACAAGTGTTGCTGATGATGTAAGGGAAAGGAAACCCCTGCACACTGCTGGTGGGAATGCAAATTAGTACAACCATTATGGAACACAGTATGGAGTTTTCTCAAAAAAATTAAAAATAGGGCCAGGCGTGGTGGTTCATGCCTGTAATC
Organism: Trachypithecus francoisi; assembly: GCF_009764315.1. NCBI lineage: Eukaryota > Metazoa > Chordata > Mammalia > Primates > Cercopithecidae > Trachypithecus > Trachypithecus francoisi. The sequence goes on along the minus strand of NW_022681454.1, from coordinate 39,579,461 downwards.
CCAGTACTTCGAGAGGCTGAGGCAGGCAGATCGCTTGAACCCAGGGGTTTGAGACCAGCCTGGGCAAGATGGCAAAACCCCATCTCTTTAAAATTGACAGTATTATTTTCTTTTAAGACATGAATCAAGGCCGGGCGCAGTGGCTCAAGCCTGTAATCTCAGCACTTTGGGAGGCCGAGACGGGGGGATCACGAGGTCAGGAGATTGAGACCATCCTGGCTAACACGGTGAAACCCCGTCTCTACTAAAAGATACAAAAAACTAGCCGGGTGAGGTGGTGGGCGCCTGTAGTCCCAGCTACTTGGGAGGCTGAGGCAGGAGAATGGCGTAAACCCGGGAGGCGGAGCTTGCAGTGAGCTGAGATCCGGCCACTGCTCTCCAACCTGGACGACAGAGTGAGACTCCGTCTCTAAAAAAAAAAAAAAAAAAAAAAGACATGAATCAAAACGAAAAGCCAAACTCAATCCTCAAATGTTCATTCTTGTCTTTCAACTCGTCTTTTTTTTTTTTCTTTTGGAGATGGTGTCTCACTCTGTCCCCCAGACTGGAGTGCAGTGGCGCAATCTTGGCTCACTGCAACCTCTGCCTCCCAGGTTCAAGCAATTCTTACAACACTTGAGTGCACTACTTAATTTTCCAATGGACTTTCTAAGCAACTTAATTTTGAAATCCATGGTGTTGCCTGAAACAAAATCTTATGTTATATAATTTTTAATAAAATTATTTAAAGGAAATTTACCTGAATAGCAAAGTTTTCACTCAAAGGAAGTATTTAATACTAAGGTAATTATTAAACTCATACTTATTTTAATTTGAAATAAAAACATAAAGGCATGTAAAAGAAAAGCGTCCAAATCTTCCAAGTCCTTCATACTATCACATAGGTAGTCTAACAAATATCTCAACAAGGCAAAACACTTTTCTTGAAAACTGATAATCTCGGGCCGGGTATGGTGGCTCACGCCTGTAATGCCAGCACTTTGGGAGGCCAAGGTGGGCGGATCGCGAGGTCAGGAAATCAAGACCATCCTGGCGAACATGGTGAAACTCCGTCTCTACTAAAATACAAAAAAATTAGCCGGGCGTGGTGGCGGTTGCCTGTAGTACCAGGTACTCTGGAGACTGAGGCAGGAGAATGGCGTGAACCTGGGAGGCAGAGCTTGCAGTGAGCCAAGATCGCGCCACTGCACTCCAGCCTGTGCAACAGAGCCAGACTCCATCTCAACAACAACAACAACAAAAAACAAAACAAAAAAAAAACAAAGAAAACTGATAATCTCTCAAATTAACAAAGTTGGACCCTTACCTTATTATACCATATATAAAAACTAACTCAAAATGGATCAAAAACCTAAATGTAAGAGCTAGGAAGCAAAAACATAGGGGAAAACTTCATGACACTGAATTTGGCAATGATTCCTTGGATATGACATCAAAGGTAGAAAAAACCAAAGAAAAAAATAAGGGAATATGCACGACAACTTTATCAAAGTTAAAAACTCCTGGCCGGGGTGCAGTGGCTCACACCTGTAATCCCTGCACTTCGGGAGACTGAGGCAGGTGGATCACCTAGGTCAGGAGTTCGAGACCAGCCTGGCCAACATGGTGAAACACCATCTCTATTAAAAACACAAAATTAGCCAGGCATGGTGGTGCATGTTTGTAATCCCAGCTACTTGGGAAGCTGAGGCAGGAGAACTGCTTGAACACCCAGGAGGCAGAGGCTGCAGTAAGCCGAGATCATGTCACTGCACTCCAGCCTGGGCAACAAAGCAAGACTCTATCTCAAAAAAAAAAAAAGAAAGAAAATAATAAAAATTAAAAATAAAAATAAACACTCCTGTGAAGCTGGTGTGGTGGCACACACCTGTAGTCCCAGCTACTTGGGAGGCTGAGGTGGGAGGATCACTGGAGCCCAAGAGTTCAGCACCAGCTTGGGCAACATAGTAAGACCCCACTACTTAAAACAAAAAAGCTTCTGTGTTTCAGGAGAAAATATTTCCAAATCATTTATCTGGTGAGGGCTTAATATCCATAATATATAAAGAACTCCTACAACTCAGTAACAACAAAAAACAAACCTGGTTAAAAAATCAACAGGGATGTGAACAGACGTTTCTCCAAAGAAGATATATAAAGTGTCAACACATGAAAAGATGCTCAACACCATTAATCATTAGGGAAATGCAAATCGAAACCACAATGAACTATCATTTCATATCCATTAGAATGGCTACCATAAAAAAAAAAAGTAATTGTTAGCCAGGTTGTGGAGAAATGGAACTCTTGTGCACTACTTGTGGGAATGTAAAATGGTGAAAACTCTATGAGAAACAGTACGGCAGTCCCTCAAAACAAAAAACAAAAAAAACAAAAAAAAACCACAGTTACTATATAATCCAGCAATTCCACTTATGGGTATACACCCAAAAGAACTGAAAGCAGGAACTGGAGTAGGTATTAATATATGCATGTTCATAACAATATTATTCACAACAGCCAGAAGGCAGAAGCAACTTAAGGTTTCCACGGATGGATGAATGGATCAACAAAATGTTTGGCTTTTGTATACGTATATGTGTATGTGTGTATATATATATCCTGACCTCAGGTGATCCATCTGCCTCAACCTCCCAAAGTGTTGGGGTTACAGGCGAGAGCTACCACGCCCAGCCTACTTACTTATTTATTTGAGACAGAGTCTCCTTCTGTTGCCCAGGCTGAAGTGCAGTGGCACAATCTCCGCTCACTGCAACCTCTGCCTCCCAGGTTCAAGCAATTCTCCCTAGTATCTGGGACTAATGTCGCATGCTACCACGCCTGGCTAACTTTTTTGTATTTTTGGTAAAGACAGGATTTCACCATATTGGTCAGGCTGGTCTGGAACTCCTGACCTCAGGTGATCCATTCACCTCGGCCTCCCAAAGTGCTGGGATTATATGCGTGAGCCACCGCGCCCGTCCCTGCTTATTTGAGACAGGGTCTCATGGTCACTTAGGCTGGAATGCAGTGGTGTGATCACAGCTCCCTGTTGCCTCAACCTCAACCTCCTGAGCTTAAGTGATCCTCCAACCTCAGCCTCCCACGTAGCTGGGACTACAGACTCATGCCACCATGCCTGGCTAATTTTTGTATTTTTTGTAGAGGTGGAATTTCGCCATGTTGCCCAGGCTAGTCTTGAACTCCTGGGCTCAAGCAATCCACCCGCCTTGGCCTCCCAAAGTGCTGGGATTACAGGCATGAGCCACCATGCCTGGCCTAGTAAATTTTATGCTGTGTACTTTACACAAATTTTCTGGAAAACTTTTAAGTAGGCCAGACGCAGTGGCTCACACCTGTAATCCTAGCACTTTGGGAGGCTGAGGCAGGCAGATCACGAGGTCAGGAGACTGAGACCATCCTGGCTAACACTGTGAAACCCTGTCTCTACTAAAAATACAAAAAATTAGCCTGGAGTGGTGAGACTGAGGCAAGAGAATGGCGTGAGCCCAGGAGGCGGAGCTTGCAGTGTGCCACTGCACTCCAGCCTGGGCGACAGAACGAGACTGTCTCAAACAAAGAAACAAAAATTTAAGTAATAAGTTCTTACCTTAGAGACTCAAAAATCCTTATTATAAATACTGTCTATTTCCTCTATTTGCACTGTCTTCCTATTGTGAAGACACAGTCTACTACAGACTCTAGATTACCATTGCAAGAATCAGAAACCTGAATGCAGAGGAGGTTAAAGAAAAAGAATCAGCTGGAGGCAGTGGCTCATGCCTGTAATCCCAGCACTTTGCGAAGCTAAGACAGGGGGACTGCTTGAGCACCAGCCAGCATGGGCAACATGGCGAGACCCATCTCTATAAAAAATAATTTTTAAAAATTAGCCAGGCATGGTGGTGTGCACCTGTAATAGGCTGAGGTGGGAAGAATGCTTGGGGCCTGGAAGGTCAAGGCTGCAGTGAGCTGTGATTGTGTCACTGCACTCTAGCCTAGGCGACAGAGCAAAACCGTGTCTGGCAGGGGCGCAAAAAAAAAAAAAAAAGGCAGTTTGCTCTCAAAACCCTCAAAACTGAAAAAAATCTAGAGCTATAAATTTAGATATAATTCATAACAATGTCAAAGAGAAAAAGTTGTCACTTTTCTGCATGATTGAATTTTCACAGAATGTGTGAACACAGCTCACTGCAGCTCTGACTTCCAAGGCTCAAGTGATTTTCTCACCTTAGACTACAGGCACGCAACACCACGCCCAGCCAATTTAAAAACTTTTTGTACAGACAGGGTCTTGCCACATTGCCAGTGCTGGTCTCAAACACCTGAGCTCAGGAAATCCTCCTGCCTTGGCCTCCCAAATGCTAGGATTACAGGTTTGAGTCACCACGCACAGCCAGTTTTAATAATTAATTGTAAGAAAATTAGTTCAGGCCGGGCGCGGTGGCTCAAGCCTGTAATCCCAGCACTTTGGGAGGCCGAGACGGGCGGATCACGAGGTCAGGAGATCGAGACCATCCTGGCTAACACGGTGAAACCCCGTCTCTACTAAAAAATGCAAAAAACTAGCCGGGCGAGGTGGCGGACGCCTGTAGTCCCAGCTACTCCGGAGGCTGAGGCAGGAGAATGGCGGGAACCCGGGAGGTGGAGCTTGCAGTGAGCTTAGTTCCGGCCACTGCACTCCAGTCTGGGCGACAGAGCAAGACTCCGCCTCAAAAAAAAAAAAAGAAAATTAGTTCAATAATTGAGGTCAGGTGCGATGGCTCATGCCTAGTCTCAGCACTTTGGGAGGCTGAAGCAGGTAGATATGCTTGAGTCCAGGAGTTTATAAGACTAGCCTGGGCAATGAGTTGAAACTGTCTCTACAAAAAATTAGCCAGGTGTGGTAGCATGTGTTTGTAGTTACAGTTACTCGGAAGGCTGAGGTGGGAAGACTGCTTGAGCCTAGAAGGTTGAGGCTGTAGTGAGCCACAGCACTTTAGTCTGGGTGGCAGAGTGAGATTTCGTATCAAAAAAAAAAAAAAAAAAAAAAAAAAAAAATCAAAACAAAACCTATTGATATAGTTTGGATATTTGTCCTCTCCAAATCTCATGCTGCAATGTAATTCCCAGTGTTGGAGGTGGGGCCTGGGGAGAGGTGTTTGGATCATGGGGACAAATAGCTCATGAATGGCTTAGTGCCACCCCATTGGTCATGAATGAGTTTATGTGAGAGCTGGTTATTTAAGTGTTTTGGCCTGGCATGGTGGCTCATGCCTGTAATCCCAGCATTTTGGGAGGTCAGGTGGGCGGATGACCTTAGGTTGGTAGTTTGAAACCAGCCTGAGAAACCCTGTCTCTACTAAAATTACAAAATTAGCTGGGTGTGGTGGTGCATACCTGTAATCCCAGCTACTTGGGAGGCTGAGGCAGGAGAATCACTTGCACCTGGGAGGTGGAGGTTGCAGTGAGCCAACATCATGACACTGCACTCCAGCCTGGGTAACAAGAGTGAAACTCTGTCTCAAAACAAAAAAAAGTGGCCGGGCGCGGTGGCTCAAGCCTGTAATCTTTTGGGAGGCCGAGACGGGCGGATCACGAGGTCAGGAGATCGAGACCATCCTGGCTAACATGGTGAAACCCCGTCTCTACTAAAAAATACAAAAAACAAAAAAAAAAAAAACTAGCCGGGCAAGGTGGCGGGCACCTGTAGTCCCAGCTACTCGGGAGGCTGAGGCAGGAGAATGGCGTAAACCCGGGAGGCGGAGCTTGCAGTGAGCTGAGATCTGGCCACTGCGCTCCAGCCTGGGCGACAGAGCGAGACTCTGTCTCAACAACAACAACAAAAAACAAAAAAACAAAAAAACAGGCCGGGCGCGGTGGCTCAAGCCTGTAATCCCAGCACTTTGGGAGGCCGAGACGGGCGGATCACGAGGTCAGGAGATCGAGACCTCCTGGCTAACACGGTGAAACCCCGTCTCTACTAAAAAAAAAATACAAAAAATTAGCCGGGCGAGATGGCGGGCGCCTGTAGTCCCAGCTACTCGGGAGGCTGAGGCGAGAGAATGGCGTAAACCCGGAGGCGGAGCTTGCAGTGAGCTGAGATCTGGCCACTGCGCTCCAGCCTGGGCGACAGAGCGAGACTCTGTCTCAACAACAACAACAAAAAACAAAAAAACAAAAAAACAGGCCGGGCGCGGTGGCTCAAGCCTGTAATCCCAGCACTTTGGGAGGCCGAGACGGGCGGATCACGAGGTCAGGAGATCGAGACCATCCTGGCTAACACGGTGAAACCCCGTCTCTACTAAAAAAAAAATACAAAAAATTAGCCGGGCGAGATGGCGGGCGCCTGTAGTCCCAGCTACTCGGGAGGCTGAGGCGAGAGAATGGCGTAAACCCGGGAGGCGGAGCTTGCAGTGAGCTGAGATCCGGCCACTGCACTCCAGCCTGGGCGACAGAGCAAGACTCCGTCTCAACAAAAAAAAAACAAAAAAAAAAAACAAAAAAAGTGTTTTAAGGCTGGAAGCAGTGGCTCATGCCTTTAACCCCAGCACTTTGGGAGGCCAAGATGGGTGGATCACTTGAGCCCAGGAGTTCCAGACTAGCCTGGCCAACATGGCAAAAGCCCATCTGTACTAAAAACACGAATATTAGCTGGACACGGTGGCATGCACTTGTAATCCCAGCTACTCAGGAGACTGAGGCATGAGGGCACGAAAAGTGCTTAAACCTGGGAGGTGGAGGTTGCAGTGTGCCAATATTGCACCACACTACTCCAGCTTGGGCGACAGTCTTCAAAAAAAAAAAAAAAAAAAAGTGTTTTTTGGCTGGGCACAGTGGCTCACGCCTGTAATCCTACCACTTTGGGAGGCCGAGGTAGGCAGATCACGAGGTCAGAAGTTTGAGACCAGCCTGGCCAACACAGTGAAACACCGTTTCTACTAAAAAAACAAAAATTAGCCAGGCATGATGGCATGCGCCTATAGACTGTCGCCCATGCTGGAGTGCAGTGGTGCAATCTCTCACCTCACTGCAACCTCTGCCGCCCAGGTTCAAGTGATTGTCGTGCCTCAGGCTCCCAAGGAGTAGCTGGGATTACAGGTGTGCACCACTACACGCAGCTTTTTTGTATTTTTAGTAGAGAGGGTTTTGCCATGTTGGCCAGGCTGTTTGTTCTTGAACTCCTAACCTCAGGTAATCACCCGCCTCAGCCTCCCAAAGTGCTGGGATTATAGGCATGAGCTTTTTTTCTTTTTCTTTTTTTTTGAGATGGAGTGTCACTCTGTAGTCCAGGCTGGAGTGCAGTGGGGCGATCTCAGCTCACTGCAACCTCCGCCCCTCCAGGTTTAAGCAATTCTCTGCCTTGGCCTCCCAAACAGCTGGGATTACAGGCTTGTGCCACCATGCCTGCCTAATTTTTTTTTTTGTATTTTTAGTAGATACAGGGTTTCACCATCTTGGCCAAGCTGGTCTTGAACTCCCGACCTCATGATCCACCCACCTCGGCCTCCCAAATTGCAGGGATTACAGGCGTGAGCCACTGCATCCAGCCAGCACCCGGCCTAAAACTTTAAAAAATAAATGAAAACTACAGAAACTGTATCTTTGATAATACAAAGAAATGTGTGCAATTTTGGACTGCTCTAATCTAAATTCAGTAATGTGAAAAAGTATATAATTGAAAACATTCTTTTGTTCTATTTCTTCTTCTATTTACAAAGTAGTGATCAAATCTATATTGTACTGAGATCTTCAGGATCAGTATATACAATCAACTTAAATCTATTATAACAAATCCTAAGAGGCAAACAGGAGTATGAAATTTCAAAAAATGTGTCAATCTTTATAATTTAGTAGATAATGTGAATAAATCAGTACCTCGTAAATCTATCTCCAGTAAATTAATTTTGCTCCAGTCTCAAATTAGTAAGACATAGTTAATGTGGCTATGTAAATATTCATATATTCACTGATAAGGACTCAGAAGGACCTTACTATGCAGAATAATCATGTGAATTGTTCATACCGTTGAGTAAATTTTCTGTTAAGGATCTTCCAACAGATCATCAATAATTAAACCATGTTCATTCAAACCACTAAATGCTACTTAAAGAGAAGGGAAGCTTTTATACTAAAGATTTTATTTTTTAAAGAGATCGGGTTTCACTATGTTGTCAAGGCTGGGATGCAGTGGCTATTCACAGGTGTTATCTCACTACTGATCAGTACAGGAGTTTTGACCTGCTCTGTTTCCAACCTTGTCTGGTTCACATCTCCTTAGGCAATCTGGTGGTCCTCTGTTCCTAAGAGGTCGCCATACTCATGCCCAATTTAATGTGGACACCTGACGGGCATAGCACACTTCAGCCCAGACTTGCTGGGCTTAAGCAATCCTCTTGCCTCAGCCTCCTGAGTAGCTGGGACTACAGGTGCACACCATTGTACCCAGCTGCTATAAATTTTTTTGTTAAAGTTTAAGCAATGTTAAGATACTATGCAGCTGAATGAATTTTTACATATGTATATACCCATGTAACCACCGCCTGGATAAATATACAGAGTATTTTTAGCACTACAAAGCTTCACTTTTGTTCCTCCTACTCACAACTCCTGCCCACCCTCACCACTACTGTATTTTTTTTTTTTTTTTTTTTGAGACAGTTTCGCTCTGTTGCCCAGGCTGGAGTGCAGTGGCGCGATCTTGGCTCACTGCAAGTTCCGCCTCCCGGGTTCATGCCAGTCTCCTGTCTCAGTCTCCCGATTAGCTGGGACTACAGGAGGCGCCCACCACCACGCCCAGCTATTTTTTTGTATTTTTAGTAAAGACGGGGTTTCACCGTGTTAGCCAGATGGTCTCTGACCTTGTGATCCACCCGCTTCGGCCTCCCAAAGTGCTGGGATTGCAGGCATGAGCCATCATGCCCAGCTATCGTATTTTTTTATCACCATAAATTCTGGTTCATCTTCAATTTCATAAAAATTGAACCATACAGTATGTATTCTTTTGTGTCTGGCTTTTGTCACTCAACATGTCTGAGTCTCATCCATGTTGTTTGTGTCAATGATATGCTCTTTTTTGCTGTTACATAGTGCTCCAATGTGTGATCACAATGTATCAATTTTCTTGTTGATGAGACATCTGAGTTATTTCCCGTTGGGGCTATTAATAAATTGACCATAAAAATTCTTTCATACATGTCTTTCAAAAAGTAGGCACAGGCACTAATTTCTTTTAGATATATACCTAGGAATGAAGCTGATAGGGCATATTGAAGGTGTGTGTTTAGCTTTGGTAGATATTACTGGCTTTAAGTGATTAAACCACATTCTTTGTTTTCTGTTGTTTTTTGAGAAGGAGTCTCACTCTGTCACCCAGGCTGGAGTGCAGTGTCCCAATGTCGGCTCACTGCAACCTCTGCCTCTCAGGTTCAAGAGATTCTCCTGTCTCAGCCTCCTGAGTAGGTGGGATTACAGGGGCCCACCATCACTCCTGGCTAATTTTTATTTTTAGTAGAGACGGGGTTGCACTATGTTGGTCAGACCGGTCTTGAACTCCTGACCTCAAGCAATCCACCCACCTCGGCCTCCCAAAGTGTTGGGATAATAGGTGTGAGCCACCGTGCCCTGCCTGGTTAAGCCACATTCTTACCAGCAATGCATGAGGTATTTATGTTTACAGGCATGTAGTGGTATCTAATTATGATTTTAATTTGCATTTCCCTGATGAGTAATGATGCTAAGCATACCTTATTGACCAGGCATCTGCATTCTGTGCCTGTTTGTGTCTTTTAGAAGGGCAGCATCAGGCCGGGCGCAGTGGCTCAAGCCTGTAATACCAGCACTTTGGGAGGCCGAGACGGGCGGATGACGAGGTCAGGAGATCGAGACCATCCTGGCTAACACGGTGAAACCCCGTCTCTACTAAAAATACAAAAAAAAAAAAAAAAAACTAGCCGGGCGAGGTGGTGGGCACCTGTAGTCCCAGCTACTCGGGAGGCTGAGGCAGGAGAAGGGCGTAAACCCGGGAGGTGGAGCTTGCAGTGAGCTGAGATCCAGCCACTGCACTCCGGTCTGGGCGACAGAGCGAGACTCCGCCTCAAAAAAAAAAAAAAGAAGGGCAGCATCACTGAGTGAAATTTTTGTGTTGTCATTTTCTTCTCCAGGTAAGTAGACACCATCAGTCATAGTAAGTGCCAGTGGAAAACATTAGAAAATCGTTTCCACATAGCATAAGTTGTGAAATTAAGAAATAAACCAGGGGCCGGGCACAGTGGCTCACGCCTGTAATCTCAGCACTTTGGGAGGCTGAGACGGGTGGATCACCTGAGGTCAGGAGTTCGAGACCAGCCTGGCCAACATGGTGAAACCCTATCTCTACTAAAAATGCAAAAAAATTAGCTGGGCATGGTGGCACATGCCTGTAATCCCAGCTACTTGGGAGGCTGAGGCAGGAGAATTGCTTGAGCCTGGGAGGTGGAGGTTGGAGTGAGCAGAGATCGCACCAATGTACTCTAGCCTGAGTGACAGAATGAGACTTTGCCTCAAAAAAAAAGATAATAAAAATAATATACTAAGTTGTTAAATATTAATAAAGGTATATCACTATCCCTAGATGCATTAATATAAGACCAAGATTAACCACGTATTTTCTAGTATGCCTGCTGAAAATTATTTAATGTTTACGTAATTCATTTTTCCTATGATTAAAACCCTGTATTTTTCTCTATCAAATTCCAGTTCTGAAACCTAAACATTCACATTTAAATACGGATATGCACTAAATGCCAATTATACCTCAGTAAAGCTCAGGGAATAGTGTAATGAATTCATGAATATCTAGTCTCACCTATTTTATCTAATGTCTTTGGTATATTTTAGTATTTCAATTGTACAGATACAAAACAAGATTATTCACCTGCCTTAGGAAAGGGAACAGTTGATGTAAAAAAATGTTATGTTCTGCCCGGGTGCGGTGGCTCAAGCCTGTAATCCCAGCACTTTGGGAGGCCAAGACGGGCGGATCACGAGGTCAGGAGATCGAGACCATCCTGGCTAACACGGTGAAACCTTATCTCTACTAAAAAAACACAAAAAACTAGCCGGGCGAGGTGGCGGGGGCCTGTAGTCCCAGCTACTTGGGAGGTTGAGGTGGGAGAATGGTGTAAACCCGGGGGGCGGAGCTTGCAGTGAGCTGAGATGCGGCCACTGCACTCCAGCCTGGGCGACAGAGTGAGACTCTGTCTCAAAAAAAAAAAAAAAAAAAATTATGTTCTTGCACATCAGATTAGGAGAAAATGTTTTGATATAAAAATTCAATTTCTCTCTCTCTATACACACACCATAATCTTTCAACTAGCTATATAGGGGGATAATTACAAGTAACAGTACTGTTGGCTTAACTCTGGGCAAAAAGAGAAGTCAGTGGGAAGTTTTCATCTCCAAGCTTTTTCTTTCTTTCTTTTTTGAGATGGGGTCTCACTCCGTTGTCCAGGCTGGAGTGCCATGGCATGATGTTGGCTAACTGCAACTTCCGCCTCCCAGGTTCAAGTAATTCTCCTGCCTCAGCCTCCCAAGTAGCTGGGATTACAGGTATGCACCACCATGCCCAGCTAATTTATTTATTTTTGGTAGAGATGGGGGTTTCACTACGTTGGCCAGGCTGGTCTCGAACTTCTGACCTCAGGCGATCTGCCCACCTCCGCCTCCCAAGGTGTTGGGATTACAGGAATGAGCCACTACACCTGGCTGCAAGCTTTGTTTTTAAGGTTGTCATTCCGGGTGCTGAGAATAGCCTGAGTAGGGAAAAGCCAGAAGCAGGGAGGCAGACTAATGCAATCATCCAGGCTAGAGGTAATGCGTTTGGAAAAATGTGGTAGTAAAGCTGCTGTTAAGATGTTGGAGGTTTTGCCAATAGATCCGCAGACAGGGCATGGGGTGCCAGAGAAAGAAACGCCAAGGATCATGATGTGATTTTGGCTTGAGAAAATGCAAGGATGTATTTGCCAATAACTTAGTTGGGGAAGACTATAGAAACAGGTTTCAGGTTAGGAGACTATCAGTTCAGTTTATGTTTGATACGTTCATTATATAGTCAAGTAAAGATGATAAGCAGGCAGCAGGATAAGAGTCTCAAGTTCAGGGAAGATAATTTGTGAGTTTGCAGTATATAGAGGTGAAGTTACGATGAAATCAGATGAGCTTACCAAGGAAGTAAGTGCAGCTAGAAAGCAGCAGAAATCCAAGACTTATCCCTGAGGCATTCTAATACACAAAGATCCGGGGGATATGCAAGGAACTGGTGAAGGAGTCTGGGAGTGAGCGTGGTGGGAAAGTTAGAACAGAAAAACTAATTTCCTAGAAACCAAATGAAAACAGTAAAATGTCTCTAATACTGCAAATACGTACTCATATCACTGAATCTTAGAGCTTTTAGAGGCCTTGGCGATAACCTAATGGATTAAAAACACTGACACTTAAGACGTTCAATAAATTGGCAAGTCACAAATCAAAAGAGTAACAGAGAAGATAAAAAGTAAGTCTATTCCACACGACTTTATGTTTGAAAGTCTTGATCTACATGCAATATAGAATATATTGAAATATAGATCAAGAAACCAGATCCCAAAAGATGATCTACCGAGGGACAGGATTTACTCAGATATACTACCGGAACAGAAAAAAACAAAACGAAACCTGTAACTCTAGTCTGTTCATCCAGTTAATAAGTAAACCAAATTGGCCATACACTAAATGCTGTCATTCCTATTTCATTTTCTTTCAGGTACCTTTTTATCCCCCCTTTCTTAACAAATCAAACACATAGCTTAGGCCAGGTGTGGTGGCTCACGCCTGTAATCCCAGGACTTTGGGAGGTCCAGGAAAGAGGATCACCTGAGGTCAGGAGTTCGAGACCAGCCTGGCCAACATGGTGAAACCTCATCTCTACTAAGAATACAAAAATTAGCTGGGCGTAATGGCGCACACCTGTAGTCCCAGCTACTCGGGAGGCTGAGGCAGGAGAATCACTTGAACCTGGGAGGCAGAGGTTGTAGATCACGCCACTGCACTCCAGCCTGGGCAACAAGAGTGAAACTCTGTATCAAAAACAAACACCACCCAAAAAAACATAGCTTAAAAATTCTAGTACCAACAGTAATATATAATCTTTAGAAGATCAGGTAGCCAGGCTGGGCCCATTAAACACAGTTTTGGCTCCAAGTGTTCTTACTAACTGCTGTTCTGTTTTGTTCTGTTATACCTTCTCTTGTAAAAGAGTAAAATCAGAAGAAAAGGTCGTAATACACACTCACTCAACTGATTTTTTCTAGTTTTATGGTTTTCTCCCACTCCAATTAATTTTTATACCTTTGGTCTTAGTTTTTCCATTTATAAAATCACGTGCTAGGCCGGGCACAGTGGCTCAAGCCTGTAATCCCAGCACTTTGGGAGGCCGAGACGGGCGGATCACAAGGTCAAGAGATCAAGACCATCCTGGCTAACACGGTGAAACCCCATCTCTACTAAAAAACACAAAAAACTACCTGGGCGAGGTGGCGGGCACCTGTAGTCCCAGCTACTCGGGAGGCTGAGGCGGGAGAATGGCGTAAACCCAGGAGGCAGAGCTTGCAGTGAGCTGACATCCGGCCACTGCACTCCAGCCTGGGCAACAGAGCGAGACTTCGTCTCAAAAAAAAAAAAAAAAAAATCACGTGCTAAATAATTAACTATCATCTTTATCATTGTTAGACTACACAAAGCTTCCAGCCTGGGCAACAGGAACCCTGTCTCTACAAAAAAATACAAATATCAGCCAGGTATGGTGGTATGCGCCTGTATTCCCAGCTACTTGGGAGGCTGAGGTGGTAGGACTACTTGGGCTTTAGAGGTCAAGGCTACAGTGAGCTGTGATTGCGCCACTGCACTCCTGCCTGGGCAACAGGGCAAGACCCTGTCTCAAAAAAACAAAAAACAAAAAACAAAAGCAAAGCTCTATTCTAAGCGAATTACATAAAGTAATTTATTTAATCCTCTCAGCTCTATGAAGTGAGTGTCAACCCATTTTGCAGATGAGGACACGAAGGCACACAGAATTTAGGTAACTTGCTCATGACCATGCAGCTTGGTAAATTGGACAGCGAAGATGTGAACCTGGTGGCTCCAGAGCAGAAACTCTTAAAACACTTAATGCTGTGCAGAGCAAATCAGACAAAAAATGTGAAAGCACAATACTGCTATCCAAATGAAGACATCCCCTACAAAGGTGCTCCTTGTTAGAATTCATAAACCAAAGTCATAACTGTGCTCAAACTGTGCTCAATTAACACAACTTGCAACAATTTTGTAACTTACATTCCATCTAAGGGGGATATGACTACTTCAATACTTACTTTCTACTTTTTTAGTCTTTACAAATATCTTCTTAAGATAGCAAATAATCTAATTTACCAAAATAACAAATGAAATCCAAGACTTTTCAAAGTGTAAAGCTAGCATCTAACATTATCTAACAAGTCTCTATTTAAATATGGATTGTGATCTCAATTATATTGCATTTTCAATTATGTACTTGAGACTTTATAAAGTTACTGTCCAAACAAGATAAAGTATAATATATGTTTTGAGGCAATTACACATTTAGCACTCTTATAGTCTTGGTATTCACATGAGAAGGAGAGAAGGTGAATTCAAAATCTCTTACCATTGATCTTTCAGGATATCCAAACAAATAGCCCCTGTGACGGAACTAATATTAGGATGCCATATTTTAGTGATAAACCGGACCTAGAATATAAAGCACACTTGAGTTTTTCAGTAACAGAAATAAAACAGTTTAAGCAGAACTACAAGAAAAATGAAATCTTCAAACTAAAAAAAGAAAGGTCCCTATATCTATTACATCATTTTGCCTAGGTGAAAGAAGGGATGTAGAAGACAAAGGATCCAGTAAGCTGAATGTTGTCTTTAACATATATTGTTTTTAAACTCTTTAAATGTTCTTCCTTTAAACAAACCCAACAATTACTAGGAGATTACAATTTACCTAGAATAATGGTAGATCCTATGAGAATTCAACAGAGAATAAAATCCATTTTGGTAAATAAAATAGTACATAAAATAAAAACATAAATAGTAAATGGCACCTTCTTCATGTGAGGCAGGGTGCAGAATAGATTTGAGGAAAAAAGTAAGCAAAACCAGTGAACGAAAGCACAAATAGTAAGTGACTGTGCTTTTTTTTCTGTATAATTTTTTCTCAAATTATTTTTATTGAAATACCCATTATGATGTAGCAAACACTGAGGAGATACTAAGGCTTAGAGTTTAAGAAACCTAATCAAACAGCTAAACAGAGCACAATGTAAACTCCCACAATCTGATTCCAGATTCTGAGTCTAATCATCTCATTATTTGTCTCATTATGGAAGAAGAATAAATCAACAAGTGAAAATTAAGAAAATGCTAAAATACCATGACATTAAAAAGTTCATCAGCTCTTACTCATGAACTTTTGGAGGGTCTTGTATTCTTATCTCTGACACATATGACAATGACCAGTTGAGCCCAAATTCTTTGACACTTAATAGATTAATTACTATGTGCCAATTAATGTATATAGTACATTATGTACATTAATATGTAATGGCACATTAATGTTCTAAGAACTTCACAAAAATTAGCACTCATACACTGTAATCTCAGTATTTGGGAGGGGGAGGCAGGAAGGATCCCTTTAGCCCAAGAGTTTTGAGACCAGCTTGGTCAACACAGTGAGACCATGTCTCTACAAATAAGAAAATTAGCTAGGCATGGTGGCACACACCTGTACTCCCAGCTACTAGGGAGCTGAAGCGTGAGGATCACTTGAATCTGAAAGGTTGAGGCTGCAGCAAGCCGTGATCGTGACACTGTACTACAGCCTGGCTAACAGAGCACAACCAACTGGAAAAAAACTGACTTTAATATATGCTCCTCAGCTATTTATGGAAAGAAGCTAAGTTTCCACTTTTCTCTTCTCTTTGTGACTTCTTGATTTGTCTGCACTATTTCTACTTCCTTACCTCCTGCTCACTAACTCATATTCAATCTAAAAAGGCACTTTAATTCGCCAATGACTTTAAAATACCGAAAACTAACAAGATACTTTCCATTCCTTCATTCTTGCTATGCTTGATTCTTTTCAGTCTTAATAATCTTACTACTTTCTTTTTTTTTTTTTTTTGAGATGGAGTCTCGCTCTGTTGCCCAGGCTGGAGTGCAGTGGCCGGATCTCAGCTCACTGCAAGCCCCGCCTCCTGGGTTTACGCCATTCTCCTGCCTCAGCCTCCAGAGTAGCTGGGACTAAAGGCGTCCGCCACCTCGCCCAGCTAGCTTTTTTAAAAAATTTTTTAGTGGAGACGGGGTTTCACCGTGTTAGCCAGGATGGTCTCGATCTCCTGACCTCGTGATCCGCCCGTCTCGGCCTCCCAAAGTGCTGGGATTACAGGCTTGAGCCACCGCGCCCGGCAATCTTACTACTTTCAATGATACCTACTTCTCTCCATCCACCTTCTCATTAAAGGAGACAATCATTCACCATCTAGGTTACTAGACAGTCTCCTTACTTTACTGCCTTCCCTTCTGTTACCTCCAATTTATTTTCCCAACCGAAACTAAAGAGAGCCCTTTGAAGCAAATCTGATTTGCATCACCATGCTGCTTTAAGGACCATTAATGACCTCTCATTCCCTTCACGTGGACCCACTCTCTCTTTTTTTGAGAAGGAGTCTCGCGCTGTCGCTCAGGGAGTGCAGTCGTACGATCTCGGCCCGCCAACAGGGCGAGATGGGGTTTCGCCATGTTGGCCAGGCTGGTCTTGAACTCCTGACCTCAGGTGATCCACCCGCCTCAGCCTCCCAAAGTGCTGGGATTACAGGCATGAGCCATCACGCCCAGCCAAGCCCACACTCTTAACCTGGCCCTAGACTACCCCTGAAATCTCAGTTTTTTTTTGTTGTTGTCGTTTTTTTTTTTTGTTTTGAGATGGAGTCTTGCTCTGTCGCCCAGGTTGGAGTGCAGTGGCACAATCTTGGCTCACTGCAAGCTCTGCCTCCCAGGTTCATGCCGTTCTCCTGCCTCAGCCTCCCAAGTAGCTGGGACTACAGGCACCCGCCACTACACCCAGTTAATTTTTCTGTATTTTTAGTAGAGATGGGCTTTCACGCGTTAGCCAGGATGGTCTCGATCACCTGACCTTTTCATCTGCCCACCTTGGCCTCCCAAAGTGCTGGGATTACAGGCATGAGCCACCACGCCCGGCAGAAATCTCAGTTTTTACCTCTACCCCCCACTCCACTCTCCTGCTCAAAAAGTCATAATAAACTTTTCCCCTGCTCTGGGCCTTCATACATACTTACTTTCTCAGTAACATACCTCTGTGCCCTCTTCTCCCAACTAACTCCTACTCTTCAAGTTTCACTTTCCGTATCACTTCTTCCTGATTTGTTCCACACACCTGTAGTTTCCTTTGTCATAGTATTAATTACATTTCTGTGATTGCTGCCTTGTCTGGTCTTCCATAAAAGACATTGTATCCATCCTACTTAATAAAGCATCCCCAGATATAAGCGACTCACACTAAATGAATGTGCACTTAACCTTACAGCAAAAATGTTATTATAAGGCTAAATATCAAATACAGTGCAAGTTAAGACAGTAATATAGGGCTTATGTACAACAAACATTTCTCCCTTTTTCCTTCTTTTTTTTTTCCACAGAGAAGGTCTCACTCCTATAAGCCCAGGCTTGAGGGCAATGGTGTAATCTTGGCTCACTGTAACCTCAACTTCCCAGACTCAGGTGACCCATCTTAAAAGTAACTGTGACTATAGGCACACACCATCACACCCAGCTAATTTTTTTATTTCTAATAGTGTTGGGGTTTCACCATATTACCCAGGTTGGTCTTGAACTCCTGGGCTCAAGAGATCTGCCCGTCTTAGGGTCCCAAAGTACTAGGATTACAGGCATAAGCCACTGAGACCACATCAAACATTGCTTTATAAGAGATATAACCGCACATTTCACATCTTAATACAGGTTGAGTGTTTTTCTTTCTGTTTTTTGGAGGCGGGGTCTCACTCCCGTCGCCCAGGCTGGAGTGGAGTGGTGTGATCACGGCTCACTACAGTCCTAACCTTCTGGGCTCAGGCAATCCTCCCCTCTCGGCCTCCCAAACTGCTGGGATTACAGGCATGAATGAGCCACAGTGCTTGGCCTATGCTGAGTATTTCTTATCTGAAAATCTGAAATCCAAATGCTTCAATGAGCATTTTCTTTGAAAGACATGTAGACAATCAAAAAGTTTCAGATTTTGGAGCATTTCGAATCTCAGATTTTTGAATTTTTAATAATCAATCTCGGCCGGGCGCGGTGGCTCAAGCCTGTAATCCCAGCACTTTGGGAGGCCGAGACGGGCGGATCACGAGGTCAGGAGATCGAGACCATCCTGGCTAACACGGTGAAACCCCATCTCTACTAAAAAAAAAAATACAAAAACTAGCCGGGCGTGGTGGCGGGCGCCTGTAGTCCCAGCTCCTCGGGAGGCTGAGGCAGGAGAATGGCGTAAACCGGCGAGGCGGAGCTTGCAGTGAGCTGAGATCCGGCCACTGCACTCCAGTCCGGGCGACAGAGCAAGACTCCGCCTCAAAAAAAAAAAAAAAAAAAAAAAATCAATCTTCATTTACTATTCAATGAGTTCAATTCATAAGCAATCATATACCATAATGTCAGTAACTCAAGGAATTCACAGCATTTTATAACTTTAAAACAATGTGGTGGCCGGGCACAGTGACTCATGCCTGCAATCCCAGCACTTTGGGAGGCCGAGGCAGACGGATCACAAGGTCAGGAGATCCGCCTAACTGGTGAAACCTAACTAACATGGTGAAATCTAAAAATACAAAAAATGGCCAGGCTCGGTGGCTCAAGCCTGTAATTCCAGCACTTTGGGAGGCTGAGACGGGCGGATCACGAGGTCAGGAGATCGAGACCATCCTGGCTAACACGGTGAAACCCCGTCTCTACTAAAAAATACAAAAAACTAGCCGGGCGAGGTGGCGGGCGCCTGTAGTCCCAGCTACTCGGGAGGCTGAGGCAGGAGAATGGCGTGAACCCGGGAGGCGGAGCTTGCAGTGAGCTGAGATCCGGCCACTGCACCTCAGCCCGGGCGACAGAGCAAGACTCCATCTCAAAATAAAAAATAAAAAAATAAAAAATAAAAATAAAAATACAAAAAATTAGTCGGGCGTGGTGGCGGGCGCCTGTAGTCCCAGCTACCATAGTCCCAGCTACTCGGATGGCTGAGGCAGCAGAATGGCGTGAACCCAGGAGGTGGAGCTTGCAGTGAGCTGAGATCGCACCACTGCACTCCAGCCTGGGGGACAGAGCGAGGCTCCATCTCAAAAAAAAACCACACACAAAAAACCCAATGTGGTTTAGTATTTTCAACAAGATTAGAAAATATAATTTTGGCCGGGCGTGGTGGCTCACACCTGTAATCCGACCACTTTGGGAGGCCAAGGCAGGCGGATCATGAGGTCAGGAGATTGAGACCATCCTGGCTAACACGGTGAAACCCCGTCTCTACTAAATATACAAAACATTAGCGCCTTTAGTCCCAGCTACTCGGGAGGCTGAGGCAGAATGGCCCGTGAACCTGGGAGGTGGAGCTTGCAGTGAGATCGCGCCACTGCACTCCAGCTTGGGCAATAGAGAGAGACTCCGTCTCAAAAAAATATATATATATAATTTAAAAACACTACTGGAGATGTCAGAAGGATTACAGTTTAGTGAAGTGAGTTGAAGATATATGAAGTATATCTTGCCTTTTGTTTTAATTTTACTTTTTTACTCCTCCTGGGCTGAGGTGAATCTCCCACCTCAGCCTCCCTAGTAGCTGGGACTACATGTGTGCGCCACCATGCCTGACTAACTTTTGTATTTTTTAGTAGTGACCGGGTTTCACCATGTTGGCCAGGCTGGTCTGGAACTCCCAAGTGATCCGCCTGCCTCAGCCTCCCAAAATGCTAGGATTACAGGCATGAGCCACTGTGCCTGGCCTTTTTTATTTATTTTTGAGACAGGGTCTTACTCTGTCACCTTGGCTGAAGTGTAGTGGCGCAATCTCGGCTCACTGCATCCTCCAGCTCCTGAGCTGAAACAATTCTCCTGCCTCAGCCTTCTGAGTAGTTAGGACTACAGGCGTGTGCCATCACTCCCGGCTAATTTTCGTATTTTTTGTGGATACAGGAACAGGGTTTCACCATGTTGCCTAGACTTTTCTCAAACTCTTGGGCTCAAGTGATTCACCTGTCTCAGCCTCCCACAGTGCTAGGATTACAGGTGTGAGCAAAAAGCAGGATATGGCATTCAGCATTGCTTTTTAAAGAAGGGTCTTCTATACAGAATTCTCTGTAGATACATATGAAAAATGCCAAGACACAATTAAATTACTGAACTAATTCTTACTCTGTACTATAACCTATAGTTAGAAATAAATAATTTTGAATTTGGGCTGAGAATGGTGGCTCATGTCAATAATCCTAGCAGTTTGGGAAGCCAAGGCAGGTGGGTTGCTTAAGCTCAGGAGTTCGAGACCAGCCTGGGCAATAAGGTGAGACCCCGTCCCCACTTAAAAAAAAAGAAGAAAATAAAAAAGAAAAAGAATAATTTTGAATTTGCAGATGACCCACTAAAGAATTTAATCTTCAAGGGCCAGGCGTGGTGGCTCAGAAGGCTGAGGTGAGAGATCACTTGAGCCTGGGAGGCAGAGGTTGCAGTGAGCCATGATCACGCCACTGTATTCCAGCCCGGGCAACAGAGCAAGAACCTGTCTCAAAGAATAAAATAAAAATAAAAATTTGTAAAAACAAAAAAATTTAATCTTCAAGATTATCTCCATGGCCCAGCACAGTGAATCAAGCCTGTAACCTCAACAATTTGGGAGGCCAAGGTGGGAAGACTGTTTGAGGCTATGAGTTTGAGACCAGCCTGGGCAATGTAGCAAGACTCTGTCTCCATTAAGAAAATAATAATAATGTCTCGTTATTTTTATATACAAAACTAGTACTAGCATTGTCTGGGAACTTCAGAACACTCAATAGCTTTGGAAAGTACTCAATAAATAAAAACAGAAATCTGAACACTATGTAACAACAGATACTAAAAGTTCCCAGACAGAAACGAAGGAAACTATTCTTAAATTATCAACAATGGCATAGCATCAACGATAACCTTATCTCCTCCTACGGGATGCACTGTACATTTCATTCACTCTTTAGTTTAACAAACACTTCAGCTTCCACTTCATGGTAGATTTAAGTTCATATTTCCATTTGTAACTTCCAGTTTTAAGATCTGAAGATATGTGAAGTGTGTTTCTTGCTTTTTTTTTTCTTTTTTTCAGATGGAGTTTCACTCTGTCGTCCAGGTTGGAGTGCAGTGGTGTGATCTCAGCTTACTGCAACCTCTGCCTCCTGGTTTCAAGCGATTCTCCTGCCTCAGCCTTCTGAGTAGCTGGGATTACAGGCGCGCACCACGACACCTGGCTAATTATTTTCAGTAGAGATGGGGTTTCATCATGTTGGCCAGGCCAGTTTTGAACTCCTGACCTCTGGTGATCTACCGTGCTTGGCCGTATCTTGTTTTTTATTTTATTTATTTTTGAGACAGGGTCTCAAAACATGTATTATTAAACCAGCTTTAACTCTCTTATCATACAAAAGAAAATGCTATTTTATTTTGAATATGCATGTACAGATGAGCATATTCTCATTAAAGATTATTAGTATTGGTATGTATATACAACTTAACATGTAAAAAATATGTTGATAACACCAAGAAAAAAGAGCAAAATTCACAACTTTATTTTTTTTTTGAGACAGAGTCTCACTCTGTAGTCCAGGCTGCAGTGCAGTGGCACGATCTTGGCTCACTGCAACCTCCGCCTCCCAGGTTCAAGCAATTCTTGTGCCTTTGCCTCCTGAGTAGCTGGGACTACAGGCTCATGCCACCATACCTGACTAGTTTTTGTTTTGTTCTGTTTTTTGCATATTTAGTAGAAACAGGTTTTTGCCATTTTGGTCATGAACTACTGAGCTCAAGCCATCTACCTGCCCCCTGCCTACCTAAATGCTAGGATTATAGGCATGCAAACCATCGCATCCGGCCTACAACTTAATCTATTCGAGCAGGACACACCATTGGGCTAGAATTTTACTAATGATTTTTTCACTAGCACAATACACATTACAATTTAACACTAGAAATCATATTGGTTGTATGCATTTAATCAAATTCCTTCTACAGTATTATCACCTGATTTAAAGATGTATTTTCTCTGTTTAGAAGTAAGCCTACTCTTCTGGTCAATGATATATTGCATAATAATAAACAAAATATTCTGTGACCATGGTAAGACAAATGTGATTTTCTTTCTTTCTTTTTTTTTTTTTTTTTTTGAGATGGAGTCTCGCTCTGCCACCTGGGCTGGAGTGCAGTGGCCGGATCTCAGCTCACTTCAGCTCACTGCAAGCTCCGCCTCCCGGGTTCACGCCATTCTCCTGCCTCAGCCTCCCGAGTAGCTGGGACTACAGGCGCCCGCCACCTCGCCCGGCTAGTTTTTTGTATTTTTTAGTAGAGACGGGGTTTCACCGTGTTAGCCAGGATAGTCTCAATCGACTGACCTCGTGATCCACCCGTCTCGGCCTCCCAAAGTGCTGGGATTACAGGCTTGAGCCACCGCGCCCGTTCACAAATGTGAATTTTTAATCTTTTCTCAAATTTTAGCTGCATAGTAGTAATGAAAATATAACCAGCTACTTTGATACTTTTACCTCATAAGACTTAAAATTAAGCCTGAGTCCAAACATATGTGAACACACAATTCAGCAAGAAATTTACATAAATATTCCCCATTCTTCTCATTTTACTTACCAATCAGTAAAAATTCAAATCAACATAGTATACATCTAGAACATATTTATCATGTTCATTAACATTTACTGCAAGAGCATAATGCCACAAGTGGGGTATGTACCATATTTATTTTCTTGTTTGTTCTTTATTTTAAAATTTTTTATTTTATATATACCATATTTAAAGAACACTAAACTGCAACTATGACTAACTGGTTGAAGTCACAGTAATACAAATTGGAGTTGAACCTAAGATGTTTCTAAACGTCAAAGCTACCTCCAAATGGAACAGCTGGAATTAGAGATGTAGAGAGATCTTTCTTTTTCTTTTTTTTGTGTGTGACTAGAGACAGGGCCTTGCTATGTTGTCCAGACTGAACTCAAACTCCCAAGCCCAAATGCTTCTTCTGCCTTGACTTCCTAAAGTGCTGACATTACAGGCGTGAGCCACCATGCCAAGGCAGGTAACAGTGGCCTTAATAGCAAGATGTAGTAGTAGCAAAGACGTCAGACATACTTCAGTTCTTATGTTTTGAGTCTATTTTTCTCATTTTAATAAAACAGGGGTGTGGGTGTGGTGGCTCATGCCTCTAATCCCAGCACTCTGGGAGGCCAAGGTGGAAGGATAACTTGAGCCCAGGAGTTAAAGGCTGCACTAAGCTATGATTGTGCATGCCACAACACTCCAGACTGAGCAACAGAGTAAGACCCTGTCTCTAAAAAAAGTGGGGATGAGGTGGGAGAGATTTAATATAATATTTATTTCAAGAATTAAATGAAGTTACAGGTCGAAGTGCCTAAAACAGAGCCACAATTATGCAATTACTTTGAAGCTATTATATCCTATAAAGGCTACACCTTTACTGAGACATAATTCACCCACTTAATGTGTACAACTTCCTTTTGTTTTCTTTTTTTGAGATGGAGTCTTGCTCTGTTGCCCAGGCTAGAGTGCAACGGCGTGGTCTTGGTTCACTGCAACCTCTGTCTCCCAGGTTCAAGCAATTCTCCTGCCTCAGCTTCCTGAATAGCTGGGATTACAGGCACGTGCCACCACACCCAGCTAATTTTTGTATTTTTAGTAGAGACGGCGTTTCACCACATTGGCCAGGCTGGTCTCGAACTACTGACCTCAGGTGATCCACCCACCTCAGCCTCCCAAACTTCTGGGGTTACAGGCATGAACCACCGTGCCCAGCAACTGTACAACTTGCTAACTTTTAGTATATTCACAGACTTGTGCAACTATCACCACAATCTATTTTTTGACTATTTTATCACCTCAAAAAGAAATCTGGCTGGGCACGGTGGCTCTCGCCTGTAATTCCAGCACTTTGGGAGGCCGAGGCAGGAGGATCATGAGGTCAGGAGATTGAGATCATCCTGGCTAACACGGTGAAACCCCGTCTCTACTAAAAATACAAAAAATTAGCCGAGCATGGTGGCGGGCGCCTGTAGTCCCAACTACTCAGGAGGCTGAGGCAGGAGAATGGCCTGAACTCAGGAGGCAGAGCTTGCAGTGAGCCGAGATCACGCCACTGCACTCCAGCCTGGGCGACAGAGTGAGACTCTGCCTCAAAAAAGCAAAACAAAACAAAAGAAACCCTGTAACCATTGGCAGTTACTTCCCCATTCTTCTATCTCTAAGCCACCACCAAATTCCTTTCTGTCTCGTCTCTAGGATTTGCTTTTTCCAATATTTCATAAAAATAATACAATGTGAAGCTTTTGTGTCTGGTTTCTTTCACTTAGCATAATGTTTTCAAGGTTCACTGATACGTTGTAACATTTATCAGTACTTCATTCTTCTTTATAACCAAATAGTATTCCATGGTATGGATATACTGCATTTTATTTATCCATTCACCAGATGACGAACATTTTTGGTTGCTTCCATTTTTTGGCTGTAATGAATAGTGCTGGTATGAACATCTGTGTACAAGTTACTGTGTGGATAAATGTTACACCTAGAAGTAGAACTGCTGAGTCACAAGGGAACTCTAAGTTTGCCATTTTGATCGAACTGTTTCCCAAAGAGGCTGCAACATTTTACATTTCCCCCAGCAATGTATGAGAATATGAATTTATAGAGAAAATTTAAGTGTCAATACTACTGTATTTTAAAATGCTGTTACAAAGGAAAGCCAACAGACTACTTTGGAAAGGGCCTCCCTCACTTGGGGTGGCAGTCATTGGTTAATGCTGTCTAACATTTACCAAGTGCTTACTACTATTCCAGGCACTTGTAACTTACATTTCATCAAATATCAGGCACCATCAACTATTTAACATAACATTGTTTTATGTACCCTTACGATACAGTTTGGATTTGGGTCCCTGCCCAAATTGCATGTCAAATGGTAATCCCCAGTGTTGGAGGTAGGGCCTAGTGGAAACTGGATCATGGTTTCTTATGGCTTAACACCATCCCCCTTGGTGCTGTCATCATGTTAGTGAGTTCTCATGAGATCTAGTTGTTTTCAAGTGTGTAAGCATTTTCCCCAACTCCCTCTTGCTCCTTTTCCTGCTATGTAAGACATGTCTGCTTCCCCTTGGCCTTCTGCCATGATTATAAGTTTCCTGAGGCCTCCCCAGAAGCAGAAGCCACTGTGCTTCCTGCACAGTCTACACAACCACGAGCCAATTAAACCTCACCCAGACTGGAGTGCAATGGGCGCATCTCAGCTCACCGCAACTTCCGTCTCCCGGGTTCAAGCCATTCTCCTGCCTCAGCCTCCCAAGCAGCTGGGATTACAGGCATGAGCCACCATGCCCAGATAATTTTGTATTTTTAGTAGAGTCAGGGTTTCTTCATGTTGGTCAGGCTGGTGTCAAACTCCCGACCTCGGGTGATCCGCCCGCCTCAGTCTCCCAAAGTGCTGGGATTACAGGCCTGAGCCACTGCGCCCGGCCTTAAACCTCTCTGTTTATAAATTACCCAGTCTCAGGTATTTCTTTATAGCAGGGTGAGAACATACTAATACACTTTGGGAAACAAAAACCTCTGCCAAATAAATTATGACATGCCATCCACCAAAAGATGTATCCTGATTTCACAGATGTTAAAAATGTGGGGAAAAAATAGATCATAGAATTAATGAAATACAGTTCTCTACACCGATTAACTTCTTTAGTCTTTGTAACCTTATGAAAAGATTTTGCAGGTGAAGAATCTGAGACACAGAGATTACATAAGAAAGATCTGAACTCTGGTTGATTGTTCTTAAATACTCACAGGTTGAGAGATTTTGTCCTTACTTTTTCCTTATCACAATAAAGGAAGCAGAGCCCAGTGACTTAACATATGGGCTTATAATAGCCATATGGAATCTGGTTCCATTTAACTTCTAAGCCTCAGCTCACTCATTTATTAGGGTAGTTATAAAGACTTTTGGGAAAAGCATATAAAATTCCTAGCACAAAACAAGTGACAGCTGCTACCGTCATTATTTAATAGTAAAAATAAACTTTTTTATTAATAGTATACATATTATTTTACTACATATAGTAAATAGTAAAATAGAGAATGGTTCCTCTAAGAGTTCTTTTCTTCCTTTCTCCTTATTTCCACGAAAAAAACAAAAAACAAAATAAAACAAAATCCAAGGCCAGGCACAGTGGCTCACGCCTGTAATCCCACAGCACTTTGGGAGACCAAGGCGGGCAGATCACAAGGTCAGGAGATCGAGACCATCCTGGCTAACATGGCCTGGACCCGGGAGGCGGAGAATGGCCTGAACCCGGGAGGCGGAGCTTGCAGTGAGCTGAGATCGCGCCACTGCACTCCAACCTGGGTGACAGAGCAAGACTCTGTCCCCAAAACAAAAAACAAAACCCAAAAACAAACAAACAAAATTAGCCGGGCATGGTGGCAGGCGCCTGTAGTCCCAGCTACTCAGGAGACTGAGGCAGGAGAATGGCGTGAACCTAGGAGGCGGAGCTTGGAGTGAGCTGAGATTGCGCCACTGCACTCCAACCTGGGCGACAGAGCAAGACTCCGTCCCAAAAAACAAAAAAAACAAAAACAAACAAACAAAAAAAATCCAAATGTCCATCAACAGCTGAATGAGAAAACAAAATACAGTCTATACTTAGAATGGAATATTATTCAGCCTTAAAAACAAATTCTGACACGTTTTAACACGAATGAACCTTGATGACATTATGCTATGTGATATAAGCCAGACACAAAATGACATTTTATGATCCCACTTACATGAGATTTATGAATTAATCAAATTTAGAGAAACAAAAACAGTGGTTACCAGAAGCTGGGAGCAGGGAATAATGGGGAGTTATTGCTTAATGGGCATGAAGTTTCAGTTTGGGAAGGTGAGAAAGTTCTATAGATAGATAATGGTAGAGGTTAAACAATAAAGTAAATATACTGCCACTGAACTGTACACATAAAAATGATTACAATGATAATTTTATGTCATGTATATTTTATTATAATAAAAAAATCAACCAGGCTTATCAGAAAATAGATGTACATAAACAACAGACTAATAGGCACCCCATAATGCTAGGTGAGCCAAAATCACCCTGGAACTTTCATTATCATACCTGTTCTTAAACTGGAACAACCAATAGGTTGAATGAACAAATTCTAGAACATTCTGAGTGACTGCTATCATATGCTCAAGGGACACTATACTATTGGAAACTACTGATAATATATAGGTGTATAAGACATGGTCCTTGACTCAGGAGCATAAAAGCTAGAAAAAGACACATATCCAAAATAATACATGAGTTGGAACTATATTTGTGTTGCCACTATATAAATTGTATAAAATGCTATTGAGAGAGGAGAGGGAGAAACATTTGATGAACTCAGCTTAAAGAAGAAAGTGATACTCGGGCCTCATAGAAAACTAGAATTTTAAATAATGGTGATAAAGATTTAAGCGAAACTGATAGAAAGCTGTGGAAGAATAAGCATCATCCACAAATAAACAATCTAAGATGGAAAATGAGACCCACATTGTGGGTGGAAGTGGTAGAAGATTAGAGTGGGAAACAAGATTGGGGTCAGGTTCCGGGAGGTTTAAAGTGCCAAGCCATGGAGTTTAAACTTTATTCAGGGAAAGAAAAGCAGCATGATCAAAACTGCACTCTAGGAATATTTCTAGACCAACAGTGCAGAGAATGAGTAGAAATGGCAAAGATGGAAGGGTGATTAAATAACAGACAAAATAGGGAATAAAGTTGAATGCCTAAAGTGCTGATGACAGTAAAAGCAGAGACATAAAGGAAGTGGTTCAATCAAAAAATAAGTTTAGGTTGGGTCCCCATGTTGTACATAATCTTAGGGTATTCTATTCTCCCTTTCAACATTTATCACAGTTGCAATTCCATGCTCAGTTTTTTTCCCCACTATAATGTGAGTTCTATGAAAGGAGGAACAGTGTAAGTCTTAGTTACTGCTATATTCCTTGGCACAAAGTACTCAAATAATGACTGAATGTACAAGCTAGTCTCCTAAAACACATACTTCTTTGAGTCAAGTAAGAACCTCTGTCTATGTGTAAAAGGGCTCTCTAAATTTGGGAACACTGACAAGTATTTCTAGATCTAGCATATGAGCCATTGTCAGATGTACATCCTATTCCAGTTTTGAGCCATTAATGGCTGCCTTTGAGTAAGTTTGCTTTTCATTCTAATTTCAGAAGCAAGCCATCTGCCATTACCTAAAATACTGCCCATATCAAATTTACACAGTAAACAACTCATAAAGCTGTGACTTTAATAAGCCCTAAAATATATATTAATAAAAAGAGGTCAGAAATATAAACTATTTTATAAGTTCATGCACAAAAATAAGCTTACAATACCTTAGGGGGATTAAATGGGTATGTTTCTGGTATTTTTATCTCTAGTTGATATCTTCCTCCTAAAAAAATGGGGAAAACAAAGTTAAGAATGCTGCTCAATTCAAATATGTAAAACAAATATACTGATGAACTTTTCAGAGCAGCTATTTCATATTCAATTATAAAAATTCATTTTAAAGTTGAAACCCAGAAAGTAAGTAATCAAAAGCACTAGTTTTTAATTTAAAGGTTGTTTAAAGCATACAGAATATCTACTTCATACAACTGTATTAGTTTATAAG
Organism: Trachypithecus francoisi; assembly: GCF_009764315.1. NCBI lineage: Eukaryota > Metazoa > Chordata > Mammalia > Primates > Cercopithecidae > Trachypithecus > Trachypithecus francoisi. Next base: position 39,550,433 of record NW_022681454.1, on the reverse strand, counting down.
TGAGTAACAAGGCTAGAGATAAATACATTAAATCTAGACAATGCAATGTCAACATTTCATCAGGACAATTAACTATTAGAGTTCTAATCTTCCACTGTGTCCTCTAATTCACCCTGTTAAGAATTGCTAAATAGCAAACAAACAAAAAAAAGGTCAGAAAAAAAAAGAAGAAAGAAAGAAGGCAAGGAGGGATGAAAGTATAGATGATACAAAGGACAGAGATTATGCCATAAACAAAACTCTACTTCTGGTTGGTTCTTGCAAATGAAATAAGGTCCCAATCTTTTCATTTGTGCCCTAAATTAAATGTCAATACTTACTTGTTAACATTTTATTTTTGCAATTAAATTGTAATTACTTTTGTACCAGCCTAATAAAAACAAGCTGGGTCCATGGCTAATGCCTGCAGTCTCAACACTTTGGGAGGCCGAGGTGGGAGGACTGCTTAAAGCTAGGCCAGGAGTTTGAGTACAGCCTGGTCAATACAGCAAGACCTTGTCTCTATTTCCATATAAAAAACTTTAAATATATCTTTTATTTTTTAAACAAAATTCAACAAGAGAGATAGACATAAAGACAAACTATTCCTTTATTTATTTATTTATTTAGATGGAGTCTTACTCTGTTGCCCAGGCTGGAGTGCAGTGGAGCGCAGTCTCTGCTCACTTCAAGCTCCACCTCCTGGATTCACGCCATTCTCCTGCCTCAGCCTCCCAAGTAGCTGGGACTACAGGCACCCACCACCACGCCCGACTAATTTTTTGTGTTTTCAGTAGAGACAGGGTTTCACCGTGTTACCCAGGCTGGTCTCGATCTCCTGACCTCGTGATCCACCCACCTCGGCCTCCCAAAGTGCTGGGATTACAGGCGTGAGCCACTGCGCCTGGCCCAAACTATTCCTTTAAATGGGTTTATAAAACGCAAAATTTTACCAAGGAGCTTTTCTAACCAGTAATGTACAAATAGAAAGCAACTTTTTGTTTTGTTTTGAAGTTACCTGGAGCAACTAGCAGCTATACAGCATTTTAAAAAAGCTTATCTAGGCCGGGCATGGTGGCTCATGCCTGTAATCCCAGCACTTTGGAAGGCCAAGGGGGCGGATCACAAGGTCAGGAGAGTGATACTATCCTGGCTAACATGGTGAAACCCCATCTCTACTAAAAAATAGAAAAAAGTAGCCAGGCATGGTGGCAGGCACCTGTAGTCCGAGCTACTTGGGAGGCTGAGGCAGAAGAATGGTGTAAAGCCGGGAGGTGGAGCTTGCAGTGAACCCAGATTGCGCCACTACACTCCAGCCTGGGCAACAGAGTGAGACTCTGTAAGACCAGCCTGACAAACATGACGAAACCCCATCTCTACTAAAAGTACAAAAATTAGCCAAGTATTGTGGCATGTGTCTATAATCCCAGTTACTCGGGAGGTTGAGGCACAAGAATCGCTTGAACCCAGGAGGTGGACATTGCAGTGAGCCAAGATCGCACCACTGCACTCCAGCCTACGTGACACAGTGAGAATCTGTCTCAAATAATAAACGGAACAGAACAGAAAAAAGAAAAGAAAACTCTGAAGGGGTAAGTCTTACACTGGATGAGAGGCTGGATTCAATTCTTAACTCTTAAGATTAAGAGTTTAAGCATCTTCTAAGATTTTATGACCAATTACTAATAACAAAATACTATTACAAAATATAGTAAATAAAACTGTTCTACTGAAATATTTATATCTAAGACTATGAGATTTTATTTCAAGATAATCAAAGAATACATTAGATCAAAGATGGCCATGAGCCGATAGTTATTAAAGCTGGCTGAAGAGGTTGTATTATATTCTCTTTTTTTTTTTTTTTTTGAGACGGAGTCTCGCTCTGTCACCCAGGCTGGAGTGCAGTAGTGCCATCTTGGCTCACTGGAAGCTCCACCTCCCAGATTCACGCCATTCTCCTGCCTCAGCCTCCCGAGTAGCTGGGACTACAGGCGCCCGCCACCACGCCAGGCTACTTTGTTGTATTTTTTAGTAGAGACAGGGTTTCACCGTGTTAGCCAGGATGGTCTCAATCTCCTGACCTCGTGATCCACCTGCCTCAACCTCCCAAAGTGCTGGGATTACAGACATGAGCCACCTCGCCCGGCCTATTCTTTTTTATATATCTGAAACTCGTAAAATAGGCCGGGCGCGGTGGCTCAAGCCTGTAATCCCAGCACTTTGGGAGGCCGAGACGGGCGGATCACGAGGTCAGGAGATCGAGACCATCCTGGCTAATACGGTGAAACCCCGTCTCTACTAAAAAATACAAAAAAACTAGCCGGGCGACGAGGCGGGCGCCTGTAGTCCCAGCTACTCGGGAGGCTGAGACAGGAGAATGGCGTGAACCCGGGAGGCGGAGCTTGCAGTGAGCTGAGAGCCGGCCACTGCACTCCAGCCTGGGCGGCAGAGCAAGACTCCGTCTCAAAAAAAAAAAAAGTAAAATAAAAAACTGTGTGCTAGCAGCATTATTATCTTCAAAATTCTATACACGCAGTTCTTTAAAAAGTCAAACAGGAGACTTTCTTCAGTATATTCTAGACTCTCTCAAATATATCTCCTCACTACTCCATTGTTATCAATGGATGGATGACTATGAATCTGAGGAAAAAATAAAAGTGGTACTATTTTCTTCAAGCCCTTTTTGGTTTGAATCCTTCTTTTCTTCTTCTTCTTCCTCTTTTTCTTTTTTTTCTGAGACAGCGTCTCGTTCTGATGCCCAGGCTGGAGTGCAGTGGTAAAATCTTGGCTCACTGCAACCTCCACCTTTCAGGTTCCAGCGATTCTCATGCCTCAGTCTCCTGAGTAGCTGGAATTACAGGTGCCCACCACAACGCTCAGCTAATTTTTGTATTTTTAGCAGAGATGGGGTTTCACCGTGTTGGTCAGGCTGGTCTTGAACTTCTGACCTCAGGTGATCTGCCTGACTCAGCCTCCCAAAGTGCTGGGATTACAGGCAAGAGCCATTGTACCTGGCCTCTCTTCTTGCTATTTATGAGATGGACTCTCACTCTGTTGCCCAGACTGGAGTGCAATGGTGCGATCTTGGCTCACTGCAACCTCCACCTCCCAGTTACAGCAATTCTCCTACCTCAGCCTCCTGGGTAGCTGAGACTACAGGTGTGTGTCATGCCCAGCTAATTTTTTAATTTTTTAAAGTAGAGATGGGGTCTCACCACCCTGGCTAAGCTGGTCTCGAACTCCTGACCTCAAATGATCTACTCGCCTCAGCCTCCCAAAGTAATGGGATTACAGACATAAGCCATTATGCCTGACCACTAGTTCTTTTTAATAGAATCTCATTAATGCATGAGTTGAACTAAATGCCTGAATCGCAGAACATATAGTAACAATAATGAAATTTAAAGAAAAGTAGTGGAAAGAAAAAAAAAAACTGACAGGTAAGAGAAGGGTACCTGAAGAAATTTTGTGGCTATAACTGTCTATACCCAGAATTAGAAATGCTAGCTTCAAATATAGTTATAATAAATTTGGCTTCAGCACTACATAGGCTTTTCTTTTTCCTTCCTAAGAACTGTTTTTTTCTGATTAAACTCCAGATTACCATCTCTATAACCCATTATACAAAGTTCCTCATTAATGGCCAAAATAATCTCTTAGGAGCAGTGTGAGGGCCCAGAGATATTATATAAATAATGCTGGACTCACGAGTCTCTAAAATCTTATTTCTATCCCTTATGTTACATGCTCTGACAACTTTCAATATACGACCACTTAGCATTAATCACAGCATCATCTGATCAGGGTAACACGACTAATGATAACTATATTATTCACATTTTAATAGTTTTTACTATAAAACATTAACTTCTAGAAGAATAGCTTTTAATATTAAAAATTAACAATCTTTAAATTTAACTTAACCCAAAGAGGAGATGGGGAAGGAATGAGAATTTTTAAGCTGTCAACAATGATTCCATAAACCTAAAAGAAATTTTAGGAAGAAAAGCTCAAGAACTAAACTGTTCCTTTGTCACTGATTATTAAGACAAAAGAAGTGAAGAAAATTGAGTTAAGTAGTATCTACAATATGTCATTTTCCCGTGAGTATTCTACTTCACAATCTGATTCTTTAAATACTATAACACAGCTGCCTCATTACTTAATAATGGTTATAAATAGTTTAACATTCCACATGTAAACTTTTGCCTTAGCATTTAAGTTTAGATTTTTAAAAACTCAAAAAACTGCAACATCCTTGCAATAAATATTTAACCTATCGTTATATTTAAAAGAAAAAGCATTAAAGTTTATGCCCTTGAATGGTGCTTTTCCTTAACAAAATGAACTTCTCTCAACAGTTTTACATAAAATAATAGAATTAAAGTTACTCTACCTCAAACATATACCAAAAAGCATATTAAATCTAATCTTATCAAAATACTCATTCAGCAGCAGCAGAAATAGGCACTTTTTTTTGAGATGCGGTCACCTTCTGTTGCCCAGGCTGGAGTGCAGCGGTGCGATCTCAGCTCACTGCAACCTCCATCTCGTGGGTTAAAGGGATTCTCCTGCCTCAGCCTCCTGAGTAGCTGGGATTACAGGCGCACACCACAGCGCCCAGCTAATTTTTGTATTTTTAGTAGAGATGGAGTTTCACTACGTTGGTCAGGCTGGTCTTGAACTCCTGACCTTGTGATCCACCTGCTTCAGCCTTCCAAAGTGCTGGGATTACAGGCATGAGCCACCCCACCCAGGCAGAAATAAGCACTTTTAAATGACCAAACTTTTGGCCCCATTCTCGGTATCGGGAAAAAGAAAAGAAAAAAAATGACCAAACTTGCTTCTAACCAATAAAGAATATATCTTTTTTATTTTTTTGAGACAGAGTCTTGCTCTGTCGCCCAGGCTGGAGTACAGTGGCGTGATCTCCGCTCACTGCAACCTCTGCCTCCTGGGTTCACACCATTTTCCTGCCTCAGCTTCCCGAGTAGCTGGGACTACAGGTGCCCGCCACCACACCCGGCTAGTTTTTTTGTATTTTTAATAGAGATGGGTTTCACCGTGTTAGCCAGGATGGTCTCAATCTCCTGACCTCGTGATCCGCCTGCCTCCGCCTCCCAAAGTGCTGGGATTACAGATGTGAGCCACCGCACCCAACCATAAGAATATATCTTAATGTATCTTAATATATCTTAATGTATATAAGTATACATTATCCATTTAAAAAAATTAATCTGCCTATTAAATATTGCTTCTATCTAATTTAGCTCAGGAAGTGCCTTGTTTATAAAAATCAGTTAAAAAATTTAAAACTTTGCTGGCAGACCTCTAGAATAATGTCATTGCCCTACCATCTTCCAAAAATACTTCAAAACAACCTAAAACAAAAAAATTCAAGAATAACTATAAGGCTTGTCTTCAAGAAGAAACTAATATATTATTACATAAAAACATCTGCAAGGCCGGGCGCGGTGGCTCAAGCCTGTAATCCCAGCACTTTGGGAGGCCGAGACGGGCGGATCACGAGGTCAGGAGATCGAGACCACCCTGGCTAACACGGTGAAACCCCGTCTCTACTAAAAATACAAAAAACTAGCCGGGCGAAGTGGCGGTGCCTGTAGTCCCAGCTACTCGGGAGGCTGAGGCAGGAGAATGGCGTAAACCCGGGAGGCGGAGCTTGCAGTGAGCTGAGATCTGGCCACTGCACTCCAGCCTGGGTGACAGAGCGAGACTCCGTCTCAAAAAAAAAAAAAAAAAAAAAAAAAAAAAAATCTGCTATTAGGACAACCACCTGATTTTCGTTAAGATAACTAAAGGTCTCCTCTACATTTAATGATTGTAAAAAGGACTAAATGAAATAGCATCCATGAAAATGGCCAGACCAAGCAAGGCAGATAGGAAGCACTCAATAAACAGCATAAAAAATTAAATATCTAGAAATGGCTCACATTAACTATAAAACAACAAATAAAATTTTATCACTTAAGAACTGGTACAAGGTTGGGCACAATGGCTCATGCCTAGAATCCCAAGACTTTGGGACACTAAGGCAAGAGGATTGTTTGAGGCCAGGGGTTTCAGACCAGCCTGGGTAACTTGGCAAGATGCCATCTATCCAATAAAGAAAGAAAAAATAGGCCGGGCGCGGTGGCTCATGCCTGTAATCCCAGCACTCTGGGAGGCCGAGGTGGGCAGATCACAAGGTCAGAAGTTCAAGAAAAGCCTGGCCAATAATGTGAAACCCCGTCTCTACTAAAAATACAAAAATTAGCCGGGCATGGTGGTGGGCACCTGTAGTACCAGCTACTCGGGAGGCTGTCAGGAGAATCGCTTGAACCCGGGAGGCGGAGGTTGCAGTGAGCTAAGATCGCACCACTGCACTCCAGCCTGAGTGACAGAGCGAGACTCTGTCTCAAACAAAAAAAAAAAGAAAAAAAGAAAAAAATGAGGCCGGGCGCGGTGGCTCAAGCCTGTAATCCCAGCACTTTGGGAGGCCGAGACGGGCGGATCACGAGGTCAGGAGATCGAGACCATCCTGGCTAACATGGTGAAACCCCGTCTCTACTAAAAAATACAAAAAACTAGCCGGGCGAGGTGGCGGGCGCCTGTAGTCCCAGCTACTCGGGAGGCTGAGGCAGGAGAATGGCGTGAACCCGGGGGGCGGAGCTTGCAGTGAGCTGAGATCCGGCCACTGCACTCCAGCCTGGGCGAAAGAGCGAGACTCCGTCTCAAAAAAAAAAAAAAAAAAAAAGAAAAAAATGAATAAACAGAATTGGTATAATATGCTAAAGACATTCTAGGGTCTTAAAAAATCCGGATTAAAAACAAAAAAAAAATTCAAAAATATTAGATTTTTAAAAAGTGTTTTGGGTAGCCAGGTGCAGTGGCTCATGCCTATAATCCCAGTACTTTGGGAGGCTGAGGCGGGTGGATCATGAGGTCAGGAGATCGAGCCCATCCTGGCTAACAAGGTGAAACACCGTCTCCACTAAAAAAACACACAAATAAATTAGCCAGGTGTGGTGGTGGGCACCTGTAGTCCCAGCTACTCGGGAGGCTGAGGCAGGAGAAAGGCATGAACCCAGGAGGTGGAGCTTGCAGTGAGCCAAGATTGCGCCACTGCACTCCAGCCTGGGCAACAGAGCGAGACTCCATCTCAAGAAAAAAAAAGTGGCCGGGCGCGGTGGCTCAAGCCTGTAATCCCAGCACTTTGGGAGGCCGAGACGGACGGATCACGAGGTCAGGAGATCGAGACCATCCTGGCTAACATGGTGAAACCCCGTCTCTACTAAAAAATACAAAAAAAAAAAACTAGCCGGGCGACATGGCGGGCGCCTGTAGTCCCAGCTGCTTGGGAGGCTGAGGCAGGAGAATGGCGTAAACCCAGGAGGCGGAGCTTGCAGTGAGCTGAGACCCGGCCACTGCACTCCAGCCTGGGCGGCAGAGCGAGACTCCGTCTCAAAAAAAAGAAAAAAAAAAAAAAAGAAAAAAAAAGTGTTTTGGGTAAACTGTTCATTACAGAATTATAGAAGCACTCAAAAGTATTTAGTTGGTGGCCGGGAGTGGTGGCTCATGCCTGTAATCCTAACACTTTGGGAGGCCAAGGCAGGCATATCACCTGAGGTAAGAAGTTCAAGACCAGCCTGGCCATTATTGTGAAACCCCGTCTCTACTAAAAGTACAAAAATTATAGCCGGCATGGTGGTGCACGCCTGTAATCCCAGCTACTTGGGAGGCTAAGGCAGGAGAATCGCTTGATTCTGGGAGGTGGAGGTTGCAGTAAGCCAAGATTTCACCACCACACTCCAGCCTGAGCAACAGAGAGACTCAGTCTCAAAAAACAAACAAACAAAAATTAACAACAAACACACACAAAGTATTTAACTGGATGTGGTGGCATGCACCTGTAGTACTAGCTATTGAGGAAGCTGGAGGATTACTTGAGCCTAGGAATTCAAATTTATAATGAGCTATGACCATGCCACTGCTCTCCAGCCTGGGTAACAGTAAAACTTTGCATCTAAAAAAATAGATAACAAAACAAAATAGACATCACCACCACTTCCAATATTAAGTGAATTCTGATTTACATAAAGTGATTAAAAGCACAGGCTTTGAAGGCAAAGCCTATCAGTTGTGCTAAGATGGTTGACCTTAGACAAGTCACTTCTCTGAACTTGTTTCTTCATCTATGAAACAGCAATCATTGTATTTACCTAATAAGATTTGCTGAAAGGATTAAATGAGAAAATACATGTAAAGATTGTATAATTAGGGTTACCATATATTCTGTTATGTTTTCCAATAAACAAATATTTGAATAGCTATTAATGCAAGAGCCTTGGTTATATGCTGTATAACCTAAATTTACAACAATATTAACTAACGAAGACTCACCCAATAATAAAGTAAAATGCTATAAGGTTTATTTCTGTATCTTACCACCCAACTCCATGGTCTAAAGTAGCTACAGACTTAATTTGTGAATACCAAGTTCAGCAAAGCCACCTCCTTTCTATGTGTCTTGAAATGATCACTAAAAGCTTTCCTGAAAAAAGAAAACATTTGGACTACAGCCTGTATGAAGACATATGAGTGAATGAAATGCTAAATGAGAGAAAGAAGAACTTTAAAAACAAAAGCAACATTTCACCAGTGAGATATTTAAGGCAAGGTCTGTTTTAGATACCATATGAAGGGTAACTAAGTGTCTATAGTCCATATAATGCGGAGGTTTACCATGCCAGATCTTTTATTCTATTAAATTCTAACCTATAATACCTGTAACAAAGCTCTGCTAAACTTTTTGTGGAAAGAAAAAAATTAGCTAAAATTCAGTAAGAAATACCAGTCTATATTAAGTATCTAAATTTAGTATTTTTTAAATTGCTGTTTATCTAAACCAAATGAAGTTACCCTCCATATAATTTATAGATGTTTAAGATTATTCTGATTTAATGTTTTAGACAAGTTCTAATACGCACAATATTTTGATACAGAAAAAAGTACTTGCCTTCATATGGTGTGTCTGGAGGTCCTGCTATTTCTCCTCTTAATTCTGTAAAATTCTCATCTACAAGATCTACTTTAATTTGATTTTTGCTCGTCTTAAAAATAAACAGAAAATAAATGTTAGTTATGTCAGCAAGAAAAACGCCTAAAGTATTACCTATAAAAATTTTTGAAACCCCCGGTTTCATAAACTTGATTATCTGCTCTAGTAAAATAAGTCTGGCTTTTCTAGGACTTAATTATTCAGTTTTAAGAATATTTAAAACAAACTAATAAATTTTAACTTCAATGTTTTAAATGAAATAACACCACTTTGAACAATACAATGGCTTCTTGAATTTCTAGGAATGTTATCAGAGAAAAATAGTATAAAACCTATTTTACGTTTGCCAATTCCATGTATATTAGGTCTAAAGTGATTAATCATCCACAGACGAACGCTAAGATACTATATTCTGAACTATACCCCCAGGATACATGAGTTCTGCTTATATAAACAGAAAATTCAGGGTAATTAAAAGCCATTTAGGCCATAAACTCTCACTTGAACTTACCATAACAACTCTAAATGTTTAGTTTAACTGACTGAAAAAGTACACTATCCACCAGAATGGTGAAAGCTCTAGCTATCTAACAGATTCTCCTTTCCATGAAAATTCCAAAGGACAGCCGGGCGCGGTGGCTCAAGCCTGTAATCCCAGCACTCTGGGAGGCCGAGACGGGCAGATCACGAGGTCAGGAGATCGAGACCATCCTGGCTAACATGGTGAAACCCCGTCTCTACTAAAAAAAATACAAAAAAACTAGCCAGGCAAGGTGGTGCGCACATGTAGTCCCAGCTACTCGGGAGGCTGAAGCAGGAGAATGGCGTAAACCCGGGAGGCGGAGCTTGCAGTGAGCTGAGATCCGGCCACTGCACTCCAGCCCGGGCGACAGAGCGAGACTCCGTCTCAAAAAAAAAAAAAAAAAGAAAATTCCAAAGGACTAAATGCCTCAAAAGAATCTAAGGCTTTCTTCAATTTGTTTTTCTGCTTAGTTTATTAAAATGGCATCTACCTACTTCCAAAAATCAGATTTCTACTTTAAATTTATCTACATTGACTTATTTTGCACTTTATACTACTCCAAGTACTTTCCTATCTATAGCATTACTGAGTCCCTTAATCTTATGACAGTCTATTCTCAGAGCCATGATAACCTTAAATGATTCAGAAAACCATTCCAGTGGGATTCGCATTAACATTCATAAGTGCCTGCCGGCAAATGGACTCTCCACTTATATTCTCAAACTTATGTTAAAAATACAGTAAATCCTCTCCTCTCAATTTTTTAAACCAAAATCCCTAGAGTACAAGTTATATCTTCTTTTTTTTTTTTTTGAGACGGAGTCTTGCTCTTGTCACCCAGGCTGGAGTGCAATGGCACGATCTTGGCTCACTGCAACCTCTGCCTCCTGGGTTCAAGCAACTCTCCTGCCTCAGCCTCCTGAGTAGCTGGGATTACAGGCACCTACCACCATGCTCAGCTAATTTTTGTATTTTTAGTAGAGACGGGGTTTTGCCATGTTGGCCAAGCTTGTCTCGAACTCCTGACCTCATGATCCTCCCGCCTCAGCCTCCCAAAGTGCTGGGATTATAGACCTGAGGCACTGCACCCGATCTGTATCTTCATTTTTTTGGTTAGGATTCCATATTGTTACCTGATTGACACAACATATCTACTCTTATGAAACAAAGCCTCATTCAAGATTTCAAAAGTGAAGTTTTTTGCTTTTAGACTGACTTTCTTAAACTTGATTACTGGATGAAACGGTGTAAGAATTACTGTTTTAAAGGTCTTTGGCTTCCTCCTCCAACCCAAAAAAATACACAATTTTTCCTCTTTTACTATGTTAAATATTTTTTAGTACACAATGTTTAGTTCAAAAACAATACATGACTTAAAATCCTAATTTTTCAAAGTTCACATCATTCCTAATTAATCCTGTCTTTTAATAAAAACACAGGATTTAAAAACTTACTTTCTAATTAGTATTTTTTTTACATTTTTCTGAAAATATTTTAATCCAAAAACTAAATTTAACTATAAATATGTACAATAAGAAACTACTTCTTAGGCCCCAAAAAATCATTAACAACCTTGGTATTTGTGGTAGAGGAGAAAATGTACATTTTAGCAACAGTAAAAATACTTTGATGGCCAGGCACGGTGGCTCACGAGGTCAGGAGATCGAGACCATCCTGGCTAACATGGTGAAACTCCGTCTCTACTAAAAATACAAAAAAATTAGCCAGGCGTGGTGGCGGGTGCCTGTAGTCCCAGCTACTCGGGAGGCTGAGGCAGAACGGCATGAACCCGGGAGGCGGAGCTTGCAGTGAGCCAAGATCGCGCCACTGCATTCCAGCCTGGGTGACAGAATGAGACTACATCTCAAAAAAACAAAAACTTAATTGGGTGTGGTGGTGCACACCTGTAGTCCCAGCTACTCGGCAAGCTGAGGTAGGAGAATCGCTTGAACCCAGGAGGCAGAGGTTGCAGTGAGCCGAGATCGTGCCACTGCACTATGGCATGACCTGAGTGAAAGAGCAAGAGACTCCATCTCAAAAAAAAAAAAAAAAAGAAAGAAAAGAAAAGAAAATTGTCTAAATTATGCATAAATAATGTTAAAAAGAAAATTGGAGGCATTTAACTTTCACTGACCAATTTAAGAAGCCAGTGTTAACTTAGAATACACTTACATTTCTCCTCTTAAGGCTTCTTACAAGAATAATCATCTTGCTAATCATCAATGCTTTCAAACATCTCGATAGCTTTCCATAATCTTCCCTCCAAAAAGTAGTATGTAAATAACCCAAAGATGTTAGCACACTAAAGGATCTGATTAAAGTTTTTTGGGAAAGGAGGGGAGGGAGATTAGAAAAGCTGCTTTTTGGGACTGCCCAAATCTCTGGCTAATAAAATGCTAAATAATTATTCATTGGCCGGGCACGGTGGCTCAAGCCTGTAATCCCAGCACTTTGGGAGGCCGAGACGGGTGGATCACAAGGTCAGGAGATCAAGACCATACTGGCTAACACAGTGAAACCCCATCTCTACTAAAAAAATAAAAAATAAAAACTAGCCGGGCGAGGTGGTGGGCGGCTGTAGTCCCAGCTACTCGGGAGGCTGAGGCAGGAGAATGGCATAAACCCAGGAGGCGGAGATTGCAGTGAAGCTGAGATCCGGCCACTGCACTCCAGCCTGGGTGACAGAGCTCCATCTCAAAAAAAAAAAATTATTCATTTTCATACTTCTGTCCTTATTTCTGTCTACATCATCCCCAAATTATTATTATTTGTTTAAGACAGGGTCTCACTCCCATCACCCCGGCTAGAATGCAGCAGCGTGATCTCAGCTCACTGCACCTCAACTTCCCAGGCTCAAGTGATTCTCCCACCTCGGCCTAACCAGTCACTGGGACTATAGGTGTGCACCACCATGCCTGGCTAAATTTTTAAATTTTTAGTAGAGACGGGGTTTTGCCATGTTGCTCAGGCTGATCTTGAACTCCTGGGCTCAAGTGATCCACCAGCTTTGGCCTCCTGCCTTGGCCTCCAAAGTGCTGGGATTATAGGTGTGAGCCACCACGTCCAGCCCCCAAAATGGTAAGTCAGAAAAAAATTGCTCTTTTTTTCACTCTAGAGAAAGAACATAACTACTGTATGAAAAATGTACTAAATAAGCTCAAGAAAATACCCATCATCATGATGAATTACATTACGAAAAAGCATTCTGGTCAGGTGCGGTGGCTCATGCCTGTAACCCTAACAGTTTGGGAGGCCAAGGCAGATCACTGAGTCAGGAGTTTGAGGCCCACATGGTGAAACCGCATCTCTACTAAAAACAGGAAAAATTAGCCGGGCATGGTGGTGGGTGCCTGTAGTTCCAGTTACTTGGGAGGTTGAGGCAGGAGAATCGTTTGAACCCAGTGGGTGGAGGTTGGAGTGAGCTGAGATTTCGCCACTGTGCTGCACTCCAGCCTGGGTAACAAGAGAGAGACTCTGTCTCAAAAAGCCAAGAAAAAAAAAAAAAAGGAAAAAAAGCATTCTATAGAGTTTAGACTAGGGTCTTTATTTGCAGATAACTAAAGATAAAAAGAAAACAGAAAGTTAAGTCAAAAATTCTTCAAAGCTCAATTTTCCATCAAACAACAATTATTCTTTATACCACCACAGTTTAATTCAAACATCCAGTTATTTCAAAATCTAAAACTCCAATTCCACTGCTCCCACAAGCGAACTTAAAGTCTCACTTTAAGAGTCAGGAACTATAAGCAAGACATGGAGAACGGTGAAAGATGACAGTATTACAAAAGGGATGGCCTTTGGAGTAAGACATATGTCTTATGTGCTGAATCCTAGCTCTGTCGCTTACTTGTGGTATTCATTCAGGTACACCACTTAACACCTAACTCTCGATTTTATTACTGTAAAATGAGAATACTTTCAGAATTAAGTTTCTTGGATAGAATTAAGCAGCATAGTTCCCTTTTCCCTAACAACATTAATTATAAAAACCTTTAATTTGGCTGGGTACAGTGGCTCATGACTGTAATCCCAGCACTTTGGGAGGCCAAGGCAGGTGGATCATTTGAGGTCAGGAGTTTGAGACTAGCTTGGCCAACATGGTGAAACCCCATCTCTACCAAAAATACAAAAATTAGCCAGGTGTGCTGACAGGCACCTGTAGTCCCAGCTACTCGGGAGACTGAGGCAGAAGAATGGCTTGAACTTGGGAGGTGGAGGTTGCAGTGAGCCGAGACTGCACCACTGCATGTAGCCTGGGTGACAGACCTAGATTCTGTCTCAAAAAAAAAAAAAAAAAAAATTAAAGCCCGATTTTACAAAATTAATTTCACAGTTCTGTTTCCACAGTCTAAGAAAAAATGTAGTATCTAAAAATAAATAACAAAACAATGTGCTATTCACTTCAATGACTGCAACAACCAAGGCAGCTGAAGCTTTTGGGTGAAATTCTGAAGAACTGTGTTATCACTGTAAATCTTTCATGAGGATAAGTGAGATTGTTTTTCTAAACTTTCTTCTCCCACCTCAGCTAAACACATAGTGGGACCTCTGGTAGTCTTTTTTTTTTTTTTTTTTTCTGATGTTCCCTGGGGGTTTCAAGGCATTTCTAATGCACAAAAGGAATAGAGATATACAGAAGCTATAGCAGCTAGGCCAGGCAGGGTGTCTCGCCCCTATAATTCCAGCACTTTGGGAGGATGAGGCAGGTGAATCACTTGAGGCAAGAAACTTGAGACCAGCCTGGCCCATATGGCAAAACCCTGTCTCTACTAAAAATACAAAAATTAACTGGGCATGGTAGCACATGTCTGTAATCCCAGCTACTCAGGAAGCTGAGGCATGAGTATTGCTTGAACCCGGGAGGCAGAGGTTGCAGTGAGCCAAGATTACACCACTGCACTCCAGCCTGGGCTACAAAGCAAGACAGGAGAGGAGAGGAGAGGGGAGGGGAGGGGAGGGGAGGAGGGAAGGGGGGGGGGGGGAGGGGGGAGGGGGGAGGGGGGAGGGAAGGGGGGAGGGGGGAGTGGAGGAAAGGAGAGGAGAGGAAAGAGAAAAGAAAAAAGAAAAGAAAGGAAGAAAGGAAGGAAGGAAGGAAGGAAGAAAGGGAAAAAAGGAAGGAAGAAAGAAAGAAAAGAAAGAAAAGAAAGAAAGAAAGAAAGAAAAAAGAAAGGAAAGAAAGGAAAGAAAGAAAGGAAGGAAGGAAAGGAAGGAAGGAAAGGAAGAAAGGAAGAAAAGAAGGAAGGAAGGAAGAAAGGAAAGGAAGGAAGGAAAGGAAGAAAGGGAAAAAAGGAAGGAAGAAAGGAAGGAAGGAAGAAAGGAAGGAAGAAAGGAAGGAAGAAAGAAAGGAAGAAAGAAAGGAAGAAAGGAAGGAAGGAAGAAAGAAAGAAAGAAAAAAAGAAGCAATTTTTAAATCAACTATTTTATTAAGATATACATGAAGCATACAAAATAGCACATAATGTTGAAGCTAATTTGAATGAGATTTAAAAAAATTATTGTCAACAACCAATAGTGAAGAACTCAAAGCGGTTCTAATATATTTCCAAGGTCACCTCTCAGTGAAATGATATTGTCATTGTTACCACCATCATTGTAAAAATTCTTTCAAATAATGACTAGGGTCTAATATATGCTATCTCAAATGTTACTAAACAAAACCTAAGTCCCTGCCCACTTGGGGCTTACACTCTAGTGGGAAAAACTAAACACTGGAAGATTTTATCATGTAAGGACTAAATACAAAGTATATTGTTGTGTAACCTTTTTAAAACTTACTAGCTATGAACAAGTTAATTAATCACTTTGTACTCCAGTTTCATCCTCTGTCAACTAAGGATAAGATAGTTCCTCATAGGGTTCGCTGGTGAATTTAACGAATAAAGTATATAGAACAATGCCTGCACACAGTAAATGCTGAGTTTATCACTGTAATATGCTGACTCTTGATAATGATGTTAGGGCAGAAAACTTTAACCCAAAGCAAATATTGTATTTTTTTAAAAAGAATAATTAACAATATTAGCCTCACTTCTATTTATTTAAAAAAAAATGCTCTAAAATGAAATTAAAATCCAAATCTTAAATAAGACAAATAGAATTCTAAATGCCCCTAAATGCCCCCTAAAGTTATAAGTAATTCTCACTGATACAAAGAAATTACTATTTGTTTCCTAATCAAGCCACAACTATTTTAGGAGCCCTGCTCATCATTATCACGCATATAAAAGTGAAATTTAGTTCTTCCTAATTTGTTGGAAATAATACTTTAAAAGCTTAACAGTTGCCATTATTTTCTCATAATTTAATATAATATCTTTCCCCTATTATTCAAAGGCCTAAGAAACAAACATAATTTCTACCTTCTAGGTAGTTAAATTTATTTTTTTATTTTTTATTTTTTTGAGATTCAGTCTTCTTGTGTCGCCCAGCTCACTGCAACCTCTGTCTCCTGGGTTCAAGGAATTCTCCTGCCTCAGCTTCCCAAGTAGCTGGGATTATAGGCGCCCGCCACCACGCCCAGCTAATCTTTCTGTATTTGTAATAGAGACAAGGTTTCACCATGTTGGCCAGGATGGTCTCGAACTCCTGACCTCCGGTGATCCGCCTGCCTCAGTCTTCCAAAGTGCTGGGATTACAGGTGTGAGCCACCATGTTTTCTGAGGCTTATGGCACATAACAGTCCCAAAGCAAAAATGACATGACAACAAAGGGATCGGGAGAATGAAAAACTGAGGTCATGGAGACACATGTATGATCCTTACTAAAAACAAGTTCTAGACTAGCAGTATCCAATACAATATAACGTAAGCCACATACGTAAATTTAAAATTTTCTGGTATTCACATAGAAAAGACTACAAGATGGCCGGGTGCGGTGGCTCATGCCTGTAATCCCAGCACTTTGGCAGGCTGAGGCAGGTGGATCACCTGAGGTCAGGAGTTTGAGACCAGCAGAGGCAGGAGAATCGCTTGAACCCACCAGTCAGAGGTTGCAGTGAGTTGAGATCGCACCACTGCACTCTAGCCTGGGCGACAAAGCAAGACTCCATCTCAAAAATTAAAAAAATAAATAAAAATAGTACAAGAGACCGGACATGGTGGCACACTCCTGTAAATCCCAGCTACTTGAAATTCTAAGGCAGGAGAACTGCTTGAACTCGGGAGGCGGAGGTTGCAGTGAGCAGAGATCGCACCACTGCACTCCACCTGGACAACAAAGTGAGACTCTTCTATAGCAGCTAGCTATTTTTTTTTTTTTTTTTTTGAGATGGAGTCTCACTCTGTTGCCCAGGCTGGAGTGCAGTGGCGCGATCTCAGCTCACTGCAACCTCCACCTCTCGGGGATTCAAGTGATTCTTCCGCCTCAGCCTCCTGAGTAGCTGCGATTACAGGTGCCCGCCACCATGCCTGGCTAATTTTTGAATTTTTAGTAGAGATGGATGGGGTTTCACCATGTTGGCCAGGCTAGTCTCGAACTCCTGACCTTAAGTGATCTACCCGCCTCAGCCTCCCAAAGTGCTGGGATTACAGGCATGAGCCACCACGCCAGGCTGCAGCTAGTATTTTTAAAATCACACCTGTAATCCCAACACTTTGGCAAAGGAGGGAGGATCACTTGAGCCCAGGAGTTTGAGACCAGCCTGGGCCACATAGTGAAACTCCCATCTCTACAGGGGAAAAAACAAACAAAACAAAACACGTGCGCCTGTAATCCCAGCTATTCAGGAGGCTGAGGTAGGAGAATCACTTGAGCCCAAGAGGTCAAGGGTGCAGTAAGCTATGATTGTGCCACTCCACACCAGCCTGCGTGACAGAGTGAGACTCCATCTCTTAAAAAAAAAAAGTTAAGTTCTGGACTTCTGTCAAACTTTACACAACCTACAATGAAGAGTAATTCAAGTTTGAATTTATCAATTCCATGAATATTTACTGAGTACTTGCTATTTGCAAGGCATTGTAACAGATACTGGTAGTATAATGATCAACTAGAAATTTTCTCTACCCTGTATTAATAGTTATTTCATTCTAAGGTACTGAACAACTAATTATATAATTTTTAAACAAAATACAGGATACTATGAAGAACATTTAGCAGAGAGAAAATTTAGAAAGAGAAAGCTTCCTTGAGGAAACTAATTTTAAAATACTTTTTACTTTAGGTAAAGCCAGCACTTAAGGCAGAGTGTACACGCTGTGCAAAACAGAGGCAGAGGAGGACTTGACAGGTTTAAAAATTGAAAAGCCGCCAAAGTGACTATAATACAAAGAATGAAAATGTAGAGATGAGGCAGGAGAAGTAGTCAAGAGCCAGATTATTCAGGGTCATGAAGAATAATAAAAATTTGAAGTATTATAACAATCAGATCTGGGTCTTTTAGAGATTACCCGGCTGGAGTAGGGGGAAATGGCTGGAGGGGCATTAGAGAAAATACTTAGGAATCCAGTGAGAGATGCCAATAAGGTCCTGTGCAATGAAAAGAAGTAGATGAATTAAGGCAGACAGGAAGTCAAATCTAAAGGACTTAGTTACTAACTAAAAGCGTATGATCTTAGAGGAGAGGATTTTTTGCTGGATGGATGACAGTATAATAAACTAAGATAAGGAAACAAAGAATTGAGGAGTCAGGGTTTGAGGAGGAGGGGAAAAATCAGTTTGAGATATGTTGGATACAAGGTATCTGTGAAAATACAAAGAACCAAGTAGGCAAATGAAAATGCAGGTCTTGAGTTCAGGAGTGATCTGGTCTGCAGATATAGTGAGAAAGATAGGAAAGACCAGGCGCCATGGCTGACACCTGTAATCCCAGCGCTTTGAGAGGCCAAGGTGGGCGGATCATCTAAGGTCAAGAGTTCGATACTAGCCTGGTCAACATGGTGAAACCCCGTCTCTACTAAAAATTCAAAAATTAGCTGGGGGCATGGTGGTGCATGCCTGCAATCCCAGCTACTCTGGAGGCTGAGGCAGGAGAACTGCTTGAATGCGAAAGGCGGAGGGAGCAGTGAGCCGAGACGGAAAGCACCATACTCCAGCTTGGGTGACAAAGACTCCTTCTAAAAAAAAAAAAAAAAGGGGGGGGGGGCGTGCACGCGGTGGCTCACGCCTGTAATCCCAGCACTTTGGGAGGCTGAGGCAGGAGGATTGTTTGAGCTCAGGAGTTCAAGATCAGCCTGGGCAGCAAAGTGAGATCGCCGTCTCTACAAAAAAGAAAAAGAAACTGGGTGATGATGTCTATTACGCTATTTTCTCAACTTCAGTACAAGTTTAAAAGTTTTAACAGAGTTAAAAAATAAAAACAGGCCAGGCACGATGGCTCACACCAGTAATCCCAGCACTTTGGGAGGCCGAGGCGGGTAGATCACCTGAGGTCAGGAGTTAGAGACCAGCCTGGTCAACATGTTAAGACAGACACACGGGGAGGATACCACATGAAGACAGATAATTGGGGTGATGCATCTACAAGCCAAGGAACACCAAAAACGTTGGCAAACCAACAGAAACTAGGAAGAGGCAAGGAAGGATTCCCCAGAGGTTTCAGGGGGAATTTGACCCTGATGACACCTTCATTTCCAACTTCTAGCCTCCAGAACTCTGAGAATAAATTTGTTTTATTTTAAAAACCCAAGTATTTACAATACTATCAAAAAAAAAAAAAAAAAAAAGGCCAAGTGTGATGGTACACACCTGCAATCCCAATACTTTGGGAGGCCAAGGTGAATAGACTAAGCTTGAGCCCAGGAGTTCGAGACCAACCTGGGCAACATGGCAAAACCTGGTCTCTACTAAAAATATAAAAACTAGACAGGTATGGTGGTGCGCGCCTGTAGTCCCAGATACTCAGGAGGCTGAAGCAGGAGGGTCACTTGAACGCACGAGGCTCTCACAGTGAGGATGGAAGAAAATTCCCTGCATGCTTCTGGCAGGGGGAAGGGGGAAAGTAGCCATTCTGAAGTAATTCCAAAGTATTCCGTTCTTCTTAGAAAGGCCTGCCTTCCAGAGAAAAGATTTTGCCAGAGGTTAACCAACTGGAGTTTTATCAGAGCTAACTGACCTGAGGGAAGTGAAAAACCCAATCCCAGCCTTCCAATCTCATCTAAGGAGGAAGTGTGAACTGAGAAGCAACTGTGAGTATCACAGCCCAGGTACACAGATTCACTAAAAGACTAAAATCCAATTATGCAACAACAGAACACTGAAACCTTACCATCAAGAGGAGTTTTTTTAGTTGTTGTTGTTTGGATTTTTGGGACAGGGTCTTGCTCTGTCACCCAGGCTGAAGTGCACTGGCACGATAGGCTCACTGCAAACTGCCTCCCGGGTTCAGGTGATTCTCCTACTTCAGCCTCCTGAGTAGCACCTGTGAGTACAGGTGCACGACACCATGCCCGGTTAATATTTGTATTTTCTGTAAAGACAGTTTTGCCATGTCTCTATTTGTCTACAAATCTCGAATTCTTGGGCTAAAGCAATCTGCCGGCCTCGGACTCCCAAAGTGCTGGGATTATTGCTGTCAGCCACCATGCCTGGCCAAGGAGACTTTTGTATAACAACAGGACGTTACTCAAAGAACTGCATTTGTGCAACACTTGCAAGGAATTAAAAAAATAAAAAAGAAAAAAATGTAACTGCATGTCTCAGACCTTATTTAAGAAGTCTCTATGGAACCCCAAGACAACAAAGGAAACAAAAATAAGAACACTGGAGGAAATATTAGTTCTCACACCTACAGCTACAACAAATAGTAATACAAAACACAGCCCAATTCTAAGTCAGATAAACGTAATGCCTCACACTAAAGGCTTATTTACCTCAGTTACTTTTACCTAGTAAAACATGCACAGCATTTTTTTTTTTTTGAAACAGGGTCTCACTCTGTCCCCCAGGCTGAAGGGCAGTGGTGCCATCTCAGCTCAATGCAACTTTTGCCTCCGGAGCTAAAGTGATCATCCTGCCTCAGACCCCTAAGAAGCTGGGCCTACAGGCATGCACCACCATGCCTAGCTAATTTATTTTTGCAGAGACAGGGTTTTATCATGTTGCCCACGCTGGTTTTGAACTCCTGAACTCAAGCAATCCGCCTGCCTCAGCCTCTCAAAGCGCTAGGATTACAGGCCTGAGCCCCCATGCCCAGTCCATGCCCAGCTTTCAACAAAAAATTACAAGGTGTACTGGAGGACAAAAAAATACAGTTTGGGCCGGGTGCGGTGGCTTATATCTGTAATCCCAGCACTTTGGGAAGCCGAGGCAGGAGGATTCAGCCCAGGAGTTTGAGACCAGCCTAGTCAACACAGCAAAACCCCACCTCTACAAAAAAACCACAAAAATTAGCCAGGTATAGTGGTGTGTGCCTATAGTCTCAGCTACTTGGGAGGCTGAGGTTGGAGGATCGCTTAAGCCCAGGGGTCTGAGGTTATAGCAAGCCATGATTGTGCCACCGTACTCCAGCCTGGGTGACAACAATTTTAAAACAAATTTTTTTTAAAGGGCCGGGCATGATGGCTCACGCCTGTAATCCCAGCACTTTGGGAAGCCGAGGTAGGTGGATCACCTGAGGTCAGGAGACCAGCCTGACCAACATGGTGAAATCCCATCTCTACTAAGTTCTTTGAGTAACGTCCTGTTCAACAAAAAGAACAGTTGAGTGTGGTGGTGCGTGCCTGTAGTCCCAGCCACTTGGGAGGCTGAGGCAGGAAAATCGCTTGAACCTGGGAGGCAGAGGTGGCAATAAGCCGAGATTGTGCCATTGCACTCCACCTTGGGCAACAAGAGAGAAACTGTCTCAAAAAATAAATAAATAAATTTTTTTAAAAAGGAAAGTAATTGTATAGTACCCATCATTAACACAGATAAACAATGATTTTAAATGCTATTATTTTCCCTTAACAAAAACTTAAATTCAAGGACATTCTGAGTTTTCCCTCAAACTTATTAATCTCTTTAAGAGAAGACAAGCTGGGTGCGGTGGCTCACACCTGTAATCCTAGCACTTTGGGAGGCCAGGGCAGGCAGATCATGAGGTCAGGAGATTGAGACCATTCTAGCTAACACAGTATAACCCTGTCTCTACTAAAAATACAAAAAATTAGCCGGGCGTGGTGGTGGGCGCCTGTAGTCCCAGCTACTCGGGAGGCTGAGGCAGGAAAATGGTAAGAACCTGGGAGGCAGAGCTTGCAGTGAGCAGAGATTGTGCCACTACACTCCAGCCTGGGCAACAGGGCGAGACTCTGTCTCAAAAAAAAAAAAAAAAAAAAAAAAAAAAAAGAAGACACCAGGGCTGGGTACAATGGCTCATGCATGTAATCTCAGCACTTTGGGAGGCTGAGGCAGGTGGACTGCTTGAGCTTAGTTCGAGACCAGCCTGGGCAACATGGTGAAATCCTGTCTCTACTTAAAAAGAAAAAGAAACAAAAATTATCTAGGCGTGGTGTTGTATACCTGTAGTCCCAGCTACTCAGGAGGTTGAGGTGGGAGGATTCCTGGAGCCTGGAAGGCAGGGGGTGCAATGAGCTGAAGTTGTACCACTACACTCCAGTCTGGGTGACAGTGAGACACTATCTCAAAAAAATAAATAAATAAATAAATAAAGAGAGGCGAGTGGATCACCTGAGGTCAGGAGTTCGAGATCAGCCTGGCCAACATGGTGAAATTCCATCTCTACTAAATTAGACGGGTGTGGTGGCACACGCCTGTAATCCCAGCTACTTGCAGGGCTGAGGCAGGAGAATCACTTAAACCTGGGAGGCGGAGGTTGTAGTGAGCCGAGATCATGCTACTGCACTCCAGCTTGGGTGACAGAGGGAGACTCCATCTCGAGAGAAAAAAAAAAAAAAAAGAAAAAAACAGAGAGAAAGAGAATACAGCAGGTCCCTGGATAACATCATTTCCTTATAACATTTATGAGGGAAAAAAAAAATTCCCACATGGGCTGCTGTCTTATGTGGAGCTTGCCATGTTCTCCCCATGTCTTCGTGGGTTTTCTCTGGGTACTCAGGTTTCTTCCCAAATTCCAAAGATAAACATGTCAGATTAACTGGCATGGTTAAACTGTACCAGCATGAGTGACAGTGGGTGTGTATGTGAGTGCGCCTGGTAAAAGGATGTTGGGAATAAGATTATTTCCAGGATGCCAAAGAATTAATCCATCATTTACTTGCTAATTGCAAAGAGAGTAAAATGTACCTTTACAAAGAAATCTTGTTCCTACCTTAATCAAATGATTGAACAAGTGACCAAGCAGCACTAACAATGAGACAATCTGATATTACACATGTACTAATATGATTCAATATGAAGTACACAACATCACTTGGGGTCTTCTTACCAAAATGTTTAACCTGAAGCTAATCAAACCTTTACACCTAAACTTGGAATCACAGACATGAGGATTTTCAGTATTAATGAGAAAAAAAGAAACGTATGTGGAGGGGTTAACAATCATAAATTTTAAAAGACCCAAGAATATATAATTATATACAATCTGTGAAAGTTACATAGATAAGACTTTTTTTTTAAGTTAACTGAAAAATAAGTTTGGTGTTTTTTTTGGAGACAGGGTCTTACTCTGTCACCCAGGCTGGACTGCAGAGGCTGCAGTGAGCCATGATCATGGCACTGTACCTACTGGGCTCAAGCAATCCTCCCACCTCGGCTGCCCAAGTAGCTGGGACACAGCCACATGCCACCACATCCAATTATTTTTTTCTATTTTTTGTCGAGATGGGCTTTTGTCATGTTGCCCGGACTGGTCTCAAACTCCTGGGCTCAACTTATCCTCCTGCCTCAGCCTCCTAAAGTGCAAGGATTACCAGAGTGAGCCACCATGCCCAACCAAAATAATATTATTTTTAAGAGGTGCATGCTCAAGTTTTTGGTAGTAAATTATATTCATGAGCGCAACATGATCTTAGCTAGCGGGGATACAAGTGTACTGTCCTTTTGACTTTTCTCTTCAAAATTTTCTAGATAAAAAGTTAAAAGGTGGCTGGGTGTGGTGGTTCATGCCTATAACCCCAGCATTGTGGGAGGCCGAGGCAGGTAGATGGTTTGAGCCCAGGAATTCAAGATCAGCCTGGGCAACATGGTGAAATCCCACTTTTACAAAAAAATATGAAAATTAGCAGAGTGTGGTGGGATGTGCCTATAGTCCCAGCTACTCAAGAGGCTGAGGTAAACCAGGAGTTTGAGGCTGCAGTGAGCTGTGACTGAGCCACTTGCACTCCAGCCTGGGTGACAGAGGGTCTCCCAAATACTTATAACTTCTCTTCAGCTCCCTATTCAACTCTAGCCCCACACTACAATAATCTCTTGCCTAAGCTACCTGAAAAGGTTTCCTAAATGATCCTGAGTTCATTCTTGCCCCTCTACCCTCTACATGGCTAGTTGTCTAGTCAATTTTATTTTTTCCTTCTTCCCTACTAAAGAAACTCTCATTTTAATTGAGGAGTACTGTACTCAGCTAAAGAAGATTTCCTAGCCTCCCTTAAACCAAGAAGAGGTTATGATATGCCATTTTGGTTAAAAAAATAAAAACAGTTGTAGGACAGTTCAACAGGAAAAGAAAAAATAAAAATAAAAGTTGGCCAGGCAGTGGCTCATGCCTGTAATCTCAGCACTTTAGGAAGCCAAGGCAAGAAAATCACTTGAGGCCAGGAGTTCAAGACCAGCCTGGGTAACATGGCAAAACTCAGTCTCTACAAATAATTTAACAATAATTAACCGGGCACAGTGGTGTCTACCTGTAGTACTAGCTACTCGGAAGGCTGAAGTAGGAGAACCACTTGAGCCCTGGAGTTCAGGGTCACAGTGAGCTATGATCATACCACTGCACTCCAGCCTGGGCAACAAAGTGAGATCTAGTCTCTAACAAATACAAACATTATACATAGGAAAAAACAGTAAAATGGTTTTCCATTATTCATTGTATAATGATTATTAGCTATCTATACGTGTACAGAGTTGATCACAGTCACTCTAATTTATCCTGTAAGCATCAGTTAACGGTTATTCCCAAGAAACTCTTTCCCTGACGCTAGAATACCCAACTTCCACAGGTCCCCTTACTTAAAGTCAACAAACACACTTATTAGCTGTTCAATTTCTCACTGCCTTACTGAGCCATAATTTATTCCATAATAGCAAGGATCATGTCCATTTTATTAACATAGGTGGCATTCAGTAAGTATGTGAATAAAAAATGTAAAGTTACACTAAAGAATTGAACCACAGATGATGTCATATATACTAAACAGATGCCCAATGAGATCTTCAAAGGGGAAAACTACAAAAAAAAAAAAAAAAAGATTCCCTTCCCACTATCTTGTTCCCCAGTTTTGGGCTTGGATATTCCATCACCCTAATTCAAGACCTGACTACATTATTAACATAACTTATATGGAACAGAAATCCAGCTTTACCTGGAGGCCACGTTTATCAACATATTCAACTCTTCCTAGTCCTAGAAGCAGGATGAAACTTTCACAATGGTTGGGGATGAGCTCCCTAGAGTTTAGGAATTCCTTAAACTCATTCAGGAAAACAAGTGCCTCCTGCTTAGCAGGCAATGTGCTAAGCAATGGGGAAAGGAAGATCGGTGAGAAAGAACTCTGCTCTCAATGACTCACATTCACAGTTCCTATAGGCAGATGGAAAGAAAGGACCTAACAATATAAACGCCTAAAATTTCATCCAACACTCAATGACCACTCAGTATGTATCACTTTCAGAGATATACACTCAAAATTCTCACACATGTACACCATCAAGAAACTGGAAATAACTGAATGTCTAATAGACAAGAGGCAAAAACTGTGCTATATTCTATACAACAAAAACTAAGTCACTACAGTGATTTAAGAAAAAGCATAAAATGTTTCATTATCAGCTCACTGAAAAGCAACAGCATCGGACAACCCACAGTTGGGTATGACAAAACCAAGTAAGGTGGTTCACTTGAAACAAAGAAGCCTAAAAGCAAGACACCCAGTTTTGAGAGAAAAGAGTACATAGACTAGCCAGTCCTACATTTCTAATCACTAGAAAAATCCATAATCACACATTTGCTAAAAGTAACAAAAGCCTGCCCCAAACCTATGCTAAGAGCACTTTCAGCAGCAGCTCCTCAAAATTAGATACCTATCAAAGACTTTTTTGGTGTGCTAATTTAAATTACGAAGGCTTCTACATTCTAGGTACCCTACAAGGTGCTAAAGAGAAAAAAATGAGTATGAGTCCTTAAGGAGCTTAACCTATCAGGAGTAGAAGGACATATGCACAATTATCAATAATAAGATAACTGCTCTCATGAAGTCTGACTGACAATGAAAAACAGAAGGAAACTTTGGCTTCAAGAAAGGCTTATCAGGGGTGGCATTTTAGGATAAGTAGGTTTCGAAAGGCAAAACAAAAAAAGATAAGGGCTTATTCCACACAGATGAAACAACTAAATAGCAAGCAATTTTGTATTGCTGAAGGTTTGAGGGAGAGTGAAAGTCTGAGGTATGTGTAGGAATGCAAGTGTGTATCTGTGACTTGACAGGAAATAGGTCAGGAAAGGCAGGTCAGAACAATAGTATAAAGGTTTTGACTTTATCCCCATAGGCAGTAGAGAACCTAACAGAGAATGACATAAAATCGTATTTTTAAAATTAAATCCAGTGGCATGGCACCATTAGGGTTGACTAGAAAAGCTGGGAGAGGCTGGGTGCGGTGGCTCACACCTGTAATCCCAGCACTTTGGGAGGCCAAAGTGGGCGGATCACAAGGTCAGGAGTTCAAGATAGCCTGACCAACGTGGTGAAACCCTGTCTGTACTAAAAACACAAAAATTAGCCGGGCGTGGTGACATGCGTCTGTAATCCCAGCTACTGCGGAGGCTGAGGCAGAATTGCTTGAACGCGGGAGATGGAGGCTGCAATGAGCCGCGAGCGCTCCACTGCTCTCCAGCCTGGGCAATAAAGTGAGAGTCCGTCTTAAAAAAAAAATGGAAGAAAAGAAAAGCTGAGAGAGACTGAAGGCAGAAAAATAAGTATACATAAGCAAACTTTTATTCTATTTTACTCTTTAAAGACAGGGTCTTAGGCCGGGCGCGGTGGCTCACGCCTGTAATCCCAGCACTTTGGGAGGCCGAGATGGGCGGATCACGAGGTCAGGAGATCGAGACCATCCTGGCTAACACAGTGAAACCCCGTCTCTACTAAAAATACAAAAAACTAGCCGGGCGAGGTGGCGGGCACCTGTAGTCCCAGCTACTCGGGAGGCTGAGGCAGGAGAATGGCGTAAAACCCGGGAGGCGGAGATTGCAGTGAGCTGAGATCCGGCCACTGCACTCCAGCCCGGGAGAAAGAGCAAGACTCCGTCTCAAAAAAAAAAAAAAAGAAAAAAAAAAAGACAGGGTCTTTGGCTCTGTAAAGTGCAGTGGCAAAGTCAAAGTTCACTGCAGCCTCGATCTCCCAGGCTTAAGGGATCCTCCCACCTCAGCATCCAGAGTAGTTAGGACTACTGATGTGCAGCACCCACTCCAGGCTTTTTTTTTTTTTCTTGAGATGGAGTCTCACTCTACCTCCCAGGCTGGAGTGCAGTGGCACGATCTTGGCTCACTGCAACCTCCGCCTCCTGGGTTCAAGTGATTCTCCTGTCTCAGCTTCACAAGCAGCTGAGATTACAGGTGCACGCTGCTGTGCCCTACTAATTTTTTGTATTTTAGTACAGACAGGGTTTCACCATGTTGCCCAGGATGGTATCGAATTCCTGAACTCAGGCAATCCACCTGCCTTGGCCTCCCAAAGTGCTAGGATTACAGGCGTGAGCCACAGTGTCTGGCCTCATTTTTTAAATATTCTGTAGAAACAGGGTCTCACTGTGTTGCCCAGATTGGTCTTAAACTCCTGGGCTCAAGCAATCTTCTTGCCTCAGCTGTCCAAAATGTTGAGATTACAGGCTTAAGCCACTGCAAGTAGCCAGGAAACGTTTAATACAAATAGTCTATCTGGGCTGGGCACAGTGGCTCATGCCTATAATCCCAGCACTCTGGGCGGCTAAGGCTCATGAATCACTTGAGCCTAGGAGTTCGAGACCAGCCTGGGCAATATGGCAAAACCCTGTCTCCACAAAAAGTAAAAAAAAAATGCCAGCTACTTGGGAGGCTGTGGTGGGAGGATCACTTAAGCCCAGCAGGTTAAGACTGCGGCGTAAGCTGTGATCACACCACGGCACCCCAGCCTGGGTGACAGATTGATTGACTGACTGACAGATAGATAGATAGATAGACAGATAGATAGATAGATGAATACCATATTTCAAATAAATAAATAGTCCATCCTGAGATATAAAAACCTGACCTACGGTATTAACAAAAGGAATAAAAAAGAGAAAACAAACATTCCAAAGACAAGTGGAGGATGAAAGGTAAATCAGTGACAATATTTTATAAGGATAGTAACAGAGGTTGAAGGAAAATCAGAAAAGAGCAGTATCAGAGCAACCAAAGGAGGAGAGTTCTAAGATGGAAACGGAAATGCTGAAGGAACATGTACAAAATAGACGATGACGAGAATTTACTCTGTATTTGATAATTGGGAAGGTACTGCCTGAAGGAACAGTTTCAATATGACATGGTAGAGAGAGAAACCTGAGTACAGAAGTTAAGAAAATGAATTAACTTTTAAGAACCAAATATAGAAGAATAGCTTTAAAAATATATAATAAAATAAAATAACGGGTCCTCCGGCACAGCGTCCCCAGAGCAGGAGGTCAGGTCAACCAGCGACCTGGATCCGAGAATGCCTTTATTAATATCAAAGTAGGAAAAGACTTCTTAAAATGCAAAAAAAGCACCATGTAGGAAAAGATAAAAATCTGACTACCTTAAAACTAAACATCTGTAAGACAAAAAGGAGAACAATAAGTAAAATACACCAGAAAAAATTTGACTACTTTAAAATTAAACTGGGCCAGGCACAGTGGGTGACACCTGTAATCCCAGCACTTTGGAAAGCTGAGGCGGGTGGATCACTTGAGATCAGAAGTCAGAGACCAGCCTGGCCAACATGGTGAAAAACCCCATCTCTACTAAAAATACAAAAAAGTAGACAGGCATGGTGGCCCACACCTATAATCTCAGCACTTTGGGAGGCTGAGTTGGGAGGATCCCTTGAGTCCAAGAGTTCAAGATCAGCCTGGGTAACATAAGGAGGTTCCCATCTCTACAAAATTTTTTTTAAAAATTAGCCAAGAGTGGTGGCTCACGCCTGTAGTCCCAGCTACTCAGAAGGCTGGGCTATCACTTAAGCCCAGGAGTTCCGGGCTGCAGAGAGCCATCATGGCACCATTGCTCTCCATCCTGGGTAAGAGTGTGAGACCTGTCTCTTAAAAATTAAACTTCTGAGCCAAGCGTGGTGCCTCACACCTATAATCCCAGCACTTAGGGAGGCTGAGGTGGGCACATCACGAGGTCAGAAGATTGAGACCATCCTGGCCAACACAGTGAAACCCCATCTCTACTAAAAATACAAAAAAAAAAATTAGCTGGGGGTAGTGGCATGTGCCTGTAATCCCAGCTACTCAGGAGGTTGAGGCAGGAGAATCACTTGAACCAGGGAGTCGGAGGTTGCAGTGAGCCGAGATCATGCCACTGCATTCCAGCCTGGCAACAGGGCAAGACTCTGTCTCAAAAAAATAAATAAATAAAAATAAAAAATAAACTTATAAAAGACAAGGAAGATAGTTAAATGAAATAAACCAGTCACAAAAGGACAAATAATGTGCTCAGAGGGTAATTCTGCATAAGCCAACTCGAAAAGCTGTACAAAAAAAAAGCAGAAGTGTCCCAGGAGCCCTATTCTGACAGCCGTGCATGACATAACCCTTGAGGGCTTGATCTACCCAAGTGAAATTGTGGGCGAGAGAAACTGGATGGCAGGCAGCTCATAAAGATTCACTAGGACAAAGCACAGCAGAACAATGTTGAAAACACGGCTAAAACTTTTTCTGGTGTCTATAAGAAACACAGGGGTTTGATGGCTGCAGTGGCTCATGCATATAATCCCACAACTTTGGGAAGCAGAAGCGGGAGCATCACTTGAGTTTGACATCAGCCTGGGCTGAGACCTCATCTCTACAAAAAATACAAAGATTAGTCAGCCATGGTGGCGTACCTGTAGTCCCAGCTACTTGGAAGGATGAGGTGGGAAGATCACTTGAGCCCAGGAGGTTGAGGTTGCAGCAGTGAGCCATGATTGCACCACTGCACTCTAGTCTGAGTGATAATAGAGCAAGACTCTCTCTCAAAAAAAAAAAAGAGAAGCTGCTCATGGGCAAGAATGTTATTTTTAACTTCCAGAGTTTCCGTTTTAAACAAAAATAAAGAAAGCATACTCAGAGTTTTTTTTCTTTTCATTTTTTAAAGGGACAAATAATGAATGATTGAGCAGTCACACAGATTGAGATACAAAGTAGAATGGTGACTGCCAGAAGTTGGGTGGTAGGGGAATAGGGAGTTAGTAATATTGGGTACAGAGTTTCAGTTTTGCAAGATGAGAAGTTCTGGAGATGGATGGTGGTGATAGGTACACAATGTCCTTAATGCCACTGAACATTTAAAATGGTTAAGATGATAAATTTTATGCTATGTGTATTTTACTACAATTTTTTAAAAAAGCATAAAAAAGATAAGCCAAAATTAAAAATCAAGCCACATAATGTAAGATAGACAATATCATATAAATAACATAAAGAATTCCTACAAATATGGCCAGGCGCAGTGGCTCACACCTCTAATCCCAGCAC
Source organism: Trachypithecus francoisi (assembly GCF_009764315.1). Classification (NCBI taxonomy): domain Eukaryota; kingdom Metazoa; phylum Chordata; class Mammalia; order Primates; family Cercopithecidae; genus Trachypithecus; species Trachypithecus francoisi. Next base: position 39,520,092 of record NW_022681454.1, on the reverse strand, counting down.
TTTGGGAAGCCGAGATGGGCGGATTGCCTGAGGTCAGAAAGAGACCAGCAAGACTCTAGCCTTACTCCAGAGCAAGAACTGTCTCAAAAAGAAAAAAAAAAAAAAAAAAATTCCTACAGATCAAGGAGAAAACTACAAACCACCTTTTTTTTTTTTTGAGATGAAATTTCACTCTTGTTGCCCAAGCCAAACCACCCAATTTTTAAAACAGCAGTTCAAGAATATAAACACGGCCAGACATGGTGGCTCACGCCTGTAATCCCAGCACTTTGGGAAGCCGAGGCAGGCGGATCACCTGAGGTCAGGAGTTCGAGACCAGTGTGACCAGTATGGCAAAACCCATCTCTACCAGAAAGACAAAATTACTCAGGCTTAGTGGGGCATGCCTGTAATCCCAGCTACTTGGCAGGCTGAGGCAGGGCAACTGCTTGAACCCGGGAGGCAGAGGTTGCAGTGAGCCAAGATTGCGTGCCACTGCACTCCAGTCTGGGCGACAAAGCGAGACTCCGTCTCAATTAAAAAAAAAAAAAGACTAAACACTAAATTTACAGAAGTCTAATGGCCAATAAACACAAAATATGCTTAATATCTCTACTGACTAGGGAAGTAAAAATTAGAATAAACTACCATTTCACATTCATCATAGTGACAAAAATCTAAGTCTTAAAAATGTAGGCCTGGCGCAGTGGCTCACGCCTGTAATCCCAGCACTTTGGGGAGGCTGAGGCGGGCAGATCTCAAGGTCAGGAAAGTGAGACCATCCTGGCTAACACGGTGAAACCCCGTCTCTACTAAAAAATACAAAAAACTAGCTGGTGGAGGTGGCGGGCGCCTGTAGTCCCAGCTACTCGGGAGGCTGAGGCAGGAGAATGACGTAAACCCGGGAGGCGGTGCTTGCAGTGAGCTGAGATCCGCTCACTGCACTCCAGCCCGGGTGACAGAGCGAGACTCCGACTCAAAAAAAAACAAAAACAAAACAAAAAAAACCACACACACACAAAATTGGCCGGGCGTGGTGGCGGGCGCCTGTGGTCCCAGCTACTTGGTAGGCTGAGGCAGGAGAATGGCGTGAACCCGGGAGGCGGAGCTTGCCGTGAACTGAGATCGCAACACTGCACTCCAGCCTGGGCGATGGAGCCAGACTCAGTATGGAAAAAAAAAAAAAAAAAAAAGTCAGCGCTATTGCACTCCAGCCTGGGCAAGAGTGAGACTCCATCTCCAAAAAACGGGGGGGGGGTTCTAGTAACTACTTTTTTTTTTTTTCCTTTTTTCCTGAGATAGTCTTACAAAAAATAGTGACTATTTTTTTTCCGAGACAATCTCCCTCTGTTGCCCAGGATGGGGTGTAATGGCACCATCTCAGCTCACTGCAACCTCTGCCTCCGCAGTTCAAGCAATTCTCCCACCTCAGCCTCCCAAGTAGCTGGGATTACAGGCATGCACCACCACGCCTGGCTAATTTTTTGTATTTTTAGTAGAGACGGGGTTTCTCCGTGGTGGTCAGGCTGGTCTGGAACTCCTGACCTCAGGTGATCCGCCTGCTTCTGCCTCCCAAAGTGCTGGGATTACAGGAGTAAGCCACCGCACCAGGCCAGAACTCTTTTAGTGGAAATGTAAATTTGATTCAATCATCTGGAGAACAATGAAGCAAAATCCAGTCACGCAGAAGCTGCAAGTATGCTCAGATCTTGCAAATCTACTTCCGAGAAAAACTCTCATATGTCCCCCCAAAAATTGTAAAAATGTATAGTACATCCTTTTATCTAAAAGTTGGAATTAAATGCCATCAATAGAAAAATAAACTTTAAAAACTAACATGGATACAATATAGAGAACTAGCACAACATGCACTATCACAGATCTTTAAAAAATAATGCTAAGAGAAAAAGTTTCCAAGAGATGTACATTACAATCATCTATAAAAACTTTTTTTTTTAAAAAACTTTTAAAAAAAAGCAAAAAGTATTTCATTTTTAAATTCAGGAGATACTATCTTTAACAGTAAAAACAAAAATATGAAGGGGAAGAATATACACTGGCTTCACATTAGCAGATACTCCTAGAAAGAAAAAGTGGAATAAGAAAAAAGTTATCCAGTGAGCTCTACCTCTATATTTTACTGTATTTGGGTAGAGGCAGTTTACCCCACAGTATGAGAAGATTACAATCTGTTAAATATGGACCACAGATATAAAGATGTTCATGTATTACTTTTAAAACTTCTAAGTATAAAGTATTTCATAGTTTTAAAAAAATCTTCAAAAATGTAGGGAGGAAGCAGCAGATACGAGTGTAACTCTTTCCACCAAAACCACCAATATTTTGGAGGCAGAGACCTGGTTTCAAACCTCTGTCCCACCACCAAGTTATTGATACTGAGAAAGCTACTTAATTTCTTCCCAGCTGCAACTGTTGGATCTGTGAAACAAGAATACTATCAATCTCATAAAGCTGCCATATATAAAAAATGTCACACAGGCAGGGTGCAGTAGCTCATGCCTGTAATCCCAGGACTTTGGGAGGCTAAGGCAGGAGGACTGCTTGAGTCCAGGAGTCTGACACCGGCCTGGGCAATATAGTGAGACCCTCGACTCCACAAAATATTTAAAAAAAGAAAATTTAGCCAGGTGTGGTGGCTACTAGGAAGGCTGAGGCAGGAGGATCCCTTGAGTCCAGGAGTTCAAGGTTACAGTGAGCTGTAAGGTCTTGCTTTGCTGCCACTGCACTCCAACTTGGGCAACAGAGCAAGACCTTGTGTCTTAAAATCAATCAATCAATCAGACAGTAGGCATTTAACTGTAGGCAGTTATTCTGAATTTGTAGTAAAAGCAAAGAACTAAAGGGAAGAGAAAGGAAAAAAGGGTTTTGTAGTGGTGTTTACAATTAATTGATCATAACCAGTTACAGACTTTTTTCCTTTTCCATTTCCACTGCTTCGTTGGACTAGCCTTAAAAAAATAAAAAATTTAAAAAACAGCATTTTCAATGAAATAAAGTTCTCCCACCTTTTCAGATTTACATAAGAGAGTAACATGGATGTCAGATGAATGAGACCACTTATTTTCTGGCTCCCAAAGCCCACTGAAGAAGAGATTTGCAAAGGAATCTAAGATTATATACCATAGGATCAGAATCTAGATTCTTTGGTCTAGTTTCAGGAAACCAGAGCCACGTCAAGAAATCCAAAATAATCCCATTATCTCTATATCATCTGACAGTTTCCCAAATAAACTTTTTCATTCAGGAAGGTAACATTTTAACACAAACTTTTCTCCAATTTATAACCGTCTCCTAAAGAAAGATTAAATAAATCACATCTGGAGAACAGAGCCCACATATATTCCTCTGTATTAATATATCCCCTCTTATCCACAGGGGACACACTCCAAGATCCCTATTGGATGCTTGAAACCACAGATAGTACTGACCCTATACATTTTTTCCTATATGTACATACCTATGATAAGGTTTAATTTATAAATTAAACACAGTAAGAGATTAACAATAATAAAATAGAGTAATTATAACATACTGTAATAAAAATTATGTGAATGTGCTCTCTCAAATACCTTATTGTACTATACTCACTTATTTTTGGACGATGGTTGACAGCAGGTAACTGAAACTGCAGAAAATGAAACTGCAGATAAGGGTGGACTACTTGGCTACCAGCCCCATGGATTATTTGCACACAGGTGACAAAGAAACACTATTAGAAGTACTATAGCCCTCATATTGAGCTTTTCTTGAGGCATATTTACATCCAGTAATCACTAAACCATTGAACAATACCTTTATAATTCATGAACAATAAGCACAACAGAATATGAAAACATAGCTAATTCTGACATCTAACAGCTATCCGTTTAATTATGGCCCAAGATTGTTCTAAGCACTGTAAAGACTCCCCTAATCTTCCCACATTTTTACAGATAAAGATAATCGAAATACAGAGCCAGTACTTCAGGTTTTAAGAAAGGCCAGGACTCAAAGCAAATCTAATTCTAAAGCCCATGCTCTTAATTACTAAGCTAACTTCACTAAACTATGCTTCAGGAGTTAAAAATCTCTACCTCCTTGGCAAGTTTAAGTTCTCATACTAAGAGGGGGAAAAAAAAGACACATTTAAATAATACTGCATTGTTATCCTCTTCTGTAAAGTTGTATTAGCAGTCAGCTTTTATACTAACGTTTATGAAAAGGATATTCCCACAAACCAACTACTTATTATGACTCAACTGGTATGCAAAAAGCCTGGGTTCAACCATTAACCAGCTGTTTCTCTGAGCAACAATCAACCTCCTTGGGCCTCAGTTTCCTGATTTTATAGATGAGGAGTTTGGCCTAGATCTATTTCAGCTCTGAAATTCAAAACATTTTAGTACATTTTCTAAGACACTATATTTTTCTTAACAGATTTTGAACAGCATCTTTTGAAAACTTTCCAACTTAAAATACATAACATATACTCACATCTGTTCTTTTACTCAAACATACTCAAAACTAATCTGTGTTATTAGAAGTCAGGAAAGTAACTAGAAAGGAAGGAGGATTCCTATGGTACTGGGAAGGGTCTGTTTCTTGATTTGGGTGCCAGTCACACTTTATTATGTACACGTTTTACTTTGACATGAAAAAGGGTGGTTTTCCTCCCCAAAAGGTAACTATGAAGAAAGTTAAGAACATGATCTGGCCGGGCGCGGTGGCTCAAGCCTGTAATCCCAGCACTTTGGGAGGCCGAGACGGGTGGATCACGAGGTCAGGAGATCGAGACCATCCTGGCTAACACAGTGAAACCCCGTCTCTACTAAAAAATGCAAAAAAACTAGCTGGGCGAGGTGGTGGGCGCCTGTAGTCCCAGCTACTCGGGAGGCTGAGGCAGGAGAATGGGGTAAACCCAGGAGGCGGAGCTTGCAGTGAGCTGAGATCCGGCCACTGCACTCCAGCCCGGGCGACAGAGCAAGACTCCGTCTCAAAAAAAAAAAAAAAAAAAGAACATGATCTAACTCTACAACTATGTTTGAGTATATAAGGGCTGTGCAACCTTTCTGTTCTAAATATGTAAATGTGTTTCTTGAATAATTGTATCAATAATCTCTTTGTTCCATAGTTCCAATTCATGTGCCTAGAGAAAAGTTTATTTACTTAAGAATTTCAGCCAGGCGTGGTGGCTCACACCTGCAATCCCAGCACTTTGGGAGGCCAAAGCTGGCAGATCATCTGAGTTCGGGAGTTCAAGAACAGCCTGATCGACCACCATGAGAAACTCAGTTTCTACTAAAATACAAAATTAGCTGAGCTTGGTGGTGCATGCCTGTAATCCCAGCTACTCAGGAGGCTGAGGCAGGAGAATCGCTTGAACCCAGGAGGCAGAGGTTGCAATGAGCCAAGATTGCGCCATTGCACTCCAGCCTGGGCAACAAGAGCAAAACTCTGTCTCAGAGGGGAAAAAAAAACAAAAGAATCGCAATATTACCAGAATTCCTTTGGGACTGTCTCCTGAAATTTGAGGTCAGTCTTAACTTTCCTCTAGAACTCAGCTCAAGAAGGCTGGGTGAGGTGGCTCATGCCTATAATCCCAGCACTTTGGGAAGCTGAGGCAGAAGGACTGTGTGAAGCCAGGAGTTCAAGATAGCCTGGGCAACAAAGTGAGACCCCATCTCTACAAAAAGTAAAAATTAGCTGGGTGTGGCGGCACGTACCTGTAGTCCCAGCTACTCAGGAGGCTGAGGTGGAAGGCTTGCTAGAACCCAGGAGGTCAAGGCTGCAGTGAGCTATGACTGTGCCCCTGGGCGACTGAGGGAGACCCCGTCTCAACAACAACAACAACAACAACAACAACAAAAGCACCTAGCTCAAAAACCCCCCTCATACAGTCATACAGGCCGAGCATGATGGCTCACGCCTGTAATCCCAGCACTTTGAGAAGCCAAGGCAGGTGGATCACCTGAGATCAGGAGTTCGAGACCAGCCTGGCTAGAAACCCTGTCTCTACTAAAAATAGGAAAATTAGCTGGGTGTGGTGGCACGTGCCTATAATCCCAGCTACTGGGTCAAGCAGTGGAACTACCTGACCTGGGAAGCAGAAGCTGCAGTGAGGCGAGATCACGCCACCGCACTCCAGCCTGGGTGAGAGAGTGAGATTCCATCTCAAACAAAATAAAACAAAAAAACTCCAGGTTGGGTGGCTCATGCGTGTAAGCCCAGCACTCTGGGAGGCCAAGACAGCCAGATCACCTGAGGTCAGGAGTGTGAGATCAGCCTGGCCAACATGGTGAAATCCAGTCTCCACTAAAATTACAAAAAATTAGCCGGGTGTGGTGGCGCATGCCTGTGATTCCAGCCATTTCGGAGGCTGAGGCCTGAGAATCACTTGAAGCCAGGAGGTAGAGGTTGCACTGAGCCGAGATTAAGCCACTGTACTCCAGGCTGAGCGACAGAGACTCTGACTCAAAACAAAACAAAAAAGAACCTCCCTCATTCATATACTCTCAGAATCCCAAAGAATTTACTCTTTGCCCCTCCCATTTTTAATCTATCCTTTGTCTGTCCTGTATCTCCAACCAGTAAGCCTTTTGGGACTGTGGTCAACATGTTCAATAACTGTCAATAATGTATTCACTGGGAAATAAGAGTACATAGTCTGGGCTGGGCATAGTGGCTCACACTTGTAATCTCATCACTTCGGGAGAGCGAGGCAGGTGGATCACTCGAGGTCAGGAGTTTGAGACCAGCCTGGCCGACATCATAAAACCCTGTCTCTACTAACAATATAAAAAATTAGTTGGGCATGGTGGGGTGCGCCTGTAGTCCCAGCTACTTGGGAGGCTGAGGCAGGAGAACCGCTTGACCTGGGAGGCGGAGGCTGCAGTGAGCTTGGATCATGCCACTGGACTCCAGCCAGGGTGACAGAGCGAGATTCCATCTGAAAAAAAAAAAAAAAAGAGTCCAGGCATGCCAGGCATGGTGGCTCACCATGTAAGCCCAGCACTTTGGGAGGCCGAGGCAGGCAGATCATCTGAGGTCAGGAGTTTGAGACCAGCCTGGCCAATATAGCGAAACCCTGCCTCTACTAAAACTACAAAAATTAGCTGGGCATAGTGGCTGGGCACGGTGGGTCACACCTGTAATCCCAGCACTTTGGGAGGCCAAGGCAGGCTGATCATGAGGTCAGGAGATCGAGACCATCCTAGCTAACACAGTGAAACCCCATCTCTACTAAAAAAAAATACAACAAATTAGCTGTGCGTGGTCATGGGCGCCTGTAGTCCCAGCTACTCGGGAGGCTGAGGCAGGAGAATGGCATGAACCCGGCAGGCAGAGCCTGCAGTGAGCTGAGATTGCGCCACTGCACTCCAGCCTGAGCGATAGAGCGAGACTCTGTCTCAAAAAAAAAAAAAAAAAAAAAAAAAAATTAGCTGGGCAGGGTGGCGCATGCCTGTAATCCCGGGACTCCAGCCATTCCGGAGGCTGAGGCATTGGTTGAACCTGGGAGGCAAAGGTTGCAGTAAGATCGAGACACTGCACCCCAGGCTGGGTGACAGAGCCGAGACTCCGTCTCAAAAACAAAACAAAACCACAACAAAAAGGAATCTCTCTCATACAGATACCCTTAGAATCCCATAGTATTTACTCTTTGCCCCTACCATTTTTATCTATCCTTTGTCTGCCCTGTATCTCCAACCAGTTAAGTGTTTTGGGGCTATAGTCAATATTTTCAAAAACTGTCAATAATGTATTCACTGGGAAATAAGAGTATATAGTCTTGGCTGGGCAGTGGTGGCTCAAGTGGTGGCTCATGCCTGTAATCCCAGCACTTTGGGAGGCCGAGGCAGTTGGATCACTTGAGGTCAGGTGTTCAAGATCAGCCTGGCCAACATGGTAAAACCCTGTCTCTACTAATACAAAACATTAGCTGGGCGTGGTAGGGTGCAACTGTAATACCAGCTACTCAGGAGGCTGAGGCATGAAGGTCGCTTGAATCCGGGAGGCAGAGACTGTGGTGAGCTGAGATTGTGCCACCATACTCCAGCCTGGACGACAGAGTGAGACTCTGTCTCAAAAAAAAAAAAAAAAAAAAAACAAAAAGCCCAGGTGCAGTGGCTCACGCCTGTAATCCCAGCACTTTGGGAGGCCAAGGCGGCAGATCACAAGGTCAGGAGTTCGAGACCAGCCTGGCCAATATGGTGAAACCCGTCTCTACTAAAAATACAAAAAGTACAAAAAAAAAAAAAAGCCAGGCATGGTGGCACACGCCTGTAATCCCAGCTACTCAGGAGGCTGAGACAGGAGAATTGCTTGAACCCGGGAGGCAGAGGCTGCAGCGAGCCGAGATGGCGCCACTGTACTCCAGCATGGGCGACAGAGGGATACGCCGTCTCAAAAAAAAAAAAAAAAAGTGTATAGTTTTTAAGAAGGGATGACAGGCCAAGCACGGTGGCTCATGTCTGCAATCCTGGCACTTTAGGTGGCCAAGGCGGGAGGATCACTTGAGCCCAGGAGTTCGAGACCAGCCTGGGCAACATGGTGAAACCTCGACTCTACAAAACATTACAAAAATTAGCTGGGCAAGGCCGGGCGCGGTGGCTCAAGCCTGTAATCCCAGCACTTTGGGAGGCCTAGACGGGTAGATCACGAGGTCAGGAGATCGAGACCATCCTGGCTAACACGGTGAAACCCCGTCTCTACTAAAAAATACAAAAAACTAGCCGGGCGAGGTGGCGGGCGCCTGTAGTCTCGGCTACTCAGGAGGCTGAGGAAGGAGAATGGCGTGAACCCGGGAGGCGGAGCTTGCAGTGAGCTGAGATCCGGCCACTGCACTCCAGCCTGGGCGACAGAGCGAGACTCCGTCTCAAAAAATAAATAAATAAAATAAAAAAATAAAAATAAAAATTAGCTGGGCATGGTGGCAGATGCCTTTAGTCCCTGCTACTTGGAAGGCTGAGGTAGGAGGATCACCTAAGCCTGGGGAGTTAGAGGCTGCAGTGAGCTGTGATCACGCTACTGCATTCTAGCTTTGGTGACAGTGAGACTCTGTCTCAAAACAAACAAACAAACAAACAATAAACAAATAAAAAGGGAAGAAGCTAGGGGAGCCCAGATGTGTCTAAAGCTACGCCCAATGGACAGAGCTCAAAGTCTTTGTAACAGTGTAAACAAGGAATTCACCCCAAACATATTACCTGCACAGACTTTTATTTTTTTTAATCCAATCTATAGGCTTTCCTTGCTCAACCCATTTCAGAACCCATAAAAAATACTATTTAAATATTACATAAAACTGTAACTTGCATAACTTTCAAAAACACTTTTGAAAAGCAAAACGAAAATAAAAACTTTAAAAACCACTTTTCTACTCTTTACTTGGAGACAGTGTGTTGCTCCGTCACCCAGGCTGGAGTACAGTGGCACAATCACCGCTCACTGCACCCTTGACCTCCCAGACTCAAACAATTCTCCTGCCTCAGCCTCCCAAAGTGCTGTGATTACAGATGTGAGCCACCACGCCTGCCTCTAGTCTTAAACAACTATTCAAATTCTCATTACATTCATTTTTGGTAGAGAATTTTATCTTTTTATTAAAATCAAAAGGGAGAAATTTTAACAGAAAAACATTAAAAAGGGGAACAAACTTAAAAGTTTTAAAAATAAAACATTTAAAGCCAGTATATATTTTTTTTTTTTTTTTTTTGAGACGGAGTCTTGCTCTGTCGCCGGGGCTGGAGTGCAGTGGCCGGATCTCAGCTCACTGCAAGCTCCGCCTCCCGGGTTCACGCCATTCTCCTGCCTCAGCCTCCCGAGTAGCTGGGACTACAGACGCCCGCCACCTCGCCCGGCTAGTTTTTTGTATTTTTTAGTAGAGACGGGGTTTCACAGTGTTCGCCAGGATGGTCTCGATCTCCTGACCTTGTGATCCGCCCGTCTCGGCCTCCCAAAGTGCTGGGATTACAGGCTTGAGCCACCGCGCCCGGCCCAGTATATATTTTTTGTGTCTTTACTGTCCAGGTCCATTTATTCTTTAGATAAATTATCTTACACATCTGATACAGTTAGTTAAGTCTCAAAGTATTCTTTTTTTTTTTTTTGGAGACAGAGCCTTGCTATGTTGCCAGGTTGGAGTGCAGTGGTGCCATCTCAGCTCACTGCAACCTCCATCTCCCCGGTTCAAACAATTCTCCTGCCTCAGCCTCCCGAGTAGCTGGGACTACAGGTCCATGCCATCACGTCCAGCTAATTTTTGTATTTTCAGTAGAGACAGGGTTTCATCATGACGGCCAGGATGGTCTCGCTCTCCTGACCTCGTGATCCACCTGCCTCGGCCTCCCAAAGTGCTGGGATTACAGGTGTGAGCCACTGCGCCTGGCTGTGTTCTTCTTATATAATTAATAAATAGCCAGGAATTATTTTCTTTTTTCATTTTTGAGACAGGGTCTTGTGCTGCCCAGGCTAGAGTGTGGTCACATGATCACAGTTCACTGCAGCTTTGACCTCATGGGCTCAAGCATCCTCCAGCCTCGGCCTCCCAAGTAGCTGCCACTATGGGCACATACCACCGGGCCTGGCTGATTTTTTAAAAATGTTAGTAGTAACAAAGTCTCACTATGTTGCCCAGGCTGGTCTTGAACTCCTGGCCTCAATCGAGCCTCAGCCTCCTAAAATGCTGGATTACAGGCATAAGCCACCCCACCTGGCCCATAAATACTCTTTTAAAGAGTTTTGTCAGACCAGCCTGGCCAACATGGTGAAACCCCGTCTCTACTAAAAATAAAAAAATTAACAGGGCATGGTAGTGGGCGCCTGTAATCCAAGCTACTCAGTAGCCTGAGGCAGGAAAATGGCTTGCGCCCAGGAGATAAAGGTTGCAGTGAGCTGAGATCGTGCCACTGCACTCCAGCCTGGGTGACTGAGCAAGACTCTGTATCAAAAAAGTTTTGTCTACATAGTTCTCAACATATGGCAGTCTGGGGACATTTTTAGTTAATGCATCCAGCAAGAAGAGATAGTGGGGACATAGACTGGGGGTTTGCGGTGCTACCTGCATATACTGGTAGAGGTCAGGGATATTGCTAAACATCCCACAATGCACAGGAGAGCCACTCAACAAATAACTATCTGCCCAAAATATCAATAGTGCCAAGGTTAAAAAACCCATGATCTACAGAAATCAAAAGGCTTACTTTCAGAGATTTACAACTACTTTTATTATAGAATAATCTAGATCAAGCTAGATCAAATACATTAAAATTTTAAAGGAAAACAGATACAAAAATCTATTTAAATGATGAACGAAAACTTAATGTACTATAGTAATTTTCATGAAACCAATTTGTTTATGCCATAGATTTAAACACGCCCTATGAGACCAGAAAATGTTGGCCAGGCGCAGTGGCTCACTCCTGTAATCCCAGCACTTCGAGAGGTCGAGGCAGGCAGATCACCTGAGGTTAGGAGTTCAAGACCAGCCTGACCAACATGGAGAAACCTCGCTTCTACTAAAAATACAAAATTAGCCAGGCATGGGGGCACATGCCTGTAATCCCAGCTACTCATAAGGCTGAGGCAGGAGAACTGCTTGAACCCGGGAGGCGGAGGTTGCAGTGAGCTGAGATCACGCCATTGCACTACAGCCTAGGCAACAAAAGCAAAACTATCTAAAAAAAAAAAAAAAAGAAAGAAAGAAAATGTTACCAAAGTGCAATTACAACATGAAAAACCAACAGATGCCATACAGCATAAGACCAACAAAAGTAAGTGAACTGATTTAAGGGTGTTTTATTTCATCAAGTTTCAAATTTTAAAATATTCTGTATGTCGAAATTCAAGTAAATCTGGCTGGGTGTGGTGGCTCACGCCTGTAATCCTAGCACTTTGGGAGGCTAAGACAGGCGGATCACTTGAAGTTAGGAGTTCGAGACCAGCCTGGCTAACATGGTGAAATGTCGTCTCTATTAAAAACACAAAAATTAGCTGGGCGTGGTGGTGGACACCTGTAACCCCAGCTACTCGGGAGGCTAAGGCAGGAGAATCTCTAGAACCTGGGAGGCAGAGGTTGTAGTGAGCTGAGATGGCACCACTGCACTCCAGCCTGGGCAAGATAGCGAGATTCCTTCTCAAAAGAAAAAAAAAAAAAGAAATTCAAGTAAATCTTAAAGCAAATTATAGGTAACACTTATTTCAATGAGTTTAAACTAGCAAACTAAACTGTGTTTAAATCCTTTAACCAGTAATACAAACCAGGCTCGATTTTTTAATTTAATTAAAAGCATGCCTATCCTTGGCGAGTCATGACAGCATGGTACAATAAGAACACAAACGGCCGGGCGCGGTGGCTCAAGCCTGTAATCCCAGCACTTTGGGAGGCCCAGACGGGCGGATCACGAGGTCAGGAGATCGAGACCATCCTGGCTAACACAGTGAAACCCCGTCTCTACTAAAAAATACAAAAAACTAGCCGGGCGAGGTGGCGGGCGCCTGTGGTCCCAGCTACTCGGGAGGCTGAGGCAGGAGAATGGCGTAAACCCGGGAGGCGGAGCTTGCAGTGAGCTGAGATCCGGCCACTGCACTCCAGCCTGGGCGACAGAGCGAGACTCCGTCTCAAAAAAAACAAACAAACAAGCCGGGCGCGGTGGCTCAAGCCTGTAATCCCAGCACTTTGGGAGGCCGAGACGGGCAGATCACGAGGTCAGGAGATCGAGACCATCCTGGCTAACACGGTGAAACCCCGTCTCTATTAAAAATACAAAAAACTAGCCGGGCGAGGTGGCGGGCGCCTGTAGTCCCAGCTACTCCGGAGGCTGAGACAGGAGAATGGCGTAAACCCGGGAGGCGGAGCTTGCAGTGAGCTGAGATCCGGCCACTGCACTCCAGCCTGGGTGGCAGAGCAAGACTCCGTCTCAAAAAAAAAAAAAAAAAGAACACAAGCAGACCTAGATCCAAATCCCAGGCTCTGTGTTTGCAAACAAATAATTTAACTTCTCTAAATCTCTATTTTCTCATCTAGGAAATAGAAAATCTAAAGAACTGTTCTTAAGAATTAGCAATAACGTATAAACAAACGACACTAAGAACAACTAGCCATTCTACAAATGACAACTAATTATTAACAGCAGCAATAACTAATAGTAAATAATACAACCTATGAATAAAACATTGATTATGGGTTTATATCCTCACAATCAACAATTTACTCATGTAATCCTACTCATAAATTATAAAACATAATCCTACTCATAAATTATAAAATGTACTTTACATCAATATTCCATGCCTAACAACTTTGGAATATTATTTAAAACTGCTTAAGGCCGGGCGCGGTGGCTCAAGCCTGTAATCCCAGCACTTTGGGAGGCCGAGACGGGCGGATCACGAGGTCAGGAGATCGAGACCATTCTTGCTAACACGGTGAAACCCCGTCTCTACTAAAAATACAAAAAACTAGCCGGGCGAGGTGGCGGGCACCTGTAGTCCCAGCTACTCCGGAGGCTGAGACAGGAGAATGGCGTAAACCCGGGAGGCGGAGCTTGCAGTGAGCTGAGATCCGGCCACTGCACTCCAGCCTGGGTGGCAGAGCAAGACTCCGTCTCAAAAAAATAAATAAATAAAATAAAATAAAATCAAACATCTAAAACAAATAAAATAAATATTAATAAATAAAAAGAAACATCTGACAAATTTCCAAACACTGTCTTAAGGGAAAGAGGCCAACTGGTGCCTTTGAGTAAATCACATTCCTATGACACAAAATTCAAAAAATATCTATACCCCATGCCCCAGAGACCCAATCCTTCTACACAGAAAGCAATCAATTTTACCAATTTCTTGTGAAACCTTTTGCCTATACAGACAAATACACATATTCCCCTCTTTTTAACACAAATCGTGGCCTCTTCCACACTATTCTGCATCTTGTTTTTCACATTTATCTTGTTGGCTGTATTTTAATTAACACCCTCCAAGAATGGTCACTTATAATCTCTCATAACCAGAATCCAGTAAGCGTCAGCTATCTTTACAAAGGCACTTACAAGGCCACCCCAAAAAGTCCTTAAATCAACCAGTGTTCTTAGTAAACACAAGCATACAAGCACATGAAATAAACTTTGGTAAAGTGCAGATTTACGAAAAAAGTGACATGATGAAATACTTATTTGATCAGCCATTCAAAAGACTGGATTTACACCCTTAAAAAGGAAACACATGGACTATACTACAAGTCTTCACTGAGTTGAAAATAACAATCCACTTATAGAACTGGGGCTACTAAAATATCAAAAAATACTGGCGAAAATAAGCCATTTATTGGTTATATTTATTGCAAGATTAAATGATGTGACTCTTTCCTAAATGTTCTTTGCAACTGATTTTCCCAAAGGAAGTTTCCTTCCATATTTACACAGGTACTGTTCTAAACAAAACAAAACAAAACAAACAAAAAACCTGTCTGCATTTCCTGTTTTCTTCTTCTGAAACACTTTTGATGCTTATCTGAAGTAAGGCTTCATCATCCCTTACGTATAAAGAGCAGTGTTTTTTTTTGTTTGTTTTTTGTTTTTTAACAATATGCATTACTAGAGAGCAATACAAGTATTTCTGGTCATCTTCAACTTAAGTACTAAGCACCTCACAGTGAAAAGTCAACTCATAAAAAGCAAAGAGACCATATTAATTACCAAGGCAGTAACTTACCACTTGTAACAGAAAATAAAGCACTAAAAGTCTATTAAGTTTCAGGCTTGTACAACCTTATTAAACAAGAAATGTTTTAGGTTGTTGGCAACAATATTAGCTGCTATCTTCCATTAGGAGTATGTATGTCAACTAACCTGGAATACATTTTCATATTAAATAAGTTAAAATTGCTGTTTCACTGTATCAGTACAGACACTTATTGACTCCTTCTGCATTGTACCACAAAATACAAAGTCATCCTTCCATTCAGAGTTTTGGCATATGAACAGAGAGGTCAGAGTTCATACACATGCTCTGTAAAACCGATCATGACTTACATACTACTACTTTCAATAAGTCTGTTGTCATTTTTGAATTTTAAGTAATTTTTCTCCATGTATACTCATCACATATTTAGAATGCTGAATTTAACAAATCATTATTGACACTATCAAAGTACTAACCGTAAAAGAAAAACACAAATAGCAATGATATATTCAATAATGGTATGTGAATCTTGAAAATAATCATTTTCTGTACTACTTTTTGTTTAATTCATGTGGGGAAGACAATCTGGCATTCTTGTTCATCTTGGTACGACAAACTGTACTAATACTTGCATAATTTTGAGTCAAATTACTAGAGCATTGTGAATATCTTACATAAATAAACGCAGTGCTAATGTATATAAATTCTGCAGGACTTAAGACCAACGACAGGCAATTTTTTTGAAAATCTGTTAAGTCGTGATAAATCTACTCACTTAATAAGGAGAGGAAATAATGTATTAATCTGGTGAAATCTCACATTTTTAATAGGTCTACTTTTCAAAAGTAAGAATCAAGTTACCTATGAAGGACATCATAATGAAGTTTCGTGGCACAACACGAGTCACAGAGGCATTTAGGACAGTCTCTCTGATCGGTAACTTGTAAACAATATTTTGAAATAAGCTACTCATACATTCCATTATTTTTTTCGTAACTAAAAGTATTTACGTGTCTTTAATACACCAAACACCTCGCCTTTGCTCACTCAAAAAAGATTGTGATGTCAATAAAAAATGAGGCCTAGGAACTTGGGGGTTAAGTGGAAAAGAGATAATTATCTCATTTGGAATTAACCTGCTAACTCAGGTGAAAATTCCCTTACCCCCGCCACCAAATAAGACAGTATTCTGTCTCCCTTTAACTCCTAACACCCAACTAAGAAGGACTAACTCTGAATGTCCTTCCTTTCTAATCAATACCTTTGGACTCACCGCTCCTCCCCTACGAAAAGAACAGTGAAGGCCTGACAGGCAATAACCCCGAATACCCTCAAAAGTGTAGGCCTTTGAGCAGTACTGCTCTTCGGATCCAGTTACCACCTTTCCCCTTCCCCCAACCCACTTCCCGGGTTTTCTCAGGCTCGGCCTGCTCCCTCCCCACCCCACA
The DNA here is from genome assembly GCF_009764315.1 of Trachypithecus francoisi. NCBI lineage: Eukaryota > Metazoa > Chordata > Mammalia > Primates > Cercopithecidae > Trachypithecus > Trachypithecus francoisi. The sequence goes on along the minus strand of NW_022681454.1, from coordinate 39,503,989 downwards.
GCCACATTTCCAGCTGTGGCCACCGCTTCGGGTTCTCTCGTGGGCTTCCATCCCGCCGAGGATCTCCCCCCTATCCATCAGCTCCCCAAACCGTGTTCCACCCCAGACCACCCGCCCGCGAGACCGTTCATCCTAGCGCTCTGGGAGGGGAGGGGAAGGCGGCGGAAGGAGGAGGGGAACACTGCTGCTTCCTCACAGGCAGAAGGGCGGCCGCAAGGAGGGCCACCCAAGGACTACCGGGGATATCGGGGTCGCAGCTGGGAGGACCCTCCCGCTCCAGGCAGAGATGGGGGATATCCGGGAGTTCATTTCTGACCTCCTCGCTCTTCAGCACCTCCTTGAACTCCCGCTTGATTCGCTGCACCGCGATGTTGGCCATGTCTCCGCCCGCAGCTGATTCGTACCCGCCTCCTCCGCCACCGCTACGACCACCGCCACCGCCGCCACCTCTTCCTCCACCGCCTCCTCCCTCGGCGATTCAGACCCGAGCACACGAACACTGCCACTACCACCCCGGCCGCCGCGCTCGCCTCAGTGTGGAATCACCTCCGCGCCCGGCCACCAAAATGGCGCCGGGTCGGCGCATGCGCACGACGCTGACCCGGCCGGGCGGCGCAGCCGCTCCCGTTGTAGCCCCCATACGCCGGAGCCGCGAGCTCGCGTCTCGGCTGGGGCTGCGGCCGCGTGGCTCCGCCCTGCCGGCGTCTGGGGCCGCGAGGGCGCGGCTTCCAAGCTGGCCGGCCCTAGCCGGCCCGCCCGGTCCTACCCGGCGCCTCCGCTCCCGTTTAAACTCGGATGCTGTGGTCGGGGCTTCCAGCGCTGGCCTCTGACCGAAGGTTCGGGCGCAGCCGAACGGGTTCCCGAAGCCGCACTCGGCTGGAACGCCGCCCTGACTCAGCTAGACCCCGGAACCCGGAGGCTGAACGCCGTGTCTAGCGCAGGAAAACGCTCTCGCGGATCTCGGTCCGGCCCATTTTCAGTTGGTGTAGCCCCAGAAAATCCACTGCAGTCGTTTTTGTTCTGCAACATTTATAGTACCACGATTATTCCCATCATCTCAGGTAGCACAGATTATTGAATTAAGGCTGGTTATTGTTGGATCAGATTGGGTTTGAGACAGGTACTCCGTGGAGAGGCCTGAGGGTGGGTTTAGAAGTCAGATGTTGATCTTTGACCTATTTAATACCGAGCTTGACACACACACACACACACCACACACACACTCACTCCTGTTTCCATCCCTAGAGTGTGGGGTGGGCCTAAGACTGCGTTTCTAACAAGTCTCTCAGTTGCTGCTGCTGTTGGTGCTGGTTCGGGGACCACACTATGAGAACCACTGAACTGAAGCATGTGAAAACTCATATATATTAACTTGAAAACTGGAGAAATAGAAACAATTATAGTGCCCTTCAGGGGACTGGGATGGGGGAGGGGGAGCCTTATTTCTGTAAACCTAGGCCTACAAAGGTGCTTGGTGATAGTAGGCACTCTATAAATATTGAATGAGTAAATGAGTACAGATAAAAGTAAAACGCTTTTGCTGGCGCGGCGGATCGCTTGCGGTCAGGAGTCCGAGACCAGCCTGGCCAACATAGTGAAACCCCGTCTCTACTAAAAATACAAAAATCAGCCAGGTGTGGTGGCAGGCGCCTGTAATCCCAGCTATTCTGGAGGCTAAGGCAGAAAAATCGCTTGAACCTGGGGGGCGCAGGTTGCAGTGAGCGAGATCGCGCCACTGCACTGCATACAGCCTGGGCCACAGAGCAAGTTTATGTCTCAAACAAAACAAAACAAAAAGTATAAAATATTTTAAGTAGAAAGTAAGTTTGAAAGTGGTTTCTGGTCGGGCGCAGTGGTTTATGCCTGTAATCCCAGCACTTTGGGACACCTAGTGGGGGCAGATCACTTGAGCCCAGGAGTTGGAGACCAGCCTGAGCCCCATGGTGAAATCCTCTCTCTAAAGATAATAATTTTTTAAAAAGAAAGTGGTTTCTAAGGTGCATAGTAATAATGGTTTGGTACTGAGAAACATTTTGAATAGAACATTTTGGAACAAGTAATAAGGGTGTCATTTTAGAAGTTTATACTTCATGCACTTCCTTCACCTAGCCAATCAGTAAAATATCTATTATAAAAATATCACAAAGGCCGGGCGCGGTGGCTCAAGCCTGTAATCCCAGCACTTTGGGAGGCCTAGACGGGCAGATCACGAGGTCAGGAGATGGAGACCATCCTGGCTAACACGGTGAAACCCCGTCTCTACTAAAAAATACAAAAAACTAGCCGGGCGAGGTGGCGGGTGCCTGTAGTCCCAGCTACTCCGGAGACTGAGGCAGGAGAATGGCGTGAACCCGGGAGGCGGAACTTGCAGTGAGCTGAGATCCGGCCACTGCACTCCAGCCTGGGCGACAGAGCGAGACTCTGTCTCAAAAAAAAAAAAAAAAAAATCACAAATACATGGTCTTACCAAAAGTAATTAAAATTGTGGTGGCAAACACGGAAATAGCCACTGGAGGTGAATCAGTGGAGGCACACGGCAAAAGAATTTCTTAAACTCCTGCCCCGGGAACCAAGAGGAGATTTTAAAATTCCAGTCTCTCCCATGGCGGCTGTCTTGCCGGCTTTTATTTCCTCGTCTACGAAATGAGAAAACTGGATTAGATTATCTCTTTAAAGTTTTAAGAGTTCAGAATTCTAAAACATCATCTCAAAACATTTCCCCTAAGTGGGCTGACATAAATTATATAAACCCTTCTAGCAGAGCCCCCTAGTGGTCCTAAGAGGACTCAACCATATACATAGGTCACGGTACAAGGAATTATTGACATAATGTAAATCACGCAGTGCTATATGTATTTGTGTATTTGTGCCAGTAGACTTTAAAAAAATTATTTTGAAGAGTGCAAAAACTTTTTGAGCACTTTACATTATCACTGTCCAATCCTAATCTTGGAATGTGAAGAAACTTGGAATACTCAAAGGCGGACCAGTTAGAAGGATCCAGGGCAAGCACCATGACTTATGCCTGTAATCCCAGGACTTTGGGAGGCCGAGGCGGGCGGATCGCTTGAGCTCAGGAATTCGAGACCAGCCTGGGCAACATGGTGAGACCCCCCGTCTCTACTAAAATACAAAAACTTAGCTGGGTGTGGTGGCGTGCACCTGTAGTCCCCGCTTCTTGGGAGTTTGAGGCAGGAGAATCACTTGAACCCAGGAGGCAGAGGTGGCAGTGAGCGGAGATCACGCCACTGCACTCCAGCCTGGGTGACAGAGGGTGACTCTGTCTCAAGAGAAAAACCAAAAAGAAAAAAAGAAAAAATCCCCCCCCCCCCCAAAAAAAGGGTCTGGTAATTTCTTTTTTGTGTCTTTTTTTCCCCCTTCTGTGGAGAACGGGGTCTCGCTATATTGCCCAGGCAGGTCTCAAACTCCTGGGCTCAAGCTATCCTCCCGCCTCTGCCTCCCTGATAGCTGGGATTACAGGTGTGAGCCACTGCATCTGGCAAGGGTCTGGTAATTTCTTCATGGGAGAGGGTTTGCTAATCTTTAAATGCACATAATCACTGATTCTGCAATTTCACTTTTAGGAATTCATTCTATAGTCCTTCTAATGAGACAACGGCATATTAACTGATGTGAAACAATCTCCAAGATATATTTTAAGTCAATAAGAAACACCATGCGAGGCCAGGCATGGTGGCTCACACCTGTAATCCCAGCACTTTCGGAGGCCGAGATGGACAGATCACTTGAAGTCAGGAGTTGGAGACCAGCCTGACCAACATGGTAAAACCCTGTCTCTAGTAAAAATACAAAAAAATTAACTGGGCATAGTGGCGGGCGCCTGTAATCCCAGCTACTCAGGAGGCTGAAGCAGGAAAATTGCTCAAACCCAGGAGGCAAAGTTTGCAATGACCCCAGATTGCACCACTGCACTCCAGCCTGGGCAACAGAGCCAGACTCTGTCTCAAAAAAAAAAAAAAAAAAAGAAGCACCGTGCTAAATGCAGTGTGGTAATGTGGTATCCTGAATTGGATCCTAGAACCAAAAGGACATACCTAGTGAAATATAAATAAATTCTGTAATTTAGTTAATGGTATTGTAACAATGCTAATTTCTCAGTTTTGACATAGCCATATGGTTATGTATGATGTTAACATTAGTGGAAGTTGAGTAAAGAGTATACAAGAATCTCTGTACAGGGCCAGGTGCGATGGCTCGCACCCGTAATCCTAGCAGTTTGGGCAGCCAAGGCAGGCAGATCACCTGAAGTCAGGAGTTCGAGACCAGCCTGACCAACATGGAGAACCCCATCTCTACTAAAAATACAAAATTAGCCAGGCATGGTGGTGGTGCATGTCTGTAATCCCAGCTACTCGGGAGGCTGAGGCAGAAGAATAGCTTGAACCTAGGAGGCAAAGGTTGCAGTGAGCCGAGATTACGCCATTGCACTCCAGCCTGGGCAACAAGAGCGAAACTCCATCTCAAAAAAAAAAAAAAAAAAAGACTCTCTGTATTATCTTTTCAACTTTCTTGTAATCTAAAATTATTCCAAGGCCAATCGTGATGGCTCATGCTTGTGCTCTCAGCAACTTGGGTGGCAGAGGTGGGACGATCACCTGAGGCCAGGAATTCTAGACCAGCCTGGGCATCATAGAAAGACCCCATCTCTAGCCAGGTGCGGTGGCTCATGCCTGTAATCCTAGCACTTTGGGAGGCCAAGGTGGGCAGATCACGAGGTCAGGAGTTCGAGACCAGCCTGGCCAGCATGGTGAAACCCTGTCTCTACTAAAAATACAAAAAATTCGCTGGGTGTGGTGGTGCATGCCTGTAATCCCAGCTACTCGGGAGGCTGAAGCAGGAGAATCACTTGAACCCAGGAGGCGGAGTTTTGCAGTGAACTGATATCGTGCCACTGCACTTCAGCCTGGGCGATATAGCGAGACTCGGTCTCAAAACAAAAAAAAGACCCCCATCTCTACAAAAAATGTAAAAAACTAGCCAGGGATGGTGGCACATGCCTGTAGTCTTAGCTGCTTGGGAGGCTGAAGTGGGAGGCAGGCTTGAGCCCAGGAGTTTCAGGCTGCAGTGAGCTATGATTGCACCACTGCATTCTAACCTGGCGTCAAAGTGAGACCCTGCCTCTAAAAAAGATAAATAAAATTATAAAATAAAATTATTCCAGGCCGGGTGCGTTGGCTCAAGCCTGTAATCCTAGCACTTTGGGAGGCCGAGACGGGTGGATCACGAGGTCAGGAGATCGAGACCATCCTGGCTAACACAGTGAAACCCCGTCTCTACTAAAAAATACAAAAAACTAGCCGGGCGAGGTGGCAGGCGCCTGTAATCCTAGCTACTCGGGAGGCTGAGGCAGGAGAATGGCGTAAACCTGGGAGGCAGAGCTTGCAGTGAGCTGAGATCTGGCCACTGCACTCCAGCCTGGGCAACAGAGCGAGACTCCATCTCAAAAAAAAAAAAAAAGTATATAAAATTATTACAAAAGAAAAAGTTCACTTATTAAAGGGTATGACACAGCCCATATGTATCTAGTATGCCATCATATTTGTGAGGAGAGAAAGGAATATGCTTGTGTATATGATGCTTGTGAATCATAAAATATCACTGGAAAAATGTTGAAGAAACTGATAACAGTGGTTACCTCTCAGAAAGGAACTTAAGTACTTTGGGGGAAGCAAAGTGCGAGAATTTTCACCATGTCTCCTGCTGTATATTTTATCCATCCAAAAACAAATTTTTAAAAATGTGTTTCCAATCATGGAGAACATAGCTCTTCAGTAATATGCTCTAATTCTGATTAACTTCATAACTAAATAATTAAATACATATTTATTGAATGCCTACTATGTGCTAGGCCCTGGAGGCATATCAGTGAACAAGGGATTAAAATCCCTGCAAGTGTGGAATTTACATTTTAGCAGGGATGAAGAGAATTAACCTCAAACTATAGTCTGCAGACGCCTGGGGAATCCCTGAGATGTTTTCAGGCAGTCAATCTACCCAACCTCTGCCTCCGGGGTTCAAGAGATTCTCCTGCCTCAGCCTCCTGAGCAGCTGGGATTACAGGCGCATGCCACTATGCCCGGCTAATTTTTTGTATTTTTAGTAGAGACAGGGTTTCACCGTGTTAGCCAGGACGGTCTCGATCTCTTGACCTCATGATCCACCCACCTCGGCCTCCTAAAGTGTAGGGATTACAGGCGTGAGCCACCACGCCCAGCCCTTGCTTAAACTATTATAATGATACTAAGACATTATCTGTCTTTTTTCCACTTTGACATTTGCACCAATACTGTAAAGCAATAGTACTATACAATTACTGTACTAGTAACAATTAATGTAACACATTCACTGTTTAAAAAACTGCCAATTTCACTTTGGAATATCTTTTTTTTTTTTTTTTTTTTTTGAGATGGAGTCTCGCTCTGTCACCCAGGCTGGAGTGCAGTGGCCGGATCTCAGCTCACTGCAAGCTCCACCCCCGGGGTTTACGCCATTCTCCTGCCTCAGCCTCCAGAGTAGCTGGGACTACAGGCGCCCGCCACCTTGCCCGGCTCGTTTTTTGTATTTTTTTAGTAGAGACGGGGTTTCACCGCATTAGCCAGGATGGTCTCGATCTCCTGACCTCGTGATCCGCCCGTCTCGGCCTCCCAAAGTGCTGGGATTACAGGCTTGAGCCACCGTGCTCGGCCACTGGAATATCTTAATGGAACCGTAGGAATTATTAATTGTATTAAACTTAGTGGAGACTAAAGCAGCTCCATCTTGGATGCTAATCTGCCACATTAACTTCCAATTGACCCCAGTTCCAGAAATGCCTCTAAGATTTATATTTTATCCTTTTAAAAATTTTTTTAAGTTTTGAAACAAACTCTCACTCTGTCGCCCAGGCGGGAGTACAGTGGGGCAATCGTAGCTCATTGCCGACTCAAACGCTTGGGCTCAAGCAGTCCTCCCACCTTGGCCTCCCAAAGCACTGGGATTACAGGTAAAAGACATCACACGGGGCCTCTAATTCATTTGGAGTTAATTTTTTTTTTTTTCTTCCTTTTTAGAGATAGGGTCTTACCCTGTCAACCCAGGCTGGAACACAGTGGCATGATCATAGCTCACTGTAGCCTCAACCTCCTGGGCTCAAGTGATCTTCCTTCCTCAGCCTCCCATGTTGCTGGGGCCACAGGTGCACACCAATATGTCTGGCTATTTTTTAAAATTTCTTGTAGAGTCAGTGTCTCATTATGTTGCCCAGGCTGGTCTTGAATTCCCAGGCTCAAGAGATTCTCCTGCCTCAGCCTCCCGAAGTGCTGAGATTACAGGCGCCCTGCCATTTTAATTTTTTTTTTTTTTTTTTTGAGACGGAGTCTCGCTCTGTCACCCAGGCTAGAGTGTAGTGGCCGGATCTCAGTTCACTGCAACCTCCACCTCCTGGGTTCAAGTGATTCTCCTGCCTCAGCCTCCCAAGTAGCTGGGACTACAGGTGCATGCCACCACGCCTGGCTAATATTTCTATTTTTAGTAGAGACAGGGTTTCGCCATGTTGGCCAGGCTGGTCTCAAACTCCTGACCTCAGGTGATCCACCCACCTCGGCCTCCCAAAGTGCTGGGGTTACAGGCGTGAGCCACTGCGCCCAGCCCCATCCCAAGCTTTTAATATAGAAAGTTATTGTAATCTTTTCTTCCCAGACAAAGCTTTATATTGAAGAAAAGCAGCTGTAATTATCAACATTTATGGAAGTTCAAGTCACTATGTTAGATGCTAGGAATGCACAGAGAAATAAAATACATACTCTGCTTATGAAATTAATAACTTATTGGGGGCTGGGCAGAGTGGCTCACACCTGTAATCCCAGCATTTTGAGAGGCCAAGGTGGGAGAATCACTTGAGGCTAGGAGTTTGAGACCAGCCAGGGCAATATACTGAGACATCATCTCTACAGAAAACTTAAAGATTAGCCGGGTGTGGTGGTGCACACCTGTAGTCCTAGCTACTCTGGAGGCTGAAGTGGGAGAATTGCTTGAGCCCAGGAGTTCAAAGCTGCAGTGAGCCATGATCACACTACTGCACTGCAGCCTGGGCAAGAGTGAGACTTTGTCAAAAAAAAAAAAAAATGAATTTATTGCAGGAGCCTGGGCTCAGTGGCTCGTGCCTGTAATCTCAGCACTTTGGGAGGCCAAGGCACAAGGACTGCTTGAGTTCAGGAGTTCAAGAGCAGCCTGGGCAACATAAGTGAGTCCCCATGCTAGGCATGATGATGTGTGCCTATAGTCCCTGCTACTCAGGAGGCTGAGGCAGGAGAATGTCTTGAACCCAAGGAGTTTGAAGCTGCTGTGAGCTATGATCGCACCACTGCACTCCAGCCCGGGTAACAGAGTGAGATCCTGTCCTCCACCCCCCCAAAAAAAAAATAAAAAAGAAAAATCTAGTTTATTGGAGGAGATAGAACATTTCATTGTAAGACAGATACAGGATAGCATATGCCAATTTTTAAATAAGTGGCAAAGAAATTGTGTGTCTTGGGAGTTCAGAGGTTGTGATTTTAATAATGGATTTTGTACATATATGTGTATATATATATATTTATATATATATATATATATTTTTTTTTTTGAGACAGAGTCTTGCTCTGTCACCCAGGCTGGAGTACAATGGCACAGTCTTGGCTCACCGCAGCCTCTGCCTCAGCTTCCTGGGTAGCTGGGATTACACGTGCACACAACCAAGCCCGGCTAATTTTTGTGTTTTTAGTAGAGACGGGGTTTCACCATGTTGGCCAGGCTGGTCTTGAACTCCTGGCCTCAGGTGATCCACCCACCTCGACCTCCCAGCGTGCTGGGATTATAGGCATGAACCAGCACACCTGGACGATTTTGTATATTAAGATACCAATCAGCTGAGCACAGTGGCTCATGCCTGTAATCCCAGCACTTTGGGAGGCTGAGCAGGAGGACCGCTTGAGGCCAGGAGTTCAAGACCAGGCTAGGCAATATACAGCAAGACCCTGTCTCTATCAAGAGGAAAAAAAAAGAGAGAGAAAGAGTTAGCCAGGTGTGGTGGTGTGTGCCTGTATTCTCAGTTACTTGGGAGTGAGGTGGGAGGATCACTTGAGCCCAGGAGGTCAAGACCACAATGAGCTAGGATCACGCCTATCTCAAAAAAAAAAAAAAAAGAAAGAAAGAAAAAAAAGAAAAGGAAAGATACCAATCAGTATGTACGCAAATGTTCATAGCAACATTATTTATAATAGCCAAAAAGTGGAAACAGCCCAAATGTCTAGCAATGATGAAAACATGGTATATCCATATGATGGAACATTATTCAACAATTAAAAGAAATGAAGTACTAATACATGCTATAACACGAATGAACCTTGAAAACATTATCCTAAGTAAAAGAAGCCATCACAAAGGGACACGTATTGTATTGTATTATTCCATTTATATAAAATATCCAGAATAGGGAAATTCATACAAACAGAAAGTAGGTTAGTGGTTGCCTAGGCTATGGGTAGGAATAGAAAGTGATGTGACTGCTAATGGGTACAGGGTTTCTTTTTGGGGTATTAAAAATGTTTTAAAATTGATTATAGGGGCGGTTGCACAACTCTGTAAATATACTACAAACCATGGAATTGTACACTTTTTTTTTTTTTGAACAGAGTCTTCCTCTATTGCCCAGGCTGTAGTGCAGTGCCTTGGCTCACTGCAACCTTTGCCTCCTGGGTTCAAGCGATTCTCCTGCCTCAGCCTGCCGAGTAGCTGGGATTACAGGTGTGTGCCACCATACCCAGCTAATTATTGTATTTTTAGTAGAGACGGGGTTTTCCCGCTTTGACCAGGCTGGTCTCAAACCCCTGACCTCAGGTGATCCTCCCACCTTGGCCTCCCAAAGTGTTGGGATTACAGACGTGAGCCACTGCACCCGGGTGGAATTGTACACTTTAAATAGATGGCTTGTATGGTATGTAAATTGTATCTCACTGAAGGTGTTATTAAAAATAAAAATAAGGCCGGGTGCAGTGGCTCAAGCCTGTAATCCCAGCACTTTGGGAGGCCGAGACGGGTGGATCACGAGGTCAGGAGTTCGAGACCATCCTGGCTAACACAGTGAAACCCCGTCTCTACTAAAAATACAAAAAAAACTAGCCGGGTGACGTGGCGGGCGCCTGTAGTCCCAGCTACTCGGGAGGCTGAGGCAGGAGAATGGCGTAAACCCGGAAGGCAGAGCTTGCAGTGAGCTGAGATCCAGCCACTGTACTCCAGCCTGGGTGACAGAGCGAGACTCCGTCTCAAAAAGTAAATAAATAAATAAATAAATAAAATAAATAAAAATAAAAATAAAATCTCGCCCCATCACTTCTTTAAAAAAATGTGAATTTTATTGTATGCGAACTACATCTCAATAAAGTAGTTAAGAGAGAGAGAGAAAGGAAAAAAAATACCAACCAGTAATCCATAAACAACTATTGTCTGGACCAAATGAGCTGTTTCCCTTAGCTTTATAGAATCCCCAAAGTTTTTGATTATGTACTGAAACTCTGCTAAGGAGGATTAATACTGGCAGCTCTCAGTAGGCTAGACTGAAATGGAGAAGAATTGGCGGAAGAAAGCCTGCCTGGTATCTGTTAAAATATTCTAGAACAGCACTAGCATCAACTAGGAAATTGTTAAAAATGTAAATTATTGGTTCCCACTCCTGAACTACTGAATTAGTTCTGGGATCCAGTAATCTGCATTTTTATTCTCCAGGTGATTCTGATGCAGAGAAACATTTAGGAAGCACTGCTCTAGGAGATAAGTTATGAGTACCTGAAAGAGGGTGGCAATAAAGTGAATAGAGAAAAGCTTATGATGTGTAGGCAGATTATTTCCAGTATGTCTTGCCAACTATTTGGATTTAAAGGGCAAGGGTAAGGAAGCAAGCAAAGAAAATGCACAGGTTTCTTTGTATACATTTGAGCTGATACATGAAGCAAATCCTGTTAATTGCCTACCCAAATCCATTTCCACCACCTGTCCATCCCCCTTCTTTGCCGAGGCCCAGTTTGTTCATGTGTTCATTCTCCATGTGACCCCCCTCCCAAGATCCAAAGGTGAATGTTGATTGGCCAAAGAATCATAGGTGTCTTAAGTATTTTTGTGGGTAATTAAATTAGGTATGAGCATATGCCATAATTCTGGCCAGGGAGCCATGAAAAGAAATCTGATGGGAGACCCATATAAGAGAAGAAGGCTTCCAGAACACAAAACAGTTATTTCTTTTCCCTGCCTCTGGATATCAAGCTGAAACTGCAACAGCCATCTCATGACCACAAGAATACTATTTAACAATGTTGAAGTTCTATACAGTTCAAAATTCCAAGAAAAAAAGTAACATTTGTTGAGTGTTCATTTAATGTCAAACACACTTCCAAGTGCTATGCATATGTATTAAGTTATAAAATGTAAATTAACTCATTTAAACTCACAATAACCTTATTTGCCATGAGGAAACTGAAACAAAGCAAGTTAAGTAACTTACCCAACCCCTAGTTAAGCACTAGGGACTGAAAGAGAATTCTCACAAATCTTTTGACTACAGAGCCTACACCCTTAACTTCAGTGCTCCAAATTATAATGATCAGGAAACGGGACAAAATTATCTTGTTTTCTTTCTTTCTTTTTTTTTTTGACAGGGTCTTGTTCTTTCATCCAGGCTGGAGTGCAGTGGTGCCCTCACAGCTCACTCCATTCTCGACCTCCCAGGCTCAAGTGATCCTCCTGCCTCAGCCTCCTAAGTACCTGTGACTACAGGTGTGAGCCACCACACCTGGCTAATTTGGAGTTTTTTTCTTATTGCTGAGTTTTAAAAGTTGGTTGTGTATTTTAGATACAAGATACCAGATATATACAATATATCAGTGTATCTGTTATATCAGATATATGTTTTGCAAATTTTTCTTCCAGTTTATGACTTTTCATTCCCTTAACAGTATCTTATACAGGGCAAAATATTTTAATTTTAATGAAGTACAATTCATCTATTGTTTCTTTTATATACCGTGCTTTTTATGTCGTATCTAAAATTTTGCCAGGCATGGTGACCCAAACCTGTAATTCCAGCAATTTAGGAGGTCAAGGCGGGAAGATCCCTTGAGCCTGGGAGGTCTAGGCTGCAGTGAGCCATGATCACACCACTGCACTCCAGTCTGTGTGACAGAGCAAAACCCTGTCCCCTAAATAAATAAATAAATAAATAAATGCCAGGTGCAGTGGCTCACACCTGTAATCCCAGCACTTTGGGAGGCTGAGGCAGGACGATCATTTGAGCCCAGGAGTTCAAGAACAGCTTGGGCTAGATGGTGAGACTCTGTCTTTGCAAAAAAATTTAAAATTAGCCAGGTGTGGTGGAGACAGCAGCTATCATCATACCAGTGCACTGCAGCCTGGGCCACAAAGCAAGATCCTGTCTCTAAAAATAAAAAATAAAAATGAAAATCAATGCCAGATAAAGAAAACATGGAATACTATATAGCCATAAAAAAGAATGAGATCATGTCCTTTGCAAGAACATGGATGGAGCTAGAGGCCATTATCCTTAGCAAACTGAGGCAGGAACAGAAAACCAAATACCACATGTTCTCACTTATAAGTGTGAGCTAAATGATGGGAACATACGGACAGATGGACAGGGACAACACACACTGGAGCCTTTCAAGGGGTGGAGGTTGGGAGGAGGGAGAGGATCAGGAAAAATAACTGATGAGTACTAGGCTTAATACCTAGGGTGATGAAGTAATCTGTACAACAAACCCCATGCCATAAGTTTATCTATATAACAAACCTGTATGTATAGCCCTGAACTTAAAAGTTTTTTAAAAAAGGCCGGGCGCGGTGGCTCACGCCTGTAATCCCAGCACTCTGGGAGGCCGAGGCAGGTGGATCACAAGGTCAGAAGATCGAGACCATCCTGGCTAACACGGTGAAACTCCATCTCTACTAAAAATTACAAAAAATTAGCTGGGCATGGTGGCGGGTGCCTGCAGTCCCAGCTACTCCGGAGGCTGAGGCTGGAGAATGGCGTGAACCCGGGAGGCGGAGCTTGCAGTGAGCCGAGATTGCACGCCTGCACTCTAGCCTGGGCAACAGAGAGAGACTCTGTCTCAAAAAAAAAAAAAAAAAAAAAAATAAAAAAAAATTTAAAGCCAACCCAAGGTCACCTAGATTTTCTCCTATGTTATCTTCTAGAAGTTTTATAGTACTGAAAGATGTAAGGTTAGTGTCTAAGTGCATGTTTTTGCAACAAGATGTCCAGTTGTTTCAGCATTATTTGTGAAAAGACTATCTTTTTTCCACTGAGTTGCCTTTGCTCCTTAAAAAGATCAGTTTACTGTATTTGCATGGATCTATTTCTGAACTCTCTATTCTGTTCCATTGATATATGTATTTGCCTTTTCTTTCTCCAAAACCACACTGTCAATCTTTAAAGTCTTTTTTTTTTTTTTTTTTTTGAGACCTCTATCGCCCAGGCTGGAGTGCAGTGGCGCAATCTCGGCTCACTGCAAGCTCCGCCTCCCAGGTTCACGCCATTCTCCTGCCTCAGCCTCCGGAGTAGCTGGGACTACAGGGGCCTGCCACAGCGCCGGGCTAATTTTTTGTATTTTTAATAGAGACGAGGTTTCACCATGGTCTCGATCTCCTGACCTTGTGATCCGCCCGCCTTGGCCTCCCAAAGTGCTGGGATTACAGGCGTGAGCCACCATGCCCAGCCAAGTGTCTTTAAAGTCTTTAAGTGTTTCTCCAATTATGTTCTCCAACTTTGTTCTTCTTCAGTATTGTGTTGGCTATTCTGTGCTAGAGCATTTTTTAGAGCATTTTAAAATAAGGCTGCCCAAGGATCATCTGACTCAGAAAATCTAACTCTGACTAATAATTGATTAGGGACCAGATGCCTTCCAATCCTCTAACAGTAGAGCTTAATTTATAGAAATGAACAGGGATGCAATAATTTTTTTTTTTCTTTCTGTTGGTAGTGAGGACGACCATTTACAAAGGTTTTGTTTTATTGCCCTTTAGAACACTGATCAGTTTTAGGGCCGGGCGCGGTGGCTCACGCCTGTGATCCCAGCACTTTGGGAGGCCCAGGCGGGTGGATCACGAGGTCAGGAGATCCAAACCGTCCTTGCTAAAACGGTGAAACCCTGTCTCTACCAAAAATATAAAAAATTAGCCAGGTGTGGTGGCAGGCACCTGTAGTCCCGCTACTCGGGAAGCTGAGGCAGGGGAATGGAGGGAACCTGGGAGACAGAGCTTGCAGTGAGCCGAGATTGTGCCACTGCACTCCAGACTGGGCAACTGAGCCAGACTCCATCTCAGAAAAAAAAAAAAAAAAGAAAGAAGAAAGAAAAAAGGGCTAGGCACAGTGGCCCACTCCTGTAATCCTAGCACTTTGGGTGGTTGAGGCAGGAGGATTGCTTGAGGCCAGGAGTTGAAGATCAACCTGGCCAACAAAGTGAGAATCCAGCTCTAAAAAAAAGAAGAAAAAAGAAACACACTATTAGATATCAAAGTATACTCTTTTTTTTTTTTTTTCTGAGACAGAGTCTCACTCTGTCGCCCAGACTGGAATGCAGTGGCACAATCTTGGCTCACTGCAAGTTCCGCCTCCCGGGTTCACACCATTCTCCTGCCTCAGTCTCCTGAGTAGCTGGGACTACAAGCGCCTGCCACCACACCTAATTTTTTTTTTTTTTTTGTATTTTTAGTAGAGACAGGGTTTCACTGTGTTAGCCAGGATGGTCTGGATCTCCGGACCTCGTGATCTGCCCGCCTCTGCCTCCCAAATTGCTGGAATTACAGACGTGAGCCACCGCGCCCAGATATCAAAGTATACTTTAAAGCTGTTAAGAATCAAACCAGGGCTGGGCATGGTGGCTCATGCCTGTAATCCCAGCACTTTGGGAGGCTGAGGTGGTGGGATCACCAAGTTAGGAGTTCGAGACCAGCCTGGCCAACATGGCGAAACCCCGTCTCTACTAAAGTAAATACAAAAAAAAAAAAAAAAATTAGCCAGGTTTGGTGGCACGGGCCTATAGTCCCAGCTACTCAGGAGGCTGAGGCAGGAGAATTGCTTGAACTCAGGAGGTGGAGGTTGCAGTCCGCTGAGATCGCCCCACTGTACTCCAACCTGGGTGACAGAGCAAGACTCCGTTTCCAAAAAAAAAAAAGGAATCAAACCAGACAATGTAGCCAGAACAGGCAGAGTCACCATTAATAAAATTTTGACATGTGATAAATGTGGAATTTAAATTTGGTAGATAAATAATGAATTGTTTAATAAGCAGTGTTAGGATAATTTGGGCAAGCCAACCATATCTTCCACCCTACAACGTGCACCTTGCACAATGGCTATGTCATTGTGTTTACTGCTTACTAGACATTACCAGAGATGCTATTTTCATGCTTCCATACCATTGCTTGTGCTGTTTTCTCTGCCTGGAATTCTTTCTCCCTTTCATACCCTTGTTGAAAGCGTGTCCTTCTTTTAAGATCCAAATTAGTCATCTGTAACCTGGGCAACATAGTGAGATCCCATCTCTACAAAAAATTTTTTAGAAAAATTAGTTGGGCATGGGGGTGCACTGTTGCAGTCCTAGCCTCTCAGAAGGTTGAGGTGGGAGGATAGCTTGAACCCAGGAGTTCAAGGCTGCAGAGAGCTGTGATCTCACCATTGCACTCCAGGCAGGGCAATAGAGTGAGACCCTGTCTCTAAATAAATAAATAAAAATAATCTGTGAAACTTGCCTGACTTCTGCAAACAAAGTTACATCCTCTTTCATATAGCCATAACATCTGCCACATATCTCTGCTATAGTACTCATCATGTTCTGTTGCAGTTATTTATTCATATTTCTATACCCTTTACTAGGCAGTAAGCATTTTATAATCAGAAACCAAGTCTTTTCATTGTTGTATCCTGATACCTAGTACAAAGTGCTTCATAATGAGTGCTCAGTAAGCATTTGATATGATAGGGTTAATAATGAATGAAATTAAATGTGATGGTACTTTGAGAGTATAAAGTGATAAATAAATGAAAGGCTATCAAAAGCCCATGTGGTAGTCATGACCATGGGCTCTGACACCAGATTGCCTCAGTTTGAATCTTATCTCCCTACTTACTAGCTGTGTGATCTTAGGCAAATGAGTTAACTTCTCAATACTTTAGATTCCCCATCTAAAATGTGTCTAATAGTGATTACTACATAGGATTATTAGGAGGATTTTAAAAGTTAACATAGGCTGGGCACAGTGGCTCACATACTTTGGGAGGCCGAGGCAGATGGATCACCTGAGGTCAGGAGTTTGAGACCAGCCTGGCCAACATGGTGAAACCCTGTCTCTACTAAAACTACAAAAATCAGCTGGGTGTGGTGGTGAGTGCTTATGATCCCAACTACTTAGAGGCTGAGGCACGAGAATCGCTTGAACCCAGAAGGTGGAGGTTACAGTGAGCCAAGATCGTGTCATTGCACTCCAGCCTGGGGCACAAGAGAAAAACTCCATCTCAAAAAAATAAAAATAAAAATAAATAAATAAAAGTTAACAGGCCTGGCACGGTGGCTCAAGCCTGTAATCCCAGCACTTTGGGAGGCTGAGACAGGCGGATCACGAGGTCAGGAGATCGAGACCATCCTGGCTAACACGGTGAAAACCCGTCTCTACTAAAAAATACAAAAAAATTAGCCGGGCGTGGTGGTGGGCGCCTGTAGTCCTAGCTGCTTGGGAGGCTGAGGCAGGAGAATGGCATAAACCCAGGAGGCGGAGCTTGCAGTGAGCTGAGATCCGGCCACTGCACTCCAGCCTGGGCGACAGAGCGAGATTCCGTCTCAGAAAAAAAAAAAAAGTTAACATAGACTTCTGCTTCTAGGAAGAAATCGAATAGATGCACTTTTCCCTATTTCTTCTATTAGTTGTAACTAAGATCCTTGGACATTCAATATAAAACAAAATATAAGAAGACACTTAAAAGTCTAGCAGAGGTGCTCGCTTCGGCAGCACATATACTAAAATTGTGAATGATACAGAGAAGATTAGCATGGCCCCTGCACAAGGATGACACGCAAATTCGTGAAGCGTTCCATATTTTTGCATTATTCGTGACACTTCAAGGTATCTGCTTCTTGGGGGGGAAGAGGGAATAAAAAAAGAGGAAAAAGTTAAAAAAAAAAAAAAAGTCTATCAGAGAAAGCAGACCAGCTAGACACCTTGGTACCCAAAGAACAACATGATACTGAGTTCCCCTGGTTTTCTTTTACTGCATATTTCCCACACTGGATACTGAAAAAGCAAGCAACCTAGAAACAGTAATGGCCACAGACAGAAAAAAAAAAAAAAAAAAAGAAGGCATAAGAAAAGCCTGGCCGGGCGCGGTGGCTCAAGCCTGTAATCTTAGCACTTTGGGAGGCCGAGACGGGCGGATCACGAGGTCAGGAGATCGAGACCACCCTGGCTAACACGGTGAAACCCTGTCTCTACTAAAAAAAAAAAATACAAAAAAACTAGCCGGGCGAGGTGGCGGGCGCCTGTAGTCTCGGCTACTCTGGAGGCTGAGGCAGGAGAATGGCATAAACCCAGAAGACGGAGCTAGCAGTGAGCTAAGATCTGGCCACTGCACTCCAGCCTGGGCGACAGAGCGAGACTCCGTCTCAAAAAAAAAAAAAAGAAAAGCCTGCATAAGCCCCACCCTCCCCTCTGTTTTTTTTCTTTTGAGACAGGCTCTCACTCTGTCATGCAGGCTGGAGTGCAGTGGCACAGTCATAGCTCACTTCAGCCTTGAACTCCTCCCTATCTCAGCCTCCCAAGTAGCTGGGACCACAGGTGCAAGCCACCATGCCCAGCTAATTTTTGTATTTTTTATGGAGGCTGGGTTTTGCTATGTTGCCCATGGCTGGTGTCGAACTCCTGGGCTCAAGGGATCCACCCACCTCGGCTTCCCAAAGTGTTAGGATTACAGGCATGAGCCACTGCATCTGGCTAAGTCTGCTCTCTCTAACCAAGGGCCAAATGATCAGGAAAGGAGTAGCCTAGCAAGACAGAAAACCTTTAGATCAAGCTTGTCCAACCCGCAGCCCACAGGCCACATGCAGGCCAGGACAGCTTTGAATGTGGCCCAACACAAATTTGTAAACTTTCTTAAAATACTATGATATTTTCGTGCAATTCTTTTTTTTTTTGTTTTTTTTTTTGAGACAGAGTTTCTCTCTTGTTGCCCAGACTGGAGTGCAGTGGTGCGATCTCGGCTTACTGCAACCTCTGCCTCCCTGGTTCAAGCAATTCTCCTGCCTCAGTCTCCCAAGTAGATGGGATTACAGGCACCCGTCACCATGCCTGGCTAATTTTTGTACTTTTAGTAGAGACGGGGTTTTGCCTTGTTGGCCAGGCTTGTCTTGAACTCCTAACCTCAGGTGGTCCACCTGCCTCGGCCTCCCAAAGTGCTGGGATTATAAGCCCGAGCTACCACACCTGGCTCCTCTTTTTTTTTTTTTTTTAAGCTCATCGTCTATTATTTGTTATTGTATTTTATGTGTGGCCTAAGACAATTCTTTTTCTTCCAGTGTGGCCCGGGAAAGCCAAAAGGTTGGACACCACTGCTTTAAATAATAGTTGCTCTACTCTACTAAAGCATAACAGAAAAAAACAAAACAAAACAAAACAAAAAACAAAAAAACCCAAACCATGGCCACCTACATGATTAGCAGCAAAAGCCCACTGGAGAGCGTAGACTTCCATTCTTTCCAAGCTGTGATGTGTCAGCCCAGCTCTCCTGTAGGGTAGTGTTAGAGAAAGCCAAATGGAAAGCCTGGACTTTCATCTCTGCCTGGTGGTAAAGAATATTGAATGCCCCACGGTGTCAGTGGAGACCACACAGGGAGCCTGGACTTCAGTCCGCATCCAAGGCACCCTTCTTCCTTGTAAGTGATGTCAGAGGAAGCCTAGTGGAAAGTCAGGACCACTAGGTCCTTTCCCCACCTCTCAGTGGTAACAAGGCCACACATATCCTTACTGTCTCAGTGGAGACCATGTGGGGAGCCAGCACTCCCACCCCCACTCAGCAGTAATGAAATGTCCCTTCTTTCACCCATAGTATCAACAGAGGAGAACCGGGACTTTCACCTGGTTTCACCTTTACCCACCCAGTGTTAGAGGTAGGGCTGATCCCAACATGAGATTTAAATAATTAAATAAATAAGATCTATTCCAAATTCCCAGGTCTCAATTAAAAAGTCACTCATCATACCAAAACCCAAGAAGATTTCAAAATGAATGAGAAAAAGACAGTTAATAGATGCCAGTACCAACATGTCACAGATGTTAAATTATTTGACAAGGATTTTAAAGTAGCCATGATAAAAAATACTCCAACAAGCAATTATGAGCATGCTTAATGCAAATGAAAAAATAGAAAGTCTTAGCAAATAGATCGGAAATCTTAGAAAAGAAATAGAGTATATAAAAGAGAACCAAGTAGAAATTTAGAACTGAAAAAATGAGGCCTGATGCAGTGGCTCATGCACTTTGGGAGGCCGAGGCGGGTGGATCATTTGAGGCCAAGAGCTCGAGACCAGCACCAGCCTGGCCAATGTGGTGAAACCCTGTCTCTACCAAAAATACAAAAAAAATTAGCCAGGTGTGGTGGCCGGTGCCCGTAATCCCAGTTACTTGGGAGGCAGAGGCAGGATAATGGCTTGAATCTTGGAGGCAGAGTTTGCAGCCAGCCGAAATTGTGTCACTGCACTCCAACCTGGGCAACAGAGGGAGACTCCATCTCAAAACAAAACAAAACAAAAACAAATAAAAATCTTAATGGGTGGGCTCAACAGAAAGAATGGAGAGGATAGAAGAATCAGTGAACTTAATGACAGAGCAGTTGAAATTATCTAGTCTAAACAACTGAGAAAAAATGGATTTTTGTTAATTAACAGAAACTTGGGGACCTGTGGGACTGTAACAAAAAAATCTAAACTTCATCTCATAAAAGTCTCATAGAGGAAGAAAGCAGTGCTAAACAAGTATTTGAAGAAATAATAACTGAAAATGTTCAAATTTGGCAAACAAACCACAAACCTACAGGTTAAAGCTGACTGAATTGAAAACTGGATAAACTCAAAGAAATCCATGCAACGCACGCCATGGTTAAACTTCTGAAAACTGAAGACAAGGAGACATCTTGAAAGCAGTCAGAGACAACTGAAACATTACCTCCCAGGGGGATAAACAATTTGAATAACAGCAGATTTCTCATCAGAAACCAGAGGCCAGAAGGAAGATGGCACAACACTTTTGAATTGCTAAGAGAAAATAACTGTCAATCTAGAATTTTATATCCAGAGATAATATCCTTAGATATGAAGGCAAATTAAGACATTCTCAGATAAAGGAAAACTAAAAATTTGTCACTAGTAGACCTACCCTGAAAGAATGGCCAATGTGGCCAATGATTGCCCCATTGCACTCCAACCTGGACAACAAGAGCGAAACTCCATCTCAAAAAAAAAAAAGAAGTTCTCTAAACAAAAAGGAAATAAAAGAAAAAATCTTGGAACATCAGGAAGGAAGATAAAACATGGAAAGAAGAAAACCGTAGGTAAATACAATAGACTTTCCTTCTCTTGCATTTTCTAAGTTATGTTTGGCAGTTGAAGCAAAAATAATAACCCTTTCTAATTCTCGATGTACATAGAGGAAATACTTAAGACAATTAAACGATAAATGAGGGAGGGTAAAGGGATGTAAAGGGAGGTAAGGTAAAATCTCAGAACCAGTGACTTGATTGTAGTGGTGGTTACACAAAACTACATATGTGATAAAATGACATAAAACTATGCACACACATTGCAACAATGTGAAATTCCTTGTTTTGATACAGTGTACTGTATTTATGTGAGAGGTAACCACTGGGGGAAACTGGGTGAAGGGCACATGGAACCTCGCAACTTCCCGTGAATCTATAATTATTATAAAATTAAAAATTGAAATCCCAGCACTTTGGGAGGCCGAGGTGGGCAGATCACTTGAGCTCAGGAGTTCAAGACTAGCCTGAGCAACATGATGAAATCCTGTCTCTACTAAAAATACAAAAATTAGCTGGGCATGGTGGTTTCTGCCTGTAATCCCAGCTACTTGGGAGACTGAGGAGGGAGGATTGCTTGAACTCAGGCAGCAGAGGTGGCAGTGAGCTGAGACTGCACCACTGTACTCCAGCCTGGGTGACAGAGAGACACTGTCTGAAAAAAAAAAATTAAAAATTATTAAAAAGTTGGCTGGGCACGGTGGCTCACGACTGTAATCCCAGCAATTTGGGAGGCTGAGGCGGGTGTATCACCTGAGGTTAGGAGTTTGAGATCGGCCTGGCCAACATGGTGAAACCCATCTCTACTAAAAATACAAAAAATCAGCCAGGCATGGTGGCACACGCCTGTAGTCCCAGCTACTCAGGAGGCTGAGGCAGGAGGATTGCTTGAACCCAGGAGGTGGAGGTTGCGGTGAGCTGAGATTGCGCCACTGCACTCCAGCCTGGGTGACAGTGTAAAACTCTGTCTCAAAAAAAATAAATAAATAAAAAGTTAACCTTATATATGCTCTTGTCACTCAGTAAGCACTATAAATCTGTTAGCTACCACTTTTTTTTTTTCTAGATGAAGTCTCGCTCTGCCTCCAAGCTGGTGCAGTGGCGCCACCCTGGCTCACTGAAACCTCTGCCTCCTGGGTTCAAGAGATTCTCCTGCCTCAGCCTCCCCAGTAGCTGGGACTACAGGTACACGCCACCACTCCTAGCTTATTTATTTATTTTATTTTTTTGAGACGGAGTCTCAATCTGTCGCCCAGTTTGGAGTGCAGTGGCGCATTCTTGGCTCACTGCAACCTCCGCCTTTTGATGCCCAGCTAATTTTTGTATTTTTAGTAGAGACAGGGTTTCACCATGTTGGCTAGGATGGTCTCGATCTCCTGATCTCATGATCTGCCAGCCTCAACTTCCCAAAGTGCTGGGATTACAGGCGTGAGCTACTGCACCCGGCTGCTACCACTATTAAGAAATATTTGCAGCCAGGCGTGGTGGCTCATATTTCTATTCCCAGCATTTTGGGAGGCCAAGGCGGGCAGATTACCTGAGGTCAGGAGTTCGAGATCAGCCTGACCAACACAGCAAAATCCTGTCTCTACTAAAGACACAAAAATTAGCTGGGCATGGTGGTGGGCACCTGTAATCCCAGCTACTTAAGAAGCTATAGCAGGAGAATCGCTTGAACCCAGGAGGCCGAGGTTGCAGTGAGCCGAGAACACAACATTGTTCTCCAGCCTGGGCAATAAAAGCGAAACTCTGTCTGAAAAACAAAAACAAAGACAAAAACAAACAAAAAACAAAGAAAAGAAAAAATATTTCGAAGCATATTATTAGCTGAGCATCATTAAACCAAACCAGGGAAAATTTTTTGTCACTGCCACTTCTTTGGTTCTACTTTGAATTTACTTAATTTTTTTTGTGTGTATTTATTTATTTTTTCCGGACAGAGTCTTGCTCTGTTGCCCATGATGGAGTGCAGTGGCACGATCTCTGCTCACGGCAACCTCTGCCTCCCGGGTTCAAGCAATTCTCCTGCCTCAGCCTCCTGAGTAGGTGGGATTATAGGAGTGGGCCACCATGCCCAGGTAAATTTTGTATTTATTTATTTATTTATTTATTTATTTATTTTGAGATGGAGTCTCGCTCTGTCACCCAGGCTGAAGTCCAGTGGTGTGATCTCGGCTCACTGCAAGCTCCACCTTCCGGGTTCACGCCATTCTCCTGCCTCAGCCTCCTGAGTAGCTGGGACTATAGGCACCTGCCACCACGCCCAGCTAATTTTTTTTTTTTTTTTTGTATTTTTAGTAGAGACGGGGTTTCACTATTTTAGCCAGGATGGTTTCGATCTCCTGACCTCGTGATCTGCCTGCCTTGGCCTCCCAAAGTGCTGGGATTACAGGCGTGAGTCACTGCATCTGGCCCTGCCACTTGACTTTAGGCAAGTTTCTTAAAACACTCTAAACTTCAGTTTCTATACTTTTTGATAAGGATTAAAAGAGATTTCTTGACATTATTTAGCACAGAACCTGACACATAGTGGACATTCAACAAAGCTCAGTTCCTGCTCCTCTCCCTTCTTCTTTCTATAATTCATCGGCCAAGGCTGGCTTTCACAGCCAAATCAAGTAACCAATTTCAAATCTTACTTCTCTTAGAACTGAGGTCTATCTTAGTGTGAGTATCAGGGTTCCCAAGGCTCAGCTGCATCTCTGTCCTTCCCACTGTTTCATTGCTTAACCATTTGTTGAATTCTAAGAACCTATATAATCCTGTTTTGCCTGAAATAATTTGAATTGGATTTATACCATTTACAACAACTAATGTATCCCTTATCTAAAATGGCAATCCATTAATCTGCTAAACTAAATTGCTTAAAATAACTACTGGCTTCGAATTAAATAATTGAAATATAATTTCATGGCCAGAAGTTTTTTTTCAGAAATAATTTAGTCTTGGCCAGTTCCAGTGGCTCATATCTGTAATCCCAACACTTTGAGAAGCTCAGGCAGGAGGACCCCTTGAGGCCAGGAGTTCAAGACCAGCCTGGGCAACATAGGGAGAATCCATCTCTCCAAAAACTTAAGAAAAATTAGTCAGGCGTCATCTGGCAGATGCCCCTCTGGGATGAAGCTTCCAGAGGAAGGAGCAGGCAGCAATCTTTGCTGCTCTGCAGCCTCCACTGATGACACCCAGGCAAACAGGGTCTAGAGTGGACGTCCAGCAAACTCCAGCAGACCTGCAGCAGAGGGACCTGACTGTTAGAAGGAAAACTAACAAACATAAAGGAATAGCATCAACATCAACAAAAAGGATGTCCACACCGAAACCCCATCCAAAGGTCACCAACATCAAAGACCAAAGCTAGATAAATTCATGAAGATGAGGAAAAACCAATGCAAAAAGCCTGGAAATTCCAAAAACCAGAATGTCTCTTCTCCTCCAAAGGATCACAAGTCCTCATCAGCAGGTATAAAACTGGACGGAGAATGAGTTAGACTAATTGACAGAAGTAGGCTTCAGAAGGTGGGTAATAACAAACTTCTTCGAGCTAAAGGAGCATGTTCTAACCCAATGCAAGGAAGCTAAGAACCTTGAAAAAAGGTTAGAGGAATTGCTAACTAGAACAACCAGTTTAGAGAAGAACATAAATGACCTGATGGAGCAGAAAAACACAGCACGAGAACTTCATGAAGCATACATGAGTATCAATAGCCGAATCAATCAAGTGGAAGAAAGGATATCAGAGACTAAAGATCAACTTAATGAAATAAAGTGTGAAGAAAAGATTAGAGAAAAAAGAATGAAAAGGAATGAAAAAATCCTCCAAGAAATATGGGACTATGTAAAAACACCAAACCTATGTTTGATTGGTGTACCTGAAAGTGACAGGGAGAATGGAACCAAGTTGGAGAAGACTCTTCAGGATATTATCCAGGAGAACTTCCCCAACCTAGCAAGACAAGCCAACATTCAAATTCAGGAAATATAGAGAATGCCACAAAGATACTCTTTCAGAAGAGCAACCCCAAGACACATAATCATCAGATTCACCAAGGTTGAAATGAAGGAAAAAATGTTGAGGGTAGCCAGAAATATCAGGTTACCCACCAAGGGAAGCCCATCAGACTAACAGTGGATCTCTCTGCAGAAACCCTATAAGCCAGAAGAGAGTGGTGGCAATATTCAACATTCTTAAAGAAAGTAATTTTCAACCCAGAATTTCATATCCAGCCAAACTAAGCTTCATAAGCAAAGGAGAAATAAAATCCTTTACAGACAAGCAAATGCTGAGAGGTTTTGTCACCAGTAGACCTGCTTTACAAGAGCTCCTGAAGGAAGCACTAAATATGGAAAGGAAAAACCGGTACCAGCCACTGCAAAAACAAGTTCTGAAATTGAGGCAGTAATAAGTAGCTATCAAGCAAAAAAAAAAAACCCAGGACCAGATGGATTCACAGCCAAATTCTACCAGAGGCACAAAGAGGAGCTGGTACCGTTCCTTCTGAAACTATTCCAAACAATAGATAAACAGGGACTCCTCCCTAACTCATCTTATGAGGCCAGCATCATCTTGGTACCAAAACCTGACAGAGACACAACAAAAAAAGAAAATTTCAAGCCAATATCCCTGATGAACATTGATGTGAAAATCCTCAGTAAAGTACTGGCAAACCAAATCCAGCAGCACATCAAAACGCTTATCCACCACGATCAAGTTGGCTTCATCCCTGGGATACAAGGCTGGTTCAACATACACAAATTAATAAATGTAATCCATCACATAAACAGAAGCAATGACAACAACCACATGATTATCTCAATAGATGCAGAAAAAGCCTTCTATAAAATTCAACACCGCTTCATGCTAAAAACACTCAATAAAGTAGGTATTGATGGAATGTATCTCAAAATAATGAGAGCTATTTATGACAAACCCACAGCCAATATCATACAGAATGGGCAAAAGCTGGAAGCATTCCCTTTGATAACTGGCACAAAAAAAGGATGCCCTCTCTCACCACTACTATTCAACATAGTATTGGAAGTTCTGGCCAGGGCAATCAGGCAAGAGAAAGAAAGAAAGGGTATTCAAATAGGAAGAGAGGAAGTCAAATTGTCCCTGTTTGCAGATGACATGATTGTATATTTAGAAAACCCCATTGTCTTAGCCCAAAATCTCCTTAGGCTGATAAGCAACTTCAGCAAAGTCTCAGGATACAAAAATCAATGTGCAAAAATCACGAGAATTCTTATATACCAATAATAGAGAGCCAAATCATGAGTGAACTCCCATTCACAATTGCTACAAAGAGAATAAAATACCTAGGAATACAACTTACAAGGGATGCAAAGGACCTCTTCAAGGAGAACTACAAACCACTGCTCAAGGAAATAAGAGAGGACACAAATAAATGGAAAAACATTCCATGTTCATGGATAGGAAGAATCAATATCGTGAAAATGGCCGTACAGCCCAAAGTAATTTATAGATTCAATACTATCTGCATCAAGTTACCATAGACTTTCTTCATAGAATTAGAAAAAACTATGGTAAATTTCATATGGAACTAAAAAAGATCCTATATAGCCAAGACAATCCTAAGTAAAAGAACAAAGCTGGAGGCATCACGCTACCTGACTTCAAACTTACTACAAGGCTACCGTAACCAAAACAGCATGGTACTGGTACCAAAATAGATATATAGACCAAAGGAACAGGACAGAGGCCTCAGAAATAACGCCACACATCTACAACCATCTTATCTTCGACAAACCTGACAAAAACAAGCAATGGGGAAAGGATTCCCTATTTAATAAATGGTGTTAGGAAAACTGGCTAGCCATATGCAGAAAACTGAAACTGAATCCCTTCCTTATACCTTATACAAAAATTAACTCAAGATGGATTAAAGACTTAAACATAAGACCTAAAACCATAAAAACCCTAGAAGAAAACCTAGGCAATACCATTCAGGACATAGGCATGGGCAAAGACTTCATGAATAAAACACCAAAGCAATGGCAACATGAGCCAAAATTGACAAACGATATCTAATTAAACTAAAGAGCTTCTGCATAGCAAAAGAAACTATCATCAGAGTGAATAGGCAACTTACAGAATGGGAGAAAATTTTTGCAATCTACCCATTTGACAAAAGACTAATATCCAGAATCTGCAAATAACTTAAACAAATTTATAAGAAAAAAACAAACAACCCCATCAAAAAGTGGGCGAAAGATGTTAACAGACACTTATCCAAGGAAGACATTTATGTGGCCAACAAACAGATGAAAAAAAGCTCATCATCACTGGTCATTAGAGAAATGTAAATCAAAATCACAATGAGGGCCGGGCGCGGTGGCTCAAGCCTGTAATCCCAGCACTTTGGGAGGCCGAGACGGGCGGATCACGAGGTCAGGAGATCGAGACCATCCTGGCTAACACGGTGAAACCCCGTCTCTACTAAAAAAAAAAAATACAAAAAATTAGCCGGGCGAGATGGCGGGCGCCTGTAGTCCCAGCTACTCGGGAGGCTGAGGCGAGAGAATGGCGTAAACCCGGGAGGCGGAGCTTGCAGTGAGCTGAGATCCGGCCACTGCACTCCAGCCTGGGCGACAGAGCGAGACTCCGTCTCAAAAAAAAAAAAAAAAAAAAAAAAAAAAAAAAAAAAAAAAAAACAAAATCACAATGAGATACCATCTCACGCCAGTTCGAATGGCAATCATTAGGGCCGGGCGTGGTGGTTCACACCTGTAATCCCAGCACTTTGGGAAGCCAAGGCAGGCAGATCACGAGGTCAGGAGATCGAGACCATCCTGGCTAACATCGTGAAACCTCGTCTCTACTAAAAATACAAAAAATTAGCCAGGTGTGGTGGCAGGCGCCCATAGTCCCAGCTACTCAGGAGGCTGAGGCAGGAGAATGGCATGAACCCAGGAGGCAGAGCTTGCAGTGGGTTGAGATCGCGCCACTGCACTCCAGCCTGGGCAACAGAGCGAGACTCCCTCTCAAAAAAAAAAAAAAAGCTTGGGCGCGGTGACTCATGCCTGTAATCCCAGCACTTTGGGAGGCCAAGACAGGCGGATCACGAGGTCAGGAGATCGAGACCATCCTGGCTAACACGGTGAAACCCCGTCTCTACTAAAAATACAAAAAATTAGCTGGGTGCGGTGGCGGGCACCTGTAGTCCCAGCTACACCTGAGGCTGAGGCAGGAGAATAGCGTGAACCCGGGAGGCAGAGCCTTGCAATGAGCCAAGATTGCGCCACTGCACTCCAGCCTGGGTGACAGAGCGAGACTCCATCTCAAAAAAAAAAGAATGGCAATAATTAAAAAGTCAGGATAGCAACACATGCTGGAGAGGATGTGGAGAAATAGGAACACTCTTACACTGTTGGTGGGAGTGTAAATTAGTCCAGCCATTGTGGAAGACAGTGTGGTGATTCCTCAAGGATCTAGAAACAGGAATACCATTTGACCCAGCAATCCCATTACTGGGCATATACACAAAGGATTATAAATCATTCTACTATAAAGACACATGCACATGTATGTTTATTGCAGCACTGTTCACAACAGCAAAGACTTGGAACCAACCCAAATGCCTATCATTGATAGACTGGATAAAGAAAATGTGGCACATACACATCATGGAATACATGCAGCCATAAAAAAGGATGAGTTCATGTCCTTTGCAGGGACATGAATGAAGCTGGAAACTATAATTCTCAGCAAACTAACACAGGAACAGAAAACCAAACACCACATGTTCACACTTATAAGTGGGAGTCGAACAATGAGATTACATGGACACAGGGAGGGGAACATCACACACTGGGGCCTGTCAGGGGATGGGGGCAAGGGGAAGGATAGCATTAGGAGAAATACCTAATGTAGATGACAGGTTGATGGGTGCAGCAAACCACCAAGGTGTGTCTATATCTATGTAACAAACCTGCATGTTCTCCATGTGTATCCCAGAATTTAAAGTTTAATTAAAAAAAAAAAAATTAGCCAGGTGTGGCTGGGCATGGTGGCTCACGCCTGTAATCCCAGCACTTTGGAGGCTGAGGTAGATGGATCACCTGAGTCAGGAGTTCGAGACCAGCTTGGCCAACATGGTGAAACCCTATCTCTACTAAAAATACAAAAATTAGTCAGGCATTGCGGCATGTGCCTGTAATCCCAGCTACTAGAGGGGCTGAGGCAGGAGGATTGCTTGAACCTGGGAGGTAGAGGTTGCAGCAAGCCAAGATCATGCTACTGCACTCCAGCCTGGGCAAGAGAGACTCTGTCTCAAAAAAAAAAAAAATTAGCCAGTCATGGTGGTGCATGCTTATAGTTCCACCCACTCAGAAGGCTAAGGCAGGAGGATTGCTTAAGCCCAGGAGTTCAAGGCTGCAGTGAGTTATGATTGAACCACTGCACTCCAGCCTGGGTGACAGAGTGAGACCCTGTCTCATTCACACACACACACACACACACACACACACACACAGAGTAATAAATTAGTCCAAACTCCCCTCCCTACCTCTTTTGAATTGCAGGATTAGGACTCAGAAAGATTCACCAACATGCCCAAGGTCATGCAGCTAGTAAATGCTGGAGGGCCAAGACTAGAACGTGAGATCTTCAGGCTATGACACCACTACTTGATGCTGTAGGGAAATAAGAACATAGGCTGGGCATGGTGGCTTCACATGTGTAATCCCAGCACTTTGGGGAGGCCGAGACGGAAGGGTTGCTTAAGCACAGGAGTTCAAGACCAGCCTGGGCAACACAAGAACACCCCATCTGTATTTCCTTTTTAATTAAAAATTATTTTAGAAAAGAAAAAAAAAAAGGAAATATTCTGTGTATGGCCATCATTGTTGCGATTGCTCTTTAGGTTTTATACGACTGATGGTTCATTTTTGAGCTTGTAGTCAACAAGATGTTCCAGTATTTTTTCACTTGAAATGCTAGTAAATCCAAGTCTCATCATTCTGTTTTCATGCAGTAGTTATGTTTTTCAAGCATACACACTCAGCTTTAGGTTAAATTACTTCTTGGCTCAGCCTGTTTAGATCTCCTGAAATGTGCATTCTGCCACTCAGCCGTTGACCCATCAAGCCCTCCCCTTTTTGTATTATCTGCAGATTTGACAAGCATACTTCCTCCATGCTTGATCATGCCAAGTCATTCATAAAAAGGTTTAACAGTAAAGGGTCATAGAGGCCTTTGACAAATTGCTAGAAATTTCTATTTCAACCTTTGCATAATCTCAGCTTCCAATAAACTGTGCTATTATCCAGCCCTCCTTCTTCATGAAGATTTGTCAAATGCCTCTAAATAAGAAGGACACAGGTTCCACACCATTTTCTTGATCTACCACAGTAGTAAGAATAGTAATGAATAATAAAAACTATCATTTATTGAGTGGCCTGGTCAAGCTTTAAGAGTGTGTGTGTGTGTTTGGGGGTTTTTTGAGACAGGGTCTTAGGCCGGAGTGCAGCACCACAGTTATGGCTCATTGTAGCTTGAACCTCCTAGGCTCCAGCAATCCTCTCGCCTCAGCTTCCCAAGCAGCTATGACTACAAGTGCATACCACCACAGCCAGCTAATTTTTAAAATTTTTTTTGTAGAGGCTGGACACAGTGGCTCTTGCCTGTAATCCCAGCATTTTGGGAGGCCGAGGCAGGTGGATCACTTGAGATCAGAGTTTGAGGCCAGCCTGGCCAACATGGTGAAACCCCCTCTCTACTAAAAATACAAAAATTAGCCAGGTGTGGTGGTGCATGTCTGTAATCACAGCTACTTGGAAGGCTGAGGCACAAGAATCGCTGGAACCCAGGAGGCGAGTTTGCAGTGAGCCAAGATTGTGCCACTGCACTCCAGCCTGGCTGACAGAGCAAGACATTGTCTCAAAAAAAAATTTATTTTTGTTTTTTTGTAGAGACAACATGTTGATATGTTGCTCAGGCTGCTCTTGAACTCCTGGCCTCAATCCATCCTACAGCCTTGTCTTCCCAAAGTGGTGGGATTATAGGCAAGGGATTACTGAGACCCTCCTGTAATGTGAGTGTAGTGGAGCTACTTTGGGGTTAGCACATTCTCCCCCAGGGCCTTCCTTGAGACCAGTGTCACACATGGTCTCATTACAAAACAGTAACAACAAAAATCCCAACTTTGGAAGCATTAATAAATAATGGGGATTATATTATACATAACAAAGCAAAATCTTCATAAAAATCATCTTCTATAACCCGAGTCTGGCCAAGTGCAGTGGCTCACGCCTGTATTCCCAGCACTTTGGGAGGCCAAAGTGGGCAGATCGCTTGAGCCCAGGAGTTCCAGACCAGCCTTGATAATCTATCACACCTAGCCTTGATAGATTACTTTTAACTTAGTCCCCTCAAAAACTTTCTGAGGTATTATTGTTTTAATTTTTATTACGGGAGAAGAATTGAGGACCTGTAAGGCATACATGAGTGTGGTCTAGTTTTAGCTAACCACATGTTTGTTTTTCCAAATATTGTTGGCTGCCTTTTCTTTTAGTGACCACTGGGAGAGAAAGAGAAGTATGCCTGGAGAAGTTGTAGAGAAAGTAGTAGTTGCTTTTTGTTTTGTTTTGTTTTGTTTTTGTTGTTTTCAGGGAGTTAAGAGGTGAAGGAAATGATGTAGATTCCTAAGGGAAGAATTTTAGGGAAGGTGTCAGATTATATTTTTTGCTCTGTTGCTGAGGCTGGAGTGCAGTGGTGCAATCACGGCTCACTGCAGCCTTGACCTCCTGGGCCCAAGTGATCCTCCCACCTCAGCCTCCCCAGTTGCTGAGACTATGGGTGTCCACCATCACACATAGCTAATTGTTTTTTTTTTTTTTGAGACGGAGTTTCACTCTTATTTCTCAGGCTGGAGTGCAATGGCACAACCTTGGCTCGCTGCAACCTCCGCCTCCTGGGTTCAAGGGATTCTCCTGCCTCAGCCTCCTAAGTAGCTGGGATTACAGACATCCGCCACCATGCATGGCTAATTTTAGTACTTTTAGTAGAGACATGGTTTCACCATGTTGGCCAGGCTGCTCTCGAACTCCTGACCTCAGGTAATCCACCTGCCTTGGCCTCCCAAAGTGCTGGGATTACAGGCGTGAAACACTGCGCCTGGCCTAATTTTTGTATTTTTGGAAGAGACGGGGCCTTCCTATGTTACCCAGGCTGGTCTTAAACTCCTGGGCTCAAGTGATCCTCCTGCCTTAGAATCCCTTGTGCTGGGAGTACAGGCACCCACCACCATGCCCAGCTAATTTTTGTATTTTTTGTAGAGATGGGGTTTTCCTATGTCACCCAGGCTGGTCTGGAACTCCTGGGCTCAAGCGATCTGCCCACTTTGGCCTCCCAAAGTGCTGGGAATACAGGCGTGAGCCACTGCACTTGGCCAGACTCGGGTATAGAAGATGATTTTTATGAAGATTTTGCTTTGTTATGTATAATATAATCCCCATTATTTATTAATGCTTCCAAAGTTGGGATTTTTGTTGTTACTGTTTTGTAATGAGACCATGTGTGACACTGGTCTCAAGGAAGGCCCTGGGGGAGAGTGTGCTAACCCCAAAGTAGCTCCACTACACTCACATTACAGGAGGGTCTCAGAGAATTTGGTGTCCAAGTGTCACTTTTAGAGTGGTGGAACTGGAATTGGAATTCAGCCTCAGCTGACTCCAAGGCCCATACTTGACCCTGCAGGTGTTGGATCAAGGAAAGCAGGATTCCTATCAGGAAGAAAGAATGCTTAGTTTAGGTCCACTTATTTTTTAGTGAATTTATGCTGTGCCTTGTTTTTGCCACTTTTCTAAAGATTCACAAACCATTTGTCTAATTATGCATTCCAGAATTTTGCCAAGGAAAAATGTGCTCAGAGACTTATAGGTTCTTCTTTTAGAAAACGAGGACATTAGTCCATCTTCAAACTTCTGGCACCTCTCCTGTCCCCAGTAAAGTTACCACCACATTTCACATTGTTTCAGTAAGACAGAGAATGAAGTTGTGTGAAGGGGCTGGATGCTGTCTTACTTCCTCTCTGCCTTACTTCCTCATCTGCCTTGCACATAAATTTTTTCTTTACCACGTAGGTCCTACTCTTTCTAATTTGAGGATAATTCTCTGTAATGGAAAAATGATGGAAAAGTAGGAGTTGATTGAGTCTGCTTTTTCCTCTGTCATCTGTTATCATTATACCTTCTGTTCCTTGTTCTTCTTGCTCAGAACATTGACGTTCCTGAAATTGCCATCACATATTAGTGCTACTAAACACTTTTATTACAAGTTAATATTTTTATGCCAGGTCCTTTGAGCTAAAAAAAGAAAAAAAGAAAAGAAAAAGACAAGAAAAACAAGTTAATATTTTTGGACTAACCTATTACAGTGCATCACAGACAGTTTAATACAAAATCTTGCTTTTCAAAATGTCTTACCTATTCGGATGCATTTTTATAGCTGTTCCGTTATGTAACAAGTAACCGCAATTCACAAAACATCCTATTTATAATATTTCATCTAAAATGTAGAGTTTCAGGCAGTAATTCAATCAATTTACTGCTAAAATAGAGGCCTTATAAAACGGTAGGAACAGAAAGTGAGTCCTATCACTTAGAAAATACAAAATGATAATGCAAGAGAAAGAAGAGATACTATACTAACAGAAATTTTTAGACCATTTTTTCCTCTTCCAAGTTATTCATTCTCTCTGAGGAGGTGAACTAGCTTTACATTTTAATACTTGATTTGAATGTCTACATATTCTTTATTTTAAAAAGATATTTGCATCATTTTGTGTTTTCCTGAATGGCTAGCAAGAAACCCTCTTCAAAATAAGTGGTTAAATTCTACGTTCAGTTGCTTCATTTGTGTGATTTTGAACCTCAAAAGAGATGACTCAGAGCTGATTCTTTGGGTGAACTTCTTACAGTTCAGCCACTGCAAAGTTTATGCTTGGCATTTTCAGCATTCTAACTCTTCTCTGTCCTTCCTAAGCTCTCTTTATGTGGCAGGATTTTCAGTTCAGTTCAATAAACATTTCCATAACAGCACTGTCCTTTGCATTAGACTGACTGGAGTCAGTCCCGGCCTTTAAGGTGCTCAGAGCCTAGTTGTGAAGACAGCCATATCAATACATAACACAACAGTGTGTGATGTGTGAAACAACTGAACTATGTGCAAGGCCGTGAAATAGTGCAGAGGAGGATATTCTCACTGTGAGGTTCAGGAACACCAGCAAGTGTTGCAGGCACCAGATTTGAAAGGATGAATAGGTATGCAGCAGGAAGTCAAGGTGGAAAGGACATTCCAGGCAGCAGAAACACCATATACAAGAGCATGATGTGTGCAGGAAATAAAGAGATGTACAATGTTCTAGTGCAATGCATAAGGTGGAGAATGGGATTCAGATGTAAAGGAATTTGAACTTTGTCCTGTACTGCAGAGGGTTTTAAATGGGGAAATGACATAGTTAGAGAAAGATCTTAGAAAGAACACCCTGGCAACAACACAGAGGATTATTTGTGAAGAGCTGACTCTAGGCAGAATCACCAGTTAAGAGATTATTTTACTAGTCCAGGAACTGATCTAAGAATTAGTACTGAAAAAGAGAGAATGCCAAAACTTAAGCTGACTTAGAAGTTGCATTAACAGGATTCAGTGATTATTTGGATGTGGGAAAGGGAGCTGGTAAGATGGTGCGATAGTTAATTTGGGGTCAACTTGGGTGGACTAAGGGATGCCCAGGTGGCTGGTAAAACATTATTTCTGGGTGTGTCTGCGAGGGTGTTTCTGGAAGAGACCAGCATTTGGATCAGTTGACTGAGTAAAGAGGTTTTGCCCTCATAAATGTGGGTGGGCATCATTTAATTCATTGGCAACCAAATAGAATAAAAAGGTGGAAGAAGAGGCCAGGCGTGGTGGCTCACGTCTGTAATCCCAGCACTTTGGGAGGCTGAGGCAGGTGGATCACTTGAGGTCAGGAGTTCGAGACCAGCCTGACCAACATGGTGAAACCCTGTCTCTACTAAAAATACAAAAATGAACTGGGTGTGGTGGTGTGCGCCTGCAGTACCTGCTATGCAGTAGGCTGAGACAGGAGAATTGCTTGAACCCAGGAAGCAGAGGTTGCAGGGAGCCGAGATCGCACTATTGCACTCCAGCTTGGGTGACAGAGTGAAACTCCGTCACTCACATACACACACACACAAAGGTGGGCAAGAAGGGCAAATTCACTCTCTCTCTTTTTGAGCTAGGACATTCATCTTCTCCCCTGCTTAGACATTGGAGCTCCTGGTTCTTGGACTTCAAATTCCAGGACTTTTGAATTTTTTTTTTTTTTTTTTTTTGAGACGGAGTCTCACTCTGTCGCCCAGGCTGGAGTGCAGTGGCACGATCTCGGCTCACTACAAGCTCCGCCTCCCGGGTTCACGCCATTCTCCTGCCTTAGGCTCTTGAGTAGCTGGGACTACAGGCGCCCGCCACCTCGCCCGGCTAGTTTTTTGTATTTTTTAGTAGAGACGGGGTTTCACCGTGTTAGCCAGGATGGTCTCGATCTCCTGACCTCGTGATCCGCCCATCTTGGCCTCCCAAAGTGCTGGGATTACAGGCTTGAGCCACCGCGCCCGGCCGACTTTTGAATTTTTATATCTTTATTTTTGTCTTGCTACATTCAAAAAGACCTCTGAAACAATGTAATGGAAATGGTAAATGTGGTTATCCTAGCTTTATTCCCAGTCTCGAGGAGAAAGCATTTCACTGTTTTACCATTAAATATACTAGTTGTAATTTTTGTACGTTTCTACTTAAACTTCAAAGGAAGTGCTCATCTATTCCTAGTTCCCTGATAATTTATGGCATGAATGGTTGTTAAATTTTGTTGAATGTTGGGCTGAGTGTGGTGGCTCACGCCTGTAGGCCCAACACTTTGGGAGGCTGAGGTGAAAGGACTGCTTGAGCCCAGGGGTTCTAGACCAACTTGGGGATAACATACTGAGACTCCATCTCTCTCTCTAAACAAAACAAAACAAAAAGGCCAGGT
Organism: Trachypithecus francoisi; assembly: GCF_009764315.1. NCBI lineage: Eukaryota > Metazoa > Chordata > Mammalia > Primates > Cercopithecidae > Trachypithecus > Trachypithecus francoisi. Next base: position 39,468,319 of record NW_022681454.1, on the reverse strand, counting down.
GCAGTGGCTCACACCTCTAATCCAAGCTCTTTGGGAGGCCGAGGTGGGTGGATCACTGGAGGTCAGGAGTTCGAGGCCAGACTGACCAACATAGTGAAACCCCATCTCTACTAAAAGTACGAAAAAAGAAAAAATTAACGGCATGGTGGTGGGTGTCTGCAGTCCCAGCTACTCAGGAGGCTTAGGCAGGAGAATCACTTGAACCTGGAAGGTGGAAGTTGTAGTGAGCCAAGATCATGACACTTCACTCCAGCTTGGGTGACACAGTGAGACTCTCTCAAAAAAAAAAAAAGAAAGAAAAAGAAAAAAAAAAGCATCTGTGTAGCGTGGGGAAAAAAAACGAAAGAAAAAGAAATTTTGTCAAATGCTTTTTCTGTGTTGATAGATAAGGACCTTTCTGCATAGCTTGGTTCCTCTCTAATGCCTGGCCCCAGAGATTTCACTTAGCTCAGCAGTCCCAGACTCTCATATCTACGACCTCAGTCAGCAGGACCGCTATGCTCTGCTCAGAATCAAGCCCTCTGCATTATAGTTAGGGAGTTGTCCCCAGGCAGACAGCTGACCAATCATGGGGCTCACCTCATGAGTTTCCTTTCTCTCAGAAATTGCAGTCTTCTGCTGTTTACTTTATACTGCCAGAATATAGTTGCTGCATATGTTTTGTCCAGTTTTACAGTTGATTTCAGGGGGAGAACTAATCCACTATCAATTGTTCCACCACGGTGAGAAGTATAAGGCAAACACAGCAAAATTTCTTTTTGAGACAAGGTTTCACTCTTTCACCTAGGCTGGAGTGCAGTGGCATGATCATAGCTCACTGCAGCCTTGACCTTCTGGGCACCAGACCCGGCTAATTAAAAAAAAAATTGGCTGGGTGTGGTGGCTCACACTTGTAATCTTAGCACTTTGGGAGGCCAAGGTGGGCGGATCACCTGAGGTCAGGAGTTCAAGATAAGCCTGGCCAACATGGTAAAACCCTGTCTCTATTAAAATACAAAAAAAAAAAAAATTAGCTGGGCATGATGGCAGGTGCCTGTAAGCCCAGCTACTCAGGAGGCTGAGACAGGAGAATCGCTTGAACACGGGAGACAGTGGTTGCAGTGAACCGATATTGTGCCACCACATTCCAGGCTGGGCAGCTGAGCCAGACTCCACCTCAAAAAAAAGAAAAAAAAAAATTATAGGCCAGGCGTGGTGGCTCATGCCTGCAATCCCAGTACTTTGGGAGGCCGAGGCAAGGGGATCACAAGGTCATGAGTTCGAGACCAGCCTGGCCAATATGGTGAAACCTCATGTCTACTAAAAATACAAAAATCAGCCAGGCGTGGTGGTGGGCGCCTGTAGTTCCAGCTGCTTGGGAGGAAGAGGCAGGAGAATAGCTTGAATACAGGAGGTAGAGGTTGCAGTGAGTCGAGATCATGCCACTGCACTCTAGCCTGGGCAACAGAGGCAGACTCAATCTCAAAAAAAAAAAAAAAAAAAAAGGCCGGGCGCGGTGGCTCAAGCCTGTAATCCCAGCACTTTGGGAGGCCGAGACGGGCGGATCACGAGGTCAGGAGATCGAGACCATCCTGGCTAACACTGTGAAACCCCGTCTCTACTAAAAATACAAAAAACTAGCCGGGCGAGGTGGCGGGCGCCTGTAGTCCCAGCTACTCGGGACGCTGAGGCAGGAGAATGGCGTGAACCCGGGAGGCGGAGCTTGCAGTGAGCTGAGATCCGGCCACTGCACTCCAGCCTGGGCGACAGAGCGAGACTCCGTCTCAAAAAAAAAAAAAAAAAAAAGTATAGAGATGAAGTCTCACTACATTGCCCAGGCTGGTCTCAAACTCCTGGGCCCAAGCCATCCTCCCAGGTTGGTCTCCCAGAATGCAGGGATTACAGGGCTGAACCACCATGCCCAGCCCAAACAGCCAAATTTCAGACATGGTTTTCTCCTTCTCTTAATTATGGAATGACAAGCTTCTTTTTTTTTATTTTTATTTTTTATTTTCCTATATTTTCAGTTCACTGCAGCCTCCTCCTCCCGGGTTCAAACAATTCTCCTGCCTCAGCCTCCCGAGTAGCTGGGACTATAGGCACATGTCACCACACCCGGCTAATTTTTGTATTTTCAGTAGAGACGAGGTTTTACCCTGTTGGCCAGGCTGGTCTCAAACTTCTGACCTCAGGTGATCCACCCACCTCGACCTCCCAAAGTCCTGGGAATACAGGCGTGAGCCACCACGCCTGGCCATGGTTAATCTTATGTATCAAGTTGATTATGCCATGGGGTGTCCAGATACTTGGTAAAACATTCTCAGTGTGTCTATGAAAGTGTTTCTAGGCACATTTGAGGGCTGGGTGAGGTGGGTTATGGCTGTAATCCCAGTGCTTTGGGTGGCTGAGGTAAGAGGATCACTTAAGACCAGGAGTTTAAGATCAGCCTGGGCAACCCAGCAAGATCCTGTCTCCCTAAAACAAAATGAGCTGTACATGGTGGCACAGGCCTGTAGTCACAGCTACTCAGGAAGCTGAAGCAGGAGGATGACTTTAGCCCAGGAGTTCAAAGCTGCAGTGAGCAAGGATCATACCACTGCACCACTCTGGCCTGGGTGACAGAGCAAGACCCTGCCTCTTATAAAACAAACAAACAGGCTGGGTGTGGTGGCTCACGCCTGTAATTCCAGCACTTTGGGAGGCCGAGACGGGTGGATCAGGGAGTGAGGAGTTCGAAACCAGCCTGGCCAACATGGTGAAACCCCGTTTTTACTAAAAACACAAAAATTAGCCTGGTGTGGTAGTAGGCGCCTGTAATCCCAGCTACTCGGGAGGCTGAGGCAGGAGAATCACTTGAACCCGGGAGGCAGAGGTTGCAGTGAGCCAAGATCGTGCCACTGCACTCTAGCCTGGGCAACAGAGCAAGACTCCGTCTCAAACACACACACACACACACACACACACACACACACACACACAAAATATTTGAATCTGCAGGCTGAGTAAAGCAGACTGCCTTCCCTAATGTGCGTGGGTCTCATCCAATCAGTTGAAGGCCTGAACAGAACAAAACAATTCACCAAAAAAACTGACCAAAAAAGCTATCTCAAATATAAGATAATTTTTCTTCCCTTTAGACTCAAACCGAAACATTGCTGTCCTGGTTCCCAGGCCTTCAGACTCTGACTGGAAGCACACCATCAGCTTTTCAGCTTGCCAACTCATCCTATAGATCATGAAACTTGTCACCCTCCACAATCACACACCCTATTTGTTGTTTTTCTCTGGGGAACCCTGCTTAATACTATGGATATAAACATACACATACCTCTTCTTACATTTTCATGATAGTCGACAAGTGAGAATCCTTTTCAGGGAATGCTTATACAAACCCACAGGAAGCTGGGAAATACAGGGCTACAACTAAATTCTCACATCTGGTAAATCTCTTAAGGAATATGTCTGCTTATCCGAGAGCATGGTTCTTTTCCAGAGAAACATGACAGTTCTAGGAGAAATAAAGGTGACTCAGGAGCGGCAGAACCAAAGAAAACATACCTTCAATCACTCCTAAAAGGGTTACCTTGAGAGATTAGAGTTTTAGCAACCCTCCCATAACATTTCTTGTTCATGCAACTGTCCTCCAACAATCAGCTTTTGCAATTCGCTATCTGTGGCATCATCTTTGTGGGTGATCTGTCTTCTCACCATTTGGTGACTGATGGCAGCTGAGTGGGGACTGTTTTACGTGAAATTCCTTTTTTTTTTTTTTTTTTTTTTGAGAGGGAGTCTCGCTCTGCCACCCAGGCTGGAGTGCAGTGGCCGGATCTCAGCTCACTGCAAGCTCCGCCTCCTGGGTTTACGCCATTCTCCTGCCTCAGCCTCCCGAGTAGCTGGGACTACAGGCGCCCGCCACCTCGCCCGGCTAGTTTTTTGTATTTTTTAGTAGAGACGGGGTTTCACCGTGTTAGCCAGGATGGTCTCGATCTCCTGACCTCGTGATCCACCCGTCTCGGCCTCCCAAAGTGCTGGGATTACAGGCTTGAGCCACCGCGCCCGGCCCTTTTTCTCTCTTTTTTTTTTTGAGACAGAGTCTCGCTCTGTCGCCCAGGCTGGAGTGCAGTGAAGTGATCTCAGCTCACTGCAAGCTCTGCCTCCCGGGTTTACGCCATTCTCCTGCCTCAGCCTCCCGAGTAGCTGGGACTACAGGTGCCCGCCACTTTGCCCAGTTAGTTTTTTTTTTTTTTTTTTGTATTTTTAGTAGAGACAGGGTTTCACCGTGTTAGCCAGGATGGTCTCGATGTCCTGACCTCGTGATCCACCCACCTTGGCCTCCCAAAGTGCTGGGATTACAGGTGTGAGCCACCGCGCCCGACCATTTTTTTTTTTTTTGAGACGGAGTCTTCCTGTGTCTCCCAGGCTGGAGTGCAGTAGTGCGATCTTGGCTCACTGTAACCTCCGCCTCCCAGGTTCAAGCGATTCTCATGCCTCAGCCTCCTGAGTTGCTGGGATTACAGGAACACACCACCACGTCTGGCTAATTTTTGTATTTTTAGTAGAAATGGGTTTCTCCATGTTGGCCAGCGTGGTCTCAAACTCCTGACCTCAGATGATCTGCCTGCCTTGGCCTCCCAAAGTGCTGGGAATACAGGCGTGAGCCACTGTGCCCGGCCACATTTTTAAAAACCCTTTCATATGTTTGGTTTAAGTGCTATCATCAACTCACTATTAAATAAATTTGTTTTTTGATTGAGACAGGGTCTCTCTCTGTTGCCTAGGCTGGAGTGTAGTGGCACAATCATGGCTCATTTCAGCCTCAAACTCCTGGGTTCAGGCAATCTTCCCACCTCAGCCTCCTGAGCAGCTGAGACAGTGTGTGCCACCACACTCAGCTGATGTTTTAATGTTTTTGTAGAGATAGCATCTCCCGATGTTGCCCAGGCTGGTCTCAAAATCCTAAGCTCAAGTGATCTTCCTGCCTTGGCCTCCCCAAATGCTGGGATTACAGAAGTGAGACACTGCGCCCAACCCCTAAATAAATGTTTTATAATTCTAGCTTTTTATCTCTAAAATGGAGATAATAATGGTATGCATATATTTAATAAATATGGCAGGAGAACTTCAAAAAGTATAATTTTTTTCTAAACAATATTATTTTACTTTTCAGATGAATTGAAATGTTGTAAATACAAATGTTATTGCAATAGCCTGGTATGGTGGTACACGCCTGTAATCCCAGCACTTTGGAAGGCTAAGGTGGGCAGATCACACAAGATCAGGAGTTCCAGACCCGCCTGGCCAACATGGTGAAACCCTGTCTCTACTACTAAAAATACAAAAATTAGCTGGACTTGGTGGCAGGCACCTATAACGTCAGCTACTAGAGAGGCTGAAGCAGGAGAAACGCTTGAACCCAGGAGGCGGAGGTTGTGGTGAGCTGAGATTGTGCCACTGCACTCCAGCCTGGGCGACAAGAGCAATACTCCTTCTTGAAAAAACAAAAAACAAAAACAAACAAACAAAAACCCCAAATGTTATTGCAAACACTAGAAGGCACTATTTCTCTACAGAGGCAGAAAATGAACCTAACACAAATTTCTGTTATCTTAAACTTCTCCTCTTGCCCAATTTCTATTCCAGACACAGAACAAAAAGTGCAGTGTGGCAAATTTTAAAATATAAATTTCTACAATGTAATAAGCAGTGGAAAGAAAAATGAAAAGGAGGACCAGTGAGATAAAGGACATATTTTAAAAATGTAAACCCAATAAAAAGACAGAAACAAAAAAAAGCTGTAGGCTCGCACGGTGGCTCACACCTATAATCCCAGCACTTTGGGAGGCCGAGACGGGCGGATCACGAGGTCAGGAGATCGAGACCATCCTGGCTAACATGGTGAAACCCCGTCTCTACTAAAAAATACAAAAAACTAGCCGGGCGAGGTGGCGGGCGCCTGTAGTCCCAGCTACTCGGGAGGCTGAGGTAGGAGAATGGCGTGAACCCAGGAGGCAGAGCTTGCAGTGAGCTGAGATTGCGCCATTGCGCTCCAACCTGGGTGACAGAGCGAGACTCTGTCTCAAAAAAAAAAAAATTAATAAATAAAAAATAAACTGTAAAAGGTGGTAAAGGAAAAAAGAGATAATGAGAAGAAAACAAAGTAGAAACAAATTTCCTCCATACAATATAATATATGGGAACTGTTTTTCATGTCATAGCCCTATGTCATATATTGAAAATGTTAATTTATAATTAATTAGTGGTTTTCTAGGTCTGCATTACCTCCACTTTCCAATCTTCTCACCCATCCTATTTCTCTCAACCACACCTTTCAGGAAGGTTACTGGAAGTGCATCAGGACCCATAATGGAGTAAAGACAAGGATGAGGGGTTTGGCGTTACTGTGGAAATGCAAAGGTTATTTTGAAAGTTACTGTCTAGCAGAAAGCAAAAGTGACAAATTCCTGCTTATTCTTCCCTCCATGGTCGTGTCTGGACACTTACTTGGGTGAGACTTACAAAGCAATTGAAAAGATTCTGAGTGATGGAGAACTAGACTACTTGGTTAGGGCCTTTTTGGTTTTTTTTTTAACTTCATGGAACTTTAGGTTCCATGATTAGGTTTCATAGTAGCTTGACTTTCATTTCGTCTCGCTCTCCCTCTCCCCTTCTCTCTCTGAAGAAATGCCTTCTACACCTTTTAATTCTTGACAATTAAAGGAAACCAGGAGGAGGCAGCAGAGAACTGGCTGTTTAGGATTTGATCTAGGTTTCAAGAAAGAACCTGAGGTTGACTTTTATTAGTCCATCTTTGTTAATCAACTTAGAGGGGAAAAACAAAAAAACAAAAAATCCCCAGAACTTGAAAATCACAGATGTATCCAAATCAAACATGTGGCTTCTAGCTTTACCTCAGAATAGTGAGAATTCCAAGAGCCCAGGCAATCGTTTGAGATTCCAATAACATTTTGCTGGCCAGGTGCGGTGGTTCATGCCTGTAATTCCAGCACTTTGGGAGGCCGAGACAAGCGGATCCCTTGAGGTCAGGAGTTTGAGACCAGTCTGGCCAACATGGTGAAACCCCGTCTCGAGTAAGCATTACTGCCTGAGTTCCGCCTCCTGTCAGATCAGTGGCAGCATTAGATGCTCACAGGAACATGAGCTCTATTGTGAACTGTGCATGTGAGGGATCTAGGTTGCATGCTCCTTACGAGAATCTAATGACTGATGATTTATGGTTGACAGTTTCATCCTGAAACCATCCCCCTCCCTGTCACCCCACTCCCAGCTGGTGGAAAAACTGTCTTACAGGAAACCAGTCCCTGGTGCCAAAAAGGTTGGGGACTGCTGAGCTACAGCATTATTGGGAGAATTACATACTATGCCCAACACATAGCACAACACCTGGCACATCAAAATTGCTCAAGATGGCCCGGGGCAGTGGCTTACGCCTATAATCCTAGCACTTTGGGAGGCTGAGGCGGGTGGATTGCCTGAGCTCAAGAGTTCGAGACCAGCCTGGGCAACATGGCGAAACCCCATCTCTACTAAAAATACAAAAAATTAGTCGGGTGTGTTGGTGTGCACTGTAATCCCAGCTACTCAAGAGGCTGAGGCACCACAATCACTTGAACCCGGGAGGCGGAGGTTGCAGTGAGCCAAGATCATGCCACTGTACTCCAGCCTGGGTGACAGAGTAAGACACTGTCTCAAAAAAAAAAAAAAAAAAAGAAATAAAAAAAGGCCAGGTGCAGTGGCTCACGCCTGTAATCCCAGCACTTTGGGAGGCTGCGGCTGGTGGATCACTTGAGGTCAGGAGTTCGAGACCAGCTTGGCCAACATGGTGAAACCCCCTCTCTACTAAAAGTACAAAAAAATTTAGCCAGGTGTGGTGGTGGACACCTGTAATCCCAGCTACTAGGGAGGCTGAGGCAGGAGAATCACTTAAACCTGGGAGGTGGAGGTTGCAGTAAGCCAAGATTGTGCCATTGCACTCCATCCTGGGTGACAGAGCAAGACTCTTTCTCAAAAAAAAAAAAAAAATTGCTCAACTATTGCTGGCTGTTGACTATTAAGTTTCACTTTACCCTGTCCCTGATGACAAATCTACTCTGCTTGCAAATAATTGGCGGGCAGAGTCATCCATAATTTAATGGCAGTCATTGCTTATGATTTTCAGTATTTGGGTGGAGAACTATTTATCAAAGTCAAGTACTGTGTGTTCTGTTTCTATGTCATGTTTATTCAATCACTAAATAACCACAGTGTCTGTCCTTGGCCTTATATTACTCAGTAGTTCTATGATTTAATCATCGAAATGGTATCTGGTCTTAAATTATGTTTGTAAGCAAAGTCAGTCTTCCAGTAGGAAAAGCAGGCCTCCACCCATTATAGATCATTCTGCCTAGAAATTTTTTTTATTTTGAGACGGAGTCTCGCTCTGTCACCCAAGCTGGAGTGCACTGGCCAGATCTCAGCTCACTGCAAGCTCCGCCTCCCGGGTTCACGCCATTCTCCTGCCTCAGCCTCCCGAGTAGCTGGGACTACAGGCGCCCACCACCTCGCCCGGCTAGTTTTTTGTAGTTTTTAGTAGAGACGGGGTTTCACCGTGTTAGCCAGGATGGTCTCGATCTCCTGACCTTGTGATCCGCCCGCCTCGGCCTCCCAAAGTGCTGGGATTACAGGCTTGAGCCACCGCGCCCGGCCAAGAAATTTTTGTCATAGATTTCATCCCCAGTCCAAATACAAATATTAATTTATGGTTTTCTATAATTTTAAGATAAGACTGCTTATATACAATGTTTTCAAAATATTGCCAAATGACATCTCTTTTTCATTCTTATCTGCTGGATTCAACTGATCTTATGCTCTCTCAAAACTTTTGCTCTGGCCCTAGTTAATTTATATTCAAGAACTAAAAATTATTTCTTGGGAAGTTTCTGTTTCCAATTTCTTCCCATTTCAGTTCATGTTGGATACTACAAAATATTTCACAAAACACACCAATTTATACATGAACACTTTTCCTTACATTTTCTTACACTCTCAGTTTAGATATGAACCATGATACCCTTAGCTTGGAGTTAGAGGAGATTCTAGATTATGTTTAAACTATATTGTATGTTTGACTATCATAACATCATTTTTTGGAATCTGACCACACTCTTGGCCAACCACACCCTGATATCACAGCAACAGAAAGTGTAGCCAAGTATTTTAATGTCAAATAAACTGCTATGTGTTGAGGATGGTTACAATTGGAATTTGAACAGCTAGTTTTGACTTCCCTGTTAAGTAGTGGGGTTCTGAAGTCAAAATATTCTGCTTATTAGTTTTTCTCCATTTTCCCCCTAAATTAAGTAACATTGTATCCTTAATATATTTTGTTTCTTATTCTTTTTTGTGTTTTCCTTAAAAAAAAAAAAAAAATAGACACAATGTTGCCCAGGCTGATCTCAAACTCCTGGGCTCAAGTGATCCTCCTGTCTCAGTCTCCCGAAGTGCTGGGACTATAGTTATGAGCCCAGCCTTTTTTAATCTTTTAAACAGGGCACTGATGATAATCCAACTGCATGCCCATATTGTCTTAGCATATTTTTAGTTAAAATTAATATCTGGCTGGGCACGGTGGCTCACACTTGTAATCCCAGCACTTTGGGAGGCCGAGGCAGGTGGATCACCTGAAGTCAGGAATTCAAGACCAGCATGGCCAACGTTGAAAAACCTTGTCTCTACTAAAAATACAAAAATTAGCCATGCATGGTGGCGGGTGTCTATAATCCCAGCTACTTGGGAGGCTGAGGCAGGAGAATCGCTTGAATCCGGGAGGCAGAGGTTGCAGTGAGCCGAGATTGTGCCATTGCACTCCAGCAGCCTGGGTGACAACAGCAAGACTCCCTCTCAAAAAAGAAAAAAAAAAAAAAGGAATCATAACCTATCATTAACCAAGTCTATATATTCCTTAGGCAAATTCTCCTCTACAGTATTTGGGTGTGAAACAAAAATCAAAAGACATACCTACATTAGCATTTTCTGTAGTCGTAGTTGGAGCTGCCCTTTTTTCACTCATCTTGAAAATATAGACTACTCCTGATAATTTTTGCTGTTGTTTACATTCAGCTTACTTCTTGCCTCTTCAAAAGAAGTTGTTTTGCTAGAGTTCTTCTCCCCAACAAACATCCGAGTCCAAGCTAAGACTATTCTCTTGTTCTAAGCCTCTCTTTATGCCTCACCAAAATTGTTAGGTTTTTCCTTTTATACAACACATTTATTGACTTTCCCTTCAGCAACAATTTCACCTTTCTTTCCTTAATCATTAATTTTAATCTGAACATTTTCCCCTAAATAGCTCCCTCTGGTTCAGCCACTGGACTAGTCCGTATGTCTGGTAGTAAGATGAGATGTGCACTGAGTTCCCTTCCAGTCCGTTCTCAATCATAGAGGGCAAATTGGATAAGTGGAGAAAATGCAGCTATCCTCTCCATTAGGCAACAAAACATTTGCACAGTTAGCTCCAACTTTACAAGACTGGGGAAGGAATACTCTGTCTCATCAATCCCTTTAGGATTTTTGTATTTAGGTTCAAATGAATAGACACGGTACATTGTCTTAGAATACTATCAAACCTCTGGGACCCTTCATTATAGACCCAGTCCAGCGACCACTGAGCAGCACTGAAAAATAAACTTGTAGTAAACTAGGAAAGTCTTGTATTCAAGTTCCTGTATCATCCTGGTCAAAGGACAAAATTACAACAAATGGCAAAGATCTCAACTGACTTTATTGCGGTTCTAGAATTGGGCAGCCCAAGCGCGGTGGCTCACACCTGTAACCCTAGCACTTTGAGAGGCTGAGGCGGGACGATCTCTTGAGTTCATGAGTTCCAGACCAGCATAGGCAACATGGCAAAACCCCGTCTCTACGAAAAATACAAAAGTTAACCAGGCGTGGTGGTGAGCATCTGTGGTCCTAGCTACTTAGGAGGCTGAGGTGACAGAATTGCTTGAGCCTCGGAGGTGGAGGTTGCAGTGAGCCAAGACAGTGCCACTGCACTCCGTCTGGGTGACAGAGCCAGAATTTGTCTAAAAAAAAAAAAAAATAGGCTGGACACATTGGTTCACATCTATAATCCCAGCACTTTGGGAGACCGAGGTGGGTGGATGGCTTGAGATCAGGAGTTTGAGAACAAACCAGCCCGGGCAACATGGCAAAACCCCATCTCTACAAAAAATACAAAAATTAGCTGGATGTGGTGGCACATGCCTGTGGCTCCAGCTATTCGGGAGGCTGAGGTAGAAAGATCGCTTGAGCCTTGGAGGTGGAGGTTGGAGCATTCCAAGATTGTGCCACTGCATTCCAGCCTGAGCAACAGTGCAAGACCCTGTCTCAAAAAAAGCGAGAATTGGGTAACACTTCATTCCATAAAACAGAATAAGTGGGCCAGGTGTGGTGGCCTGGGCATGGTGGCTCCAGCACACTTATTCTATCCCAGCACTTTGGCAGGCCAAGGCAGAAGGATCCCTTGAGGCCAGTAGTTTGAGACCAGCCTGGGCAATATAGCAAGACCCTGTCTCTACAAAAACAAAATTTTTTTTTTTTTTTTGAGACAGAGTCTCACTCTGTCGCCCAGGCTGGAGTGCAGTGGCCAGATCTCAGCTCACTGCAAGCTCTGCCTCCCGGGTTTACGCCATTCTCCTGCCTCAGCCTCCCGAGTAGCTGGGACTACAGGCGCCCGCCACCTCGCCCGGCTAGTTTTTTGTATTTTTAGTAGATATGGGGTTTCACCGTGTTAGCCAGGATGGTCTCGATCTCCTGACCTCGTGATCTGCCCGTCTGGGCCTCCCAAAGTGCTGGGATTACAGGCTTGAGCCACTGCGCCCAGCCAAAAACAAAATTTAAAAGTTAGCTGGGAGCCAGGCGCGGTGGCTCACGCCTGTAATCCCAGCACTTTGGGAGGCCGAGGCGGGCGGATCACAAGGTCAGGAGATCGAGGCCACGGTGAAATCCCGTCTCCACTAAAAATACAAAAAATTAGCCTGGCGCAGTGGCGGGCGCCTGTAGCCCCAGCTACTCAGGAGGCTGAGGCAGGAGAATGGCGTGAACCCAGGAGGCAGAGCTTGCAGCGAGCCGAGATGGCGCCACTGCACTCCAGAATGGGGGACAGAGCGAGACTCTGTCTCAAAAAAAAAAAAAAAAAATTAGCTGGGTATTGTGGTGGAAGGCTGTAGTCATGGCTGCCGGGGAAGTTGAGGCAGGATGATTACTTGAGCTGAAGAGGTTGAAGCTGCAGTGGGCCAAGATTGCGTTACTACTCTCCACTCTCCAGCCTGGGTGACAGAGTGAGACACTGTCTCAAAAAATAAAAATAGAAACAAAAATAAGTGTTCTAGTGAGCTGTGCAAAAGCAGTTGGCTTTACAGACAGAGAAGAGCTGAAGAAAGAAAGCAGAAGCAAAAAACAAATAATGTATTAGTCCTTTCAAAGTTACTTTTCTTGTAAAGTGGGGGCAGGAAGACAAAATGATAGAAAAATAACTGATGAGTTAAAAACCGGTTCTTTAAGGCTACTTTTTCATGTGGAAGGATTAAATCAGAGGGAACTTCATTATCACGCTTACATGAAGATTTAAACTGGCCTGTTTGGGAAACTGGTATTTATCTATTTCTCCTCACTCCCAGAAGGTCAGATAACAACTTAGTTTATGTTTGGTGACTTGTAGGTATGAACTACTGTGTGAACCGTTTGAGTTTTTGCTGTTCCAGCTGCAGAGAAGCCATCTGATCTTTGACATAGATGGTGGTATAAAAACATTTAAAATATTTTGGCTGGGCATGGTGGCTCACGCCTGTAATCCCAGCAGGCTCCCTGCCTTGGGAGGCCAAGACAGGCAGATCACTTGAGGTCAGGAGTTTGAGACCAGCCTGGCCAACATGGCAAAATCCCGTCTCTACTAAAAATACAAAAAGTAGCCGGGTATGGTGGCAGGCACCTGTAATCCCAGCTACTTGGGAGGCTGAGGCAGGAGAATTGCTTGAACCTGGGAGGCAGAGGCTGCAGTGAGCAGAGATCGCACCACTGCACTCCACCCTAGGCAACACAGCAAGACTCCATCTCAAAAATAAATAAATAAATAAATAACAAATAAATAAAATAATAATAAACATACAAAAATTAGCCAGGTATTGTGGTGCACACCTGTAATCACAGCTACTCAAGAGGCTGAGGCAGGAGAATCACTTGAACCCGGGAGGCAGAGGTTACAGTGAGCTAAGATCACACCACTGCACTCCAGCCTGGGCAACAGAGAAAGATGCCATCTTAAAAAAAAAAAAGTAAAAAAGAAAAGTTTAAAAAACCACAAACCTATTATCGTTTTTAAAAACAATATTTCTTTAATACCAGTAAATATCTGGTCAGTGTTCATATTTCCCCAACTTTCTCAAAATTTTTTTAGCAGTTGGTTTATTTATATCCTCTTACAAATTTTTGACTATTTTTATCTTTCCACAACTTTTAGATCTATTTAGTCTTATCATATTTTCTTTCGGTTTTAAAACAACTCTTAAAAACCTCTAAACTAGTTGGGCATGGTGGCTCATACCTGTAATTCTAGCTCTTTGGGAGGCTGAGGCGGGCAGATCACTTGAAGTCAGGAGTTCAAGACCAGCCTGACCAACATGGTGAAACCTCTCTCTACTAAAAATACAAAAATTAATTGGGCATGGTGGCATGCATCTATAACCCAGTTACTTGGGAGGCTGAGACAGGAGAATCACTTGAACATGGGAGGTGGAGGTTGCAGTGAGCCGAGATCACACCACTGCACTCCAGCCTGGGTGACAGTGTGAGACTCCATCGCAAACAAAACCCCAAAAAACAAAAACAAACCACCTCTAAATCAAACAAAATTACCTTCCCTTTAACAAAAACCACATTTTCATGTCTTCATAAGCAAGTATCAAAAATATCATAGAAGCAACAGTTTTATGGCATTAAAACATCTAGCAGTGACAGCATAAGCCTACCTAACCAATAGACCCAGGCAAAAAATATCTGAATTAAAATTTGAAGATGTTTTTATTTTATTTTACCAACAATTTGAAAACCATATTTACTGACTTTGGGAGGCTGAAGTCGGAGGATCTCTTGAGCCCAGAAGTTTGAGACTAGCCCGGGTAACATAGCGAGAGTTCATATTTATAAAAAATAAATAAATAAAAAATAAAGAGAAAACAAAACTATGTTTATTTACCAAAGATTGCTAAAATCACACTTGAAAAGCATTTGGGCTTATCTGCTTAATTTATGAGCACTTCTTAATTTATAAGCCCATTTGGTACCATAGACAATATATAAACAGACATACACACATATACACATAAAGATACAAACAGTTGTGTCCTGCATGAGGGGAAAGAAAAAAGGATACAGAGAGATGCAAGCAAAGACTCTACAGCCTTGATTTCAAAACTCTAGCCATGAGACTGGCAAAACTCACTAGTCCAAAAGGTCAGTTGGATTCAAACTATGCCTCTGTAAATAGAACAAGTCAAAGTTCACTTGTCCCACACAGCCCAAGTCCTCACTGAGCCCCAGAGAAATCAGAATAGCAATCCACATCTCTTCTTTTTATTATCATTTTGTAGAGACAAGGTCTCACTCTATTGCCCAGTCTGGTCTTGAATTCCTGACCTTAAGAGATCTTCCACCTCAGCCTCCCAAAATGCTGGATTTACAGGCATGAGCCATCATGCCCAGGCACAATCCACATCTCAAAGCACAGAGGGAGAGAAACAGTCCAAGTGTCTTCAAGAAGGAGTCTGGGTGTGCTAGTGGAAGACTAAGAAAGGACGCCAAGGCAACACAACTCACAGAAATTCACCACAGGACTCTACAAGGAGACCAACTTCATTTAGATAAATAGCTTTTAATTCAGCCTGTTTCTCCAACTGGACCACTGAGCTCCAGACAGAACCCATTAAGGAACAGGGCCAATTAAGCACTTGCGGCTTTTAGGGCCCAGCAATCCAAATATGTGAAAAATAGTAACAGTTGAAAGGCAGAACATCCAGGCCTTTAAAAATCAAGGACTTTACCCCCATACTGAATCCCAAGTCCCCCAAAAGAGGGAAACACCACGACACTGCGCTGCACAGTGCCTTCACAGCACACCTGCCATAAAGACATCTAAGTGTTCAGACCGTGCTGTTCTTTTTTTTTTTTTTTTTTTTTTTTTTTGAGACGGAGTCTCGCTGTGTCGCCCAGGCTGGAGTGCAGTGGCGTGATCTCGGCTCACTGCAAGCTCCGCCTCCCGGGTTCCCGCCATTCTCCCGCCTCAGCCTCCGAGTAGCTGGGACTACAGGCGCCCGCCACTGCGCCCGGCTAGTTTTTTTTTTTTTTGTATTTTTTAGTAGAGACGGGGGTTTCACCGTGTTAGCCAGGAGGGTCTCGATCTCCTGACCTCGTGATCCGCCCGCCTCGGCCTCCCAAAGTGCTGGGATTACAGGCTTGAGCCACCGCGCCCGGCCAGACCGCGCTGTTCTTAAACAAATGCACAAAGAAAGGAGCAGCCCGCTGCAGCAATGACCATCCGCCATAAACAGTGGTTGTCAGCCACCTCTAAAACTGCACAGTCTCATCAGCGACAGCAACCTCCAGCTCTCCCAAAGGACCAGCTCCAAGTACAAGAAATGTCCACAGAATTTTCCCAGAGCAGCTCCACAGCCACTCTAAAGGTCCAGATGGACAAGCCTCACCAGGATTCAATCGCAGCCATGGCTGACATCCATAGCAGTGCCTCTTGATATGCCCAGAGTGCTCACAAAAGAAGCAGACACACTCTTCACCCAGAGCCAAAGAACCAGCTGGCACCTGAGGAGCCTGGAGTCCCACCGAAACTGCTGCAACAGGAGTGCCACCAGACAGGCTCCACACTCCTGGTGCTCCCCCTCCATGGTTCCCGCCAAGCAGCCAGCCAAACCAGCAACCTGACAAGGGGTTCCTGTGGCCCAGTTAGAGCCATGTTGCCTCAGGGCACAGCTTTATGTAATCCTGAGTGATAGAGATCTGGACATCCATGTTAAACTATAAACTAAATTCCTCCCATAGTTAGCTTGACTTTTACCCAGGAATGAGCAAAGATAGCCAGCAAGGCTAGCAACAAGATGGAGTCAACCATGTTAGACTTCTCCGTCATCTTTGCAAAGGCAGTTTCACTACGGTTACTGAGTGTTTAAAAATTATAATATATGTAATTAAAACTACTAGAAATAGGGCTGGATGTAGTGGCTGATGCCAGTAATCCCAGCACTTTGGGAAGCTGAGGTAGGAGGATCACTTGAGACCAAGAGTTCAAGACCAGTCTGAGCAACACAGCGAGACCTCACCCCTACAAATTTTTTTTTGTTAGCTGGACATAGTGGCACATGCCTCTAGGCCTAGCAACTCGGAAAGTTGAGGCGGGAGGATCATTTGAGCCCAGGAGTTCAAGGTTACAGTGAGCTATGATTGCGCCACTGCACTCCAGCCCGGGTGACAGAGCAAGACTGTCCCAAATAAAACAAACTAAAAATGAGGAAAATAATACTGTACACAAAATGTATAAGAAACGTAAGACATTGTTTTAAAATTTTTATTTTTATTTTTAGAGATGGGGATCTTGCTATGTTGTCCACATTAGTCTCAAACTCCTGTGCTCAAGCCATCCTGCCATGTCACCCTCCCAAGTAGCTTGGACTACGGGTGCATGCCACCATGTCTGGTGTAAGATATGTCTTTTTTTTTTTTTTTTTTTGAGATGAAGTCTCACTCCATTATTCTGTCTGGAGCACAGTGGTGTGATCTCGGCTTACTAAAACCTCCTCCTCCTGGATTCAAGCGATTCTCCTGCATCCGCCTCCCGAGTAACTGGGACTACAGGCATGTGTCACCACACCCAGCTAATTTTTGTATTTTTGTAGAGATGGGGTTTCACCTTGATACCCAGGCTGGTCTCAAACTCCTGACCTCAAGTGATCCACCCACCTCAGCCTCCCAAAGTGCTGGGATTATAGGTGTGAGCCACTGCACCCAGCCCCCCATCAGCTTTTTATGTAAGTGTATTAGCAGTTATTGATAACCATTGTCTGGCTCCATTATTTCATTAGGGTTGCAAAATGGCAACATTCGAACTCTGTCATTTCTTCTTTATTTTTTTTTTTTTTTTTTTTTTTTTTGAGACGGAGTCTCGCTGTGTCGCCCAGGCTGGAGTGCAGTGGCGCGATCTCGGCTCACTGCAAGCTCCGCCTCCCGGGTTCCCGCCATTCTCCCGCCTCAGCCTCCGAGTAGCTGGGACTACAGGCGCCCGCCACCGCGCCCGGCTAGTTTTTTGTATTTTTAGTAGAGACGAGGTTTCACCGTGTTAGCCAGGAGGGTCTCAATCTCCTGACCTCGTGATCCGCCCGCCTCGGCCTCCCAAAGTGCTGGGATTACAGGCTTGAGCCACCGCGCCCGGCCTCTTCTTTATTTTTTTAGCTGGAATTACTTTCCTTTACCAACTATTTATTCTGGGGTGTAGTTAATAGAGGAAAGTCAGGACAAATACTTGATTGTTTACATTTATTTAAATTTCAGAATGGGTTTGTTCCCTGGTCCCTCACAAAGGCAACCAAAAAAGTTTTTGAAATGTTTTAATATTAGGAACACACAGAGTTTAATATATATGTTGCAATCCAAAAAATTATTTTGTCTGCTTTTTTTTTTTTTAAACCAATGCTGAAAAATCTCATGTCTTTTTTATTTTTATTTTTTGAAACAGGGCCTCACTTTGTCACCCAAACAGGAGTGCTGTGGTGTGATAATAACTCACTGCAGGCTGGGCACAGTGGCTCATGCTTGTAATTCCAGCACTTTGGGAGGCTGAGGCAGGCGGATCACCTGAGGTCAGGAGTTTGAGACCAGCCTGAACAACATGGAGAAACCCCGTCTCCACTAAAAATACAAAATTAGCCAGGCATGGTGGCGTGTGCCTGTAATCCCTGCTACTCGGGACTCGGGAGGCTGGGGCAGGAGAATCCCTTGAACCCGGGAGGCGGAGGTTGCAGTGAGCCAAGATCGCGCCATTGCACTGCAGCCTGGGCAACAAAGAGTGAAACTCCATCTCAAAAAAAAAAGAAAGCTCACTGCAGCCTTCAACTCTTGGGTTCAAGCAATACTCCCACCTCAGTCTCTGAAAGTGCAGCGACTACAGGAGTGCACCACCACACCTGGCTAATTATTGTATTCTTTGGTAGAGATGGAGTCTTACTATGTTGCCCAGGCTAGTCTTGAACTTGTGGGCTGAAGC
This sequence comes from Trachypithecus francoisi, assembly GCF_009764315.1. Taxonomy (NCBI): domain Eukaryota; kingdom Metazoa; phylum Chordata; class Mammalia; order Primates; family Cercopithecidae; genus Trachypithecus; species Trachypithecus francoisi. The sequence goes on along the minus strand of NW_022681454.1, from coordinate 39,450,021 downwards.
AATTCTTCTGCCTCAGCCTCCCAAAATGTTGGATTACAGGCATGAGCCACCAAGCCTGGCCAAAAGTTATTCTGCTTTTTAATTCTCAAATTGACAAATCTTTGGTCAATGTGAGTCCCTTCAAGTTGGACCTTATGTCCTTTTAACATGATCTTGATAGCTTTGATAGCTTCATGGTACAATAAATTGTTTTGGGCCCATCTTGCACATTTCCTTCCCTAAGCTTGCAAGGAGTTCAGTGGGAAATCATCTTCAGAGACCATAATCAGGGTGATTGGTGTGCTTATGACCACTGAGCTGACTACTGTTTCTAAGTTTGTTCAGTGGTCTACAAGTCACTGTTCAGGTTGAGGTCCATTAGTGTGTAATGGAAAGAAAGTCTGAGCAATAAGATTTAGTTTAAATAAAAGAGGTAGAAATTAGGGATCTGGGCAAGGTAGTTTATGCCTGTAATCCCAGCACTTTGTGGGGCTGAGGAGGAGGATTGCTTGAGCCTACAAATTCGAGACCAGTCTGGGCAACATAGTGAGACTCTGTCTCTAACATATAAAAATAAAATAAGGAAATCAGGGATCTGGCTATAAAATGCAAAAATTTAAAGATTATGTTATCTTTATTTTCTTTTTTTTTTTTTTTTGAGATGGAGTCTCGCTCTGTTACCAGGCTGCAGCGCAGTGGCATGATCTCTGCTCGCTGCAACCTCTGTCTCCCGGGTTCAAGCGATTCTCTTGCTTTAGCCTCCCGAGTAGCTTGGACTATAGTTGCCCGCCACCAGACCTAGCTAATTTTTGTATTTTTAGTAGAGACGGAGTTTCACCATGTTGACCAGGATGGTCTCCATCTCTTGACCTCGTGATCCACCCGCCTCAGCCTCCCAAAGTGCTGGGATTACAGGCGTGAGCCACTGTACCCGGCTAGATTATGTTATCTAACAAGTATGATCATCTTAGCCTTGAGATGCATAAAATCTTATGATAATCACAATTAACTTTTAACTCCTCTGATCTATTTGGTTTTCTTTTCTTACATATTTTTTAGACAAGGTCTTAGTCTGTCACTCAGGCTGGTGTACAGTGGTACAATCACAGCTCACTGCAGCCTCGAACTCCTGGGCTTACACAATTCTCCAGCCTCAGTCTCCTGAGTAACTAGGACTACAGGCACACACCACCATGCTCAGCTAAATTTTAAATAAATTTTTGTAGAGATGGGGTCTTGCTATGTTGCTTAAGCTGGTCTCAAACTCTTGGCCTCAAATGATCCTCCTGCCTCGGCCTTCCAAAGTGTTGGGATTACAGGTGTGAGCCATCTTGCCTGGACTTATTTGGGTTTTTAAAATGAATTAGAAATTATAAAAGTAGCTAGCCAACCCATTTAATCTTTTTATTTTGGAGACTCTGTTGCCAAGGCTGGAGTACAGTGGCACGATCTTGGCTCATTGCAACCTCCACCTCAGCCTCCCATGTAGCTAGGAGTACAGGTGCACACCACCACACCTGGCTAATTTTTGTATTTTTTGTAGAGATGGGGTTTCATGATTTTGGCCAGGCTGGTCTCAAACTCCTGAGCTCAGGTGATCTGCCTGCCTCTACCTCCCAAAGTGCTGGAGTTACAGGTGTGAGCCACTGTGCCTGACCCAGGATCCTACTTAAAGTGAAGCCAAGCATGGTAGTTGGGACTACAGGTGTGTGCCACCATGCCTGGCTAATTTTTTTATTTTTAGTAGAGACAGGGCTTCACTATGTTGGCCAGGCTGGTCTCGAACTGTTGAGCTCATGATCTGCCCACCTGGGCCTCCCAAAGTGCTGGGATTACAGGTGTGAGCCACCGCGCCTGGTCTTAGATTCTTTTCAACAATTGCATTTGGAATCTACTACAGGACTTTGTACCATCTGCATACCTACCTTTATCTTGGTTACATGATTTTTTAAAAGTGTGTCAGCTGTGGGTAAGCTTCAAAAAAAAAAAAAAGAAAAAGAAAAAGAAAAAAGAACAGTGTGCATCTTAGAATTTATAGCTGGCTTCCAAATCATAGAGCTGCTGGTTTCCACTACTAAGAATAAGACAGATAGGCAGCCCATAGAAGGGGCCCAGTGGAATTCCTGCACTTCTCAGCTCCTCCCTGGCTTATTTCCTTCTCTTTTTAACTTTAAAATCTTTGCTAGTATGATATTTTGAATTGCAGCTGAAGCTAAAAGGTTTATAGATTTAATCAGATGAAGACATACTATAACAGCTAGAACAGGAGAGGAGCACTTAAAGTCCTTCTATAATGCTTGGGGCACCTTCAAGATTCACAATCCTAAATATCGCATTAGAAAAGAGAATAAGAGAATATTCCAACAGCAGAAGTGATGTCTTTTAAACTTTAGAGAAAGAGACAGGAATATCTTTGTGGAGTGTCTGGTGGGAAATGGGGAAAGTGATGTATCTTAGTGAATGCCAGAACTCAATCATCCCAGATTGCATGTGTGAGTGTGTGTGTGTGAAAAGAAAGAAATGCTGAAGAGCAGATGGGAGCTATACTGAAGCTATCATACCTACTTCTCCACACTTAGACATTAAACATGATCCCCAAGGTCAGGGGACAAATAGTTTGTCTTTTATTTTTCTCATCCTAAGTGTCTTTCTTTTTCAAATATTTTTCCCCATAAAACCACTGGTGTCTTCCCTATTTTCCCTCATTAGGTCCTGTCTCCTTCACTTTCGTTTTTTTTTTTTTTTTTTTTTTTTGAGACGGAGTCTCACTCTAGCCCGGGCTGGAGTGCAGTGGCTGGATCTCTGCAAGCTCCGCCTCCCGGGTTTACCTCATTCTCCTGCCTCAGCCTCCCGAGTAGCTGGGACTACAGGCGCCCGCCACCTCGCCCGGCTAGTTTTTTGTATTTTTTAGTAGAGACGGGGTTTCACCGTGTTAGCCAGGATGGTCTCGATCTCCTGACCTCGTGATCCGCCCGTCTCGGCCTCCCAAAGTGCTGGGATTACAGGCTTGAGCCACCGCGCCCGGCCCACTTTCGTTTTTTTGAGACGGAGTCTCGCTCTGTTGCCCCAGCTGGAGTGTAGTGGTGCTGTCTCAGCTCACTGAAACCTCTGCCTCCCAGATTCAAGTAATTCTTCTGTCGCAGCTTCTCGAATAGCTGGGACTACAGGGACATGCCACCATGCCCTTCTAAGTGTTGTATTTTTAGAAGAGACGAGGGTTCACCATGTTGGTCAGGCTGGTCTCGAACTCCTGACCTCAAGTGATCCACCCACCTCGGCCTCCCAAAGTGCAGGGATTACAGGCGTGAGCCACCGCGCCTGGCCCTTCAATTTCTATTATAAAAAAGCTTGAAGAATTATTCTATTACTGGTTTAGCTTAATTTTATTACTTTCTTTTTTTTTTTTTTTTGAGACGGAGTCTCGCTCTGCTGCCCAGGCTGGAGTGCAATGGCCGGATCTCAGCTCACTGCAAGCCCCGCCTCCTGGGTTTACGCCATTCTCCTGCCTCAGCCTCCCAAGTAGCTGGGACTACAGGCGCCCGCCACGTCACCCGGCTAGTTTTTTTGTATTTTTTTTTAGTAGAGACGGGGTTTCACCGTGTTAGCCAGGATGGTCTCGATCTCCTGACCTCGTGATCCGCCCGTCTCGGCCTCCCAAAGTGCTGGGATTACAGGCTTGAGCCACCGCGCCCGGCCAATTTTATTACTTTCTAAAAAGTTGGTAAACAATAATGTCTATTATTATACAGCAAACAATGAATATATCAAGTCTTGTGGCCAGGTGCAGTGGCTCATGCCTGTAATCCCAGCATTTTGGGAGGCCAAGGTGGGTGGATAACCTGAGGTCAGGAGTTTGAGTCCAGCCCGAACAACATAACAAGACCCCATCTCTAAACAACAACAAGAAAAATCCTTTAGGTCTGAGATAAAACATCAGTCTCATATACTCTTTGGAACAGAGGGGATTAATTTTAAGAATGATAACCAATACCTTAGAATATTACTATTAAAAACACAGTAATTCTTAATATGCTAAGTCCCAACTATAGTTCAGCAACTGAAATATTTTTAAAATTCCAAGGGGAGGGTGGGAGGAGGGAGAGGAGCAGAAAAGATAACTATTGGGTACTGGACTTAATAGCTGGGTGATAAGCTGGGTGCTGTGGCTCACGCTTATAATCCCAGCACTTTGGGAGGCTGAGGCAGGTGGATCACCTGAGGTCAGGAGTTTGAGACCAGCCTGGGGAAACCCTGTCTCTACTAAAAATACAAATAAAATTAGCCGGGCGTGGTGGCGCCCACCTGTAATCCCAGCTACTCAGGTGGCTGAGGGGCCAAAGTAGGAGAATCTCTTGAACCTGGGAGGCGTAGGTTGCACTGAGCTGAGATTGCTCCACTGCACTCCAGCCTGAGTGACAGAGTGAGATTTCATATGAAAAAACAAACAAACAAAACAAACAAACAAAAAACCTGGGTGATTAAATAATATGTACAATAAACCCCTGTAACATGTGTTTACCTATGTAACAAACCTTCACATGGACTCCCAAACTAAAAGTTAAAAAAAAAAATCCGGCCGGGCACGGTGGCTCACAGCTGTAATCCTAGCATTTTGGGAGACTGAGGCGGGTGGATTACAAGGTCAGGAGATCAGACCATCCTGGACAACATGGTGAAACCCTGTCTCTATTAAAGATACAAAAAATTAACTGGGCATGGTGGCGCACGCCTGTAGTCCCAGCTACTCGGGAGGCTGAGGCAGAAGAATCGCTTGAACCTGGAAGGTGGAGGTTGCGGTGAGCCGAGATGGTACCACTGCACTCCAGCCTGGTGATAGAGTGAGACTCTGTCTCAAAAAAAAAAAAAAAAAAAAAAAACCAAACCAAAACAAAAAAATCCAAACATTATAAAATGAAGATGTATCTCATTGCCTATTTTTCACTTGCCTTCTTTAGCATTTATCCATCTGCAATATACATATAGTATATATAATGTATATACTATATATGTTATATGTATACTATATATTATATACACTATATATTATATATACACAATAGATATTATAGATGATATATATGTATATATAATATATATATGTGTGTGTGTGTGTGTATATGTATATTTTTTTGAGACAGAGTCTCAGTCTGTTGCCCAGGCTGGAGTGCAGTGGCACAATCTCGACTCACCACAACCTCTGCCTCCCAGTTCAAGTGATTCTCCTGCCTCAGCCTACTGAGTAGCTGGGATTACAGGAATGTGCCACCACGCCTGGCTAATTTTGTATTTTTAGTAGAGACAGGGTTTCTCCATGTTGGTAAGGCTGGTCTCGAACTCCCGACCTCAGGTGATCCACTTACTTTGGCCTCCCAAAGTGCTGGGATTACAGGCGTGAGCCACTGCGCCCAGCCTGCAAAATATTTTTTACCCAGATGTAATCATAGTGTGCAAGTTGTACCATTTCCCCCCTTAACAATTATGTCCATAACATTTCTCCATATGCTGTAGGGTATTTGTAATTTCAAATAATTTAATGATTTTTTTTTTTTAAGAGACAGGGTGTTGCTGTGTTGCCCAGGTTGGAGTGCAGTGGCCATTGATTGGTGTGATCCTACTACTAATCAACACGGAGTAATTACTATTTCTGTTCAACATATCCATGGAATTCCTAGCCGGATAAATTAGGCAGGAAAGAAGGAAAGAAGAAAAGAAAAGAAAAAGAAAGAAAGAAGGGGGCAGGGAGGGAGTGAGGAAGATGCAGGAAGGGAGGGAGAGGGACAGAGAGAGAGAAAGAAGGAAATAAAGAGAAAAAGAAGAAGAAGAAAAAAGCTTTCAAATTGGAAGGGAAGAAGTACTTATCTCTGCAGATCACATGATCTTATATGTAGAAAACTCTAGGCCGGGCGTGGTGGCTCAAGCCTGTAATCCCAGCACTTTGGGAGGCCGAGACGGGCGGATCACGAGGTCAGGAGATCGAGACCATCCTGGCTAACATGGTGAAACCCTGTCTCTACTAAAAAAAAAAAAAAAAACTACAAAAAAACTAGCCGGGTGAGGTGGCAGCGCCTGTAGTCCCAGCTACCCGGGAGGCTGAGGCAGGAGAATGGCGTGAACCCGGGAGGCGGAGCTTGCAGTGAGCTGAGATCCGACCACAGCACCCCAGCCTGGGTGACAGAGCGAGACTCCGTCTCAAAAAAAAAAAAAAAAAAACTCTAAAGATCCACCAAAAAAAAAAAAAAAATTTAGAACTAATAAATTCAGCTAAGTTGCAGGCTACAAAAGCAATACTCAAAAATCACCTGCATTTCTACATACTAACAATGAACACTCTAAAAAGGAAATTAAGAAAGCGACCAGGCAATGTGGCTCAATGCCTGTAATCCCAGCACTTTGGGAGGTCGACGTGGGCAGATCACTTGAGGCCAGGAGTTTAAGACCCTGGTATTTAAGACCCAGGAGTTCAAGCCCATAGTGAAACCCTGTCTCCACTAAAAATACAAAAATTAGCCAGGGTGGTGGCACGCACCTGTAGTTTCAGGTACTCAGGAGGCTGGGGCATGAGAATTGATTGAACCTGGGAGGTAGAGGTTGCAGTGAGCTGAGATTATGTCATAGCACTCCAGCCTGGGTGACAGAGCAAGACTGTCTCAAAAACAGAAAGCAAGCAATTCCATTTATAATATCATCAAAAAGAATAAAATAGGCTGGGTGTCATGGTTCATGCCTATAATCCCAGTACTTTGAGAGGCCAAGGCGGGAGGATCACTTGAGCTCAGGAGTTCGAGACCAGTCTAGGCAACATAGTGAGACCCTATCTCTATTTTCAAATACGAAAAAAAGAAAATTTTTTTCAAGATAAGGTCTGGCTCTATTGCCCAGGCTGGAATACAGTGGCGTGATCTTGACTCACTGCAACCTCTACTGCCTGGGCTTAAGCCATTCCCTCCCACGTCAGCCTCCTGAGTAGCTGGGACTACAGGCACCACCACCACGTCTGGTTAATTTTTTTTTTTTTTTTGGAGACAGAGTCTCGCTCTGTCGCCTGGGCTGGAGTGCAGTGGCCGGATCTCAGCTCATTGCAAGCTCTGCCTCCCGGGTTTATGCCATTCTCCTGCCTCAGCCTCCCGAGTAGCTGGGACTACAGGCGCCTGCCACCTCGCCCGGCTAGTTTTTTGTATTTTTTAGTAGAGACGGGGTTTCACCATGTTAGCCAGGATGGTCTCGATCTCCTGACCTCGTGATCTGCCCGTCTCGGCCTCCCAAAGTGCTGGGATTACAGGCTTGAGCCACCGCGCCCGGCCAATTTTTTTTTTTTTTTAAGAGACAAGGTTTCGCCACCACATCTGGTTAATCATTATTTATTTATTTATCTATTTATTTATTTATTTTTGTAGAGAAAAGGTTTTGCCATGTTACCCAGGCTGGGTGCAGTAGTTTGCATTTCTCTTGAGGCCAGGAGTTGGAGAATAGCCTGGCCTGTGAACATAGTGAGAATCCTGTCTATTAAAAGAGAAAAAAAGCTGGGTGGTGCATTCCTGTAGTCCCAGCTACTCAGGAGGCTGAGGTAGGAGGATTGCTTAAGCCCAGGAGTTCAAGGCAGCAATGTGCTATGGTCACATCTGTGAAACGTCACTGCACTCCAGCCTGGGTGACAGAGCAAAATCCTATCTCTAAAATAAGTAAATAAATATATTTCCTTAATGTAGTAGCCAAAAAAGAAAATCATTTTAATTTGCAATTTTTGATTACTAGTGAGACTGAAGATTTTCAAACATTTGTATTTCCTTTGTGTGTGTGAACCATCTGTTCATACTATAAAGTATATAAATCCGTTCATACTATAAACCTATACATGTGTGGCAGGCATTAATTTTCCCCATTGATTTGTATGAACCCTTTATATATTATGGTATTTCTCCTTTATCTATCAGTATTTATTCCAAATTTTCCAATTGGTGTTTCTTTTTTAATTCTGTGTCCATTCAACAAATATTTATCCAATGTTTACTATGCTCTTGGTTGTATGGTAGGAATTCTATGTTGTTCTTTACATATAGAATTACACACTTTTTAGTTCTTCCATTGTTTAGTTTAGAAAAACTGCACTTAGGGGCCGGGCGCAGTGGCTCACGCCTGTAATCCCAGAACTCTGGGAGGCCAAGGTGGGTGGATCGCCTGAGATCAAGAATTTGAGACCAGCCTGGCCAACATGGTGAAACCCCGTCTCTACTAAAAATACAAAAATTAGCCAGGTGTGGTGGCATGCACCTGTAATCCCAGCTACTAGGGAGGCTGAGGCAGGAAATCGCTTGAACCCAGGAGGTGGAGGTTGCAGTGAGCCGAGATTGCACCGCTGCACTCCAGCCTGGGCAACAGAGACTCAGAAAAAAAAAAAAAGGAAAAACTGCACTTAAAGATCAGAACTTTTAAAAAAAGCACATGATATCCCATATCAGTGTCTGTGGGTAAGAGCCAGCCTCTTCTAGCTCTCATGAACTTGCAATCAAATGTTGGGCAGGGATGCCGTCATCTGAATGCTTGATTAGGGCTGCAGGATCAATCAGGTTAGTTCACTCACATGGCTGGCAAGTTGGTGCTGGCTGTTAGTGGAGGCTTTTTCTCCTCTCCACATAGGCCTGTTAATAGAGCTAATCGAGCAGTGGTGTGGAGACTGCCTTCCCCCAGAGCAAGCAATCAAAGAGAATGAGAGGGAAAACTGCAATCAGTACCTTTGTGACCTAGCCTCAGAAGTCACACACATTCAGCTGTACTCTATTGGTAAAACACAGCAGTCCTGATTCAAAGGGCTGATGCAGACCACCAGAGGTGACAATCATTAGGGGTCATCTTAGAGGCTGACTACCAAGGATCCCAAAATCTTTTTTTTTTTTTTTCTGAGACAAGGTATTGCTATGTTGCCCAGGGTGGAGTGCAGTGGCTAATTAAAGCCTCTAACTCTAGGGTTCAAGCAGTTCTCTTGTCTCTGCCTCCTGAGTAGTTGGGACTACAGGCATACAGCACCCCACCAGGCTAATCCTAACATCTTGGTTTTCCTGTAATTTACTTTATAAAGCTAGTACTGGGTGTGCACAGTGACCCATGCCTGTAATCCCAACACTTTGGGAGGCTGAGACAGGAGGATCACCTTGAGACCAGGAGTTCAAGACCAGCCTAAACAATATAGCAAGACCCTATCTCTATAACAAATTAAAAAAAAAAATAGCTCAGTGTGGTGGAATGTGTCTGTAGTCTTAGCTACTCGGGAGGCTAAGATGGGAGGATCACTCTGAGCCCAGGAGTTCGAGACTGTTGTGAGCTGTGATCACACCACTGCATTCCAGCCTCGGCAACAGAGCAAGATGCTATCTCAAAAAAAAAAAAAAAAAAAGCAAGTACTGAGAATGTTGCAACAACCAGTACAATTCTAGTTTGTACCATACTGTTGTCTTAAACACAGCTGTGTTCTCAAACACATACGTGCACATGGGTGCACTCCAGCATAACAGATTTTGTTTGGAGTTCCACAAATTAAAGACCCTTTGGTACAGTGTCAGCTCATTAGGGCACCAGATTCCATCTCAAACTCTGAATTTGAGTAAGCAGAGTTCAAGATTGCAGATTAAGGACCCAAATCTTTATTCTTTATACCTACTTTGTAGTTAGTTAACTGGGAAACACTTCCAAGTTTTACCAGAAACCTCTAATTTTCTAGAAACCTTTACCTGTGTTCAATATCCACTTTAATTAAAAAGCTCTTGTAAATTATACTAATTTGGGGACGGTGATTCAGCTTGTTGAGGGGTAATTAACCAAATAGCTGAGGTGGAAGTCTGGGTAGGTGAAAAGGTCATCAAATCTGAGTTAAGAAAGCTTGCAGCTTTCACCTCTCCGTCAAGACTGGCAAAGAGGCACTTTTGTGAAATCTTTGTTTGGGACTCACTTTTACTTCGTCACTTGTCCCATTTTAATTAAAGTTTGCCAACTGAAGGACCTAAGAAAACAATATAGTTCTGCATTTTGCCAAATTGGTTAATTTCCAGGGTCCCCAAAATTTACCGGGGAGACTCAGAGGCTAGAATGGGAGAGTAGGAAGCACCAGCTTGCTCTAAAAAGAAAATTGGGTAAAAACAGCACCCTTATTCCAGCTCCACAACCAAACCGACGAAGACTTGGGCCGGCTGGCTGCCTAGCCACAGCATTCCCTCCTACTTCCCCACTATCTCCTGACGAGCAAGTCATCTTTGGTCACATATCTTTAATTATGTAGTTTGAGACAGTCTCACTGTCACTCAGGCTGGAGGAGTGCAGTGGCGCGATCTCGGCTCACTGCAACCTCCGCCTCCTGGGTTCAAGTGATTCTTCCACCTCAGCACCCTGAGTAGCTGGGACTACAAGCGGGCACCACCACGCCTGGCTAATTTTTGTGTTTTTAGTAGAGATGGGGTTTCACCATGTTAGCCAGGCTGGTCTCGGACTCCTGACCTCAAGTGATCCGCCCACCGCGGCCTCCCGAAGTGCTGGGATTACAGGCATGAGCCACCAAGCCCGACTACATATTTCCTTTATTAATATTCCTGTTGAACTTAATTTTGGTCGTTTCCGGCGCAAAAATGTTAGGGTAAAGGGAACCAATAACTGCCACATTTGATGTGATTTTTGTAATCCCCATCTCCAATTTCCATCCGGGCCTGAGTAACCAAAAACACTCTACAGGGGTAGACTGCCTCAACAAACATCAATTTGTAACCACGTCTGCTTCTACCACGGTATTCTAAAGACTCCGTCGAGGAAAACCTTTAGCTCGGGCAAAGGGAGACACATTAGAGAACACTGTCCGCCGCCGACGAAACAGGCTACGCGGAAGAGTTCAACAGACTACCGGCCTCGCCCCGACTGCTTCACAGTCCTCAGCCACACCCCTCCCAACCGGAACTACATCCCCCGCGCTCCGCGCCCCCACGCACAGCGTGTCGTAGGCGTCTGAAGCTGCAGGCTCCCGCCTGGCTTCCCGGGACGCACAAGGCAGGCGCTGGTCGTGCGCATGCTCGGCAGGCGGGGCCGCTGGCGTCTCCAGGCGCTGCAATCTGTTGCACTGCCGCCGGCGGGAGCCGGCAGATCCGGGTCTTGTGGCTAAGAGTGACGTGGTCACTCGAATCAAAACAGAGGAGGGGGAGGAAGCCGGCAGCCAGGAACGGCAGCGGCAGCAGCGTCCGGAGCAGCCGCAGCCTTCTGGGAGCTCCAGGCGGTCTTTCTGCCGAGCCTCGGTCCCTGCCCCCATCCTCCCCGCCCCATCGGTTGTTGTCTGGGCGGGTGAGTGTCTCCCCCTCTCCCACCAGCGTTTGCTGGCTCACCCTCCCCTCGCCCCAGTTTTTCCTGGGGGCTCCTCAGGCTCTCGGGGACTGTGGCGGCTGCGGCAGAACAGGGCTGTTTCTCGGGCTCAGCGGTTCCCCGGCCGGGCTGGCGATTCTGCACCGGGAGAAGCTCCGCTGCTGCCGAGCCCGCGCCCCCCGCAGAGTCTGCAATTGGGCTTTCTCTGCAGGATGTCAGAGTCGGTGCTTGGCAGGAAAGGGCAAGGTAGCCACGGATGGTTTTATTTTTAGGATCAGATTGTCGACACGGGTGGAGACGTATAATGGAGTAAAGAGAGTCGTAGCTGGAAGGAAAAACTCACAAATCCCGAAATCCACACTATCTTGCTTGCCTTCTACCTCAGCCCTTTCTGGGTACGGTGAAGTCACTAGGATGCATCCTTTGTTGTGATAAGTGAGACGAGAAAGCTGCCACCCTGAAAGCGAGAGCTTTTTAGCTCCTATTGTGTCGCGAATTTAAAGGATCCCCTTTTTCTGTTTGTTCAATAGGTAGAACCAAGGCTGACAGTGAAGAGGTAGTAGCACCCTTTATTGGAACTAATAGTGTGTGATAAACTGGTTACCGGCTGTACCCGAAGTCTCGTGTTGCTGTTTAAAGGCAGACTTCACCAAAGTGGCTGTTTATATGTGCTAGGATTTTAGCCGAGATGGTTTGTTAGCTGTTAGAGAGTCGGTAGGATGTTTTCAGTTACCCCAGTTGGCAAAACCGAGGCTGTGGCCTTAATAGAATGTCTTACTTTTGCATCGAGAGAGTTGGTTGAGCTTCACACGCGTAATAGCTACATTTGCAGAGGAGTCCTTCCAGGTTTTGTGTTACTGTCAGAAACAGTTAGCAGCTGTACACATTATAACTTGGAAAGCGTAAGACCTTCCAGGTGTTGGAGTCTTGCGACGCTTAGGAGGCATTCTCGCCGCCCGGCGCTGTGGAGGTTGCAGGAGGCTTTGAATTCCCTTCCACTTAGGGTGGCTGGCCGCGCAGATTCCTTTAGTGTAGCCTGCTCCGAACTTGCCGCTCTCCGCGGCCCTCTACAGCACTGCGACCAGAAAACCAAACCTTTTTGTCCTAACTTTTTTTCCTGTTTTTTCCAACATGGTTTTTAAAAAGAACACCGCTTCACCCCCCGCCCCCGAGAACTCATTAATTGAGGTGTTTCTGTGGTTAACAGCAAGAAAGAACAACAGTACGTGATAGTTAATTGCTCCTTATCAAACCAGTAAGAGTTACGAGTTTAGATTATTTCCTTGAAGGGTATGTCCTTGTGATATAACATGAACCTCTTAACCAGTCTTTTCTCCAGTGTTTGCCATTGAGATCTTTTTTTCTTACTACCGCAGTTGTAATCCTTCTGATTTAGAAGAAGGAAAAATTTCTTGAAGTTCTTTTTCAGCTTTTTACCTTTTATGCTAGCCTCTAACTAATATTTTTGGTTATACGAAATACTTTGTGTAATAGAGAAAATGTTGATAAAAGCAGATGGGAAAAAAAAATCAATAATCCTGCCACCCAAAGATCACCAAAATGTTAGTTTATACCCTTCTAAACTACTTTTTTGCATTTGTATATTTTATACAAATGTGGTATCATACCACATATGCTTTTCAGTACATAACCTGCTTTTTCACATTCTAATACTTCTTTTTTGAGTAATAATTTAAATTTTTCAGACATGGACTTCGGACCTTAAATTTTAGGGAGTATTCACTGTACAGTAGTGCCCGCTTATCCGTGGTTTCACTTTCAGGGGTTTCCCGAGTTTCAGTTTCTGTGGTCAACCGCAGTTCGAAAATAGAATATTTTCAGAGACCACATTCACATAACTTGTATTATAGTATATTGTTATAACTGTTCTATTTTATTATTAACTATTGTCAATCTCTTACTGTGCCTAATTTATAAATTTTATCATAGATGTGTATAGGAAAAAAACAGTCCATATATAGGGTTCACTGTGTGGGCTTTAGGCATCCACAGGGGGGTTGTTTTATACTTTTTTAATTTTAAAATTTAATAGAGACGAGATGTCACTGTGTTGTCCAGGGTGGTCTCAAACTCCTGATCTCAAGTGATCTTCCGGCCTCAGCCTCCCAAAATGCCGGGATTACAGGCATGCTGAGCCACCAGGTCCAGCCCACTGGGGTTTCTTTGAATGTATCCCTTGTGGATAATGGAGGGCTTCTATGTTTGGCAAACCATAATTATTAAAAGCATGGTTTTAAAAGGTTTCCTGACAAATCTCTATGATGATGTATGATTTAAGAAATTAATATGCATTGTGTGGCAAAGTAAGGCCTCACTTGTTTGGCTCTTGGGAAAGAAAGCACAGCCTGAGGATAATATGAAAGTTTAAGTAGTTTTTGCTAACTCAGTGATTTGATTTGGGTAAAGATTTAGTTCTATTCCGTAGTTATACCCTGTTCCAAATGCTGATCAGATGTTCAGGATCCAGGCAGTAAGGTCCTGGAAGATTTTAACTTTACACATTACAATTTTTTTTTTTTTTGGGAGATGGAGTCTTGCTCTATTGTACAGGCTGGAGTGCAGTGGTGGATCTCAGCTCACTGCAACCTCTGCCTCCCTGGTTCAGGCAATTCTCCAACCTCAGCCTCCTGAGTAGCTGGGACTACAGGTGCACACCATCACGCCTGACTAATTTTTGTATTTTTAGTAGAGACGGGGTTTTACCATGTTGGCCAGGCTGGTGTCAAACTCCTGACCTCAAATGATCTGCCCACCTCGGCCTCCCACAGTGCTGGGATTACAGGCGTGAGCCACTTCGCCTGGCCCACATCACACTTAATATACATTGAGTTACCAGTTGGCACCAAAAGAGCCTGCTATGGAAGGAAATGTCCTCTTCATCTCAACTTCAAAGGATAAGTACATGCTATGAACTATCCTAAATCTGCTAATAACTTATTTTGAGTTTGAGCCTCATAAACTTACCTGAAATCTTTAAATCTCTATTTTCATTTTGCAGCTCTTGGATGAGTAGTCCTAGATGTTTACTACTCATTATACAACCTAGTTTCTTTTTCTTTGATTTGGCTTATAGTGTTCAATATGTATTCTAGATTTGTCCACTTCTTCCCATCCCTACTGCCATCAGCTTTGCCAGGTTATCTTCGTCTCTTACCTGATCTATTGTAGGAACTCCTGGTTTCCCTGCTTCCACTTTGGCTTTTTATTGTGCATTTCCCTTACCAGGTTTCAGGTAAGTTTATGAGGCTCAAACTCAAAATAAGTTATTAGCAGATTTAGGATAGTTCATGGCATGTACTTATCCTTTGAAGTTGAGATGAAAAGGACATTTCCTTCCATAGCCTAAGAGATCCTTTAAAATGTAAATTACCTTGACACCCCCTTGTTGAAATTTTTCCATCCATATTCAGAATAAAATCCAAATTCTACCAAAGCTTGCCAGGTAATACAAGTTTCGGCACCGCCTTCCTCTCTTACCTTACCTTGTTTACTTCTACTTAGTTCAGTACCCTGGAGCCTGGCCACGTAAGTTTCTTCCTGTATATCAATCCCACTTGCATTTTTGTCCCTGGAAGTTGCCACCCTGGTTATTGGCTGTAGGGCCTTTGCATTTGCTGCACCCTGGGGCTTCAGTACTCTTCTCCCAGATCTTGCTGTGGTTGATACCATTGTGTTATTCAGGTGTTAGGTCAGATGTTGCCTCTTCTAGGAGACTGACCAATCTCTCTCTTGAATTTTATTTTCTTCACAGCATTTATCAATATATGGAATTTAAAAAAAATGTTCTGTGAATATGAGACCTTGTCTGTCCTTTTCACTGCATAGTAGGTACTCAGTGAATGTTGGTTGAATAAATGAACTTAGTGAAATGTCTGTATTCCTCTTGAACATACTGTCTATCGTAGGCCGTTTTTTTTTTTTTTTGTTTGTTTGTTTTCCCCATGAAAAAACCCTAATTTTCAGCCTCTTTTTATAGGGCAGTGCCTTATTCTCTTTGGTGTTTGGGTCAGAGTACACTTATATTCTACTTTAGACCTGCGGAATTAATTTCTGGGAGAAATGGGTCCTTAGAATCTGTATTTTCAATAAATCTATCAGGTGATTTTAATGCATATCAAACTTTGAGAATCTCTCAATGTTTTAGTGGCTTTTCTTTTTTTTTTTTTTTTTTTTTTTTTTTTTTTTGAGGCGGAGTCTCGCTCTGTCGCCCAGGCTGGAGTGCAGTGGCCGGATCTCAGCTCACTGCAAGCTCCGCCTCCCGGGTTTACGCCATTCTCCTGCCTCAGCCTCCCGAGTAGCTGGGACTACAGGCGCCCGCCACCTCGCCCGGCTAGTTTTTGTATTTTTAGTAGAGACGGGGTTTCACCGTGTTAGCCAGGAGGGTCTCGATCTCCTGACCTCATGATCCGCCCGTCTCGGCCTCCCAAAGTGCTGGGATTACAGGCTTGAGCCACCGCGCCCGGCCTGTTTTAGTGGCTTTTCTTTGGAAGATTTATTTTTTTATTTTTTATTTTTTTTTTTGAGACGGAGTCTCGCTCTGTCACCCAGGCTGGAGTGCTGTGGCCGGATCTCAGCTCACTGCAAGCTCCGCCTCCCAGGTTCACGCCATTCTCCTGCCTCAGCCTCCCGGGTAGCTGGGGCTACAGGCGCCGCCACCTCGCCCGGCTAGTTTTTTGTAGTTTTTTTTTTAGTGGAGACGGGGTTTCACCGTGTTAGCCAGGATGGTCTCGATCTCCTGACCTCGTGATCCGCCCGTCTCGGCCTCCCAAAGTGCTGGGATTACAGGCTTGAGCCACCGCGCCCGGCCGGAAGATTGATTCTTTATAGTAGTAATGATAGCTACCATTTTTTTGGAACACTGCTTTATATGTCAAGTGTTATGCTAAAAATTACTATTACATGTTTTCATATAACTGCAAAGCAACTCAGATATGTAGGTATCATACAAATGAAGACAATGAGACACAGTAAGTGGCGGAAACTTGAATTTGAAACCCAAGTCTTTTTAATCACTGTACTTTACTGCTTCTGAACTATAGAGTTTAGAATTGTGTTTAGTACATTAAGAGAGGCCGTGTTTTTGTTCAGGACACGGTAGTGTTTTCTGTTCCTTTTCCAGTCCTGTCCTTAATGAAGTCCATTGTTTTGTTGGTCTTTTTGCCTGAAGTTGCACAAACAGGAGATGACCTTAAAAAACATTTTGTGGCATGGTGCGGTGGCTCATGCCTGTAATCCCAGCACTCTGGGAGGCCGAGGCGGGTGGTCACAAGGTCAAGAGATTGAGATCATCCTGGCCAACATGGTGAAACCCCTTCTCTACTAAAAATACAAAAATTAGCTGGGCGTGGTCATGCACGCCTGTAATCCCAGCTACTCGGGAGGCTGAGGCAGGAGAATCACTTGAACTCAGAAGGCGGAGGTTGCAGTAAGCCATTGCACCACTGCACTCCAGCCTTGCGACAGAGCAAGACTCCGTCTCAAAAAAATAAAGAAACAAAAAACATTCTGCAAAGACTCCTAGGTCTTGCATTGTTGTATTGAGTGCTGAGAGCCCACCAGGCTTCAAGTAAATTTGGAGCATTTTCTTCTTACTTGTGTATTACCTGCTCATTCCCCACACACAAAACCTATTACTTTGTGTTGATCAAATCATCAGAGTTCTTCCTACATTTTCTCCTTTGATTTGTGTTTTACTATTTGAACTGAGTGGCGCGACCATGGCTCACTGCAGCCTCAACCTTCTGGGCTTATGCGATTCTCCCGCCTCAGCTTCCTGAGTAGGTAGGACCACAGGCGTATACTATCACACTAATTTTTGTTTGTTTGTTTTTTATGGAGACAGGCTCAGGTTGGTATGGAATTCCTAGGCTCAAATGATCCTTCTGCCTTGACTTCCCAAAGTGCTGGGATTACAGGCGTGAACCACTGCATCCAAAGATATTTTAAATAAACAGATTTATTTGAAGTTTTCCTTTAATACTGGGCATGAATGTAGTTTCCAGTTTTTCACAATTATAAATAATATTATGGTGAACCATGGCTTTAAATAATTAACCTAAAAACTGAATAATTACAGCAGCCAGTCTAATTACAAATAGAAGGTATATTAAAGACTTCATAATTTTTTTTTTTTTTGAGACACAGTCTCACTTTGTTGCCCAGGCTGGAGTGCAGTGGAGTGATCTCAGCTCACTGCAACCTCTGCCTTCCGGGTCCAAGCAATTCTCCTGCCTCAGCCTCCTGAGTAGCTGGGATTACAGCTGTGCGCCACCATGCCTGGCTAATTTTTGTATATTTAGTAGAGACAGAGTTTCACCATGTTGGCCAGGCTGGTCTTGAACTCCTGACCTTAGGTGATCCACCCGTCTTGGCCTCCCAAAGTGCTGGGATTACAGGTGTGAGCCACTGCTCCTGGCCGAGACTTCTTAAATGATTTTAATCATAATTCAACAAGTATATACAGCATATATATATACTTGCATATGCTTAGAAAACGTTACATGAAGTTTTTAAACATTTTTATTTATTTGTTTGTTTTTGGTATTTTTTGAATTCTAAAATCTTCCTGAGACATAAAGATTTGTCTTTTTTTCTTTTCTTTTCTTTTTTTCTTTTTGTGAGATGGGAGTCTCACTATCACTCAGGTTGAAGTACAGTGGGGCGATCTCGGCTCGTTGCAACCTCTACCTCCCAGGTTCAAGCTGCCCTCCCACCTCAGCCTCCCTAGTAGCTGGGACCACGCTTGGCTAATTTTTGTATTTTTTGTAGAGTTGGGGTTTGCCATGTTGCCCAGGCTGTTCTCGAACTCCTGAGCTCATGCAGTCCACCTGGCTCGGCCTCCCCAAGTGCTGGGTTACAGGCATGAACCATCGTGCCGGTCAGACATGAAGGTTTTTTTTTTTTTTTTTTTGAGACGGAGTCTCGCTCTTTCGCCAGGCTGGAGTACAGTGGCCCGATCTCAGCTCAATGTGACCTCCGCCTCTCGGGTTCAAGTGATTCTCCTGCCTCAGCCTCCCAAGTAGCTGGGATTACACGCACGTGCCACCACGCCCAGTTAATTTTTGTATTTTTAGTAGAGACAGGGTTTCACCATGTTGACCAGGATGGTCTTGATCTCTTGACCATGTGATCTGCCCACCTCGGCCTCCCAAAGTGCTGGGATTACAAGCATGAACCACTGCGCCCAGCTGCCATGAAGGTTTTTAATAGAAGCTGTCTCTGAGGAGAGGAAAGTACCTCCTTTTTTCCATTTTTTTTTTAACTTTTGGTATTTAAATTTTAAATTATAAATGTATATTTTATTTTTTAAAAATTAACTCTGGGAAAGTATATTTTTCTAAACTAAACCAATTTTTAGGTGTATAGTCGGACATATATGTATTTGATAACATTTAAGACTTGTTTTGGAGAAAGTTACCTTCTTATTGCTTATTTTCATATTGAATTTTCATTTCCTTTTTTTTTTTTTTTTAATTTAGGCCAAAGCACAGATGTGTCTCAGCTTTGTAAAAATACAGAATGGCAGAATGAAGCTGGTTTATGCTTGACTGCACTCATTGACAAGTATTACAAGTGCAGAGCTTTCAAAATTTAATAGTTAATAAAGGTATTTCAAATTGAATTAGGGATTCAGTAAGCATCTTCCTGGTATATGCACCAGACTTAGAGGTCGATGTTCTGGCTGCTATCATGTTTTATCTTGCAACATAGTGTTTTTTTCTTTGTTTGCTTGCTTGTTTGTTTTGAGATGGAGTCTCCCTCCATGGCCCAGGCTGGAGTGCAGTGGCACGATCTTGGCTCACTGCAAGCTCCGCCTTCCAGGTTCATGCCATTCTCTTGCCTTAGCTTCCTGAGTAGCTGGGACTACAGGCACCCGCAACCATGCCCGGGTAATTTTTTTGTATTTTTAGTAGAGACAGGGTTTCACCGTGTTAGCCAGGATGGTCTCGATCTCCTGACCTTGTGATCCGCCTGCCTTGGCCTCCCAAAGTGCTGGGATTACAGGTGTGAGCCACTGTGCCCGACTACAATATAGTTTTTATAAACAAGTTTACTCTTTTTTTTCTTTTCTTTGAGATGGAATCTCACTCTGTCACCCAGGCTGGAGTGCAGCAGCACAATCTCAGCTCACTGCAACCTCCACTTCCCAGGTTCAAGAGATTCTTGTGCCTCAGCTTCCCGAGTAGTTGGGATTATAGGCACCTGCCATCATGCCCAGCTAATTTTTGTATTTTTATTTATTTTATTTTATTTTATTTTATTTTATTTTTGAGACGGAGTCTTGCTCTGCCGCCCAGGCTGGAGTGCAGTGGCCGGCTCTCAGCTCACTGCAAGCTCCGCCTTCCGGGTTCACGCCATTCTCCTGTCTCAGCCTCCCGAGTAGCTGGGACTACAGGCGCCCGCCTCGTTGCCCGGCTAGTTTTTTGTATTTTTTAGTAGAGACGGGGTTTCACTGTATTAGCCAGGATGGTCTCGATCTCCTGACCTCGTGATCTGCCCGTCTCAGCCTCCCAAAGTGCTGGGATTACAGGCTTGAGCCACCACGCCCGGCAATTTTTGTATTTTTAGTAGAGACGGGGCTTCACTCTGTTGGCCAGGCTGGTGTTGAACTCCTGACCTCAAGTGATCTGCCCACCTCAGCCTCCCAAAGTCCTGGGATTACAGCTACCATGCCCTGGCAAAAACAAGTTTGCTTTTTATACAATACATATTTTGCTGCTTTGTTACTCTTAGGAAAGGTAATGTAGAAGAAACTGACTTGCTTGAACAGACTTTTAAAATCTGTTTATTCATTTTATTTGTTAACAGTTGCTTTTCTTCCTTCCTTCCTTCCTTCCTTCCTTCCTTCCTTCCTTCTTTCTCTCTCTCTCTCTCTCTCTCTCTCTTTCTCTCTTTCTTTCTTTCTGTCTCTCTATCTCTTTCTTTCTTTTTTTTTTGACAAGGTTTCGCTCTTGTTGCCCATGCTGGAGTGCAATGGCACAGAGCATAGTCTTGGCTCACTGCAACCTCCACCTCCTGGGTTTAAGTGATTCTCCTGTCTCAGCCTCCCAAGTAGCTGGGACTACAGGCACTTGCCACTATGCCCAGCTAATTTTTGTATTTTTAGTAGAGAGAGTGTTTCACCATGTTGGCCAGGCTGGTCTTGAACTCCTGGCCTCAGGTGATTCGCCTGCCTTGGCCTCCCAAAGTGTTGGGATTACAGGCGTGAGCCACCATGCCTGGCCCAATAATTGCTTTATCACGGTAGTTCTAAGCATTTTTGCCAATATGACTAATGATGTTTATGCATGTCTTTGTGCACATGTCATCTCAGCTATGATATGGAAGAAAGAGGCTGTGAGTTACACAGTTTGGAGAGCAGTAGCCATACTCTGCTTCTTTCATTTTTATTTTAGTTAGAAATGGGGTCTCTGTCACACAGGCTGGAGTGCAGTGGTGTGATCATAGCTCATGGTAGCCTTGAACTCCTAGGCTCAAGTGATCCTTCTCAGCCTTCCGAGTAGCTGGGACTGCTACATAAGAAGGCACATACCAGCATGCCTGGCTAATTTTTAAAGTTTTTCATAGAGACGGTCTCACCACCTTGGCAGGCTGGTCTCAAACTCCTAGGCTCAAGCCATTCTGCCTCAGCCCCTCAGAGTATTGGTTTTACAGGTGTGAGCCACTGCCCTTAGCACTCTGCTTCTTTCTGCTCAGAGAAATCATATAGACAAGCATGTGAATGAAATATTAAGGAAAAGTCTTGATTCTGTTGTAATTTATTTAGATAACATGCATCATTAACAAACTAGTACCATTGCTTGTAATATACCTCTCAAGTTTAGAACACACTAGTATTTTGTAATACAGCTGTTAAAAACTGCTTTCTGGCCAGGCATGGTGGTTTGTGCCTATAATCCCAGCAATTTGGGAGGCTGAGGTGGGGAGATCACTTGAGCCCAGGAGGTCAAGACTATCTGAGCAACACATCGAGACCCCGTCTCTACAAAAAAGTAAAAAAATTGGGTGAGTGTGATGGCACGCACCTGTGGTCTCAGCTATTCTGGAGCCTGAGGTGGGAGGATTACTTGAGCTGGGGAGGTTGAGGCTGCAGGGAGCTGTGATCACACCACTGCACTCCAGCCTAGGCAACAGAGACCCTATCTCAAAACAAAAACCTACTGCTTTCTTAACATTTATAAGTGGGGCCATTGTGGTGGCACACGCCTGTAGTCCTAGCTACTTGGGGGGCTGAGGTGGGAAGATGGCTTGAGCTTAGGAGGTCAAGGATGCAATGAGCCATGATTACGCCACTGCACTACAGCCTGGGCAATAGAGACCTGTCTCGAAAAAAAAACAAAAAACAAAAAAATCATTTATAAGTAACTTGTATCCACTATTATGTGGGATCAACATAGTATGGATTTTTTTTTTTTTTTTAAAGAGACAGAGTCTTGCTCTGTCACCCAGGCTGGAGTGCAGTGGCGCGATCTTGGCTTGCTGCAACCTCTGCTTACTGGGTTCAAGCAATTCTTCTGCCTCAGCCTCCCAAGTAACTGGGATTACAGATGTGCACCACCATGCCCAGCTAATTTTTGTATTTTTTGTAGAGATAGGTTTCCGCCATGTTGCCCAGGCTGGTCTCGAACTCCTGACTTCAGGTGATCCACCCAGCTTGGCCTCCCAAAGTGCTTGGATTACAGGCCTGGCCTGGAATTTTTATATTTTCTGTTAAATTTTTCTGTTTCTGATTTATGAAAAACATTTTCCTAGCTGGGCACAGTGGCTCACGCCTGTAATCCCAGCACTTTGAGAGGTCGAGGCAGGTAGATCATCTGAGGTAAGGAATTCAAGACCAGCCTGCCCAACATGGCAAAACTCTGTCTCTACTAAACATACAAAAACTAGCTGGGTGTGATGATAGGCACCTGTAATCCCAGATACTTGGGAGAATCACTTGGACCCAGGAGGTGGAGGTTGCAGTGAGCTGAGAATGTGCTGCTGCACTCCAGCCTGGGCGACAGAGGGAGACTCCTGCTCTAAAAAAGAAAGAAAAACATTTTCCTGAGTATTTGTTTGTTTGTTTGTTTGTTTGTTTTTTGAGATGGAGTCTCGCCCTGTCACCCAGGCTGGAGTGCAGTAGTGCGATCTCGGCTCTCTTCAACCTCCGCCTCCCGGGTTCAAGCGATTCTCCTGCCTCAGCCTCCCGAATTGCTGGGACTACCGGCGTGCGCCACTATGCCCTGCTAATTTTTTTGTGTGTGTTTTTAGTAGAGACGTGGTTTCACCATGTTGGCCAGGCTGGTCTTGATTTCCTGACCTTGTGATCTGCCCGTCTTAGCCTCCTAAAGTGCTGGGATTACAGGCGTGAGCCACGGCACTCGGACATATTTTCCTGAGTTTACAATGTTAAAATTTAGAATATGACTAGTAAATATTCTTGGGTATAATTTTTTTTTTTTTTGTGATGGAGTCTCACTGTGTTGCCCAGGCTGGAGTGCAATGGCGTGGTGTTGGCTCACTTCCTCCTTTGCCTCCCGGGTTCAAGCAGTGCTCCTGCCTCAGCCTCCTGAGTAGCTGGGAGTACAGGCGTGCGCCACCACACCCGGCTAATTTTTGTATTTTTAGTCCAGACAGCATTTTACCACATTGGCCATGCTGGTCTTGAACTCCTGACCTTGTGATCCACCCGCCTCGGCCTCCCAAACTGCTGGGATTACAGGTGTGAGCCCCCACGCCTGGCTTTGTTTTTAGGATTTAAAAATTTTCTCTCCGTGACACAGGAGGTCCTGATGACATGTGCCCTCTTGGGTGGAAATTTTAGAAAACGTTTTCAAATTATGAAACTAATGGTTGTAATATTGAATACAAAGAAAGATGATTTAATTGAAAAGCTTTGCTTTTTTTTTTGTTGTTGTTGTTTTTGTTTTTTTTTTGAGACGGAGTCTCGCTCTGTCACCCAGGCTGGAGTGCAGTGGCCAGACCTCATCTCACTGCAAGCTCCGCCTCCCGGGTTCACGCCGTTCTCCTGCCTCAGCCTCCCGAGTAGCTGGGACTACAGGCGCCGCCACCTCGCCTGGCTAGTTTTTTTTTTTGTATTTTTAGTAGAGATGGGGTTTTACCGTGTTAGTCAGGATGGTCTCGATCTCCTGACCTCGTGATCTGCCCGTCTCGGCCTCCCAAAGTGCTGGGATTACAGGCTTGAGCCACCGCGCCCGGCCAGCTTTCCTTTGTTTGACTATTTATGATCAGTTTTACCCCTAGACCTTGACCAGGCAGAGAGAATTCTTAGGATTGTATAAGAGTAAACTGCAGCCAGGAAAGGACAGGAAATTAGTAGGTGAGAGACCAAGATTAAGAATAGAAGACTTCTTTCTTCTCTTTCCCTTTCATGCAGATGAGTGATATAGCTTTGGCCCCAGCGAAACACACACACTCCAGAGCACTATACAGAGAACTTTGGCTAAGGGTTAAAGATACTTTGGTCTTCAACTGAGCCCAAGTTTGAAAACTTTTTCAGTTTATTAAGTACTGTTACAAATTCTTACTTGATCTTTGCACAACTGTTTAAAATGAATAGTTTCAATTATCACTCCTGTTTTATGGATAAACTGAAGTCACAACGAGGCTAAGTGGTTTATCTATTAATATTTCTCAGTACTGCCTTAAGTTTTTTGTCTAAGGATGTTCTTTCTGCTATCCCATGATATTTTGGCAAGTGTAGTCTAAAGTGATTCTAGAATAGGAGTCAGATACAGGTAAAGAAAAAAGGGTCACCAAGGAAAGAGAAGGTAATGTTTAAGACAGTCCTTTGTTTTGAATGCTTGTGTTCCCCACAATTCATATTTGAAATCCTAACCCCCAGTGTGATAGCATTAGGAGGAGGTGGGCCTTTGGGTAGTGATTAAATCATGAGGGTGGAGCCCTCATGATGAGGAGTAGTGCCCTTATAAAAGAGGGCTCAGAGAGCTGCTTGCCCTCTTCCACCATAGTAAGACACAGTGAGAAGGCACCATCTACCAACCAGAGAGTGAGTCCTCAGAAGACTCTGAATCTACCAGTGCCTTGATCTTGGACTTCTTAGCCTCTAGAACCGTGAGAAGTAAATTTCTGTTGTTTGTAACCTACCCAGTCTGTGTTATTTTGTTTAAGCAGCCCAATAGACTAAGGCACCTGAGAAAATAGGGTCACATTTAATGAGAATTTCTAGAAAAATGGTGGCACCCTGGAGGGTGAATCTTGAACAGAATCACGCGTTGCGGAGAAATGGAAACATTAAGGAGATGAGGAAATTCTCTCTGACCTTGAAGACTTAAGCATAGTAGCGATGGAATAGAGGGTTAAGGGGAAGAGTGTTCTCCTTTTCTTGAGTTTTGAGCATTCTCTGGAGTAGTGATCACAAAGGTAATTTGTAACTTTTATTTAGTTGTTAATTATATATTGGTAGGCAATTATTATTTAAATTAACAGTTAACTTGATTGCAAGCTCTTGATGGTAAAATCTACCTTTGTTTCTTCTGTATCCTCCTCTGAACTCTCTTGCTGGTTACTTAGTCCCCTGAGAACTTGTTAGATACATCCTTTTCAAGAAAGGAGAAGTGAGAGAAGACAGAGCGTTTGAATCCCACCTCCTGTGCTGTGTGACTTTGGGCAAATTACTGAAGCTTTCAGAGCCTCAGTTCTTTCCTCTTTAATTGAGTGGGTGAGAACTGCTGTATCTCCAAAGTTGTCATAGTGCCACTTTTGAAGTTGTGATTTGTTGAATATAAATAAATGAAGACTTAGTATACTGTAATCCAGTGGTCCCCAACCTGTTTTGCACCAGGGACCATTTTCATAGAAGACAGTTTTTTCACAGACAGTGGGCCAGGGTGGGGGGAGGGGGGAGAATGGTTTTGGGATGAATCTGTTCTACCTCAGATCATCAGACATTAGATTCTCATAAGGAGTGCAGCCTAGATCCTTCGCATGCAGTCGCTCCAGTGAAAATCTGACGCCACCGCTGATCTGATAGGAGGCAGAGCTCAGGTGGTAATGCTCACTGGCCCGCACCTCACCTCCTTCTGCTGTGCTGCCAGGTTCCTAACAGGCCACAGACAAGTACCAGTCCATGGCCTGGGGATTGGGGACCCCTGTACTAATCTATACCTGATCTATACAGTATCTTGCACACGCCTCTGGCCATGCTGACCTAGTTTATTCTATATATTCCTGTTGTACTCTGTGGAAAATAAACTTCTGTTGTCCCTTCTCGCCTGCTCTAGTTTCTTCCTTTTGAATAGTATGCCTTCTGAAAAGGGTGTCTTTAAGCTTTTGCTTTCTTGTAAAAATATTTTATAAGAATTTTAGGGATGGGCTGGGTGCAGTGGCTCATGCCTGCCATCCCAGCACTTTGGGAGGCTGATCACCTGAGGTCAGGAGTTTGAGACCAGCCTGGCCAACATGGTGAAACTCCGTCTCTACTAAAAATACAAAAATTAGGTGGGTGTGGTGGTACGCACCTGTAGTGCCAACTACTTGAGAGACTGAGGCAGAGAATCACTCAAACCCGGGAGGTAGACGTTGCAGTGAGTCGAGATTGTGCCACTGCACTCCAGCCTCGGCAACAGAGCAGGACTCCGTCTCAAAAAAGAAAAATAAAAATTTGTAATGATGAGTTTCAGGGAATTTTAATCCTGAGTGAGTTTTGATCACAGAGAATTGTGATATTAAGGGCATATAATGGGGTTTATTTCATCATTTAAATTTTGTATGTCTTTAACTTCTCCCAAGTATAGCTTTAGAATAATTTTTAGCAAACAGTAATTGAACAATTTGTACTTGAGTCTGCATCCTTTTTTTTTTTGAGACGGAGTCTTGCCCTGTTGCCCAGGCTGGAGTGCAATGGCGTGATCTCAGCTCACTGCAACCTCCGCCTCTCAGGTTCAAGCAATTCTCCTGTCTCAGCCTCCCGAGTAGCTGGGATTACAGGCACGCACCACTATACCAGTCTTTTTTTTTGCCCGCCTCGGCCTTCCAAAGTGCTAGGGTTTTTTTTTTTTTTTTTTTTTGAGACGGAGTCTCGCTCTGCCACCCAAGCTGGAGTGCACTGGCCAGATCTCAGCTCACTGCAAGCTCCGCCTCCCGGGTTCACGCCATTCTCCTGCCTCAGCCTCCCGAGTAGCTGGGACTACAGGCGCCCGCCACCTCGCCCGGCTAGTTTTTTGTATTTTTTAGTAGAGACGGGGTTTCACCGTGTTAGCCAGGATGGTCTCGATCTCCTGACCTTGTGATCCGCCCGCCTCGGCCTCCCAAAGTGCTGGGATTACAGGCTTGAGCCACTGCGCCCGGCCCAAAGTGCTAGGATTATAGGTGTGAGACACCATGCCCAGCCGAGTCCGCATCCTTTTCTTGCCTACTTGCCATCAGAGATGCAAATGTAGTTTAAGAAAAAAGTATTTTGTTGCTAAGAACTAATAGGAAGTTTTTTTTTTGAGATGGAGTCTTGCTCTGTTGCCCAGGCTGGAGTACAATTGCAATGGTGTGATCTCAGCTCACTACAACCTCCGCCTCCTGGGTTCAAGTGATTCTTCTACTTCAGCCTCCCGAATAGCTGGGATTACAGGGGCGCGCCACCATGCCCTGCTAATTTTTGTGTTTTTAGTAGAGACGGGATTTCACCATATTGGCCAGACTCGTCTTGAACTCCTTACTTCAGGTGATCCGCCTCCCTTGGCCTCCCAAAGTGCTGGAATGACAGGCATGAGCCACTGCGCCTGCACGAACTAATATGAAGTTAATTGGTAGTTATCTAATTTCTGTACTGCCCTAAAGTTGTCTTTGTAAGGGTGAAACAAACATAACTAGCATGATTGGTCATATCTGGCAGATGGTGAATAAGTCCTGGTCAGGAATTTACAATGTGACTTCCTGTATAAGATCTGTCATATACTAGATGTGTGATCTCGGTGAAATTACTACCTTAGCTAGGGCTATGTTCCTCATTTTAAAAACAGAAAATTTTCCTGCTTTGATTTTTATCAGAAGGGCTCTTATTAAGATGTGAAAGTAGTAAAGCTACATTAGAACATAAACTAGGTGCGGCAATATTTGAGAGCCATTTGTGTTAAAAGAATAATCAGCTTTGAATATTTTGTAAAAAGTATTGTGTATGAGTATGTTTGAACACCTCATTATACTGAGACTTTGAGTAATCTGATAAAAGTCATCCCAACTACTTATTAATGCTTTTTAAGATAAAAATGCATAGAATGCTTCCTCTGGCTTCCCATTTCATTGACCAGTATCTCTATTTTCTGTTACATAAAAACTAATTGCATACATTCTATTTTTTTTTTTTTTTTTTTTTGAGACGGAGTCTCGCTCTGTCGCCCGGGCTGGAGTGCAGTGGCCGGTTCTGAGCTCACTGCAAGCTCTGCCTCCCGGGTTTATGCCATTCTCCTGCCTCAGCTTCCGAGTAGCTGGGACTACAGGCGCCCGCCACCTTGCCTGGCTATTTTTTTTTTTTTTGTATTTTTTAGTAGAGACGGGGTTTCACCGTGTTAGCCAGGATGGTCTCGATCTCCTGACCTCGTGATCCGCCCGTCTCGGCCTCCCAAAGTGCTGGGATTACAGGCTTGAGCCACCGCGCCCGGCCCATTCTATTTTTTTAAACCTTTTTTTTCTTTTTTACTGAGCAGGCAATGGTTATGAATAATTGCATACCTTCTAAATTGTTACTATACATTTTCTTCTTCTTTTTTTTTTTTCTCTTTTAGCACATCAGATTGCATTGCATTTATTACATTTTCTTCTTGCTGAGGGTTCTTATTTTTATTTTTTCATTTTTTCAGATGGAGTCTTGCTCTGTCACCCAGGCTGGAGTACAGTGGCGCAATCTCTGCTCATTGCAACCTCTGCCTCCTGTGTTCAAGTGATTCTCCTGCCTCAGCCTCCCAAGTAACAGAGACTGCAGGCGTGCGCCACCATGCCCAGCTAATTTTTTTTTGTATTTTTAGTAGAGATGGAGTTTCACCATGTTTGCTAGGCTGGTCTTGAACTCTTGGCCTCAGGTGATCCGCCCTTCTCGGCCTCCCAAAGTGCTAGGATTACAGGTGTGAGCCACTGCACCCGGCCTATTTTTAATGTGGAAAGACTTGTGATATTGTTCTTCATCACTGTGAAGATTTGGCTGGCTATGTGAAAAGTAACTTTATCATAAATCACATTCTTTAAAATCACATTAAAGAAAGTTTCATATTCTGGCCTTGAATTAGCCAGTGTTGTCCCTGCCTTTTCAGGAAGAGCTCTGCTTGCATGGAGTAGGGGAGAAGGGGAGGAGATAATTGTTTTTCTATAAAAATGTATCTTTAAAAAAACTTTTATGTATTAATAATTTGAAATTTTTAGCACGAAAAGGTAGAATGGCGTAATGAATCTCTGTGGACCCATCACTTGCCTTCAACAGTTAAACTCATGGTGGTTTTGTTTCATCCGTACCTCTCCCCACTTGGCAGGTTTATTTTAAACTAGACCCCAGATATTGTGTCACTTTAACTGAAAATACTTAGTGAGATCCCTAAGAGATAAGGACTCTTTTTGGATGTGATCATTGACATTGTACTTATGTAACAATGTCATTTCAGCAGTGTTCAAAGTTCCTGATAGTTCATAAATGTCCTTTTACTAGGTTGGTTTGAATCAGGATTGGTATCTCTTAATTTTGTTTTAATCTATAACCATTCCCCTGCCATCTCTTAAGATTTATTTATTTTTTGCCATTTATTTGTTGAAGAAACTGAGTGACATTCCCTGGATTTAGCTGCTGCATCCAAAAATTTTTTTTCCTGATTATAAAAGTCAATTTGTAACCATTATATGATATTTGAAAATTGTACAAAGTGAAAAGTAAAATCCTGCCACCCAGAGATAACAGATGTTAAAGTTTTATGTTTTCTTTCAGCCTTTTCATTTGTATGTGTGTTCCTATGCCTTTAAAAACATGTGCATTTGCAGGCCAGGAGCGATGACTCATGCCTGTAATCCCAGCACTTTGGGAGGCCGGGGCAGGCGGATCACTTGAGGTCAGGAGTTCAAGACCAGCCTGGCCAAAATGGTGAAACCCTGTCTCTACTAAAAATAAAAAAAATTACCTGGGTGTGGTGGCACACACCTGTAGTCCCAGCTACTCGGGAGGCTGAGGCAGGAGAATCACTTGAACCCAGGAGGCAGAGGTTGCGGTGAGCCGAGATGTGCCACTGCACTCCAGCCTGGGCAAAAAAAGGAGACTCTGTCTCAAAAAATAAATTAATAAAAATAAATTAAAACGTGCATTTGCTATGTTTATTTTTATGCCCTTTTAAATATACTTTTAACATTATGTTGTGATCATTCCTTCATATTATCAAGAAAGAAAATGAGGCTGAATGTGGTGGCTCATTCCTGTAATCCCAGCACTTTGGGAGGCTGAGGCAGGAAGAACGCTTGAGGCTAAGGCAGGAAGAACGCTTGAGCCTGGGAGTTCAAGACTAGCCTGAGAAACATAATGAGACCCCATCTCTACTTAAAAAAAAAAAAGCCAAACATGATAACATGTGCCCCCATAGTCCCAGCCACTTGGGATCAGATCACTTGAACCTGGGAGGTCAAGGATGCAGTGAGCCATGATTGCTCTACTGCATGCCAGCCTGTGTGACAGAGCGAGAGCCTTTCTCAAAAAAAAAAAAAAGAAAAAAAAAAGAAACATTTGGCTGTATAATACTTTACAGTGTGTATCACAATTTAAATATTTCTTTTTAGCTGGATATTTAGATTATCCCTATTTTTCACTGCTTTAAAGGCATGATAACCGTCTTTGTATATAAATCTTTGTATTTCAGATTATTTTCCTTGATAGGCTTAGAACTGGACTTATTCAGAGGGCATGCACGTTTTTTAACATCTGGATTTGTATTGCCAGAAAAGTTATCATAGTTTGTAATTTCCAGTGCAGTGTATAAATGGCTCCATCTTACTAAAGAATTGGTTTGCATTTGCTCTTTATTTTTAAAATGTCTTTGCCAGCTATATTAGTGGAATGTTTGGAGTTTTTTTCCCCTAATTCTTTTGCTTTTTAAATTTTACTTGGGATTTTTTTTAAATGCACAATCTTGTGTCCTAAATTTGATATTTTTCATTGTATTTATCTTTTTTGCGTTTTCTCTGTACTTTAATGGATGCAAAGTTTGTATGTATCTGTAGGAAGTCCTTCCCTGAATATCAAATAAATGTTAACCTTACTTATCTGGTAGAATTGCTGATTTTTTTTCTTCCTTAACTGCTAGTAGGTTTTCTTTTTCTTTTTGGAATTTTTTCTGGGGAGCTTTCCAGCAAAAACTGGAAAGCCCGCTAGACAAATTCTGAAAGAGCTATAACACTGTAGGTTTTCCTAGCACTGAATTTATTGAAATTGGAATCCCTTCCCCATTTATTTGTGATTCCAATTTTGATATATAAATATAAATAAATATATTTTGAGGGGAATTTGTTCAGACAATTCTATAAATCTGATTTGCTGGTTGTAATTGTGTATGTGTGTGTGTGTTTGCACACTGTTTTTTACAAACTTGTTCCTGCCAGGACAAGGAAGACATTTGGCCTTAAAAATTTAACACAGGGTCATCAGGACTCACTCACCACTTCCCACATAAAAGTGGATTGTTGTAGAAACAGTAATAGTAAAATATCATTTTCATTACATTCCTGTAGTACATAGCAGCTCACAAGCACTTTTATTTATTTATTTATTTATTTATTTATTTTGAGACGGAGTCTTGCTCTGTCGCCCAGGCTGGAGTGCAGTGGCGCGATCTCAGCTCACTGCAAGCTCCGCCTCCCGGGTTCACACCATTCTCCTGCCTCAGCCTCCTGAGTAGCTGGGACTACAGGCGCCCACCACCTCCCCCGGCTAGTTTTTTGTATTTTTTAGTAGAGATGGGGTTTCACCGTGTTAGCCAGGATGGTCTCAATCTCCTGACCTCATGATCCGCCCGTCTCGGCCTCCCAACGTGCTGGGATTACAGGCTTGAGCCACCGCGCCCGACCATAAGCACTTTTATATTCAGTATATTCCAGGGTGGGCACAATGGCTAACCCCTATAATCCCAAAACTTTGGGAGGCTGAGGCCAGAGGATCAGCCTGGCTTTGCTATGTCGACCATCCTGGGCAACATAGCAAAACCTCTGTCTCTACAAAAAAATTTATTTTTATTTTTAAATATATATTTTTCTTAATAGAGATGGGGTCTTGCTGTTTCTCAGGCCAGTCTTGAACTCCTGGGCTCAAGCAATCCTCCCACCTCAGCCTCTCAAAGTGCTGGAATTAAAGGCATGAGCTACCATGCCCAGCAAAAATATTTTTTTAAGTAGCTGGATGTGGTGGCCTGCGCCTGTAGTCCCAGCTCCTCAGGAGGCTGACGTGGGAGGATCACTTGAGCCCTCATGAGTTTGAGGCTGCAGTGAGCTATGATTGCCATTGCACTCCAGCCTGGGCAACAGAGCGTGAGTCCCCATCTCTCTCTCTTTAAAATATATATTTATATATTAAATATATTAAACATAAATACATTATATTAAATATGTATAAATATATTAAATATGAATGTATTAAATATATATTTATAATTAAATATAAATATAATTTTAAATATATATATATAGTTTGAGAAAATTTCTCTTTTCTCAAAGTATATATTTCAATTTTCTCAAAAAATATATTTAATTATATTTCAATTTTGTTTTGAACTGAATATGCTAAATTGTCTAAACCCTGTCTTACCCTCTATCATCACTTAATTTGTTGGTTAGAGATAATATATCATATATTTCCCAAAGACAGGCTTGTGGACTATAAAGGATCTCACAGCCAAGGAGAGGTGGGTATGTGGTGTATATGCATCCCTGCTGCTATTTTATGCCCAAATCTCTGCTCCATAATGCTGCTTCCCACTGAGTCTATTCACACTCACTTTCTTCTCAACAGGGGGGCTTGACAGCCCTTCAGGGTCCAACATGCAGGTTGAAAAAAGTGTGCAGTCCTTTCTGTAAATTACCAGACCTAAAAAATAGAAAAGCTATTATACAATGATACTTGCTGCTTGGGAAGTGTAATCAGTGACAGTGGGTAAAAGAGAATGAGAATGAGTGAGTTTTATTACTCGGAGGCCTTTTTTTTGTTTTGTTTTGAGATGGAGTCTCGCTCTCGCTCTGTCGCCCAGGCTGGAGTGCAGTGGCACGATCTTGGCTCACTGAAGCCTCCACCTCCCAGGTTCAAGCAGTTCTCTACCTCAGCCTCCTGAGTAGCTGGAATTACAGGCGCCCGCCACCATGCCTGACTAATTTTTGTTAGAGATGAGGTTTCACCGTCTTGGCCAGGCTGGTCTTGAACTCCTGACCCTGTGACCCACTTGCCTCAGCCTCCCAATACTCTGGGGCTTTTAAGTGCAGTTCCTGGAGCCCCATTTTTATTAGACTGAGATTATCTGGAGGTGATCACATCTTGCTCATCATTGTTTTTCCCATGCCTGTTGCAATGTTCAGTATCAAGGTGTTCAAATGAGTTGGGCTTGAGTGAATGAATTTTCCTCCTTCTTGATGGTGTAAGTTCTCCTCCGCAGCCCCTGGTGATAATTCCTCTCTTGATGTTTTGGGGGCCTTTTCTGTATTTGCCAAGACTTGAGTGGTCATGGATTTGATGTCACTGATAGTTTTAGGTTTCTATGCTGGCTCCACTTGTTATTTCTGAAGAAGTGGACTTGCTTTGGCAGGAGTAATATTCTCTCTTACTT
Organism: Trachypithecus francoisi; assembly: GCF_009764315.1. NCBI lineage: Eukaryota > Metazoa > Chordata > Mammalia > Primates > Cercopithecidae > Trachypithecus > Trachypithecus francoisi. The sequence goes on along the minus strand of NW_022681454.1, from coordinate 39,416,911 downwards.
CTCTCCTTTCTCTACCATTTTTTCCTTTGTCATCTCAACTATGGTAAGCATCCAGATAATGTATTTGATTGCAGATGCACCTTGGGAAAAGATAAAAAACAAAACTAGGCATTGTCATTTTCCTGATTTTTTTCTGTCTTACATGTGTTTTAAAAATGAATTTAAAAATGAATTTCCATTTGCTTTTTATTTTAAACTTAATTTAACAAAATACTATACCAACATTAGTAGTTTATGGTAGATACCCTGTTTCAGGTACACTGTTTCACTGTTTAGATTCTCTTCCACTGTTAAAGCTTCCACCAGAGAGAGAGTAAGTAGGGAAGGGAAAAGTAAACTTTGAAAACGGATTTTTGCTAACAATGATTGCCTCAGATTTAGGTCAAAGGCTGACTTGAGAAGTATCCATGATAGGGCCTGTTTATATACTTTTTAATATCTTCATTGATGATGGGATATGGTTAATTTTGTAACATTTACCTACAGAGTTACAATCCCTTTTATGATATATTATCTCTAACCAACAACTTTAGTGATGATAGAAAGACAATTTAGCATATTCAGTTTGAGTACATTGATATATAATTATCCCTAGAGCTAATGGTTATAGTCGAGAGAAGAACAAGAAACTTTAAGATTATTCTTTTACAAAGTTAATACTCTTTGAATAGTTAAATATTCAAATAGTGTAATTTCAGAAAACACAATTGTATGCAGCAAAAAGTCTCCTTACTACTTCTGTCTCCAGGCCACTTAGGTCCTCTTTCAAATACTAAAAGTTTGGGACTATTTGCAAACATCTCTCCGTTGATAAAAACTTAGCCTTAAGTTACTAATGTTATTGGAGTTTCCACAGCAGCATTTTATTTTTGTTTTGGGTAGTATCTGTTGTTTACACATACATGCAAATTTGCACATATATGTAAATATTTACACATATGCAAATATATAATTTGGTTAAAAAAGTAATATGTATAGAAACATAGGAAAATAAGAAAAATCAATACCTGATCATCTTAACAATAACCAGAATAATGAGTTTAATGTATAATAATTCTTCCCCAAGTTTAAATTCTTGGTAGGTAGTAATTCTACATATTTTCAAAAACCTTAATCACAGGAATTTCACACTGAGCATACTGGAATTCTGACTCATTTCTTAGGAGGGAAATGAATCTCTTAGTATTATTGTTGCTTTTGGAAAAGGAGTGGGGAACTAACCTTTTGGAAGGAGAGAGGAAACCAGGGATTGGCAAAAAGAGTAGAGAGGTTTAATAAGGGTACATATTTTTATACTACAGCCTTGAGAAAAATAAGGAAGAAATCCAGTTGCAGTAATTCTGGGTCCTTAGAATACTGCTTTTCTTTTTTCTTTTTTAAATGTAAGGAATGGATTGGAAGATGTATAGAGAAGATAAGCTCACAGTCAGTTACACTATTCTGTTATGTTTTGATGTGGGTACCAGGGAGGATTAACTTAAGGAAAGAAAAAGAACTTTCCACATCATGCATTCAGTTTTTGTCTGTTATGACAATGGAGTATGAGCAGCAAGAGTCAGAAACTCCCAAGTTATAAAATGTGGCCAGATGGGGTGGCTCACTCCTGTAATCCGAGCACTTTGGGAGTCTGAGGGAGCAGATCACTAGAGGCCAGGAGTTTGAGACCAGCCTGGCCAACATGGTGAAACTCTGTCTTTACTAAAAATATAAAAATTAGCCGGGTGTGGTGGCACACGCCTGTGTTCCCAGCTACTCGGGAGGCTAATGCAGGAGAATCACTTGAACCCGGGAGGTGGAGGTTGCAGTGAGCCAAGATGGCAACACTGCACTCCAGCCTGGGTGACAGAGTGAGTCTCAGCCTCAAAACAACAACAACAACAAAATTGGGAATGTTTAACCCTTTTCAGGGATGTCCCTTCTTTATTTTCAATGGAATAGTCTAGCAGAATAAGCCAAATCTCCTATAGGGATGCTGTTAGCAAGAGGCCAGTTTTGCTAGCTATACCATGTTACTACATAGTATGTTTCATTGCTCCAATGTACCATAGCTTTAATTACTAACATTTGGGTTCTTTATAATTTTTTGAATATTCAATAACGCACAATTCAGACAGTCCCTTAGGACAGAGTGATAGAAATGTAATTCTTAAGGGTACAAGCTTTGTAAAAACACTTTTTTTTTTCTTCTTTTTTTTTGAGACGGGGTCTGGCTCTGTCGCCCAGGCTGGAGTGCAGTGGCCGGATCTCAGCTCACTGCAAGCTCCGCCTCCCGGGTTCAGCCATTCTCCTGCCTCAGCCTCCCGAGTAGCTGGGACTACAGGCGCCCGCCACCTCGCCCGGCTAGTTTTTTTTTGTATTTTTTAGTAGAGACGGGGTTTCACCGTGTTAGCCAGGATGGTCTCGATCTCCTGACCTCGTGATCCACCCGTCTCAGCCTCCCAGAGTGCTGGGATTACAGGCTTGAGCCACCGTGCCCAGCCTCCTGGCCAGTCTTGTTTCATTGATCCACATCCAGTTTTTTAGTTTATTTTTTTAAATGTCATTTTTTTTTTTAGAGCAGTTTTAGGTTCACAGGATAATTGAGCAGAAAGTATAGCGTTCTCGCGGGGCACGGTGGCTCAAGCCTGTAATCCCAGCACTTTGGGAGGCCGAGACGGGCGGATCACGAGGTCAGGAGATCGAGACCACCCTAGCTAACACGGTGAAACCCCGTCTCTACTAACAATACAAAAAAATTAGCTGGGCGAGGTGGCGGGCGCCTGTAGTCTCAGCTACATGGGAGGCTGAGGCAGGAGAATGGCGTGAACCCGGGAGGCGGAGCTTGCAGTGAGCTGAGATTGCGCCACTGCACTCCAGCCTGGGCGACAGAGTGAGACTCCGTATCGGAAAAAAAAAAAAAAAAAAGAAAGTATAGAGTTCTTATATATCCCCTGCCCCCACACATGCATAGATTCCCTACTATCAGACACCTGAGTGTTAACCTTTGTTACAATCAACAAAGCAAACATTGAAAAGTCATTGTTACCTAAAGCCATAGTTTACATTAGGGTTCACTCTTGGTATTGTACATCCTATGGAGTTTGACGAATGTATAATGACATGTATCTACCACTGTAGTAGTATACAGAATTGTTTCATTGCCCTAAAAATCCCCCCATCCATTTATTTATTTTTTAAAGGTCTGTTGGACTTGACATTTTTTAAGTAAATATTTTTATTTTGGGATAAATTTAGACTTACAGAAAAGTTGCAAAGGTAATACAAAGTTACCGTATACTCCTCACCCAGCTTCCTCTAATATTAATGTCTTACTTTCGGGCCGGACGTCGGGCCTCACGCCTGTAATCCCAATGCTTCGGGAGGCCAAAGTGGGAAGATCACTTGAGCTCAGGAGTTCAAGATCAGCCTGGGCAACATAGCAAGACTTTGTCTCTATAAATAAATTTAAAAAAATAAAAAGACATTTTAGAGACTCTATCGGTATTTTAACTCCCTCTGTCTCTTTCATGAGCTTGCATGAGCTGGAGTGTTTAAGGTTCTAACAGCAATGATAAATTGGTTAACAGCACTGGAAAATTCCCTCACCACATGTAGCAACAGTATGACTCAACTGAGTTATTACTGCCAAATTCTACCAGGAAAGGTTGTGTTAGTTGTAGAGGAGAGAAAGTGACCTGGACCTGCAGAATAAGGGGAATTACTTTTTGCCTTCTCAACATTCATGTTATTTCACTGCTTTTCTGTGCTAAGAATTGTTTGAGAGCTTCAGACATGTTTGTTTATTTTGCCCTTAATGTTACATAAAAAGTCACTTATAAACCATGTTGCTTAATATATACCTGAAGTCAGATTGCTATCACAAAAATGGGAAAATGCTGACATACAAATTCAGTGACTATTACGGAAATATAAAAATATTTTTAAAAAGTAGCATAGGGGCCAGGTGCAGTGGCTCATGCCTGTAATCCCAGCACTTTGGGAGGCCGAGGCAGGCAGATCACCTGAGGTTGGGAGTTCAAGACCAGCCTACCCAACATGGCAAAACTCCATTGCTACTAAAAATACAAAAAATTAGCCAGGCATGTGGCGCACACCTGTAATCCCAACTACTCTGGAGGCTGAGGCAGGAGAATCGCTTGAACCTGGGAGGTAGAGGTTGCAGTGAGCCAAGATCGTGCCACTGCACTCCAGCTTGGGCAACAAGAGCAAAACTCCATCTCAAAAAAAAAAAAAAGGTAGCCTAGGAACTCCCCAGAACCTATAACGCAACTTCAATAATTATCAACTTATTGTCTCTTTTATTTCGTCTATGCCTATGTTTGCTTCCCTTACTGCTCCTCAATTCTGTTGAATTTTCTTTTTATTTATTTATTTATTTATTTATTTATTTATTTATTTTGTAATGGAGTTTTGCTCTTGTTGCCCAGGCTAGAGTGCAATGGTACCATCTTGGCTCACTATAACCCTCCCAGGTTCAAGCAATTCTGCTTCAGCCTCCCAAGCAACTGGGATTACAGGCGTTTGCACCACCATGCCCAACACATTTTTGTATTTTTAATAGAGACCAGGTTTCACACCATGTTGGCCACACTGGTCTTGAACTCCTAACCTCAGGTGATCCACCCTCCTTGGCCTCCCAAAATGCTGCCATTACAAGTGTGAGCCACCGTGCCAGGCTATTTTGAATTTTCTTAGTAAACTACTTATGTTTTCATGACTTAGATCTTTGTAACCTGTTGCACGTTTTTGAGAAACAAGTCTTGAAGCTGCTTGTCCTCAAGGATCAAGCCCCCCGTGACTTTGGTACTGGCATTGTTCTCTAACATTAGCGATATATATTGGGGAGATGAACAAGTCTATGAAACGTATGAGACGAAACATTGTTTTAAATTACTTTCTATCAAAGACCTCATTGAGGCAGATTTACTATGGTTCTGATTCAGTAACACTGTTCTATCTTGCCTAGGATAGGCAGCTTCTTAATGTCTTTGGAGACCACGGGATTTAAATGTGCGGTGGGACTGGTTAAATTTTTTTCTTCTAGTGCCTAGCTGCTGGTTTGTGTTGATACTTGTTTTTGGGTCTTCATCAAAAAGAGAACTGTGTTCATCCTATTTTCAAAAAAAAAAAAAACCCCAGTGATTTTAAAATGGAAACTGTTAACTGAAAACCAAGTAGTACTTAAAACAGCTCAAGTTTACAGGAAGAAAGTTCCACAGAAGTGTAGCACTATTGAGGAATGTCCTATTTATAAATATACTTTCTCATTTTACTGGAGGCTAATTAAGACTGAAGTATAATTTAAAATTCTAGTTGATTTACTTGTTCCTGGCACATATAGATGTAGAGAAAATAAACATTGTCAAGAATTCAGTAAATATTTATTCTGTGAGTGCTGTGGCTAAGCAGTATAGGTGGTGTTCAGAGATGATGATGACTAAGATTTCTGCCCTCCAGAAGCTCTGTTTTTTTTTAGAGGTGGTGGTGGAGTGTGATTTTGTTAATTTAATGAATTAAAAAGATATTTTAAAATAGCCATTTTTTTTTTTTTTTTTTTGAGACGGAGTCTCACTCTGCCTCAGGGGCTGGAGTGCAGTGGCCGGATCTCAGCTCACTGCAAGCTCCGCCTCCCGGGTTCACGCCATTCTCCTGCCTCAGCCTCCCAAGTAGCTGGGACTACAGGCGCCGGCCACCTCGCCCGGCTAGTTTTTTGTATTTTTTAGTAGAGACGGGGTTTCACAGTGTTAGCCAGGATGGTCTTGATTTCCTGACCTCGTGATCCGCCCGTCTCGGCCTCCTAAAGTGCTGGGATTACAGGCTTGAGCCACCGCGCCCGGCCAAAATAGCCATGTTTTACAATTTTATAAGACTTGTGATAAAAACAAGTCTTCCTTTCTTTATGAAAGCCAGTGTGCTTGTGCTTTCTTAAAGTTCTGTGTTCAGAGGCAACAGAGGTGGTCATTTCTGTATTTGAATTTGTTTTATAAAAACCTTAGTAGAGACGGGGTGGTATATATAAAAAAACTAGCCGGGCGAGGTGGCGGGCGCCTGTAGTCCCAGCTACTCCGGAGGCTGAGGCAGGAGAATGGCGTGAACCCGGGAGGTGGAGCTTGCAGTAAGCTGAGATCCGGCCACTGCACTCCAGCCTGGGCGACAGAGCCAGACTCCGTCTCAAAAAAAAAACGCAAAAAACCTTAGTAAAAGGCCAGCTTGGTGGCTCATGCCAATAATCCTGGCACTATGGGAGGCCAAGGCAGGTGGATTTCTTAACCTCAGGAGTTCAGGACCAACCTGGGAAACATGGCAAAACCCCGTCTCTACCAAAAATACAAAAATTCAACCTCATTAGCTATTCAACCTATTTGTCTTCCGACCCATTAGCAACACCTCTTCTAACATTAACTGCCTGACTCCTACCCCTCATAATTATAGCAAGCCAATATCATTTACATAATGAAAGTCCTTTACGAAAAAAACTTTCTCTCTCCATAATAATCTTTCTACAAATTTCCCTAATCATAACATTTATGGCCACAGAGTTAATCTTATTTTGTTAGGCATGTTGGCAGGTGCCTGCAGTCCCAGCTACTAGGGAGGCTGAAGTGGAAGGATAGCTAGAGCCTGGCAAGTTGAGGCTGCAGTGAGCTGTGATTGTGCCACTGCACTCCAGCCTTAGTGACACAGTGAGACCCTGTCTCAAATTTTTAAAAAATAAGAAAATCTTAGTAAAATATCTTCATTTTAACCAACACAGTATTATTAGTATCTACTAATAATAAAAAATTAGCCGGGTGTGGTGGCGCATGCCTGTAATCCCAGCTACTTGGGAGGCTGAGGCAGGAGAATTGCTTGAACCTGGGAGGTGGAGGTTGCAGTGAGCCAAGATCGCGCCATTGCACCCCAACTGGGGTAACGAGCGAAACTCCGTCTCAAGAAAGAAAAAACAAAAAAAAAGAAAAGACAGTTGAGAAACAGGAATTTACCGGTGAACTTTTTTTTTTGAGACAGAGTCTCACTGTCGCCCAGGCTGGAATGCAGTGGCACGATATTTTTTGTATTTTTAGTAGAGACGGGGTTTCACCATGTTAGCCAGGATGGTCTCGATCTCCTGACCTCGTGATCTGCCTGCCTCGGTCTCCCAAAGTGCTGGGAAAAGTCACTTATAAACCATGTTGGGATTATAGGCGTGAGCCACTGTGCCCGGCATACCAGTGAACTTTATATATAAGGGTAGGTTATATTTACGGTCAGTTTTCTGTGTTGAATATATACAATCAAACGTGAAAGCTAATCACCTTTTTTTTTTTTTTTTTTAAAGGTGTGGACAGAGTGGCCTCAGACAAAACTGTGAAGTAGAGTTTACACATGGTGTTGCTCACCTTCCAGAAAGTGAGCCTCTCCAGCTTAGGCCACATATCCATCTCCCCTTCCAATCCTCACCTCCCCTTCTACCCTTAGCTCGGGCAGGCAGATCTAGAAGGATATTAGATGAAAAGGTTTGCCCTGTTTATGGCTTGATTTCATCTCACTATATGTTGGTTGTTTCACCAAATCACCACGTAGAAATCTACCTTAATTTTTCTAACAGCTGTATAGGATCTTATGTACTCATGGCATCATTTAATCGAAGCAACACTGATAAATACTTTGCATTACTTTTTTCTTTGCTGTTATGGTATTCCAGTAAACATGCTGTACAGAAATTTTGCATACTTGTTTGAATATGGATATTCAAATTAACTAGGCTGAATTATTATTATTATTTTGAGATGGAGTCTTGCTCTGTTGCCCAGGCTGGAGTGCAGTGGTGCAATCTCGGCTTACTATAACGTCCACCTCCTGGGTTCATCGATTCTCCTGTGTCAGCCTCCTGAATAGCTGGGATTACAGGCACACACCACCACGCCTGGCTAATTTTTTTTTTTTTTTTTTTTTGAGATGGAGTCTTGCTCTGTTGCTCAGGCTGGAATGAATTGGCACTGTCTTGGGTCACTGCAACCTCCACCCCCTGAGTTCAAGCGATTCTCCTGCCTCAGTCTCCCGAGTAGCTGGGGTTACAGGCACCCACCACCGTGCCCAGCTAATTTTTGTATTTTTAGTAGAAATGGGGTTTGGCCATGTCAGCCAGGCTTGTCTCAAACTCCTGACCTCAGATCAGGCCTGCCTTGGCCTCCCAAAGTGCTGGGATTACAGGTGTGAGCCACTGTGCCTGGCTGGATGAATTAATTTTCCCAATCTCCTGATACGTGTAAGATTGTTTTGATTTACACTTCCATTTTGTATTTGCTTATTGGCTCTGTGTTTTCCTGTGAATGTAATCTTCGCTTACTTTTCTACTAGGTTGCCATTTTCATACTGATTTTTTTAGAGTTATCTGTAAATTAAGGAAAATAGCCCTGATATTGCACATGGTTTTTCAAGTTTGTTGTCTTTTCATTTTATGGTATGTTTTTGGTTTTATAGAAACTTTTATTGGTTTTGGTTGTTAAAATTATTGGTCCTTTCCTTCATGGTTTCTTGGACTTATATTCTTTTTATTTTTTATTTTTTGAGACGGAGTCTAGCTCTGTCGCCCAGGCTGGAGTGCAGTGGCGCGATCTCGGCTCACTGCAAGCTCCGCCTCCTGGGTTTACGCCATTCTCCTGCCTCAGCCTCCCGAGTAGCTGGGACTACAGGCACCCGCCACCTCGCCCGGCTAGTTTTTTGTATTTTTTAGTAGAGACGGGGTTTCACCGTGTAGACCAGGATGGTCTCGATCTCCTGATCTCGTGATCCACCCGTCTCGGCCTCCCAAAGTGCTGGGATTACAGGCTTGAGCCACCGCGCCCGGCCTGGACTTATATTCTATATGTATCCCAGTCATCTTCTTGTAATTGTATATGTGTGGCTTTTTAAAATTAAAATTTGTATTTTAGAAGTCTTAATATGTAAATACATGCTCATAAGAAATGTAAAAATTGACAGTGAAACTCTGTTCCCCCAAATTATATTCTCTTCCCCGGAGCTATTCACATATTAAGTCTGATGTATGTTCTTTAAGGTTTTTTTTTTTTTTTTTTTTTAAGAGACCAGGTCTAGTTCTGTCACTCAGGCTGGAGTGCAGTGATGTGATCATAGCTCACAGTGGTCTCAAACTCCTGGGCTCAAGTGATCTTCCCACTTCAGCCTCCAGAGTAGTTAGAACCACAGGTACACGCCACCACACCCAGCTAATTAAAAATATTTTTTTTGTAGAGATGGGGTCTTGCTATATTGCTCAGGTCTCAAGTGCTTTATGTGTCACAGTTTACCTTAAAAAAAAAAAAAAAAGACAATTACCCTGCCATTTATTGAATAATCCGTGTTTTTAAATGGCACCTTTTGCATATTCTAAATTTCAGTAAAATCATGGATCAGTTTGTGAATACTGTATTCTAATCTGTTGCTATAGTTGACTAATTTTATGTGTGACTTCATTTTTAAAAGTTAAACTGGGCCAGGCGCGGTGGCTCACACCTGTAGTTTCAGCACTTTGGGAGGCTAAGGAAGGAGGATCACTTGAGCTCAAGAGTTCAAGACCAGCCTGGGCAACATAGGGAGACCCCATCTTTATAGAAAATTTAAAACTAGCAAGGTGGGGTGTTTATCTGTGGTCCCAGCTACTTGGGAGGCTGAGAGGGAAGGATCACTTGAGCCTGGGGGATTGAGGCTGCAGTGAGGGGTGTTTGCGCCACTGCACTCCAGCCTGGGCAACAGAGCCAGACTTTGTCTCAAAATAAAAAGTTAAATCACTCGTGTCTAGAATTTATTTTGGCATAAAGAATGAGAATAGGGAGGGAGCTAACACGATTTAGGAAATAACTTGTCTTCCTTCCAGTGATTCAATATGCTGTCGTTAAAATATCGTTCTCCAAGGGGCCCCACCATTGTCACTGATCTGTTGAAAAAGCATTTTAACTAGGTTCCCTCTACATACTGTGGCTTCCCTTTTCTCAGTTTTCCATCGTGCAGCCAAGGTGGTCTTTTTAGAATATACCAGGATGGAAGCACATTGCTTCACGTTGTTCTTCACATTATTCTTGGGGTAACGACCTAATCATGAACATGGCCTGAAAGACCCTTCGTGGCATGATTCCCTCTGACTTCTCCTGTCTCATTTTAAACCACTCTGCTGTCTGGATTCTAGCACATTGTGGCTTTCTTTCATTTCCTCCAATGTGTCATACTCTTACTCATTAAGGACCTTTGTATTACTTTTCCCTTTGTGTCTAGAATGCCCTCCACCCCCAAGTCTCACACCTTCTACCTCTACCTCACCCTAATGTATTTAACTCATTCCTCTTCCCTGACACTCCAGATGAGTTTAGAATGTGTATGTGCTCTCTAGGCACCATTTATATCACAGCTTTTTTGAGATATGATTCACATACCATACAATGCACCCATGTAAAATATACAGTACAGGCTGGGCACGGTGGCTCATGCCTGTAATCCCAGCACTTTGGGAGGCCGAGGCAGGCAGATCACTAGGTCAGGAGTTCGAGACCATCCTGGCTAACATGGTGAAACACTGTCTCTACTAAATAAAAAATACAAAAAATTAGCCAGGCATGGTGGCACGCGCCTGCAGTCCCAGCTACTCGGGAGACTGAGGCAGGAGAATTGCTTGAACTCGGGAGGTGGAGGTTTCAGTGAGCCGAGATCATGACACTGCACTCCAGCCCGGGTGACAGAGCAAGACTCCATCTCAAAAAAATAAATAAATAAAATAAAATGTACAGTACAGTGGCTTTTAGTATATTCACAGAGTTGTGTGATTATCACCATAGAACATTTTTTTCAGCCCCTAAAAGAGCCTATACACATTAGCAGTTTCTCCCTATTTCCCCTGCAAACTTCCAGCTCTAGGCAGCCAGAGTGATTGTTTTTATTGGGGTAAAATATAACAAAATTTGCAGTTTTAACCAGTGTTAAAGTGTACAATTTGATGACATTAATTACATTCACAGTGTTGTACAGTCATCACCATCATTTTGAAAACTTTTTTATTACCACAGATACAAACTCTACTCATTAAGCAGTAACTCCCCATTTCTCTTAAGTCCCTGGAAGTCACCATTCTACTTCCTGTCTCCATGAATTTGCCTATTCTAGCTAGATATTTCATATAAATTGAATCATACCATATTATTTTTTGTCTGGCTAATTTCAGTTTGATGAATGTTTTCAGAGTTCCTTCATGTTGTAACATATATCAGAACGTCATTCCTTTTTACAGCTGAATATCCCCATTGTATGTATATACCACATTTTGTTTATCCATTTTTCAGTTGATGGACACTTGGGTTGTTTCTGTCTCTTGCCTATTGCAAACAATGCTGCTGTGACTATTTGGTAAATAAGTATCTGTTGGAGTTCATGTTTTTTTTTGTTGTTGTTTATAAATAGAGACAGGGTCTTTCTCACCGTGTTGCCTGGGCTCGAGTGATCCTTCCACCTCAGCTTTCAAAAGTGCTGGGATTACAGGCGTGAGCCACCATGCCCAATCTTGAGTCCATGTTTTCAAATCTTTAAGGTATATACCTATGAGTAGAATTGTTGAGTCTTATGATAATCTGTGTTTAACTTTTGAGGAACTGTCAAACTATTTTCCACAGCAGCCACACCACCATTTTACATGAGGGTTATGTGAGGGTTCTAATTTTTCCACATTACTTATTTTCCATTTTGATTATAGCCATACTGGTAGGTATGAAGTGGTATCTAACTGTGGTTTTGATTTGCATCTCCCTAATGATTACTGACTTTAAGCATTTCTAATATAATTATTGGCCATTTGTGTATTTTCTTTGAATAAATGTCTGTTCAAGTTCTTTGCCATTTTTAAAATGCTTATCTTTTGTTATTGAGTTATAGGAATTCTTTATATATTGTGAATATGAAACCTTTATTGGACAGATGATTTGCAAATATCCATTCTGGGAGTTGTCTTTTTCACTCTTTCATTTATCTTTTATAGCATTTATCAGTTTATATTTATAATTTTAAAAACATTTAGGTTAGTATCTTTCTTACTACTAGAATGTGAACACTATTAGGGTAAGAACTATCAGTTTTTGCTTACTTTAAATTTCTTTTTTCTTTTTTCTTTTTATAGAGATGAGGTCTCACTATGTTGCTCAGGCTATTCTCGAACTCCTGAGCTCAAGTGATCCTCTTGCCACAGCCTTCCAAGTGCTAGGATTACAGGTATGAGCCACCATGCTTAGCCTGCTTTTAAATTTCTAATAGGCCTAGCACAAGCACTAAATATTTTTGAGTGAATGAACTAAGTTCCTTTAAGTTAATTTATGAATTGTTTTATTGATCTGCCTATTCCACCTTTTAACCAGAATGGTTTTCTGTGACTAATGCTGTATATAAGCATTAATTTTACTTGTTATTGAGATATAATTGATAGACAATAAACTATGCACATTTAAATATACAAGTTGATAAGTTTTGATAGATGTGTCCACAATTCACATATATTAGGCCATTTGAAGTTGTCCCACAGCTCACTAATGGCCTGTGCATGTTTTTGTTGATTTTTTCAGAGATAGGTTCTCACTATGTTGCTCAGGCTGGCCTTGAACTCCTGGGCTCAAATGGTTCTCCTGCCCCACCCACCCAAGTAGCTGGGACTACTGGTTTATCCACCCTTTTTTCTGTTATTTCATTTTTGATAGCTACTGTTATTATGTCTTCAAGTTCAGTAATCTTTTCTTCTGTAATATCTAATATGCTGTTAAACTCATCTGGTATATTTTTCATCTCAGACACTATTGTTTTAATCTCTACAAGTCAAATTGGATGATTTTACTATCTTTAATGGCTCTCCTTAATATAGTCATTCTTCTAGTTTCTTCTCCCCAACTTAGGGATACCACTGGGCTCTGGTCTGGGTTTTCCCACCCGGTACTTGGGCCTAGAGCCTCCCCGAGGCAGTAAACTGGGCCAGTGATAGGGCTCACCTCATTTGTTTTTCCATCTCTGAGGTATCACTATTCTTTGTAGCCTCATGTTTGATGTCTTTTTTTTTTTGACGGAGTCTTGCCGTGTCGCCAGGCTGGAGTGCAGTGGCGCAATCTTGGCTCACTGCAACCTCTGCCTCCCGGGTTCAAGCAATTCTCTTGTCTCAGCCTCCTGAGTAGCTGGGACTACAGGCACACGCCACCACGCCCGGCTAATTTTTGTGTTTTTAGTAGAGACGGGGTTTCACCATGTTGGCCAGGATGGCCTCTATCTCCTGACCTTGTGATCCACCCGCCTCGGCATCCTAAAGTGCTGGGATTACAGGTGTGAGCCACCGTGCCTGGCCCTTTTTTCTTTTTTTTTAAATGTGAACTCACTATGTTGCCCAGGTTGGAATGCAGTGGCATGATCATGGCTTATTGCAGCCTTGACTGCCTGGGCTCAAACAATCCTCCCACCTCAGCCTTCTGAGTAGCTGGGACCACAGGTGTGTGCCACTGCCACAGTGCCCGACTAATTTTTAAATTATTTTTAGACATGAGGTCTCACTAGGTTTCTCAGGTTGGTCTCAAACCTCTGGGCTCAGGTGATCCTCCTTCCTCGGCCTCCCAAAGTGGTGGAATTACAGGAGTGAGCTATCATGCCTGGCCTTAATGTCTTAAAAACAATTGTTTCTGGCCAGGCATTGTGGCTCACACTTGTAATCCTAGCACTTTGGGAGGCCGAGTCGGGCAGATTACCTGAGGTCAGGAGTTTGAGACCACCCCGGCCAACATGGCAAAACCCCATCTCTACTAAAAATACGAAAATTAGCCGGGCGTGGTGGGTGCCTATAATCCCAGCTACTCAGGAAGCTGAGGCAGGAGAATCACTTGAACCCAGTAGGCGGAGGTTGCAGTGAGCCGACATCACACCACTGTACTCCAGCCTGGGTGACAGAGTGAGACTCTGTCTAAAAAAAAAAAAAATATATATATATATATATATATACACATATATATATATAATTGTTTCATGTATTTTGTCTAGTTTTTAAAAAATTGTTTTAGGCAGAACAGTAAATCTGGTTGCCAATACTCCATCTTGACTTCTCATTTGTTTCTCTTTATTTTTTGAAATCTACCTAGCTATTTCTTAGCTATGTCATTAATTTCCTCCCATAAACCTTGGTATCATTTTAGATACCTTTTCACATGTCTTTCTTGGTGGGGGTAAAGGCTGGTTTAAATTATTTGCATACTGGAGCTAATAAAGTCAAATAATTGAGTAATTAAGCAGAGTAGGTTCTAGCATCATCAGCATCAAAGGCGGGGCCAATTTAGAGCATTAAAGACATTTGTATTTATGGGCTGATGGCAGAAGGGGTAGCCAATCACCTGTATAGATTCATAATTCATATAGGTTTAATAAATGGATACAGGTCATTAAGAAATACAAACTATACATAGTTTAATAAAACTGTTGTAAATGTATACAATGTCAGAATTTTTCACAGCTCAAGAGAAAGAGTAATTCTGAATAGTAGACTTACAGTATTTTTTCCTTCTTACCAGATTTATACAGTCAAGTAAAATCAAGCTGGGTAATCATGGCAGAAGGTGGATTCGATCCCTGTGAATGTGTTTGCTCTCATGAACATGCAATGAGAAGACTGATCAATCTGGTGAGATGAATAGGACAATCCTATTCCGAACTGATCTGTATCCCTTGTATCCTCTTTGCATGAAAATACCGGTTATTGGAGGGTTTTCATCTGATGGTCACTAAAAAGTATTTCATAATTGAAATTCCACATTTGTTTAAGTTGTAATGATTAAAATGTGGCCGGGTACAGTGGCTCACACCTGTAATCCCAGCACTTTGGAAAGCTGAGGTGGGCGGATCACTTGAGCTCAGGAGTTTGAGACCAGCTTGGCCAACAAAGCAAAACCCCATCTCTACTAAAAATATAAAAATTTGCTGGGCATGGTGGCACACACTTTCAATCACAGCTATTCAGAAGGCTGAGGAACAAGAATTGCTTGAACCCAGGAGGCGGAGGTTGTAGTGAGCTGAGATCATGCCACTGCACTCTAGCCTGGGCGACAGAATGAGACTGCGTCTCAAAAAAAAAAAAAAAAAAAAAAAAAAAAAAAAAAGTTTGCTAGCAATTATTCATTAGAGATATAAACAGACTGCCATCTTTATTATTACTATTATTTTTTGAGCTGGAGTCTCGCTCTATTGCCCAGGCTGGAGTGTAGTGGTGCCATGTCAGCTCACTGCAGCCTCCACCTCCTGAGTTCAAGCGATTCTCCTGCCTCAGCCTCCCAAGTAGCTGGGACTACAGGATTGTGCCACCACGCCTGGCTAATATTTGCATTTTTAGTAGAGACTGGGTTTCACCATGTTGCCCAGGCTGGTCTCAAACTCCTGACCTCAAGTGTTCTGCCTGCCTTGGCCTCCCAAAGTGCTGGGAATGCAGGTGTGATCCACCTCCCCAGCCCAGACTGCTGTCTTTATGGTAGATTTATGTTGGTAAAATTTGCCATCATGGGTAGATAACACATACGTATGTTGCCTTTTCTACTTTATATCAATACAAATAAAATTGTTTTTAGCTGTGTGGCGCTTGTTTGCCTGCTAAGCTGCTATTGACAGTTCCTGTTACGATATAGTTCAAATCCTACACCAACATATGGCATGACAATACAAATCTCGGTGTAAAGCATTTCTTTTTTTTTTGAGACAGAGTCTCGCTCTGTCACCCAGGCTGGAATGCCGTGGTGCGATCTCAGCTCACTGTAACCTCCACCTTGTGGGTTCAAATGATTCTCCTGCCTCAGCTTCACAAGTAGTTGGGATTGCAGGTACGCACCTCCATGCCTAGCTAATTTTTGTATTTTTAGTAGAGACGGGGTTTCGCTTTTTTGGCCAGGTCTCGAACTCCTGACCTTAGGTGATCTGCCAGCCTCGACCCCCAAAAGTGCTGGGATTACAGGCGTGAGCCACTGAGCCCAGCCTATATAAAGCATTTCTGAAAACAAATCAGTTATTTGACAGAGGTAGATTTCAGAACAACAGGATTTGAATAGTCTCATTGAGTCGATTGTAGTGGAGTCTATAAGCTTAAATACAGGGCCGTTTATATTATACTTTATACTTTTTATGTGCAAAAGGAAAAATTTGACCATTATTTACAGTGAAGTATATTCTTATATTATACATTATACTGGTTGAGTATCCCTTATCTGAAATGCTTGGGACCACAGATGTTTTGGATTAAAGCATTTTGGAATATTTGCATTATACTTACTGGTTTAACATCCCTAATCTGAAAATCCAAAATGCTCCAAAGAGCATTTCCTTTGAGCATCATGTTGGTGCTCAAAATATTTCAGATTTTGAAGCATTTTGAAGGTTTCAGATTAGGGATTCTCAACCTGTAAAGACATTTTATTGTTTTAGAATACTCTTGTATGTCAGTTAATAAAGGTAGGTACAAACATTTGCTCAAATATTTGAGTTGTCAGTAACTAATAAGCAGGTTTTCTGCTGGCTCAGTGTTGCTACATGTAGTGATCAGAAATGTGTTTCTTGTCAGTGAGGTACTTTTTTAGAGTCAGCATGCACTAGGACTTGGGATCCTTAAGAGTGCCTCAGAAGGAAAGGAATAGAATAAGAACTTATACATTAAATCAGACTCTTGAGGGTATAGAAATAGAATGGTAATGTGATGGCTCTGATAACTTTATGTGAAAATAGATGAGTCTAAGGAGAGAATATTTGTTTATGAAGCAACGAGCCGGTAGTTTTTGTTTGTTTGTTTTTTGACATGGAGTCTCGCTCTGTTGCCCAGGCTGGAGTGCAATGACCCAATCTTGGGTCACTGCAACCTCCGCCTCCTGGATTCAAATAATTCTCATGCCTCAGCCTCCCGAGCAGCTGCGATTACAGGTGCCTGCCACCACGCCGAGCTGTTTTTTATATTTTTAGTAGAGATGGGGTTTTACCATGTTGGCCAGGCTGGTCTTGAACTCCTGACCTCAGGTGATCTGCCTGCCTTGGCCTCCCAAAGTGCTGGGATTATAGGCGTGAGCCACTGTGCCCAGCCAATATTCTTTTCTGATAGGCTTTTCAACCTCTCATACATCCGTTACCATCATTTTTTTTGAGACATGATTTTGCTGTCACCCAGGCTGTAGGGCAGTGGCACTATCTCTGCTCACTGCAACCTCTGTCTCCCGGGCTCAAGCAGTCCTCCTACCTCAGTCTCCTGAGTAGCTGGGACCACAGGCACCAGCCACCACACCTGGCTAATTGTGTGTGTGTGTGTGTGTGTGTGTGTGTGTGTGTGTAGGGGCAGTGGGGTTCCACCATGTTGCCCAGGCTGGTCTTGAACTCCTGAGCTCAATTGATCTGCTTACCTCCCCCTCCCAAAGTGCTGAGATTACAGGCCTGAGTCCCGCACTAGCCTTTTTTTTTTTTTTTTTTTTTAGAGACAGGGTCTTATTCTTTCCCCCAGGCTAGAGTGCAGTGGTGTGGTCATAGCTCACTGCAACCTTGAACTCCTGGGCTCAAGCAATCCTCCCACTTTAGCCTCCCAGGTAGCTAGGATTACAGGCATGCACCACCATGCCCAACAAATTTTTTACATTTTGGTAGAGATGGGATCTCCCCAGGTTGCCCAGGCTGGTCTCGAACTCCTGGCCTTAAGTGATCCTCCCACCTTAGCCTCCCAAAGTGTTGGGATTATAGGCATGAGCCACTGCACCCCACCTCATCCGTTATCTTCTACTTTTATACTTCAGAGAGCCTTTTTTCTTAGTACCTGTTGTCTGACAGCTCTATAGAACTCAGTCTGAAATTTTTTTTTTTTTTTTTTGAGACGGAGTCTCGCTCTGTGGCCCAGGCTGCAGTGCAGTGGCCCGATCTCAGCTCACTGCAAGCTCCGCCTCCCGGATTTACGCCATTCTCCTGCCTCAGCCTCCCAAGTAGCTGGGACTACAAGGCGCCCGCCACCTCGCCCGGCTAGTTTTTTGCATTTTTTTAGTAGAGACGGGGTTTCACCGTGTTAGCCAGGGTGGCAGTCTGTATTTTAAAAGCAATTTATCTGCGGTTATACTTTTTTGCTGTTTGTTATAACTACGAGAATTTAAATCCCTGTGTGCTTAGGAAACTCACAGATGTAGTTACTGATACAGTATGATCACAGAACAGATTTATTCTCATTTTCTGAAAATGGACATTTAATTTATCTTTGTAATAGAGTAACATCTTATTTCAAGTACTAATTTGGAATTTGGGGGTTTTTTTGTTGACCTCATTTGACCTCATGTAATATAATTGGGTTTTTTTGAAGGCCAGAGTATCATCACTTTTTAAGAATTTAAAGTTCTTATAGCAAGTAGACACCTGGAGACACTTGAGGATTTTAATGATTATTTACAGGTTAGCTCATTAGTTTTATGCTGGTCTGTGGTTTAGTTTTGCCTATTCTGTGGAAGGAGATGAGCTTTGCCAAGGAATATATACAACTTAGGAGCAGTTAGGATTTTATTATTAGTTCCTTTTCATAAATAATAAAGTATACTATATACTACTATAAATAATGCTCAAGTAAAGAGTATGATACATAAATCTCTTATGTTAAATTTTTTTTAATAAACTTTTTTTTGTTTTCTGGGAGCATACATTCAAGTCACCCTGAATATACATTCCCTATTTTTTATTTTTAAAATAAAATTGTATTTATTCACAATTTAAAACTTCTTTTTCTGCTTTATTTATTTATTTATTTTGAGATGGAGTCTCGCTCTGTCACCCAGACTGAAGTGCAATGGCGCGATCTCTGCTCACTGCAGTGTCCGCCTCCCGGGTTCAAGTGATTCTCCTGCCTCAGCCCCCCGAGTAGCTGGGATTACGGGCGCCCGCAGCCACACTCGGCTAATTTTTGTACTTTTAGTAGAGACGGAGTTTCGCCATGTTGGCCAGGCTGGTCTCAAACTCCTAACGTCAGGTGATCCACCCGCCTTGGCCTCCCAAAGTGCTGGGATTACAAGCGTGATCCACTGTGCCTGGCCTAGTTTTTGTGTTTTTACTAGAGATAGGGATTCACCATGTTAGCCAGGCTGATCTCGAATTCCTGACCTCAGGTGATCCAGCGACCTAGGCCTCCCAAAGTGCTGGGATTACAGGTTTGAGCCACCACACCTGGCCCTTTTCCTGATTTAATAGTGTTACCAGTTAAGGTTCTTCATTATGAGTAATAGACATTCTGGATGATTAGGCTGGATACAGTGGCTCATGCCTGTAATCCCAGCACTTTGGGAGGCTGAGGCGGGTGGATCACTTGAGACCAGGAGTTTGAGAAAGGAGTTATTAAAGGATATTTTGTAGCTCACATTGGAGAGCCTGGCATGGGAAATAGGATAAAAGGGAGGGTAAGTGGTCAAAACTAGAACCAAAGTCATGCCCCAATGCCAGCTGGGCTAAGATGCTTATGCTTCTAGATTCCAGATTTTTGTATATCCAAATGTTGACACATCTTTTCCATTTGGAAACTAATAGGCATTTTAAATTTGACATGTGTGTAACCAAATTTATCTTGCCCCTAAGCTTACATTCCTCTGTCTTCCCTATTTATTTCAGTATTCTGAATGTTCAGGTAACAATTTCAGTTCAACTATCTTTTACCCTCTCTCTCTCTCTCTCTTTTTTTTTTTTGTTGTTGTTTTTGAGATGGAGTCTCACTCTGTTGTTCAGGCTGGAGTGCAGTGGCATGATCTTGGCTCACTGCAATCTCTGCCTCCTGAGTTCAAGTGATTCTCCTGCCTCAGCCTCCCAAGTAGCTGGGACTAAAGGCGCGTGCCACCACGCCCAGCTAATTTTTGTAATTTTAGTAGAGACGGGGTTTCACCATATTGGCCAGGATGGTCTCAATCTCTTGATGTCGTGATCCACCTGCCTCAGCCTCCCAAAGTGCTGGGATTACAGGTGTGAGCCACCATGCCCGGCCTACCCTCTTCTTTCAACCCACATCTGATGCAGAATCATCCTTTGGGTCAACCTTAAAAATACATGCAGAATCCAGCCATTTTTCACACCTCCAATGCAACACCTTGGTCTAATATACAGTCATCTCTTGCCTGGATTGCTGCATTTAGCCACTTTATGGATCACCTTGTTTCTGCCTTCTTGCTACCCCCAAGCCCCTTCAAGTTTAGTCTCACTACAGCAGTTGAAGTGATCCATTTTAGTGAAGTCAGTAATGTTTCTCCTTTGCTCAGAATCCTACAGTATCTTCCATGAGACTCAGGGTAAAAAAACGAAATTTACATGGCCCTGTGTGATCTGTCCCCTTCCACCCTACTCTTCTCCTTTGCCCACTTTGTTCTAACAATTCTGGCCCCCTTGCTGTTGCTGGAAAACAGGTCACATACTAAGGGTCAAGAATCTAAATGACTTTAGATTTCTCAACAGCAAAACTAGAAACTAAAAGGCATTGGCACAGTGGCTTCAAAATCCTGAAGGGAAATCATTACCAATCCAGCATTCTGTATCCAGCCAATCTCTCAATCAAGTTAGGAGAGTATGCTTTTGTAGAAAGTTCCTAGAGGATGAACTGTTTTTCACCGAAATGAAGGCATAAGCCAAGAAAGAAGACTAGGAGTTTGAGTGTAGAAAGCAGATCTAGCACATATGAGAAACAAAGTACCTTTCGGGATGATGGTGAAGGGACATCCCAGGGTGGCAGCTGTGCATCAGGACTACAGGGAGCTGGCTTAGTTGCGGGGGAGTCGCGGGAGGGGGGTCACATGGCTCTGGGAGAGACTTCTTTAGAAAGATGAATTGGTACAATACCTGGTGAGTCTAGATATCTCGTGATCTAGGGAACTGTGAACAAGTTTTGAAAAGTCATAGAAAAATGCAAAAAAATTGACTATAAAGAAACACATGAAGTAGTACAAAAAAGAAAAAGTAATTACAGTATAGTTTACTGTGTGGCTCAACTTGTGAAGAACATTTATATAGTTATAATAATGTGATAATTGAGTATTGAACTAAACAACTTTATGATACCACCATTATTAGGGGACGGAAAGAATAAACACGCGGTCAGGGAGAAGTAGATCCTCACACTCTACACTGGTACGTCTGTGGAGATTGTTTAACATGGAAAAATCAAGAAGTTGCAATAGTGCATATTCCTATATAAAAGACATGGAGGTAAGCAGTAAAACAATCAGCTAAAAGTTGAAAATGGTTGCTTCTGGAGGGAGAAGTGGGTAGGAGGATGAAAAATTACTATTTTTCAGAACAAACCTTATAGAACTGTTTGACTCTAAATTGTGTACATGAATAACTAAAACAAAACTACCAAACAAAACAGAAAGCAAAACCTTTCAGTGAGTGCAAAAAGGAGGAAAAGGTCTACTGAGTAGCTGGATCTGTTGTACCTCTTTTCCCTTCCCTGCAATATAAAGTAACTGGCTTAGGCCTTTGCTACCAGGCTAAAACCACAAGAGTTGTTGTCTAAGACAAGTAGAAAACTTTTCTGGGAGAGGACTCCTAGTTGTATGTTAAGGACCAAGAGGGAAACCAAGGAAACCCCAGACTCTACAGTGGTTGTAAATAAAGTAGGAAGGAAGAGAAAAAACACTTGGTTTTGGAATGAAATGTACTATAAAGTCTTGTAATGAAGTCTTCCTTAACAAAGAGTTAAGAGGCTCTTTAGCCTGCCTGCATACTTCCTTGATTAGGGAAGCTGTTTGTATACCCTAACTGTTCATTGAGCTAGTTCTCCACTAATGTGAGCAGAAAAACAGGCAAAGTAGTTGAAGAAAATAAAAGGACCATGATGTAGTGAGGTATAGCTACATTAGAAGACAAGCTGAAGTAAATACTTACAAACAGGAAAAATGAACATTATGGTTATAAATGCAGACTCGTACATGTTTGTTTTGTTGGGTTTAAATACCACCAGTGACAGCCTGGCCAACATAGTGAAACCCTGTCTCTACTAAAAATACAAAAATTAGCTGGGTGTGGTGGCGGGCGCCTATAACCCCAGCTACTCTGGAGGCCGAGGCAGGAGAATCGCTTGAACCCCAGAGGCGGAGGCTGCAGTGAGCTTAGATGGTGCCAGTGCACTCCAGCCTGGGCAACAGAGCAAGACTCCGTGTCAAAAAAAAAAAAAAAACCACCAGTGACAATGACTTTCTGAAATGGAGGACAGGTCTTCGTAGAGCTTTAAATACAACTAAGTACAATCTTCCCTGATTTAAATGCTAAAGTCCAGTTAAATTCCTTGAAAAGTCAATACCATCTAAAAATTACTTTATATTTTTCTGTCAGATGAAGTTAGATTATAGGCTCAGGGTTTCCATTTTTGTGAATGTCTGGTAGGACATTTTTAAGCCATGCAAGCCAATCACAACCACCAAAAACCTGCTTCTCAGATGTCCAGAATACCCTAGGGAGTCATTTGGATGCATAGGGGAACCAATGAGAGGAGAAGTAGGCTAAAAAAAAAAAAAAAAAAGGAAACCTGGGCCAGGCACCATGGCTCATGCCTGTAATCCCAGCACTTTGGGAGGCCAAGGAAAAGCAGATTGTTTGAGCCTAGGAGTTCAAGACCAGCCTGGGCAGTATGGCAAAATCCCGTTTCTACAAAAATTACAAAAATTAGCTGGGCATGTTGGCACACACCTATAGTCACAGCGACTTCAGAGGCTGAGGTCGGAGCATTGCTTGAGCCTGGGAAGCAAGGCTGTGATGAGGTGTAATTGCACCACTGTACTCCAGCCTGGGTGACAGTGAGAATGCAAAACTATTATTAGAAATACAAAGATAATTTGATAAACTGATATTTTAAAAGTATCAGAGAAATGCTAGTGAGTGCCATAAAAAGCCTTTGCAGGCGTGTGTATTGTTGAAGTCAGTACAATGTGTTTGTAAATACATAGAAAAGGTTCAAAGGGCTATACATTACTCAGACAGTGGTTACAGTGGGGAGGGCTTGGAGGGGGCCTAGTCCATTGAAAACCTCTGAGGTAAGAACTAGGATTTCTTTTTACAGATGAGGAAACTGAAGTAAGTTACTTTTCCCAGGTGTTGGAACTGACCAGAGAGTGGCAGAGACATGTTCAATCCTGACCATTTAGCTTCAGGCTGTTTCTTCAGCATCATGTTCTTCTCGGTTGACCTCCTTTAAGCACCTTAAAAAGCACTATATCTGCATCTGGGTCCGGTGGCTCACGCCTGTAATTCCAGCACTTTGGGAGGCTGAGGCGAGCGGATCACTTGAGGTCGGGAGTTCGAGACCAACCTGACCAACATGGAGAAAATAGCCAGGCATGGTGGCACATGCCTATAATCCCAACTACTCAGGAGGCTGAGGCAGGAGAATCGCTTGGTCCCGGGAGGCGGAGGTTGCGGTGAGCTGAGATCACGCCATTACACTCCAGTCTGGGCAATAAGAGCTAAACTCAAAGAAAACAAACAAAAAAAAGCACTATATATGCAATCAAGGGTGGGGTAGAGGAGTAGGAGGAAGGAGCAGGAGGCATACTCTTTACTGTATTTTTATATTTTAAAACCATATGAATGCATTACCTACTCAAATAACCTAAAAATAAAACTTCCTAAGCATCTAATACAGATATATACAAAAATTAGTAATTATAGGCCTGGCATGGTGACTCATGCCTGTGAACTCAGCACTCTTCCCAAAGGAGGAAGAGGCAGGCAGATCCCTTGAGTCTAAGAGTTTGAAACCAGCCTAGGCAACATGGCAAAACCCCTTCTCTACAGAAAATAAAAAAATTAGCCAGGTGTGATGACATGTGCCTGTAGTCCCAGCTACTAAGGAGGCTGAGGTAGGAAAATGGCTTGAGCCTAGGAGGCAGAGGTTGCAGTGAGCCAAGACTGTGCCACTGCACTCTAGCCTGGGCAACAGAGTGAGACTCTGTCTCAAAAAAAAAAAAAAAAAAAAAAAAAAAAAAAAAATTGTAGTTACAGAAAACTTTTTCACTGAAGAAAAAAATCTTTAAATGCACCATAGTTATATGTACACTACAATGTAGCTGTTCAGTAATTCATATAAAACTTCTCCTTACCTTGATTTATACATTGGTAGGATTTGTTCTTATTAGAATGTTTTTAAAAATCTATAAAAATTTAAAAAAGTATCCTCTCATGAAGCTTTATGGGCACTAACAGCAGTTGACACTTCTCTTACTACTCACTCATCACTGCTTATATGTAAGTTTTGGTACAAAGAATATAAATCTGGCTGGGTTCACGCTCATAATCTCAGCACTTTGGGAGGCAGAGGCAGGAGGATTGTTTGAAGGCAGAATTTAGAAACCAGCCTGGGCAACAAAGTGAAACACCTTGTCTCAAAAAAAAAAAAAGGAGGCAAATGATTATCTTTCTGATCTATCTGTATTTTTCCTTTATTTTTATTTTAAGAGGCAGGGTCTCATTGTGTCACCTAGGCTGGAGTGGAGTGGTGTGATAGTAGATCACTCCAGCCTTGAACTCCTGGGCTCAAGCAATCCTCCCACCTCAGCCTCTGGAGTAGCTGGTTCTACAGGTACACACCATTGTGCCTGGCTAATTTTTGTATTTTTTTTTTTTTGTAGAGATGGGGGTCTCATTGTGTTGTCTAGGCTGGTCTCACATACCTAGCCTCAAGCTTCCTCCTGTTCCACCCTCCTTAGGTGCTAAGATTACAGTTGTGAGCGACCTCATTACGCTTCTCTATGTTATTATAGGGGTATTTTAAAGTACACATTATAGGGCCAGGTGGAGTGGCTTACGCCTGTAATCCCAGCACTTTGGGAGGCTGAGGCAGGCAGATCACTTGAGGCCAGGAGTTTGAAACCAGCCTGGCCAACATGGTGAAACCCTGTTGTTAGTAGTCTCTATAAAAATACAAAATTTAGCTGGGCATGGTGGCAGGTACCTGTAATCCCAGCTACTTGGGAGGCTGAGACATGAGAATCACTTGAATCTGGGACGTGGAGGTTGCAGTGATCTGCTGTCACACCACTGCACTCCATCCTGGGTGACAGGGAGACTGTCTAAAAAAAAAGTACATGTTATAAACTAACAGTGTTTAAGTTCAAGACTGATATGATTGCAGTACACAGAATGCCCGTTTTGGGGTGCTGGTGACAAGGTTTTACTCACTTGGCATGGGTCCTTCCTATGATTTAATTACATCATTGAGTTACAGCGAGTGTTAGACTATTCTTTTTTTTTTTTTTTTGAGACGGAGTCTCGCTCTGTCGCCCAAGCTGGAGTGCAGTGGCCGGATCTCAACTCACTGCAAGCTCCGCCTCCTGGGTTCACGCCATTCTCCTGCCTCAACCTCCCGAGTAGCTGGGACTACAGGCGCCCGCCACCTCGCCCAGCTAGTTTTTTGTATTTTTTTTTTAGTAGAGACGGGGTTTCACCGTGTTAGCCAGGATGGTCTCGATCTCCTGACCTTGTGATCCGCCCGCCTCGGCCTCCCAAAGTGCTGGGATTACAGGCTTGAGCCACCGCGCCCGGCCGACTATTCTTAATGCAGTATTTTGCCAGGTGTATGCATGCTTCTGTTTGTCTCAGGAATGTTCAGAAACACTTAAAAAATTGAGGTATTATCTCACATCATGGACTTTTTTCTTTCCTAATCTAATACAGTTGGCCCTTTGTACCTGTGCTGTCTGGATTCGTGGATTTAGTCAACTGTAAATCAAAAATATTTGTAAAATAATAATACAAATAATAAAACAATAGCATAACCACTGTTTACGTAGCCTGTACATTGTATTAAGTATTTTGAGTAACCTAGAGACAATTTGTCTATGGGGGGATGTTCGTAGATTGTATGTAAGTACTATACAATTTTATATAAAGGATTCAAGTGTCTGGATTTGGAATCGGAGGGGATTCCCGGAACCAGGCCCCTGTAGATGCCGAGGGATAACTGTACTTTAATTAGAGATTTAGTGCTTTATATTACTGGCTAAAAGGACTCAAAAAAGTAGATAAGAATAGATAGACGGTGAGTCTCTTTCAATGACAATCTGGGTATCTTCATCATGTTACATATAATTCCGTGTTATTTAGTAGGGAAAATGCCCCGTGATAACTATGGATTTTTTTTTTTTTTTTTTTTTGAGGCAGAGTCTCGCCCTGTCTCCCAGGCCGGAGTGCAGTGGCGTTATCTGGGCTCACAGCAACCTACACCTCCTGGGTTCAAGCAATTCTCCTGCCTCAACCACCCAAGTAGCTGGGATTACAGGCGCCTGCCACCATGCCCGGCTAATTTTTGTATTTTTAGTAGAGATGGGGTTTTGCCTTGTTGGTCATGCTGGTCTCGAACTCCTGACCTCAGGTGATCCGCTTGCCTCAGCCTCCCAAAGTGCTGAGATTATAGGCGTGAGCCACCACGCCCAGCTGATAACTATGGATTTTTAGTGCTGTAGTAGTAGAATACTAGTATATGTATGGAAAGTTGCCTACACAAAACCCCTGTCTAATCATAAATCATTCTTTTTTGTTTTTTGAGTCAGAGTTTTGCTCTTGTTGCCCAGGCTGGAGTGCAACGGCGTTATCTCGGCTCGCCGTAACTTCCGCCTCCCAGGTTCAAGCAATTCTCCTGCCTCAGCCTCCTGAGTAGCTGGGATTACAGGCATGTGCCACCACACCCATCTAATTTTGTATTTTTAGTAGAGGCGGGGTTTCACCATGTTGGTCAGGCTGGTCTCGAATTCCCAACCTCAGGTGATCTGCCCGCCTTGGCCCCCCCAAAGTGCTGGCATTACAGGTGTGAGCTACCACACCTGGCATAAATTATTCTTTTAAGTTGTCTGGTATTCTTTATAAAACAAGAAAAAGAAAAATCAGGTATTTCTTTGTAACTACTTTAGTATTCTTTTTTTTTTTTTTTAAACGGAGTCTCGCTCTGTTGCCTGGGCTGTAGTGCAATGGCGTGATCTCGGCTCGCTGCAACCTCTGCCTCCTGCATTCACACGATTCTCCTGTCTCAGCCTCCTGAGTAGCTGGGATTACAGGTGCACGCCACCACACCCGGCTAATTTTTTGTATTTTTAGTAGAGACAGGGTTTCACTATGTTGGCCAGATTGGTCTTGAACTCCTGACCTTGTGATCCGCCCACCTCGGCCTCTCAAAGCTCTAGGATTACAGGTGTGAGCCACCACACCCGGATGCCTAGTATGTGGCGGGCGCCTGTAGTCCCAGCTACTCGGAGGCTGAGGCAGGAGAATGGCGTAAACCCGGGAGGCGGAGCTTGCAGTGAGCTGAGAACTAGTCACTGCACTCCAGCCCGGGCGACAGAGCGAGACTCCGTCTCAAAAAAAAAAAAAGAAAAAGAAATAAAGACGTTAAGGTGATTTTGGAGAGGGCTCAGCAAG
This sequence comes from Trachypithecus francoisi, assembly GCF_009764315.1. Lineage (NCBI taxonomy): Eukaryota > Metazoa > Chordata > Mammalia > Primates > Cercopithecidae > Trachypithecus > Trachypithecus francoisi. Next base: position 39,389,509 of record NW_022681454.1, on the reverse strand, counting down.
AAGAGAGGAGAATGGTAGAGCAAGCTTCCATCTTACATAATACATAAATAATCGTGTACAGAATTTTAGTAGAAAATAAAGGCCATTCTGATACGGTCGTAGAAATGAAGAACATTACTGGACAATGGAGAAAAGGCAATCTTTGTTACACAGCAGCAAAGAACTCGGTTGAATTATGTTTGTGTTCTAGTGTTTTCTAGGTGGGAGGTAGAACTTGTGAGTGACGAAATTGGATATTTAACTGAGGAGATTTCTTTTTTTTTTTTTTTGAGACGGAGTCTCGCTCTGTCGCCCAGGCTAGAGTGCAGTGGCCGGATCTCAGCTCACGGCAAGCTCCGCCTCCCGGGTTTACGCCATTCTCCTGCCTCAGCCTCCCGAGTGGCTGGGACTACAGGGGCCCACCACCTCGCCCGGCTAGTTTTTTGTATTCTTTTAGTAGAGACGAGGTTTCACCGTGTTAGTCAGGATAGTCTCGATCTCCTGACCTCGTGATCCGCCCGTCTCGGCCTCCCAAAGTGCTGGGATTACAGGCTTGAGCCACCGCGCCCCCGGCCGAGCTGAGGAGATTTCTAAGCAAAATGTTGAAGGAATGACTTGGTTCCTCCTGATGGTTTATAGTAAAAATAGAAAAGAGGGAAGCCAATTGAAGATGGAATTATTAAGCAAAAAGGAACCACAACTTAAAGATTTGGAAAATTCTCAGCCTGTCCACATAACAAAAAGAAAGTTCACAAGAGAACACTGAAGATATGGTAGACTAACCACTTGATAAGATTTGTGTGGGTGAGAACTGCAGAATCAAATCACCAACTCCCAGCAGGAAACTGCCAGATTGAACTAAAAGGGAAGGAGACTGGATGGAATGAAGGAGAATAGATGTCAGAGTTCTTTTATTTTACAGGACAAGACCGTAGAGCTATTGGGCTGCAAGTGTACATTATTCTTCAAGACAAGGGAAGAATGATCTGGACATTATTCTTCATGAAAAGGGAAGAGTGACCTTAACAGTGATTCAGAGATCATTAGGGCTGCCTCTTCGGTTTCAAAAGGGGCAGACCATCCCTTCTGTATCAGCACACCAGCTGGCATCTGCCCAAAGCTTTTTGGTCATCAAAGCCTTGGGGTTGGTGCTACCTGGAGCTTTGTAGGACAATACATTTCTGCAACTTTTTTTTTCCCACTTCATACATCTTCACTTTAATCTTTTGATATTAGCAAATCAAAGGCAGGCTCCTTTTTAGCGGTGTCATAGTATTGGAATTCTGTCTTTTCGTTTAACAATAGAAGTAGGCTGGGCGCGATGGCTCACGCCTGTAATCCCAGCACTTTGGGAGGCTGAGGCGGGCAGATCACCTGAGGTCGGGAGTTCGAGACCAGCCTTACCAATGTGGAGAAACCCCGTCTCTACTAAAAATACAAAAATTAGCCGGGCATGGTGCTGCATGCCTATAATCCCAGCTACTTGGGAGGCTGAGGCAGGAGAATCACTTGAACCTGGGAGGGGGAAGTTGCAGTGAGCCAAGATTGCACCACTGCACTCCAGCCTGGGCAACAAGAGCAAAATTCTGTCTTAAATAATAATAATAATAGAAGTAATATGTGTATATCTAGACCATGAAAGCTTGAGATAATATAGAAATATGGAGCAAAATGTAAACATGTCCCTTTCTATTGTCCCCCACTCATCCATCCCACTTCATGGCCACTATTACTTGTTTTGCCAGAGGTCACATTAAGTTTGTGGACCTTTCAGTCACATTTCTAGGCACTTATATACTTCTATATATAATTGAAATAAACTGTTTCATAGGGTATGGCTATACATTATACTGTTATCTCTTTAATGACAGTAAATTGCATCATTTTTGGTTCAATAAAGTAAACTCAAATTCAGAATGTGCTTTGTAGAGCTGGGGAAAGCATATGAGAAAATCTGGAGTGGTTGCTCAACCTGCATATCATTTAGTCAAAGTAACCGAACCTATTAGTGTTAGACATTCAAAATATATTTTTATTTGCCTTTAACCTGATTATTTGTAGTCTTTATAAAAAAAAGTTTTTTTCTTTTTCTTTTTTTTTTTAAACAAGGCCTTGCTTGGTTGCCCAGGCTGGAGTACGGTTGCATGACTTTGGTTTACTGCAACCTCTGCCTCCTGGGTTGAAGCCATCCTCCCACCTCAGCCTCCCAAGTAGCTGGGACTATAGACACGTGCCACCACACCCAGCTAATTTTTATATTTCTTGTAGAGACAGGGTCTCGCTATGTTGCCCAGGCTGGTCTTGAACCCCTGGGCTCAAGCAATTTGCCCACCTAGGCCTCCTAAAGTGTTGGGATTACAGGCATGAGCCACTGCCCCCAGCCCGTTTGTTGTCTTTTTTTTTTTTTTTTTTTTTGAGACAGTGTTTGTCTTTGTTGTTCAGGCTGGAGTGCAGTGGCGAGATCTCGCCTCACTGCAAACTCTGCCTCCTGGGTTCAAGCAATTCTCCTGTCTCAGCCTCCTGAGTAACTGGGATTACAGATGCACGCCACCGTGCCTGGCTAATTTTTGTATTTTTAGTAGAGACAGGGTTTCACCATGTTGGCCAGGCTGGTCTCAAACTCCTGACCTCAGCTGATCCACCTGCCTTGGCCTCCCAAAGTTCCAGGATTACAGGCGTGAGCCATTGTGCCCAGTCCAAATTATTTTCATTATGGAGTACTGCATAGAGATGTTACTTAATCAAAATGTGATCAGATGTAGTATTAGGTTCTAGCTGGTTTCCCAGTTGAAACCCTGGACTTCTGCAGAGATGTGATTATGCAGGAATACTTGAATTGAACCTACTCTATTTGTATTTCGTCATTAAAAAAAATTCTCCTCTTGTTGTTTGGCTATGTGTATCAAAACTTACAGTGTGTGCATACCTGTGTTCTAGTAATTCTTTCCTGAGGAGATTAATCAGGTGTGTAAGAATGTATTTATAGGAACATATACACAGCATTGTTTTTCATATATAAATTTGGAAATGATGAAATTAAATGAAATACTGTGTTCAGCGTTAAAAGATAAGCTTGAGCTATTTGGAGGCATCAGTTTGTGACTGATTGGTAAGTATGGCAGAAAGATAGCAAAATAACTCAGTGTCTTATTTTGTAAAATATGTGCAATCATATATACTGTGTTAGAAAAATGTATACATGTATGTGGAACACATTAACCAAAATGGTAACAGAATGGTTATCATTGGATGGTGGGATTTTGTCCATTTTGTCCACTGCTTTATCCATAACAACTACAACAATAGGGAGCGACATTAGAAAGAAGGTCATGTTTGTGTTATTTTTATAGGGGCTTTCTGTTTTATTTTCCATGTTGGGCTCCTTCTAGATCTTTGGATCTGTAATACAGCCTCCCTCGTTTTGTGACTATGTTTCCAAAGCCCAATTTGGAATGAATGACCTGAAGCTGATGATCTGAATACTTAAAACCAGTTAGACTAATAGCCCAGGTAAGTTGGCTCACACCTGTAATCTTAACACTTTGGAAGTCTGAGGCGGGAAGATTGCTTGAGCCTAGGAGTTTGAGAGCAGCCTGGGCAACACAATGAGACCTTGTCTCTAAAAATAATAAAATAAAATAAAAAATTAGCCCGGTGTAGTGGTGTGTGCCTGTAGTCCCAACTACTCAGGAAGCTGAGGTGGGGGGATTGCTTAAGCCTGGGAGGTCGAGGCTGCAGTGAGCCATGATCATGCCACTGCACGCCAGCCAGGGCAAGAGTGACACCCTGTCTCTTAAAAAAACAAAAAGGCTGGATGCAGTGGCTCATGCCTGTAATCCCAGTACTTTGGGAAGCTGAGGCGGGTGGATTATCTGAGATCAGGAGTTCAAAACCAGCCTGGCCAACATAGCAAAACCCTGAACTACTAAAAATATGAAAATTAGCTGGGTGTGATGGCGGACGCCTGTAATCTCAGCTACTTGGGAGGCTGAGGCACGAGAATCTTGAACCCGGGAGGTGGAGTTTGTGGTGAGCCAAGATCTTGCCACCGCAATCCGGCCTGGGTGAAAAGAGCAAGACTCCCTTGCAAAAATAAATAAAAATAAAAAATTAAAGGTGAAATACAAATGCCATTTAAATGAATATTGAAGTAGAATTTAGCATACTGGTAGACCAGTACAACTGGAATATATAGCCAGTCTTTTTCTATAAGACCCTTTCCTTTTTTTTTTTGAAACGGAGTTTCACTCTTGTTGCCCAGGCTGGAGTACATTGGCACAATCTCGGCTCACTGCAACCTCCGCCTCCCAGGTTCAAGCAATTCTCCTGCCTCAGCCTTCTGAGTAGCTGGGATTACAGGCGCACACCACCACACCCGACTAATTTTGTATTTTTAGTAGGGACAGGGTTTCACCATGTTGGTCAGGCTGGTCTGGAACTCCTGACCTCAAAGTGATCCACCTGCCTCGGCTTCCCAAAGTGCTGGGATTACAGGCATAAGCCGCCGCGCCTGGCAAGACCCTTTCATATTCAAAAAGAATCCACTGCCTCCCCTTTTTTTCTCTTATGAACTATTTGCTGCAAAGGAAAGATCCAGTTAAATACAAGTTATGGGGGAAGCAAGACAACACAGACACTATAGGCAAAGTGATAATAACCTTTAGGTTTCAGAGGATACTCTTCTTCCAGTGTGTTGGTTATAGTTTAAGAAAAGACATTTGCTGGGCGCCATGGCTCAGCCTGTAATCCCAGCACTTTGGGAGGCCCAGGCGGGTGGATTGCTTGAGCTCAGGAGTTCAAGACCAGCCTGGGCCACATGGTGAAACCCGTCTCTACTAAAAATACAAAAACATAGCCAGGTGTGGTGGTGTGCGCCACCAGCTACTGGCACAGCTACTCCTGTGATCCCAGCTACTCCTGTGATCCCAGCTGCTCAGGAGGCTGAGGATCATCACTTGAGCCTGGTGCTGGGGTAGGGGGTGGGCGGGGGTACAAAGGTTGCAGTGAGCCCAGATTGCACCACTGCAGTCCAGCCTGGGTGACAGAGCAAGACCCTGTCTCTAAAAAAAAAAAAGAAAAAAAAAAACAAAAAAAGAAAAGACACCTATTGAGTTAAAGTTAACCAGTGGAAATCTGTGTGTGTGTCTTTTAATTCTGATGATTATAAGAAGTTATGATAATTAAGTAGTCTACAAAAACAAAAATACGAATTCAGGTTCTGGTTAAAGTGAAGAGACAAACTGTATAAAACTCCATTGTTAACGGGCATATCTGCTCATTAGTAAAGAAGGAACTTAAACATTTGAATTTTAGAGGGAGAATATAAAATTTTTAGGCATAAAATATTTAAAAAACATTTTGTTGGACAGTATAAAGAAAAATACACGGCCGGGTGAGGTGGTTCACATCTGTAATCCCAGCACTTTGGGAGGCCGAGGTGGGCGGATCATGAGGTCAGGAGATCGAGACCATCTTGGCTAACACGGTGAAACCCCATCTCTACTAAAAATACAAAAAATTAGCCGGGCGTGGTGGCAGGCGCCTGTAGTCCCAGCTACTCGGGAGGCTGAGGCAGGAGAGTGGCATGAACCCGGGAGGCAGAGCTTGCAGTGAGCTGAGATCGCGCCACTGCACTCCAGCTTGGGCGACAGAGCGAGACTCCGTCTCAAAAAAAAAGAAAAATGCACGATATAAATAATATTAAAATCCAGAATATTAAAGACTAAGGTCTTTAAGATTTTTTTTCCTTCTTAAGCAGAAAGGCCAAATTGAAGATTAAGGATAAGTTCTAGGATGATGTACAATAAATTTTGCTCATTAGGAAGCAGAGTTCTGTTAAGACACTTTCTTAATTAAGCACATGATATTAGCTATAATATTGCAATGATGTGAAAACATTCTATGGGCCATGAACTGAGTTTTTTATGTACATTAATATTTTATTTATATTTATTTGTATCACTTAATCCTCACAATAAATTTAAGGTCTGTTTCCTTCATGGTGGGTATTATCTTTGGTTTTTCTCTAATTATTGTTTTTACAAATTGTTTCCCTTTGGACTAGACAAAATCAGCATCACTAGTACCACTGTTTTCTCCAAGTAAGTCAAGAGAAAATTGAGATATGTTGTAAATTAGGCCTCTCTGCTTAAGAGTTGCATAAAAACCGTGAGATTCTCAAGTTGGGTGTGGTAGCACACACCTGTGGTACCAGCTACTTGGGAGCCTGGGGCGGGAGGATTGCTTGAGCCTAGGAAGTGTAGGCTGCAGTGAGCTGTGATTGTGCTGCTGCACTCCAGCCTGGGCACCAGAGCAAGACCTTGTCTCTTAAAAAGCAAACAAAACCCCCCAAAACTAAAATTCTCCTGTTTTACTGGATACTGGATACATGGTTTCTGAATGCTTTAAAAGACTATGATTTACCTGTCATAGGTGTTTGAATTCAACACATTGAATATACATCCCAGCACACTTTGCTTTGCCAAACACCTTAAGTCCTGGACTAGGAATGTGGCTGTGATACTTTGGCATTTCATTATTCAGAGCCTAGAGCATAGCCTGTTTATGAATATGAGGAATGTAGCCGTCAAGCACAGAAGAGAAGGATCCAAAACCAGCTCTTGGCAAGATGTCTCAAAGACTCACCATAGCTTGGTCTAAGATGAAGTTGCTTTTCTTAGCCAGGATCCTGATAATTTCTTTCATTCTTGATTGTGTTTGTGAGTATGTGTACACAGGCACTCATTTTTTGTTTAAAACCTAAAGGAGGCCAAGCACAGTGGCTCACACCTAAATCCCTAAATCCCAGCACTTTGGGAGGCCGAGGAAGGAGGATCACTTGAGATCGTGAGTTCAAGACCAGCCTGGCCAACATGGTGAAACCCAGTCTCTCCTAAAAATACAAAAATTAGCCGGGCGTGATGGTGCACATTGTAATCTCAGCTACTTGGGAAGCTGAGGCAGGAGAATCACTTGAATCCAGGAGGCGGAGGTTGTGGTGAGCCAAGATTATACCACTGTACCCCAGCCTGGGACACAGAGCCAGACTCCATCTCAGAAAAAAAAAAAATAGGCTAAAAAGGCTCCTGTCTGCCCAGCAGTGAGCTAAAGACTGTATCCTTTTCTACTGAAAGGCATAATTTGACTCCTGCTTTTCCAGCTCCGTTTACCTAGGAAAAATACGTAAGAACCAACATACCTTCCATATTAAACTGGCAAAATTTCTCTAATTACCAATTGTGTGTGAGTAATTGGTTCTATAGTTACTTATATAGCAGGAAAAATTGTACATTACTATTTTTTTAGCATCAAAGGGAAGGCTCCTCCTCTTGAGATTAGTGCTGAAGAAAACACTGGTCATGTTCATCTTAAAGACTACTGAGTGACGGCCAGGCGTGGGGCTTTCGCCTGTAATCCCAGCACTTTGGAAGGTCGAGGTGGGTGGATCACGAGGTCAGGAGATCAAGACCATCCTGGCTAACCCGGTGAAACCCCGTCTCTACTAAAAATAGAAAAAATTAGCTGGGCGTGGTGGCGGGCGCCTGTAGTCCCAGCTACTCGGGAGGCTGAGGCAGGAGAATGGCGTGAACCTGGGAGGCAGAGCTTGCAGTGAGCCAAGATGTGACACTGCACTCCAGCCTGGGCAACAGAGCGAGACTCAGTCTCAAAAAAAAAAAAAAAAAGAAGACTACTGAGTGACAGGCTGGGTGCAGTGGGTCACACCTGTAATCCCAGCACTTTGGGAGGCCGATGTGGCAGGTCACAAGGTCAGGAGTTCGAGACTGGCCTGACCAACATGGTGAGGACCAAATAAGATAATAAATTAAAGTTGTTAGTATAGTATTTAGCATATAGCAAGTTCCCAGAAATACTTGTTACAATTGCCCAACACAGTGGTGCACACCTGTGTTCTGTTACTCAGGAGGCTGAGGCAGGAGGATCACTTGAGTCCAGGAATTTGAGACTAGCCTGGGCAACATAGTGAGACCTTGTATCTAAAAATAAATAATTTTTAAAAATTGTTGCAACAGTTGCGATTATGTGAAAGTCTGCATATTTTAAGACTAGAAAAAAATACATAGTAATGATAATTGTATTAAAGCAGTGAGTAAATCCACATTAATTTCTGTTTCTAATCCCAGCACTTTGGGAGGCCGAGGTGGGTGGATTGCTTGAGCTTAGGAGTTTGAGACCAGCCTGGGCAACATAGACCCTGTTTCTATTTCATTAAAATTAATTTTTAAAAAATATTTTCTTGGCCGGGCGCGGTGGCTCAAGCCTGTAATCCCAGCACTTTGGGAGGCCGAGGCGGGCGGATCACGAGGTCAGGAGATCGAGACCCTCCTGGCTAATACGGTGAAACCCCGTCTCTACTAAAATACAAAAAACTAGCCGGGCGCGGTGGCGGGCGCCTGTAGTCCCAGCTACTCGGAGGCTGAGGCGGGAGAATGGCGTGAACCGGGAGGCGGAGCTTGCAGTGAGCTGAGATCCGGCCACTGCACTCCAGCCTGGGCGACAGAGCGAGACTCCGTCTCAAAAAAAAAAAAAAAAAAAAAAAAAATTTTCTTCACTGGGCTTGGTGGCACATGCCTGTAATCCCAGCACTTTCGCAGGGGAAGGCTGGCAGATCGCTTGAGCTCAGGAGTTTAAGACCAGCCTAGGCAATATGATGAAATCCCATCTCTACAAAAAGTACAAAAATGTGGCACCTGTAGTCCCAGCTACTTGGGAGGCCGAGGCAGGAGGATTATTTTGAGCTGTGATTACGCCACTCATCTCTAGCCTGAGTAACAAAGTGAGACTCTCTCTTAAAAAAAAAAAAAAAAAAAAAAAAAATCTGCTTTCTCATTCTTATTCAAACTAGTTTTTTTGTTTTTGTTTTTGTTTTGAAACAAGGTCTACCGCCACCACCTGGCTAATTTTTCTATTTTGTAGAGATGAGAGTTTCGCCATGTTGCCCAGGCTGGTCTCAAACTCCTAGGCTCAAGCGATCCTCCTACCTCAGCTTCCCAGAGTGCTAGGATTACAGCCACCGTGCCTGGCTCCAAACATCGAATAATTTACAAAATGATTCGTTTAGTTGTTAATTCCAATAATTGTTTACTTGAGGTCATAATTTGTATGGCACAGTAATAAAAGCTAACATTTCTTGAGTGGTTACTGCATTTCACATCTGTTACCCATTTTAATTCTCACTAGTACTCTTAGATATAGGTGATATTATATCCCCATTTTACCAGACGAGGAAACTGAAGCTTAGAGGTGTTAAATTACTTGCCCGAAGGTCTTGAAACTTAGAAACTTGCAGGGCCAGGTGCTGTGGCTCGCACCTGTAATCCTAGCACTTTGGGAGGCCGAGGCAGGCAGATTGCCTGAACTCAGGAGTTTGATACCAGCCTGGGCAACACGGTGAAACCCTGTCTCTACTAAAATACAAAATTAGCTGGGCGTGGCGGCCTGCACCTGTAGGGAGGCTGAAGCAGGAGAATTGCTTGAACCCAGGAGGTGGAGGTTGCAGTGGGCTGGGGTCATGCCACTGCACTCCAGCCTGGGCGACAGAGTGAGACTCCATCTCTAAAAGGGGAAAAAAAAAAAAAAAAAAAAGTTGCAGAACCAGACTTTAAATCTAGGCCTGTCATTCTGCAGAGTCATGCTGAACCAGCTAAGCACTACTGCACCATAGTTGCCGTCCCAAACAATTGCAAGTGTGGCTTACTACTCTAATGGAGAGGGTGTAGTTAGTAATGAGACTAACTTGGAAAGTTACATGCCCCTCATTCTTTTTACTATTTATTCATCTCTATATTAAGGTTTATGAGATTTTCATTTTTAAACATCCTAAAAGCTCTCAGCATAGGTTGTATGCTCATAAAAGGATGGTTTATAATATAGATAGATGGGCCTTTTCTTTTTTAACTTTCTTTTTAAAATTGATAATCACATGATTTTAAAACTATATAAAAAGGTAGACATTGAAAAATTTAGCTTCTATTTCTGTCACTCTTCTCTACTGCCCCGTTGCACCTTCACTCATAACTCCTTTTACTGGTTTCTTATCTATCCAACCACTGATTCTTTATGCTTCCTTTCAAAGATGCATTTTCTACAAATAGAATTTTTTTTTTTTTTTTCTTTATCTGCTTCTAATTTTCAATGAGAACAAAAATCTCTTTAACAAAGGTTTACTCTTCTAGTTCTCTACGGTTTAGCACTTTCCCTTTGGGATGCCTAATTATATATTGGCAGCAAGAATTTGTGTCATGGGTGGTTTTTTAAAAATTATTTAATTTAAATGGGTCAGTTGCAACAGATCACAGTATATTTGAAAATTATTTTGGGTAGGAAAAAAAGTAGACAGTCCCTCAGAGTATTCTGTGTTTGTGTATGATTTTGAAGATACATTCTGTGACAGCATTCATTAAAAACCAAAACATGGTGCGCAGGTGTGGTGGCTCACACCTGTAATTCCAGCCCTCTGGGAGGTTGAGGCAAGTGGATCACCTTCGGTCAGGAGTTCAAGAGCAACCTGGACAACATGGTGAAAGCCCATGTCTACTAAATATATAAAAAAATTATCTGGGTGTGGTGGTGGGTGCCTGTAATCCCAGGTATTCAGGAGGCTGAGGCAGGAGAATCTCTTGAACCTGGGAGGCAGAGGTTGCAGTGAGCTGAGATCACACAATTGCCCTCCAGCCTGGGCAACAAGAGTGAAACTCTAATAATGATAATAATAATAATAATAACAACCAAAACATGGTTCGTCACTAGACTGGTCAGCATAGTAAGACCCTACAAAATGATTTTTAAAAAATTTCTACAAATGATTTTAAAAAAATTACCCAGGCGTGGTAGTACACACCTGTAGTGCCAGCTACTCAGGAGGATGAGGCAGGAGGATCACTTGAGCCCAGGATTGTACTACTGCACTCCAGTCTAGGCAACAGAGTGAGACCCTGTCTCAAAAAACAAAACAAAACATGAATTTTTTTTGTTTGTTTTCAGGCAAGATCTCACTTTGTCACCCAGGCTGGAGTGCAATAGTGTCATCTTGGCTCACTGCAACCTTCACCTCCCACACTCAGGTGATCCTCTTGCCTCAGCCTCCTGAATAGCTGGGACTACAGGCACACACCACCACACCTGGCTGATTTTTGTATTTTTTGTAGACATGGGGTTTTGCTGTGTTACCCAGGCTGGTCTTGAATGCCTGAGCTCAAACAGTGCACCCGCCTCAGCCTCCAAAGTGTGGGATTACAGGCGTGAGCCACTGCACCCGGCCAAAACATGATCTTTCTAATAATTATTGTCCACTTTTGTTGAAGTCTAATAGCTAACTTCCCTTTCTTATTCATTGTAGTTACGGCAGTCCCAGTCTTACTGCACAGACACAGAGTGTCTTCAGGAATGTAAGTACCACTGAGACAGGAGGAAGGATGGCATTGGGGGCGGAATTAGAGGCCAGATGCCTGTGAATATTTGTCAGAATGTATTCTTATATTGCCTATTCTGGTGGTTACCAAAAAAAAAAAAAAAAAAGACTGACACAAAAGAAGGAAATTATTCTCATAGTTTGCTCTTTAATAAGAAAATGGTTCTCAGGCCGGGCGCGGTGGCTCAAGCCTGTAATACCAGCACTTTGGGAGGCCGAGACGGGCGGATCACGAGGTCAGGAGATCGAGACCATCCTGGCTAACATGGTGAAACCCCGTCTCTACTAAAAAATACAAAAAACTAGCCGGGCGAGGTGGTGGGCGCCTGTAGTCCCAGCTACTCGGGAGGCTGAGGCAGGAGAATGGCATAAACCCGGGAGGCAGAGCTTGCAGTGAACTGAGATCCGGCCACTGCACTCCAGCCTGGGCGACAGAGCAAGACTCCGTCTCAAAAAAAAAAAAAAAAGAAAGAAAATGGTTCTCAGTAATGTATTTGCTACTTGTCTATTTCATTCTTTAACTTAAAATTTTTTTCATGACTCAAAAACCCTGTTTATTGCAGAACATTATAAAATAAGTATGAGGAAGAAAATGGCTGGGTGCGGTGGCTCACACCTGTAATCCTGGCACTTTGGGAAGCTGAGGCGGATCGCTTGAGTCCAGGAGTTGGAGAGATCATCCTGGGCAACATGGGGAAACCCTGTCTCTAAAAAAAATACAAAAATTAGTGGGGTGTGGCGGTGCACAACTGCAGCCCCAGCTACTCCTGAGGCTGAGGTGGGAGGATCACCTGAGCTGGGGGAGGTTGAGGCTGCAGTGAGCTGTGATGGCACCACTGCACACCAACCTGGGTGACGGAGTGAGACCCTGTCTCAAAAAAAAAAAAAAGAAGAAAGGAAAAGAAAGAACTTCCAGAATACTTAATGATAACCACTGTTGACAAATTCGGGTATATTCTAGTCTTTTTTCTTGGTAAATATGTCTATAACAGGGCACTGTGGGCCGGTGTAACTGGGGCATCAAAGCTGCTTGCGCAAACCATTCACTCTCTTCCTAACATCTATTTGCATCTGTTGGCAGGCTTGAGAATTCTTTTTTTTTTTTTTAAGAGACAGTGTCTTACTTTGTCACCCACACTGAGAACGGTGGTGCGATTATGGCTCACTGCAGCCTTGACCTCCCAGGCTCAAGTGATCCTCCCACCTCAGCCTCCCTAGTAGGTGGGACTACAGGGATGCACCACCATGCATGGCTAATTTTTCAGAATTTTTTATAGAGTCAAGGCCTTCCCATGTTGCCCACACGAGTCTCGAACTCCTGGGATCAAGTGATTCTTCTGCCTCAGCTTCCCAAAGTGCTGGGATTACAGGCGTAAGCCAGCATGCCCAGCCACTTGAGAACTTCTTAGGGGAGGAGGCCATTCTTTTCCATGTGTGGAAACTTTGAGTGGCTGTGGAGTTCATTCCTTTGGCTCTGACATTAACATGCATATCAGGGAGTTTGGCAGTGGAGAAGTTTCTCCACTCAGAAACTCAGAAATATTTTGAGAGATGCTTTAAGGGGAACTAGTAAAATAGTATTTAAACCAATCCAGTCTTGTACCAGAAGACTGCAAGAAGGAAAGTATGACATTCACAGGATGGTGAAGCCCAGCATAATTAGATTTCATATAAACTTACAGAAATGGGATCACATTGTATGTGTTATTTTTCACTACTTATAAAATATCAACATATATTTGTCTTACTATTTATTGAGCCAGGCATTGTGGCGTGCTCCTGTAGTCCCAGCTACTTGGGAGACTGAGGCAGAAGGATCACTTGAGCCCAGGAGTTTGAGACTGCAGTGAGCTATGATCATGCTACTGCACTCCAGCCTGGATGACAAAGTGAGATCCCATCTCAAAAAGAAAAAAATTATTGATTAAATAATAATTCATCGTGGGGAAGCACCAGTGTTTAAATGATTTCCTTTTACTAGAATCTTAGGTTACTGATATATTTTTTGCTATTATAAACAATACTTGAACATTATTTGTATGCATATGTTGGGGAGGACAAATAATTTTTTCTTCAACCTCAGAGTTCTTTGCTGAGACACCCTATAGCAAAGGATAGATTGCCAGGCGTGGTGGCTCATGCCCATAATCCTAGAATTTTGGGAGGCAGAGGCGGGCAGATCAGTTGAGGCCAGGAGTTTGAGACCAGCCTGGCTAACATGGAAACCCTGTGTCTACTAAAAATACAAAAATTAGCTGGGCGTGGTGGCATGTGCCTGTAGTCTCAGCTGCTCTGGAGGCTGAGGCACCAGAATCACTTGAACCCAGGAGGCACAGGTTGCAGTAAACTGAGATCACACCACTGCACTCCAGCCTGGGTGACGGAGCAAGACCCTCTCAAAAACAACAACAACAACAACAAAAAAGATAGATGAACAAGGGAAAAGCAAGTTTAATGTGTGTGGCGTGGGAGAAACCTCAGTGCAAAGTAACTCAAAGCAGTGGCTCAGAACTCTGGCTTATGTAGCATCTTCAACAAAGCACAATACATTTGTGGAAAAAGGGCAGGACATAGGAAAGAGATTTTAGGCTTTGAAGGATAAGAAACTGGGAAAGTGGCCAGGCGTGGTGGCTCAAGCCTGTAATTCCAGCACTTTGGGAGGCCGAGACGGGCAGATCATGAGGTCAGGAGATCGAGACCATCCTGGCTAACATGGTGAAACCCCATCTCTACTAAAAAATACAAAAAACTAGCCTGGCGAGGTGGTGGGCGCCTGTAGTCCCAGCTACTCCGGAGGCTGAGGCAGGAGAATGACGTGAACCCGGGAGGTGGAGCTTGCAGTGAGCTGAGATCCGGCCACTGCACTCCAGCCTGGGCAACAGAGCAAGACTCTGTCTCAAAAAAAAAAAAAAAAGAAACGGGGAAAGTAAATATTTGGGAGGAAACCAATGGAGTAAGGTTTGTTTGCAGACTCCTCTGGTGCTGTCTCTGGGCTACTAAGTCTGCAGAGTTGTGTATAAAGGAGAATTTGTATCCTACCTTTAGGCAGAAAAGAGGGGAATAGAGAGAGCTTTTCTTCTATTTGTTACTTCCTAATTGCCTATAGCTCAAAAATATCCCTCCCTCCCTCCCTCCCTTCCTTGTCTTGCTTTGTTGTCCACACTGGAGTGCAGTGGCGCAGTGTCAGCTCACTGCAACCTCCGCCACCCAGGTTCAAGCAATTCTAATGCCTCAGCCTCCCAAGTAGCTGGGACTACAGGCATAAACCACCATGCCTGGCCTCTCAAAAATAATTTCTATGTGAAAGAAGCATATTTTGGAGTGATACATTCTGGTTTTCTTCACACATTTTAAGGCTATTTACATATTACCAAATTGCATTTATTAGTAGGTTAGTTGCTGATATGTAACATCTCCGAAGCAGAGCTGCCAGTTTATTATGTGTATGAAACTAAAACAAGACACAGTAAGGTAATCTTTTTTTTTTTTTTTGAGACAGAGTCTCACTCTGTCGCCCAGGCTGGAGTGCAGTGGCCGGATCTCAGCTCACTGCAAGCTCCGCCTCCCGGGTTTACGCCATTCTCCTGCCTCAGCCTCCCAAGTAGCTGGGACTACAGGCGCCCGCCACCTCGCCCGGCTAGTTTTTTGTATTTTTTTTAGTAGAGATGGGGTTCCACCGTGTTAGCCAGGATGGTCTCGATCTCCTGACCTCGTGATCTGCCCGTCTTGGCCTCCCAAAGTGCTGGGATTACAGGCTTGAGCCACCGCACCCGGCCCAGTAAGGTAATCTTAAAGAGAGTTGTATACATTATGATTTTTATTACTTTGTGAACTGGGTGTCCCATCAGATTCCACAGATATAACTTAGAGAAGTGGGAGCTAGTGCAGTGCCTAGCCTAAAGTAGAACTTTGGTCAGAACCTAGTCCATTTGGGCGATATATATGCCTTCAAGACAAGAAAGCAATAGAAACATGCATTATTAGGACAATGGGTGGTGGTTCCCTCCCTCCAGACTTCTTTATGTTACTTCTCCAGTAGCATTCATTAACCTGCAGTGTACAGCTCAAATATTTGCCTCAACAGGTAAAGCTAAAACCTGTTTTCCTAGTTGAAAATAATTTTATTGAACCTCCCCATAGGAAAACAGGTGTTTATTACCTGTGCGGCTTTTGTGACTCTTGAACCAGCCCCACCTATAACCAAATATACTCATTCCTGTAGGTAAAATGTGACTTCCTAACTCTAAAAAGAAAGGTAAAACTTTGAACATTCATTTAGGCATATCGGCAAGTTTTTCTTTCCCTCCAATTCTTTTAGCAGTTGGTAAAAATCCTTTCTGAGATCTAGGCTTTTAAATGGTTAAACAGTAGTTTACTGTGAGGGATAGAATTATTTTTCTTATATTCTAAATTTTCTCCAGTGAGCTTATACTTTTTTCTTAAAATAATAAAACATATATTTTGTAGCTATCTTTATATTTAGATACGTGTTACTATTCCATTGGAAAAAGTTATTTTTTAAAATTAAATATGTGTTTTAAGATTGTGGGAATTCGGCCGGGCGCGGTGGCTCAAGCCTGTAATCCCAGCACTTTGGGAGGCCGAGACGGGTGGATCACGAGGTCAGGAGATCGAGACCATCCTGGCTAACACGGTGAAACCCCGTCTCTACTAAAAATACAAAAACTAGCCGGGCGAGGTGGCGGGCGCCTGTAGTCCCAGCTACTCAGGAGGCTGAGGCAGGAGAATGGCGTAAACCCGGGAGGCGGAGCTTGCAGTGAGCTGAGATCCGGCCACTGTACTCCAGTCCAGGCGACAGAGCGAGACTCCGCCTCAAAAAAAAAAAAAAAAAAGATTGTGGAATTGGAGGCTTCATAAGAATTGAAATAAGCCTTGAAGAAATATATGTTTTATTATCTTCTCCTGACTTGTTTTTTACATTGGTTGCTTTCGTTCACTTCTGCCTTTCATTTCTGTAGTTCTATTTTGTATACATTCCATTGTCTTATTGTTTTACTCTTCCCCTTTTCACAGATGTTATTCCATTGTTTTAGAACAGTGTTTAATCATTGTGATACCAGAAATGTCATTTATTCCTTTAGTCCTAGAAGTAGCTACTGGGTAGATTCAACGTTGTTAAAACACAGACCAAAGAGTAAATGGTGAAGACATATATAAATGTGTGTGTGTGTGTGTGTGTATATATATACATATAATATATATAATTTTTTTTTTTGAGATGGAGTCTTGCTCTGTTGCCCAGGCTGGAGTGTAGTGGCGCGATCTCAGCTCCCTCCAACTTCCGCCTCCTAGGCTCAAGCTATTCTCCTGCCTCAGTCTACCAAGTAGCCAGGATTACAGGAATGCACTAACACACCTGGCTAATTTTTTGTATTTTTAGTAGAGACAGGGTTTCGCCATGTTGGCCAGGCTGGTCTCGAACTCCTGACCTCAAGTGATCCACCCACCTCCGCCTCCCAAAGTGCCGAGATTACAGAGGTGCGCTACCTTGCCCGGCCCGTATGTTCTTATTTATACAATCTATTTGGGCGTTAGCATTTGGCACTGAATATGGTTTGGGTGTTTTTTTTTTTTTTTTTTTTTTTTGAGACAGAGTCTTGCTCTGTCGCCCGAGCTGGAGTGTAGTGGCCAGATCTCAGCTCACTGCAAGCTCCACCTCCCGGGTTTTCGCCATTCTCCTGCCTCAGCCTCCGGAGTAGCTGGGACTACAGGCGCCCGCCACCTCGCCCAGCTAGTTTTTTGTATTCTTAGTAGAGATGGGGTTTCACCGTGTTAGCCAGGATGGTCTCGATCTCCTGACCTCGTGATCCGCCCGTCTCGGCCTCCCAAAGTGCTGGGATTACAGGCTTGAGCCACTGCACCCGGCCTTTTGTTTGTTTTTTGTTTTGTTCTGAAACAGGGTCTCACTTTGTCACCCAGGCTTCAGTGTAATGGAGCAAACATGGCTCACTGCAGCCTTGACCTTACAGGTTCAAGTAATCATCCCACTTCAGCCTCCTGAGTAGCTGGGACTATAGGAGCATGTCACCATGCCTGGCTAATTTTTTTTTTCTTTCTTTCTTTTGAGATGGAGTCTTGCTGTTGTCGCCCAAGCTGGAGCCCAATGGCATGACAGCGCACTGCAACCTCCACCTCCTGGATTCAAGCAGTTCTCCTGCCTCAGCGTCCTGAGTAGCTGGGATTACAGGCGTGTGCCAGCATCCCCAGCTAATTTTTTTTTTTTTTTTGAGACAGTCTCACACTGTCGCCAGGCTGGAGTGTAGTGGTGCAATCTCAGCTCACTGCAACCTCCACCTCCCGGGTTCAAGCGATTCTCCTGCCTCAGCCTCCCGAGTAGCTGGGATTACAGGCGCGTGCCACCACACCAGCTAATTTTTGTACTTTTAGTAGAGACAGCATTTCACCGTGTTGGCCAGAATGGTCTCGATCTCTTGACCTCGTGATCCGCCTGCCTCGGCCTCCTAAAGTGCTGGGATTACAGGTGTGAGCCACTGCGCCTGGCCTAATTTTTGTATTTTTAGTAGAGACAGGGTTTCCCTATGTTGCCAAGACTGGTCTTGAACTCCTGACCTCAGATGATCCACCCACCTTATCCTCCCAAAGTGCTAGGATTATAGGTGTGAGCCACCGTGCCTGGCTGCATTATGTCTTTCTATCTGCTGTCTTCTTTCTTGGTGCCTCTGTCTGTCCCCCGACCTCTTAGCTTCCTATTTTTGGAATGCTCCAGGACTCAAGCCCCTGGATCATTTCCCTTTCTAGACACTCACTCGCTTGGTGATCTCATCTGGTCTCATGACTCATTATGTGTATGCTGATGACTGTCTTTTGGGCATTTCCACTGGGATGTCTCATGAGGTGCCTCAAACTCAACATCTTAAGAATTTCTGCTCCTCTCGAGATCCTATAACAGTTAATGGCAGTTCTATCCTTCTGAGACTCATCCTTGGTTTCCCTTTTTCTTACACTGTTCAGTCATCTTTCAGCAAGCACAACCTTGAAGATACATCCAAAATTCTATCACTTCTCACTATCCCACTGCCTCCTCCCTGTTCTAGGCCATCATCATCTCATATGTTAATAGATTATTGCAACAGGTTCTGGTGTATTAGTCTGTCTAATTAGTCTGTATTAGTCCGTTTTCACACTGCTAATAAAGATGTACCCGCCGGGCGCGGTGGCTCAAGCCTGTAATCCCAGCACTTTGGGAGGCCGAGACGGGCGGATCATGAGGTCAGGAGATCGAGACCATCCTGGCTAACACAGTGAAACCCCATCTCTACTAAAAAATACAAAAAACTAGCCAGACGAGGTGGCGGGCTGTAGTCCCAGCTACTCGGGAGGCTGAGGCAGGAGAATGGCTGAACCTGGGAGGCAGAGTTTGCAGTGAGCTGAGATCTGGCCACTGCACTCCAGCCTGGGGGCCAGAGCGAGACTCTGTCTCAAAAAAAATAAATAAAAATAAAGACATACCCAAGACAGGGCAATTTACAAAAGAAAAGGGTTTATTGGGCTTACAATTCCACATGTCTAGGGAGGCCTCACAATCACGGCGGAAGGTGAAAGGCACATCTCACATGGTGGCAGACGAGAAGAGAGCTTGTGCAGGGAAACTCCACTTTTTAAAACCATGAGATCTCGTGAGACTTGCTATCATGAGAACAGCACAGGAAAGACCTGCTCCCATAATTCAATCACCTCCCACCAGATTCCTCCCATGACATATGGGAATTGTGGGAGTTACAATTCAAGATGAAATTTGGGTGGGGACACAGCCAAACCATATCACTGTCTTTCTGTTTCTCCTTCTTCAGGACACAACAGATAGAGTGGTTCTGTCAAAATGACAGTCAGATATCATCTGCATTTTGCTCAAAACTCTTCAGAGGTGGCTGGGCGCAGTGGCTCACACTTGTAATCCCATTTCAGGAGGCCAAAGCAGGCAGATTACTTGGGCTCAGGAGTTCAAGACCAGCGTGAGCAACATGTTGAAATGATATAAAACGTAGCTAGGCGTGGTAGCCTGTGCCTATGCCCCAGCTACTCCGGATGCTGAGTTGGGAGGATCACTTGAGCCTGGGAGGCTGAGGCTGCAGTGAGCTGCAATTGAGCCACTGGACTCCAACCTGGGTGACAGAGTGAGACCCTGTCTCAAAAAAAAAAAAAAAAAAAAAGCCCCTTCAGTGGTTTTCTATTTAATATGTAATAGAAGCCAAGGTTCTTATTATGACCTATAAGGCCAACATGATCTGAATCCTGTTACTCTTTTGATTTAATCTTTTTATTATATTTTTTGGAGACAGAGTCTCACTCTGTTGCCCAGGCTGGAGTGAAGTGGTGCAATCATGGCTTACTGCAACCGGAACCCCTTGGACTCAAGCAGTCCTCCCACCTCAGCCTTCTGAGTAGCTGGGACCACAGGTGTGTGGCACCACACTTGGCTGATTTTTTTTGTTTGTTTGTTTTTTATGTTGTAGAGATAGGATCTCATTATGTTGCCCAGGCTGGTCTTGAACTCCTGGCCTCAAGTGATTCTCCCACCTCAGCTTCCCAAAGTGCTGGGATTACAGGCGTGAGCCACCGCACCCAGTCTAATCTTTTTCTTACATCCCACCTCGCTATACCACCAATCCCAGGTCACTCCACTTAAGCCACGTTGGCCTCCATGAACATCCCACAGGCTCCTGAATCAGGAGTTCTCGCTGTTCCTTCTGCCTGAAATGTGCTTCTTTCAGATAATCTCACAAATGACACCCTCACTTTCTTTACTTCTTTACTCCAGAGTGCCTTCTTAGTGAGGCTTCCCTTAGCCCCCTGCTTAAAATACCATGTATTTCTTTTTTAATAGAATCCTTTAAACAAAAGAGAGGATGCTTTCCATTCAGGTTATCTTTCTCTAAAAAACACTAATTTGATTTCTTTTTTTTTTTTTTTTTTGAGG
Source organism: Trachypithecus francoisi (assembly GCF_009764315.1). NCBI lineage: Eukaryota > Metazoa > Chordata > Mammalia > Primates > Cercopithecidae > Trachypithecus > Trachypithecus francoisi. The sequence continues at coordinate 39,369,143 of NW_022681454.1, read as the reverse complement.
CGGAGTCTTGCTTTGTCGCCCAGGCTGGAGTGCAGTGACCGGATCTTGGCTCACTGCAAGCTCCGCCTCCCGGGTTTATGCCATTCTCCTGCCTCAGCCTCTGGAGTAGCTGGGACTACAGGCGTCCGCCACCTCGCCCGGCTAGAAAAACACTAATTTGAAATAACACCGGGGGCACCCTCGCAGAACACAATATGAAAGTATAGGTTGAATATCCCTTATTTGAAATGCTTGGAGCCAGAAGGGTATTCAGTTTCAGATTTTTTTTCAGATTCATTTACCAGTTGACCATCCCTAAGCTGAAAATGTGAAATGTTCTGATAAGCATTTCTTTTGAGCATGATGTCAGCTCTCAAAAAGTTTTGGATTTTGGAGCATTCTGGATTTTTAGAGTAGGAATACTCAGCCTGTAGTAGGATAACAGATCTACATTAGGGAATAATAGAGATCACCCTTGACTCAGTTTTTTGAAAACTGGTAGCTATGCTTAGGACAATGTAATTACTATATAGGACCAAAAATTACAGGGTTAGAGCATACTGGTGTATTGTCCACTTTCACTGCTATTCTGTTTTTGCTTTCCCCAGTGGAAACCTATATAAGTTTATACAACTAATCTCTCGGGATGGGTCAGCTCTTAGAGCTTCTGTCTCTACCTTTTCATCATCTTGGTGTCCAGCTAAGTTAACGACTGCATTGTGAATATTCCATTTGGCATTTTATTTGTGAGGTCTCTGGCCATCAACTCTACTCATGTTTGCTTGTAACCAAAAACTTAATGCATAAGGAAAATAGGAAATGCTATATTTTGGTGTATAAAGTCCCTCTACATTTTTATGATTTGATATCTTTCCAGGCCATAAAGTGAAAAATACTTAACTTCTTTTTTTTTTTTTTGAGGCGGAGTCTCGCTCTGTCGCCCGGACTGGAGTGCAGTGGCCGGATCTCAGCTCACTGCAAGCTCCGCCTCCCAGGTTTACGCCATTCTCCTGCCTCAGCCTCCCGAGTAGCTGGGACTACAGGCGCCCGCCACCTCGCCCGGCTAGTTTTTATATTTTTAGTAGAGACGGGGTTTCACCATGTTAGCCAGGATGGTCTCGATCTCCTGACCTCGTGATCCGCCCGTCTCGGCCTCCCAAAGTGCTGGGATTACAGGCTTGAGCCACCGCGCCCGGCCAAAATACTTAACTTCTTAAAGTAAATAATATATAGGGAGTTCCTAGAGACCCCGTTTTAGAAGAAAAAAAAGCTGCTCCTGATGTTCATATTTATCAGCTGCATGCAGTGTCAGGGAGTGTGAGTAGACCAGTCGAACTCTCTTTTTCCTGTGTTCTGAGACTTTCTAAAGAGTAGGTCTTGTCATAAGGGACTGTGAATAATCACAGAAAGCCTATAGTGACCCTCTTATTTCCTGTCCCTAAATATTTTAAGGAGTCTAAGTCAGTTCAGATACCTAGTGTTTTCAACCCCAAGATACTTTAGGCTACTTTTTTTGTTTAATTCTATTAACTTTTTACATAAGGTTCAAAAATCAAGAAGTTAATTAGTATACAGTGAAGAGTTGTCTTGCCTCATATTATCCCAACTACCCAGATCCTTTCTCCAGGCATTATTGGTCTTCTCTGTATCTTTCCAGAGTGTCTTTGTACATGTACGAGCGACTATAAATTATTTGTCTCTGTCGCCCAGGCTAGAGAGCTGTTGTGCCATCCTGGCTCACTGCAACCTTTGCCTCCCAAATTCAAGTGATTCTCATGCCTCAGCCTCCCGAGTAGCTGGGATTACAGGCATGAGCCACTACACCCGGCTAGTTTTTGTATTTTTAGTACAGGGGGGTTTCATTATGTTGGCCAAGCTGGCCTTGAACTCCTGACCTCAAGTGATCCGCCTGCCTCGGCCTCTCAAAGTGCTGGGATTACAGACTTGAGCCACTGTGCCCAGCCTTGTCTCCCCTTTTTAGACACCATTCTTCACCTGCTTTCTTTTTTTTTTTTTTTTTGTCAAAAAAAGTATACCTCATAGAGACTTTCCTCAAAAATTGTTTACAGCTTTATAATAATTCCATTGTATAGATGTACCATAATTTATTAATCAGGCACTCTTGGCAGACGTGTAGGTTTGTTTCCAGTTTTTTGTTAATAATCTTGCATGCTATGCCCATGTGATAGTACATCCCAAAGTCAATCTCAATTTCATGGGACTGCTGTAAACAGAAAACGACTGGCTGTGACCAAGAGGTTCTACTTTAATTGGTTCACCTAGTATCCTATTCTGAGATGGGCCGTGAATTACTGGAGGATAGGAGAAAATGATGTTATCAAACCTTGGCGGCCAGGAAAACTGTTTCCATTTAGCTTTTTAAGTAGAGAAATTCTACCACATACTGTTACCCTTCAGAAAATTTTAGAGGCATCCTTCACTAATTTTTCTTCCTCCTCCTCCCAGCAGTCCAGTTAGTTACCAAGTATTGTGCTCCTTCCATCCTGTTACCACTTTTCTGTATTCTAATTGATCCTAATACTGGTAATGGATATGGTGTTTTTTGTTTTTTGTTGTTTGTTTTTTCTTATGGAGACAGAATCTCACTCTGTCACCCAGGCTGGAGTGCAGAGGCGCAGTCTCGGCTCACTGCAACCTCTACCTCCCAGGTTCAAGCGATTCTCCTGCCTCAGCCTCTCGAGTAACTGGGATTACAGACCCGTCCCACCACACCCTGCTAAGTTTTATATTTTCAGTAGAGACGAGGTTTCACCATGTTGGCCAGGCTGGTCTCAAACTCCTGACCTCAGGTGATCCGCCTGCCTCTGCCTCCTAAAGTTAATGGATAATGTTTATTGACTACCTGCTGTGTACCAGGCACTTCACTAACTGCTTGTCATGTATTGACCATTTCAATTGTCGTAGCTGCTCTGAGATGATGGAAATACTTCCACTTCAGGCCGGGCGCGGTGGCTCAAGCCTGTAATCCCAGCACTTTGGGAGGCCAAGACGGGCAGATCACGAGGTCAGTAGATCGAGACCATCCTGGCTAACACGGTGAAACCCCGTCTCTACTAAAAAAAAAAATACAAAAAATTAGCCGGGCGAGATGGCGGGCGCCTGTAGTCCTAGCTACTCGGGAGGCTGAGGCGAGAGAATGGCATAAACCCGGGAGGCGGAGCTTGCAGTGAGCTGAGATCCGGCCACTGCACTCCAGCCTGGGCGACAGAGCGAGACTCCGTCTCAAAAAAAAAAAAAAAAAAAAAAATACTTCCACTTCACTGGTAAAGAAACTGAGGCTCGGCTGGGTGCAGTAGCTCACACCTGTAATCCCAGCACTTTGGGAGGCCCAGGTGGGCGAATCACGAGCTCAGGAGATCGAGACCATCCTGGCCAACATGGTGAAAACCCGTTTCTACTAAAATACAAAAAATTAGCCTGGCAAGGTGGTACACACCTGTAGTCCCAGCTACTCAGGAGGCTGAGGCAGGGGAATCGCTTGAAACTGGGAGGCGGAGGTTGCAGTGAGCCAAGATTGTGCCACTGCACTCCAGCCTGGTGACAGAGCAAGACTCCATCTCAAAATGATAATAATAATAATAGAAGAAGAGGAAGAGTAAAAGAAGAGGAAGAAGAAGGAGGAAGAAGAGGAAGGAAGGAAGGAAGAAGGAAAGAAGAAAAAGAAAAACTGAGGCTCAGGGATTGTATATCTAAGAGGTGGTACAGTCAAACAGCTATGAAATGCTCTCAGTTCTTAAAAAGTTAATTAGGAGAGATAGGAAACCCTTCCTTCAAACTAGAAATGCTACACTAGTCCAGAGAAGGCAGAGGAAAAAGTGGGTGGAGGAAATGGAGATTTTTATGGAAGAGGGATATAGCATATAGGTGGATAAATGGAGTTAGTTGTAAGAACATGCTAGACAGGGAAATAATGAGTAACCCAGGAAGACTGAATTTGCATAGTTGGCAAATGCTGCCAGACAAGTTCGCATTCAACTGTTGCATCAGATTCATTTGGAAAGCTTTTAAAAAATATCGTTGGCTCCTGTTCCCACCCCGAAGCTGCTCCTGAATCAGATGATCTTAGGCAGTGCCTTAGAATCTGTGGTGTTGATACAGATTCTAAGGCTATTCTGATGCATAGCCAGGCCAGGGAATCATTGGCTAAAGAAAGAAGAGGGGCCAGGGGCGGTGGCTCATGCCTGTAATCCCATCACTTTGGGAGGCTGAGGTGGGTGGATCACCTGAGATCAGGAGTTCGAGACCAGCCTGGTCAACATGGTGAAACCTTGTCTGTACTAAAAATACAAAAAACTAGCTGGGTGTGGTTGTGAGCACCTGTAATCCCAGCTACTCGGGAGGCTGAGGCAAGAGAATCACTTGAACCTGGGAGGCAGAGGTTGCAGTGAGCAGAGATCGTGCCGTTGCACTCTAGCCTGGCCAGCAAGAGTGAAACTCTGTCCCAAAATAAAGAAAGAAAGAGAGAGAGAGAGAGAGAAAGAGAGAGAAAAGAAAGAAAAAGAAAGAAAGAAGGAAGGGAGGGAGGGAGGGGTATAGGGGGTGACTAGAGCAGGAAGGAAGGAAGGAAGGAAGGAAGATAGGGAGGGAGGGAGGGAGGGGTATAGGGGGTGACTAGAGCAGCGGATGCATTTTCTGAGAAGTGGTAAGAGGTAAGATTAGATGAGTAAGGCCAAATCACATGAGGAAAGGCTGAGCTAAAGAATTTAGAATTGCTGGGCACAGTAGCTCATGCTTATAATTCTGGCACTTTGCAAGGCTCAGGTGGGTGCATTGCTTGAGCTCAGGAGTTCAAGACAAGCCTTGGCAACATGGCAAAACGCCGTCTCTACTAAAAATACAAAAATTAGGGCCAGGTAGGGTGGCTCATGCCTTTAATCCCAGAACTTTGGAAGGCCAAGATGGGCAGATCACTTGAGCTCAGGAATTCGAGATCAGTCTGGACAACATAGTGAGACCCTGTCTCTAAAAAATTAAAAAAAGTGCCGGGCGCGGTGGCTCAAGCCTGTAATCCCAGCACTTTGGGAGGCCGAGGCGGGCGGATCACAAGGTCAGATCGAGACCATCCTGGCTAACACGGTGAAACCCCGTCTCTACTAAAAAGTACAAAAAACTAGCCAGGCGAGGTGGCGGGTACCTGTAGTCCCAGCTACTCGGGAGGCTGAGGCAGGAGAATGGCTGAACCCGGGAGGCGGAGCTTGCAGTGACCTGAGATCCGGCCACTGCACTCCAGCTTGGGAGACAGAGCGAGACTCCGTCTCAAAAAAATAAAAAAATAATAAAAAAAAGTTTTAAAAATATTAAAAAATTAATCGGGCATGGTTGCATACTCCTATAGTCCCAGCTACTCAGGAGGCTGAGGTGAGAGGATCACTTGAGCCTGGGAGGCAAAGGTTGCAGTGGGTTGTGATTATGCCACTGCACTGCAGCCTGGGAGACAGAGGGAGACACTGACTCAATAAAAACAAAAACAAAAACCCAGAGTTGAAACTAGGCAGTGGAAACTTAGTTATCACGTTGATCAGCAGAGATGTGTTAAGAACAGAGGGGATTGTTTGTTTGTTTGTTTGTTTTGGGGTTGAGACAGGGTATATCTCTGCCACCCAGGCTGGAGTGCAGTTGTGTGATTACAATTCACTGCAGCCTTGACCACCTAGGCTTAAGTGATCCTCCCTCCTCAGCCTCCCAAGTACCTGGGATTACAGGCCTGCACCACCACACCCAGCTAATTTTTTAATTTTTTTGTGGAGACAGAGGTCTCACTATGTTGCCCAGGCTGGTCTCAAATGCCTGGGCTCCAAGGATCCTCCTGCCTCAGCCTCCTAGAGTGCTGAGATCACAGCCATGAGCCACTGTACCCAGCCAAGAACGGTTTTAAGCAGACTTTTCTGGCAGCAATAAGCAAGCAAGAAAACCTGCAATAGGAACCAAGCTAAGAGATAGTTAACGGAACTAAGAGTCTTATTACTATTGTGAGATTCTAAAAAAGAAGTGGACATTACTATTTTGTTGTTGTTGAGATGGAGTCTCACTATGTTACCCAGGCTGGAGTGCAGTGGCATGATCTTGGCTCACTGCAACCTCCGTCTTCCAGGTTCGAGCAATTCTTCCGCCACAACACCCCGAGTAGCTGGGATTACAGGCATGCGCCACCATGCCTGGCTAATTTTTGTATTTTTAATAAAGACTTTTTGTTTGTTTTTTTTTTTACCATGTTGGCCAGACTGGTGTTGAACTCCAGACCTCAGGTGATGTACTCGCCTTACCCTCCCAAGTGCTGGGACTACAGGCGTGAGCCACGGTGCCCAGCATGAGATTCTAAAAAAGGATCAGGTATCCTTTGTCTAGAAATATGAATTAGTAAACTTGGAATTTGAGGTTTAACTCTCTTAAGCTTCAGAATTTTTTACTTGTAAAGAATATTGGCCGGGCGCGGTGGCTCAAGCCTGTAATCCCAGCACTTTGGGAGGCCGAGACGGGTGGATCACGAGGTCAAGAGATCGAGACCATCCTGGCTAACACTGTGAAACCCCGTCTCTACTAAAAAATACAAAAAAACTAGCCGGGCGAGGTGGCGGGCGCATGTAGTCCCAGCTACTCGGGAGGCTGAGGCAGGAGAATGGCGTGAACCCGGGAGGCGGAGCGTGCAGTGAGCTGAGATCCGGCCACTGCACTCCAGCCCCGGCGACAGTGAGACTCCGTCTCAAAAAAAAAAAAAAAAAAGAATATTAAAAAGTCATGGCTGGGCATGACTACTGACTGACACCTGTAATCTCAGCTCTTTGGGAAACCCAGGCAGGAGGACTGCATGAGGCCAGAAGTTCCACACCAGCCATTTTCCCCAGGCTGGTCTTGAGCTCCTGAGCTCAAGGGATGTTCCTGCCTTGGCCTCCTAAAGTGCTGGGATTACAGGCATGAGCCCCATCAGGTCTGGCCTGAAGTATTATTTAAAATAAAAATGATAGTATAGGTTGAATATCCCTAACCTGAAAATCTGAAATTCTCCAAAATCTGAAACTTATTCAGTGCTGACACGATGCTCAAAGGAAATACTCATTGGAACATTTCAGATTTTGGATTTTAGGATTAGGGCTGCTGAACCAATAAGTATATTGCATATATCCCCAAGTCTGAAAAAATCTCAATTCTGAAACACTTGTATACCCAAGCATTTCACATAGGGACACTCAACATGTATTTGCTTTTAAAAAAAGAAAAACAAATCACTCTGGAAACAATATAGAACACAGGGGAAGCAGGAGTAGATATAGGGAGATCCCTTAAGAGGCCACTGCAGTAGACCAGATAAGAGGTGATGGTAGCTTGAGCAGGAGGGGACATGGAGCTAAAAGTGGGCAAATACAAGTGATAATTAGGAGGAAAAATTGCAAGAAACTTCATAATGGATTAAATACAGGGTTGTTGAGAGAAAAAAAGGTGTTTTCTTAGGTTTCTGCCCTGGGCAACTGGATGAATGGAAATCCAGTTTGGTAGTTGGGGTGGAAAGGGGTAGGGCAGGGGGAGATGCTCATGATTTTTGTTTGGAATACTGAAGTACTGAATATGTTAAATGGAAGGTGGGATTTCTGCGTTTTGTTTTGTTTTGTTTTTGTTTTGTTTGAGACAGAGTCTAGCTCTGTCGCCAGGCTGGAGTTCAGTGGCGCGATCTCGGCTTACTGCAACCTCTGCCTCCCGGATGATCTCTTGACCTCATGTTTCCCAGATTTCTGCATTTTTAAGAAGTTTTCAGGTGACTCTGATGTATACCATAGTTTAAGAACTATTGATGTTGGCCAGCTGCAGTGGCTCACGCCTGTAATCCCAGCATTTTCAGAGGCCAAGGCAGGTAGATCACCTGAGGTCAGGAGTTTGAGACCAGCCTGGACAACATGGTGAAATCCCATCTCTACTACAAATAAAACCCAGGAGGCAAAGGTTGCAGTGAGCCGAGATCGTGCCACTGTACTCCAGCCTGGTGACAGAGCGAGATTCCATCTCGAAAAAAAAAAAAAAAAAATAAGAGAGAGAAAAAAGAACTGTTGATATAAAGAAAAGGAAATAGAGAATTATTGATGGAGGAGTATCCAACTGTTAGATCAGACAATGGGAATGACACAGAAGACAATGGAAGAAAGTGGTTTGTTTTTGTTTTAGTTTTGAGACAGGGTCTGGCTCTGTTGCCCAGGCTGGAGTGCACTGGTGCAATTACAGCTCACCGCAACGTCCACCTCCTGGGCTCAAGCCATCCTCCCACTTCAGCCTCCTGAGTAGCTGGGACCACAGGTGCACACCAGCACACTTGGCTAATTTTTTAAAAAATTTTTTGTAGAGATGGGTTTTTGTCATGTTGCCCAGCCTGGTCTCAAACTCCTGAGTTCAAGGAGTTTGGGAGGCCAAGATCTGCCCGCCTTGGCCTCCCAAAGTGCTGGGATTACAGATACGAGCTGCCGTGCCCGGCCTATTTAGCTGTTTCTAGGAAATTGACTGGGGTTGGAACAGAGGCTACAAGCATTGCTGTCCATCCTGTCTTGGGCCAGCTCAGCTCTTTTTTATATATATTTTGTGCTAATTTGTTTGCCATAAGACTTCTTTGCAGCAGGGCCAGTGCAACTCTTAACTTGACTTTGTCTCCTTTTATCACTAGCCTTTTGGCCTCAGCAGTGCCACCAATTCCTTTCCTTTTGTGGAATTGGGCCCTGGACCCACTGACCCCAATGCAGTGTATCAGATTAGTTTCAACATCTTGTCTGGATTTCTTTTACTTTTTCCTGAGGCAAGGAGATCAAAACCAAACAGCTGTAGTCTTGACAAGCTATTTTAATAATCACCTAGGGATACTACATTTTCCTCTAGAAATCTAATCTATAATTTTTTTTCTTTTCATTTTTTGTTGTTGTGGTTGTTTTCTTTTGTTTTTGTTTTGTTTTGGTTTGGTTTGGTTTTGTTTGAGACAGGGTCTTGCTCTCTTGCCCAGGCTGGAGTGCAGTGGTATAATCTGAGCTCACTGCAGCCTCTGCCTCCTGGGTTCAAGCAATTCTCGTGCCTCAGCCTCCCGGGTAGCTGGGACTATAGGCACACGACACCACACCTGGCTAATTTTCGTAGAGATTTTGCAGTCTCACTAATGCACCTTAATATAACAGTTTTTCTTGTGAGGTATCACCCTGAGTTCTTTGTCTCACCTCCAGAATGATTAAGGAGCATGGTCACAAGGGTGAAGTTTGAGTGAAAATGTAATAAGCAAAAGGAGAAAGCTCTCTGCAGAAAGGGGAATCCGATCGCTTGGTTACAACTGAATGCAAAATGCTTTAATAAGAAACTGCGGCCAGGCGCTGTGGCTCACGCCTGTAATCCCAGCACTTTGGGAGGCCAAGGCAGGCAGATCACGAGGTCAGGAGTTTGAAACCAGCCTGGCCAACATGGTGAAACCCCATCTCTACTAAAGATACAAAAAATTAGCCAGGCATGGTGGCGGCACCTGTAATCCCAGCTACTGGGGAGACTGAGGCAGGAGAATCACTTGAACCCGGGAGGTGGAGGTTGCAGTGAGCTCACGTGCCACTGCACTCCAACTTGGGCAACAGGGCGAGACTCCGTCTCAAAAAAAAAAAGAAGAAAAAAAAAGAAACTGCTCTTCTCCTTGTAACTGATTAATTTTTCTTATCAGTAAAGCTGTCTGTGCAACTCCCTTTTTCCAACTGTGGGATTGTTTCTAAGCACAAAGCACAGCTTCTCTTGTTTGTGTAACTGTGGGTTTTTTTAGGTAAGCCCCACTGCTCCCTGTACAAGTTCCCGTGGAGCCCACTGTGTATATGCCTGAAAAGGTGAGGAAACTTTTTCCTGGGAGCTCACTAATTATACAAAGAACAAAAAGGCTTCTTTGCTTTACTGGCTCCTTATCTGTCCAGACTTAACTGTGCAGCTGTAGCAGCTGTGATTTTTCAGGCAAGCACTCCTTGGGGCCCAGCCTTAACTGTTTATCTAACGGATTTTCCTTTTCTTTCCCCTCAGAGATGGGGTTTCACCATATTGCCCAGGCTGGTCTCGAATTCCTGAGTTCAGGCAATCTGCCCATCTTGGCCTCCCAAAATACTGGGATAATAGGCGTGAGTCACCGCATCTGGCCATTTTTATTTCTGAAAATTGAGTTCTCTAATATACTTCAATAAAAAAATCTATGTTTCATTTATTAGAAATTTGTTAACCTCATATCAGGCACTGTGCTAGGCACTTGTTATTTCAAATTAAATAAGACACGGCTATGTCAAGGAGCCAGGAAAAACTGATACCTGTATACTTACATACATCCCTGTCTAGCTTTTTTCTCTTGATAAATAGAAGATAAAAAATTGATAGAAGAGAAAAACTGATAAAATTTTAAAATATCTAGACCTGAATTCAACTTCTTTTTGTGAAAAAGAAGGCCAAAGTAATCTCTTTGGTTGAGACTGTAATTAAAGGGATCTTTTAATGTATATATTATGCAGCCCGGATGTTCCCTTTCTTTTTCATGATGCCTCTGCAATTAAGATGCAGATTGCCCCCCAAAGGAGAGTGTCTTTTCTGTGGTCTTAACTCAGATTCATAGATCTCAGCAAATCTATGGATTCGTGGCTTTGTGGGTCCTTAAACCTTCCACAATTATATGCAAAATTATGGAATTTGGTATACATGAGTGCTTTTCATATTTATTTTTAATCCAGAATGGATCAAAAAGAACAGTCATGAAGGATGTAGGTGCCAGACACAGGGCAGAGGTAGCTAGAAAAGTAGATCTTAGGGAAGTTAGGGCCCCTAGCCTCACTAATCTACAAACATGGCATGGCCAGCTTGCCTTGCAAGGCCTCTGTTGAAGGACCCCATGAATTCTTAAAATAGAGTTCTTAATTTTTATCAAATTCTCAAATGATTCTGTTACCCCAAAATATTAAGAATTATTGTACTATTAAAAAATTCATTAGAGACTAGTCCAGACAACATAGTGAGATGTCATCACTACTAAAAATTAAAAAAAAAAAAAAATTAGGGGTGTGGGGCTGGACACAGTGGCTCACACCTGTAATCCAAGCACTTTGGGAGGCCAAGGCGGGTGGATCACCTGAGGTCAGGAGTTCAAGACCAGCTTGGCCAACATGGTGAACCCCCATCTCTACTAGAAATACAAAAATTAGCTGGGCATGGTGGCACATGCCTGTAATCCCAGCTACTCAGGAGGCTGAGGCAGAATTGCTTGATCCTGGGAGGCGGAGGTTGCAGTGAGCCAAGATCGTCCCACTGTACTCCGGCCTTGGCAACAGAGTGAGACTCCATCTAAAAAAAAAAAAAAAAAAAAAAAAAAAATTGTTAGAGACCAGCCCAGGCAACACAGTGTTTCTCCTAAAAACAAAAATTAAAAATTAGGGGCATGGGGCATGGTGGCACACACCTGTAGTCCCAGCTACTCAGGAGGCTGAGGTGAGAGGATCCCATGAGCGCAGAAGTTTAAGGCTGTAGTGAGCTATGACTGAGCCACCGCACTCCAGCCTGTTTGATAGGGCAAGACCCCGTCTCAAAAAACGAAAACAGGCCGGGCGCGGTGCTCAAGCCTGTAATCCCAGCACTTTGGGAGGCCGAGACGGGCGGATCACGAGGTCAGGAGATCGAGACCATCCTGGCTAACACAGTGAAACCCCGTCTCTACTAAAAAATACAAAAAACTAGCCGGGCGAGGTGGCGGGCGCCTGTAGTCCCAGCTACTCGGGAGGCTGAGGCAGGAGAATGGCGTAAACCCGGGAGGCGGAACTTACAGTGAGCTGAGATCTGGCCACTGCACTCCAGCCTGGGTGACAGAGCAAGACTCCGTCTCAAAAAAAAAAAAAAAACAAAAACGAAAACAACAAAAACTTACTAGGTTTTGTTTTATGACTATTTAACATCATTTACTTTTTAGATGTTCTCACTGGAGGAAAGGGAAATTGAAGGTATAATATGGACTTCTCTAATTTATCAATACAATTTTTATATTAATACAGTATTTGAAACTGACATTTAAACATTAGAATTTATTTTTACTTTTAACAATATTGTGAGCATGCTACATTTTTGTTTGTCTTTAGTACCAGGACCCTCTGGTGATAATGGCATCAGTGTTACTATGATCTTAGTGGCCTGGATGGTTATTGCATTGATCTTGTTCTTACTGAGACCTCCGAATCTAAGAGGATCCAACCTACCTGGAAAGCCAACCAGTCCTCATAATGTAAGTATTGCAGATTTTAAATGCTTTTTGGGTAAGGGAATGTATGTGACCTGAGGCAGGGAAGGACTTGGTTTTGACTAAAATACCTAAATTAGTTAAATTACATTTAACTCATAGAGTATTCTACCTATGTAGTTCTATTAAATCTTGCAATTCCAAGATTTAATTGATGGCTTAATCTTTGTGGAGTTAAATGCAGAAAGAAGCACAGACCAGAAGCCGAAAATTAATTTGAAAATGAATTCCTTTTTTTTTTTTGTTCGGACAGGGTCTTGCTCAGCTGCCCAGGCTGGAGTGCATTGGTGCAATCTTAGCTCACTGTAGCCTCTACCTCCCAGGCTCAGGTGATCGTCCCACCTCAACCTCCTGAGCAGCAGGGACCACAGGCCTGCACTAGCACACCTGACTAGTTTTTTGTATTTTTTTGTAGAGATGGGATTTTGCTAGGTTGCCCAGGCTTGAATTCCAATCTTTACTCGCATGAGAAGCATAAAAAATAATCCATTTCATAATCCACAGCAATATTGCTTAAATCTCAATCCTCCACTACTCAGTTCTGTCCACCTCACAGTTGATCCCTTGCCTCTCATGCTTCTAACCCCTAAACTCTTAGTAGCTTCAGCTCAAATGTTTGACCCCCTTCTGGCCTAGCTATTCAGTAGAGACACTGAGCCTGTCTTATTTTATTTTCCTCATTTTCCCATCCTATTTCTCTCAAACCCGTTTTCCATTTCTGTACCACAACAAATCAGCTGAGCTGGCAAAAGGAGAGGTCAGAATCATTCATGTTGATAAATCTTGATAGTCATGATTACAACCATTTTTAGAACCTTCTAAATTAAAACTATGATAAAGTGACCCAACAGGGAGTTTTCAGTACTATCTTTAATAGAAACTCTGTTGGCCAGGCGTGGTGGCTGACACCTGCAATCCCAGCACTTTGGGAGGCCAAGGCGGGCGGATTGCCCGAGCTCAGGTGTTCAAGAACACCCTGGGCAACATGGTAAAACCCCGTCTCTACTAAAATACAAAAAATTAGCCAGACACGGTACCCTGGGCAACATGGTGAAACCCCGTCTCTACTAAAATACAAAAAATTAGCTGGACATGGTGGTGTGTGCCTGTAGTCCCAGCTACTCAGGAGGCTGAGGCTTGAGAATCGTTTGAGCTCAGGAGGCAGAGGTTGCAGTGAGCCAAGATCATACCACCACACTCCAGCTTGGGCTACAGAGTGAGACTGTCTCACAAAAAAAGAACCTCTGTTAAAGGATTCCTTTTAATCCTTTTCAGAACCAGTATTTATGTGTGTGTTTTTTTAAACATTGAATTTGAATATTATCTCTTTAAAAATATTTCCATGAGGCTGGGGGGCACAGTGGCTCACGCCTGTAAGCCCAGCACTTTGGGAGGCTGAGATGGGCAGATCACCTGAGTTCAGCAGTTTGAGACCAGCCTGGCCAACATGGTGAAACCATATTTCTACTGAAAATACAAAAATTAGCTGGGCGTGATGGTGGGCGCCTGTAATCCCAGCTACTCGGGAGGCTGAGGCAAGAGAGTTGCTTGAACCCAGGAGGTGGAAGTTGCAGTGAGCCAAGATCGCGCCATTGCATTCCAGCCTGGGCGACAAGAGTGAAACTTCGTCTCAAAAAAAAAAAAAAAAAATTTCCATGAATATGCCAGTTACCTCAATTTAGCCATTCTACAAATGTATGCATATTTCAAAACATGTTGTATATGACAAATATATACAATTTTTATTTGTCAATTTAAATAAATAAAATGTTAAAATTTATAATTAAAAAAGCTATAAGATGATAGAGCATCATAAAAAAAAAGGGAAAATTTCCATAATAGATTTGCTCTTTTTTTTTTTTGAGATGGAGTCTCACTCTGTCATCCAGGCTGGAGTGCAGTGGTGCAATCTCGGTTCACTGCAGCCTCTGCCTCCTGGGTTCAAGCGATTCTCCTGCCTCCCCTTCCCGAGTAGCTGGGATTACAGGTGCACACCATGTCTGGCTAATTTTTGGATTTTTAGTAGAGATGGGGTTTCACCATGTTGGCCAGGCTGATCTCAAATTCCTGACCTCAGGTGATCTGCCTGCCTCGGCCTCCCAAAGTACTGGCATTACAGGTGTGTGTCACCACAACTGACTAATTTTTGTATTTTTAGTAGAGATGGGGTTTCGCCATGTTGGCCAGGCTGGTCTCGAACTCCTGACCTCAGGTGCTCTGCCTGCATTTGCCTCCCAAAGTGCTGGGATTACAGGCATGAGCCACCGTGCCTGGCCAGATTCACTTGTTGAATACCAAATTATCCCACTAATTCTCTTTTCCAACCTTTACCATGTGGAATTCCTGAAATAATTGTTTCTTTTCTCCAGTGTTGTGGTGTTGATATCAGAAGTTCGGTTAGACTCATTTTTTTATATAAGAGAAAGCAAATATGCCGTGTTAATTGGTCAGTGTTTTGCTTTATTTTAAAAGGAGTAGAACATATGTAGTATAGAAAGAAAAAAAAATCGAAAAGAAAAACATACACAAAAAAGATACATAGCTTGCTAACTTTAAGAAAGAAGGCATTATAGGCCGGGGGCAGTGGCTCATGCCTGTAATCCCAGCTACTCGGGAGGCAGAGGCAGAATTGCTTGAACCCAGAAGGCGGAGGTTGCAGTGAGGCGAGATCGCACCATTGCACTCCAGCCTGGGCTACAAGAGCGAGACTCCATCTCAAAAAAAAAAAAAAAAAGAAAGAAAGAAGGCATTATTAGCACTATATAAAAAGCCTTACACGTATTTTTGTTTTTTCTTGGAGAAGAGAGTATTTATAAAACAGCTTGCATATTGTCTTGATAAAGTGTTTATTCCTTAGCCGTCTTTCTTACTTTTTTTGTATAGCTTTGTTACTTTCATATCAAATAGTAACTTCCTCAATGTTTGGAGCTAAAGAAATAGAATTCTTAATAACCTGACTTAGAAACCATTAAAATGGGCTGGGTGCGGTGGCTCACACTTGTAATCCCAGCACTTTGGGAGGCTGAGGCGGGTGGATCATTTGAGGTCAGGAGCTGGAGACCAGCTTGACCAACATGGTGAAACCCCATCTCTACTAAAAATACAAAAAAATTAACCGGGCATGGTGGCACATGCTTGTAATCCCAGCTACTCGGGAAGCTGAGGCAGGCGAATCACTTGAACCCGGGAGGTGGAGGCTGCAGTGAGCCGAGATCGCACCACCGTACTCCAGCCTGGGCTATAGGAAAAAAAAAAAAAGAAACTATTAAAATGACAGAAATGCAAGATTATACTCTTTTGGGCCTTAATTCATTGTAGGCCAGTGTTTCTAGGAATAGTAGTTCCGCTATCTTAGGAATAAGTAAGAAAATGTGTTGAGACTAATTCCAAGTAGAAATATTGATCACCCCCAACTCAGGCCTCATACATCATTTCAGGGTAAATAAATAAAATCTTGAGAATCTTAAAAACTCTGATCTTTCCTTTATAGTTCACTTGCTTTCTATTGCAAGTTAGCAAAAGTCAATTCAAAGCGGTTTAAAACAAGTGGCTTCATTGATTTACACATCAAAAAAATTCAGAGGTAGGGTCAGTGTTAAGAAAGTTTAACAGTGTCATCAAAGACCCAGTTTCTTTCCTCTTACTATCAACTTCATTCCAAGATGGGCTCCCCTTAGGGTCATAGGATGACTGCCAGAAGCAACTGCAGCCACATGCTTCCTCGTAGACATTCAGTATTGAGAAACAAAAGTCCCTAGCTTCATTTTAAATATACAGTACTTCGCTTAGCCAATCAACCTTAGCAAGAGGGATGAAGATACTTTCATTAGTTTGAAGATCACTCCTGGGGCTGGCGACCCAGTGAGACTCTGTCTCAAAAAAGAAAAAAAAGAAAAATTCCGGAATTGTTTGGCAAGCCTGGAAATTTTACCATTACATTCTCCTGGTTAACCAGTCAAGATGTCCATGCATAATCCTGCAAGTATTGTATCTGTGACACTTTGAAAATTACCATATTAATGCAATGCAGACTGTGTGTCAGCTAATGTGGTTGCTGGCAGGAGTGATAACATCACTGTTATACAGATTCCCTCTCTCTTCCATTCTACAGGGAAAAATGAGACAAATGGTGGAAAATCACAGTGTTATTTAATCTAGTGTTCCCTCATGTAAAAACATATGAAAAGTCCAAATAAGCATATATTTGGGATGGGATGGTGGGGGGCATTGCTGCTCAGTTCTTTCTCTATGTGTTAGATTGGTTGCACTGGGATTTAATAAGTCAATTTTTTAAACAGTAATAAAATAAATGTTAAAAAATTTAAAATTTTTAAAAAGTCAGTTAAATAATTTATTTCTTTCTAATGCCAGGGACAAGATCCACCAGCTCCTCCTGTGGACTAACTTTGTGATATGGGAAGTGAAAATAGTTAACACCTTGCACGACGAAACGAACGAAGATGACCAGAGTACTCTTAACCCCATTAGAACTGTTTTTCCTTTTGTATCTGCAATATGGGATGGTATTGTTTTCATGAGCTTCTAGAAATTTCACTTGCAAGTTTATTTTTGCTTCCTGTGTTACTGCCATTCCTATTTACAGTATATTTGAGTGAATGATTATATTTTTAAAAAGTCACATGGGGCGTTTTTGGTTGTCCTAAACTTACAAACATTCCACTCATTCTGTTTGTAACTGTGATTATAATTTTTGTGATAATTTCTGGCCTGATTGAAGGAAATTTGAGAGGTCTGCATTTATATATTTTAAATAGATTTGATAGCTTTTAAAATTGCTTTTTTTCATGAGGTATTTATAAAGTTATTTCGGGTTGTCTGGGATTGTATGAAAGAAAATTAGAACCACGTTGTATTTACATTTACCTTGGTAGTTAATTTGTGGATGGCAGTTTTCTGTAGTTTTGGGGACTGTGGTAGCTCTTGGATTGTTTTGCAAATTACAGCTGAAATCCGTGTCATGGATTAAACTGGTTTATGTGGCTAGAATAGGAAGAGAGAAAAAAATGAAATGGTTGTTTACTAATTTTATACTCTCATTAAAAATCTCTAATGTTAAGAAAACCTTAAATAAACATGATTGATCAATATGGCAGATGATTTACAGTCCATTATATGACATTTGTAAGCCACTCAACACTAGCCTTACAAGGTTCATGAAAGGAGGAAAACATTAATTCTTTCTGCCTTTGCTGGTATAATCCACATAATAATTTAAGCTATAATTTATTTTTAAAATGAGTGCCTCTTGGGAAGCTTTTTTTCTGTTCTAACACTGCCTGTTAAAATGAAAATCTTTAGACTAGTGTGGTGGCTCACACCTGTAATCCCAGCACTTTGGGAGGCTGAGGTGGGCGGATCATTTGAGGTCAGGAGTTCGAGACCAGCCTGACCAACATGGTGAAACCCTGTCTCTACTAAAAATACAGAAAAATTAGCCAGGCGTGGTGCATGTGCCTGTAATCCCAGCTACTCAGGAGGCCAAGGCAGGAGAATTGCTTGAACCCAGAAGGTGGAGGTTGCAGTGAGCCGAGATTGCACCATTGCACTGCAGCCTGAGCGACAGAGTGAGACTCTCTCTCAAAAATAAATATAAAAATAAAGTATTAAAGCTGTATTAGGGCCTATTAGGTTACTGACATTTGAATGCCTATTTACTTATTTACTCCATTGAGTCCTTTGTTATCCTCTGACCTATAAAAAAATTTAATAAATAACAGGTTTACTTCAAGGGAAAAGAAGGAAAATGCGAAACAAACATATTTTTTTCACTCCTTATCTTATTCCTGTTTGGTGATGGGATGGATTGGGGTAGGAAGAAATGTTAATATGAGAGAAATTTTGAAATGTGTAAAAAAGTAAAAGGTTGTATTGTTTTGCTCAGTTTGAAATAAAGTGAATACCAATAGCACTTAAAAATGTCTGCATGGGCCGGGTATGGTGGCTCACGCCTGTAATCCCAGCACTTTGGGAGGCCGAGGCGGGCGAATCACCTGAGGTCAGGAGTTCGAGACCAGCCTGACCAACATGGTAAAACCTTGCCTCTACTAAAAATGCAAAAATTAGCCAGGCATGGTGGTGTGTGCCTGTAATCCCGGCTACTAGGGAGACTGAAGCAGGAAATTGCTTGAACCCGGGAGACGGAGGTTGCAATAAGCTGAGATCGTGCCACTGCACTCCAGTCAGGGTGACAGAGCAAGACTCTGTCTAAAAATAAACAAATAAATAAAAATGTCTGCATGACCCATGTGGTTATGAAGTTTTTTTCCTAGCAAATGATTGCAGATTATTTATGGGGGCTAGAAGATAATTTGCTATCAACCGTAAGGATTTTTTTCCCCTTAGGTCAGTCTGTTCACTGTTTAGATCTGGTAAATTGCTTGTATGAATTGAATAAATTCTCTGTATCATTGTACTGTTTAATAGTCTCTGGTACAATTGTGATACTCATAAGAGATTTTTTTCCCCTTTATTATGATTACATTCTAGATCATAAACATTGTAAGGGTATCTTTTCGTTATATAATCCAATATTGATTGTTTGAATTCCTCCTTGTACACATCTTGGCTTTGTGCTCAATTTCTTGAAATAATATAACCAACTCTGAATTACTTGTGTTAATAGATGGGTAACATAACACAGGTAAGTTAAATCCTGGATAAATGAGCCCCACAGAATAAAGGTTTTTGTGGCCTGCTGGAAGCCTTCCTAACTCTACAGCTGGTGAAGTAGAGCAGAAAGGGCCAGAATGGCTTAAGATGGAGCTAAATCCCTATAGCATGCCATTTTCTGCTCTTGCCTCTGGAACTTAGAAGGCTTGCCCATATATATATCCTAACAATCTGTTCTCTGAGCTGCTAGAAGGCCAATCCCTGGCAAGAGATACTGATGTAGTCACTGAATCTATGGCTCACAAATAATTGAAAATTGGCTTTGGGGGCTGGGCGCAGTGACATGTCTGTAATCCCAGCACTTTGGGAGGCTGAGGCGGGTGGATCACTTGAGGTCAGGAGTTTGAGACCAGCCTGGCCAACATGGTGAAACTCCGTGTCTACAAAAAATACAAAAATTAGCCGGGTTTGGTGACACAGCCTGTAGTCTTAGCTACTCAGGAGGCTGAGGCAGGAGAATCGCTTGAGCCTGGGAGACAGAGGTTGCAGGAAGCCAAGATCACGCCACTGCACTCCAGCTTGAGTGACAGAGTGAGATCTTGTCTCAAAAAAAAAAAAAAAGACTTTTAGAAGACCTTGTCTCAAAAAAAAAAAAAAAAAAGACTTTTAGAAGGCTTTATTGGAAGAAGTGGCTGAAACTTGGACACAGAATGTCTAGTATTACACCTAAAAACCTGGATTCTTTTTTGTTGTTGTTTGGAGATGGAGTTTTGCTCTTCCGCCCAAGCTGGAGTGAAGTGGTGCGATCTTGGCTCACTGCAACATCCACCCGCGGGTTCGAGCGATTCTCCTTCCTCAGCCTCCCGAGTAGCCGGGATTGTAAGTGCCCACCACCACGCCCGGCTAATTTTTGTATCTTCAGTTAGAGACGGAGTTTCGCCATGTAGGCCAGGCTGGTCTCAAACTCCTGACCTCAGGTGATCCACCCACTATGGCCTCCCAAAGTGCTAGGATTACAGACGTGAGCCACCGTGCCTGACTGGAAAATCTAGATTCTTATTCCTAGTTCTTAATTTCTGTCACATGCACTTAGTTGACATTACGTCTATGTGTATTAGCTTTTTCCCACATGAACCATCTATTTACTTGGTAACCAGTGTTTTGTTTTGTTTTGTTTTGTTTTTTGAGACGGAGACTCGCTCTGTCGCCCGGGCTGGAGTGCAGTGGCCGGATCTCAGCTCACTGCAAGCTCCGCCTCCTGGGTTTACGCTGTCTCAGCCTCCCGAGTAGCTGGGACTACATGCGCCCGCCTAGTTTTTTGTATTTTTTTAGTAGAGATGGGGTTTCACCGTGTTAGCCAGGATGGTCTCGGCCTCCCAAAGTGCTAGGATTACAGGCTTGAGCCACCGCGCCCGGCCGTAACCAGTGTTCTTAATGAAGTATTTAGTCTTGGGTTTCTTTTAAAATTTCTCTGCATTCCTGAGACAGTGTACTATACATGAAATATTCTTGTTGACCTAGTAATTTATATTATTCTATTTAATTCTTAAAGCTTCTACCTGTGGCCTTTTTATTGAGCACACTCTTAAGTCGTTATTTGGCTTGTAAACATTCACCTGAATTGTGGCTACAATCCTTTTTAAATAATCTGCGAAAAAAGAAAGATACAGCTTACATTTTCACAGTTTTGGCTCTTAAACATATTCCACAAATGTCATTAAGAATTTATTTTGTTTGGCCGGGCGTGGTGGCTCACGCCTGTAATCCCAGCACTTTGGGAGGCCGAGGCGGGCGAATCACAAGGTCAGGAGATCGAGACCACGGTGAAACCCCGTCTCTATTAAAAATACAAAAAATTAGCCGGGCGCGGCGGCGGGCGCCTGTAGTCCCAGCTACGCAGGAGGCTGAGGCAGGAGAATGGCGTGAACCCGGGAGGCGGAGCTTGCAGTGAGCCGAGATTGCGTCACTGCACTCCAGCCCGGGCGGCAGAGCGAGACTCCGCCTCAAAAAAAAAAAAAAAAAAAAAAAGAATTTATTTTGTTTTAGACCAGTCATGGTGGCTCATGCCTGTAATCCCAGCAATTTGGGAGGCTGAGGCGAGAGAACTGCTTGAGCCCAGGAGTTTGAGACTAGCCTGGGCAACATAGCAAGGCCCTGTCTCTGCCAAAAAGAAAAAAATAAAAAAGCTTATTTTGTTTTATGCACAATAATGGTGGGAGGTTTTTTTTTTTTTTTTTTTTCTCCCCATCTGGGAAAGGTTAACATTGGAACTGTTTCTAGTAAAAGATTTTTTTCAGGCTGGGCATGGTGGTTCATGCCTGTAGTCCCATCACTTTGGGAGAACGAGGCAGCCAGATCACCTGAGGTCAGGAGTTTGAGACCAGCCTGGTCAACATCTCTACTAAAAGTACAAAAGTAGCTGGGTGTGGTGGCCCATGCCTGTAATCCCAGCTACTTGGGAAGCTGAGGCAGGAGAATCACTTGAACCTGGGAGGCGGAGGTTGCAGTGAGCCATGGTCACGCCATTGCACTATAGCCTGGGCAACAAGAGTGAAATTCCGTCTCAAAAAAAAAAATGTTTTTCATTTTTTTCATGTTATCTATCCAAGCACTGTCCCATGGTCAGCAAGTCATATTTTACAATGTGGATTTTCCAAAATAATTATTGAATACAGCTATTCCATGGTTATTTTTAGTGTTTTTGTGGTATGTGGTGTGGGAGTGTTTATGGAATTACCAGTATCTTAAATTTTCAAAGGAACCTGGGAAGTCTATCACTCTAAATCAAAGTCTGTCACTCTACATGAATTATGTGCTCAAATTTGACCAGCTCAGTTTAAGACACAAAACAGTAATTTGAAGAAGGAAAAATGAAGAGAGTTTATAGTTTAATGGGTTAAATTTTTGTTCTTGCAGTAGTAAATTTAGTCTTATATTTCTAAATGTGTGATTGCTTTGTTAAAAGCAAAAGTGGTCGTGTGATATGCTAAATGTTAATTACTGTTTTTATATGTTTAAATCACGCCAAACAAATCATGTCTGTGCCATCCAGGGTCTATTGTTAATCTTTTTCTGAGTACTTGGATTGGGATAAAGGGCTTGTACTATGCACTTTTTATTAATGAATAAATAGAAAATATTAGTAACACTCTTTGTTTTCTGTTTGGCTTTTGTGGGAAGAGAAGCAAGCATCTTTTGCTTAGTAGGTGTTAACATCCTATATTAAACAGTTTCTTTGTAAGACCTAACTAAAGACATTCCTAAGAGAGAACTTAAGTTTTAAGAAAAGTTGTGAGAAAAATATTTATAAAATATGTAGTATGGGGCCAGTATTCAGAAGCAGAACTTCTCTCTTGGAAATTAGATTGCAGTCACATTTCTTTGGTTATTTTCTTTCTTTCTCTCTCTCTCTTCCTAGAATACCAGGTAAAATAGACATTTGCTTTGAGGGACTAATATCCAATAGTGTTAATTATTTAAGCAGATATATCTTGCTCAAAAGGAGCTAGACATGTCACTGTACCAAAAACACACAAAAGTGAAAATTTGCTTTTGCTCTGTGACCTAGAATGTGTCCAGACATTAAAGATCATGAATACTCAGAAACATGTAAAAGTAGTAACATTGCTCTGGCATGATTTTGATGTCAGTATGTATGTAATAACTTAAGTGTTATTTAAAATAGATAAATTTGTGAAATAATATCTTGTAGACAGTCAACTTTTTATGATTCAATCTAAATATTGTTATGTACATGTCAACGGATACCTGAATCCTTCGTGAAACTGTAAGTTTTCATTAAATGACTCTGCCGCAATACTAGTTTTCTTCTCAGAAAATGGAATTCAAATAAAATAAGTTTTTTGGTCCTGGTATTTCACCTGATGATTTTCTCAGTTCTGGATCTCAATTTGTAGAGTTGTTGGGGGCTTTTACCCCCAAAAGATGATTCATAAACACCAACTACAGTTATCTTTCATGACCATATTTTTAAAAATTGGAGTTACCAGTGTGATCTTTTCCCATTAGTTGCTTGTAGGGGATTTTAGTGAGCATATCTCTTCTCAGACAAATGTATTATGTTCGTTCAATAAACATTTCAACAAATTTTTAGACTTGTTTCTTAACTTTCTGTAGGCTTTAAAATGGATTTTATTCAGGATTTGATTACAGAAACTATTTCAAACCATCAGATGCCAAATTAAGATGTCTCCTGAAGTTAGTGGGGAGATGTCTGGGAGGCAAGGATTATGTAGGGGTGAAAACAATATATGTCGTTTTAAGGATAAAGCAACTTACTTTTTTTTTTTTTTTTTGAGACATAGTATCACCCAAGCTGGAGTGCAGTGGCACAATCTCGGCTCACTGCAACCTCTGCTCCCCGGGGTTCAAACAATTCTCCTGCCTCAGCCTCCCAAGTATCTGGGATTATAGACACCTGCCACCGCACCCGGCTAATTTTTGTATTTTTAGTAGAGACGGGGCTTCACTATCTTGGCCAGGCTTGTCTTGAACTCCTGACCTTGTGATCCACCTGCCTCAGCCTCCCGAAGTGCTGGAATTACAGGCGTGAGCCACTGTGCCCTGCCAGGATAAAACAATTTTCATATCAGTACATGGTTTTTGTTTTTGTTTTTGTGGGGTTTTTTTGGGGTTTTTTTTTGAGACGGAGTCTTGCTCTGTTGCCAGGCTGGAGTGCAGTGGCACGATCTTGGCTCACTGCAACCTCCACCTCCAGGGTTCAAGCAATTCTCCTGCCTTAGCCTCCCGAGTAGCTGAGACTACAGGTGCGTACCACCATGCCTGGCTAATTTTTGTAGTTTTAGTAGAGACAGGGTTTCATCATGTTGGCCAGGATGGTCTTTGCTCTCTTGACCTCGTGATCCGCCCACCCTGGCCTCCCAAAGTGCTGGGATTACAGGCGTGAGCCACCATGCCCGACCATCAGTACATGTTTCATTGGGAGGTGGGAGGATTACTTGATGCCAGGCGTTCAAGACCAGCCTGAGCAACACAGACTCTGTCTCTATAAAAATAAGATAAAACTTAGTGGGACATGATGGCCTGCATCTGTAGTCCCAGCTACTTGGGAGGCTGAGGTGGGAGGGAGGCTTGAGCCCAGTAGTTCCAGGCTACTGTGTGAGCTGTGATGGCACCACTGCACTCTAGCCAGGGCAACAGAGCCAGATCCTGAGTCAAAAATAAAATTTTTAAAGAGTATTATTTCCTTATACAAATCTCCACTTATTTCTAGGAAATTTAGAAATGAGAAAAGTATTATTTGCAATATCTGGAATGCCAGAGTCTAACCTCTTAAATATGTGCTCATAACCTCAGATAGTTGGTCTATGCTTGATGATTAATGGTTTTGAATTGCAGTGTTTATTAGTTTTGACCAGAATTAAACACAAATACCACACAGGAGGTTCAGCATTATAGAAAAAGCCTCTTAAATTGTTTTTAAATAAATGAATCTGTTATGTATGTAATTCAGTCAGTGTCAAAAGGAGAAGCACTTTATATACAAAAGGCATCTCAGACCCTGGGTATGCAGCTTTTCATGACAACTAATTGGTATGCAAACAAACTTTGGAAGTCTAAATGTGTTTAAAGGGGCTTCCTTACAATTAATCCAGCCAGGACAATTTGTGGTTACAAAATACAGGACAGATGGAAATCTGACACCAGAGCCTATACCCCCAACAAATGGTTTAAGATTTATATCCTTGCAAATGTTGTTTTGTCTTCATTTTCATCTAACAGCCTTTTTTTTTTTTTTTTTTTTTTTGAGATAGAGTCTCACTTTGTCACCCAGGCTGCAATGCAGCATCACCATTATGGCTCACTGCAGCCTCAACCTCTGGAGCTCAAGCTATTCTCCTGCCTCAGCCCCATGAGCAATGAGACTACAGGCGCACCCCACCACACCAGGCTAATTTTTGCAGAGATGGGGTTTCACCGTGTTGCCCAGGCCGGTCTCCATCCAACTCCTGAGCTCCAGTGATCCTGTTGCCTCGGCCTCCAAAAGTGCTGGCATTACAGGCATGAGCCTGTTACAGGCCGAAAGAATGAGGGTCGTGACCAACTCAGTATACCACTGGATTCTATATGAGCAAACAGAAAACTGTTCTCATGAAAGCAGGATGTTGGAAAACTAACAACTGCATCTGCCAACAGAAGGGGTGCTGAGGGCAGTCACGCTCCAAGCATAGTGTTCCTTGTGATTATCTACAGGAACATCTGAAGCCTATTGTACAAAGAAAGCAATTATGTGTACCTGTGATAAATCAAGCAGTTGACCAACCATTACCTCTCCCTCCCTGCTCTTTCTACCTAATAAATACGAAGGGCTGTAGAAGCTCAGAGCCCTTGCTCACTAGAAGCAAGCAGCCCCCGACCCCTTCTTCCAAAAATACTCTTTTTGTCTTTGTCTTCATTTCTGCATTCGTCCCCCTTTGTTCACTCCCATAACAACCGACAGCGACAAGTCACACCCGGGACAGGGATGTAAGCTAAGGTCTGCTAGAGCAGAGAAAGTGAAACTGACAAGAAGAACGAGAACGAGAAACACTGGGAAGAGTCTGCCAGCAGCTGATATAAGGTCAGTGCCCTAAAGAGGTACTGGGAATGGGAAGTTTCTGAATCAGGGTAACATGGGGGAAGAATTTGGCTACTTCTTTTCTATATTTGGAGTTTAGTTCATACTATTCTTCTGCCATTATTCATTTCTTATTCTGCTAGACAGCAGGAGTCATGTTCAGAGTCTAAAGATTTGAAATAATCTTTTCTCCCAACAGCACCAATTAAAAATAATAAAGAGAAGCAGGAGGATGAAAACTGGCCTGTGTTGCCCCCTCTAGTAGCAGAAACATCTAAACCGCCTCCTTCAGTAGCAGAAATAGAGACCCCAATACAAAGAATTTTACACTCTGCTGCTATAGCTGGAGAACCCTTAGGAACTTGCGCTTTTCCTATTTCCGTAAGGCCCGATCCAAATAATCCACAGCAGCTTATACATGAACACACCCCACTAGAATTTAAGTTGCTGAAGGAATTAAAAGCTAGTGTAGTTAATAATGGAGTACAAAGCCCATTTACTTTAGGATTGCTAGAATCTATATTTGGCGCTATGCGCCTTCCACCCTTTGATGTAAAGCATTTGGCTTGCACTTGTTTGTCTGCTAGTGCATACCTGACACGGAATTCAAATTGGCAAGAACTGTGTGCAGATCAGGCTAGACAGAATCATGCTGCTGGACACAGAGACATTACAGAGGATGCTGTTAGGTAGTGGCCCCTACTCAGACCTGGAACATCAAATGGCACTCCTAGATGCTGCTTATAAGCAGTGTGCCTTGGCTGCTAAACGTGCCTGGGCCACAATTCCAGAGGAAAGGGTCCCAGTACAATCTTTTTTACATATCACGCAAGGGTCGCAGGAGCCCTATGCACATTTTCTTGCAAGATTACAAGAGGCAGTGAAGCGTCAGATTTCTCATACCATGGCTACAGAAATGCTAACCTTAACTAGTGTTTGAAAATGCAAACACGGATTGTAAACGTGCACTGTCACCTGTGAGATGTGCAAAAAGCTTAGGAAATTTTCTCAAAGCTTGTCAGGATGTGGGAACTGAGCTTCATCGCTCCACAACGTTGGCTGAAGCAAAGGAATAATAGGTAATCATTATCCATCAGACAAAGTTTTGCAATTTTATAAAGTTTACCCTTTTACTGGCCTATTCCAGGCGGCCGGACTTACTTCACTGATGGCTCTTCCAAAGGCTGAGCATCTATTTTACGGACCTAAGCATATTCAAATGATAAAAACCCCTGGTGTTTCAGCTCAACGCTCAGAATTAATGGCAATTATTCAGGTTTTACAGCTCACTGTTTCCTCTCCTATTGTCTGTGATTTAGCCTATGTTGTGAATGTAGCCAGTCACATTGAGACTGCCGCTATTAAAAGCAGAACTGTTTAACTTGTTTCCAAGACTTCAGCAAGCTGTTCGCTTTCATGCTGCTCCTTTTTCGTATTTCTCATATTCGCTCTCACACACAACTTCCTGGACTACTATCTCTAGGTAATGATAGAGCAGATAAATTGATTGGTTCTGTGTTTCAGCAAGCTCAAGCCTCTCATGCATTACTGCATTAAAACACTTCTGCCCTTATTCATATGCTTCATCTGCCTCGAAGCCAGCCTCTAGCTATTGTGCAAGCCTGCCCCACTTGTCAGCATGTCGCTGGTGTTATACCCATAGAAGGATGTAACCCACGAGGCTTAGCTCCAAATGAAATCTGGCAAATGGATGTAACACATATAGCAGCCTTTGGCAAACTTAGCTATGTTCATATGACTATAGACACTTACTCTCATATGCTGCATGCTACATGTCAAACAGGTGAAACAGCTGGCCATGTCCAACGACATTGTCTGTTGTCATTTGCCCATATGAGGGTCCCTAAACAATTAAAAACTGACAATAGACCTGCTTATGTTAGTCATGCTTTTCAAAATTTTTTAGTTATAGGCAATCACTCACAAAACAAGAATTCCTCATAACCCTTGAGGACAAGGAATTATAGAGCAGGCACATCAAATGTTACAACCTATGTTGAAAAAACAAAAAGGGGTTATAGGAGACCAGTTACCACCTCAAACAATACTACATTTAGCATTATTTACTTTAAATGTTTTAACTCCTGGTACAGATAATAAGACTTCGGTAGAGGCCGGGCGCGGTGGCTCAAGCCTGTAATCCCAGCACTTTGGGAGGCCGAGGCGGGCGGATCACGAGGTCAGGAGATCAGACCCTCCTGGCTAACACGGTGAAACCCCGTCTCTACTAAAAATACAAAAAAAAAACTAGCCGGGCGCGGTGGCAGGCGCCTGTAGTCCCAGCTACTCGGAGGCTGAGGCGGGAGAATTGCGGGAACCCGGGAGGCGGAGCTTGCAGTGAGCCGAGATCGCGCCACTGCACTCCAGCCTGGGCGACACAGCGAGACTCCGTCTCAAAAAAAAAAAAAAAAAAAAAAGACTTCGTAGAATGACACTGGCAAATGTTAGAGGAAAAAGGAAAGTTTACCCAAAAGTATTATGGAAATCCCTGGAAGAAGGACAATGGAAAGGCCTGGTAGATTTACTGACATGGGGACAAGGGTATGCTTGTGTTTTATAGATCAAGAAAACCACACAAGAAGATGAGAAACCAGGCCGGGCGCGGTGGCTCAAGCCTGTAATCCCAGCACTTTGGGAGGCCGAGACGGGCGGATCACGAGGTCAGGAGATCAAGACCATCCTGGCTAACACGGTGAAACCCCGTCTCTACTAAAAATACAAAAACTAGCCGGGCGAGGTGGCGGGCGCCTGTAGTCCCAGCTACTCAGGAGGCTGAGGCAGGAGAATGGCGTAAACCTGGGAGACGGAGCTTGCAGTGAGCTGAGATCCGGCCACTGCACTCCAGTCCGGGCGACAGAGCGAGACTCCGCCTCAAAAAAAAAAAAAAAAAAAAAAAAGAAGATGAGAAACTGCTGGAGCATCAGGGTCAGGCAAAAACCCCTGACTCCATGTTTATGACCATGCTAGCTGTAATATCCTGTGTGCTATGTTTTCCCTGTGCAGAGGCAAAAACATACTGGGCATACATTCCTAACCCCCCCAGTAGTACAACTGGTACTCTGGAGTGACACTCTTCCTGAGATAGATCATGATCAAGGAGCATGGGCACCAGGACCCTTAACTCCCCCTGACACAGAGCAATTAGACTCTCAGAACAATGGTATCAATTATACCACTCCATGGGTGGGACTTACTTTATGCATCATCCAGGATACATCACTCAACTGCAGTTGCCTTGCAATTCAATCCCAGGCATGGCTGAGTTACCATGAAAAATATATGTACTGGCCGGGCGCGGTGGCTCAAGCCTGTAATCCCAGCACTTTGGGAGGCCGAGACGGGCGGATCACGAGGTCAGGAGATCGAGACCATCCTGGCTAACACAGTGAAACCCCGTCTCTACTAAAAAAATACAAAAATCTAGCCGGGCGAGGTGGCGGGTGCCTGTAGTCCCAGCTACTCGGGAGGCTGAGGCAGGAGAATGGCGTAAACCCGGAAGGCGGAGCTTGCAGTCAGCTGAGATCCGGCCACTGCACTCCAGCCTGGGCGATAGAGCGAGACTCCGTCTCAAAAAAAAAAAAAAGAAAAATATATGTACCTATTGGGCCTTAGCTCTATTAATATTACTGGTGTAGTTACTAATCACTCCTGGCCCCATTGCCCAAATTGTATTAATTATACAGAATGGGCTCCCTTTGATAATTCTAACCCCCGTCCTTGGACCCAGTGTCTTGGCTCCCTAGCTAGACAACAGTCCATGTTGATGGGAGACATTATTGACTGGGGTCCCCGTGGTCATTTGGTTGGGAGACATAAGCATCAGACCTCATGGCATGAACTTTACTGGCACTGGTGGCAAAACTTTAACATCTCCTCACTACATCACATTGGGATTCAATCTCAATCTGCTGCCCAAATTGCTTGACACAGCACAGGCTTTAGCCCACCTTTGCCTCAATGGCATTATCAAGGAAAGAGAGGTCCAATTCAGGAGTCAATATGGAAAGCAGCACTCACATTTATGAATGGCAGCATTTGGATTGGGACACAATCCAATAATAGTAATTGTGCTAAATGCAGTTTTAGTTACCCTTGTAGAAAATATTACCACTCAATTTACAATTTGTGTTGCTAATCCTTATGTTTTCTTAGCAGCAAAAAAGAACCAACTCCAGGTAGATGATGCCCAATTCACTTGTGATTCCTGTCAACTGTATCATTGCCTTAATTGTAGCACAATACAAACACATGACATATCCACCCTAATAATTCTAGGTTGCATTCCAGATTATGAATTCCTATAAATTTATCTAATCCTTGGGCAGTCACCCCCGCTTTACAGCTTATGAAACTCCTTTTTACTCAGCTTACTCATCGTGCTCATAGAGCCTTACGCATGATCATTTTTGCTGTAGTCTCCTTAGTTACATTAATAACCTCTCTTGTGATGTCCTCAATAGCAATGCACAGCTCCATGCAAACAGCTCAATATGTGGAAAACTGGACACGCACAGCCAACCAGGCATGGATGCTTCAAAATAAAATTAACACCGAAATACAAACAGAAGTGGCAATGTAAAGACTACTGTTCTGTGGCTAGGAGAACAAGTACAAAGTTTGCAGTTGCAGCAGCAATTGCATTGTCATTTTAATCATACTCATATTTGTGTGACCAATTTGGTATATAACCAAAGTGAATATCCGTGGAGCCTTGTAAAAGCCCATTTACAGGGAGCTTTCACATCCAATGTTACTTTTGATATTAATGATTTATAAAGTAAAATCCTTAACTTGAATAAGTAGACTCAAGCATTTCAGTCCTCTTTAAAAGCTTAGGCAGAATTCCAGCAAGGTTTTGAGAGCCTTAACCCTTGGACCTACTACAAATAGCACCTCAATGTCTTTTTTGTAACTATGGGATTAATATTATGTTTTTGGTTTTTGTTCATAGTCTGCAAAATCAGCTGGACCACGAAACGGCAACTGAGAGCTGCACAACCTGCAATTACCTTTATTCGAATAATGAAAAAACAAAAAGGGGGAGATGTTACAGGCCAAAAGAATGAGGGTCGTGACCAACTCAGTATACCACTGGAGGCCATATGAGCAAACAGAAAACTGTTCTCATGAAAGCAGGATGTTGGAAAACTAACAACTGCGTCTGCCACCAGAAGGGGTGCTGAGGGCAGTCACGCCCCAAGCGCAGTGTTCCTTGTGATTATCTATAGGAACATCTGAAGCCTGTTGTACAAAGAAAGCAATTATGTGTACCTGTGATAAATCAAGCAGCTGACCAACCATTACCTCTCCCCCACTGCTCTTTCTACCTAATAAATACGAATGGCTATAGAAGCTCAGGGCCCTTGTTCACTAGAAGCAAGGAGCCCCCTGACCCCTTCTTCCAAAAATACTCTTTTTGTCTTTGTCTTCATTTCTGCATTCGTCCCCCTTTGTTCACTCCTATAACAACCGACAGCGACGTGAACCACCATCACACCCCACAACGTTTACTTAAAAATTACATTTTACTTTGCTTTGTCTCACATTACACTTATGTCAACATCTTCTCATCTTTCCAAAGAGTTTCACTAGTAACTGCCTGTTGAAAGCTGGCAGTCTCAAACTTCAAGCATGATTCTGCAAGCCAAAGCTGAATTAGAAAATACAAAGCTTAAGAAAATCTTGGGCTAAATAAAGTAATATTGTAAATTTTAGTTTCTCCATTAAAGAATGAATAGGACTTACAATTTTCATCCTCTATAACATCCAAGGAATTTTTTCATTGGGTCACAATGTTTTTAAAACTGAGTCACATAGTCACACCTATGTAGGTGTCCACTGGCAATGGCTAATTCCTTGTGCCCTCTAGTATTAATAATTCTCTGATGCTAATCTCTAAAAGCATTAAAGATATTCAAAGAGGGCCAGGAACTGTGGCTCATGCCTGTAAACCAAGCACTTTGTGAGGCCGAGGCAAGAGGATCCCTTGAGCCCAGGAGTTCGAGACCAACCTGGGCAATACAGTGAGACCCTGTCTCTGTAAAAAAAAAAAAAAGAAAAAAAAATTCGTAAAATTAAAAAGAAAGATATTCAAAGAGCTTTTCACTGAAGATAGCTAACAATTGTCACCCTTTATCACTTCTGCTATAATTTTCATAATATACATGCCCTAACACAGTGACTCATAGTTGCCTTAATCAACTCATCTAATTCTCACCTTCTCTCATTGTAGCAATTTTATCATTTGCATTACAAACATTTAGTATGCTGTCAATTTTTTAAAATAAAAAATAGGTTGGTGGGCATGGTGGCTCACACCTGTAATCTCAGCACTTTGGGAGGCCGGGGTGAGTGGATCACTTGAGGCCAGGAGTTCAAGACCAGCTTGGCCAACATAATAAAACCCTGTCTCTACAAAAAATACAAAAATTAGCCACGTGTGGTGCACGCTTGTAATCCCAGCTACTAGGGAGGCTGAGACATGATAATCGCTTGAACCTGGGAGGCAGAGGTTGCAGTGAGCTGAGATTGTGCCACTGCACTCTAGCCTGGGCAACAGAGCAAGACTCTGTCTCAAAAAAAAAAAAAAAGGGCTGGGCACAGTAGCTTACGCCTGCAATCCTAGCACTTAAGAGGCTGAGGCAATTGCATCACTTGAACCCAAAAGTTTGAAACCAGCCTGGGCAACGTGGTGAAACTTCGTCTCTACAAAAAAGTTTAAAAATTAGCCAGGCATGGTGGTGCATGCGTGTAGTCCCAGCTACTCAGGAGGCTGAGGTGGGAGGATCACCTGAGTTTGGGGAGGTTGAGGCTGCAGTGAGTGGTGATGGTTCACTGCACTACAGCATGGGTGACACAGTGAGACCCTGTCTCAAAAATAAGTAAAATAATTTAAAAATATATTTAGTATTGTCAATAGTATTGTCAGTAGTTCCCAATTTAGCATCAGGAAAAAAAATGCTAAGTAAAATAGATCTGTGGGCCCATGGTGGCTCACGCCTGTAATCCCAGCACTCTGGGAGGCTGAGGTGGGCGGATCAGAGATCAGGAGTTCAAGACCAGCCTGATCAACATGGCAAAACCCCGTCTCTACTAAAAATACAAAATTTAGCCAGGCGTGGTGGTGCACACCTGTAATCCCAGCTACTCAGGAGGCTGAGGCAGGAGAATCACTGGAACCCAGGAAGCAGAGGTTGCAGTAAGCCGAGATCACGCCACTTCACTCCAGCCTGGGTAATAGAGCAAGACTCTGTCTCCAAAAATTACTTTATGTATTTATTTGTTTTGAGACTGAGTCTCACCCTATTGCCCAGGCTAGAGTGCAGTGGTGTGATCTCAGTTTACTGTAACCTCTGCCTCCTGGGTGCAAGCCATCACTTGCACAATGCCAACAAATGCCAACAAATAAGGTAAATTAATTTCAGTGACTTCTAATTGCTGAAGAGAAATTAAAATATAATCATGGTGAAATAACTTTTTCTTTTTGACAGGATCTTGCTATATTGCCCAGGCTGGCCTCAGACTGCTGGGTTCAAGAGATCCATCAGCCTCAGCCACCTGAGTAGCTGAAATTACAGGTATGCACCACCACACCTGGCTCTGAAAGAATTTTTTTTTTTTTTTTTTTTGAGACACAGTCTCACTCTCTCGCCCAGGCTGGGGTGCAGTGGCAAGATCTCGGTTCACTACAAGCTCCGCCTCCCGGGTTCACACCATTCTCCTGCCTCAGCCTCCCGAGTAGCTGGGACTACAGGCGCCCGCCACCTTGCCCAGCTACTTTTTTGTATTTTTTAGTAGAGACGGGGTTTCACCGTGTTCACCAGGATGGTCTCGATCTCCTGACCTCGTGATCCGCCCGTCTCGGCCTCCCAAAGTGCTGGGATTACAGGCTTGAGCCACTGCACCCGGCCAAGAATTTTCTAAAGAGATGATATTTGAGTTGGGATCTGAATAATTCAGCTAAGCAAAGATCTGGGCAGTTTTCCAAGAGAAAAAAACAATAGTAACAAGCACAAAGGCCCCGAAATGGAAATAGTCTTGGCATTTTCAAGGGACTGAAGATCAAATGACAGGTACAAGATGAGATCAGAAGTAAGGTGTAGGATCTTGGAAACCAAATAAAGATTTTGGATTTTATTCTGAGTATAAAAGATAGCCATTGGTACAGGGGGTGGCAGTTATATTATCTGATTTATGATTTTA
The DNA here is from genome assembly GCF_009764315.1 of Trachypithecus francoisi. Lineage (NCBI taxonomy): Eukaryota > Metazoa > Chordata > Mammalia > Primates > Cercopithecidae > Trachypithecus > Trachypithecus francoisi. The sequence continues at coordinate 39,335,442 of NW_022681454.1, read as the reverse complement.
TCTTAGTCTGGCTGCTATGTAGAAAGATGAATTGTATCAAGAAGAGAGGCAGAAAACTAGTAAACCATTGGAGTTCAGATAAGAGATGTTAGTGGCTTTGACTAAGGTTGTGGCAGTACAAATTATAAGAAGAGATCAGATCTGGGATATATTTTGGAGGTACAGCCAATACGTCACTGTGATGGCCTGGCTATGAAGGGGAAGGAAAAGAGAAAACAAAAGTGACATCTAGTTTGGGGGCTGAGAAACTAATGATATAAATTGAGATAGAAAAGGTTTGTAGTAAGGGAATGCGGGGTAGAAAAGAGCAGATTGGGGCCGGGCACGGTGGCTCAAGCCTGTAATCCCAGCACTTTGGGAGGCCGAGACGGGCGGATCACGAGGTCAGGAGATCAAGACCATCCTGGCTAACACGGTGAAACCCCGTCTCTACTAAAAAATACAAAAAACTAGCCGGGCGTGGTGGCGGGTGCCTGTAGTCCCAGCTACTCCGGAGGCTGAGGCAGGAGAATAGCGTGAACCCGGGAGGCGGAGCTTGCAGTGAGCTGAGATCTGGCCACTGCACTCCAGCCTGGGCGACAGAGTGAGACTCCGTCTCAAAAAAAAAAAAAAAAAAAGAGCAGATTGGGAGTAAATATTAGTTGGATATAGATTCACTGGCTGGAATAAAGAGATCCAGTGGTTTAAACCAGATTAAAAGTTCTCTTTCACGTACCAAAAATATAAGCAGTCTAGAGCTAAAATGTATGCTTCAGGTATTCAGAACCTACACTCTATTATTGCTCCCCCAACCCTAGAGCAGTGCTTCTCAAACTGGTTGTGCATGGTCCACCCAATGCTGCACTTCTTTGCATGGTCAAAGATAGTTCACCACCACATCCATTGGGTTAATGTTCCACCTAGAGGAGGATGAGGAGGGAAGGGAGATATGGAGGGTCTGCCTCATTATTTAAGTAATGTTTTGTTATAGAAACAATGTGTTTGTCATAGAAGCTGTACATATCCCTTCCATTTCTTATCCCCTTAGCCAGAAGTTAGTCACAAGACAATACCCAAAGGAGGCTGCACAATGTAGTCTTCATTTGGGACAGTATCTTCGCAGCAAAATCTGGGGATTCTTTTACTAGAGAAAGAACATATGTGGCTCATGGGGTCAGCTGAAAGTCACTGCCACAGATGAAACTCAGTAATTCCGCTTTTGGCTGTGATGATTTTGAGATGCCTGCTAGGCAGCCAAGTGGAGATCTTTAGTAGAGAGTTGGATAGAAATGTGTGGAGCTAAGGTTTCATCATAAAAGGAAATATAAATTAAGAGCCAATCAGTGCCAGACATGGCGTCTCATGCCTGTAATCCCAACACTTTGGGAGGCCACAGCAAGCAGATGGCTTGAGTCCAACAGTTCGAGACCAGACTGGCCAACATGGAGAAACCTCATCTCTACTAAATGCAAAAATTAGCCGGGATGCCTGTAATCCCAGCTACTCAGGTGGCTGAGGCACGAGAATTGATTGAACCTGGGAGACAGAGGTTGCAGTAAGCTGAAATGGCGCCACTGCACTCTAGCCTGGGAGACAGAACAAGACCGTCTCAGAAAAAAAAAAAAAAAGGCCAACCAAATGTAGATGGTATTTGAATCTTTGGGAGTAGGTAAAATCATTTAGGGAGAGAGTGAAGAAGATACAGAAAAGAAGTCACAGGACTGGGACTTAGGGTGATGCAATATTTAGAGCTCTGGTAGAGGAAGAGGAGCCAACAAAGTAGACTGAGAAGCAGCAGCCAGTGAAAGAAGAAAATATCTTAGAAGCCCAGAAAACAAAGCAAATCTCCGAGAGCAGGGGTTCAATATCAAATGCTGCTAAGTCAAATCGTGGGGATGGAAAATTGAACATTTTGGCAGACATTATTAGTGGGTGAACTTAATAAAATGTGTTGGTGGAGTGATGGGCATGAAAATCCACCAGAATAGTTAATGAAAGAAATCAGGATAAGGAAGGAGAGAAAGTACAAGTAATTGGAAGTTTTACAATGAAAAGGAGCAGAGAAATGGAGGTAGTCTCTTGAGTGAGACATGGGTCTAGTGTGAAGGAACAGATTTTTATTGTTGTTGCTTGAGACAAGGTCTTGCTCTGTCACCCAGGCTAGAGTGCAGTGATGGCATCATAGCTCATTGCAGCCTCAAACTCCTTGGCTCAAGTGAACCTCCTGCCTCAGCCTCCCAAGTAGCTGGGATCACAGGTGCACACCACCATGCCAAACTAATTTTTTTTGTTTTTGTAGATATGGAGGTCTCAGTATGTTACCCAGGCTAGTCTGGAACTCCGAGGCTCAAATGATCCTTCCACCTCAACCTCCCAAATTATTGAGATTACAGGCAATCTCTGAATATTCTCTTCATCAAAACCTGGCATCTCCTATCGGCACTGATGCTCCTACTGCCCTCTCAAAGGGGAGCTATTTTTTTCCCCCAAATGCTATACAAAGAATGTAGAGGTAGCATAAGCATTATGCTATTTATTTTGGCTGCCAGGCTGTTATTCTTCTGTCTTCCCTAAAACTCTCCAACTTGTTTGGAGCTCATGCTGGCAGAGAATTCCACATGATATCCTATCTTTCAGTGGTCCACTGTGTATACCTCTTTATCAGTCTTCTTCATTGCTTGAAGATTTCAGCACTGAACTCTTCCTCTCTTTTCAATACTCTTCCTGTTGTGACTCTTGGTGATATCAATATCTAAGTAGGTAATACTTCCAACACTCAGTCCCCTGACCTATCCTCCAATAATCTTCTTTTCCATACAACTGCAACATCCACTCCCACTGGCTTATCTTAGGCCCATAATTTCTTTTTTGCTTGTATATTCTTTTTTTTTTTTTTTTTTAATATAGAGATAGGGCTCTCACTGTGTTTCCCAGGCTGGTCTCGGACTCCCGGCCTAAAGCAATCCTTCCGCCTTTGCCTCCCAAAGTGCTGGGATTACAGGTGTGAGCCACTGCAAGTGGTCTTGCTTGTATACCTCTACCAGAATTTTTAAAAACTACATACTGCCTCACACAATTCTTTACCTTTTCAGCAGTGCAATGCAAAGCAATCTTGATGCTGTCCATTAACAAGTATTCATATATGTCCCTCCCACTTTAATCTCTTGCTCAACTAATCAAACCATTGGTGCCATTTAATTCTGCTTTATCTCTATTTGGCAAAAACAAACATCAGACAAGGGAAACTAAACTCCGATTTGTACCTTTTCACTTAAACTAACTTGGCTCTATCTGTAAACAAATCTTTGGGTAAAGCCACTAGTGACAGCAATGTCACAATGCAGAAACAACAAGATATTTTATAAGACTTGCAGACAAAACTAGAGAGCTCAAAGCATAAAGATAACTACAATCGGGACCATCCTGGCTAACACGGTGAAACCCCGTCTCTACTAAAAAATACAAAAAAAAAAAAAAACTAGCCGGGCAAGGTGGCGGGCGCCTGTAGTCCCAGCTACTCGGGAGGCTGAGGCAGGAGAATGGCGTAAACCCGGGAGGCGGAGCTTGCAGTGAGCTGAGATCGGGCCACTGCACTCCAGCCTGGGTGACAGAGCGAGACTCCGTCTCAAAAAAAAAAAAAAAAAAAAGATAACTACAATCCCAGCTGCTATCCGGAGTGTCTGAATCAGTGTGATTAAACAGCTTGGAAATTTGGGAAAATGGGTCTGAGTTCTGCCAAAGCTTCTCACATTTTAAGTTGGCATTTAATATGTTTTGAGGTGCAGGTTTAATATCCTTGACAAAAATAGAAAATATTAAAGATTGCATAAGATGAAGTGGGGAAAAATGGTTCATTATAAGGTCTGATATATCAAAGTTGAACTGCTTTATTGAATAAATCTTGTAAATTTTATAAGTTGCTTTTAAAAGAATCAAATTCGCTGATTTACATGGCATCTTCTGTTGGAATTCAGAACCTCTCAATAGCCCAAAATGTCCTGATTCTAACTCTAAACTTCAGCCTTAACAAAAATATGTATTAAATGGGTGGCAAGACAGATTTGAGGATTCTTGATTAATCATTATAGGGGACTTACCCAAAACCCAAATGTAGTTTATCTCTTTGTTTGGCACTCAGGAGAATTTTACCCTTGGTAATGGATCATTGTATGAGTCAATTTTCATGCTGCTGATAAAGACATACCTGGGCAATTTACAAAAGATAGAGGTTTATTGTCGGGTGTGGTGGCTCACGCCTATAATCCCAACACTTTGGGAGGCCAAGGTGGATGGATCACGAGGTCAGGAGATGGAGACCATCCTGGCTAACATGGTGAAACCTCATCTCTACTAAAAAAACAAAAAAACAAAAAATTAGCCAGGTGTGGTGGCACGTGCCTATAGTCCCAGCTATGCGGGAGGCTGAGGCAGGAGAATGGCGGAAACCTGGAAGGCAGAGTTTGCAGTGAGCCGAGATCGTGCCATTGCACTCTAGCCTGGGCAATAGAGCAAGACTCTGTCTCAAAAAAAAAAAAGAAAAGAAAGGTTTATTGGACTTACAGTTGCACAATCCTGGTGGAAGATGAAAAGCATGTCTCACATGGCGGCAGACAAGAGAAAAGAGAAGTAACTCCCATTTTTAAAACCATCGGGGCCGGACCCGGTGGCTCAAGCCTGTAATCCCAGCACTTTGGGAGGCCGAGACGGACGGATCACGAGGTCAGGAGATCGAGACCATCCTGGCTAATACGGTGAAACCCTGTCTCTACTTAAAAATACAAAAAAACTAGCCGGCCGACAAGGCGGGCGCCTGTAGTCCCAGCTACTCGGGAGGCTGAGGCGGGAGAATGGCGTAAACCCGGGAGGCGGAGCTTGCAGTGAGCTGAGATCCGGCCACTGCACTCCAGCCTGGACGACAGAGCGAGACTCCGTCTCAAAAAAAAAAAAAAACCATCAGATCTTGTAAGACTTAGCCACTAACATGAGAACAGCACGGGAAAGACCCACCTGCCATTACTCTTTTTTTTTTTTTTTTTGAGACTAAGTTTCACTTTGATGCCCAGGCTGGAATGTAGTGGTGTGATCTCGGCTCACTGCAACCTCTGCCTCCAGGTTCGAGTGATTCTCATGCCTCAGCCTCCCAAGCAGCTGGGATTACAGGTGCCCACCACCGCGCCTGGCTAGTTTTTGTATTTTCAGTATGGATGGGGTTGGCCAGGCTGGTCTCAACTCCTGATCGCAAGAGATCTCCTGCCCTGGCCTCCCAATGTGCTGGGATTACAGGCATGAGCAACCATGTCCGGCCCACATGATTCAATTACCAGGTGCCTCCCACGACACATGGGTTATGGGAGCTATAAGACCTGGGTGGGGACACAGAGCCAAACAATATCATTCCACCCCAGCCCCTCCCAAATCTCATGTCTTCACATTTCAAAACCAATCATGCCTTCCCAATAGTCCTCCAAAGTCTTAACTCATTTCAGCATTAACTCAAAAGTCCACAGTCCAAAGTCTCATCTGAGATAAGACAAATCCCTTCTGCCTATGAGCCTGTAAAATCAAAAGCAGGTTATTTACTTCCTAGATACAATGGTGGTATAAGCATTGGGTAAATACAGCCATTCCAAATGAGAGAAATTGGCCAAAACAAAGGGACTACAGGACTCATGCAAGTCTGAAATCCAGCAGGGCAGTCAAATCTTAAAGCTTCAAAATGATCTCCTCTGACTCCATGTCTCACATCCAGGTCACACTGATGCAAGAGGTGCATTCCCATGGTCTTGGGCAGCTCCACTCCTGTGGCTTTGCAGGGTAAAGCCTCCCTCTGGGCTGCTTTCACAGGCTGGCATTGAGTGTCTGCAGCTTTTCCAGGCACACAGTGCAAGCTGTCGGTGGATCTACCATTCTGCGGTCTGGAGGACGGTGGTGCTCTTCTCACAGCTCCACCAGGCAGTGCCCCAGTAGTGACTTTGTGGGGGCCTCTGACCCCACATTTCCCTTCTGGCACTGCTCTAGCAGAGGTTCTCCATGAAGGCCCCACCCCTACAGCAAACTTCTGCCTGGGAATCCAGGCATTTCCATGTATCTTCTGAAATCTAGGTGGAGGCTCCCAAACCCCAATTCTTGACTTCTATGTACTTGCAGGCTCAATATCACATGGAAGATGCCAAGGTTTGGGGCTTCCACCCCCTGACGCAACAGCCCAAGCTCTATGTTGGCCCCTTTCAGTCACTGCTGGAGCAGCTGAGATGCAGGACACCAAGTCCCTAGGCTGCACACAGCATGGGGACCCTGGGCCTGGCCCATAAAACCACTTTTTCCTTCTAGGCCTCTGGACCTGTGATGGGAGGGGCTGCCATGAAGACCTCTGACATGTCTGGGAGGTATTTTCCCCATTGTCTTGGGTATTAGCATTCGGCTCCTTGGTACTTATGCAAATTTTTGCAGCCAGCTTGAATTTCCTCTGGGAAAATGGGATTTTCTTTTCTATCGCATTGTCAAGCTGCAAATTTCCCAAACTTTTATGCTCTGCTTCCCTTATAAAACTGATAAAACTGAATGCCTTTTTTTTTTTGAGATGGAGTCTCAGTCTGTTCCCCAGGCTGCAGTCAGTGGCATGATCTTGGCTCACTGGAACCTCCACCTCCCGGGTTCAGGAGATTCTCCTGTCTCAGCCTCCCAAGCAGCTGGGACTACAGGCGCACACCACCATGCCTAGCTAATTTTTGTATTTCTAGTAGAGACAGGGTTTCACCATATTGGCCAGGCTGGTCTCGAACTCCTGACTTCTTGATCCACCCTCCTCAGCCTCCCAAAGTGCTGGGATTACAGGTGTGAGCCACCACACCCGGTCAAAACAGAATGCCTTTAACAACACCCAAGTCACCTCTTGAATGCTTTGCTGCTTAGAAATGTCTTCCGCTGGCCAACACAGCGAAACCCTGTCTCTACTAAAAATACCAAAAATTAGTTGGGCATGGTGGCAGATGCCTGTAATCCCAGCTACTCGGGAGGCTGATACGGGAGAATTGCTTGAACCCAGTGAGCCGAGATCCCACCATTGCACTCCACCCCAGGCAACAGTGTGAGACTCCATCTCAAAAAAAAAAAAAAAAAAGAAATGTCTTCCACCAGATACCCTAAATCATCTCCCTCAGGTTCAAAGTCCCACAAATCTCTAGGGCAGGGGCAAAACGCCACCAGTCTCTTTGCTAAAACATAACAAGAGTCACCTTTGCTCCAGTTCCCAACAAGTTCCTCATCTCCATCTGAAACCACCTCAGACTGGATCTTATGTTCATATCACTATCAGCATTTTTGTCAAAGCCATTCAACAAGTCTCTAGGAAGTTCCAAACTTTTCCACATTTTCCTGTCTTCTTCTGAGCCCTCCAAACTGTTCCAATGTTTGCCTGCTACCCAGTTCTAAAGTCACTTTCACATTTTCAGGTATCTTTTCAGCAACACCCCACTCTACTGGAACCAATTTACTGTATTAGTCCATTTCCATGTTGCTGATAGACATACCTAAGACTGGGCAATTTGCAAAAGAAAGAGGTTTATTTGGACTTACAGTTCCATGTGGCTGGGGAAGACTCACAATCATAGTGAGGGCAAGGAAAAGCAAGTCACATCTTACATGGATGGCAGCAGGCAAAGAGAGAGAGCTTGTGCAGAGGAACTCCTTTTTTTTTTTTTTTTTTTTTGAGACAGAGTCTCTCTCTGTTGCCCAGGCTGGAGTGCAGTGGTGCAATCTCGGCTCACTGCAACCTCCTTCTCCCAGGTTCAAGCAATTTGCTCTGCCTCAGCCTCCCTAGTAGTTCAGATTACAGGTGCCCACCACCATGCCCAGCCAGAACTCCTCTTTTTAAAACCATCAGATCTCATGAGACTTATTCACTATCACAATGACAGCACAGGAAAGTCTTGCCCCCATGATTCGATTACCTCCCACTGGGTTTCAAGATGAGATGTGGGTGGGGACACGGCCAAACCCTATCACAGCTACTCTGAAAGCTGAGCTGGAGGGTCACTTCGGCCTGGAAGGTTGAGGTTGCAGTGAGCCGTGTTCATGCCAATGCATTCCAAACTGGGTGACAAAGTGAGACCCTGAGAAAGAAAGAAAGAGAAAGAAAAGAGAGAAAGAGAGAGAGAGAAAGAAAGAGAGAAAGGAAAGACAGACAGACAGAAAAGGAGAGGGAGAAAGAAAAGAAAAGAAAGAAAGAAAAAGAAAGAAAGAAAGAAAGAGGGAGAAAGAGAAGAAAAGGAGGGGAGGGAGGGAGAGGAGAGGAGAGGGGAGGGGAGGGGAGGGGAGGGGAGGGGAGGGGAGGGGAAGGGAGGGGAGGGGAGGGAAAGGCTTAGTTTTACCCAAACAAAACCTTACTATGATTGATATGGTTTGGCTCTGTGTCTCCACCCAAATCTCATCTTGTAGGTCCCATAATTCCTACATGTTGTGGGAGGGACCCAGTGGATGATAACTGAATCATGGGGGCAGGTCTTTCTGTGCTGTTCTTGTGATAGTGAATAGATGGTTTTAAAAATGGGAGTTTCCCTGCACAAGTTCTCTCTTCTCTTGTCTGCCACCATGTGAGACATTCCTTTCATCTTCCTCCATGATTGTGAGGCTTCCCCAGCCATGTGGAACTGTAAGTCCAATAAACCTCTTTCTTTTGTAATTTCCTACTCTTGGTTATGTCTTTATTAGCAGCATGAAAAAGAACTAACACAGTAAATTGGTACCAGTAGAGTGGGGCACTGCTAAAAAGAGATCCAAAAATATGGAAGTAACTTTGGAACTGGATTAACAGCCAGATGTTGCAACAGTTTGGAGGGCTCAGAAGAAGACAGAAAAATGTAGGAAAGTTTGGAGCTCCCCAGAGGCTTGTTGAATGGCTTTGACAAAAATGCTGATAATTATATGGACTACGAAATCCAGTCAGGTGGTCTCAGATGGAGATGAGGAACTTGTTGGGAACTGGAGCAAAGGTGACTCTTGTTATGTTTTAGCAAAGAGACTGGTGGCACTTTGCCCCTGCCCTAGAGATTTGTGAAACTTTGAACTTGAGAGAGATGGTTTAGGGTATCTGACGGAAGAAATTTCTAAGCAGCAAAGCATTCAAGAGGTGACTTGGGTGCTGTTAAAGGCATTCAGTTTTTAAGGGAAACAAAACATGAAAGTTTAGAAAATTTGCAGCCTGACGACAGAAAAGAAAATCCCATTTTCTGAGGAGAAATTCAAGCTGGCTGTAGAAATTTGCATAAGTGAAAGGATCTGAATATTAATCACCAAGACAGTGGGGAAAATGGGCATGTCAGAGATCTTCACAGCAGCTCCTCCCATCACAGGCCTGGAGGTTTAGGAAGAAAAAATGGTTTTGTGGGCTGGGCCCAGGGTCCCTCTGCTGTGTGCAGTCTAGGGACTTAGTGCCTTGTGTCCCAGCTGCTCCAGCCGTAATTAAAAGGGGCTGAGGCATAGCTTGGGCTATTGCTTCAGAGGGTGGAAGCCCCAAGCGTTGTCAGCTTCCACTTGGTGTTGAGCCTGTAGGTGCACAGTAGTCAATAATTCAAGTTTGCGAGTCTCCACCTAATTGATATAAAAAGCAGATAAACAGACCAGGCATGGTGGCTCATGTCTGTAATCCCAACACTTTGGGAGGACAAGGCGGGTGGATCACCTGGGGTCAGGAGTTTGAGACCAGTCTGGCCAACATGGCAAAAACCCCGTCTCTACTAAAAACACAAAAATTAGCATGATGTGGTGGTGCACACCTGTAGTCCCAGCTATTTGGGAGGCCTAGGCAGGAGAATCTTTTGAACCTGGGAGATGGAGGTTGCAGTGAGCTGAGATTGCACCACTGCATTCCAGCCTGGGTGACAGAGCGACACTCCATCTCAAGGAAAAAACAACAACAACAAAAACAAAACAAAAAAAACAGATAAACAGAGAAAAGTTGAACTGCCATTAGAGGAAGATGGGGAGATGTGGGGACCCAGAGCCTTGTCTTTAACTTCCTACTAATTCTCTATCCTCACAGATTTCTTACACACTATCAGAGGATTTAGGGCTCCATGAAACATGATTTGAAAATAACTAGCCTACCTTGGCAGTTCTCAAAGTTTGTGGTATCAAGACCCCTTGGCATGTTTAAAAACTGAAGAGTCAAACAAATTTTTTTCATGCGGATTGTAACTATTGGTATTTACCATATTAGATATGAAAACTGATTATATATAAAAGATTAATTCCTTAAAACTGACAATAAGCCCATTACATGTTAACATAAATAGCATATTTTAATGAAAAATTACTATATTTTAAAAACAAAGATTAGCATTGTTTACATTTTTGTAATCTCTAGTATCTGACTTAAAAAACACCTTAATTCTATCTGCTTTGATAGCACATTATAGTTTCCACAAAACTTTATTGCACACTTGTGAGAGAAAAAGAGTAAAAAAAACAAGTAACACATGAAAACGTTTTGACCTCATGGATCCCAGAAAGAACCTCGGAGATTGTCTACAGTCCCCAGCTCACATTTGGAGAACTGCTGTCCTAAATCCAAAGGTCCATTCTAGCTGGCACTGATAATTGACTTAATTTCTGAAATCCTATTAACCGTTTTGAAGAGTCTGATTCTACCAAAATACTAAAAAAAAAATTGTGAGGTGAATACTAAATAGAAAAATGTTGAATTCAAAATGAAGGGACTAATCATAGATAAGTGGTTTTTATTACAAAGCAAATTGTATTAGGTAACTTAAATCTATGTATGTCCCAAGTTCAAAAAGATGCCCTACTATAGCACTTGTCATATGTACTGCAATTACTTGTTTATGTATCTCTTCTACCCAACCTGTCAGCTTTGCAAGAAGGCATCGAGTCTTTCTTGTTTGGTTTTTTGAGACGGAGTCTCGTTCTGCTCCCCAGGCTGGAGGGCAGTGGTGCGATCTCCGCTCACTGCAACCTCCGGCCCCCGAGTTCAAGCAATTCTCATGCCTTAGCCTCCTGAGTAGCTGGGATTACAGGTGCCCACCACCTCGCCCGGCTAACTTTTTGTATTTTTAGTAGAGGCGGGGTGGGGGTTTCACCATGTTGGCCAGGCTGGTCTGGAACTCCTGACCTCAGGTGATCCACCCGCTATGGCCTCCCAAAGTGCTGGGATTACAGGTGAAAACCACCGTGCCCGGCCAAAGGAATTGAGTCTTAATCTCTTTTGTATCTTCAGCCTTTAGGATAACGTCTGACACACAACAGGCATTAAATATTTGTTGGATGAATGAACTGAACTGCATAGAATGTAGAAAGCCTACATAATACTGGCCTAGCACGCTGGCTCACACCTGTAATCCCAGCACTTTGGGAGGCCGAGGCGGGCGAATCACCTGAGGTCAGGAGTTTGAGACCAGCCTGGTCAACATGGCAAAACCCCGTCTCTATTAAAAATACAAAAATTAGCCGGGCATGGTTGCGGGAGCCTGTGGTCCCAGCTACTGGGGAGGCTGAGGCAGGAGAATCGCTTGAATCCGGGAGGAGGAGGTTGTGGTGAGCCGAGCACCACTGCACTCCAGCCTGGGCTTCAAGAGGGAGACGCCGTCTCAAAACAAAGAACAAACAAGCCTACATATCCTGCCACATGTGCTACAATCCACAGCAAACTGTTTCATTCACATTCAACGACTTTCTTGAAGTTGCCATCATGATCCTATCAAGAAAACTGTGATTTACATGGTATTTTCATGTGCCTTTATAAATTACTAATCATTTTCTTCATGATGTATGTTAAAATGGCTTACGTCACCTGATGTAATCCTTAATGAGGGAAATAAAAGGCCATGACTATGCCTGGCTTTTTTTCTTATATCTTAGATTTAAGGTTTACTTAAAATGACCTCGAAGCGGCGAAAGAAAGGAACAGAACTGCCCTCCACATTAAAAATGAGCAGGCTCCATAGGTTAATTGTACTCTTCCTCACGCACGGCACTTACATGTTGCATACGCTCTGCTCCACAGCATGCACAGACATCCCAAATCCCGGACTGGGCCTGAGGAACATCTCCGCAAAGAGCGCCGGGAGGGCGTGGGGGTCCTGCCTCTCCCGCCAGGGACCAGGGTGTGGACACTCACTGGTCCAGTCATGAGGAACTCAGCATCCTCCTGACGGGAGGCACCTCTTTCCCAGAAGCGATGGGTCTGGAGGAATCTGACTAAACCTTGAGTTGCCTGTCCGGAGGGCGTGGTTGACCCAGGGGCCTCGAGGTTGTGGGCGAGGATAATCCGCCGCCGGGACCGACCTGCAGAATTCAGGGGACCGAAACCCGAGGGCGGCGCTCCAGGGTGCTGAGGGGACCGGAAAGGCGGCCAGGATCTTCCGGTCGCCCGGCCCACCGCCCACCCAGTACCCGCGCAGCCCTGAAGCCTAGCAGACGCGGAGCGCACGCGGCCTTTGCTTCGGCCAGGACAGGGCGGCGGGGAGACGGCTGCTAGACAACAAGTCTTGACCCCTCCGCTACCCACGACCGCCGGGTAGGCGAGAAAAGGGCCTACACCTTCGGTTGCCCTACTCCCCTGGTCCAGCGGACGCGCCACGCACACAGTCCCGCCCAGCGCCGCTCGCGGTAGGGGCGGAGCGGCTGAGCTGGCCCAAGCGGATTTGCCTAGCTCGGTCAGGGGCGGGGCAGGCCCTCCCGGCCAGGACCAGCCCCCGTCTCCCCGCCCCTGGGCCCTGAAGGAAATAGGGACCCGGCCCTGGGCCTTGTGTAGTGGGAGGGGGAGCTAGGAAGCGGCTGAGGGCAGAGTCCAGGAGGGCCTGGCTGCGGGGGAATGAAGCCTCCGCCTTCTCAGGCAGAAGCCTTTAAATACGGGCTGAGGCCCGGGACTCAGGGGTGTAGCGCGTGGCAGCCTGAGGGAGGGGCGTGCGCCGAGAGGGAGCTCAGACGGAACTGGGCGCTGGTGGAGAAGCTGCGGCATCGCTGCCCGTAGGAAGGTGCTGTCCGAACGATCGGGATAAGAGCGGTCCCTGCGCTTGCTGCTGGGAAGTGAGTAAGCGCCGCTCCCAGGCTGGCCCCGCCGCCCGTGCGGGATGATCCAGATTTGGGCGGGATGTGGAGGGAGCGGGGCTGGGGTGTGCGCTGCTCCCGGTTGCTCGCTGCGCTGGGTCCCGGGCTTCCCGACTCACGACCTTCGTCTCTTCGGGCTTTAGGGCGGGAACCGCATTTTGGAACTGCTGTCCTGGGGATGGGGTAGCCTGGGCTTCTTATTCAAGACTCGTGAGTCTTCCAGCCCCTTCTCTTTCTGCTTTTACCCACTTTCCTGACTTGGAAGAGATATCCCTGCCGCCTCCAAAGCCGAACCCCCACCACAGGAAGCGGTTCTCTCGTTGGGGACCACATTTTGGCCGCAGAGTCGTAGTCTTTTGTTTGTGTTTAAGAGTCTGCTCACCTGAGGGGCTCCTGCTTTTCTCATGCCGCCTCTCTTAAGAAACCAAATAGAAACGAAGCCAGAAAGCCCTCTCGAGAGCAAAATCCTGAGACTATCGTGATATCTCTCTGGGATGTCCTGGAATCCATTGTTGGACCCCCACACCATATAATTGCTCTGTTTGATGTCGGGGAAGGCCTTTCCTGGGTGCCTCGGGAGACCATGTTTGTGTGAGATCTTGAAAAATTATACGTCCTATAAATATACAGGAAGATAACTTAGTAGGGTTATGAATTCTAGTATGGAGAAAAGAGGAGGTCGCTAGTAGGGATCTATTCATGGGCATACAGAGCGGTAGCTGTCTATGACAGTCCTCAAAGACACAGTGAGCCTTTGATTTTCTTCAAATCCCCTAAGAAATGGAGAACAGTAGTCTTTCTTCAGGGGGATTCTGGAAATCAAAGAGCTGACTGTCTGCTCTGAGATGTGCTTGTTAGTGGCCAGGATCCAGTTTAAGGTAAGGGGTAGACAACCCTGGTTGAAAAGATCTCATTTCTTCGCCCATTGCTGTACTCCTTTTTCTAACAAAATCTATTAACTGGATAAGCATAATCCATCTTCCTTCTTGTTTACTTCCACAGCTTTACATGATAACCCTTAGACATAAAATTAATACCGGCTTTCTTACTGATTAAATATTTTTCTCTATTCAGGCATCTTTTACTGTTTAATTTCTAGAAATGATTAAAATGTGTGAAGCTGATGTATCCAACTATAATGCCTATCGTTAGCTCCTGGGTACCTATGCAAAGTATGCTGTAGAGAGCTGGGGCTAGAAGGATTATTTTCTGTTTAGATTGTAGTAGGGCATTTGTTATTTGTTAGTGACCCCTTCTGGGTTGGAATGTTTATTTGAATTTATGAAATTTTACATGAAGAGTAGTTTTGGAATGGGTTGGTTTGTTGTGGCTCTCCCAAAATACAGAGGTAAAAACTCATTTCAAAATAACCCATTTAATAAGGAGACATTCCCACGTCTCTGACAGCAGAATAAGAGTGCCAGAGGGTACATAAAAGTAGAAATAGAAAATGGGGCTGGGCACGGTGGCTTACACCTGTAATCCCAGCACTTTGGGAGGCTGAGTGGGTGGATCACCTGAGATCAGGAGTTCGAGACCAGCCTGGCCAATATGGTGAAACCCCATTTCTACTAAAAATATAAAAACTAGCCAGGCATGGTGGTGGGTGGCTGTCATCCCAGCTACTCAGGAGACTGAGGCAGGAGAATTGCTTGAACCCAAGAGACGGAGGTTGCAGTGAGCCAACACGGTGCCACTGCACTCCAGCCTTGTGACAGAGTGAGACTCCGTCTCAAAAAAAAAAGAGAAAATGGAATTGGAAGACATCTGTGTCATGCGAGATGTGTCACTAACACTATGTCAAACTCCATGTTAAAGCTTATTGAAGATTTTATTGAAACTTCCAAGTGACCATTTATTTGGACTTGCACAGATCACATCAGCCTCTTCATTGATTTTCCTGTTGTCATCTATAAGCCTTATTTCATGGGAAATAGCAAGGCGAGAATACCCCAAATAAAGCTTGTGTAAAACACATCCAGTTCTATGATACAGGTTCACCGGCCATTAGTAGTCTACCCCAGCTGATGTATGTAAAGCAAGTTGAAATGCGGTCTCACAATCAAGGCAGATAAGAAGTAACTCCGGGGAAACATGCTGAAGTTCTTTAGGTAACTCAGGAAAAGAACTTGGCCAGGTGCGATGGCTTGCGCCTGTAATCCCAGCACTTTGGGAGGCTGAGGCAGGTGGATCAGCTGAGGTCAGGAGCTTGAGAGCTGCCTGGCCAACATGGTGAAACCCCGTCTCTACCAAAAAATACAAAAATTAGCTGGGCATAGTGGCAGACACCTGTAGTCCCAGTTACTTGGGAGGCTAGGTGGGAGAATCGATTGAACCTGGGAGGCAGAGGCTACAGTGAGCCGAGCTTGTGCCATTGCACTCCAGCCTGGGCAACAGAGTGAGACCTTGTGTCAAAAAAAAAAAAAAAAAAAAAAGAACCTGATAGTATTCTGGTCAATTACTGCAAAAATACTATGATTGGCAATCTGAACTAAAGCTGTTTACACAGAAGTCTTCATCTCAAAAAGAGAGGCCTGTGTGGAGAGTTACTCATTCATTCAATTAATATTCATTGAGAGGCTGCTATTCTAGGAGTCAAGGATACAGCAGGGAGCAGCAGCAAATCACTGTTAGCCTGGCTGTGCCTTATTAAACTTTGAACTCCTTAAGTCCAGGAACTAGAATGAGTAGACACTGATTCTCATTTAATAAATGTGTGAGCAGAACCTGTCCTGGTTGAGATTAAGGGTAAAGGCTCCCCTAATAACTTTTGGGCTAGGAGATTAAATGGTAACCCTAAAAGATCCTCTGGTCCAACATTACTTTGAGATTCTACTTTTTAGGTATTCTAGATATACTGGGTTTAATTAAGTGAAAAAAAAACCAGGTGTTAATAGTATGTATGGTATTCTATTGCATTTAGAAAGACAAAATTATTAGAATATATGTATATGTACTTGTAGCTGGGAGGATGTACAAGAAAACGGGTTGCTTGTGTGGAAGCAAAGTAGGGGATAGCAAAGTAGATAAGGAAGGGGTTGGAGTGAAACTTCTCATGTATACCTTGTTACAACAGATTTAATTTTGAACCGTATGAACATTATCTACTCAGAATAAATAATTCTTTTTTTTTTTGGAGATAGAGTTTCATGCTTGTTGCCCAGGCTGGAGTGCAACATGGCACGATCTCAGCTTACTGCAACCTCTGCCTCCTGGGTTCAAGCGATTGTCCTGCCTCAACCTCCCAAGTAGCTGGCATTACAGGCAGGTGCCACCATGCCCCGCTAATTTTGTATTTTTAGTGGAGACGGGGTTTTGCCATGTTGATCATCCTGCTCTTGAACCCCCGACCTCAGGTGATCCACCCTCCTCGGCCTCCCAAAGTGCTGGGATTACAGGCATGAGCCACCATGCCCGGCCAGAATAAATAATTTTTAAAAATTTATTTCATATGGCTAAGAATACTGCTTTATTTAATTGACTCATACGATTCAAAATTCTGGCCATTTTTACTGTTTTACCAAAATTCTATTTCTTTTAATCGTTTTTTAGAAGTCATGAGGGGCCTGGTACAGTGGCTCGTGCCTGTCATCGTAACACTTTGTGAGGCTGAGGCAGGCAGATTGCTTGAGCTCAGGAGTTCCAGACCAGCCTGGGCTACATGGCAAAGCGCTTCTCTACTAAAAATACAAAAATTAACCTGGTGTGGTGGCGTGCACCTGTAGTCCCAGCTACTTGGCGGGCTGAGGTACGAGAATCACTTAAACCCAGGAGGTGGAGGTTGTAATAAGCTGAGATGATGCCACTGCACTCCAACCTGTGTGACAAAGTGAGATTCTGTCTCAAAAAAAATAAATACCAGGGTGGCTCATGCCTGTAATTCCAGTACTTTTGGAGGCTGAGGCGGGCAGATCATGAGGTCAAGAAATCGAGACCATCCTGACCGACATGGTGAAACCCCATCTCTACAAAAAATACAAAAATTAGCTGGGCGTGGTAGCGTGTGCCTGTAGTCCCAGCTATTCGGTAGGCTGAGGCAGGAGAATCGCTTGAACCCAGGAGACGGAGGTTGCAGTGAGCCGAGATCACATCATTGTACTCTAGCCTGGCTACAGAGTAAGACTCTGTCTCATTAAAAAAAAAAAAAAAAAAAAAAAGTCATGAGGGATTAGACTCCATGAGTTGATATCTGTACCACTAAAGATCAATGTATAAGCCAGATTAGTGGTTTATTAACACAGGCTACAAACAGTCGAGGATACTTACATGGATTAGTCAGCTTGTTTTCTTCTAGTAGGGAAATCTATCCAGAGAACCAAATGAAAATTTAGAATATTGTTGAATACAGATTCAAACCAAAAGGAATTGGATAATCTTAATTATATGATTTGTCTTTTTTCATAATAGGGATATTCTTCTTGCCAGGCATTCAGATTAGGCCAGCCTTCCAGAGTGCATTCTCTGATCCATACAGGAGTATACTAAAAAATTCTTAAACTCTGTGATTACCATTTTCCTTTTCTTTGGAATCTGAATGGATTAGATTAGATGATGTCTGAGGTCTTGGCAAAGCAAAACCATTCTTTGCTTCTAAGAATTTGGTCAGTTTGACAGTTCTCCTTATAACAGATAAATAAGCATAGTTATGTATAAATCAGTTCCTTGCCATGTTGATTAGTGTGAATCAGTTCACCTAATGCTTTTGAAAATCTATCAAAATCTGTGTAACCCATTTTTCTGCTGGCACTGGAAAGAAAAAAAATCTGCGTAACAGCTTTGGTAATTATAGAAATTACATTTTCTTTAACCACCTTATGGTTTCTGATTAAAGTTGAAATGGAGTTTAAGATTATTGCCAGGCCGGGCGCGGTGGCTCAAGCCTGTAATCCCAGCACTTTGGGAGGCCGAGGCGGGCGGGTCACAAGGTCAGGAGATCAAGACCATCCTGGCTAACACGGTGAAACCCCGTCTCTACTAAAAAAAAATACAAAAAACTAGCCGGGCGAGGTGGCGGGCGCCTGTAGTCCCAGCTACTCGGGAGGCTGAGGCAGGAGAATGGCGTGAACCCAGGAGGCGGAGCTTGCAGTGAGCTAAGATCTGGCCAGTGCACTCCAGCTTGGGCGGCAGAGCAAGACTCCGTCTCAAAAAAAAAAAAAAAAAAAAACAAGATTATTGCCTAGTACCTAAAAGTAAACTTTGAAAGCCAAAGTAGTGTGTAGGGCATATAATCTCAGAGGCCAATTCTGGACTATGGAACTAATCTTATTCCATATCATCGTAATCTAAACCTGTTATAAACACATCTTTGTACACTAGCATTTATTTAAGCAAGAATTGTACAATTATGTTCATCCTGGAACTTTCTGTCAGCAATCAAGTTTGTCCTAGTGTATTATAGCCCTAAGGAATGTTTTGCTTTGATTCTTTACTTTCTAAATATTGGGTCATTATAATCTTTGTGGCTCCCTTTCAGTAATATCAGTTACTGTAATTATTTCCATATGTTTCATGCCAGTGCAACTGAGAACAGGCTAGGTCATCCAATTGGAATGTTATTTTTTAAATCACTATTTTCTTAATTCCTCAGAGTGAATCTAGGAAATCTTTCCAGGTATCTGTCACCTTGACAGTTTTTATAAAGTGATGAATGTACAATATGATTTCTTTAAATTTTCTGTTTTCAATACTAGAACAGTCTTACTTTTTTCCTTCTAGTACAATCATGTTTGAAATTAAGAAGATCTGTTGCATCGGTGCAGGCTATGTTGGAGGGCCCACCTGTAGTGTCATTGCTCATATGTGTCCTGAAATCAGGGTAACGGTTGTTGATGTCAATGAATCAAGAATCAATGCATGGAATTCTCCTATACTTCCTATTTATGAGGTAAGCTTATTAAACAACTCTCTGTTTTTATGCTCTTTGTTTTTTTACTGTCTTTTTTTTTTTTTTTTTTTTTTTTTTTTTTTTGAGACGGAGTCTCACTCTGTCGCCCAGGCTGGAGTGCAGTGGCTGGATCTCAGCTCACTGCAAGCTCTGCCTCCCGGGTTCACACCATCTCCTGCCTCAGCCTCCTGAGTAGCTGGGACTACAGGCGCCCGCCACCTCGCCCGGCTATTTTTTTGTATTTTTAGTAGAGACGGGGTTTCACCGTGTTAGCCAGGATGGTCTCGATCTCCTGACCTCGTGATCCGCCCGTCTCGGCTCCCAAAGTGCTGGGATTACAGGCTTGAGCCACCGCGCCCGGCCTACTGTCTTTATTAAATAATTTATATGCACTATTAATATAAAATCTAGAACTGCAACTGATAAGAAATTAAATGAAAAAAATCTGGATACAAAACATATGGACATTAAAACACATTACGTTGGGTAATGTGGGTAGGAAAAATGACCAGAAAGAAGTCTATCAGAATCGTTGTATTAGTGCAGTGAGATTATGGCCAATTTTTCTCTTCCCTGTTTTCATTTTTTTTTTTTTTTTTTGAGACAGAGTCTCGCTCTGGCACCCAGGCTGGAGTGCAATGATGCAATCTCAGCTCACAGCAACACCCACCTCACAGGTTCAAGCAATTCTCCTGCCTCAGCCTCCTGAGTAGCTGGGATTACAGGAGCCCACCACCACACCCAGCTAATTTTTGTATTTTTAGTAGAGATGGGGTTTCACCATGTTGGCTGGGCTGGTCTTGAACTCCTGAACTCAGGTAATCCACCCGCCTCAGCCTCCCGAAGTGCTGGGATTACAGGTGTGAGCCACTGCACCTGGCCTTCTTCCCTATTTTCCAATCTTGTCTGTTAGTATCATTACCATATTATAATAAAGTTAAAAAGTGGTATCCTGTAAAAATAAAATAAAAACTTTTATAATATTAATATAAGTTTAATATATTTTTGGATTATTATACTAACATCACATAAACCTTAGATGGATAAATGGCATCTTTCATATTTAGAGTTTGGTGCCACAAATCTTTTTAACTGGAATTTCAAAATTTTTGTGAATTTAGAGAATTTAGAAAAATATGCTTCTAACTATTTTACTGAGCTATCTGGTTTCCTTTTTTTTTATTTTTGGTGTTTCACTATAAAAAGAGTTCATCATATTATGCTTTTGAAACTCAACAGGAAAGCATTTGAAAATTTGATGGTAGCATTTTCTAGCTAATATTAATATGTTTGTTTTTTTCCCCAACAAAAGCTTGGTTATTTTTCGTTTGTTTTTTGAGACGGAGTTTCGCTCTTGTTGCCCAGGCTGGAGTGCAGTGGCCCGATCTTGGCTCACTGCAACACCTGCCTTCCAGGTTCAAGCAATTCTCTTGTTTCAACCTCCTTAGTAGCTGGAATTATAGGTGCCCACCACCACGCCCAGCTAATTTTTGTATTTTTAGTAGAGACGAGGTTTCGCCATGTTGGCCAGTGTGATCTCAAATTCCTGACCTCAGGTGATTGCCCCTCCTCGGCCTCCCAAAGTGCTGTGATTACAGGTGTGAGCCACCGCACCCAGCCAAAGCTTATTTATTTATGACTGTTATCAACCATAGACTTTAGTTGCCTTAGACTTTTAGAAGGAAAGTCTCAATCCAGTTTTATCTCTAAGATAGGTCTGCCTGCTATCTATAGGAATAGAAGATATGGGAATCTATGGAAAAGCACCCATAGAGTAGTAGTCACTCAAAAACACAGATTTACTTATTATATCTGAATCAGATTTAGGATTGAAATATTGGCGGCGCAGTGGCTCACATGTGTAATTCTACCACTTTGGGAGACCAAGGCGGGCGGATTACCTGAGTTCGGGAGTTTAAGACCAGCCTGGCCAACATGATGAAAGCCCGTCTCTACTAAAAATACAAAAAATTAGCTGGGTGCAGTGGCGTGCATCTGTAATCCCAGCTACTTGGGAGGCTGAGGCAGGAGAATCGCTTATTCCTGGGAGGCGGAGGTTGTGGTGAGCCGAGATCATGCCACTACACTCCAACCTGGGCTACCAGAGCAAAACTTCATCTCAAAAAAGAATATATATATGTATATATACATATATATATATGTATATTACTATATTCGATTTAGGGTAATTTTAAAAAATGTTTTGGAAAGATAACTTGATGGAGAGTTCTGTAATGCTGATACTGATAACAGGGTTGCAAGTCATTTGAAACCCCGTAAGCCATACTTATATCCAAACATTCAGTAATGAATTCGGCCAGCAGTATATTCTAGTCTTCACAAATAAGCCAGGTGTGGTGGCATGGCCTTTTAGTTCTGGCAGCTCAGGAGGCTGAGAGAGAAGGATCACTTGAGCCTGGGGGTTCAAGTCCAGCCTGGGCAACATAGTGAGACCCCCATCTCCAAATTAAAAAGAAAAAAAAAATACGGCTGAGCACAGTGGCTCACACCTGTAATCCCTGCACTTTGGGAAGCCGAGGTGAGCAGATCGCTTGAGGTCATGAGTTCGAGACCAACCTGGCCAACATGGCAAAACCTTGTCTCTACCAAAAATACAAAAATTAGCCAAGTGTGGTGGTGCATGCCTGTAAGCCCAGCACCTCAGGAGGCTGAGGTGAGAGAATTGCTTGAACCTGGGAGGCAAACGCTGCAGTGAGCTGAGATTGCACCACTGCACTCCAGCCTAGGTGACAGAGTGAAACTCTGTCTCCGAATAAGTAAATAAATAAATAAGAATAATGATACCCATCAGGATGGTTAAAATAATATTACTGACAATACCAAGTGTTTAGCAGTTAGAATTTTATGCTCTGCTTGGTAAGAATATAAATTGGTACAGTCACTTGGCAGAACTGTTTGACAGTATCTACTAAAGCTGAAAATATAGGCCAGGCGCAGTGGCTCATGCCTGTAATCCCAACAGTTTGGAAGGCTGGATGAGAGGATTGCTTGAGCCCAGGAGTTCAAGCCCAGCCTGGGCAATATTGCAAGACCCCTGTTCCTTTTTTTTTTTGAGGCCAACCGTGGTGGCTCACACCTGTAATCCCAGCACTTTTGGAGGCCGACGCCATCCTAGTCAATATAGTGAAACTTTGTCTCTACAAAATATTTCAAAATTAACTGGGCATTGTGACATGTGCCTGTGGTCCCAGCTACTTGAGGATTTGAGGCAAGAGAATCACTTGAGCCCAGGAGGTTGAGGCTGCAGTGAGCCCTGTTGGCACCACTGCACTCTAGCCTGGGCAACAAAGTGAGACCCTCTCTCGAAAAAAAAAAAACGAAACTATTAGTCTGTGACCCAGCAATTCCAAGTGTATATCCAACAGAGATGCATACATATGTGCAATAAAGGACAGAAGTAACAACCGAAATATTAATCAGCAATAGAATGGATACATGAGGCTGGGTGCAGTGGCTCACGCGTGTAATCCCAGCACTTTGGGAGGCTGAGGTGGGCAGATCACCTGAAGTCAGGGGTTCTAAACCAGCCTGGACAACATGGTGAAATCCTGTCTCTACCAAAATAATACAAAAATTAACCAGGTGTAGTAGCGCCTGCCTGTAGCCCTAGCTACTCGGGAAGCTGAGGCAGGAGGATCACTTGAACCTGGGAGGCGGGGGTTGCAGTGAGCTGAGATTGCACCACTGCACTCCAGCCTTGGTAACAGAGTGAGACTCCATCTTAAAAAACAAACAAACAAACAAAAAGAATGGCTACATGAATTATGGTATAATACTGCAACAAAATACTGTACTATGTTGAAAATCAAGGAAACTACTCCTGCACTTAAGAATATGGTTAAAATAGGCCGGGCGCGGTGGCTCAAGCCTGTAATCCCAGCACTTTGGGAGGCCGAGACGGGCGGATCACGAGGTCAGGAGATCGAGACCATCCTGGCTAACACGGTGAAACCCCGTCTCTACTAAAAAATACAAAAAACTAGCCGGGCGAGGTAGCGGGCACCTGTAGTCCCAGCTACTCTGGAGGCTGAGGCAGGAGAATGGTGTAAACCCGGGAGGCGGAGCTTGCAGTGAGCTGCGATCCGGCCACTGCACTCCAGCCTGGGTGACAGAGCAAGACTCCGTCTCAAAAAAAAAAAAAGAATATGGTTAAAATCTTACAAAAGTAGTGTTGCCAGACACAAAGGAGTACATACTGTATAATTCCATTTGCATAAGGTTCAAAAATAGGCAAACTAATCTATGATTATAGAATTCAGCATGATGGTAATTTGGGAATAATAGTGACTAGGAGAGGGCGTACAGTGGGTTTTGACTTACTGTTAATGTTCTTTCTTCTCTCATTACATGAATTACTGAGAAAATAGTAGATTCTGTTAATATTTAACAGTTAAAACACATCCTTTTGTGTTACCATATTTATTGAATAGATATTGCTTTTTAAACTTTGTTCATTAAAAAATACAGTTTAGGCTGGGTGTGGTTGGCTCACACCTATAATCCCAGCACTTTGGGAGGCCAAGGCAGGTGGATCACCTGAGGTCAGAAGTTGGAGACCATCCTGGCCAACATAGTGAAACCCCGTCTGTATTAAAAAAAAAAAAAAAAAATACAAAAAAAATTAGATGGGTGTAGTGGTGTGTGCCTGTAATCCCAGCTACTGGGGAGGCTGAAGCAGGAGAATCGCTTGAGTGCAGGAGGCAGAGGTTGCAGTGAGCCGAGATCGCGCCACTGCACTCCAGCCTGGCAACAGAGCGAGACTCCATCTCAAAAAAAAAAAAAATTAATAACTACTTTAAAGAAAAAAAACAAAATGGATGATTTGCTTTTTTTGTTTTCTGGGTAAAATTTTCATTTTACTGAGGATAATTTTACCCTGTGAAAGAATTTGAGTTCTTCCATTAAAAGTACCATATAGCCGGGCGCGGTGGCTCAAGCCTGTAATCCCAGCACTTTGTGAGGCCGAGACGGGCGGATCACGAGGTCAGGAGATCGAGACCATCCTGGCTAACACTGTGAAACCCCGTCTCTACTAAAAAAAATACAAAAAACTAGCCGGGCGAGGTGGCGGGCGCCTGTAGTCCCAGCTACTCGGGAGGCTGAGGCGAGAGAATGGCGTAAACCCAGGAGGCGGAGCTTGCAGTGAGCTGAGATCCGGCCACTGCACTCCAGCCTGGGCGACAGAGCGAGACTCCGTCTCAAAAAAAAAAAAAATAAAATAAATTAAAAAAAAAATAAAAGTACCATATACATTCTAGATACCAATTATGATAATTACATAATGAACCTAATAACAGAACCTATATTATTAACTGCTTCTGCATCAGTTTTGGAGATCTACAAAGATCCCACTGATTTTAATAAAATTATGTAAGTCTTTATTTTGAAGTTTTATTACATTTATATGAATTCTGCATCGCTCTAATTTTAGTAACTTTAAATATTAGGAGATTATACACGGGACTGAATTAAATGTTATTCTCTGCAAATCCCGACTCTATAAAACATTTCCCTCATTTTCTAGAATCTAGCCAAAATAACCAAGGAAACCTGTTGCTGTGATTGGTGACATCATATTCATGGTTGCAGTGGTTCATGTATTTTGCTTGTCCCGTTATTTTAATCAAACTAATGGAAATTCAAATGTACATTTTTCACATCCTCCAGTTACTTATGTTAAGAGACCTCGGAACCATTGAAGAAAAGGGAGTTGCCTCTATATGTAATGCCAGACCTATGGCCCCTGAAGGGGCTTTCACTTTGCTATACACATAGTTTTCTAAACATCCATAATATTATGGATGGATATTGTTTGAAGTTTCTCCCCTAAGAGTGAGCTTCAGTGGTTTAGGTCTGTTGTTTTTTTTTTTTTTTTTTTTTTTCTTTTTATTATGGAAGATTTCAAGCATGTAATTAAAGATAATAGTACAATGAATCTCTATATGTCTATCATCTTGTTTCACCAGTTAGTTATCTACATGGCCAGTCTCCCTTCCCAACTACCACCATGTGCTGATTACTTATAATTTCATCCATAAATACTTTATCATGTATCTCTAAAAGATAATTTTGGTTTTCTTTGAGACAGGGCCTTGCTCTGTGGCCCAGGCTGGAGTGCAGTGGCTCGATCTTGGTTCACTGCAACCTCCGCCTGCTGGACTCAAGTGATCCTCCCAACTCAGCCTCCCGAATAGTTGGGACCACAGGCACGTGCCACCATGCCCAGCTATTTTTAAAAATTTTTTTCATAGAAATGGGGTTTCGCCATGTTGCCCAGGCTCGTAGCCCACAATAGTTGGGCTTCAACCAATATCTATTGGTTGAATAAACCAGTTTGTTTATTGGCTAGAAATTATCACAGTCTAGGCCAGGCATAGTGGCTCATGCCTGTAATCCCAGCACTTTCGGAGGCTGAGGTGGGTGGATCGCTTAAGGCCAGGAGTTCGAGACTAGCCTGGCCAACATGTAAAAACCCCGTCTCTACTAAAAATACAAAATTTAGCCAGGTGTGGTGGTGTGCGCCTGTAATCCCAGCTGCTTGGGAGGTTGCAGCATGAGAATCACTTGAACCTGGGAGGTGAACATTACAGTGAGATGAGATGGTACCACTGCACTCCAGCCAGGGTGACAGAGCAAGACTCTGTCTCAAAAAAAAGAAATTTTTCAGTCTAGATTTTGCTGGTTGGGTTCCTTGGAGTTTTTCCTTTTTTTTTTTTTTTGAGACGGAGTCTCGCGCTGTCACCCAGGCTGGAGTGCTGTGGCCGGATCTCAGCTCACTGCAAGCTCCGCCTCCCGGGTTCACGCCATTCTCCTGCCTCAGCCTCCCGAGTAGCTGGGACTACAGGCGCCGCCACCTCGCCCGGCTAGTTTTTTGTAGTTTTTAGTAGAGACGGGGTTTCACCGTGTTAGTCAGGATGGTCTCGATCTCCTGACCTCGTGATCCGCCCGTCTCGGCCTCCCAAAGTGCTAGGATTACAGGCTTGAGCCACCGCGCCCGGCCTCCTTGGAGTTTTTCAACTTATTCTTTATTTAATGTAAATTGGTAGTTAGGTCCAAAGGACAGGTCCAATCAGATTTAGGCTTGAATTAAGAATATTTGTTAAGTGGTTTTATACCCCTCCATATTCTTAACATAAATATATCTCCTGTTAAACTGGGAATTTTTAAAAAATTAAAGGGTTTCTTGCAATAGGACTTAGAAAAATGTGTATTTATTTAAGTATATATGGAGTAAATTGACTTTCACAGCCAGTTGTATTGGCCTGAATTATTGGGAGTAAAAATGTGCATTCATAATGACAATGCAAAATCATATATTTGCTTGAAATCACAGAGGACCTTGAATTTTCTGAAAATTGTGTTGATACTCATAGTTAATAGTTAACTCTTATGAGTAAGGCACATGGTAAACAATGACAAAGCATTAAATGAGCTGCTCTTCTGATTGTAGCAAGTTTAATGGCAATTTCCACTTTGCCTTATTTACTAAAGTATACTTATGAGACAGGGCATGGTAACTTACTCCTATAATCCCAGCACTTTAGGAGGAGGAGCAGGAAGGATTGCCTGAGCCCGGGAGGTCAAGGCTGCGTGAGCTGTTATGCAACTGCACTCCAGCCTGGGGGACAGAGTTAAACCCTGTATCAAAAAATAAAATAGGCCAGGTGTGGTGGCTTATGCATGTAATCCCAGAACTTTGGGAGGCCAGGGCAGGTGGATCACCTGAGGTCAGGAGTTCAAGACCATCCTGACCAACATGGTGAAACCCCATCTCTACTAAAAGTACAAAATGAGCCTGGTGTGGTAGTGCATGCCTATAATCCCAGCTACTTGGGAGGCTGAGGCAGGAGAATTGCTTGAACCCAGGAGATGGAAGTTGCAGTGAGCCGAGATCATGCCACTGTACTCTAGCCTGGGTGACAGAAAGAGACTCTGTCTCATAAAATAAAATAGGCTGGGCATGGTGGCTCACTCCTATAATCCCAGAACTTTGGGAAGCTGAGATGGGAGGATTGTTTGAGCCCAGGAATTTGAGACCAGCCTGGACGACCCAGTGAAACCCCGAAACCCCATCTCTACCAAAAAAAGATACAAAAATTAGCCAGGCCTGGTGGCTCCTGTGGTCCCAGCTACTTGGGAGGCTGAGATGGGAGGATCATTTGAGCCTAGGAGGCAGAGGCTGCAGTGAGCTGAGATTGCACCACTGCACTCCAGCCTGGGTGACAGAGTGAGACCCTGTCCCTATTTAAAAAATGAGATGTGCACTTATGGCCTTTGGTATATGATCCTTAACTTTTCTACAAAGGTAATTTGAGCACAACCTAGACATCTAAATTACAATGTTACCATTCCCTTTAACAAATGTAATTCTATACTATTAGGTTATCTCATATCACTGGCAAGCTAAATGTCTTTTTTCTTTCTAGCCAGAACTAAAAGAAGTGGTAGAATCCTGTCGAGGAAAAAATCTATTTTTTTCTACCAATATTGATGATGCCATCAAAGAAGCTGATCTTGTATTTATTTCTGTAAGTATTTTCCTTTGCTGTGTGAATTTTAATGTATTCTTGTCTATATAAAAGTTTCATCATACTTTAATAGTAAATCCATTGATATTATGCCTCAACATTGCTGAGTATAGAGTTGTCCAGTTGAATTTTGGTTGTCACTTTGTCTAACAGTTCACAAAACCTCATAATCATCTGGTCAAATATGTCATTTCAAGTCATTGAACAAGTAAACTCAAACAAAGTTCTGAGATTTAGAACTTGGAAATGAGGCGGGCGCGGTGGCTCAAGCCTGTAATCCCAGCACTTTGGGAGGCCGAGACGGGTGGATCACGAGGTCAGGAGATCGAGACCATCCTGGCTAACACGGTGAAACCCCGTCTCTACTAAAAATACAAAAAACTAGCCGGGCGAGGTGGTGGGCGCCTGTAGTCCCAGCTGCTCGGGAGGCTGAGGCAGGAGAATGGCGTGAACCGGGAGGCGGAGCTTGCAGTGAGCCGAGATCCGGCCACAGCACTCCATCCTGGGCGACAGAGCGAGACTCCGTCTCAAAAAAAAAAAAAAAAGAACTGGAAATGGGCGGGTGCAGTGGCTCACGCCTGTAATCCCAGCATTTTGGGAGGCCAAGGCGGGCGTCAAGAGATCAAGACCATCCTGGCCAACATGGTGAAACCCCATCTCTACTAAAAATACAAAATTTAGCTGGGCGTGGTGGTGTGCCAGTCCAGCTACTCAAGAGGCTGAGGCAGAATTGCTTGAACCTGGGAGGCAGAGGTTGCAGTGAGCCAAGATCGCACCACTGCACTCCAGCCTGGCAATAGAGCGAGACTCTGTCTCAAAAAAAAAAAAAAAGAACTAGGAAATGCTGGTAACATGAAAGCACATGTAATGATAGTATATTTCATATTATCATTATTTCTTGTTTCCAGTGGTTGGCAGAGGTGAGATGAAGAAAATCAATTTGCAAACTTACAGGCATCTCCTCTCTAAATGTATTTTACATTAATTGTTTGTAACTTGGCATATGTTGGTTAGATTATCAGGCTAACCAACAGACACCTTTACCTCATAATGTGGCTTTATAATGAAAAAAACAGAACCAACACTTGAGATTAAACTCTAGTAATCCACTGTTTGAACCAAAGCAACTTACATCTTGTTGTCCTGGTAACCATCTATTCAAATATTCTGTATGTAATGATATAGCTATCACCAGTTGGAAGCTGAGTGACAGTGTTATATGACTTAAGATCTTTATGAGCTGGGCATAAGGGCTCATGCTTGTAATCCCAGCCAGCACTTTGGGAGACCAAGGCAGGTGGATTGCTTGAGCGTAGGAGTTTGAGACCAGTGTGGGCAACATGGTGAAACCCTGTCTCTAATTAGCTGGCCGTGGTGCTATGTGTCTGTAGTCCTGACTACTTGGGAGACTGAGGTCGGAGGATTGATTGAACCCCGGACGTTGAGGCTGCAGTAAGCCATTATTGTACCTTGCACTCCAGCCTAGGTGACAGGAGACCTCGTCTCAAAAAAAAAAAAAAAAAATTCAGTCTCTTCTTTTTGACCTCCTTAATAATTTCAGAGAAATTGATGCATGCAGCTTCTATGATTTACCTACCCATGCCCTATTTAAGCTATTTAAACTTGCAGAAAGTTAGAGTAGAGGCATAAAAAAAAAAAGAAAATATTTTGGAGTAGCTAGGTACCTGGAAAAAAATCAATGAGTTACTTAGTCTAATTTTTAGGTGACCAGAGCCTGGAATGGTAATAGAAGAATTTTCTGCAGAAAGGACATTTAAAAATAATCTGTTTTTGAATGCCAGAGAGGAATTATTTTGTAGTGATCAGTTTTTTTTTTTTTTTTTTTTTTTTTGAGACGGAGTCTGGCTCTGTCGCCCAGGCTGGAGTGCAGTGGCCGGATCTCAGCTCACTGCAAGCTCCGCCTCCCGGGTTTACACCATTCTCCTGCCTCAGCCTCCCGAGTAGCTGGGACTACAGGCGCCCGCCACCTCGCCCAACTAGTTTTTTTGTATTTTTTTAGTAGAGACGGGGTTTCACCGTGTTAGCCAGGATGGTCTCGATCTCCTGACCTGTGATCCGTCCGACTCGGCCTCCCAAAGTGCTGGGATTACAGGCTTGAGCCATCGCGCCCGGCCCTTTTTTTTTTTTGAGACGGAGCCTTGCTCTGGCACCCAGACTGGAGTG
Source organism: Trachypithecus francoisi (assembly GCF_009764315.1). Classification (NCBI taxonomy): domain Eukaryota; kingdom Metazoa; phylum Chordata; class Mammalia; order Primates; family Cercopithecidae; genus Trachypithecus; species Trachypithecus francoisi. The sequence continues at coordinate 39,305,781 of NW_022681454.1, read as the reverse complement.
CAGTGGCCGGATCTCCGCTCACTGCAAGCTCCACCTCCCGGGTTCAGCCATTCTCCTGCCTCAGCCTCCAAGTATCTGGGACTACAGGCACCCGCCACCTCGCCTGGCTAGTTTTTTTTTGTATTTTTTAGTAGAGACGGGGTTTCACCGTGTTAGCCAGGATGGTCTCGATCTCCTGACCTCGTGATCCACCCGCCTTGGCCTCCCAAAGTGCTGGGATTACAGGCGTGAGCCACTGCGCCCGGCCAGCTATCAGTTTTCAACTGTTGTTTTCAAAGCTCCTTTATCAGGGGAAGCTGCCTGGTCATCTCCCATCTCCAACCAGTTTCACCCTACATCATGAGCTGTCTGCCTTTCTGTATACCATTACATCTAACTCTTGCCCTAAGTTGTTCCATGCATATAAACTTTTCATACCTCAACTCAATCTTCAAGTTTTGATTTATTTTCACTTGGTTCCTTTATTTAGTCTCCCATTGGGTTATAATCTCATCAAGAGAAGAGAGTTAGTACTACTTACTATTAGTTCAAAAATAATTCCTATTCCCTTTAAGTTTTAGACTTTTCAGAGCACTGTCATTTTTGTCAGAGCATCTTAACATTTATGTGTTAGTTTTTAGAGAGCTCACTATCCTCATTTTCCAATGAGGTCATTGAGGCAGAGGCAGCCACACTTGTCCAAGGTTACATGTAATCCAAAACTAAATGCCTAGACTCTGGGCTCATGATTTTTTTTTTTTTCTCTAAAGGAAAGTCTTCGTCCATTGGCCGGGTGCGGTGGCTCATACCTGTAATCCTAGTACTTTGGGAGGCTAAGGCAGGCAGATCACTTGAGGTCAGGAGTTTGAGACCACCCTGGCCAACATGGTGAAACCCCATTTAAAAAATACAAAAATTAGGCAGGTGTGGTGGCGCGCCTGTAATCCCAGCTACTCAGGAGGCTGAGGCAGGAGAATCACTTGAACCCAGGAGGCAGAGGTTGCAGTAAGCCGAGATCGTGCCACTGCACTCCAGCCTGGGTGACACAGCAAGACTCCGTCTTTTTAAAAAAAAAAAAAAAAAAAAAAAAAAAAGGAAGTCTTCGTCCACATAGTATTCTATATCCTGAAGATGATAGGTAATGTCTAGCTTTAATGAGCTCAGAAAGCATTTGTGAATAATATTGCAATATTTTAAAAGACTATTGATATAGGACTATAAAAATAGGGGAATAAGGCCGGGCGTGGTGGCTCAAGCCTGTAATCCCAGCACTTTGGGAGGCCGAGACGGGCGGATCATGAGGTCAGGAGATCGAGACCATCCTGGCTAACACGGTGAAACCCCGTCTCTACTAAAAAATACAAAAAAAAAACTAGCCGGGCGAGGTGGCGGGTGCCTGTAGTCCCAGCTACTTGGAGGCTGAGGCAGGAGAATGGCATAAACCCGGGAGGCGGAGCTTGCAGTGAGCTGAGAACCGGCCACTGCACTCCAGCCCGGGCGACAGAGCGAGACTCCGTCTCAAAAAAAAAAAAAAAAAAAAACAATAGGGGAATAAGAAAGGAGACCAGGCACGGTGGCTCACGCCTGTAAACCCAACACTTTGGGATGCTGAGGTGGACAGGTCACCTGAAGTCAGGAGTTCGGACCAGCCTGGACAACATGATGAAACCCTGTCTCTAAAAATATTTAAAAAGCAGTGGGGTGTGGTGGCGCATGCCTCTAGTCCCAGCTACTTGGGAGGCTGAGGCAGGAGAATCACTTGAACCTGGGAGGCAGAGGTTGCAGTGAGCCGGGACTGCACTACTGCACTCCAGCCTGGGCAACAGAGCAAGACTCCGTCTCAAAAAAAAAAAAAAGACTTTAAAGCTTATTTTTAAGGACTATAATGATATATTACATACAATAAAGAAAGAGAATAAGAAAGAAGAAAAGGCTTACGTTTCATTTCAGATTGTGAAGTCCTTTAGGATAACTGTTTCATTCATTTATATATCTTCAGGGCTTACCTGGAATCTGCCTGCCCTAGTTATCTGGCATATAGATAGTAGCTTCCCAACAAAAATTTATTGAGTGAGTTCTCTAGATGCTTCAAGCTATTTCTTCTGATGATTATATTTATAAAATGTATTATTTCTGTGGAACTAACAGAGGATTAAATCAGGACTACTGATGATTGTTAACTCCACACTTTAACCAGGACTTCAGGATATATCTTGAAATCCCTATCTCATAGGCACTCTGTTCTTTATCCCATATACTTTCATCAGGTGAATACTCCAACAAAAACCTATGGAATGGGGAAAGGCCGGGCAGCAGATCTGAAGTATATTGAAGCTTGTGCTAGACGCATTGTGCAAAACTCAAATGGGTACAAAATTGTGACTGAGAAAAGCACGGTTCCAGTGCGGGCAGCAGAAAGTATTCGTCGCATATTTGATGCAAACACAAAACCCAACTTGAATCTACAGGTATAAAAAATGAAGCGTTAGAATCTGGTTGTTCTTATGTAAATACTGATGTGTTAAAGTTGCCTATAATTAATTCTAGCTTAAAACTTTCCTTTGCATTGGGATTCTAGGTGCTGTCCAACCCTGAGTTTCTGGCAGAGGGAACGGCCATCAAGGACCTAAAGAACCCAGACAGAGTACTGATTGGAGGGGATGAAACTCCAGAGGGCCAGAGAGCTGTGCAGGCCCTGTGTGCTGTATATGAGCACTGGGTTCCCAGAGAAAAGATCCTCACCACTAATACTTGGTCTTCAGAGCTTTCCAAACTGGTTAGTATATAGCATTCAACTCTCCATTAAATTAAAGCCAAATGTTTATTTTAAGCCTGATAAGCTACACAGATACTTTTTTAATAGTAGTAAGAGGTTATGCTTTTGAAGATCATATTCTTGCACATTTAAATTATGAAATAATTTTCACAAGGGAGATCATATATCAGGGTATAAAATATTCTGAAAAATTATGAAATCTTAAAATAGTAATTTGGTTTTTATCACTCTTTCCTTCTCTTTACCCTTTTTCTTAATCATCTGTCCTCTCTAATTTAAAACATTTTCCCTTTCTAACCCATCCATTGTCTCCTCAAATTGAGCTCATCAGTATCTCATGTATCTCCCTCAGTAATTTGCATCAATGCAATGAAATATAAGCTAGATGTGTAAAATTGCTGTTTTAGCCTATCTTACTCTTCTCTGTGTGTGTGTTTTTTTTAAGGTAGCAAATGCTTTTCTTGCCCAGAGAATAAGCAGCATTAATTCCATAAGTGCTCTGTGTGAAGCAACAGGAGCTGATGTAGAAGAGGTAGCAACAGCAATTGGAATGGACCAGAGAATTGGAAACAAGTTTCTAAAAGCCAGTGTTGGTAAATTCAAATTTTTCTCTAATAAAGAGAGCTACTATTTACTGAAGCCATATTATTTGCTGGTACCAGTGCTTTATATATCTCATTGAATCCTTATAACCTGTTAGGAAGATGCTGTTATTTTCTTTTTTAGAGATGCTTCAGACCCAGGGAAATTTGTGCAACTTGCTCAAAGTCATGCAACTGAGTGACCAGATGTTTCTAACTCCAAAGCCATATTATTCCTTATTACATACTGCATTGCACTAGAGCAAGCGTGGGCAAACTATGGCCCTTGGGTCAAATCCAGCCCACAGCTTGTTTTGTAAATAAATTTTATTGGAACACAGCCATGACCATTAGACTACATATTGTCTATGGCTGCTTTTGAGCTACAGTGGCAGTTTAATAGTCTCCTCAGAAACTAAATGGTCCACAAAGGCTGAAATATTTACTGTCTGGCCCTTTGCCATGAAAGTTTGCTGACCCAGGCCAGGCACAGTAGCTCATGCCTACAATCCCAGCACTTTGGAAGACTGAGGCCAAAGCGGGCGAATTGCTTGAGCCCAGGAGTTTGAGACCAGCCTGGGCAGCGTGGTGAAGCCCCAGCTCTACAAAAAAAATTTAAAAAATTAGTCAGGCATGGTGGTGCACACCTATAGCCCTAGCTACCTGGGAGGCTAAGGTAGGAGGATCACCTGAGCCTGGGAGGTCAAGGCTGCAGTGAGCCATGTTCATACCTCTACACTTCAGTCTGGGCGACAGAGGGAGACTGTCTCAAAAAGAGAAAAAGTTTGCTGACCCTCTGCTAGAGTAAAGAATGTGGGGCAGTCATACTAGATGAATGAGAAAAAAATAGGAGATAAAAGGAAACAATATAAAAAGTTAAACGTAGTCATAATGAAACTTTAGTTAGAAAATTATTTGGAAGTTACTTGTGGAGTTGTTGCCTGCAAATTTTACATAATTTATAAGCCTATTATTTATCTATCTGAATTTTATTATTAAAAAATCTTAGTATAAGGTTTCTGATTTAGTATAAAGAAATTTGTCACATGATTGAGTTTTCTCATTCTTACATGAAAATACTGTTTATTTTTTTCTTTCTGTAGGGTTTGGTGGGAGCTGCTTCCAAAAGGATGTTCTGAATTTGGTTTATCTCTGTGAGGCTCTGAATTTGCCAGAAGTAGCTCGTTATTGGCAGCAGGTATTAATCTTTATAGGTAATAATTTCTGTTTAGCCAGGCGTAGTGGTTCACACCTGTAATCGCAGCACTTTAGGAAGCCAAGGCAGGAGCATCACTTGAGGCCAGGAATTTGGGACTGACCTGGGCAACATAGTGAGACCCTATCTCTACAAAAAATTTAAAAATTAGCCAGGCATGGTGCTGCACACCTGTTGTCCTAGCTACTCGGGAAGCTGAGGTGGGAGGATCACTTGAACCTAGGAGTTGGAGGCTCCCGTGACTTACGATCGCTCCACTGTACTGTAGCCTGGACAACAGAGTGAGACCCTGTCTCTAACATAATAATAGTAATAGCAATAATAATAGCAATTTCTGTTTAGCTTCTCATTAAGCATGTCACTTTTTGTCCATGAAATGTTTTTGATGGAATTTATTTATTCCAGGAAGTCAAACATTAGTATATTCAATTTGCTTATTTTATGTTTGTTTATTGGGTATCTGTGTTTTTAATTTATCTTTCCTGCTAATCAATGTTGATGGAAGTTTGTGATAAACCAGTATTCTAATTTTATAGCTAAATTTGCTCCCAGAGTAAAACAAAAACAATTATCCTTAATTATAATTCTTCTCTTTTTTTTGAGACAAGATCTCACTCTGTCACCCAGGCTAGAATGCAGTGGTGTCATCCCTGCTCACTGCAGTGACCTCCTGTGCTCAAGTAGTCCTCCGACTTCAGCCTCCCAAGTAGCTCGGACTTCAGGAATGCACCACCACGTTGGCGAATTTTTTTATTTAAAAAATGTTTTTTTGTAGAGACAAGGTCTCACCATATTGCCCAGGCTGGTCTCAAACTCCTGGGCTCAGCAGTCCTCCCACCTTTGCCTCCCAAAGTGCTGGGAATATAAGTGTTAGCCAGTGAACCTAGCCTAATTATTCTCTGTCTTGAAAGGCATAAAATCAAAGTAAAGTAAGAACCTATATTATAATGTTGGTCGGGCGTGGTGGCTCACACCTGTAATCCCTGCACTTTGGGAGGCTGAGGTGGACAGATCACTTGAGGGTCAGGAGTTCGAGACTGGCCTAGTGAGGCTGAGGCATGAGAATCGCTTGAACCCAGGAGGCGGAGGTTGTTGTGAACCAGGATTGCGCCACTGCACTCCAGCCTGGATGACAGAGCGAGACTTCGTCTCAAAAAAAAAAAAACAGAACCTATATTGTCATGCTTTCAAGTGGTTTTGTATTTGTTGTTATTTGTTTTGAACCTTTCAGACTCACAGAGCTAAAATTAGAAACCCTTCCCAAATTGGAAGCATTAAGCAAGCTCTGGGAAGTAGAGTTGATGTTTACTCAATGCTTACCCTGTACTGGGTACTCTTTTGGGCACTTCGCATACAGTATCATTTAATCCTCATCACTAACATTATCCCCTTTATTTGATGAGGGAACTGACACGGAGATATTAAGTAATTTGTCCCAATTACTAGTCGGTATATTTGCCTTTCCCAAATATTTTCCCCCTGAGTTTATAATTTTTCAGGTTTCAGCAGTAGACATGGGAGGGAATCTAAAGAAATGCATGTTTCTTTTTTTAAAATGTTTTACTTTTTAAAGACAGGATCTCACTGTGTTGCCCAGGCTAGATTCCAACTCTTGGGCTCACGTGATCCACCTGAGCCTCCTGAGTAGCTGGGACTACAGGCGCACCACCCTGCCTTGCTGGAAAGGCACATTTTTAAGGGAAAGCAGATACACTTAGTGTCATTCCAGTCAATCCATCATGATGGCTTTATCTCACTGTTCATCGTGTGAAAATTGCAGATAAACTCTTGATTTTCCAGCACTTTGGGCTAATTGCTTAAGCTCTCAAGGTTTGATTGAGATGGTCCTTGGAAGCTTAAAACCTTAAAAAAAAATTTCTTTTGCTTTGCCTGCCTGGTTACCAACCTAAATTTAACAGATTAAGTGATCAGAGACTCTTCTCATATAACATTTAGTTGGTTAAAAAAAAACCTTGTCAAATATTTGTGGTGGTATGGTTCATCCAGAGGTAGCTAGAACCATAATTGTTTGTTCCCTGCCCACTTTCCACTGAAACTGAATTTTTGTGAATAGTGGAGCACAAGCAAATGAAGGAATACTTTGGGGTTTGATTGCTTATAGCTTGTTTCCACAGAGTTTAGAGACACGGGCTAAGGAGAATATGGTTTCCTATGTGCCTTATTTAGGCTGGTCTCATAGCTGAACCTGAAATGCGCTTAGAATTAAAACTTGGTTGTGCACTCCAATTTTTGCATCCATCCTAACCTTACGCATGGAAAATCAAGCCAAATGAAATTAGAAATTTTTAGGATGGCTTTTTTTTTTTTTTTTTAATTTAAGACAGGCTCTGGCTCTGTCGCCCAGGCTGGAGTGCAGTGGCATGATCTCGGCTCACTGCCACTTCTGCCTCCTGTGCTCAAGCCATCCCACCTCAGCCTCCCAAGTAGCTGGGACTACAAGCACACGCCACCATGCCTGGTGAATTTTTGTATTTTTTGTAGAGACAGGGTCTCACCATGGTGCCCAGGCTGGTCTTGAACTCCTGAGCTTGAGCAATCGCCCACCTCAGCCTCCTGAAGTGCTGGGATTACAGATGTGAGCTACCACTGCTGGCCTAGGATGGCTTTGAGGAAGGGGATGGGTGATTCTTTTTTTGTTGTTGTTGTTTTGTTTTAAATCCACAGGCACTAGGGTTTGGTTAATTTTTGCCTCCTGTTAATATGTAAGCATTGTATTTGTACAATAGCACTCACCGTAAAACTCTGAGTAATGTGTGTCATAGGCCGTACCTCTTTTAACTAATCATTGCACAATTATACGTGTAATTTCAGGTGATAGACATGAATGACTACCAGAGGAGGAGGTTTGCTTCCCGGATCATAGACAGTCTGTTTAATACAGTAACTGATAAGAAGATAGCTATTTTGGGATTTGCATTCAAAAAGGACACTGGTGATACGAGGTATCAGTTTTTAAAAATATTTCAACCCCTTTGAGATTGTGTTAACTCCTCATCTTAATTTTTTGATTGGTGGATGTGTGCATAAAATACATGTATATATATAATATAAAGAATAAAAATAAACATCCATATCTTCACCACTCCACCAGCTTAAGAAATATAATTTTACCTGGCTGGGCACAGTAGCGCACGCCTGTAATCCCAGCACTTTGGGAGGCGGAGGTGGGCGGATCACTCGGTCAGGAGATTGAGACCATCCTGGCTAACACGGTGAAACACCATCTCTACTAAAAATACAAAAAAATTAGCCAGGCATGGTGGTGGACGCCTGTAGTCCCAGCTACTCCGGAGGCTGAGGCAGGGGAATGGCGTGAACCTGGGAGGTGGAGCTTGCAGTGAGCCAAGATCGTGCCACTGCACTCCAGGCTGGGTGACAGAGTGAGACTCCGTCTCCAAAAAACAAAAAAAAAAGGAAATATAATTTTACCTGTATCTTAAACTCCCTGGTATTAGAATATAATGCCATGTAAAGCTTAGCAATACTGATTTTTTTTTCCTATAGAGAATCTTCTAGTATATATATTAGCAAATATTTGATGGATGAAGGCGCACACCTCCATATATATGATCCAAAAGTACCTAGGGAACAAATAGTTGTGGATCTTTCTCATCCAGGTGTTTCAGAGGATGACCAAGGTAAGGCTTTGAGTCTCACGAATCATTTTGAGTAGAGACCTTAAAACTTTTTATCTTCTGGAAACCTTGGTTGTTCAGTTTTATCATTGATATCATTGGTAGGCCTTCTTTTAAACCTCATTTCTCTGAAATTCAAGTCTTAGGCATAATGTCATCAACATTGATTTGAAGTGATCAGCTGTGGATTGGTCCATTGATTTTTCCAACATATTCCACAAAGCCCCAAAATTCCAAGGAGATGATTCCAAGGGAGTTTGGGGCCTGCCACCATCACTCCCACTGACGCTAAAATCAGATTATTCCCAACTCTTCTGCAGTCCTAGTATTAGAGTATCTATAGTACTGTCCCCTTATGTGTGGTTTTTCTTTCCATGGGTTCAGTTATCTGCAGTCAATTGCAGTCTGAAAGTACTAGAAAGAAAATTCCAGAAATAAACAATTCATAAGTTTTAAATTGTGTGCTGCTTCATCCTGCCTGGGACATTTATCATTCCTTTGTCCAGCATATCCACATTCCACATGCTACTCGCCCATTAGTCACTTAGTAACTTTTGGCAATCAGATTCAAAAAACAAGTATGTGTGTAAGTGTATATAGGGTTCACTATTCTCCACAGTTTCAGACATCTACTGGGGGTCTTGGAATGTATCCCTGCAGATAAGGGGGGAACTACTGTAATGTCAAATAACTCCTTTCTTATTTCTGTTTTTTTTGTTGTTGCTGTTGTTACAGTGTCCCGGCTCGTGACCATTTCCAAGGATCCATATGAAGCATGTGATGGTGCCCATGCTGTTGTTATTTGCACTGAGTGGGACATGTTTAAGGTAAGGTAACAGAAATGATACTAAGGAAAATTCTAGAGGTGTTCCACTATCAGCTGAGGTTGAGTATGTGTTCATGTATGTGGTTTTTTTTTTTTTTTTTTGAGACAGAGTCTTGTTCTGTCACCCAGGCTGGAGTGCAGTGACGCCATCTCGGTTCACTACAAGCTCTGCCTCCCAGGTTCACACCATTCTCCTGCCTCAGCTTCCCGAGTAGCTGGGACTACAAGCACCTGCCACCACGCCTGGCTAATGTTTTGTATTTTTAGTAGAGATGGGGTTTCACCATGTTGGCCAGGATGGTCTCGATCTCCTGACCTCGTGATCCATCCACCTCGGCCTCCCAAAGTGCTGGGATTACAGGCTTGAGCCAATGCGCCCAGCTCATGTATATATTTTAATTGTTCCTATGGTTTGTCTTTACAGGAATTGGATTATGAACGCATTCATAAAAAAATGCTAAAGCCAGCCTTTATCTTCGATGGACGGCGTGTCCTGGATGGGCTCCACAATGAACTACAAACCATTGGCTTCCAGGTAATCATGATCCTGGACCGTTTTTCTTCTTTTTGTTTGGTCTTTAGTGTTTGATTCAACAACTGGGGACTATAATCTAGTCAAGTTGACATCAAAAGACCATCACAGCAGGTCAGAATATGTTTGGCTGATTAAGATGATACCTAGGGAAGTTCTAGGGAAGTTCTTTTGGGGAACCAAATCAATATCAGAATTAGGAAAGTGCTCATTTGCTTTTTTTTTTTTTTTTTTTTTTTTTTTTTTTTTTTTTTTTTTTTTTTTTTTGAGACGGAGTCTTGCTCTGCCACCCAGGCTGGAGTGCAGTGGCCGGCTCTCAGCTCACTGCAAGCTCCGCCTCCCGGGTTCACGCCATTCTCCTGTCTCAGCCTCCCGAGTAGCTGGGACTACAGGCGCCCGCTCGTCGCCCGGCTAGTTTTTGTATTTTTTAGTAGAAACGGGGTTTCACCGTATTAGCCAGGATGGTCTCGATCTCCTGACCTCGTGATCCGCCGTCTCGGCCTCCCAAAGTGCTGGGATTACAGGCTTGAGCCACCGCGCCCGGCTCATTTGCTTTTTAAACCCATTGTGTGGGTTTTAGAATTTTCTTATTTTCCTTAGCAGTAACCTAACTCTGGGGCAACATGTCAGTTCTTTAGGAAGTCCCTTTGGAATTTTTCTGACTACTCTACTTCCTCCCTAAATTTGTGATCTAAAGGTAGAGAAAGAAAGAGGTCTTGGTCAATCAGCAGGTGTTCATCCTATACCTTCTGAGTACTCAGCACTGTCCCAGTGCTGTGAGGGGTCTGAATGAAATATATGGGAGTTTCAGTGGTACTGGCCCGCTTCTGATTCAAAGTTTATCAACTGGCCAGGCATGGTGGTTCACACCTGTAATCCCAGCACTTTGGGAGGCTGTGGAGGTGGATCACTTGAGGCCAGGAGTTTTTTTTTTTTTTTTTTTTTTTTTTGAGGCGGAGTCTCGCTCTGTCGCCCGGACTGGAGTGCAGTGGCCGGATCTCAGCTCACTGCAAGTTCCGCCTCCCGGGTTTACGCCATTCTCCTGCCTCAGCCTCCCGAGTAGCTGGGACTACAGACGCCCGCCACCTCGCCCGGCTAGTTTTTGTATTTTTTAGTAGAGACGGGGTTTCACTGTGTTAGCCAGGATGGTCTCGATCTCCTTACCTTGTGATCCGCCCGTCTCGGCCTCCCAAAGTGCTGGGATTACAGGCTTGAGCCACCGCGCCCGGCCGAGGCCAGGAGTTTAAGACCAGCCTAGCCAACATGGCGAAACCCTGTCTCAAAAAAAAAATACAGGCCGGGCGCGGTGGCTCAAGCCTGTAATCCCAGCACTTGGGAGGCCGAGACGGGCGGATCACGAGGTCAGGAGATCGAGACCATCCTGGCTAACACGGTGAAACCCCGTCTCTACTAAAATATACAAAAAAGTAGCGGGCGAGATGGTGGGCGCCTGTAGTCCCAGCTACTCGGGAGCTGAGGCGAGAGAATGGCGTAAACCCGGGAGGCGGAGCTTGCAGTGAGCTGAGATCGGCCACTGCACTCCAGCCTGGGCGACAGAGCGAGACTCCGTCTCAAAAAAAAAAAAAAAAAAAAAAAAAAAAAAAAAAAAAAATACAAAAATTGCTGGGCGTGGTGGCTCAAGCCTGTAATCCTAGCACTTTGGGAGTCTGAGGCAGGCGGATCACAAGGTCGGGAGTTTGAGACCAGCCTGGCCAATACTGTGAAACCCCATCTCTACTAAAAATACAAAAACTAGCTGGGCGTGGTGGTACAAGCCTGTAATCCCAGCTACTCTAGAGGCTGAGGCAGGAGAATCGCTTAAACCCGGGAGGTGGAGGTTGCAGTGAGCCAAGATCACACCACTGCACTCCAACCTGGGTGACAGAGCAAGACTCCATCTCGGAAAAAAAAAAATAGTAATTAGCCAGGCGTGGTGGCCTGTGCCTGTAATCCCAGCCACATGGGAGGCTGACGTGGGAGGATTGCTTGAGCCCGGCAGGGAGAGGTTGTAATGAGCTGAGATCATGCCGTTGCATGCCAGCCTGGGTGACAGAGCGAGACCCTGCCTCAAAAAACAAAAAACAGCTTGTCAATTATGGAACATTTGGAAAGCTGACAGAAGCCTCCACCCAGAACAGTGTATTTGTATGTTACATCTATTTCAGTTCTTCAAGGAGTCCCAAAAGTATTAATAAGGAGCTACTTTCCATTTCCTCAGAGCAGTGTGTATATGGGGATAGGAGGATGGAGAGGTGGAGTAAGTTAGGGAGAATAAAAAAAATATGCCAGGGGGTTGCAATCAACGTAGTGCCCATGCAGAGCAGAAAAGCAGCAGTGTTTTATAGCTTGCTATACACATCTTAGCACCAGCTATCTTGGAGAGGTACCAGTAAGGCCTAATCTGCTATTCAAAAATATCTGATCTGGTTCTCTTAAACCTCTCACCAACTTGGTGAAGGTCCTTATTTAGAACTCAGTGCCCATCTCATTCATGAGAGATTTGCTTGTGGAAAGAATCAAATGGCATCCTTGTCTGTGAACTCTTCCATCCAAGACCTTGGGGACTCTTCTATTCCACCCCTCCCTAGTGAGTAACAGCATGACTGTTTTCCCCAGTCATGACTAAACTCAGGAATGTTATTTTTAAAAGGTTATTCGCAAGGCATAGACACATTTTCTGTCATTCCTGTTTTACTCATCTAAGGGAAAACATATGTAGAGAAATACATATTTTAAATGATTTTAAGTTATTGTAAAAGTTAACTTTCCTAGTGAGGATTAAAAAAACAATTAGGAATGGAATCACTAAATAAGGAGAATTTGTAAGTCACTAAGACAACTGGTTAATATAAAGCAGAAGCCCTTTTTTTGTGGTTATGAGTCCGAATTAAATATTAATTTATAATTCAAGACAGGAAAATTGAGTAGTATATTTATCTCTGCTGTGGAGGGGAGATAAATTCATGACCATTGAAGTAGTATTGTTAATAAGATGATGATTTTGAATATATGGAATAAATGAAAAATGTAATAGGCAAAACAAAAATTGATTATCATTTAGTGAAGGCTGGCTTGTTGTATGCTAAGCACTTTACCTAATTTAATACTTACCACAACCCTTTGAGTTAAGTGGTGGTAACACAATTTACAGGTGGGAAGAAAGACCTGGAGAGTTTAGGTAATGCAGCAAGTGCCAGTCAGGATTCCAGACTCCGAAGTCTGAATTCTTAAGAATTATGCTGTTGGCAGCGCACAGTGGCTTACGCCTGTAATCCCAGCACTTTAGGAGGCCACGGTGGGTGGATCACGAAGTCAGGAGTTCGAGACCAGCTTGGCTAACATAGTGAAACCCCGTCTCTACTAAAAATACAAAAACATTAGCCTGGCATGGTGGCGGGTGCTTGTAATCCCAGCTACTTGGGAGGCTGAGGCAAGGAGAATCACTTGAACCTGGGAGGCGGAGGCTGCCATGAGCCGAGATCACGCCACTGCACTCCAGCCCGGGCGACAGTGTGAGACTCGATTTCAAAAAAAAAAAGAAAAAGAATTATGCTGTTACAAACAGGGCGCAGTGGCTCATGCCGGTAATCCCAGCACTTTGGGAAGCCAAGGCAGGCAGATCACTTGAGGTCAGGAGTCCAAGACCGGCTTGGCCAGCATGTAAAACCTCATCTCTGCTAAAAATATAAAAATTAGCGAGGCGTGGTAGTGCATGTCTGTAATCCCAGCTACTCAGGAGGCAGACAGGAGAATTGTTTGAACCTGGGAGATGGAGGTTGCAGTGAGCCAAGATCGTGCCACTGCACTCCAGCCTGGGCAATAGAGCAAGACTCCATCTCAAAAAAAAAAAATTATGCTGTTAGCTTTTGCAGGATTTTTAGTACAAGGGAAATTGAAATGAGAATGGAGTTTGAAATAAAATATGAACTCACTGGAATTTGGTCAGTTAATTTCATGCATGTTTTTAAAGACAGTGGTGGCACATAATTGACTACTTTGAGGGAGTCAGGTGTGGGGAATGGCAGGAGTGAGAAAGTCTAGATATGAATATTAAAATGAAGTGTAGATTAATTCTAGAAACAAAAAATAGGGAAGAAACCAAAGATCTCTCATAGCAACCCAGACAACTTGAGAATCCTTTCTAAGAAAAAAATCTAGATTCCCCCTGCTGCCATTTCGGTACATTGTAAATTCTTACACTTATATAATTGTTAATAGTTCTCTTAAATTTTTTTTTTTTTCAGATTGAAACAATTGGCAAAAAGGTGTCTTCAAAGAGAATTCCATATGCTCCTTCTGGTGAAATTCCAAAGTTTAGTCTTCAAGATCCACCTAACAAAAAACCTAAAGTGTAGAGATTGCCATTTTTATTTGTGATTTTTTTTTTTTTTGGTACTTCAGGATAGCAAATATCTATCTGATATTAAATGGTAAATGAACCAAGTGTTTTTAAGGAAACAAAACTATTTTTTTAATCATCAGATTTATACTAGCTATATGGGTATTAGCATATCTGGTAATTATGAATCTAGAATTTTTTTACATATTTTTATAATACTGTTAGCTCAGTTATTGGATGAGTGAAAGATAATCATGTTGGTTTTAATAGTGTCAATTTTTGTAAAATAAAAATTAAACTTCAAACACTTTACTTTATAAATTGTCCACAGGCCGCACTTTAATATCACATTATAAAGGGAAGGACAGTCTTCATTTTTCCTGGTTATTGGTTTGCTTGTCATTAAAGATGTATTTTGAATCCATGAAATTGCTATGCTAAATAGCCTTTACATGTATGGTCTGGTTAAAGTTCCTTTGTTCCTTTTGTTTTAATAAAATGTGTCACTGATTTTTTATCTCAGAAGGATCATCACTGTTAATTTCTAGTCACCCCAAATATGGTTAAAATATTTTTTTTTTAATCATAAAGAGAAAATTAGTAGTAGTGTTTCTTTCCCCATTATTTCTTGGTTTTCCTCACTAATTTTTTTTTTTTTTTAAGTCCAAAAGCCAAAAATATTTATTTTGGTTTTACATTTTAATTTCCATTCTTAATTGTAATTTTTTTCTTTAAGGAAACCAATATAATCTCATGTATAAAAGCTTAAATATTTTACAAGTTACGTATAGCATCATTCTAAAATAAGAATTTTTTTTTGTTTTCCGTCTGCTTTTTTTCTTATGTCTCTTGTTGAGTTTTATATTTTCAGTGGTTATTTTTGCTTGTGTTAGATCATTATTAAAATGTATCCAATGTCCATTTGATACTTGTGCTCTGCTGAGAATGTACAGATTGCATTAAACAGCCCAGGTCTCATCCTTCAGGAATTTTGCAGTTCAATGAGAAGAGGGAGACAAATATAAAGATGAGCACAGAAGCATCTGTACAGATAAAAATTCCATAAATAAAACGTTCTCCATCAACAACTGTATGGGTATAATTTTTGTCAATGCACAGGTAACTGAGTCATGACAGCCTGACATTAAATGGGGAAAAAAAAGACACCTCACTTTTTAGAGAAAAGGATATTGTATTCTCTCAAATGATGCAACAAAGGGAGGGAATTTAGCAAATAAACATTGGCAAACTGTAGCCCATGGGTCAAATCTGGCCAGCCACCAGTGAACTAAGAATGGTTGTTACATTTTTACATGGTCACATGTTAAATGGTTTCACCAGGCATGGTGGCTCATGCATGTAATCCTAGCACTTTGGGAGGCCAAAGAGGGAGGATCACTTAAGGCCAGTTTGAGACCAGCCTGGGCACCTTATTGCCTAGGCAGTAAGACCCTGTTTCTACAAACAAAGCACAAACATTTTAAATGGTTATACAAATCCCTACATCATATCCTCAACTTTACCTCTTGGCTGGCAAAGCCTAAAATATTTCCTACCTGGTCCTTTAAGAAAGTCTGCATACCTCTGAAAAAGACAAATACTAGAGTTCGAACATAAGGTGAGCCTTTATTCATAAGACTCTAAAGTGAGGATGAGTTTATTAATTAGAATTTGCTTTACATTTCTGCTTGAAAATATTCTTGTATTTTACTTAGTAATTTTATATTCTAGTAAAGGCATTGTAAGTCCAAAGATATATGAAGATGTATGCTAAAGCAGATAGAATTAGGCACTTGTCCAAATGAGGAATTTTAAATTTTTAAATGTTTTTTTTCTATTTTTAGACATCTAATGCTATAGATTCTAACTTTTTCTACTCTTGTCTAGACATGCCAAATGCTGGCAAAAAAAATTGCCTTTTTTTTGTTTTTTTTGTTTTTTTTTTTGAGACAGAGTCTTGTTTTATTGGACCTGGCTGGAGTGCAGTGGCATGATCTTGGCTTACTGCAACCTCTGCCTCCCTGGGTTCAAGCCGCTGCGCCCAGCCTAAGAATTGCTATTTGGATATTGCCGAATCTGTACAAACACAACAATAAGCAAAATCCTTTTAAACAAAGGAGTCCTGAGTTCATCTCATTGGTGGATTGAAGCAATTCTGTAGCAAATAAATCCTTTGAAAGAGCTACAAAAAGAAGAAAAAAGAAATAGGTACTTGTGCCAGGTGCAGTGGCTCATGCTTGTAATCCCAACACTTGGGGAGGCTGAGGTGGGGGACACCTGAGGTTGGGAGTTTGAGACAAGCCTGGCCAACATGGTGAAACTCTGTCTCTACTAAAAATAAATAAAAAATTAGGCCAGGCGCGGTGGCTCAAGCCTATAATCCCAGCACTTTGGGAGGCCGAGACGGGCGGATCATGAGGTCAGGAGATCGAGACCATCCTGGCTAACACGGTGAAACCCCGTCTCTACTAAAAAAAAAAAAAAAAAAAAAAAACTAGCCGGGCGAGGTGGCGGGCGCCTGTAGTCCCAGCTACTCGGGAGGCTGAGGCAGGAGAATGGCGTAAACCCGGGAGGCGGAGCTTGCAGTGAGCTGAGATCCGGCCACTGCACTCCAGTCCGGGCGACAGAGCGAGACTCCGCCTCAAAAAAAAATAAATAAAATAAAATAAATAAAAAATAAAAATAAAAAAATAAAAAATTAGCCAGGCGTAGTAGCACACATCTGTAATCCCAGCTACTCAGGAGGCTGAGGCAGGAGAATCGCTTGAACCTGGGAGTGGAGGTTGCAGTGAGCCAAGATGGTGCCATTGCACTCCAGCCTGGGCAACAAAAACAAAACTCCGTCTCAAAAAAAAAAAAGAAAAAAGAAAATAAAGAAATAGGTACATGTTTTAAATTGCAAGATGTTTCAATGCCTGGAACTGATAAGTAAACAAATATTGTAAGATACAGTTACTGGCCGGGCATGGTGGCTCATGCATGTAATCCCAGCACTTAGGGAGGTCAAGGTGGGTGGATCGCTTGAGCTCAGGTGTTCACGACCAGCCTGGGCAACATGGCGAAACCTCGTCTCTAAAAAAATACAAAAAATTAGCCAGGAGTGGTGGTGCGTGCCGGTCGTCCAAGCTAATTGGGAGGCTGAGGTGTGAGGATCACTTGAGCCCAGGAGGTCAAGGCTGCAATGACTCGAGATTGTACCACTGCACTCTAGTCTGGATGACAGAGTGAGACCCTGTCTCAAAATAAAAGAAAGACAAGTTACTGGTAAATGGAGGAAAATGGGCAAAAGAGGGCTCATAGAGCCAGATAAACTTGCTGTTTGAAATGGGAGGAAAAACTCAGTAATTAGGCATGTAGCTTAACAGCAATTTGAGACCTTCATGTGAAAAGCTGAATGAAGATGGTTAGTCTTTTTTCTCTCCTCAACCAGTTAAAGACAATTTTTTTTTAATGATACAAACTTTCAGTTTTTAAAAATACATATATTTAAATTTTTATACCTGATCCCTACCCCCAGGAAAAGTTTCAATTTTTTATTAGCTAATATATTTTTGGTAGGGCAGATGAATATTGGTAAGATTATTAACTGTACTTAAAATTGAAAATAACATATGGACATGATAAAAAGATATTCACATAGATACAAAAGGATATATAAACAAAATCTCTCTCCTACAATTTTCTCTCCTACAGTTCCACTTAAGACTTCTTGGCTAAGCTACCCGAAAGCCTTATTTTTCCCGTCTGTAAAACAGATAATCCATCTCTAACTTGAATTGTTATAAAGATTACATGAGATGAATGTTTACACCAAGATCTTATTGGCACAATGACTGGCAGGCAATGAGCACTCCTGTTAGCACCATAACAAGCTGGTCGCACTGCACCAGAACCACGTGTAGGCTCTGAAATCGCTAAAGGGACAGTAATTAACACTGAATATTTTGGGCAGGCACTGTGCAAAGTCTTTTAGGTGCATTTTCTCATCTGTTCCTCACGTAAGTCTCTGTTTCACTTCATTTTTTACTTCCCCATGTGATTCTAGGACTGATTTAAGTCTTTTGAGGTAAGTTCTGATCCTGTGTTTCAGATTGCAGGCAGAAGGCTAGAAAGATTTAGCAGCTTGCTCAGGGTCACACCTTAATAAGTGGCAGAACTAGAATTCAGGACAGACTATGTGACTTTTCTCTCCAGCTCTAAATATTAGTCATTCTGCTTCTCTGGATATATAAAGGTGCCCAGGTAAAAGTCATTCTTCTCAAATGCAAAGAGTTAACCAGCCGTCGGGCCAATACTTGTCATGCAGACTTAGCCGATACTTTGTTATGCAGTACTTGTCACTGGTGCCTTATCTTCCTATTTCTCAAGAAAAAGCTAAAAATCTGGATTTAGTGGTTTGATTTTTTTTCTTTTTTTTTTTGGAGATGGAGTGTCTGTCACCCAGGCTGGAGTGCAGTGGTGCAATCTTGGCTCATTGCAACCTTCACCTCGCAGGTTCAAGCTATTCTCCTGCTTCAGCCTCCTGAGTAGCTGAGATTACAGGCACCCACCACCATGCCTGACTAATTTTTGTAAAAAATCTGGATTTTTATAGAAAATCTCTCAATTTATAAGAGTTGGCACAATGTTTAAAAACACATTTTTATACCATACAGATCAAAATATCTTTGATGGGCAGATCTAGATCAAAGGTTGCTAGTTTTTAAAAAAAGAAAACCCTAAATTCTGACATAATTTTAGATTTACAGAAAAGTTGAAAGAATAGTATAAAAAATTCTGTAAATCCTTCATATTCTGTAAATATTAATATTTGCTTTGTTTTATCCTTCTTATATACATCACACATAAAATTTATATTCATATAATTTTTTTCCCGAACAATTTGAGATTAAGTTGCAAGGCCAGGTGTGGTGGCTCATGCCTGTAATCCCAGCACTTTGGGAGGCTAAGGTCAGGAGTTTGAGACCAGCCTGGACAACATGGTGAAACCCCATCTCTACTAAAAATACAAATACCTATAGTCCCAGCTACTTGGGAAACTGAGGCAGGAGAATCATTCAAACCTGGGAGGCAGAGGTTGCAGTGAGCTAAGATCATGCCACTGCACTCCAGCCTGGGTGACAGAGCAAGACTCTGTCTTTAAAAAAAAAAAAAAAAAAAGTAAGTTGGAGACATGATGCCCTTTTCCCCTAAATACTTCAGGGGTATCTCCGTTTCTGTGGGTCAGGAATTCAGGAGCAGTTTAGCCAAATGGTTCTGGGTCAAAGTCTGGTTGTAATCAAAATGTCAACCAGGGCTTTAGTCATCCAAAGGCTTGACTGGGGCTGGAAGATTGTCTTCCAAGATGGCTTGCTCATATGACTGGCGAGTTAGTGCTGGCTATTGACAGGAGGCCTCAGTTCTTTGCCAACTGGATCTCCTCATAGCGCTGCTTGAGATCCTCATGACACAGCACAGCAAGCGGGCATCTCCAAGAGTGAACAAACCAACAGAGGACAAGACAAAACCTCCAATGTCTTTTATTATCTAGCCTCAGAAATCATACCCCATGATTTCTACAATATCCTATTGTTTAACCAGATAGCTCTATTCACTGTCTGAAGAGACATGGATACCAGGAGGTGATAATCACTAGGAGCCATCTTGGAGGTTGGCTACTAGAGTTTTATTTCCTTAAAAAATAAGGAAATAGGGCAGGTGTGGTGGCTAACACCTGTAATCCCAGCACTTAGGGAAGCCAAGGCAGGCAGATTGCTTAAGCAATCTGGCACAACCCCATCTCTACTAAAAATATAAAAATTAGCCAGGTGTGGTGGCACATGCCTGTGGTCCCAACTATTTGGGAGGCTGAGATGGGAGGATCGTTTGAGGTGGAGGTTGCAGTGAGCCAAGATCTCACCACTGTACTCCAGCCTGGGCGACAGAGTGAAACTGTGTCTAAAAAACAAAACAGGCCAGGTGCAGTGGCTCATGCCTATAATCCCAGCACTTTGGGATGCTGAGGTGGGTGGATTACCTGAGGTCAGGAGTTCAAGACCAGCTTGGCCAGCATGGTGAAACCCCATCTCTACTGAAAATACAAAAATTGCCAGGCGTGGTGGCTGGCGCCTGTAATCTCAGCTACTCAGGAGGCTGAAGCAGGAGAATTGCTTGAACCTGGGGGGCTGAGGCTGCAGTGAGCCGAGATTGTGCCACTGCACTCCAGCCTGGGTGATGGAGCTAGACGCTATCTCAAAAACAAAACAAAACAAAACAAACAAAAATATTGTTACTCCTTTAAACTTTCATCCACTGGTTTTAGCATCTACTAATGATTCCTGTCTGAATTATTATGACCATGGTAGCTTCCAGTTTTTGATCAAGTTTGAATCTTGCTTTTACCACTTCGTAGAATGGGGTCTTGGCCCAGATAGTCAACTTTCTTAAGTCAATTTCTTCATATATAAATCAAGGATAATACAGTATGCTTAAGAAGGCCGTTTGTGAGGATTACATTAGGTAAGAGTGTAAAGCACTTGGCACAGGGCATGGTACACAGTACACACTCCACAAATGTTAGGGGGACTTTGTTGGTTGCCCGTTGAGAAGGATCCATTCTCCCTTCTTCATTCCTAACAGAGCCCCAGTGTTCAGATGTTCATCCCCACCTGCTTACTTCACCTTCAGATCCAAGGATGGTCCATCTTACTTTTGTCTAACAAATTTCCTTTACCGATGATTTTTCTTGCCAATGATTGCTTCAGAAACAACCTTGTGACCAATGCTGGCGATTGAGAATTGAGGCGTGGTTCCTTAGTAAGGCTCCTGGGACACATTCCTTAAACAGCTACAAGGAAAGTTGCCTCTCTCCTCCTTCTGGATGTCATGGCTGGATATGGTGCCTGGATAACAGGTGTTTGGTTGTGACAGCCACAGCCACCATCCTACCAGACTGGGGTGAAGCCAACACCAAAGATGGCAGAGATAATAGAAGGAGAAAACCTAGATCCCCAATTACTTTGTTCAGTTCTTGAATCAACGAACCTTGAAGCCCACTTCCTGTTTGGTGATATAAATGTCCTTCTTAATGACACCTTTGAATAGGACATTTCTTACTTGAAGCTGAAAATACCCTAATTTTTGAGGTATTGTATTAACATTATTAAGAAGACTGGCTGGGCACAGTGGCTCACGCCTGTAATCCTAGCACTTTTGGGAGGCCGAGGCAAGTGGATCACCTGAGGTCAGGAGTCAAGAACAGCCTGGCCTACATGGTGAAACCCCCATCTCTACTAAAAATACAAAAATTAGCTGGGCATGGTGGTGGGCATCCGTAATCCCAGCTACTTGGAAGGCTGAGGCAGGAGAATCGCTTGAACTCGGGAGGCAGAGGTTGCAGTGAGCAGAGATCGTGCCATTGCACTCCAGCCTGGGCGGCAAGAGTGAAACTCAGTCTCGAAACGAAAGCAAAAACAAAAATTAGCTGGGCATGGTGGCGGGTGCCTGTAATCCCAGTTACTCAGGAGGCTAAGGAGGGCGAATCACTTTAATTCAGGAGGCGGAGGCTGCAGTGAGCCAAGATTGCACCTTTACACTCCAGCCTGGGCAACAGAGTGAGACTCTGTCTCAGAAGAAAAAAAAAAAGAAGTAGAAGAAAAAAGAACAAGCACCAATGGCTTTAGACAGAATAATGAAGTAGCATCTCAAGGAAAGAATCAGAAGTTTGCTCCAGGTGCGGTGGTCACACCTGTAATCCCAGCAGTTTGGGAGGCCAAGGCTGGAGGATCAGTTGATGTCAGGAGTTCGAGACCAGCCTGGCCAACATGGTGAAACCCTGTCTCTTTTAAAAAAATACAAAAAAAGGGCCGGGCGCGGTGGCTCAAGCCTGTAATCCCAGCACTTTGGGAGGCCGAGACAGGCGGATCACGAGGTCAGGAGATCGAGACCATCCTGGCTAATACGGTGAAACCCCGTCTCTACTAAAAAATACAAAAAACTAGCCGGGCGAGGTGGTGGGCGCCTGTAGCCCCAGCTACTCAGGAGACTGAGGCAGGAGAATGGCGGGAACCCAGGAGGCGGAGCTTGCAGTGAGCTGAGAGCCGGCCACTGCACTCCAGCCTGGGCGACAGAGCGAGACTCCGTCTCAAAAAAAAAAAAAAAACAAAAAACAAAACAAAAAAAGGCCGGGCGCGGTGGCTCAAGCCTGTAATCCCAGCACTTTGGGAGGCCGAGACGGGCGGATCACGAGGTCAGGAGATCGAGACCATCCTGGCTAACACGGTGAAACCCCCGTCTCTACTAAAAAAAAAAAAAAACTAGCCGGGCGAGGTGGCGGGCACCTGTAGTCCCAGCTACTCCGGAGGCTGAGGCAGGAGAATGGCGTAAACCCGGGAGGCGGAGCTTGCAGTGAGCTGAGATCAGGCCACTGCACTCCAGCCTGGGTGACAGAGGGAGACTCCGTCTCAACAAAAATAAATAAATAAATAAATAAATAAATAAATAAAAATAAAAAAAATAAAAAAATACAAAAATTGGCCAGGTGTGGTGGCTCACGCCTGTAATCCCAGCAGCTTGGGAGGCCAAGATGGGTGGATCACCTGAGGTCAGGAGTTTGAGACCAGCCTGGCCAACAGAGTAAAACCCTATCTCTACTAAAAATACAAAAATTAGCTGGGCCTGGTGGCAGGTGCCTGTAATGCCAGATACTCAGGAGCCTGAGGTGGGAGAATGGCTTGAACCGGGTATGTGGAGGTTGCAGTGAGCCAAGATGGCGCCATTGCACTCCAGCCTGGGCAACAGAGCAAGACTCTATCTCAAAAAAAAAAAAAAAAAAATTAGCTGGGCGAGGTGGCAGGTGCTTGTAATCCCAGTTACTCAGGGAGGCTGAGGCAGGAGAATTGCCTGAACCGGGAGGCAGAGGTTGCAGTGAGCTGAGATCACGCCACTGCACTCCAGCCTGGGCAGCAGAGCAAGACTCCATCTCAAAAAATAAATAAATAAGTAAGTAATCAGAAAGCTGCTAAAGCAAAATTGCTTGAACAGCAGCTGAAATGGAAGTGAGCACATGGCCTCCACCCTCCTGGGGACTCCTAGCTATTAGAAAGGGTCTGAGGTTCTACAAGAGGTTTGGGATAGGGGACATGGAGGAGGGCTCAGTAAGACAACTGAGCTGGTAAAGGTAAGGTCTAATTGTAATGTGTAAAGTAAGTTCATTTATACTCACCTTTAAGTAACTCTACTTAGAATATTTCAAATTAGGGCCAGGGACGGTGGCTCATGCCTGTAATCTCAGCACTTTGGGAGGCCGAGACAGGTGGATCACCTGAGGTCAGGAGTTCAAGACCATCCTGGCCTACATGGAGAAATCCCATCTCTATTTTTTTTTTTTTTGAGACGGAGTCTCGCTCTGTCGCCCAGGCTGGAGTGCAGTGGCCGGCTCTCAGCTCACTGCAAGCTCCGCCTACCGGGTTTACGCCATTCTCCTGCCTCAGCCTCCCGAGTAGCTGGGACTACAGGCGCCCGCCACCTCACCTGGCTATTTTTTTGTATTTTTTAGTAGAGACGGGGTTTCACTGTGTTAGCCAGAATGGTCTCGATTGCCTGACCTCGTGATCCGCCCGTCTTGGCCTCCCAAAGTGCTGGGATTCCAGGCTTGAGCCACCGTGCCCGGCCCATCTCTATTAAAAATACAAAAATTAGCCAGGCGTGGTGGCATGTGCCTGTAATCCCAGCTACTTGGGAGGCTGAGGCAGGAGAATTGCTTGAACTCGGGAGGCGGAGGTTGCAGTGAGCCAAGATCACACCACTGCACTCCAGTCTGGACAAGAGCAAAACTCCGTCTCAAAAAATAATATTTCAAATTAGGTGTCTGTGCACCTACTATAAGGCAGATACTGTGAGATGCTAAGAAACAGAGGGCATAGATGAATGAGAGAGGTCTTAAGAGAGGCAGGTACACAAATAACTGGCCCAACCAAGAAAATTGCCATAAATGATTTTTAAAAATGCTGTGTGGGCACAGAAGTAAAGATTACTCCAGCTGAGGAAAACAGGAAGGCTTCCCGGAGGCAGGATGGCATTTGAGGTGGATCTTAATGGAGAGACATGATCTTAGTAGGGGAAGGGTGGGTTCGAAAGGGCAGGTCCACGGCAGAAGCAATGGGAAGAAAAAGATGGAAGCAGGAAGATTCAGGCTGCTATTAGGGAAAGCAAGTTGTCTTTTTTCTGGAGTTGAAGGGAGTAGGAGGAGGAATAGCTGGAGAAGACTGGAAGATTAGACCAAGGACAAATTGTGGAAGGCCTTGAACTCTACACTGAGCTTGGACTTCATTCGGTTGTCAAAATGGAGACACTGATGGTTACATAACATTGGCAATGTACTTAATGCCACTGAATTGTACACTTTAACATGGTTAAAATGGGCCAGGCATGGTGGTTCCTGACTCTAATTCCAGCACTATTGGGTCCTGACTTCTTACATAGTGTTATCAGGGGCTTGCCTTGGCCTGGGCTGTGTCTGTTACTGCTTTTTGGGATGAGACAGCCTAATACAGGAAAACTTGTTTTTCTCTTTCAGTTTTTGTTTCTTCTTTCTCTAATTTCTGCCTCATTCCCCGCTTTGATGCTTTTTATAAATGAAGTTTAATAGAAAACGTCACTATTATTTAATTCTTCGTGGCAGCATAATTTTCTTCAGCTGGCAATGGCTGGTACTTAGAGCCATTAGTCGAGTGGCGGTTGTTTTGTCTACTAAGACTTCTATAGTCGATTGAATGCTTCTGACAAGCAGGGGTAAGAGGCAAGGGAGTATTAAGCAACTACTTAATATAACCAGCACCACTTCCATTAATGTTTTAAATCCACCAAAGGATGAAAACCAACCTCTGAAGAGGGAGTCTGGGGACCCTCTTGGTTTTCAGGTATGAGCTTGGGATTATAGCATATATAAGGCTGGTTTTTTGTATTTTTTAGTAGAGACGGGGTTTCACCGTGTTAGCCAGGATGGTCTCAATCTCCTGACCTCGTGATCCACCCGCCTCGGCCTCCCAAAGTGCTGGGATTACAGGCATGAGCCACCGTGCCTGGCCAGACATTGATTTTTTTGTCTTTTGCTAGCAATAGGGCCCTTGTCAGGGCTATTAGTTCTGCCTTTTGAGCTGATGTTCCGGTGGGCAGAGACTGTGCCTCTACTACTGAATTTAATGTTATTACTGCATACCTGGCTTGTCGGGTCCCTTCCAGTACAAAACTGCTTCTATCCGTAAAGTATTCAACATCTGGGTCCCCAAGGGGTTGGTCTGTAAGATCTCTCCAGCTTGAGAACACCTTATCTACTATATCTACACCACAATGAAGGCGGCCTCCTGGTTCTGACTCTACTATTACCAGTGCCTGATTTACAGCCAGTCCTGTTGGGTTGTCTTCAGCCCATACTCCAGGAATTTTAGTAAGTAACCTATACATTTCATTTACTCCCGGTTCTGGAGCCTTTTTTGCATATAGTCTCCATTCCTCAGTCTGTGGGACAGTAAAGGTTAACATCTGGCCGGGCGTGGTGGCTCAAGCCTGTAATTCCAGCACTTTGGAAGGCCGAGATGGGCGGATCACGAGGTCAGGAGATCGAGACCATCCTGGCGAACACGGTGAAACCCCGTCTTGACTAAAAAAATACAAAAAACTAGCCGGGCAAGGTGGCGGGCGCCTGTAGTCCCAGCTACTCGGGAGGCTGAGGCAGGAGAATGGCATAAACCCAGGAGGCGGAGCTTGCAGTGAGCCGAGATTGTGCCACTGCACTCCAGCCTGGGCGACAGAGCAAGACTCTGTCTCAAAAAAAAAAAAAAAAAAGGTTAACATCATGGCCTTAGGCTCAGTTAGGCTCAAAGTCATATTTCCTTGTGGCCCAAAAGCAATCTGTGCTTGCAGTTTTTGGAGTAGGTCTCTTCCCAACAAGGGAACTGGACAATTTGGGAGGTATAGGAATTTATGTTGGACCCCTCGTCCTCCTATAACACACCTCCTTGACTGACAGAAAGGCCTTTTCTCTGAGACTCTAGTGGCTCCTACAATAGCTGTATAGCTCTTGGTTAGTGGCCCTATAGGTCAGGTCACTACTGAGTGTTCAGTCCCAGTGTCTACCATAAAGTCCATTAGCTGGCCCCCAACTTCTAATGTGACTATTGGTTCCTGGGGGCCTAAAGAGAAGGAGACCAGTCTATCCTAGTCTTCATATCCTTCAGCCCCTGCCAGTCTGATTAGATCGTTATCTGGTTCTCCCAGGATATAGCAGCCCGTGGTCAATGGCCTCTTCATACCATGGCCCTGACTACTCTTCTCATTACCTTCTGGACATTCATCCTTCCAGTGTCCCTTCTTTTTGCACCATGTACATTGATCTCTCTCTAGCCTCAGCCAGCTCTCAGATCTCTGCCTAAATTGATCTCTTCCACATCCACAGCCACGTCCACATCCTCTTACAATACTAGTTTCCCTTTCTACGAGGGCTGCCGCTAACAGATTGGCCTTTTTCTTTTTTTCTCTCTCTTATTTTTTTTTTTTTTTTGAGACAGAGTCTTGCTCAGTTGTCTAGGCTGGAGTGCAGTGGTGTGATTTTGGCTCACTGCAAACTCCATCTCCCAGGTTCACGTCATTCTCCTGCCTCAGCCTCCCAAGTAACTGGGACTACAGGTGCCCACCACCAAACCCAGCTAATTTTTTTGTATTTTTAGTAGAGATGGGGTTCCACTGTGTTAGCCAGGATGGTCTCGATCTCCTGACCTTGTGATCTGCCCGTCTCGGCCTCCCATAGTGCTGGGATTACAGGCGTGAGCCACCATGGCCAGCCTGCCTCTTTCTTAAGCCTCTGATCTGCTTCCTTCTTTGCCTCTTGGTCACGGTTATCTTAGTAGCCACTATAAGCTGGGTGGCATTCATACCTGCATAAACCCTTCTAGCTTTTGCAGCTTCCATTTGATGTCACCCTGGGCTTGTCCTACAAAT
The DNA here is from genome assembly GCF_009764315.1 of Trachypithecus francoisi. Taxonomy (NCBI): domain Eukaryota; kingdom Metazoa; phylum Chordata; class Mammalia; order Primates; family Cercopithecidae; genus Trachypithecus; species Trachypithecus francoisi. The sequence continues at coordinate 39,278,901 of NW_022681454.1, read as the reverse complement.
GCCATGTTCACCATGCGCTGATTTTCAGCTGCTTCAGCATCAAACGGAATATAAAGCTGGAGTGCCTTACACAGTCTTTCATAAAACTGGCTAGGGCTTTCATCTGCTCCCTGGAGCACCTCTGAGATTTTCCCTATTTTGATTGCCTTTTTTTCTGCCATTTCTCAGCCTTTGCAGGATTGCCTCTCGGTACCTCTGCAGGTGCTGAAACTGGGTGACATCATTTGGGTCCTAGTGCGGGTCTGCTTCTGGGAACCGGCCTTGAGCATACGCTGAGCATTCACTGTGCTTGCTGGTACATTGGCTTCTAGCTAGTGGAGGGCTGCCTGAGTTATCCTCCGACACTCCTCAGTATTAAACAGCGTCAGGAGGAGCTGTTTGCAGTCTGGCCAAGTTGGATTGTGTGTTAGAAAGATGGACTGCACCAGATCTATAAGGGCCTTAGGTTTCTCCTTGTAGGAAGGGGTATGGTGCTTCCAGTTTAGGAGATGAGTGGTTGAAAATGAATGAAGGTTCATTCTCTTCCCTGGATTTGGCCTTGTTCATTATGATAGAGGGGGGTCCTCTTGTCTCCCTGAGAGGTATTTGCATAGCCTGAGTGCGGCCTGACTGGAGAAGTCTTGCCTGATTTTCCTGACCTTCCACTTTAACTTCCTGGAGCTCTGATTCTTCCCTATTGGGTGAGGTTGGGGGCGTATACCCATCTGGACCTAACCCCTCAGGGGCTGCTGGTCTAGAGGTGGGTAGATTAGAGAATAGGGAGGAGGCATTTTTTTGCCTTCTCTGGAGCTTGCAAAACTGGTTTTTCCTGCTCTCCTTGAGACTTTTCCTTTTGTCTCCATTTGCCAGCAAAGCTGATTTTACTTTCACTTTGGGCATGGCTCCAGCTAGGAGCGTTCTGCAATAAGCTGCTAGGCAGGGCTGCATTCAGCCATGAGTGGATATTAGGTGAATTGGTCCAGGTGCCCTGGCTGTCCTCCAACCCCGGTTACAACCCTAAATACATGGCCAATTGCTTCCCTACCTATAGCCTTTTCAGCTGGCCAGCTGACATCAAAAGAAGGCTATTCTATTTCACAGAGTGTCCTCGCCCTTGGGGGGTTAACTTGATCCTTGCATGACCCTTTCTGAAGTTCTTTAACCCCGTTCTGAAGGGGTAGGTTTTGACGATTTTCCTCCCATTTCCTCCTTCCCAGGCATAGCACACTCACTCTTTCTTTGTTTCAGACCAATTAGACCTGGTGGGTCCCACACTTCGCTTGGAGCATACAGTCTCTACTAAGAGACCTGCAGCCCCCACATGTCACTCTCCGCGTTGGTTCCTCCTGGAACCAACTTTCACACACTTTCACACACTTCTCCTCTCCCAGTTCCCCTTTCTCAACTGTGTTTGCAAGCCACTCTCGCATCCTGGGTTGGCTAGGGTGTAAGTTTCCCCGACATTTACAAGCCATTCTTGAATCCTGTGTCGGACTACTAGTTACACCCTGGGAGGTGATCAGCTCCCCTTTCATCCTTATGGGACGGGTCCTGCTTTGGGCCCCAATACCTTACCGTGGTCCTGAAGCGTGCTGTCCCTGGAATCGTCCTGTACCCCTTAGGTTCCCTTGCGCTGTCAGGGAAGGGACGCCGCTGGGTCGCAGAAGAGCTGATCTCCCCTCCGGGTTGAAGTTCTCCTGATGGCACGCCTGGGGTCACAGGTATCCAGCCCAGGGCTCCAGCCCCACAGGCAAAGGAGACAACAAACCTGTTGTCTCTCCTGGATGGCTCACCAAAATGTTGCAGGAATCAGAGGACCAGAGAGACCAAATGGGTGTTACAGGAGGATTTTTATTAAGGTGTACACCAGCTCAGTGGACTCACATCCAAAAGTTGAGACCGGAACAAAGACAGGGCTTGATTTTTGTAAGCAAGCTTACAGAAGCAGAATAAAGACAGTTCATCAAAGAGTGACACGTCTTGTAATCTCTAGCACAGCTTGTGACCTTGCAGCTGCATCAAAGCAGAAACAGTAACTTATAAAACTTGCAAAATATTTATGGGGAGGGGGTAAAGGATTAAAAGAGGAACTTTGTTTTTCTTATCCTTATATTGAGGAGTGCTGGGAGAGTCTCCAGAGCACATTCCTTTTGGGTTCTGACTTCTTAGATAGTGTTATCAGGACCTTGCCTGGGCCTGGGCTCTGTCTGTTACTGTTTTTTGGGATGAGACAACCTAATATAGGAAAACTTGTTTTTCTCTTTTAGTTTTTATTTCTTCTTTCTAATTTCTGCCTCACCACGGGAGGTTGAGAAGGGAGGATCACTTGAGGCCAGGAGTTCAAGACTAGCCTGGGCAACATAGTGAGATCCCAACTCTACAAATAATAGAAAAAAATTAGCAAGGAGTAGTAGCGTGTATCTGTAGTCCCAGCTACTCATGAGGCTGAGGTGGGAGGATCACTTGAGCTTGGGAGGTCAAGACTGCAATGAGCCGATTTGTGCCACTGCACTCCAGCCTGGGTGACACAGCAAGATCCTGCCTCAAAAGAAAAAAAGATTAAAATTGTAAAAGGAAACATTGAGGTGTTTTTAATTTTTGTAGTCACTTTCTTTTTTTTAATTTAAAAATTTTATTTACCATATATGTGTGTGCGTGTGTTTTTGACAGAGCTTCACACTCTTGTTGCCCAGGCTGGAGTGCAATGGTGCAATCTCAGCTCACTGCAACCCCTGCCTTCTGGTTCCAGCAATTCTCCTGCCTCAGCTTCCCAAATAGCTGGGATTACAGGTGCCCGCCACCACGCCTGGCTAATTTTTGTATTTTTAGTAGAGAGAGGATTTCACCATGTCGGCCAGGCTGGTCTCAAAGTCCTAACCTCAGGTGATCCACCTGCCTTGGCCTCCCAAGGTGCTGGGATTACAGGCATGAGCCACTGCACTCAGTCGATTTTTTGTGCTTTTTTGAGATAGAGTCTCACTTGCCCAGGCTGGAGTACAGTGGCACAATCACAGCTATCACATTAAAAAAACAACAAAAAAACGCCAGGGGCAGTAGCTCATGCCTATAATCCAAGCAGTTTGGGAGGCCACAGTGGGTGAACTGCTTGAGCTCAGGAGTTTGAGACCCACCTGGGCAACATGGCAAAACCCCATCTCTGCCAAAATGACAAAAAAAAAAAAAAAAAGGCAGGTGTGGTGGTGGGGACCTGTAGTCCCAGTTATTTGGGGGCTGCAGTGGGAGGATCACTTGAGCCAGGGAGGTTGAGGCTGCAGTGAGCCAAGATTGTGCCACTGCACTCAAGCCTGGGCAACAGAGTGAGACCCCATCTCGAAAAAAAAAAAAAGGCATTAACTTTGTTAGTCATTTAGAGACTCATCCTAGCTTTCTAGAGCATGTGGTCCCCAACTAGCTGTTATCATCACTACATACTGGCAGTGTGTTCAAGTTTTAGACCAAAAACTCCGGTGTGTTCTTGTAGCGTTTTGTAGTTTTAGCCTTGCAAAATAATACGTATAAGCAGCCTTAAAGCTTCAGAGGATAAGTTGGATACAGTGACCGCTTGCTCCCTTCCTCCCTTCCTTTTTCTTGAATATAGACATGTAAGAGACTACTCACTAGATAATGCTAGTAACATGGGAGATTATTTTAGGTGCATATACATCTTTTTAAATTTTAATAGGCATTTATTTTAGGAGCATTAGAATAAACATAGTTTACAAATTACGTTAGCATATAAACTTGGATGCTCCAAGAGGGACCCAATATTACAGTGTCTTAAGCAGAATAGTAATGTATTTCTCTCTCACATAAAAGTCCAGGTAGGTGGTCGAGGGCTGGAAAAGGCCCAAGCCTTCCTCACCTGGTCGCTCTGCTGTCCTTGACACAAGTCTCCCATTTCATGTCCAGGATGGCTGCTCCCACTCTAAGCATCATGTTTTCATTGTAGCCAGCAAGGAAAAGGGAAAAGAGGAAGGGAAAGGTACCACCTGCTCTGTCAAAGCAGATTCAAAAATAGCAGCCCTGGCTGGGTGCAGTGGCTCACGCCTATAATCTCAGCACTTTGGGAGGCTGAAGCAGGTAGATCACTTGAGGTCAGGAGTTTGAGACCACTCTGGTCTACATGGTGAAATCCCATCTCTACTAAAAATATAAAAAATTAGCTGGGAGTGTTGGCGCACGCCTGTAATACCAGCACTTTGGGTGGCCAAGATGAGTGAATCACTTGAGCCCTGGAGTTCCAGACCAGCCTGGGCAACACGGTGAAATTCTGTCTCTACTAAAAACACAAAAATTAGCCGGGCATGGCGGTGTGTGCCTATAATCCCAGCTATTCAGGAGGCTGAGGCACGAGAATCACTTGAGGTGGAGGTTGCAGTGAGCCCACATCGCGTGACTGCACTCCAGCCCTTGAGACAGAGTGAGACTCCGTTTCAAAAACAAAACAAAGCCGGGCGCCGTGGCTCAAGCCTGTAATCCCAGCACTTTGGGAGGCCGAGACGGGCGGATCAAAAGGTCAGGAGATCGAGACCATCCTGGCTAACACAGTGAAACCCCGTCTCTACTAAAAACTACAAAAAACTAGCCGGGCGAGGTGGCGGCGCCTGTAGTCCCAGCTACCTGGGAGGCTGAGGCAGGAGAATGGTGTGAACCCGGGAGGCGGAGCTTGCAGTGAGCTGAGATCCGGCCACAGCACTCCAGCCTGGGTGACAGAGCGAGACTTTGTCTCAAAAACAACAACAACAACAACAACAAAAAACATCTCCTGCTACTCCTCTTTCAAGTTTCTGTATTAAATTTAACTGGAAAGCATCTAGAGATTCCAAGAATAGGTGTTTTACAATTTTTAAAAATTATTTACTATTTTTTTTCTTTTTAAGCTATGCTATTAACTGAAATTTACTATTATTTAGCTATATTGGAACTGTTCTCAATACTGTGCAACCGAAACAAATAAGTAGACTCTTGAGGCTGAAGACAGCAACTGTTATCCATAAATTCCAATTTTGCATGTGTATCAAAATAGCTTCATTTTTCTTATTCACTATTTTTATTTACATAGTAAATGTTACAAATCTGAAACTTTAACATACACTGTGCTAATAAAATGCCATTTTAATTATTTTACATTGATGTTCCATGAGATTTTTATTATATTTATTATTTTTTAAAATTGAACTTCACCCTTTTGAAACAAAAAATTAAAAATTTTTGTTCACTCTGTTTGAACACAATAGACTAGGAACTCTTCCCTAGACAGTATTAGAAGGCACTTCCCTAGACAGTGTTACAGGCATGTGCCACCAATGTTAGAAGAATTGGCAAGAAATGTCACTAGCAACTTTTAGCACTTTCCAGTGGTCCACACTCGGCCAAATAGTCTTCAAAAAGGAGGCTCAAATCAGGCCCCGTCCTGACCCCCAGGCACAGACCCTGGGGGGACCACCTCTGAGACACCACGTTTCTTGCCATCTGCGTCAACTTCCTGACAGTCTATCACGTAAGGGAGCAAAGGGATTTAACAGTCACTCTTCCACAGTTTAATTGTTTTGTCATTTTCTAGCGCGGCTAGAGGTGATGTTTTCTGTTGGGTGACAAGCTGTTGAGATCACACCACCTGTGTGGCCTTGTAATTTCTGTACAATCTCTTTCGTCTGAAGGTTCCAAATGTAAAGAAGGTTATCCTCCGAGCCAGACACAATCTGCTTCCTGCCAGTAACAGAGAAATTGGCAAATATGCAGTATTTCTCATTCTTGTGGCCAGTGTACATCTTCAGGCACTTCCCGTTGCTGTAGTCCCAGAGCTTCAGAGTGTTGTCCAGAGTGGCAGCCAGGATGTATCTGCTGTTCTGGGAGAACTTCACGAAAGACACAGGTGGGTTGTCATCATCAGTGAGCGTCTTCAGGCACTGACCCGAGGCAGTGTCCCAGATGGACAGAGACCATCATAGATACTTGAAACTATCAAGAATCCATCACAATTAAAATGAATGGCTGAGACTGGATCTGAGTGAGCTGGCAAAATCTTGAGGCACTTCCCTGTTTTCACATCCCATATCCTCACACTTTCATCAAAGGATCCTGAGACAGTAAGGTTGGACTGGGGATTGAAGTTACAGCAAAAGACATAATTACTGTGTCCCTTCAGGGTTTTCAGACACTTTCCCGAGCTCACGTCTGGTATTTTGTATCTTCAAGGTTCTGTCATCTGAGGCGGAAACAAAAAGGTTAGAATATGAGGACCAGGCTACATCGGATATTCCCAGCTTGTGACCAGACGGTTTTCTCAAATTTCCCGTCATATGTACCCCAAATTTTAATGAGTTTATCAGCAGATTAACTTGCCAGCCACTCTCCATTCGGGCTGAATTTCACGAAGGACACTGCGTTGGTGTGGACAGCAAGGGTGAACTTTAGAGCATAGTTTGGCTCCAGGGGTGTAGGCTTGCTCTGAGTGGTGGATGACGAAGGGGTCCGCTGTGCTCTGGTGGCCTCTTCTCCTCGGTCGCCATGGCTCTGACGCTGGCCGCACAGGGGACGTGGACAGAGGGTCCTGGTGACAGAGGCAGTCTGCCGGGCCGCCGTGGCAGGCCGGGTGCTCGGGGCGTCGGCGGACCCCGCCTGGGCGGCAGCGAGGACTATTCATTTATATTTTTTGAGACAGTCTCACTGTGTTGCCCAGGCTGGAGTGTAGTGGTGCATTTTCGGCTCACCACAACCTCTGCCTCTCCGGTTCAAGCGATTCTTGTGCCTCAGCCTCCTGAGTAGCTGGGACTACAGGCACGTGCCACCACGCCCGGCTTTTTTTTTTTTTGGCGGAGTCTGGCTCTGTCGCCCAGGCTGGAGTGCAGTGGCGCGATCTCGGCTCACTGCAAGCTCCGCTTCCCGGGTTCACGCCATTCTCCTGCCTCAGCCTCCCGAGTAGCTGGGACTACAGGCGCCGGCCACCTCGCCTGGCTAGTTTTTTTTTTTTTAATTTTTATTTTTAGTAGAGACGGGGTTTCACCGTGTTAGCCAGAATGGTCTCGATCTCCTGACCTCGTGATCCACCCGCCTCAGCCTCCCAAAGTGCTGGGATTACAGGCGTGAACCACCGCGCCCAGCCCGGCTAATTTTTTATATTTTTAGTAGAGACGGGGTTTCGCCATATTGCCCGAGCTGGTCTCGAATTCCTGACATCAGGTGATCCGCCTGCAACGGCCTCCCAAAGTGTTGAGTTTACAGGCATGAGCCACCCCGCCCGGCTGAGAATTTTATTTCACCCAGTGATTCTCTAGCTAACAAATGTTTAACTGCCATTGGCCTACACTGTGCAAAAGGCCTATTAGATAATATCTAGAAATGTCAAAAAAATTAGCCTGAAAAGTAATCCATTTTTTTCCTGTAAAATAAGTTAAGGTAGCTTGAGCTATTTCTATTTTAAGTTGGTAAGGTTAGGCCTGGTGGTGGCTCATGCCTGTAATCCCAACACTTCGGGAGGCCAAGGCGGGCAGATCGTTTGAGGCCTGGAGTTCGAGACCACCCTGGCCAACACGGTGAAACCCCATCTCTACTAAAAATACAAAAATTAGCTGGGCGTGATGGTAGGTGCCTGTAATCCCAGCTACTTGGGAAGCTGATGGAGGAGGATCACTTGAACCCAGGAGGCAGAGGTTGTGGTGAGCTGAGATCATGCCACTGCACTCTAGCCTGGCAGAGTGAGACTGTTTGAAAACAAAAGAAATAGGGTTAAATTTACATCCCAAAATGTACTCGGATCTATAAAGACATGCATTACGTTTTTTTTTTTTTTTTTGGAGAAGGAGTTTCACTCGCCCAGGCTGGAGTGCAATGGTGTGATCTCAGCTCACTGCAACCTCCACTTCCCAGGTTCAAGGAATCTCCTGTCTCAGCCTCCTGAGTAGCTGGGATTACAGGCATGCGCCACCACACCCGGCTAATTTCTTATTTTTAGTAGACAGGGTTTCACCCTGTCTTGAACACCTGGTCTTGAACTCCTGACCTCAGGTGATCCACCTGCCTTGGCCTCCCAAAATGTTGGGATTACAGGCATAAGCCACCATGCCTGGCCCATGCATTACTTAAAAAAATTTTTTTTGAGACAGTCTCTGTCACCCAGGCTGGAGTGCAGTGGTGTGATCTCGGCTCACTGCAACCCCTCCGTCAGGTTCAAGTGATTCTCCTGCCTCAGCCTCCCAAGTAGCTGGGATTACAGGCACGCACCACCACACTCAGCTAGTTTTTTGTATTTTTGGTAGAGATGGGGTTCTCACTGTGTTGCCCAGGCTAGTCTCAAACTCCTGAGCTCAACTGATTCGCCCACCTCAGCCTCCCAAAGTGTTGGGATTACAGGCGTGAGCCACCACATCTGGCGAGGACATGCATTACTTTTGTAATCCTGGCTCGTTATAAGAATTCAAAACAGAATTGGCTATCCACTTTATGTATTTTACAACATGGCCACCTAAAAGTGTCCTTTTTGATATGCAGAAAAAGTAGAAAGGCAGGATTCAGTCAAAAGATGAATCTCTGAGTTATTAGTATTTTGGAAGGAAATTCCTTTCTCAGGTCTTTATCATCATATAACACAACCAATGTGAGAAATGAAAGGAATAGTGCATGTGGATTTAGCAAGCTACTATACAAATAAGGGTTAATATTTCCAGGTTCTATTTCCATGCCTTAGGCAGCATTATGGCCTTGGTTTTTTCAGAGGGACTAAATGTGATCAGCATAAAACGATTTTGCAGGTTCTGAAGTAGTCACACCAATGTAAAAAATTAACATTTACATTTTTTTTTTTTTTGAGACAATCTCACTCTGTCGCCCAGGCTGGAGTGCAGTAGCACGATCTCACCTCACTGCAATCTCCACTTCACAGGCTCAAGTAATTCTCGTGCCTCAGCCTCCCGAGTGGCTGGGATTACAGCCACCTGCCAACCCGCCTAGCTAATTTTTGTATTTTTAGTAGCAATGGAGTTTCACCAGGTTGGCCAGGCTGGTTTCAAACTCCCAACCTCAGGTGATCCGCCCACCTCAGCCTCTCAGAGTGCTGGAATTACAGGCATGAGCCACCACGTCTGGCCAACATTCACTCTTAAGCCTTTCTAAATTATTCCAATATTATAAGGACAAAGGTTAATCATAACTGATCACAGTTTCAACCTATGAAACTGTGATTATGTTACTGTGACTGTTCCATCACAGTAACAAATGAAGTTTTTATTTTTCATAAATGAAATGTAATGATGATGTTAACAGTGGACTGGAAAATCTGGAAGTTTTTGTTTTTTTTGAGACAGAGTCTGGAGAGCAGTTACAGTGTCCAGGCTGGAGAACAGTGGCACCATCTCAGCTCATTGCAACCTCGCTTCCCAGGTTCATGTGATCCTCTCACCTCAGCCTGAGTAGCTGGGACTACGGATGCATGCCACCACATCTGGTTAATTTTTAAATTTTTCTGTAGAGATAGGGTCTCACCATGTTGCTCAGGCTGGTCTCAAACTCCTGGGCTCAAGTGATCTGCCCGCCTTGGCCTCCCAAAATGTTGGGATTATAGGTGTCAGCCACCATGCCTCGTCTCTGGAAGTTTTTAATGCATTTTAAAATTATTTAACAGAAAATTCTTACAAAGATATTTTAAGATTACATCACAGCAAGCAACTGTTTATTGGGACAAAGAAGATATACAAAAAGCCAAATGAATTACTGTAATTAAATCTATAGTTTATTGACTTTTTTCCTTTTTATTTATTTATTTGAGATGGAGTTTTGCTCTTGTCACCCAGGCTGGAAGGCAATGGTGCGATCTCGGCTCACTGCAACCTCCCCCTCCCAGGTTCAAGTGACTCTTCTGCCTCAGTCTCCCGAGTAGCTGGGATTACAGGCGCCCGCCACCACGCCCGGCTAATTTTTGTATTTTTAGTAGAGACAGGGTTTCACCATGCAGGCCAGGCTGGTCTCGAACTCCTGACCTCAGGTGATCCACCCGCCTCGGCCTCCTAAAGTGCTGGGATTACAGGCGTGAGCCACTACGCCTGGCTACTGACATTTTTTTGTTTTAAGCAAAGAGGTGGGGTACATCTACTGTAGTCCAGGCATTCTGGCACCACCTCTGTTATTAACTAGAATCAAATTTTAAAAATTTCTGTGATCTTGAAGGTCTTGAAGTTTTAGAGGGTTTTTGTTTTTCTTTTAGCCACTAGATTTTTCAGGAAAAATTCACCTATTTAGGAAAAAAGAAAACACATTAATATCAACTTAAAGTAAATAACAGTGAGACAACTATTTGAAAATTATATTTTTGGTGTTTCCCCTTTGAAGAAGACATTTGTATTTAGTGACACTTCCCTCTTCTCAGACCTCAATGGCAATATTTTTCTAACCTAAATATCCCCTATATCTTTGGCCTTTCTCCCCGGCAATAATGACTAGAGTCTCCTACTACTATTCTTTCTAGTAACTCAATATTACGAAGGGTGGCCCTACTGTATACATGGGTCTGCACATTTATTCTACTTTATGTGCACTATCTATCCCTCATCACTGTCAAAGTATTGCTCTTGGCAAAATTCACTTCCAAGAGCAATTTTGCTACATTATTAGGCTGGATCTGATGTTTATAAAACAGACCTCGTTGCAGTTGAGCAGACGCATCTGATGGAATCTCTTTAGCTTATTCCCCTCTAGGGAAGCAAGAGCTCTTCGTTTGTAATGGGCTTTCTCTCCACCGCCTGAGTTGTGCCTATGCAGTAAGTTAGCAGCTTAGAGGGCACATTCTCTTTTTAGGCCATTAGCATTCCATTTAGTCTATTGCTCTTACAGCATGACTCCATGCTTATTGGTAGAGCACAGCACTGGAGGCCTGATTTTACGAGGAGTCTGATTAACTTCTCTTTGCCATCTTACATATGAGTAGAACTGTGATGAGTGTATCTACATATAATCTCTGCAAATCCCAAGGCTCATAACCCAGCCAAGTAATCCATGCTGCTCCATACCTCCTCCGAATGTCGTGGGAGTAGCACCAACTTTATCAGACCCTAATCCATCATTTTAGTCTAATGCTCATCATGTACCAGAATTTGATCTTTTCCTGGTAATTTAGAAAGCATCAAAAAGTCCGTAATTTACTTCCTTTTATATGTTAGAAATTTTTCTTTAACAAAAGAAAAACTCCTTTCCAAGGATATTACTCTAACCATTCTAGAAGCTGATAGTGGTTCTATCCTTCATATGTATTTTTAGCTTGCCAGCAGTGCTGCTTGAAGACTAAATCACTTGCGATTACTGGTTTTCAAAATCCTCACATCCTGTCAGTCAGTGCTGAATCAAATTCTTGGGTTTTCAAACTATGATGAGCTATTAGTTCATTAAAATGTTTTAAATTACTATTTTTATTTATTTATTTATTTTTGAGACAGGATCTCACTCTGTCACCCAGGCTGGAGTGCAGTGGCACGATCACAGCTCAATGCAGCCTCAACCTCCTGGGCTCAGGTGATTCTCCCGCCTCAGCGTCCTGGGTAGCTAGAACTAAAGGTGCGCACCACCACCCAGCAAATCAGCCACCCAGCTAATTTCTGTATTTTTGTAAAGATGGGGTTTTGCCATGTTGCCCAGGCTGGTCTTGAACTCCTGGGCTCAAGTGATCCACCCACGTCAGCCTCCCAAAGTGCTAGGATTATAGGCGTGAGCCACTGCACCCGGCCTTAAATGTCTTTATAGGAACATACTGAATATTACTAATACTGGAGCATTAATTTTTTCAAATAGAATTTGTTTAATTTAAACATATTTAAGATTTAGACTCCAATATACAAAGCAATCATTTAAAACATCATCACTTTAGATCAAAAAAAAAAAAAAAACCAAACCTAGCTTATTTATTTATTTATTTTTGAGACAGAGTCTCGCTCTGTTGCCCAGGCTGGAGTGCAGTGGCGTGATCTTGGCTCACCACAACCTCTGCCTCCTGGGTTCAAGCAATTTTCCTGCCTCAGCCGCCCAAGGAGCTGGGACTACAGGCACACGCCACCATGCCCAGCTAATTTTTGTAATTTTTTTTTCTTTTGGAGATGGAGTCTTGCTGTGTTGCTAGGCTGGAGTGGAGTGGCAGGATCTTGGCTCACTGTAACCTCCGCCTCCCGGGTTCAAGCTATTCTCTGGCCTCAGCCTCCCGAGTAGCTGGACTACAGGTGCGCACCACCATGCCCAGCTAATTTTTGTATTTTTAGTAGAGATGGGGTTTCACTATGCTGGCCAGGATGATCTCGATCTCTTGACCTCATGATCCACCCACCTCCCAAAGTGTTGGGATTACAGACATAAGCCACCGTACCCGGCCTAAATTTTTGTATTTTTAGGAGAGATGAGGTTTCACTATTTTGGCCAGAATGGTCTTGAACTCCTGACCTTGTGATCTGCCCGCTGCGGCCTCCCAAAGTGCTGGGATTTCAGGCATAAGCCACCACGTCCGGCCAATACCTAGTTTATTTTTAAAGAGACAAGGTCGGACAGGTGTGGTGGCTCACACCTGTAATCCCAGCACTTTCAGAGGCCGAGGCGGGCGGATCACAAGGTCAGGAGATCGAGGCCATCCTGGTTAACACAGTGAAACCCCGTCTCTACTAAAAATACAAAAAATTAGCTGGGCGTGGTGGCATGTGCCTGTAGTCCCAGCTACTCGGGAGGCTGAGGCAGGAGAATGGCGTGAACCTGGGAGGCAGAGGTTGCAGTAAGCCAAGACTGCACCACTGCACTCCAGCCTGGGTGACGAAGAGGGACTCCACCTCAAAACAAAAAAAAAAAAAAAAAAAAAAATAACGGCCAGGTGCAGTGGCTCAAGCCTGTAATCCCAGCACTTTGGGAGGCCGAGACGGGCAGATCATGAGGTCAGGAGATCAAGACCATCCTGGCTAACACGGTGAAACCCCATCTTTACTAAAAAAATACAAAAAACTAGCCAGGCGAGGTAGCGGGTGCCTGTAGTCCCAGCTACTCCCGAGGCTGAGCCAGGAGAATGGCGTAAACCCGGGAGGCGGAGCTTGCAGTGAGCTGAGATCCGGCCACTGCACTCCAGCCTGGGCGACAGAGAGAGACTCCGTCTCAAAAAAAAAAAAAAAAAAAAAAAAAAGAACCATCTAAAAAAATAAAAAATAAAGAGATGAGGTCTCACAATGTTGCTCAAGCTCTATTTGAACTCCTGGGCCCATGCGATCCTCCTGCCTCAGTCTCCCAAGAAGGTGGGACTATAGGCACACACCACCTCACCTGGCCTAGCTGTTTCTTTATTTTATTTTTATTTTGAGACACAGTATCTTGCTGTGTCACCCAGGCTAGAGTTGTAGTGACATGATCATAGCTCACTGCATCCTTGAACTCCTGGGCTCAAGTAATCCTCCTGCCTTCCAAAGTGCTGGGATTAGAGGCATGAGCCACCTTGCCTGGCCTCTTTATTCTTTTTTTTTTTTTGAGATGGAGTCTTGCTCTGTCACCCAGGCTGGAGTGCAGTGGCATAATCTCGGCTCACTGCAAGCTCTGCCTCCTGGGTTCACGCCATTCTCCTGCCTCAGCCTCCTGAGTAGCTGGGACTACAGACGTCCGCCACCATGCCCGGCTAATTTTTTGTATTTTTAGTGGAGACAGGGTTTTCACTATGTTAGCCAGGATGGTCTCGATCTCCTGACCTCGTGATCCCCCAGCCTCCCAAAGTGCTGGGATTACAGGCGTGAGCCACCGCACCCGGCCAGCCTATTTATTCTTAATAATTGTAATTGTTAAGTCCAACTGACAGGGACATCATAAACACTTTCTAGATTAAATTCAGTCTTCAGATATGTTCTATGGATCCTCTGACAATCATTATCACGTGACTTTTTATCCCTTGGAAACTGATTTGATTTTCATAAATCAATTCAAGCTATTGATTAAAATAAGAGCTGAAATTCCAAAGGTAAAAAAAACTGCATTGTAGCTAGTAAAATCACTAAATGTTTCTTTTTTTTTTTTTTTTTTTTTTTTTTTGAGACGGAGTCTGGCTCTGTCGCCCAGGCTGGAGTGCGGTGGCCGGATCTCAGCTCACTGCAAGCTCCGCCTCCCAGGTTCACACCATTCTCCTGCCTCCGCCTCCCAAGTAGCTGGGACTACAGGCGCCCGCCTCGTTGCCCGGCTAGTTTTTTTTTGTATTCTTTAGTAGAGACGGGGTTTCACCGTATTAGCCAGGATGGTCTCGATCTCCTGACCTTGTGATCCGCCCGTCTCGGCCTCCCAAAGTGCTGGGATTACAGGCTTGAGCCACCGCGCCCGGCCAATCACTAAATGTTTCTACGGAGAAAAATAATCTTATGGATATTTTTCTGTTGCCTCTGGGGGAAAAATACAAAGAAATGTAATGACGCAAGCAATACTATCAAACAGATACTTTTCAGTGCTTAAATTGATTGAAATTGGTCGTCTGGAGATGCAGCTGGCATCATTTCCAAATAAATATGTATTTCTCAGAAAACCCTATTAGATGCTTGACATGCTCTGTCATATCTGAATAATCTACTACTGAAATCTACACATAGAATAAATCAATAAACTAATTGTTTCTGCTTTTACTATAGTAGCTGAGTTACAAAGCAGGGGGCTGAATTTGTTTAAGAAACAAAGGATTAAGAGAAACTTTTCCTTAACATGGTCCCCATGGAGCAAAGCTCCTAAGCATGTTCCAGGAAAAAAAACTACGCCCTCTACCAAGACCACCAAAGGCATTACAATTTGTCAAGAGTTTTAGTGATTGGTGGTAGAACTTAATGTGGAAAGTTAATGGCCTAAATAAAACCATGCCCTGCAATCTAACTTACCTGCTTTATATGAAGAACGCACCAAAGGGCCACTTGCAGTATAATGAAATCCAAGTTCATTTCCTACTTTTTCCCAGTATTGGAATTTTTCAGGAGTAATATATTCTTCAACCTAGATTTAAATAATTACTTCTGATCAGATTTTAGAATTCCTCTTTGATTCTGCAGAAAGTCTATACCCATTTATGCAGAACGCTGTTCACTGCATAATTTATCTTGCCTCCACCCCCAGGCTTTTGTCCTCTCCCTCCTCCCTGTTTACTGGTTACTTATTGGCCACTCTACTGGGATGTAAATACAGGGAATTATAGAGGCAGGGAAGCATATCAATTTTGTGCTACATTGGCTATTCCAAAGGACAGAAAAAGAAGAGATTATCTATAGAGATTATTTATCTATATTTTTCCTTCATTAATAGGTAAATTCAAGAATTACTCATGCCTATCTGATTCTTGAGGACAAGACTGTCTTACTCAATTTGTATCTTCTGCTTAGCACTGTGACTGGCACATGGTCACTGCTCAACACAAGCTTCTTGAATGAATGGATAAACGTCCATGATAGAAACAGAAACAATGGTTTCCCATTCTTACTTCGCCTCTGGCTCTAACATAACAAAAAACAAATTACACAATAACCAAGTGTAAATGAGTGCCATTTCCCAACTTCTAAATTCTTTTTCTCTAGGTTCACTTGAGTTGTGAAATTTGTGGAGAAAATGGGGGAGGCAGCAAATATGTGCCAATGTAGCTGATTTATGTAGATAATAAAACTGGGACTTACTAGTATACAGCTGACCCTTGAACAACATGGTAACTGCACAGGCCCACTTATGTAACATATAAAATGTGTGTTAATTGACTGTTGTTATTGGTAAGGCTTCCGGTTAACAGAAGGCTATTAGTAGTTATGATTTTTTGGGAGTCAAAAGCTATACATGGGCTGGGCGCAGTGGCTCACACCTGTAATCCCAGCACTTTGGAAGGCTGAGGCGGGCGGACCACCTAAGGTCAGGAGTTCAAGACTAGCATGGCCAAAATGGTGAAACCCCGTCTCCATTAAAAATATTACAAAATTGACCAGGTGTGGTGGCTCACACCTGCAATCCTAGTGCTTTGGGAGGCCAAGGTGGGTGGATTGCCTGAGCTCAGGAGTTCAAGACCAGCCTGGGCAACATGCCAAAATTCTGTCTCTAAAAATATAAAAAAGTTAGTCAGGTGTAGTAGTTCATGCCTGTAATCCCAGCTACTCAGGAGGCTGAGT